>NC_084707.1:23875375-25353119 GCF_033807575.1 Cydia pomonella | reverse complement strand
GGTCAAGACGAGCCGTTATGTATTCGAGGAATAAGGAATCTCAAGCACACGTCGATAACACAGACTGTTAAGGCCACCGTGAGACCGGCGAAAGGAGGGTACCGAACACGAGATTACCGTCAAGACCGTAGATGGCCTAGGAATCAGGTCACAGTCGCTCAATAAGGAGCAACTACTCAAATATAAACATCTGGCGGACTTAGGCGACGAATGCTACGTCGGAACAGGCGTACCACAGATGTTAATCGGAGGTGATTATAGTCACTTGATTACACCGACGGAAATCAGGCAGGGCGGCGAGAACGAGCCGTGCGCTATGAAAACACCACTAGGTTGGGCGTTTTTCGGTAGAATGCCACGCATTATTCGTACGAACGAGCAAACCGTGCTACACTGCCGTATGGGGGATGAAGATCTCAACGAGCAAGTGAAGAAACATTGGTCGATCGAGGCGTTAGGCGTAACGCAAAAGGAGAACGTGAGTCCGAGCGATCAACGAGCCATCGATATATTTAATAAAACCGTGAGAAAAGTTGGAAATCGCTACGAGGTTGGCCAGCTATGGGCGTCAGACGACGTGAAGCTACCACCGAGCTACGCTATGGCGCGTTCAAGATTACATAGCTTGGAAGCGAGAATGCGTCGCGACAAGGACTTCGCGGAGGACTACGAAGCCCAGATTCAGAAGTTGCTGAAAAAAGGATATGCCGAGCGTATTATGGAACCACCGCAAACCGATAAGACTTGGTTTTTGCCGCACTTTAGTGTTTTTAATTTAAATAAAGGCAAAGGAAGAGCCGTATTCGATTGTGCCGCGAAAAGTCAAGGAAATAGTCTGAACGACTATATTTTAGCGGGACCAGACCTGCTAAAAAGCCTACTGGGTATACTACTGAGGTTTCGCGAATGGAGCTTCGCAGTAGTAGCAGATATACAGGAGATGTTTCTGCAAATCCAGATTCGAGCCGAAGACCAGCAGAGCCAGCTATTCTTGTGGCGAGGTACGAGAAGAGACATGGAGCCGCAAGTCTACAAACTAAACAGAGTTTGTTTCGGAAACGTGTCGTCACCGTTTCTCGCGCATTCAGTGCGCAATCGTAACGCAACCGACAACGAGGACAAGTATCCAGAGGCGGTCTACGATATACACAATAATCATTACATGGATGATTATGTGGCGTCCTACAAGACTGAAGATGAACTACTGAGAGTGTCATCGCAGGTACGAGACTCTCACGCCGAGGGAAACTTTCACCTACGAGGCTACGCGAGCAACAGCGAGCGACTGTTAGCGAGCATCGAGCCAGAGCTTCACGCACAAGAACCGACGCATCTAGGCGAGAAGCAACAGACCGTTCTAGGAATGACTTGGGATCCTAGCACCGATACTCTAGGATATGCTGCGCGTACCGGACGCAGTAAAGAATCACGAGCGACCACCGACGAAACGAGAGTTACTCAGCGCGATAATGTCAATCTACGACCCGATGGGACTTATCGCTCAATTCGTGATAAGCGCGAAGATAATATTTCAGCGAGTTTGGTCAAAAGGAACGGATTGGGACGCACCGCTACCATACCAAGAAGCTGAAGACTTTTTTCAGTGGCTGAATGCACTGAAACATGTAGCTACGCTACGCATACCGCGACAGTACGAGACACCGAGAGCTGCTACGAAATATACTCTGCATATTTTCACCGACGCGTCAACGGAAGCATATTGCGCTGCAGCATATTGGCGCATAGAAAACTCAGAGCAAGAGGTTCGAGTAAGTTTAGCAGCGGGCAAAAGCAGAGTTTGTCCACTGAAGGTGCTATCCGTACCGAAATTGGAGCTAACAGCGGCAGTCATCGGAGTACGGTTAGCAGAAACGATCTGCAACGAGCAACGATACGACATCGACGAAGTGATTTATTGGACGGATTCAAGAGTCCTATTAGGATGGATCAAAGACGACGCACGAAATTACAAGCCATTCGTATCACATCGATTAGCCGAGATCACCGAGAAATCGAATCGTCAAGCATGGTGCGTACCGTGAAGACGGCAATGGCGTACACATTCCATACAAAAGCACCGCGAACAGAAGTCTTCGAAACACTATTAGCAGAAATCGAGAATATCGTTAATAGAAGACCTCTCACACACGTTAACGTCGACCCGCAATCCGAGGAAAGTCTTACACCGGCACACTTTCTACTACTGCACAACGCAAACCTACCTATGATCGGAGTCTACGAAGAAAACGACAAGAAGCAGTGGAAGGTTGCACAGGCGCTCGCAGATCACTTCTGGCGGCGCTGGACGAAAGAGTACTTCCCACTGTTAGCACCACGTAAATCGTCCGACGAGGGAGGACGACAGATCCAGCCGGGAGACGTGGTCATCATCGCTGAACCCAATGGACCTCGCAGTGTATGGCCCAAAGGAGTCGTCGAGGTCGTCTATCCAGGCCCCGATGGACGGGTCCGCTCCGCAGACGTCAGGACGAGGCACGGGACGCTACGCAGGCCGAGCTGCAGACTGGCGGTCATCGCGTCGCAACCCATGCACCAGGAGTCTTCGACTGCGGGGACAAAATGTTAGCGACGCGACCAGAAACTTAGATGACGCTAAGATTAATTAAGTTGAAATACGATTAAGGCTGTATTCGAAATAAAGATTTTATCCGTTAGGTAGGGCAAGCAGAAAATTAGATTGTTATTAGACATAAGAATTATGTAATCGTTCGTTATATCAGGTATTATTCGATATTTAGGTCACGCAAACCCTAAATCCCAATTCCTTATTCGAAGAGCGAGATGAACGAAGGAATAAGAAAATAAAGAAAACTTATTCATTGGTTCATAATTATAGCCAATCACACGCAAATGAAGACAAGGAAAGGTAAAAAACAGAGAGACAGAAAATCTCGACCGTGATTGGTCAGTCAATTTCCCGTACAGAATTCGATTACGCTCAATTGTACTATGAGACGCACATATTTAGGTTATTATCGCAGTAATTACTTTAATTAGACAAATGAATGTTACATATAATCGTAGAGCGTGAATTGCTTAACACCCTAATATAGGTCATATTATCGTAATCCTAGCTATTAGATAATAGCATGCCGTAAACCGTCGAGAAACGGGCTATTGTTCCGAGCGCGGGCGAACAATAGGCTTTGTATTCGTGAAGTAAGCGAGTCGGACAGGTGTTATTGTTTTGTTTCACTGACCTAGTAACCGAGTTAGCGTGTTATGCAATATTTAAGTCAATAATTAGATATTTGTGAGAATTATAGTTATGTAAACGATAACGAGATAACACGATTTAACCCGAACAAAGCCGAATCAAGTAACCGACCAATCAGAGGGCTTGATTCAGAACGAATCGAAACGCGTCTTATCTCCTTATCGTAAGGGTGTTCCTTTTCTACGAAATTCGTATATAAGCGAGGAAGGAACGGAGTGAAATCGTAGTCAGTCGTCGAGTGATCCAGCAACCAGAAGCCTCAAGAAGAAACCAACCGGAAGAGAACCAGAAGCGGTTCAATCGCGTAGTAGGGATTGTAGGAGTATTTTTATACCTTTGTATCGCGTGTAATAAAAGTCAGTTTTGTGCGTAACAGTAGTTTATTTAGCTATCTCCTCGCGCATCGTATTCGCTCCTCTTCACGCGGCGACGTAGAGGGCCGTGGTCACGGTCTTGGCAGTAGGAGTGGTGGCGACAGCCCGGTGCCTTCTCCATTGAGCTATCGTCGGCTGATATAGCGCCGCGGGCTGCTATAATTTTCCTGGTCCTTCGAGCACCGGATTAACTGTCAGCCCATCAAGACCGTCGAGATCAGCTTCTACTCTGCGTGAAGAACCCCATCGTGCGACATCGTCAAGATGCCGATAATTCGGACCAAGAAGGCTACGTCGGTACAGAGCGACGAAGACAGGCAGCGTTTCCTAGAAGAAGGCGCGGCGGCGGCCCAACATCGTGAGGTTGCCGCGAACACGCTGAGAGGACTGAGGACGCCGACGCGGAGCGCCCTCCCCTCCCCCCTGGCGAGTCGGCCGACGCGGCAGCGGTCACCCATCGAGCTGCTAGTGCGGAACCGTTAGGCGCAGCGGCTACATTATCGATCGACGACGTCTACCAGAGGCCACCGAGGTCTCCCTCGCAAGATACGATGTTGCTATGGCGTAGGGACCTGAACAAACGCCTGCGACGTCTTGCGAGACCTACACCGATCCCGTTACGTCATCCGAAGACAGTGGTTAAAGACGTTACCACATCGCAACGACCGAAGGATACTCCAAAGGAGGCGAGCACTCCGGGTAGGCACACCCGTGCGCAGTCCGTGTGCTCACAAGCGAGTACCGTCATCGAAGCCAGACTCTCGCAAGCCGAGCTGGAGGCGAGCGAGCGGCTAGCGGAGATTCAGAAGAAGGAGCTGCAGTTAGAAGCCGAGTTAGTGAAGAAGAGGTTGGAAGCCCAGAAGCTGCAAATTCGTGCAGAAGCCAGTGAATCCGACGCGGCATCCGATAGGAGCGAAATCGGACCGCAACACCAGCGCATCCTGACATGGATGGACGAATCGCAGGACAAGACGCTAACCGAGCCCGTCAAGTCCAAGAAGAGGTTAGCCAACGAGCCCCCACCGGATTACGAGACTCCAAGGCGCTCCACGCGGGAAGAGAGGCATATTCGACGTCGCTCACCGAGCCGCGAGGACCGTCGGCGATCGTTATCGCCACCGATCGAGCCACGTACGCCGCACACGGAGCGTACACAGCTCACTCAGGAAGGAACCGTAGCGGAGTCTATGTTGCAGTTATTCGAGAAGATGCAAATGGCGGCTCGACCGGCACCGAAGGATATCTTCGAACTACCTCACTTCTACGGAGATGTGAGTGAGTGGCGAAGTTTCTACAACACGTACACCGAGACATCAAGAAGATATAAGTTTACCGACTACGAGAACGTCGCTAGACTGCGTATGGCGCTACGCGGGGACGCGAAGACATGTGTGTCGCACGTCCTATCGACCGCAACTCGTCCAGATATGATTATACGAATACTGAAAAAGCAATTTGGTCGGAGTGAAGTATTGCTAGACAGAGCAATCGAAGATTTGCGCAAGCTGCCAGCGTTGGGACCTACAGCGAACGATCTCAACAGCTTCGCAATCAAAATTATGAACATAGTGTCCACTATTATGGATATAGATCGGAGACACTACGCCGACAACCCGTTGCTGATTCGCGAAGTAACGGACCGGTTATCGCCCCATATTCGAAGCAGGTGGTGCGACTACGCACGCAATCATCGTGATACTGACGAACCCGAGATCCTGCAACTTGCTGACTTTCTGATGGAGGAAAGTGAACAAGAAATGGCGTTTTGTCATGCCCGCGCAGCCCCGAGGCGTGCGCAGGTACCGTCAGCAGCACTGAACGCGCGCGCGACCGGCACTCGTACGAATACATCCGCGCCGCGTTATCCGATTCCCGCTACCACAACCGGAGGTCGATACGCCACAGCACAGAAGGTGACGTATGCGACGCGTCAAGCCAGTACATCGAAGTCGACGTGCCTGTATTGCGGCGGCAATCATTCAACGCCGGAATGTCGCAAGCTAGCCGCACAAAGCATAGGCGCAAGATGGGAGTGGGCAAAACTCAACCGTATATGCTATAGGTGCATGGACGCGAAGCACCTCAAAATACAGTGCAAGGCGAAAGGGTGCGGTGTGGCAGGCTGTCCGCACGTGCATCATCGTCTGCTCCACGCGGAGACGACGCAGGAGCTCCGTGATAATACCGCGATGGCGATGACTCATGCTACGCAACGAGCGGCCGTAGCGCGAGTTACTACAGCATCGATCGAGCCGACGGCGGCACAAGAGCCGCAATCTACGCAAGTTACGCAACGAGAGGACAACGACCCACGAGTCTACGTGTCATCGACCCCGAACTACAACGTGTTGTTGAAAGTGTTGCCTGTAACGGTAACAGGACCGCAAGGAACAGCGCATATTTTCGCTTTTATCGACGACGGATCGACATTGTCGATGATCGATCAAGACGTTGCTGATGAGATAGGTGCAGTGGGTCAAGACGAGCCGTTATGTATTCGAGGAATAAGGAATCTCAAGCACACGTCGATAACACAGACTGTTAAGGCCACCGTGAGACCGGCGAAAGGAGGTACCGAACACGAGATTACCGTCAAGACCGTAGATGGCCTAGGAATCAGGTCACAGTCGCTCAATAAGGAGCAACTACTCAAATATAAACATCTGGCGGACTTAGGCGACGAATGCTACGTCGGAACAGGCGTACCACAGATGTTAATCGGAGGTGATTATAGTCACTTGATTACACCGACGGAAATCAGGCAGGGCGGCGAGAACGAGCCGTGCGCTATGAAAACACCACTAGGTTGGGCGTTTTTCGGTAGAATGCCACGCATTATTCGTACGAACGAGCAAACCGTGCTACACTGCCGTATGGGGGATGAAGATCTCAACGAGCAAGTGAAGAAACATTGGTCGATCGAGGCGTTAGGCGTAACGCAAAAGGAGAACGTGAGTCCGAGCGATCAACGAGCCATCGATATATTTAATAAAACCGTGAGAAAAGTTGGAAATCGCTACGAGGTTGGCCAGCTATGGGCGTCAGACGACGTGAAGCTACCACCGAGCTACGCTATGGCGCGTTCAAGATTACATAGCTTGGAAGCGAGAATGCGTCGCGACAAGGACTTCGCGGAGGACTACGAAGCCCAGATTCAGAAGTTGCTGAAAAAAGGATATGCCGAGCGTATTATGGAACCACCGCAAACCGATAAGACTTGGTTTTTGCCGCACTTTAGTGTTTTTAATTTAAATAAAGGCAAAGGAAGAGCCGTATTCGATTGTGCCGCGAAAAGTCAAGGAAATAGTCTGAACGACTATATTTTAGCGGGACCAGACCTGCTAAAAAGCCTACTGGGTATACTACTGAGGTTTCGCGAATGGAGCTTCGCAGTAGTAGCAGATATACAGGAGATGTTTCTGCAAATCCAGATTCGAGCCGAAGACCAGCAGAGCCAGCTATTCTTGTGGCGAGGTACGAGAAGAGACATGGAGCCGCAAGTCTACAAACTAAACAGAGTTTGTTTCGGAAACGTGTCGTCACCGTTTCTCGCGCATTCAGTGCGCAATCGTAACGCAACCGACAACGAGGACAAGTATCCAGAGGCGGTCTACGATATACACAATAATCATTACATGGATGATTATGTGGCGTCCTACAAGACTGAAGATGAACTACTGAGAGTGTCATCGCAGGTACGAGACTCTCACGCCGAGGGAAACTTTCACCTACGAGGCTACGCGAGCAACAGCGAGCGACTGTTAGCGAGCATCGAGCCAGAGCTTCACGCACAAGAACCGACGCATCTAGGCGAGAAGCAACAGACCGTTCTAGGAATGACTTGGGATCCTAGCACCGATACTCTAGGATATGCTGCGCGTACCGGACGCAGTAAAGAATCACGAGCGACCACCGACGAAACGAGAGTTACTCAGCGCGATAATGTCAATCTACGACCCGATGGGACTTATCGCTCAATTCGTGATAAGCGCGAAGATAATATTTCAGCGAGTTTGGTCAAAAGGAACGGATTGGGACGCACCGCTACCATACCAAGAAGCTGAAGACTTTTTTCAGTGGCTGAATGCACTGAAACATGTAGCTACGCTACGCATACCGCGACAGTACGAGACACCGAGAGCTGCTACGAAATATACTCTGCATATTTTCACCGACGCGTCAACGGAAGCATATTGCGCTGCAGCATATTGGCGCATAGAAAACTCAGAGCAAGAGGTTCGAGTAAGTTTAGCAGCGGGCAAAAGCAGAGTTTGTCCACTGAAGGTGCTATCCGTACCGAAATTGGAGCTAACAGCGGCAGTCATCGGAGTACGGTTAGCAGAAACGATCTGCAACGAGCAACGATACGACATCGACGAAGTGATTTATTGGACGGATTCAAGAGTCCTATTAGGATGGATCAAAGACGACGCACGAAATTACAAGCCATTCGTATCACATCGATTAGCCGAGATCACCGAGAAATCGAATCGTCAAGCATGGTGCGTACCGTGAAGACGGCAATGGCGTACACATTCCATACAAAAGCACCGCGAACAGAAGTCTTCGAAACACTATTAGCAGAAATCGAGAATATCGTTAATAGAAGACCTCTCACACACGTTAACGTCGACCCGCAATCCGAGGAAAGTCTTACACCGGCACACTTTCTACTACTGCACAACGCAAACCTACCTATGATCGGAGTCTACGAAGAAAACGACAAGAAGCAGTGGAAGGTTGCACAGGCGCTCGCAGATCACTTCTGGCGGCGCTGGACGAAAGAGTACTTCCCACTGTTAGCACCACGTAAATCGTCCGACGAGGGAGGACGACAGATCCAGCCGGGAGACGTGGTCATCATCGCTGAACCCAATGGACCTCGCAGTGTATGGCCCAAAGGAGTCGTCGAGGTCGTCTATCCAGGCCCCGATGGACGGGTCCGCTCCGCAGACGTCAGGACGAGGCACGGGACGCTACGCAGGCCGAGCTGCAGACTGGCGGTCATCGCGTCGCAACCCATGCACCAGGAGTCTTCGACTGCGGGGACAAAATGTTAGCGACGCGACCAGAAACTTAGATGACGCTAAGATTAATTAAGTTGAAATACGATTAAGGCTGTATTCGAAATAAAGATTTTATCCGTTAGGTAGGGCAAGCAGAAAATTAGATTGTTATTAGACATAAGAATTATGTAATCGTTCGTTATATCAGGTATTATTCGATATTTAGGTCACGCAAACCCTAAATCCCAATTCCTTATTCGAAGAGCGAGATGAACGAAGGAATAAGAAAATAAAGAAAACTTATTCATTGGTTCATAATTATAGCCAATCACACGCAAATGAAGACAAGGAAAGGTAAAAAACAGAGAGACAGAAAATCTCGACCGTGATTGGTCAGTCAATTTCCCGTACAGAATTCGATTACGCTCAATTGTACTATGAGACGCACATATTTAGGTTATTATCGCAGTAATTACTTTAATTAGACAAATGAATGTTACATATAATCGTAGAGCGTGAATTGCTTAACACCCTAATATAGGTCATATTATCGTAATCCTAGCTATTAGATAATAGCATGCCGTAAACCGTCGAGAAACGGGCTATTGTTCCGAGCGCGGGCGAACAATAGGCTTTGTATTCGTGAAGTAAGCGAGTCGGACAGGTGTTATTGTTTTGTTTCACTGACCTAGTAACCGAGTTAGCGTGTTATGCAATATTTAAGTCAATAATTAGATATTTGTGAGAATTATAGTTATGTAAACGATAACGAGATAACACGATTTAACCCGAACAAAGCCGAATCAAGTAACCGACCAATCAGAGGGCTTGATTCAGAACGAATCGAAACGCGTCTTATCTCCTTATCGTAAGGGTGTTCCTTTTCTACGAAATTCGTATATAAGCGAGGAAGGAACGGAGTGAAATCGTAGTCAGTCGTCGAGTGATCCAGCAACCAGAAGCCTCAAGAAGAAACCAACCGGAAGAGAACCAGAAGCGGTTCAATCGCGTAGTAGGGATTGTAGGAGTATTTTTATACCTTTGTATCGCGTGTAATAAAAGTCAGTTTTGTGCGTAACAGTAGTTTATTTAGCTATCTCCTCGCGCATCGTATTCGCTCCTCTTCACGCGGCGACGTAGAGGGCCGTGGTCACGGTCTTGGCAGTAGGAGTGGTGGCGACAGCCCGGTGCCTTCTCCATTGAGCTATCGTCGGCTGATATAGCGCCGCGGGCTGCTATACCTTGGCTGAACATTACAGCTGCATACGCAACAAGCGCCAACGGTAGCTACACGAACTAAAAGGCAGTTATGTAACTAAAATAACGGATAGTAGGTAATTAATTACTACAGTGCATGGAAATGTTTTTTAACGTAAATTTAAATTTAGTCATATTATTTTCACATCGTAACTGCTTCTATGTAGGTACCCACAGCTATGGAGTGAGAATCATTCATCAATTTTGCACAATATTCATGAAATAATCGCCAAAAGAATTCTTTTGACACCCAATCCAAATATCAGCGAACGAGAAACGAAACATATGTGAGCTGTTTTATATTCACAGCATTCCCAGCAATAACAAAACCTACGTTACATACAAGGAATAAAAGCTACGCCCTATTACCATGCTATTAGCATAGCATTAGTGTATTGCGGTGTATTATACGATATTATACGGTATTATAGTGCATCGTTTGGCTGCAATCGCGAATTATAGGTTGCGGCGTGTAACTCTGCGTCAATAGCGTCCGGTAATTTCAAAAGCAATCATTTACTACCAGATAATTTGGAGAAATTAAGTGGTAAATATTTGAATTAAAATATTGGTATAAACTTTTTATTGGTTTGGGCATAATCGAATTAAACTGTCATTAGTTGTAGTAACATTAAGGGCTTGTTTCACAGTGTCCAAGTGAATCCTGAATAAGCTACTTGCCTATCTGACGAATAAAGTCATCGTTGGCGTTTCACAATCTTCAAAGAAGCTTAACTGGTAGATAAAGTGCTAAGTTTTGCAGAAAGTTTTATCTGGCAGTTAAGCTATTTGTTTATTAGCTATCCGATACTTTACTCAGACTTTGTGAAACAGGCACTAAGCTAATTTTACGGTATACATAACTCACGTATTTTTACGCGGCGCGCGGCTATCGTGAACGCTACTCATGCACTGCTTGAAAATGGAGACACACGGCCCGATTCGAGCTTTAAGATAGGTCAAATATTAGGTCTAGTTACGATATGGATCGGATACGTCAGTATCAAAAGTGACGTTTTTAATTGAAAAAACGTATCTTAAAGTTCGAATTGGGCTGTAAGGCTTTCCGAAACCTGTCGCGCGAGTAACTAACATACGAGAAAATAAATAGTTTAATATTCTTAAAGAGAGAAAGCATAATCTTCGTAGAAAAAACTTTAAAATTGTAAGTGTTTACTGTAACACAGAACCCATACGGACTCATTTTGTTGGCTAAGATTTGATTTCTTTATTTATATATTTACATATGAAACCAAGTATATCGGTGCAACTTGCTTGTACGAATATTTTGGTGCAAAAAAAATGTTCTAAGATTGATTTAACAATTTTACATGTCAAAACCTGAACACACTTTCTGCACCTTGTCGTTTAAAGAATTTATGAAATAACATCGAAATAGCGATTAAAATCAGCCGCGTTCCTATTTGAACTAATTTACATCATGTACAAAACAGTACCCCTAGTGTAAATTTGATCGACATCATAACGTGACGAACGCGTTTGCGTTAAGTCTCATTTTGTATAGGATTTTGAGTTTCCAAAACGTCCCGCTTGGCGCGCTCTTTCTAAATCCAATACAAAATGAGACTAAACGCAAACGCGTACGTCACGTTTCGAAATCGAATTTATTTACACTAGGGGTACAGATTCCAAAGCGTTCTAAAGTGCCTACCGCGAAAATCGAATGTCGAAATCTCGTTACCTGCCTTCGTTCTTGCATATTCGGGCAAAAGAGAGGTAAATATATGGACGAACGAACGAAGTAGTTTGCGATAGGCCCTCTGAGCCCAAAACAAGGGGCACGTGAAAGTTTCCCGCGTTGACCTTCTACTGTTGACCCGGCAGACCCCAAACTAGCAAAGTCCAACAAGCCGCACTAATTATTTAATGAATCTGCAATTATATCCAGCCAGTACCGAATATATGATGCTCATATATTTTATGAGTTGAGCTAGCTTGTGAGTAAGTATTAGGTAACAAGTATTTTTTAGTTATGAATAAATAAAATAGTAAATATTCATCATTAACATTTCTAATGTGAAAGAAATGTGACAGATAGCCGAACGAGATTTTAAAATACTTTTATTTTGTCAACCGGCCAGCACAAAACGTTTAATGCGAAGAAAGTTTTATAGCAAACTGTTACAAGAATATTACACAGATCGACCGATCTCACAGTAGGCTCAAAAAGCTTGTGTTATGGGTAATGACTGTAATGAGGATAATGGGATGTTAGGTATAGGGATTTTTGAACCCCTATTTGGAAGCCGTATTGTCAGTTCTGTCTAAACTACCTTACATTACATCATAATATTTGGTTGTATTTAAATAAATAAATAAAAATAAATGAATATAAATAAATATTATAGGACATTATTACACAAATTGACTAAGTCCCACAGGAAGCTCAATAAGGCTTGTGTTGTAGGTACCTAGACAACGATATATATAATTATAAATACTTAAATACATAGAAAACACCCATGACTCAGAAACAAATATCCGTGTTCATCACACAAATATATGCTCTTACCAGGATTTGATCCCGGGACCATCAGCTTCATAGGCAGGGTCACTACCCACTAGCTAGGCTAGGTATTTGACTGTTTTCATCTTTGATAGCCCATAAGAATGTCCCACTGCTGGGCAAAGCCATCTTTCAAGGCATCTTTCCCGCCATTTGGTCCTATCCAACGCACACACCCGCCACTCTTTACAAATGTATCAAGGCCGTCCCGCCATCACCGTTTTGGTCTTCTGCCCCGAGATCCAACCTGTGGGGCCCAGTCTGTGGCTAGTTTGGTCCAGCTCCGGGTGCATTCGGCAAACGAGCCCTGCCCAGTCCCACTTTAGTTTGGCAGCCTTCATGCCACATCCACAATGCCGGTTTTGGAATGCAGTTCGATGTTTCAAACACGGTCGGTTCGGCGAACATCCAGTAAGCTGCGTTCCATTGCTCTTTGGCAAACATTGAGTCCATATTTGGGTGCCCGACCATATCTGGATTTAACTGATAAATACACTATTTTCGTTTCTTCAATACCATCAATCAAAAAACAAAATCAAAAATAATTAATAAAAGTTCCGAATTCCCAACAAAGAAAGCATTATAATTATTTGGGAATGAAACGTCAATTTCCTGGCAACCCACGTTTTTGCGGAAACGTTCTCGTGTATTGCAGCGAGGTTGCCAGTGAAAAATGCTCCAACAAATTGTATTGCATTTCTAACGCGGCTTGGAATACGTTTCCTATTTTTCAAAACCTTGAGAACGGGAGAAATTGCAGTTAAATAATAATTTTATTCTGAACTTTACGAGAGTATGGGCTGAAATAACATAATTTTGCGTTGCTCGCGGAAAATTGCCAACAAAGATTCACAAGGATGATATTTGTGAATATGTATTTTTATGTATTAAAATTATATTGTATGCAAATTGGTCCAAAAAAAGTATGTCGAATTAGCTCCGTAATTGGGTCAAACACATTTCAGAAAATGGTCTCTTTTGTAAACAAAGCACTAAAAGTTAACTATGTTTTACTTATTTAAGTTTCAGTAGTTAAAAATTGTATCCCGCCTGTAAGGGTGCAATGGGTGAGTTTTTAATTCTGCTAACTTTGCGATGTCTACAGAAAAGAAACGAGTCAAAGATACAATAAAATGTGTATGACTCCATTGCTCTATTCAATACTGTTTTCATCCACGATCCAATATACCAGGATGACAAGAAATACTGTATTCTGTTTGATTAAAGTAGCTCCATATAGCCACCGATGCTATTTTATGACTTTTATATTACGGGAAGCTGATAGAGGCATCCAAACTGGGTAAATAATCTAAGGAAAAGCACTATGCTTATGCACTATTTTCGGGTTATGACTGTACCAACCTAACTGTGACTATCGGGCCTATTCGAACGTACACTGACATCAGAATGATACCTGAATGATGTTAGTTAGATATTGAGCGAAATGCACGATTGCTAAATAACATCAGTTTGATTTCATTGTGATATCGGTGTACGTTTGAATTGACCTGTATGTTAAATGACGTCACATTTTCTACAATTTGGCCCAAAAATCCTTTATCATTTTCTATTGTTATACATCTTAACAAACGTTTGCGTTTCTGTATCATAACTGAAGGAAAATATTTCCAAGAGTATTTGTTTTGTTTCAGCTGCCCGGATTTGACAATTGCGACTGCAGTGCAGTCGGCAGCAAAGTTGCGCTGTAATACTGTTGTAGTAAAGCTGGTGAAGTCTGAACCCGAACGGTACCTTATCAAATCGAAAAACCGACAATTGCAATTATTCGCAGTATAAACAGTGCGTTGCAAATAACAGCGCAAATTGGTCAGCGCGCCGCAACTAGCGTCCATAAATCGAAACAACAAATTTAAAAACACTCAAATTAAATCTCGTTTCGGAACGCCATAATTCTCGTCCATATTTTAAGGGGGAATTTAAAAATGGCGGCGCGGTGTGTATTGTGATGTGCCGCTGGGTACTGTGCATAATATTTTAGTAGAAATGTTAGACATTATTCAAAAATAAATAAAAATACGTTAACTGAATACAAATGACAACTGATTAAAACAAGAAATATTACTTGGCTAATCCGCGAGAAAATAACGTGCTAGTCAATGCGTATTTTAACATGCAATTAATGTTACCACCCTCCCACCGCAAAAAGCCCAAAAAACCTGATTCTATTAATTTAATGTCAACTGAAATTTTATACAAACAGAACACTACTTGCCGTTTCTGGTGCAAATGTGCCTATAATGCTTGCGGCATTTCCACGCACGATATGCGATTCTTGTCTAGCCTGTATAATTTTATGCGAGTTCGAGGTGCGCTCTCTTAGTGACTCGCGCTAACTGAGACGAAAATTAAAGGATATGCGCAATTCTAATACTTGCAATACAATACATAATAAACAAACTCACAAGCGGTATTGAACCTTTAAGTCTAAGGCGAGACTTTGCCTCCTTGTGTGTGTTCTACCGCTTGTACAATGGGCTGTGCTCTGAAGAATTGTTTGACATGATGCCCACGGCTACTTTCTATCACCGCACCGCCCGCCGTCGGCAGGGTGTTCATCCTCACACCCTAGAACCTAAATGGTCACGCACTGTGCGGTTTAAGAGGAACTTCCTCCCGCGCACGCTCCGGTTGTGGAATGAGCTACCTGCCGAGGTTTTCCCGAGGGTCTACAGTATGAGGTTCTTCAAAAAAGGAGTGTACAGATTTTTAAAGGGTCGGCAACGCGCATGTAACACCTCTAGAGTTGCAGGCGTCCATAGGCTACGGTGACTGCTTACCATCAGGCGGGCCGTATGCTTGCTTGCCACCGTCGTGGTATAAAAAAAAAATATATATATTCTCGAGAATAATCACCACGGGAAAACCACTCCACGTCACAAGAAACGCGATAAAATATCGCATGATATGCGATTCTTGTCTCGCCTGTACCTATAGTTTTATGTGAGTTCGAGGTGCACTCTCTTAATGAATCTCGCTAACTGAGACTATAATTAAAAGATATGCACAATTCTAATACTTGCAATACAATACACAATATTCTCGGGAATAATAACCACGGGAACACCGCGACACGTCACAAGAAACGCGATAAAATATCATATAATTTTATAATAATTTTATGTGAACTCCAAACGCACTCTCTTACGTAATATGGACTGTAGTATTCATTTTATTTAACAGTATTCTCGAAAATAATCACCACTAGAACGCCGCAAGGCGATTCCACAAAAAAACCTTCTTTGTCAGGGACGTGACTCGTATGGCAGCTACCTTATAACCTGCAAAAATCTGTTTAATATTATATACCTTTAAATTTAAAACTAAGCTATCAAACGCTATCATGCCAGATTGCGGAAGATCAGCGCTGGAAGCCACCAGCAACATGCTGAGATGAGGCCATTTCGTGGCACTTTATACTTCCTTTGTTTTGTTATATCATGTAATTTAATGAGTCTTGTTTGTGTCTACGAATAAAAATTATTCTATTCTATTCTATTTACAGATTTATCAGAAGTGTTAAAAAATTATCGTTACGTACCCGAGACTTATTTGGACTTTTCTGGAATTTGGCAATGACAACATCCTGCATTAGTAATCTAGTGCATCAATATATATATATATATATATTATTAATTCCATTTTAATTGAAATTGTATACTTTTTTAATGCATGTTAGTTATAAGATGTTTTGAAAAGATGTGTCCTGCCGAGTTCCTTGCCGGTCCCACATTGGGATACTCTCCTACAATTTAGGAGGGATTTAAATCTTCTCGGGTCAGAGGTATAAAATTAGAGCTTGCGTGGCTTTATTTGCCGTTCATAAGCGCATTGTAATATGCCTACTTGAAAAATAAACTATCTTTTATCTTATTCACAGCACGTCACTAGAAACACGATAAAATATCGCACGATATGCGATTCTTGTCTCGGGCTGTATAATTTTATGTGAGCACCAAACACGCGCTCTTATTGACTCCAGCTAACTGGGACTATAACCGTTAAAGGATATGCGCAGTTCCGATACTTGCAATATAGGTTCCGATCGCCTGTTTGAGCGCGTGCGTGCAATTTCCCGGAATTGTTATGTTTTTTTGCGTTTTTTGCGAATATTATTGGTTTCCTACTATTGTTTTCGGTGTTCATATCTGCGATATTGGGACAAGATAACGTAATTGCTTTGAGCTATAAAAAGGCTTATTGATAACTATTTCTTACAGGTGAGGCGTTGATAATAGTAGTCTTCGTTTTACTCGTAAATTCCGATAATTTAACTACATTCCTTTTGGTATACACGATCAGTCATGTATAAGACTTCGAAAACACTTCAGTAATACGTAAAATAATTTTACCGTAATAATCTACAATCAAGTAATCTAGAATATGAAAATGTAACTAAGTTAATGTCACCACTAAAATAATCGAATCAAAAAACTTATTTACAGTACATATGGTGCTACTTTATAGCACTAGTGCGAAAATTAGCATATTACGTTACTGTGTTAAAGGACCATATGTACTGTAAAAAATTATCGCCACTCGTTTCGAATTTCCTATTTTTCGCACTTGTATCGTAATGTACTATTACGTACATAAGTATTCATTAAAAAGACTCGTTTTGCTTTCCTTCTTACGTTTAGTAAGGTCAATACGGGTAAGTGTAGCTACGAGGCAAATGTAACTAACATTCATATTACATAAACTATACATTTTGATACTGCTATGATTTGTTGTCATGAGTGAAAAAACGATTAATTGAATTTTTTTTTATTGACAGGTGACCTTGTCAAGCAATTTTGAAAATCTCTCATTTTTTTAAATACCATTTGCATCTCAGACAATATATTTAAATCAATAAAAATCTGAGTAAATTCGTCAAATCGATTTATAAGTTAAATTTCTCAGTATTAATGATACTAACGTTTTTCAATTTTTATCTTAAATTATGTAAATAAAACATCTCCTGCAACTAAATTTTTGGGGAGGAGCGCTGTTTACCCTAAAGTACAGGTTATACCTATTTAGGAAGCAGTTTCTCATTTAAGGAAATCTATGTAATTTGATGTCTATGAAATAAATTCAGGTACCAATATTGAGATTTTACCATTTTTACCCCTTCATCTGTATCAGGGTCGATTTTTATTTTGTCGTTATTTTATCGTCAAATTTCTATAACATTTGGTGAATAGATAGAGTTTCCTTTTCTTTACAATGTGAGCACAATTTCACGTAACGCCCTAAAACATGAGTGTATATCATAGTTTCGGACACGTACTCTCGGAGTATCCTGCTGTCGAATGTTCGTTGATTCGAATGTTGCTGGATCGAATGTTCGCTGGGTCGAAATACTTGTGGCCGAATTATGCATAATCGAAAAATCGTAATCAAGAATTGTATGGGTTCGATTTGTTGTGTATCGAATGTTCGTTGATTCGAATGTTGCTGGATCGAATGTTCGCTGCGTCGAAATACTTGTGGCCGAATTATGCATAAATGATTGACTAATCAAGAGTTTTATTTTATCATCCTTTTTTACTTCTAATGATTTTTAGTGTCATGTTCAGATTAAAAAACAAAGCTATATTTATACTAATATTAAAGAGAAAACATTTGTATTTTAGGATTTTTCTTTTTGTAACGAATGAACTCCAAAATTACTGGACCGATTTAAAAAAAAGGTTTTTACCTTAGGGTTTAACCGAAAAAAAATTACCCCCTCATCACGTGTTCGGGAGGTACCCTGAAAGCATTTTTTTTTCTACGCTTTTCGACCCAGCGAACATTCGATCCAGCGACAGTCGAATCAACGAACATTCGTACCCCAGATCTTCTATGGGATGACAATCGAAACCTCAAATTCGATTCTACAATTGATTATTTCTACGCTTTTCGACCCAGCGAACATTCGATCCAGCAACATTCGAATCAACGAACATTCGACAGCAGGATACACCGAGAGTACGTGTCCGAAACTATGATATACACCCCTAAAACATGTTCCCGTAAGTTACGAAAAATGTTTTTCCCCAATTTGGGATTTTGTGTTTACTCCACTCAGAAAGAGCTCAGAAGCTCAAAATTACCAAATTTATCAAAATCTAACGAAAAAAAAGATTGAATACAAAATAAAACCGTCCCATCACCCAAACATGTCCCATGTCTTACAGGACCGTTGTAAAAGACTGGGGCGCGGAGGATGCAATCTGGAGAGCAGCGGGTCTTACAGGTGGCTTATGTGTCTAGTAATTTAGTCTGAGTCAGACTTGCACCGGCTCGGAGGCACACTAGGTGTATATAAAACCATTATTTTAATAGATTTTTGGTGATCAAAATGGCCTTCGAGCAATTAATTTCATGTGGGGTAAACCGTCTATTACTGGCCACCCTCCAATTACTGGCCACCTTATATTAAAATGGCTAAAATAAGAATTCTATTTATTTATTTACACAATTCAAGTAAGTAAACTAAATAACTATCGTTCTGATCATTAACTTAGATTGTGTGATTATTAAACAGAATCCATTTTAGTATAAGGTGGCCAGTAATTGGAGGGTGGCCAGTAATAAACGGTTTACCCTACACTAGATCTAATATAAGAAGTTTTTTTTAGGATTATTAACTTTAATAAAACATAAATCAAATTAATATCACATTAAAAATTACATTAATATAACTAAAACTAAACTAAACAAAACTTAGTCAAACAACTCGTCCCGCGCCCTTCCGGATGCAAAGGTGCCCATTACGCTCGCCCCGTTCCCACGCTGAATCGCGATCGACAGCCTCTGCATCAGGAAAGACCCGGAACGAGGGTCATGACTGAGCGCTATAAGAAGTTAAAAGCTATTTAATAAATAAAATACCATTGGCATAAATGGGGCTGGTGTGACTCCCCTCAGTGTGTGTGTGTGGTGACCCTGAGCAGACGGTCGAACACATTGTTCTGGAATGCCCTCTCACCAAATTCAAGGGACGGATTGAAGACCTCGCGAATATTAGCGAAAGGGCCATCGAGTATCTGAAGAGTGCAAACATTAATCTCTAGATTAATATTTAACTTAAATCCAGTAATAAAAAAAAATGCCATACGATAAATAAATAAAATTACATAGAAAAAAAAAATAAAGTGTCAAGTTACATCTTTTCATTCATAGCGGGGTAGATTACTTTGCAGCTAGTCCCGGTTATCCTCTTAGCTAATTTTATGTTATACATGAATGGGACAAATTTTGCAAAGAATGAATTATTTATAGTGATGGTATTGATTTTGAGATTTCAATATATTTTTTTTCACATTTACAATTTACTATGCAAACGTTCTAAATTAAGAGGTATTTTATTGACTGATTTTATAATCATATCGAATTTATATTACTCAGTACCTGGGCGACCGAGCTTTGCTCGGTTATAACTATTTATTGTAATATGGTGGTAATAATCTTAACTACATTTTTTTACTAAATTAAACTTGTCTAAAACAATAAAAATTAAAAAATTATATATAAACTTGAACATATAAAAAAAAAGTTAATCACGGGGCGAGATTCGAACCCGTAACACTCATTTAGCAGTCCGCGTCTTAACCCGCTGGACCAGTCGGACAGTGGCCGGCAATACGAAATTAGCGACCATATTCTGCGTTGAAAGAAAAACGCATGAAAACTCGAAAACACGCGTTTTCCCAAACATAAGACTAATCTAGATAGATTGTATACCCCCAAAAACCCCCATATACCAAGTTTCCGAGATCACAGAAATATATAATATATATATATATACAAGAATTGCTCGTTTAAAGGTATAAGATTAGTGTTACTATTCACTAATGCTATTACTCATGTAAACACAAATCAAAATAATATTATTTATTACACCAATTAAATTTACAAATTTTATCTTAATTTGTAAATTAATAATATTGGAATTGGATCAGGTGACTGTCGGAACGGGACATAGGGCTTTTGATATACAGTTAGTTTGTTACAATTAATTTAATTTTTAGATTTATTTCTAGTTTTAATTTTTTTATCAGAATGTCTTTTTATATTTCCTCTTAACATTGACGTATTTAGTAGAGATGTAAAACTATATAACAAAATAAATATAGTGATATAAAAAACCATAATATAAAATTATTATTATCTTAATTTATAATATTTATTTGAGTAGGTAAATATTATTTCGAATTTGGGTTTCTAATTTTAAGATTCAGAAAAAAAAGGTAGTGTTTAAGTTTTTCATATTTCATTGTTATTAAGAGTCATAAGAACCCGCCACCAAATTTAGCAATTGTCCTACCACTTCTTACATGAATCATTAATACCAGAGTTAAAAGGCTGAATAAATGATTAAATGATTAAATAAATAAATGATTAAAAGGCTGAATCGCTATTGTACACAAATAATGACTGTGCACAATACCGTAATTTTGAATGTCGGCGGCAATATTATTCGGCCCGATTCGAAGAATGATTAAGACACGTTTATGATCCTGGAAAGATCTTTAAAAGATCGATAACTAAATGACTGTCTAACTACATGATCCCAATAAGATCTATCTACGATATTTCTATCGTCAAAGTGACATTGGTTGCCCGAATCCAGCTGCTTCTGTCAATTATACGACATATAAACGATATCTAAATGAGATTTATCTAAACCAGAACTGGTTGACGTAACTGGTGACCGAAGAGCTGGCGGTTTCCTCGCACAACGTATCAGTATTGCGATACAACGAGGAAATGCCGCCAGCATCCTTGGTACAATGCCTCAAGGGCCTATTTTAGCTATTAGCTAGTTATAGTAATCATCTGTATATATTCATTATGTATATTTTTATCTCAATAAATATTTTTTATAATAAAAAACCAGAACTTATCGTTATCGTATCTCATTCTTCGAATCGGGCCGATTGTGATTTTTATAATACAATATGCTTGCTCTCTGTACACACCAGATCCAGCGAAAATACTCGACTTATATCTAACTAGACGCCAGCGCCCGCTGGATTGCCCGGACTTTGGACGCCCGAAAATTAAATGGGGTGCAGTATATTTGAGAGACAAATTATGTTCTTCACTTATTGAGGCATGAATAGTTTTTGTACTCGAATATTATTTTAGCGCCAACAGAAATGAAAATAAAAGAAGTGAAATGTACAGAAAAGAGTCTATTTATTTTATTTTTTTCTTAGATAAAATAATATTAAGAGTTTAGCTTAGCTTAAGTCTCATACCTACACTCAACATCAATGATATATTATATATTCACTTTTGAACCTTATTGCTTTAGAAACAGATTTAAGAAATAAATAAGTTTTTAGCAAAAATTTCATTTTTGGTACAAGCTTTTATCGCTGACTGTACTTTTCTTTCCACAGGCAACTAATACTCATTGAGCCAATTCTAAAAACCCCAAACACAATTAGGTTGCGTTGTTTTATCACAGAGTTCCTATGTCCACCTCATGTCTCCACCTTCAGATCAGCTCGATGGTACCATAATATTGCATTGTCACCCGACTCACATATGTATGCAAATTTTCAGCTCAATCGGAAACCGGGAAGTGGATCAAATTTAACTTGCAAGAATTGATTACAAACGGACAACGGTCAGGTGAAAGTAAATAAAAGCTTATAAAAAGCGAAGAGATGTTCGCTATTATAAGAGTCAATGCTCAAAACAACCGCAAACAAACTCAAAGTAAGAAAACAGAACATTGATTTTTATTGATACTTAATTACGTAATACCTATTGAACTTGTCGATCATAGTTGTAGTTCTAAATGTACGATTTTACGGCACTTCTTTTTGTCAAACTATCAGAAAATTTAAGATCATTTCGTCGCATATTGCAGCTGTATATTGTGTAATAACCTTTACAGCCCACCTGAGCATAAAGCCGACACGGCAGCAATTGAAAACCTTTTCATATTGGGCAAATTGTCTTGCCGCGAGTTTGTCGAGCTGGAACCGTTTACGGAACCGCCAATGGGCCTCCGGGGGCCGATATCGGGCAATACTTCTGTAGTGTGCCGATGCAAAGGTGTGTTGGGCGAGTTGCAACGGGTGAGTTTACTTGTATACGAGTAACTTGACTTGATTGTAAATTATAATAACATTTGTAGACTTCTTTCTAAATTACATTAGATCTCATATGATTTGTAAAATAACATAATAGGTTATACAATATTTTTTTTATGTTTTATTTTTATTAATATGGACTTTTGGAAAGTAACGCCTGTTTCAATGAATTATAATTTATAATACATAGGTACCTATAGCGTAACATACTCTAAACTACACTCACTTTGAACCCTGGGTATATGAGATACAGTTTATCTTATGTCATATTTTCAGTTATGCATCTTAAATAAGGTTGCCTTACTAACTACGTTATAATTTTGAAAAGTTTTATTTAATACATATGAAATCTGGTCCAATTTAACTATATTGTGACATGGCTATATAGGTGAATCAACTTTTTTCTTGTCACGTTTCCCCGAGCAACTCTTAAAACACTGATTTTGTGATTTTTATAATTGGCCATTTTACTAAGCATGTTATTAGAAATTTATTGAATTTCTTCTAACTATATTTACCCTAGACAACGAGACAAACTAACAAAAAATTCGTAGACATTCATAATTATAATTTCAGTATGAGAACGTAAAACTACGAAATAACTTAGTAATTTGATACACCGTCACGGCATTTGCTAAAGATACGATAAAGATTGGAGATGATAGTCTTAGCGTCAAAAGTGTTCACGTTCCTTCAATCAAAACATACGTCACTTTTGACACTAACATATCCAATCCATATCGTATAGATAATTTTTGACGTATCTTATATTTCCAATCGGGCCGTCAGTCGAGTAACTTGCACAAGCTAGTGCAAGTAACTGTATTGTTGATAACAGATAAAGCCAATACTGCACCGACTTGTCCTTTCTTTGCCCAAAACGCAATTTGTAGGGGTTTTATTGGACTTTATCGCACCATTTATGTAGGTTTTATTCATTATGTATTTGACTGTTTATATAATTATCTTCAAATATCGTAAAAATAATATTATGTTAAAAAAAATTATTATACCATACTCTGAACCTACTACACCTTTTACAATATTATATGGTATTCGTATTATTTTGATACGACTCAGAGGCCCTCGAGTCGCGTCAACAGGGTATTTCACGCAAACCAATAAGTGCGAGTGAGATGCCTGATAAGACTACTAACAGGTGCTTGTTGAGTAGGACGTGGGCGATTATGGCTCCAGATGACATCCATATCAATTTATTATAACAGAATCGGCCCTTAAGTAGTAGTTGGACCCGGGTATGTCCTTAAACTACGTCCACAAGAGAGGTATGGGCATTGTGAATGTCATCTCGCTCTGTGTGGTAGGGCACAGCACAGCGGATGTCATTCCAGATCTAGAGCAGAGCCCAACTGGGGAAGTACCTCCACCTTACAGAAAATCGCAGCCAAATAACACTAGACCCTACTCATAGTGTTGTGTTCCTGCCGGTGAGTAAGGTTGCCAGAGCTCAACGAGGGTGGGAGGGGGTAAGGGTCGGCAACGCGCATGTAACTCCTCTGGAGTTGCAGGCGTACATAGGCTACGGATACTGCTTACCATCAGGCAGGCCGTATGCTTGTTTGCCACCGACGTAGTATAAAAAAAAAGTATCCAAGCCTTCCAACAACACATCAGATATTCACAACACTCGTCAACAATCCTCAGCTATCAAACGCCCTAATTCAGCTTTAAGAGCGCGGGATGACAGGATAAACGAAACGCCGCTGCCTTTACTGCGCCGTAAAACAATTAGAACCAAACATGACGGCGGCGTCCCAAAGAGTAAGCCCAGAAGTTGTAAAGGGCTGGAATGAAACGGTAGTAAATGCTTTGACAAAACTTAACTTTTATTCTTGGTGTGTTCATCTAGAAATAAAACGAACGTAAAGTCGGAAAACGAATTGCTTAATGGCAAACGCAACGTAGGTAGATCACCTTCAATATCCCCTAATCTGTACCTAAAGTAATATTTTGAATGTGCACTACGTCTGACTTCCTTATAGACGTATTGAATGAGTGTGCTTACTTGCTTGAAGGTAAGAGTAAAAAGTGGCTGTGACATAATCGGACAGACAGACGGACATGACGAATCTATAAGGGTTCCGTTTTTTGCCATTTGGCTACGGAACCCTAAAAATACACGCGTTTAAGACGCGCTGATATTCGCAGGGAAATGATATTGAACGATCCTGCATATAGTTCCCTGTCAAATGAAATAAGTTTTGAACATCATATGTTTCGTTATATTTTACAACTTTTTTACTTTTGAATCTTTGGAGACTTCATTTGACAATATTCTCAGTAAATCTCGCGCGACCAATAATTATAATATATGTATATTTAATAATGACAAATTAATATTGGACCCTGGTACGTCCTTAAACTACGTCCACAAGAAAGGTATGATGGGCATTGTGAATGTCATCTCGCTCTGTGTGGTAGGGCACAGCACAGCGGATGTCATTCCAGATCTAGAGCAGAGCCCAACTGGGGAAGTACTTCCACCTTACAGAAAATCGCAGCCGAATAACACTAGACCCTATTTATAGTGTTGTGTTCCTGCCGGTGAGTAAGGCTGCCAGAGCTCAACGAGGGGCGGGAGGGGGTTAGGGTCGGCAACGCGCATGTAACTCCTCTGGAGTTGCAGGCGTACATAGGCTACGAATACTGCTTACCATCAGGCGGGCCGTATGCTTGTTTGCCACCGACGTAGTATAAATATATATATATATATCACGTACAGTTTTTAAAAATAATAATATGACTTTAGTCTGTATATCAAGCATACCTTATTTATGAACACTTTAAAAACAATACAATACAATACAAATACTCTTTATTGCACACCTCAATACGGAAACAGTACAAATAATACAACACATAAAGAAGAGGTAATTAACAGGCGGTCTTATCGCTAAACAATCCACTTAGTATGTAAATTATCCGCAACGCAGGCTTCGTCAGGTGGCCACAGATGCAAATCAGCAACATGCTTCGTCCCAAACAAACCAATGATGATATCCGCAACAGGCTTCGTCATTCATACGAGTAAACAATAATTTAAGCTAAATAAAATAACCATCACGAATCGTACCTGGCTCAAATGTCCCCATCACACTGGCAGCGTTACCACGCTGAATGGCCAATGAGATCTATTGGATCAGGTACGATCCGGACCGCGGGTCGCACCCCCCCTCTCTCTTTCTCTTATTTTAATTGTATGAATTGTATTTATTAATTTAATTTTTTTTACCCAGTTTAGTAATACCTAATTTAATAATCTTTTATAACTAAATTTAATTAGTTTTAAGTTAGTTAGTTAAGGAACAAATTTGTACGCCCATAGGCACACACAGAGTTTATATTTGTATATTAAGACCCTTTGTATCACCTGTGTTATACAAATAAATGTTATTCTATTCTATTCTATTCTATTCTCTCTCTCTCTGTATATTAAAAGGCAGACATTTGATTTAAATCAGGTAGACTATTTAGGTAAAACATTTAAATTCTAGGGTACACTAGCTATAGTGTACATATTTAATCACATGAATTTTATCACTTTCTTAGTTAAGTTTCTGCCTACTTCCACACCTGGCGTCAGTCGTCGCGAGCCGCGATGCATAATAATGTCGTCTTTGAGCCGGGCGGGTGGTGTGATAAGCGCACTTCTTAATTATGGCCTTTATAATGTCATCCCATGACACCCTAACTGGCGCAGTGTCGGCAGGATTACATGTTGCTCTTCCATGAGACATATATAACTCCTTCCATGTATACGTTTTTTTTATAGTGTAACACATAACTAAACTGGATTGTTTTGATTATTACTCAATATAATTAACAAGAATTAGTTTAACTACAAATATAATCTTACTGGATTATTACCAATATTGTAAGTAAGTAAACATTTTATTAGACGAGAAAAATAAATATTGATTACATCAGGTAGAAAATCATTGCGTACAAAGGCGAACTTATCTCTAAGAGGGATCTGTTCCAGTTGACCTATAGCTAAAATATAATAGTAATTGAAAACTATACCAATAACCTACATAATATCAATAAATAAAATAAATAAATAAATATTATAGGACATTATTACACAAATTGACTAAGTCCCACAGTAAGCTCAATAAGGCTTGTGTTGAGGGAACTTAGACAACGATATATATAATACATAAATATTTATAAATACATAAATACATAGAAAACACCCATGACTCGGGAACAAATATCCATGCTCATCACACGAATAAATGCCCTTACCAGGATTTGAACCCGGGACCATCAGCTTCGTAGGCAGGGTCACTACCCACTAGGCCAAACCGGCCTATATATATCATATATGTATATCTTTATATACATATATGAATAAATATAACTATATATTATGTACCACATACATCTTCCTACCTGTCAGTAAGTTCTTCGTCTGAGAGCCATAGTATTTTTAGTTTATATGTTAGCGATACCACTGATTGACACTGCTCAAAGGAGGCGGTAGCACGTTATATTGTTGATATTGAAGACTAAGTTATTTTCTAGAAATATCTGAAAACCTTAGAATTATCTTCGCAGCTTTTGCAAAAGCAATAACATACAGAGACACCAACCCAAAAGCTCGCGTTGCAAATAAATTGCCAGTCATATTATACATGCAGTAACCTAACTTTGATTGCCTACTTTATGTACCTCATTACTCTGTCTGGCACTTTCGTTCGCATTACTTTTTCGTGAAGGATACATATTTAACGAGTGAATTTTTGAATCGCAAGTGAATTTGCGACGGGGCGCCGTAACCTGGCTGTTTTAAATCCATTAGCTGTATTATGTAAACACCCCCTCTGGCTATAATCTTTTCACCGTCGCGCAGTATGAGTGTAACAGTAAGGGTATTTGTTTGAGGAAATATAATCATTATAACGCATTTTATCGACAAAAAGACTACACCATGGCTTAGTAAAATCTATGTGTAAAGTATTGGAAATATTGTTTTTAATTTTAAATTTGCCTTAAAAGATTGAAATTGTTTTGTATTTTTTGTTTAAGAAGGACATCTTGTAAAAATAAAAGCTTTGATTTAAGTTTTTATATGTTTGATAGTAAATGATAAGGAATTATTTTCAAATAAAAAACTCAGATATTTCCGTTTTGCGTGGTAAGATGGAATTAATATCATCTACCACAAGTTTTAAGCTTTCTTTCAAAACAACAGGTCATACTAGAGTATTTTCAATTTATGTAATAAAATAGGCAAGATATTGTATTAAATACTTTCTAGAACTACATTGTATATGAAATTGCCTCAGATTGAATGTTCTGACAGAATTGACGTGCATATTATCTTTCATCAAGCAACCTTTAAGTAATCTTTAAAGTAATTCTTACAAACACCAATGAAGCTGAGGGCGACGATAAGTATTAGGGAAATTTAATTTATCGATATATATAAACTCAAACATTCATACACTTATGTCATTCTAACCCTTAAGTGTGTTCTGTACGTTTGCTGTTTGACAGTTGACGTTTGCTGTTGACCCATGTAACCGATATTTTCGATGGATATTTCTCTATTGAGTCATATGCCTAACATTAGATATCTCTCCGTCTTTCTTCAAGACTAATATCTTATTATTGATTGTTTTTTAAAGATATCAATATTAACAGTTACGCTACTGCCTGTCTAGAGCGATGGCGTGCTATTAACGTTTTACTGTTGTCGCGTAAACCCCACTCCGCGTCGAGGATTTGTGCCCCACACGAACACAACGCCTTATACCATAGCTAATTTATCTGCTGCTGTCTTTGCCACTGAACTAAGCACGCGGCTTGCAAATATGAGGTCGTGGGTTCGAACTCAGCAGGCCAAGACCCGAATTCAGATTCTATAGCCGAAAAAAATGTGCGAAAGCCGACTGCAATGGTTCGGCCACGTGATGAGAAGAGACAACCACCACATGACTAAAAGAGCCCTAAACAACATTCCCGAAAGTAGAAAGGGCAGAGGACATGGATGAGCACAGTGTCAAAGGATTTGAGGACGATAAGCCCTGACATGACGCAAAATAGAGAAGAATGGCACAAAATGATACGGAGAGACGATCCCAAAGCCTAGTGTATCGGATAGAGGCTAAGATGATAATGATGAGTTTTCACCAAGGCATTTAGGAAAACTAGTGTTATCTAATAAAATAGCGCATCGCCAACAAACTGTTTTACAGTTTGGCGAAACTTTAATTATAAGTACATTGTATATTGTGATTTGTGAAATAAATTTAAAAAAATAAGTATTGTGACTAAAATCTGGCACATAGGGTAACATAAATATAATTGTATCGTAAAACTTCGCTTGTATTCATGCTTTTGCATACTAATTATTTTATGCAGTCTTGTAGTAGTATATGTGGTGTAGCGTGCGAGAACGCAAGTCATACGAGCTGGTCAGAAAATATCCGTTTGCAGTACATATGGTACTACTTTCCTGCACCTCTTTCCGTGCATATGTCTAAGCTTTACAGAGCCATATTTACTTGTAAAACGTTGTACGATACTCGTGCGAATAGGTAATTCACAACTCGTGTCGATTTAATTCCTTCGGTCGTTTTTTAATTTGTCACTATTTGTTGCGAATTTCCTATTGTCTGCACTTGTATCGTAAAAAACTATTTTGGGTTACCAGCTTCTGCCCGTAACTTTGTCTGCGTAGAATAATGATTTTTGGGATTAAAATACAAAACGTAAAAAAACTGAATCTGGAGATCAATCCTAATTTAAAATTATGTTACGGCTTTAAACTGCGTCACTGAGAAAAAAAAAACATAAAAAACAATTGAAATTGTATTTACGTTTAATGCTTTAAACAGTTCCATATCACTATATCGAATAAAGCAGTAAATTTTACTGTTCGTAATACAGTTAAATCATTACAGTAAATTTTACTGTTTTTAGTATTACGGTAATATTTACGACAGTTTATTTTTATCGTTTTTACAATACTTTGAAATGTTCAAACGGTTAATGTTATTATATTGTATTTAACTGTTCTTCAAATATTTGTTGATATTGTATGAAGCAGTTAATCTTAATGAAAAACATTTAATGTGTGCCCAATAGATCTTTTTTTTGTGTTTTAATAGGACCTTGACGGTCGTCATGGTAACTAAGCGCCCATCTTACGCGCAACTTTACCTTCATTTCGCACTCCAATTAGCTTGAGAAATATGCAAGGATGTCTTGAAATGAAATTAAAACCGCAACAAGTTAATAAAGCTAGACCAGGCTCCAGTTCAGCGGTTTAAGTGTGACAAAGTAACAAATATTGAGCTCGTTCAAACAGAGAGACATAAATATTTTTTCATCACACTTGCTCGAAAAATATCTCATTTCATGCTGGTGTACTGAAGGAAAAGGCCTATATTGTTCCTGCGGGAGTTATGTATTGTGAAACAAAAGGTATATCTCCCTTTTTAGGGTTCCGTAGCCAAATGGCATAAAACGGAACCCTTATAGTTTCGCCATGTCCGTCTGTCTGTCTGTCTGTCTGTCTGTCTGTCTGTCTGTCTGTCCGAGGCTTTGCTCCGTGGTCGTTAGTGCTAGAAAGCTGAAATTTGGCATGGATATATAAATCAATAAAGCCGACAAAGTCGTACAATAAAATCTAAAAATTTAATTTTTTTTAGGGTACCTCCCCTACACGTAAAGTGGGGGTGAATTTTTTTTTTCGCTTCAACCCTAGAGTGTGGGGTATCGTTGGAAAGGTCTTTCAAAACTAATAGGGGTTTTCAAAAAACATTTTTTGATAAAAAGAATACATTCGGAGATAATCGCTCCGAAAGAAAAAAAAAATGTGTCCCCCCCCTCTAACTTTTGAACCATAGGTCCAAAAAATATGAAAAAAATCGTGGAAGTAGAGCTTAAGAAAGACATTAAATGAAAACTATAGCGGACATGATCAGTTTAGCTGTTTTTGAGTTATAGCAAAAAGTTTTCCCTTCATAGTAAAAAGACTTACTTTAATTAGGTACTGATTATGTAAATATGCCTATTTGTTTAACTCGGGTGGAAGGTACCGTGTCATCCCTTGGTTAACAATTTACTATACTTTAAGCTCCAGTTTAGCTTATTGTGACGGAAGAGTAACTACGGAACCCTACACTGAGCGTGGCCCGACATGCTCTTGGCCGGTTATTTTAAATTATATCACTTTTAATACAAACCAAGTAGTATAAATGACTTCTACTTTCAAAATGCTGACGTTTATGATTTAATATTTTTGTTTATGTTTAAAATTATTTTATTTGATTAATTTAATATACGTTTAAAGTATTTTTAAATAATTTTCAATCGTGGCCGAACGCCAACTAGGTCTGTGCCTTCGATGACTAACCTGTCAAGAAATTACAAAATGGCGGACGAATGTTTGATATGTCACCGTATTTAAGAAAAAAATTGCCTATAATTTAGTTTTTTCTTCGCAAGTGTGATATTCATCACATTGTGTATAACTCTGGGGGTGAGAATATTGCAAATTCGGGTCTTAAATTCCCTCCAGCCTGCAGCTGTCGGGAATTACTACCCTCGTATTCAAAATTGTGGATTTAAATTTTGTTTTCGATTAATTCTAGAACTAAACAGTTTGTGAGTAATAACTTTAATAACTTTATAGCTTGTTTTACGATCAAACGAGTACCTAGTCATAATTATAAAATATCCAGTGTAAAAATTAATACTGGACTATTTAATTTACATTTAGTTTAAAATTTTAATAGGAGGTAAGTGCCTAGTGGTCATCAGTCCATCGATATCATTAAGACGAAAGGGGACGAAGTATGGGATGATGCGTATCAAAAAGCGTGTTTATTCATATTATTTTTTCCTGACACACTGCCCTACTACATCATAGCTCAATAAATCATAAGCCCTAAAATATATAGTAAACATCACTCCCTTGTAATGCCGGGGCCAAAATGACACAAACCGTAAATCTATTATGAAAATAGGTTAGTCGTGGCAAGTAAATAATAAATGGCGATGCTGAGACAGATACAGCTATTAATAATTAACTAGATGTTGGTATTATGGCGGTTTAATCTTTGTCTGTGTTTGTATAAGTACATAGTATGAATGGTACAAATAATACCATTTATATTGGGTATAATTAAAAATACCCAATTATTGTACGGTCGAGGAAATTGATTCTTTAGCTATTTGCGGTTCAAGTAAATATGATTGTACGTACTTATGCTAAGAGCTGTCCAATGTAAAGTGAACCGTAAACTGCTAAAGAATCAATTTCCTCGACAGTACTTTTTTTCGGAGCAAAGGAATTTTGTATTAGCTATAACTGGAAACTGTTTTGGCTTATGTTCTAACTTTATCTTGTACCTTATTGTATTATTATGTGCTGTATGTTTCCCAAATAAATAAAATAAATTAAAATTTATACCGCAGAGACAATTTTTTCACGGACTTAATCACTTTTCTTAATCTTCAACACAGTTCATCAAATGTTGCAGATATTAGTGTCTGAAAACTAGACAAGCGACAGCTAAAATGGTTGATCAGAACGTTCACAGCTACACAAATTAAATACCGCCTTCAGGTATTTGCTATCCATCTTACCTTTGAACGGAACCCAAGGACCAGCCATCGACCGCTAAGGCAAAACATTGTTTGTTATTTTTCCCCTAAGCGCTTACCTTAAGAGGATTACGCTACGAGCAACACAGCTGTAATTTATCTTGGTAATGGCTCTAAAACCGGCCCCGCCCTTTTTGGATCTGCTTAAGAAAATCAAGGCCCGAATATAAAACGAGAATTCTTTAGCGAAGACGTTAATTTTGAGAAAACATCCTAGATTTATAGTCTCTGTTTCGTAAGTAGAAATAATGTGGGAGCGCAGTGACGGGCACATTTTAGATTTTAATTTATAATGGAACGTTTTGTTCTGCTAATGGGAAAATGAGTTCTTTGTCGTCTTTGTTCCGTTGCTACGTTTTTCTTTGGGCATTTACAATATTTATGGTGAAATATGCTTAGTGACAATACTGAATGAAATGAATGGTTAAATAAACGATTGCATATAAAGTTAACTTGTCAGAAAACCAAATTCAAATTAAGCTACACCGATTGGAGAAAACAGTTTCTTAAATATTTGTCAATATTTTTGATGAATTCTATTTGAAGAACATTGTAATAATACCAATGTTCGCATAATTGTAGCAATTGTTGTATAAGTATGTGATACCCAGTTGGGTCTTATCTTGAATTTCAACAAAATTTAAAATAACAGGTTTTTTCTAAAACTGTTTCGAATGCTCTTAATTGTTATAAGTAATGTTTCGAATAGAGATCAATCAACATGTTATAAAAATGTATCATCTTATATAAACATACAGTTTATGGCATATAAATGAAATGAAAAATTAATACTGAGTTTAGTATTTTAACATCGCCTGTATAATCTTATATTAATCATATTTAAAAAAAAACAAGATAAATTCCGAATCAAAACCTTGACCAGCCTTTAAGCTATTTTTTAATTAAAAACATAAAATATCCTATTTTCGTGACCTGAATAAAATACCGCAACCTTATAGTTAGTAGAGCCATTAATTAGAATTTAAAGGCTATCGGATATTTTTTCAGAAAAACAAAGTTTTCATTAAACGAAGTTCATCTTTAAGATCCCAAAGTCTCTAATCAACAAGCTCAGATTTTAATCAACGGAAAAACTTGACAGTCTTCCAAACTTTAAGCACTTTAATCGGCAAACCCGGATCAAATTAACTAAACCACTCGAAAAGTTGTCGAAAAACTAGTAACTAAGTAAAATCCTTGTGCCAGAATAAGAGAGAATTAATTCGCAACAAGAAAGTTCGTTAAGGCAAGTGGCTTGTAGGAGTTGTAGCTAAATCATATTGATACGGGCCGGCTTAGAAACCCTCGGTTGCGCTGGCTGCTGTAAGACAGAAGCGACTAGCGGAAAACCATTTTCTGAATTAAATTAAATATTATTTATTTTCAAGCAACTAAGTCCCATATACAATAACATAAATCTGAAAGTGTAAGTCAAAGTCTAAGTCAAAATATTCTTTATTCAAATAGGCCTAGCAACAAGCACTTTTAAATCGTCAAATTTTACAAATATCATCTTAATCTAAATATCAGAGCAATTTATTGATGCAGTTATTATTGTTCTAAAAAAAACATTGAACTATTATAGATATGGTAAACTTAATAATAAGAATTTCACAAAAAGATCGTCAAACATCAAAATTGTATAAAAATACTAGTCTAGAACCTTTCTAGAATAAAATCTAAATGTCAAAAAATACGGTATATATATACATTGAATTATCAATTTCATCATTAATAACATAACAATAAATAATTCATTCTTTACAATCACACTTAATCCCACGGTGTTTCATCATTCATGTAGTCTTGTGTGCTATAATAGGCTTTAGAGATAAGCTTACGTTTTACATAATTTTTAAATTTACTAACAGACAATTCAGTTATAATATTAGGAAGTTTATTGTAAAATCTTACACAATTACCCAATTACCCATCTTACACAATTACCCATGAATGATTTCTTAATTTTATGGAGCCTAGTGAAGGGCACTGCGAGCTTATGCTTATTTCTAGTATTAATATTATGTATTTCACAGTTTTTCTTAAAACTGGCAATGTTTTTATGTACATACAGAATATTCTCATAAATATATTGACAGTGCATTGTCATTATGTTAATGTCCTTAAACTTATCTCTAAGTGTGTCTCTATGGTACATTTTATATATTGCACGAATAGCCCTCTTCTGCAGAACATAAATGGTATTTATCTCTGAAGCACTACCCCATAGTAAAATACCATATGACATAATGCTATGAAAGTAACTAAAGTAAACTAATCGAGCTGTTTTCACGTCTGTTAACTGACGGATCTTGTAAAAATCATGTAAAAATCAATTTGGCAACGCAGCGTTCTGCTGCGCCACCTGTTCCAGTGCGGTGCGGTGTGAATACCTCGATAACTCGAACCACGTTAGGGCGAAATCCTCGTTAACACGCAATACTCCATAGCTCGTGATATTTAGATTGCGATCCACCTGAGATGTGTGCATTGATACATTTGTTTGTTTGTTACTGAATGTGTTTGTTAACAGCCAATAGATTTTTGATTTACCTATCCTTACTCAGCGCAACTCCAGGAGATTATTTTCTTTCTTTATTGGTTCTTAACAAACACATTCCTCGCTACGCATCCGCACACACCTTCAATAGAAATGCAGCCTTAACCTCATTAAGATGAATCAACGATTTCCTTTATAGTTATTCAGATTAGTCATTTCATTCAGGATGGATTGTGTGAAAGAGGATATGAGTAAGAAAGGAGTGAGTGCTGAGGTGACGAAAGATAAGGAGAATGGAAGAGAAGAACATGTTGTGCCGACCCCACATAACGTGGGATAAGGGCAGGAGGAAGAAGAAGAGAAGATTAGGTTATTATCAATACCTGGGAGACCGAGCTTTGCTCGGAAAACATATAAAAACTCAAAAATGTGCGTTTTTTCCAGAGATGAGACTTAGCTAGATCGATTTTTCGCCCCCGAAAACTCGCATATAGCAAATTTAACCGAAATCGTTAGAGCCGTTTCCGAGATCCTCAAAATGTATAAAATTTACAAGAATTATTCGTTTAAGGGTATAAGATCTCCATAACTCTAAAAATGAAATATGCCCTCTATAACTAGATATACTCGTATATAAACAGACTTAATGTCTTATCACGTTTATATCTTAAACTTATTTACCAAAAAACCTTATTATTTTTACCTCTGCAACCTGCAACTGGAACCTTCTTTAAGACAAACCAGCACCTGTAAGAACCTCCTTCTTTAAAACGACACCCCTTTAATATGAAGTTTTTGGCGTTTCCTTTGAAATTCGTAGTATCAAGGTTCCACTGAATGCATACTTTAGCTTAAATCATTTACTATTAAAGATATAACCATGAAATTTTAAACAAATTAATATGTATACCTTAGTAACCGGTATCAAAAATCTGATTTACCCTCCAGTTCTTAGATGAGGTAAAGGGAACTTTTGAATGGCAACTGCAATCTGCCTCATTCAGCTGTCGACTTACTGTTGTGGCGTTGGCTCGGGCACTGTGGTAATGTCAATTTCACTGATAAAATGTGTGAATAAAACATTAAATCCGTTACTCATTTTATACAGAAAATCGACAGTTCTCCTGCCCGCATCAACGCTGCCTACAGGAAAGGAAAGACGCTATAAAATGTGTGTGAACCAAATATACTTGACCCAAAAATAAACATGAACGCTAGTGCTTATGCCTCACACTTCCCCCTAAAAGATGTCTCTTCATTTTACACCAAAAATAAAATCTTTATCCGGGATTACTGCGGCGGGGCCGCGCAATAATTTAGCGCTAATGGTCGCCTGCCCTCCGAGGGAAATCGAGGGAATCATGAACCTCTGACTCCTCCGGGACGGAATGCATTAATGTCGTTATGGCCTCTTTTGTTTTTAACAATTTGGCGGCCGTGTTTGTTTTTTTTAAGGCTCCCGAAAGTTCAAGGACGCTGTTTTGAAGCAAAATTTAATGACATGTTTTATTGTATTGTGAATTATGCAGGAATGTAAAAAAATTATCAAAAATATAAAGAATGTTAAGGGATGGGTCCCTTAACATTCTTTATATTTTTGATAATTTTTGATTACCAGTTCGCCGTACAATATTGGCCTGTCAGTTATACGCGATTGTCAGCTTTTGCGAATAACTGATAGGCCAATATCGTCAGGTGAACTGGTAATCAGTGGGTCTCCTAAGATGTGCGTGCACTTCGCTCGTACGCACTAGACGCACGGGCGACTGACATAATTAAGATAACAAAGGATGTAAAAATCTAAGTTTTAACTTTCGTAGTTGTTTTTATTCGGAAAAGTTCTAAGCCTTATTATAGTGTCAAGCATGAATTCGTCAACCTAGAGACGTCTTCTTATTTCAATAACAGGTTATAAACCTGTCATTTGTCAACTCAGTGTTAAAAATGACATTTACTCAACCAGAAATGTCACTTTTGACAAATCCTGATCAAATGTATAACTTGTTATTACAATCAGAATACGCCTCCTATTGTGCCTAGTAAGGTGAGGTCTAGCGACTCTACCGTAACTGAACGCATTCGATTTTATTTTAACTATCATAATTATTATAAACTACCAGATGAATTCTTGGCTTTTTAACGAGTTTAATGCATCAATGTTATGTTATTTCCATATTAAATTTTGAGAACACAATTATGTCCGAAAATATTCTAAAGCCTCCAACAATATTATCGTAACGATACAGAAGCTTACCGAAGCATGAAAAATAACAAACAGCGAAAGTTGGCATTAAAATGTGCTGCAGCAGAGTTCTGGAGCCCCATCAAACCGGTAATCCTGTGCAGAGTTTAAATATTGTTTCCAGTATCTAATCTTGCTAATAATTATCTTATTTAAGCAGTGTTAAACTGACATATAACTGACAGGGTCAGAAAGGCTGATATTTGAGTGAAATTACTTGAAAGGATGCAAGACAGACTCGTAGATGTAAGGTAGTTTATAATTAATAAATAAGTAGTATTAAGTTATAAATCTATGTAACGCTCTGGCGTAAGCAGTAATGTTTTATCCTATTCAATAATTAAATATTTGCGAACGTCGGCGTAACTTACGTTCTATACATCTGGCTCGCACTAATATGCGAGTACGAGCGAAATGCATAATAAGTAAGCTACTGTAGTAAGCAATATATTGATCGATATCACATCAAGTGACAACCAAAACTCAGTAATTACTACTAAAAGTTCAGAGCCATAGTGAACCATACTATTAATTAAACAAGGTTGATTTTTGTGTATTTACTATTTGTATGAAAAAATTGACATTTTATTTACAATAACAATATAATCAAAGGATTACTATAACTAGCTTAAATCTAAAATAGGATAGTATCAACGATGCTGGCGGCATTTCCTCGTTGTATCGCAATACTGATACGTTGTGCGAGGAAGCCGCCAGATCTTCGGTCACCAGTCACGTCAACCCGATGCTTCGCAATTTCTACAAAAAACTTGTGCGCGCTGGGACTCCATGGACCTAAAGACTCTTATATTGATTACGTTTCAAGATTTCGGCTCTTTCCGCCGCTGTGCCCGCTTTTACATTAGTCCGTTGGAGGTGGGACGGTTCCAGTGTGTCTACGCAGGTAACATTATTTTTTTGCAACTGGTGACGATCATGAGTTCTTTTTCTGGCATGAGACTCCATACTACCATGCGTGTCTTTGAAGTATTGATACTTGAGTATGGAGTCGCGCGTGACAACGCAAGTCATGCTAGGTGGTCTGGAGTGGCATTGACAAAATGAATATTCAAATCATGTTAAAGTTTTTAATCCAATGGAGCTTATACCTATTGAAAATATTTTTATATGAAGTCAAAATACTGTTAATGTATACTGCCTCACGGAGATCCACAAGCCCGGCTTAAAATAATCGCTCAACATGCCCGCTGATGATAAGCGGATGAAGATCCGCGTCCCAGACCCTTTCGGCGTGACTTTACGGCGGACATGTTGCTTGGACTATCATTTTATTAAGGGAAATTAATTTCGCTCCGTTTGAGCATTTCGCTACCGTAATAATATAACCGTGGTATAAGACCCAAATATGTTCGAAAATAAACTAGAATATCTTTGTTCAGGGTTGATTATTATTTGAATAACCTAACGAAATAACAGTACTAGTATCGACCGGGTACGTCCTTAAACTACGTCCAGAAGAGAGGTGTGGGCATTGTGAATATCATCTCACTTTGTGTGGTAGGGCACAGCACAGCGGACATTCCAGATCTAGAGCAGAGCCCAAGCCACACACACCCATAGCCAAATAACACTAGACCCTACTCATAGTGTTGTGTTCCTGCCGGTGAGTAAAGTTGCCAGAGCTCAAATTGTCGGCAACGCGCATGTAATTCCTCTGGAGTGGCAGGCTTACATAGGCTACGGAAACTGCTTCCCATCGGGCGAACCGTATGCTTGTTTGCCACTGGCGTAGTATTAAAAAAAATCCAATTCAAGAGAAAACGCTTTCCACTACTTAAATCTTAACCAATCACTTTGATTTTGATGTCGATCGCTTCAACATAATATATTATAGAAACTAAGATAATACCAAAACGATAATTGGTAATTTAATTACGGATAACATTTAGGGCCACAGATGCTTGGAATATTATATTTTATTGACATACTTACTTATTAATATTACACATATGACATGTAAACTTTTAATTCTATGTATAAATGAATATGAATATAGTGTAGTGCTGGACTAATAGTTGGGTGATTTTACATTACCAAAAAGTTTACAATTTTGGAATAAAAATTAAAAACTTTAATTTTAACTTGTAACCTTTCGGAAAATCGGCCCAATGCTCACTCGACCCTATACTTGCCGTAAAACTAAGTCGCGACTGAGGTCATAATGCTATCTCCTTTACCCTTATTAAGATCGACTAATATTGAAACAGATAGCATCATGACCTATATTTGTATCACTCCACTCTATAGAATCGACGTTTAATTGTAGTAGTTGGGTAGAAGTTATTATGGTTTGCTACGAATTGGCTGAAAGCGTGGCTGTATGAACCTGATTTGTTATAGTAAACTCAACTATACTTGTATAAAATCAGTGCTCCACTTCTTTACCAACTGCCTAAAATAACAACAGGGTAGGTGACAGTACAGATCCTTGGGGTACGCCGGCGTTAATCGGCCGGAGATCTGAGCATTGTCAACTGATGCTACGCCCAGATAGAAAGCTGACGACCCATATGCATAGAACTCTAGGGAGCTCGTGCAAGGGAAGCTTGGGAAGAAGCGCCTTGTGCCAAACCATGTCTTAACATGGAAGGCATTTCGAGCTATCATTCAAATACCAAATTGATATACTTTCCACATACTTTTATAAATATCAAAATAGCATCCTTCATCAGATTTCCTAAAACATCTCTTAGGGTGAGTTAGCGTTTCCCAAAATAAACTCGGAAGCAATAAAATAGGGACAGTTAATATAGAATTCCAATTCCAAATGCACCCTCGAGTGTAATAAATATTTCCAGCGCATTATTACTACTGACTATAGTGTGCTTGCCGTAGTAATTTGACGTAAACAACTTGGCATTCAAAGAGCTTTGCGTCTCAAGTTAGCTATCTTATCTTAGAACTAAAGACGACTGTGGAACGATCTAGGAGTACAAGCTAGGAAATTACTGTTTAGATGTTTCTACGAGTATTTGAAAGTTTAAAAGGAAATTAAAAAAAAGTATTAGAGCTACCAGTTACGTAGTTACGATACCCAAAATTACATAATGCTACAAAAATTTTGACGAAGAATTGTTCAGATTAATCCCTGCCACTTCTTTTCGCTATTGATTTACGCGATTGGTTAACAAACCAAGCCTCGCGTAGCTATATTGTGGTATGAACTGTCACCTGCGATATTTCTGGACCGATAAGAACTTCAAACCATTACTTATTTATATGCAGGGATGGCTAAGCAAATAGTTTTACTGACTGTACATCTAAGCGAAGCTGACTGTATGTAGGAATAGCAGCAGAAAGACAAAAGGCGGTCAAAATGTTTAAAATGATCTGACCACCTTTGTTGTTAAGGAAATAAGTAACTACTGATTGCAGGAGAATTTTAATTTTATACCTAGAGTCAGATCAAGACAACGTTATGTTAAACATCAAACTTCCATGTAATTATTACGTATTAATAAAACTTACACTGCGCGTGCCATCAAAATCGTTGCAAACTTGTCTTGGTCTAAATATAACTTTTTCAATATTTATTCTTCAAATATTTGGAATTTGCCTAGAATAAAAATATATGTACTTACTAAGCGTTTCGAAAATAAAACGTACCTACCAATTACGAGTAATATGGTTAAAATAGAAGTGAATATCAAGTTTTAACACCGATTTACAAAAACAATGAAACATTTTTAAAATATAATGAGTTTAGAAAAGGATTGTTTGGTCGAAACCGGAGATTCCCAGCAAAGCCAAGACTCGCTAACGAGGTTCAAATATTAAAAACATTTTCTTTACTACAATACCCCGAGGTATTTGCAAAACAGAAGGTCGATTCTGTTTAACATTTTGATATGGTTTTTATCATATTTGATATAAACTTGAGCGTGGGCACCAATCAGTGTTAGTGGCTTGTGCATTGGTAGTTTCGATCGATGAAACCCGGTAGCCAGGAGTCCAATTCAAACGTACATTTTGACATTACAAATATACCTTTATGATGGCATTTAGTTATCATATGCGTGCATTTTACTCGCACTTGTGTGACGTCACCACCAAAGTGACATAATTTTGACATCATAATGTATCAGGCGAATCCGCATCAGAATAATATCGTAATGATGTTATTTAGTTTGTGTGCGGTACGATATGTAAACGACATCAGTTAGATGTCATCTGATGTTAGTGTACGCTGATGTGTGAATGACACGTCCTCGCTAGACAAAGAATGAAGAACATTAGAGCAGGCTATCTGGAAAGGAATTCAAAATGATACCCATGAACTCCATCAACCGGCATATGGAGATGGTCGGAAAAGTTCTTGAGTAGTTGACAGATCTTTCCTAGGGGATAATTACACAAAAGATCCCTATGGGTCGAAGTGTATCCGCAAGAGCCCCCGAAAACCATAAGATAAGATAGTGTACGTTCGAATTGGCCTGTACGTTTTAACTGGGGAACGATTTGTTTTTTTCATGGAATATTTTATGATATAAGTTTGCAAGATAGCATACATACACCAGAGAATTTGGGACGGGTACCGCTGTGGCCGGGTGGTGTAGTGATCAGGACGTTAGCCGCGTAAGCCGAAGACGTGGGTTCGATTCCCGCCTCGGCTACCGGTGGACGTTGTCACGTTTTCTTTAGTGTATGATATATATTTCAGTCTGTAAGTTTTAATTAGCAACGAGGGGTCATCTCATCAGTTTTTTTTTTCGTTCCCTCATTTATTGTGTCCTTGAGAGTCAAGGTAATGTCAAGATGAGATCAAACCATGTCAAATTGTCAAAAAATGGTCAGCCTCATGCTTGGCTGTAAGTAGGGTTTGCACGATGGATCTTAAATGTATCGGGAGATCCACGGATCCGGATCCAGAACCAGATAGATTCATACATTTCGGATCCGGATTGAAAACCTTCGCTGTATCGTCCACGCTCCGAGCGTGCGTTTTTTGGCCGAGGCATAAATGTGCTAAATCTCGTGCCAAGTAACCGGCAGCGTAAATCGTGTCCGAATTGAAAAGTTCGCAGTAAACGCACATAGATCAAGGCATTGTGCGACGGACGCCGAATCACCGCCGCTATTTATCATGCAGTGATGCAGCTTAGGGACGGGGCGTATCGATAATTTTGTCGATGAGTTCATTTTTCTATTATTGCATTTTTTTAAAACCTTATTCAGCATATCAGTAACAGTCTTATAAGTATAATATTAAATATTATATAAAAGTAAAATTAGGTCAACTCGTATGACGCTATGAAAGACAATTATATCTTAAAGTTATTATTTTAGCGGATTTGATCGTATATTAATTTTGTTTGCCTTTATTTCAGACGTTTTGACGCAGGTTACACTGGTCTTGTTTGCGGATAACTCGTGTCTCAGAGAATAGATGACTTAATGTTAAATATAATAACATCTTGATTTAGTAAAATGGACTGTTCCACGCGATAATCTTTCAAGATATTCGTACTTGTGATTATGTCCCGTTGTCAATTTTATTATGAGAAATGTATCACGTTCTACTTACTAACATACTCGGTAGATGGCCTATTATGGAAATGACTATCCGGAAGAGATCCCTTCTACTACTAATCCCAAGAATTGGCGTAGGCACTAATTTTTACGAAAGCGACTGTCATCTGACTTTCCAACCCAGAGGGTAAACTAGGCCTTATTGCGATTATTCCGGTTTCCTCGCAATGTTTTCCTTCAACGAAAAGCGATTGGTACATAAGTTTCGAAAAATTCATTGGTACGAGTCGGGGTTTGAACCCGCATACCGCTAAGCATCCAGCGCTTCGCTTCACCACAGCTTTGCCCCTTGCCTTGTACCTTAATTTCTGTAATTTTCGTTTTGACCTTTGTTGTGGACAATACAGTACTTCAACTACAACTAAATTTCCATATTGTTTATCGACATCGGGGCAGCTCTAGCCCATAGCTCTGCCTCGTCACGCTTACACGCTATTCGCTACACCCGGATATTTGCTATAAAAATCGTATTAGCGGCTGAATCGCGATATTTTACGGATACTACCGCATACATCCGGATTTGCTCGGGAAACTTATAACGTATTAAATTGTTCATCCTGTAGAGCTGAAACAAATGGCTGGAGATATTGATGTTAGATTTTAACAAATATTCAAATTTTCACCGTCCAACTGCACTGATATTATAAAAGTAAGGCCTGAGTGGACGTGCTGGAGTTGGGCGTGCAGGGCAGAGCGTGCGGCGTGCATATTAAACAAATGAAAACGTATAGAAGCGGCCTTAGTGCATGCTGCTCAAATCACTTGTGAGCCCGACGCCACGCTACACGCCCCGCCGAACGCTCCGCTTCGAGCGTCTACTTAAGCCTTATGACTGATTTAGACGGCACGCGAACTCGCATGCGATTTAAGTTACATTGCGGACAATTGGGGTTACAGCCAATTTGGCCGACCGATAATAAATAAATATTATAGGGTCATTCTTACACAAATTGGCTGTGATTGGCTTGTACAATGGGCTGTGCTCTGAGGAATTGTTTGACATGATGCCAACTGCCACTTTCTATCACCGCACCGCTCACCGTCGGCAGGGTGTTCATCCTCAGAACTTAGATCCTAAATAGTCGCGTACTGTACGGTTCAAGAGGAATTTCCTCCCGCGGACGCTCCGGCTGTGGAATGAGCTCCCTTCCGAGGTTTTCCCGAGGGTCTACAGTATGGGGTTCTTCAATAAAGGAGTGTACAGGTTTTTAGAGGGTCGGCAACGCGCATGTTACACCTCTGGAGCTGTAGGCGTCCATAGGCTGCGGTGACTGCTTACCATCAGGCGGGCCGTATGCTTGAATGCCACCGTCGTGGCATATTAAAAAAAATTACAAAGTCCCACGGTAAGCCAAGAAGGCTTGTGTTGTGGGTACTCAGACAACAACATATACAAATACGAATATTCGAACCCAGGACCACCGGCTTCATAGGCAGGGTCACTACCGACTAGGCCAGACCGGTCGTCAATCATCAAATACCGAACCATACCGATCAAATACCGCAATGTAATTAAACTAGCGTGCGAGTTCTCGCACTATATAACTAAGCCCTTACACTAAACTTACATCTGTCCGCGACCTCGTCAGCATGGGAATGATGATTGATAAACAGTATCCTACGTCCATTCCCGGGCTTCAAACGACCTCCATGAAGACGTAACAGACAGGCAGACCGGGCTACTTTCGCATAAGTAAGGATAAAGTAGTAAAAAAAAAAAAATTCTGCTGTTTATTTCAATAAAAAATCACATTACATAATCTTAAACTTAACTACTAATCTTAAATTCAAAAGATTTTTTTGAGTTAAGGAGTCTTATATGAAATATTTATACATTTTAATTATTATTGTTTTTAGGTACATAGGTCATCTAATTAAATGATTTCGGTAGACTGCCCTCTTATTTTAATAAAGTATTTTTTAATGATATTTCTAGCTTGTCCAAACAGTAACAAACACTATAAATTATATGATTTATTTTACATTTTCGAGAGAATTTTTCGACATATACAATGAAAGCTACAATAACATGAAAAGAAAAGTAAAACAAAAAAACAGTCCTAACTTGTTAGATTCTTTGACGCAGCCAATTCTGTATCAATGTTTGCCAAACACCTTTGACGTGAGTTGGAGGGCGGGTCACGTACAAAGACAAAGACAACAAAACGACAAAAGTGCCCTCGCCAAAATAAATACAAAAAAACTCTGTTAAGCAATCGGAAAGTTTGAGACATAGCTCGCGGTTAGAGGTAAGGAGGTAAGGCTGGAGCCGAGGATGTGCGGTTCATAAAACAGCGTAATTTTATTCTAGCGTGGTCATATTTTATTTATTTATTTAACTTAAAACTAGTTTTAGTAAACTCAAACGATTTATCGTGTTCTCAGTCAAGTAGTTATGTTATACGGTAGCATATCAGCATAAATAAATATGATAGAACATTAGTAGGCAAATTTACTAAATCTCACAGTAAGCTCAATAAAGCTTGTGTTGTGGGTACTTAGAGAACGATAAATATAATATATAAATACATTTTATTTTATTTTATTTTTTATTTTAACAACAAAATTACACAGCATTACAGTATATACTAATGCACTGCGAAATTTAGGACAGAAAGTATATCAATGCATACACATCAGGTACAGAATACAATCTGGGACTAAGTAGGTCAATATTATTTTAAGTTATATATCCGTACACAAATAGAAGGGTATTGATCATTAAATTGTGTTATACATGAAAAATAGAATTACAAAACACAGGAGAACCTTAATAACTAACTGAGGACGGACGGTCATCCATTGCCTCACAATGGTTTTTGCATTGCTCACAAATTTGCCTCCAATTACTGGCAAAAAGATCGCAGTCTGGAGCCGACTGGAGAAGTGCGTTGATGTAGTGCAAAGCACGAACCAGTGGTGATTGCCTGTACGCCTTCGTGCGCGCTTTAGGAGCCGCAAGTAAGTCGCGATTACGAGGCCTAAAATTGAACTTTGCGACGGACAGGGAAGGGATGAGGAGGCGTACCAGCTGTGAGACCAGCTGAGGGCAGTCTGAATCTCCACGTAATATTCTGCACGCGCCGATCATAAGTGCATAACATAAAAGAACAGCCATGACTCAGAAACAAATATTCATGCTCATCACACAAATAAATGCCCTTACCAGGATACGAACCCGGGTTTATTAGCTTCATAAGCAGCCAATAAATAATCAATTAATTTTAGATAAATGATTCATAAAATATTACGAATAAGTTTCTTTAAATGGTCGACTATCTTCAAAATCAATCATCAAATAAAAAAAAACTCATCCGTTTGTAAGGCTTGAAACAAAAATTTCAAAACAAAAGTCATTCGTATGTGAATAATCAACTAGCTTAACACTACAAAATAAAACAATTTAAACATACAAAATGACAAATTTCAACCAAACTTGATTAAAAAAGTTAAATATAGCTACAATAGGGTGCACAACTTTCGTATTACAATTTTCACGTTAAACTTGAAATTTTCCGCTCCGCTTTTTCCCTCCTTAGTCGCACCATGGCCTTACCCTGCCAGCGGGCGCCTGTCGCACTCATGCACAAGAAAACGGCCCCGTAAAAGCCTTACTTTTTGACTTGTTGATTAAAATAACATTTCGGAACTCAGCGAAGTTTTTCGAGGAATTACGCGCTGTGTGTGGATTGCAAACTTTGTTCCCTAGCATTCTTCGAGGCTTTTTCTTTCAGATTAAAAGTTGAGAACTATAATGCGTTGTGTAGAAAAAGAATCCTAAAAAGTGGGGTTTTCTCAGCGTGAAGTCAAGTAACTTTTTGAACAATTTTATTTTGGATTTTATACCACACAGGCCACAGCCCTATATTTTTTTTAATACTACGTCGGTGGCAAACAAGCATACGGCCGGCATGATAGTAAGCAGTCTCCGTAGCTTATGTACGCCTGCAAGTCCAGAGGAGTTACATGCGCATTGCTGACCCTAAACCCGCCCCCCCTCGTTGAGCTCTGGCAACCTTACTCACCGGCAGGAACACAACACTATGAGTAGGGTCTAGTGTTATTTGGCTGCGGTTTTCTGTAAGGTGGAGGTACTTCCCCAGTTGGGCTCTGCTCTAGATCTGGATTGACATCCGCTGTGCTGTGCCCTACCACACAAAGCGAGATGACATTCACAATGCCCATACCTCTCTTTTGGACGTAGTTTAAGGACGTACCCGGATAAAAGGATAAATAGGATAAATGATATTAGGCTAGTTCAGTTTTTTTGATAGAATTGTTTTTGACCATTAGAACAATTCAGACAGTATCAAGGTTTTTTCTTTATACTACGTCGGTGGCAAACAAGCATACGGCCCGCCTGATAGTAAGCAGTCTCCGTAGCCTATATACGCCTGCAACTCCAGAGGAGTTACATGCGCGTTGACGACCCTAAACCCGCCCCCCCTCGTTGAGCGTCCACAAGGCAGAAGACGCTAGATTGTACATTAGGGTAACTAATCTGATGATAAGAGACACCAATTGACTGCCTAGTACCAAAGAGATTTTAAATAGAGTTGTATTGTCAAAGAAAACCTTATGGCGACGTAAATTGACTCCATCTTTCGACACATAATTAAAACATTTAGAACGCCATTTGACTTCCTACCTCTATTTCTTTTTTTTTTCTACAAATTATCTTTGCTGATACGATAAAATTAAGAAAAGTGAGCAATGTATCGACTTGAAAATGTAAAGTAGGTACCTCTAAAACTTCCAACTCGCCTTCTGTAGAACCTTAATAATCAGGTTAATTAAAACGTAACGTAAAACAAGCTGCTCAAAAATATGTCGGCAAATTAAGAGCTATATATAAAAAAATATGTATTTTTACACTTGACTGTACACTGACATCGGAATGATATTTGAATTATATTATTTAGTGTCGTGCGTCTCGACCGCGCCAATACACGTACGGAAAGTCATCAGTTAAATGTAATTCTAATATCAGTTAACGTTGAAATTGGCGCATATGTCTATTTTTTTGTAGTCAAAACAAAATTGCCATTATACAGAGTGACCTTAGCCATTGGACAAACCCTGAAATCCCACGTAGGGTTACTTTTCAGGAATGCTCTGACGTTAATATTTTTTTAATTAGAAAAAATATAAATAAATAAATTTTGCGAACAAAAGTTATTTGCAATAATCGACAACAAAAAGAAACACACTGTGTTAATCTTTGGCAGTGTTTTTGACAATTTGTTCGAAATATTCGATAATGATGACATTTTTTAAAAGTCAGAAGCTTATTAGTGTCATAAATAAAAAAGATAATCAAAAAGGTTGAAGAAGGTCCCATACCATTCTTTGAGGATATTACCTTAGGAGCTACTAACACATACAGACTGCTCCAAAGTAAAAATTGGTAATTTGTTAATTTCTTCGAAACCGCTACACCAGCTGTTATGATAATTTGTACACTGGTTCTAAATACCCTAATGCATATGTACATTACGGATTTGTCCAATGGCTAGGGACACACTGTATTATTATAATACCCTACACCAATATTACCAAACACAACATTCCATATGAATCAAATTAGTTTCTTTTACTCAGCCATATTTTCTTAAACAATATATATTAAGAAAACGAATAAACTAGATAAATATTGAGAGAAAACAATTTACGCCAGAATAATAATCAGTTAACCCTAAATACGTTTATACGAGTAAAATAAATAAGAATTCACTCACAGTGAACTTCGTACGAAATTGAACCTTTTTGCGCCCGTTATAAGACTGGTTTTCTTTTAACTGAATATAAATGACGTCACCTGCAAATAACTACTCCTGTTCTGTTTGATTTATTTTATTGCCTACCGTTAAACAGAATATGAGATTTTTGAGTAATTTCAATGAAAATATACGTAAGTGATTATTAAATTTTACAACGTACAGTCAGCATCAAAAGTAGCGGATCAAATAACGCTTCATAAGTATCTACCATTCCGTAACAGCTTAACAAAAAGTGATATCTTTAATACAGAACCACTAAGACTGTAAAATATATACCTTTGGACCCGAATTTTAGAAATTTATCTATAATTGGAAAAGTTATCCGGAATATCAGATCTGATACTTTTGGCGCGTTGTTTCATCCGCTACTTTTGATGCTGACTGTACCTAATCTTTAAAACTAACATTTTGTAAATTTGTTTATTCTTAAAAATAGATACTATAGTTATTCCAAACTAAGTAGAAAATGAGTATCCGAGTCTATAGCGCCATCTATCGGCAATAAGGTGGACCAATATGTATATATTTAACCTAAAATCGTAATATAGGTAGTTTGTTTTATCTTAATTCCATAACAACCGATGAAAAAAAAAACATCAATTTCCCAAGATGGTGTTTATTGTACGAGCCGAGGTTCGGACCCTCAGGATTAAAAATCGCAAGTTTTATCGCTATCACCAACGCTTCGAAAAAGATATATTTTTGTGAAAACATTTTCCCTTAAAACATTCAAGGCAAAAAAACACGGAAAGACTGATGTTTGGTAATGGCAAATACGTGTTCGATAAGACAGTCTTGCACGCCCAAAGAAATCAAACAAGACAAAAATTATATCTACGTGTCTAATAACAGCTCGTTATATAGCGCATCAAGGAAAGTTCATCACTAACATCTTGAGTTGGCTGTTGATCAGTTAGAAAAAACCACTTTCGACACTTAGGTATACTAAAAAAATACTAAAATACTAGCCGTTTTCGGCCACAGCGACTTCGTTCTACCGCTGAGAGCGTTGCTGGTGGCTGGTGCACTTTCAGGTGACTGATATAGCCATTTGTTGGAGCGAATGTGGACCATACTCGCTGTAGGTCAGCACCCCTCCGACATAATTGGCTACTTGACTGTTTTTTGTAAATAATGTCAAATGATCTTGATTTTCCTGAGGATCAAATATCTATATAGGACTCATGGTATTTAAGCAACACAAAGATCAGAAATGAGAGTTAAAGTCTGACGCTCGCACTCGACGATTGAAACGCCTCTAACAAAATGATAAGGTGATGTGACGTCACATCATATAAGTCTGTCCTAAATGTATGGAAGATTAAGGAAATTGCCATTTTGACCCTGAAATATTGCGTTTATGTGTATAGTTGTAATACAATTTATTTTTCAATAAAATGTAAGAAATCGAATGGTACCATTTTCTTTTCTATTTTTGAAAGACAAAAAAAATATATTTTTTTGAGATTTTCCGAGCCTTGTATTTTTTTTATAATCTCAATGTAATGGATGGCTCATTTTCTAGCCATTTAACTCAATTTTGTTATAATATTCAACATGTGTCAAGTACCCAATTGTAAAGTATGGCCACAGGTGTCTGGCCTTCAGCTCGTCGCGTTTAGCGTCGAGTTCTGTGCGTAGTAGCTTCAAACTGATGCACCTGCGTCTGCACAATATGCCTCCAATTACATACTACGACATGCATACATACGACACTTAGGTATATTTTCTTTGCGAATAAAGATGCAACTGCATTATTTAATAGTCGCCGCTGTTTTTATCCGTCAATTTCCTAGATAAAGTAAATGACGGAATAAACGATGGGCCCCTGAAACTGCCGCCATGAAGACGACCAGGAGCTGCCGTCATGAAGATTGTTTAATTATTATTAGAGTTAGATGCGAAAAAAAAAAAAAACAGAAATATAAAATAATATATGTATCCTTAATTATGAAGAGGATAATAGGCAAGCGGTCGTCCGCTTTCCTCTTGAGACTACAAAGGCGTTTTCGTGAAAAAAGCGACATTTTTTTGCGTGGGTATGACCAAATTCACAGTTATTCAAAACCCCCGGGACAATCAGCACTGAATCACACCCCGTATGAATTACTGGCACTGCCCGAGATTCCAGGAGGTTGATTCTGATTAAATAATTTGTTACGTAGACCGCGGGCTAGGCGCACACATGAGTCTAACTCCTACAGTGGTAAAGGGCGATGTCTTGTGAAACCTCGTGGACGTCAGCTGCCGCTCTTTTGGTGGGTTCAGTAACTGCAGTCACCCAAGTACGCAAAAAAGTTAGTAAATTTAGTCATCGCATCCCGATTGAAACATTGTCAGATGATATTTAAGATGTTATTTGTGAATTTAAAAAATCTGTCAGTGAAAGTTGTATCGCGGCATAGGGATCGCCAGGTTAATTATTTAGCAAAGTTGCTAATGAATTTAGCAAACTTTCAGGATTAGAAATAGCGGTGGATGGTATTTTTTACATGTTTACGGGACCAGCTGACGGTTTTTCCACTGCGACATAAACAGCGAACGATTTTCTTAATTCACATATTAACTTCTACCTTGAAGCGCTGGTGGCCTAGCGGTAAGAGCGTGCGACTTGCAATCCGGAGGTCGCGGGTTCAAACCCCGTCTCGTACCTATGACTTTTTCGGAACTTATGTACGAAATATTATTTGATTTTACCAGTCGCTTTTCGGTGAAGGAAAACATCGTAAGGAAACCGGACTAATCCTAACAAGGCCTAGTTTACCCTCTGGGTTGTAAGGTCAGATGGCAATCGCTTTCGTAAAAACTAGTGCCTACGCCAAATCTTGGAATTAGTTGTCAAGCGGACCTCAGGCTCCCATGAGCCGTGGCAAAATGCCGGGACAACGCGAGGAAGAAGACATATTAACTTCTACCCAAAGGTTGTCTGGAAGATATCGCTTTTTAGCGATAAGACCGCCTGTTGTTTACCTCTGCTTGTGTTTTTGTTTTCTTTTATTGAGGTGTGCAATACAATAGTATTGTAACATTAATGCTGAAAGAGTTTCAGTCGGGAACACGACTTTTACTTTTAATCTCGCGTTTTTTTGCCCAATACATGCAAGTTGTGGAATGAGCTACCTTCTGAGGTATTTCCCTTGCGCTATGACATGAGATTCTTCAAGAAGCAGGTATTTAGGGTTCTCAAAGGTTGGCAACATTTAAGTGGGTTCTCCGATGTTGCTTATGTCCATGGGCGGCGATGACTGCTTCCCATCAGGCGGTTTGTCTGCTCTTTTGCTGCCTGGAGCAATATTAAAGGTTGTATCAAAATAAGATCAAAACCGTAACAAATTATTAAATATGAATCGGGCTTCAGTATCTACTAGAATACGGCCTGGGCCACGGGGCTCGGAGGGCGGTCTGGATTCAAGGGCTGCTTTTACGCACTTAAGGAGTAAACGCAGTAGAAACTTGCCAATATACAAAATAATACATTATTAAAATTAGTTTTGTTTTAAGCAGAACCGTTTGCTAAGGATACCATGATGCTTATAATAAATGAAAAGTGGAAGAACTCCGAATACTATGGCGAGTATGAAGGATAGTCCGGAAATATTCGCTGTCAACGGGTAAGTCGCGGTAGCTCAGTTGGCAGGCGGTGGGCTGGTAGCCAGGAGTCCCGAATTTGAGACTCGCAAAGTATTAATTTTAATAAATGGACGACCTTAAAGTCAGTTTAATTTAATATGAAGGCCGAGTCATATTACATAGTTTTTTAAATGGCTAAAAAACTATATATCGCGTTTAAGCGATAAGACCGCCTGTTGTAGGCCTCTAAATTTAATCAATGGTTTATTTTTCTTGTATATTTTTACTGAGGTGTGCCAATAAAGAGTATTCTATCTATCTATCTATAGAAAAACTAAATTAATATTTATCATTAAAATATTAAAGCTGTGATCAGTACTAGGTACATTTTGACTTCCCTGGAAAAATATCTTTCAGTGCTAAAGTAAGCCAGCTTTAAATAAAATATAACGTAAATACAACCCACCCAAATTCTACAAAACGTGAGTATTATGTTTATTTCGTTTTATATAATAAATTAGGAATTTCCTAATATTGATATTCGCGAATACGTCCCCAGCTTGAACCCTGGCAGTCGTAAAGAAACGTCGCGTTTCTCTCGCCGAAATTCTGACGTTGAAGCGATTTACAGTAATAGAAAATATAAAAATATGAGATATAAAGTTCTCGCCTTTGGCGTCTCCATTATCTTTACGGCGGTGTTTGCAATACGATCGGATATAAAAGTTTTATTGTGCCCGAGATGAAGTAGCATTTCGTATCTACAGGGTGACATTTAACTTTGGGGATCTTTTTTACATTTTATTACTATGTACTGTTAAATGAATACACCAATCAATGCACCAACAAATACAGTGTTTAATACAATAAAATACTGAAAATAGACATAACTTGGGAAAATCCACTACGACGCAGCCATTGCAGCAATGCTCATCTATCAGCGCTATAGTGATGTGACCAAATCCAACACCGATTGTAGGGCTGCACTCGCGAAGGCCTCATCATCGGTTATCAGTCCGCGATTGTTCAGCCAGTTGCTTGTCCAATACTTATTACGCTATGGAATGTCCAATTTTATTAGCTAACTCTAAAACCCAAAATTGCTCAACAATCGCAGATTGTGACTGTACCTGGTAGAAAAAGCTAGTTGCCAAGTGGACCGCAGGCTCCCACGATCGATAGCAAAAAGCTGAGACAAAATTCGGAAGATTTTAGTCGTTAGAGCCACGGAACTTGTGCGGGGAGGACATAATCTTTCCCGAGTTCATATTCACAGTGGACCAAGACCCGTGAATGGATGACGAAATTCTAAACGGCTATTATGGACTCTGGTAAGATGCCCTCTACACTCATGCGGTCTGAAATCATTGCTATTTTTAATCCAGGTAAACCTAACGATAAAGTACAGCTACAGACTGAAATGCAACCATCCCGGACGATCAAGCCGATTCAGGGCGAACCTGAACTGCTGCAACTAAGTATTGGCACTCTCAACTCATATAGAGAACGGGTTTAACAAACAACTCAAATCGTCAGCAGCCTTCATCGACCTAACAGCAGCGTACTACACAGTTTGGCATCAGGGATTGCTCTACAAGTTGCTAAAATTTATTCCTGGCTTGAAGATTTATAGACTAACCGAAAACACTCTTACTAATAGGCCAGTCCAAGCCTTCCTCGGAAAAGATACTAGCAGTGTAAGAGTTTTAAATAACGGTCTTCCACAGGGCTCCATTGTACCCCTACTTTTCAATCTCTATGTGCACTACTTACCCAAAAGCTCCTTTCGGAAGTTTGGATACGCCGACGATCTGGCTCTAATCACACAACACCAAAACAGATGCGTAAAAACTAATCCTCGAGAGAGACCTGGCTGCACAGGATGACAACTTCTGCCAATGGCACCTGTACCCTAACCCAACTAAAACGGAAGTATGTTGTTTTCACTTAAACAACCCCCAAATACTTGGGAGTTACGCTAGACAGAAGCTAACATATAAAGTTCACATAAAGAAAGCTGAAAGTAAACTCAAGACCAGGAACAACATTATCCAAAAACTCACACGGGAACCACTTAGGGAGCTACTGCATCTTGTTTCAAACTACAGCTTTGGCTCTGGCTTGGCTTTGGCTCTGGCAGCAACGGCTGAGTACTGCGCCCCAGTTTGGATGAACAGTGCACATACCTCAGCCGTCGACACACATCTAAACCAGACACTCTGACTAATTAACGCATGCTTAAAGCCTACGCCATCCCACTTGCTCCCCATTCTGAGCAACATAGCTCCTGCACACCTCCGTAGGAAGATAAGCTTTCACCGAGAAGCCATCAAAAAGCACAGTTGCTTTAAACTTGGGAAGGTTACAAGGAAGGTTAAAGGGTCCACCGAGACCTCAACGAGATGAGTAACAAAAGGCGAAAGTTTAAAAACCCTCCTGCTCTACAAATACCCAATCAACAAACCACTTGAAGGTTGATGGAGGCCTGGCAAGCAGCACCACGAGGAACAAACAAATCCTCTTATCCCTCTCATACCTCGAACACCTCCTACCGGCTTCAAAGAGCCCCATCGCGTATGGTCAACCCTTAACTGCTTTAGAACCGGAATTGTTAACTGCGCACACCACTCGCACAAATGGGGCTGGAGTGTCTCTCTTGCCTGCGAGTGTGAGCACCGAGACCAGACGATTGAACACATAGTGCTGGAATGTCCCCTCATAAAATATATGTGCTTATTTGAGTAACGCAAAATTCTAAATATTAAACTGGTAGTGTAATATATTCTCTACAGTTTTGTATCCAGTGACATGTAACGAAGCCACACAATAAATAAATAAATACGTCGGTGGAAACAAAAATTTATCAGCCTAATGTTAAGCATTTACCGTGGCCTATGTGCCCCTCTGACTCCGTATGGCTGAATTGGTCGTCTCTTAATCGTCTGTCACCATGCTTGTCATGTTCTAACAAGTATGTAAGTGCGAAAGTGTCGCATGACACGACAGGCTATAAACACGCGACTATGCTATCCATGCAGAAATACTTAAAGTATTGGAAAACCACATATATGTGGCACATTAAATGAAGTAGTCCTCACTATTATTAAATTAAGAATACCTTTATGATTAACAAATAATATGAAATGACCTTGAGACGGGAGGCGCAAAAGTTTTTATAACTACTTTTGATATATTATGGTTTGATATATCGTTATTTGGAATAATGTAATAAAAGGCATACTTTTATAATGACTAATCAACGATGTATATAATGTTATTTTTATTATAAAGGTTATATGGTATATTTACACTTCGTCTAATTATTACAAATTCTTTAACATGTTTACTCTAACAAGTGACAAGACATAATTATTACTAGGCCTCAATATCAAAAAAGTGGGTTAGGTTAGGTTAAAACTGCTACCCCACTCAAACGAATATCTAGCCAAGAGTGGGTTAGGTTAGGTTAGTACTAGAGATGCCACGAATAATCTTACATTAAAAAATGTTAAAGTCAGACAGTCAAAAAGAATGAAATAGCCAATCTTTTTGGCTGTCTAGAAAAAAATATCGTTTTGCAAATTTTGAAAAAAGGAAGACATATAAACCTAGCTTTTCATTGTGTCAATAACATACTAAAAATCATGGAGAATAAATATTTAGAAGTGGAAAAACGTTTTCACTTTTTGTATGGAAGATCACGTGGTATCTCTTATTAAATGGTTAAAACAGAATAGGACTCTGAGCATTATTAGTGCTCCATTAAATAAATATTTTATTTTTATTTTTTTTATTTTATTTACTTCCACACTTACAACTATCTTTACAGGTACTAAACCTAAGGCAATAGTGTAACTATTAACAAAAAATTATTTTAACTTATGGCGCATATAACATAATGTGAACAATGTAGACTTTGTGAATTCAGTCAGAGAACACCAAAACAAATCAATGCTCTCGGCTACTAGGTTAAGGGTCCGCACAAATGTTTTAATTTATTATAAGCGATTTGTTGTTTACTATCTGTGATAAAAATTCACCCTGTATGAAGATGTGTGAAGTAAGTACTCTGTTATGTTATGAGCTTTGAAGGGAATGGCCAAAGTTGTTAATACGTATTATGTTTCTGAAGACGTTTTGCTTCGCAATGGTTATCTATAAGGAACAATGAAACTGGACTTATTTTTATTAGTCTTTAGAATATGTATGGTCGTCAGTTTTAACAATTCTTCGTTTGCTGGTTGTTTGCTTCGTATCCTGTTTAATATTTCTTGTGAAGAATTTTTTTTTGCCCTATCCTACATCTGCTCTATCTACAAACATTCAGCTACGGAGAAATACGCGTACACCACTAAGAATGTCGGTGGTGCGCTCTCAAAGTAAAAAAAATAACTGTTACGTTCGGTAGAATAAAGATAGAATTGTCTAATAAGTACAAAAAATAAACTACTTACTGGCTTACTTACTTCTTGCGAAAAAGAATTTTTGATCGATAATACGAGTGGGTTAGGTAGTTGAAATTTACAGTGTGCATTTTATGGTTCCGTAGCCAAAATGGCAAAAACGGAACCCTTACAGTTTCGTCACGTCCATCTGTCTGTCTGTATGTCACAGCTATTTTACTCAAAAACTATAAGATAACCAAAAGAGAAAAGTGGAAAGTAGGTACTCTATAACTAGTTATATGATCATTCTGTCAGGCCCTAGCGTAACGTAATAATTTCGGTTTTTAGACAAAATAATCTTGACTGTAGGATGCACTCGGACAGATGGGCCAAAATAGCGACCGAATAGACACCACAGATCACCCAAGGCAGAGGCAGGCCGAAAACGAGATGGCGAGACGACCTGGCCGCGTAGCCAACGTTACAATCGTTAACGCTCCGCAGTGTAGCGTATTCATCTCTCTCTATAACTCTTCCATATTAGAGCGACTGTGACGGTTGCGTTTCGTTCGCCACGGAGCGTGAACGATATGCACATTGGCTACGCGGGCTGGACTCATTTTGTTGCGACTGGCGGGAGCAAAGCCGTGACGAGTGGCGGAAAACAGGGGAGGCCTTAGCCCAGCAGTGGGACACAATGTAGGCTATAAAAAAAATTAAATGATAAAACTGCGTAAGCCGGCGTCTTACACTATGTATGCTACATGGGGGCACTGCAGTGCCCACGTCAAGACGAGCCAAGCGAAGCGCGAGGGCACTACCTACCTTTTCTCGCGCTTCGTCGTAATCATAATTCTCGGGATGTGATGTCAAATAGTAGACATGTTAAATACAAAAAGTTTCAATTGCATAGCTCACATACTTAAGATTTTATTGATATCTAAAAAAAACTAATTTCGCCATTGACACTCACTCAGTCATTCACTGATGATCATCAAAACTCTTAGGGTAGTTTTTGAAGTCTTAGAAAGCTGAATTTTGGCATGTTAGCTAGTATTAGTACACAAACAACAAAAAAAATCTAAAACTTGAAAGTTTACCCCCAACCCCTTAAATTAGGAGATGAATATTTGTATGAGGGTTCCGCAAATTTTGATGCTAGGGGTCTGAAAATTGGTTTTCCTACTCCTCTACTGTTATCTGTCATTTATGCATTCATTAACACGAATATAAGAACATACATAAAAGATTTCAAGAAAAGTCTATATTGTCTATTCCTCATAAAAGCTCTTGTGCTTTTATAAGCTATAATGTTACTGCGATTAATGGCTACCAACCTAACAAAACCAAAACGAATACAGTTTTAAACTAAGTGCATTGCTGCCAACTTACAAAATATTCATGTGGTTGCATAGTAAAAATAATTACTTCATAAGTCAGAAACACGCATGTGACACCCGTAATATAGCAACACCCATAGACTACGAAGACCGCTTAGCGTTACTTGTTAGTCTCCGTAGGCTACGGTGGCCAAAATTGAGAAAAAACTGTCCAAAAAATTAATTTAGCAAGTAGCAAGTACCAGGGCCTCATGAGTTACGAGGCGGTGTCGCCGACCGGCCGGCCGCGGCCCGGGGCCGGCCGGGCGCGTAACAAGGTATGCTCGCGCGTCTTGGCTATATACTTTTGCTGTAATTTGTTTACCTAAATTAAGATTTATTTTTGTTGACTCGTAGGAAAAATATTGTATGCAACGTTGTATAAGTAGGTCAAAAAATTCTCGTGGCGTATTCCTTTACAATGTTCGCTTCGGCTCCGGCTCACATTGTAACTCACGCCACTCGCCTTTTTTGACCCTTCTTATACAACTGTTGCATAAAATACTAATATGGACTCTATGTTATAAATAATAAACTAAATAATTCAGGATTTTTTTTAATTCACCCCCACCCTTTAAATTAGTAGATTACTTAGTCGCGAGTCTTATGGAAACCATAACAACATTTTACATTCTTGGCAACATTTTACATGAAAATGTTTTTGATGGGGTTTCTGTTTCATAAAACATTCATAATATGAAAGGTAGAGGCAAGGAACAGAATCTCCATAGGCAGAACTATTGTAAAAGTGTCCAGTTGTCAGCTATAAATAATAGTTCCAAATCTCTCCAAAGTAGCGCTAGAGTAGCTAAGAACCTAGGCGTTATTGACGGAGTAAAGTGCGCTGTCTATCATTCGATTTTTTTCTCAAGTATTCTAGGTATGCGCGCTAGCGCCACCTATTTACGGTTTACTATCGGACACTTTTTGGTATATGAAGATTCTATTCCTTAACTCTACCTTCCATAATCCATAAACTCCATAGTGACCAAAGTGATTGGAAGATGAAGGGCGACATCACACTACAGAGGTTGGTGTTCCGTCATGATGGCCGTAGTGGCCTATCGTTTTGAAAATAGAAGCCTTGTAGAAGCTGATTTGATTTATCCAAAGAGTGAAGTAAGTATAAAGGTAAAGGGAGCTCTTGAAGTGTTTTATCGAAATTCATTTGAAAGCGCCATCTCTAATTTTATTCCCAAGCTAACTATGTATGTGTGCGTGCAAAACTACATATATGCATTCGTACGTTACCATCGTCCTACACAATATTATGTCTACTTGGTCGATTGACAAGTCATTTTTTTGTTTGGTTTCTTGTAATATTTTATTGGTTAATAGAAATTTAACAAAAAAATACTTGTAATCCTAATACTATGTAGAAAAGGTTTTAAGAGAATGTTTATTGCTTTCGATTTGATACGAGATACAAGATAGTAATAGAGTAGGTGTAAGTACTTGCAGCTCCTAATCTCTCTGGAATAGTTCTTCTTTTTAGCTTTGTTCATCTTTGTGCGCAAAGCTCCATTAGCCCCGTCTTCTATGACTTTTATCTCAGTCTGACCTAGTACTCTTTCGTATTCACACAACTGTCTTGCCAGGTTCTCATTCTCAAAAAAGCGTTCCTTCTTTGACATTAACCACTAACTAAAGTTATTTCTGTGATCAAGATATTTCGGAGTTAAACTGCCTAGGATCTTGCACATTAGGAAATATTGGGATAATTTCGTCTAGCTCTGTAGCTCCGTAAGCAGTTCGCTCCAGATATTCTTTAAAATTGACACATGATAATGTTGTCGTGATTCAGGTATTTTTTGTATGTATGTATGTCTTGTCTACGCGCGTACCTCCATAGATGCGCTCGAGTTCGTTTCAGATTTCTTTGGCGGAATCAAATCGCACGAATCTTTGCAGATGGTATTGTAATATTAGGAGTGCTGAACCACCAGGTTTTGTAACATTAGGAGTCTAAATTCCCTAGTTTGAATCTACGAGAGTTTAATGCTACAGTAACAACATTGTAAATAAACAAAGGTCTTGACAATCGAGATATATGCAACCATTTTAATGTTATATTCATTCTATATTGTATCTATTTATAGTGACATCTAGTGATGTAGTTTACATATTCGGAAGTCAACTTTACGCAAAAGTAGGTTGTCTGGAATAAAATAACAGAATTCGCTACCATCTTTACTAACTTTAACTATATTGCTAGCAACCCTTTAATTATATTGCTGTCACCCCCCCCCCCCCCCCCCCCCTAGATTTATCAGTCAAACAGCTTATTGTCATTATTGTCAATTGTATAAAATTAAAGCTAGCAAGCGGGCTGACTTGAGCAACTAAATCAAGATTTTCAAATTCTATCCACCCAAAATGAATTTCATTATTGTTATGATGCACCTCGGTAAGTTTCTACATTGTATCTAATAATGTTTTAGCAGTGTTGGAACTTTGGGATGTCAATGCGGACCAAAACACGAGCTCCGAGAGGGACCCGATTTGACCATTTGAACTGGTGGAAAGCTCTTAAGCAGACCGTAGCTCGATCTCCTTAAGGGCTTCCGCTAGCTCATACTGGTGCACGGAGTGGGTGAGCCTGTTATGAAGAATAGTATAAGCAACGCGTACTGCACCCGCGCCAGTTAGCGCCAGTTGGCAGGTGACATACCTACGACCGATAGCGTGCCGACATCGACAGACGACTGGCAAACTCGAAAAACGAAAATCGAAATTTCTTCATCTGCCTCTCTATTTATTTATTGCGCAAAGGAAAAAACATTGTACAAAAGGCGAACTGAATGCCATAAGGCATTCTCTACCAGTCAACCTTTAGCCAAAGCAGATAAGTTGTAGTTCTCGCTGTTCTCTATCGCTCTTGCATATTCCAACCGTGTTCTGGAAATGGGGATCGTGTATATAAATAGGTATTTCTATTTAAAGTTATACCTCCAACTTGCATCTATAAATTTAGAAATTTATAGAAGCTTGTTTAATACTAATACGAGAGAAAATAGTGACTTCAAAATATCATACATTTTTTAATGCCTGTTTTATTTTTTAATGTCCACCATTTGTACATTTTTTCTTTGTTTATGCAATAAAGTAAAAAAAAAAAAGATCGGCCATGTACGAGTCGGACTCGTGCACGAAGAGTTCCGTACCATTATCTAAAAATTACTTTTTTGTAAGGGAGCCCCCTGAAATATTTATTTTATTCTATTTTTAGTATTTGTTGTTATAACGGCAACAGAAATACGTAATCTGTAGAAATTTCAACTGGCTAACTATCACGGTTCATGAGATATAACCCGGTGACAGACGGACGGACAGCGGAGTCTCAGTAATAGGATCCCGTTTGACCCTTTGGGTACGGATCCCTAAAAATTCCCTTTTCTAACTAGTTACAACAACACGGTACAACTTTAAATACATAGAAGTCCAAATATAATAAATTATAAAAATCTTGAAGTCTGTTAGTAAAATCAGTCCTTTCTTTTTCTAGTATGCAAGATATACGTGCTGACTCTGACGGTGGTTATGATTGGTGTTTTGACGGGCAACCTGCGACTACGATACACCAAATACGAAGCCTGTATCGAAGGAAAATATTACTCACGTAGACACATCATCAGTGGAAAAATAACTGATCAACTAGCTATAGACCGAAAGAATAACATTCTTTATCTACAATTTAACGACAACTGGAACATAGGCATTTTTCTACATAATAGAACGCAATGGTTGGTTAATAGGATAAGTACTAGTGGAATGGTCGTTGACCAGCACCATTCGATTTTGTATATGGGTACAAAAGAAAGGTGCAGACAATACCTATATTATTTTCTTAGGAACACGACGAGTATTAAAGATTGCGATGATCATTTTTGGGGCCACCCTACTCAAGACAAAATGATGTTTAATTGCCGGAGAGTATTTTACGTAGATAAAAGTAAACCAGGTATATTTTCTCATTATGAATATAATGATTATCGGGGGAAAGTTTATGTGATTGGTAGACTAGCCCACTTAACTTCCTACGTATTTGAAGATGTAGCATTTGTTTGCGTGGAAGGAGTATATAATATAGTATTTGTAACCAATTCCACTGTTTACCACTTCAAAAATTACGCTCCAAAAAAACCAATAGAGATTGCTAGAAATAAGTATGTGCTATCTTCATATACAGGCAATGCATTTTTAGCACATCCAACACACAAGATAATTTTTAAATATAACCCAATAAATTTAACCAAAACATTGTATGCTACTTACAAATCTGCCTTATTAAAGGACTTTGTGTTTGACATAAATAACAATATAGTGTTCCACGATGCCAGCGGAAGTGTGGCGCAGTGGGTGCCAGTGCCCGGGAATACGTCTTGTCTCTTGTAGTTGCCGCGGTCCCAAAATGAAAACCCGGCGAGCCAAGCAAACACTAGTGTACGGGCGTCAGTAAAGAATGGGTAGTCAATTTTACATTTTGGTGTTGATATTGGTGAGCGAGCGTCAGGATGGCGAGTGGACCAAATAAATATTACCACTCAAAGGCAATATACATAATGGATATATACAGATGATTACTATAACTAGCTTATATCTAAAATAGGCCCTTGAGGCATTGTACCAAGGATGCTGCCGGCATTTCCTCGTTGTATCGCAATACTGATACGTTGTGCGAGGAAGCCGCCAGCTCTTCGGTCACCAGTTACGTCAACCAGACGTTTCGCGATTTCTCCAAAAAACTTGTGCGCGCTGGGACCCCATGGACCTAGAGTTTCAACGCCAAAGGTATATAACTAAATTATAACTCCAGTGTCTCTGTGTACTTTTAATAAAAATCCATGTACGTGTCCCTTAAATGAGCAACGATCAAATAAGGTCCAACCGCTAACCTGACGTCGTTGGCAGATGGAGCTAATTTTGAGCATTGCTTATTATAGAGAGTTCAACAGATCTTTATCAAGAGGAAAACCGACGACGGCGCTAATCTTACCTTTCTTATAAAAGTAGTCCCTATGCTTTTACCGTGGTCTCTCTGATTTGACCTACAGTGGGTCCACCGGTATATTTTTACCCGTTGTTCTACCGTTCTAAACAGTGTTCGCTACTGAATCTACGGGTAATTTATTTTTACTATGTTCCCACTGTTTCTTTTCTATTACTTAAAAAATAAATAGATATTTGGGGACAATCATACATAGATCTAAAACCTAGCCCCAAACTAAGCAAAGATTGACGTCATGTTCTCCAGTAACCCCACATTGCGTTTTGGCATTTTTTATTATATGAGGATTAAGTACACAAATTGGTACGGAATTTGTACTTACCTACGTAAAAAAATGTGTACCTCTAGTTTCGGAGTACAAGCCAAATGAAGTTGGGGTTGCTGTAGACTCAACCCCAACTGAATTTCAACATAGGCTGCTCCAACATTTCCAGAAAATAAGTGAGTAGAAAATTTTGTACGCATGTTTATATTGCCAAATTGCTTGCTGGAGAGCATGACGTAAAGCTTGTACTATGGCTACTAAGCGAAGATATACATACGTATATTAGATAAATACATACTTATATACATAGAAAACACCTATGACAAAAACAAATACGAGTACGTATCCGTGCTTATCACATATGCCCTTATCATTATTTGAACTCGGGACCATTGTCTTCATAGGCAGGGTCACTACCCACTAGTCCAGACCGGTCATCGGTAGTGCTTTGCGGGGCTCCTATTTCTGGGCGGTTATCTGAAGATTCCTATCGAACCTATCCTACCTACCAATTGATTTAGTGCGACTCCCGTGAAAACATAACGCTTTGGGAAAAAAGCTACTTGTTTTACACATGCTATGAAAAAAGGCCAATGCTCGTTAATTTTGGCAATAAATTTAACACTTAGTACGGGTGGGACCATGTTAAGAATAAGTTACCTGTAGATCCACTGGTGAATGCTATGTTTAGAACGGTAGGACTACGGGTAAAAAAGTACCTCTGAACCCACCAGGGGGACGTGTTCATATTTCGTGTTTTTTAAATTATTATTATATGTTAATTTGTACGGAAATTGCTTTTCGCTCCTAACTATTATTATAACAAAAAATCGGAAAAACTCACAACGCGTAATAGTTATGGATGTAAAAATATTTTTCATAAGATAGAAAAATGGACTAAGTTTATATGGAGAAGCGATCATCTAATCCTCCTAAAGGAACACTGAGATAAACAGAAGGTACATTATGGTTATAAATATTTCGTTAAAACTCCGGAGGTACATTCGTCATTCTGACGCTGATTTTATAACACGTCTCTGTCATGTATCTCTTGATTCGCAGCGCGCCTGCCAATAAACTCGAGCGATTGTCATTTCAATAGAAAGTCAATATCCTCCTTCAAGATTTGTTAAGTATTTTGCCACAGCTCATCTAAGAACAGCCAAGCTTTTCTCACACGTTCACATAGTTTTTAAGTTTTTGTGAAACATGAAGTCCATCAGAAACAAGAAATGCTACCTGTTTGTAAAACATCGCTACATTTATCTCTGGTTCATGCTTACTCATAATCAACTCCGCACAGACAGCCCTGAGATCCTTCCCCTTGCAGTAGAGCGACTGTTTGGAATTGCAGCTTTAATGTTATACATGATAGTTTAATATTAATTATTGTATATTTACTATTTTTAAATAATATAGTAGAGTATGAGTAAATTGTTTACTTAAATAAATATGTAACGTGAAAATAATCGATTTTATTTTCCGTAACCTTACTATTTTTCAACAGTAAATACTGTTTCCATCAAATTAATCTTTTAGGGCCGGTACAGACGGACAGCATTTGAAACGTCATGCTCTCCAGGAACCCCACATTGCGTTTTGGCATTTTTATTATAATTTGAGGATTTAGTATTTAGTACCCAATTGGCAATGAATTTGTACTTAGCTGAAAAAAAAATTACCTCTATAGTTTGGGAGTACAAGCCAAACGAAATTGGGGTTGCTGTAGAGCATCTCTCTAAATAATTACCACGTATGATCGTTTTTTTTTTTATCTGATAAACGTAATACCTTATTTCAAAAATAAAGTTAGACACTCGTACACATAAAAAAACCACAGACTTAAAAAAAAGCAATTTATTTTAATACTTAAATCCCGGTTTCGCCGCAGATACCTATTTTCCACGTCTCTTCCTTGTATTTCATAACAGTTTTCGCAACGTCGTTTGACTGACTCCATGACGTGGCGAAGATTGATGGTATCTCTGAGTTTCTGAAAAACTCCAGTTATCTTGTTTCTCAGTTCTTCTTCGGGTGTCCTTGGTTGTGAGTACACCTCGATTTTTACTGCCCCCACAGAAAAAAGTCGAGCGGTGTTAAGTCGGGCGAACGAGCAGGCCAACGACGTGGACCAAACCGCCCGATCCATCTGTCCTCTAACATATCATTTAACACGTTTCGGACACGAACCGCTGCGTGCGCCGGAGCACCATCTAGCTGCAGCCATGTTTGTCGACGCTCTTCTTCAGGCAGCGTATTTACATATTCAGCTAGCGGCCCGTTGATAAGCTGAATGAATTTGTCCGCATTCAAGTTACCGTCGATAAAAACGGGTCCTATGATTTTGTCGCCATGTATTGCGGCCCACACGTTTACGGCCCAACGATATTGGTGCCCGGTTTCTTTCATGTGATGAAGGTTTAAGCGAGACCTACTGCTAATGAGAGTTGCGTTGGTTCCAAGCTCCATTCCTGGTGAACGTGCTTTCATCTGTTCAGATAATTTTAGATATAAAATCACTGTCTTCTTGATGCCGCCTGAGTAACCATCGGAAAACACATGACGTGGCGGTAAATCCCTCGGCAGCAAAACCTGTACCTTTAAAAAATTATACGGATGTTGCTTGTCACGTTTGAATATTTTGTGTACCGTCGTGTGACTCGTATTAAATCGTCTTCCAACATTTCTTGTACTACTCTCAGGGTCAAGTGCAAAATTGGAGGATTCGGTCTTGTAATGGAACTGGTACTTCATCGTGAATAGCTGCTCCCTCCACCCTTACAGTCACGGGCAAACCTTCGCGAACTCGCTGTATCGCGTTTACAATTACTCGAGCGTTTCTTGGTACAGGCAAAGAATTTAATTTGTGACCCATTTCATACCTTGTCACAGTGACAATAGTATGAGGTCTCTAGCGAGTTTCATGTTGTTTGTCACTGTGACAAGGTACGAAATGGTACTGAAATTAAATTCCTTGACCATACAATCGGGAATCGTTATCTGTACAGAGCTAACGCTCGGTTAACATTTTGTAATGCTTCACCGTAAATTAAAATCATGTCTATTAATTCGGGAGCAGTAAAAGTTGTTAAACAAGGCATTTTTATAACTTACGATTACTTCTGTATTGAATAACCGACATGTCATATCAAAGTTGAAATAAAATAAAAAAAACATTTAACTTTACCAAAGAGTTTGTCACGTTTTGAAATAATGTACCAAACTTTGTGGTGTTTAGACTGTTTAGTTAATTTTCGAAATCAATTTTGATAATAATACAATTATCAGGCGGGCCGTCTGCTTATTTCCCATCATCTGGTATAACAAAATCAGACAAATGAAATAATAAAGGCCTGTTTCACAATCTTCAAGTAAAGTCCTGAATAAGCTACTTGACACTTATCTGATGAATACAGTCATCGTTAGCGTTTCACAATCTTCAAATAAGCTTAACTGGTAGATAAAGTGCAAAATTTTACACTTTATCTACCAGTTAAGCTTATTTGACGTTTTATCTGGCAGTTAATTTATATGTTAATTAGCTATTCAATACTATACTCAGATTTTGAGACACAGGCCCTAAATGATATCATAATAATTATCTTTAGTATTAGGTACTGATAAGAAATGCATTTTCAGAAAAGGTGCTATGAAAAGTATCAAAGTATGTATATGCTCAGTATTAGGAAACATCACGTCAAGTGCTTGGACTAAATCTTTACTCTATGGTCAAGTGCTGTTATCGTGACTTATGGAGTGTGGAATTAAGAGGAGTGACATCTCTTATGGTAGAACTGTTGCAAAAGTGTCAGCTATAAATAATAGTTCCAAATCTCTCCAGAGTAGCGCTAGAGTAGCTAAGAACCTAGGCGTTATTGACGGAGTGAAGTGCGCTGTCTATGATTTGATTTTTTTGTTCAAGTACCCTAGGTAATGTAGCGCCACCTATTTAAGGTTTTTTGATGACACTTTTTGGTATATGGAGATTTCTTTCCTTACCGTTTCGTTCCGTTTTGCCATTTGGCTACGGAACCCTAAAAATGAATGCATTGCCCAACGAATGACTTTTGTACTTTGCGGACACGAAACTTTCTGATAGATTTTTTTTTTTATGGAGGATAGGCAGGCGTTTGACCACGATCACACCTGATGGTAAGTGATGATGCGGTCTACGGTGGAACACGCTTACCTATGAGATACCTATTTACTCTAGCCTTGAAGAGATTTCTAGTGTTATAGTTATGGTTGTTAGAATTCTTAGTGAAGGAGTCTAGATTCTTAACAACATAAATAATGCTATCATAGATGTATTAGGATTCTACAATTAAAATACGTGCATGCCCCGGTTCATGACTTCAAGCCACCTAATACTTACCGGTAGGTTCTCACACGTTCACGTCAATCTAGTTGGCCCTTTGCCTATGTCGAACGGTTTTAAAGACTGTGTCACGGCTGTAGAAAGGTTTACGCGTTGACCTGAGGCAGTACTCTTGTATGATATCACGGCGGAAAGTGTTTCCAAAGCTTTCATTTTGACGTGGGTGGCACGTTTTGGTTGTCCTTAGAATATTACTAGTTACTGATCGAGGCAGGCAATTCGACTCCAATTTATTCCGACAGATAGCAATAATGACTGGGTATCGTTACTTGCAAACTACTGCGTATCATCCGGCAGCGAATGAGATAGTGGAGAGGTTCCATCGCCAGCTCAAGGCTGCCATTATGTGCCACGCAGATGAATGTTGGACTGAAACCCTTCCACTAGTACGTTTAGGGTACGTAGTGCATGGAAGGAAGACCTGTCTGCTTCGACCGCAGAGTTAGTTTACGGCGAGCTGTTAACACTTCCCAGCGATTTATTGCAACCGGTACCTAACCAACTGACGGACTATACCGATTTCTTGTCACGTTTGCATCAGCATATGAAAACGTTACAACCGACAACGGTAACACGTCACGGCTCTGCCAAAATTTTTATTTATAAGGATTTGGCAACTGCAACTCACGTTTTTGTGAGACAAGATTTTGATCGTAGGTCGCTGCAGCCACCGTATGCTAGCCCCTACAGAGTAGTCGATAGGTCGGATAAGTATTATAAGGTCATCGCCGGTAAGGAGATTTCTATTGATAGGTTAAAACCTGCCTACATTTTGACCGAAACGCAAAGAAGTAAAAAAGTAAGAAAGAAGTAAAGTAAGAAGAAGTAAGTACGAGTATATAGGAAAAGAGAGCCCTCTTGAAGCATTTTAGGAAACATAAACAAATTTCGAAGCGCTATCTCGGATACAAATCCGAAACTAGCTATGTATATGTGCGTGCACATCTAAATATACATACGTATGTGTAGGTACTTTCATACTACATAATATTAGGTCTACTTACTTGTAATGTAAGCCGTCCAAGTAGAATTAATATTATTTAGTAAAGTAAAAAAAAGTGGTATCCAAAAAAAAAGACAAAAAAAAGCAAATAGTAAAGCAAGTATATGTTTATTGCTTTCAATTTGGAATACAAGATAGTAATAGACTAGGTCTTGTAAGTACTTGAATTGTTCTTCCTTTTACCTTTGTTCATCTTTGTGTACAAAGCTGCATTAGCTTCGTCTTCTGTGACTTGTGTCTCAGTCTGACCTAGAACTCTTTTATGTGCGCATAACTTTGCATAGTTATCAACTGAGCGTTTTTTCTTTGACCTTAACATCCAACTGGACTTAAATTCAAGATATTCCGTAAGTAAAGTAAGGACAGGTAAAGTGTGTATTAGGAGAATTCCTGGTAATTTCGTCTCGCTCTCTAGCTCCATAAGCAATTCGCTCCAGATATTCTTTATAAACACATGCGTAATGATGTGGGGGTTCGGGTCCTGCTTGTACTAATGAATTCCAGGCATAGGACGTGTGTCTTGTCTACGCACGTATGTATAGATGCACTCTATCTTGTCTTACTTAGCGGAAACAAATTGCACCAATCTTGGCAGACTGTCATCGGACATGTTTGTTTTAAACCTCCAGGTTTTGTAACATTGGGACTATTGGGGTTCTAATTTCCCTATTTGAATTTGACTCGTGTTTAATGCTTGCTCCGATTTTACTCTGCTCTGTACTTTAAAATTAATAGAGAAATAATAAGGGCATATCTCTGTTAACATTTTTTTGACAGTAAACAACAGTTGCTAGGTAACCACATTATGAATAAAGATAAGTTTTATCATACTAAGTATATGCAACCTTCTTAGTGTTGTATTCATGCCTTTAAATTGTATCAATTTTATAGTGACATCTGGTGATGTAGTTTCCATAATCGGAAGTGAACTTTACGCAAATTAAAAAGTATGTTTTCGGATCCAATTAATAGAAATCGCCGCTATCTGTACTAATGTTAACTACATTTCTAAGTGTCGCCCCCCTGGTGTCACTTGGACCTGGATTTATCCGTCAAACAGCTTATTGTCAATTGTATAAATTTAAGCTAGCAAACGGGCTGACTTGAGCAACTAAATCAATATTTTCAAATATTATCCACTCAAAATGAATTTCATTGTTGTTATGATGCACCTCGGTAAGTTTCTACATTGTATCTAATAATGTTTTAGCAGTGTTGGAACTTTGGGATGTCAATGCGGACCAAAACACGAGCTCCAAGCATTGATGTACGTAATAGGGGTAGATGAGGTACCAGGCGCTCGATCGTGAGCCACAAAATATAGGTTCCGGGACCTATATTGAATTAGTCGTACGGGTGACGCTGAAGTGTCAACATTGTCATCAAATTCGATAAAATATTGCCAAAGAATGCCGTGTTGCGCCTTTTTCCAGTGCTTCAATAGCTCCAAGCACAAAAACAAAGCTCACGGTATCACTTTTCATTCGTAAGTACTGTTATAACATTTGAAAAAATAATTTTTTCTAAATAAAATTAAAAATTTCCTTGTTATTGAGTGAGCGCGACAGCTAAATAATGCATTACCCATGTGAGTAACACGTTTATCCGAGTGTCAAGTAGGCCTGCCCACTTCATGCATTGTAGAGTCAGCAATTTTTTTTATACATAATGCAACTTTTTAAAAAGGACAGCATTTGTGCAACTTTTACTATGTATTATTTTATGATAATAAATCATGTGCTCCTATTCCTTGAAACTATAGAATGTAACCGGTTTTTATTTTAATATACGAATAACCGGTTGTTAACCAAAAATTCAGTTTTTCTGATAGTATTGTTAAAACAATATCTTGCATTAACTTGAAATCCAAATATCGGGAATAGTCCATCAAAAATTACTAAATAGTACTTGTACAACAATAGGAAAACTATGGACAACATTTTTAACGAGAGCTCGATTTACAATTTTAATATGCGAGTTATAGTGTAGTTTTAAGATGTATTTATGTATGTTGAAAACTGTGTAAAAATATTTAGAACAGATATTAGATCAATCAAATTTAACCTTTTATCATAAACAAAAGAAATAAATAATAATCATCTCTATTTGTCAAGTAAAATGTATGATGACTGGTCTGGCCTAGTGGGCAGTGACCCTGCCTATAAAGCCGATGATCCCGTCCCGGGTTCAAAGTTCTAATGATGGAATCCATGAAGAATTGAGGGAACACTTAAAGTCTTATAGGTACACATATAGTGATTTTTGTGGTTTTTGTTTACAAATTAAGCATTTTCATCCAAAAACTGGCAATTAGTGTAGTGGAACTGCTGATTATAAACAGAACGAAACTCCCTAACTACGTATTTACCGTTTGAGTATTTGTTTTAATTTGTCCTCTTTGTAGAGCAACTAAGGTGATGAAAATGAAAACGATGAAAATCAGAACGAATACTTTAAATTGAACATTCTAATGTAAGGGCACGCTGCCGTCTCAAATCGAGAAAAGTGGGACATTGCTAATTTCGCCTTCGATAGGGAATGATTAAAAAAAATATAACTTCAAAATCAGTATTAACATTTAAAAAATGAAAACTATAACGTTTAGAGAAAAAACTTTCACTTATTTCTATTTTAAAACGAGCTGCAGCTGTGGAAATGCCTAGCGATTGAATTGTGAAAATTAAAAATGATGCTCGGTTTCGTTTTTGATACAATTTTTTTTCTCCATACATTATAATTTTCCTTTTTATACCGCCCTCTCCGCATATTTTTTTAAATTGTATAGATAAACTATCGGTTTTACATATAAAATACATACAGTTTTACATATTTTATTTAATGTGTTAGCGAAAAAAAAATTGTTTTCCATAAAATAAATAAAGTGCCTATTTATTTTAATTTCGTATATATTTTATAAATATTTGTTTCCTGACGCTACCTAATAAAGACCGCCGTTGAAGGCGCTTATTCCCATGACTTACAACTTGTCCAATATAAGTGAATCCGTATACGTATCGTAACTATGAATAAACAAGGTTCACACTTTTATATTGGTTATCTTGAGTCGTGCGCTCGGTGAACGATTGGAATATATAAATACCAGGAGTAACTACGAATTACCAGTGATTACATTATCTCTTGTCAAGCGTACTTGTCTTTTCCGAAAAACCATCAGAAGTGGAACCTCGAGATCCCTATCAACTGAGATCATATCGTTATACTGGTTTTCTCGAGGCGACACGTTAGTTGAACATAGTGAATAGTCGACCAGGGTTTCAGAAGTAAAAAACGAGGGTCAATTTCATGCTTTAAAAATATGATAGTCAATCATTTGATATTAATCTCAGTGTAACTCGCTCGCTCAGATATTTGCTTGAAGTGAGAGACGGTCTAAGATTAGGTAATATCAAATCATTGTATTTTTTAAAAATCGAAATGACTTAATATCACTTTAAGACGACAATGTAAGAAGTATGTACGTCTCGCTTACACATTTGTATAATGTTATTAGTTTTTCTCTGTTGCACCTCGAGGAATACGCAAAATATAGGGGTCTCGCTTGCGCAGCACTGTTAACTATATTTGGTTATCCCTGTTGCTCGTTGTGCACATGTACATTATAATGGTGTGTAGTATTTGCAAATGAGTGGGTGCTGGACCAGATTTTAGTTTTGTCAACTATTAACGTCACATATCTACCCCTTTTACTTACATCAATGGCTCCAAGAGGGACCCGATTTGACCATTTGAACTAGCGGGAACATACCGTAGCTTGGTCTGCTTAAGGGCTTCAGCTAGCTCATGCTGGTGCACGGAGTAGGTAAGCGTGTTAATGAAAAATAGCACGAGCAACGCTAACTGGCGCGGGCGCATGGGGCGGATTTTACCTACAATGACACCCACGTGCGTGCGCCGCTCCGTGCACCCGCGTCAGTTAGCGACGCTGTAGTCGGCACGCTGCCTACCTTGAAAAACGAAAATCAAATTTTATTTTTCTACCACGACGGTGGCAAACAAACATACGGCCCGCCTGATGGTAAGCAGTCACCGTAGCCAATGAACGCCTGCAACTCCAGAGGTGTTACATGCGCGTTGCCGACCCTTTAAAAATCTGTACACTTCTTTTTTGAAGAACCTCATACTGTAGACCCTCGGGAAACCCTCGGCAGGTAGCTCATTCCATAGCCGGAGCGTCAGCTGGAGGAAGTTCCTCTTAAACCGCGCAGTGCGCGACCATTTGGGTTCTAGGGTGTGAGGATGAACACCCTGCAAATATCTGCCTCTCTATTTATTTTTTGCGCAAAGGAGAACACATTGTACAAAAGGCGAACTGAATGCCATGAAGCATTCTCTACCAGTCAACCTTTAGCCAAAGCAGATAAGTTATAGTTCTCGCTGTTCTCTATCGCTCTTGCATATTCCAGCCGTTTTCCGGAAATTGGTATCATGCATATAAATGGGTATTTCTATTTAAAGTTGTACCCCCAACTTGCATCTATAGATGTAGACATTTTTATAATTTCCACTCAGAATCACGAGATTGTTTAATACTAATACGAGAAACAATAGTGAGTTCAAGATATCATACATTTTTAATGCCTGTTTTATGCCGGCGCGCACCGTATCGCGCAGGAACTCGCCGCTGCCCCGCGCCCTCTCACTGCTCAATGCGCTCCTGGCATCGACGCCTGAATGCGATCTATTTGCTTGGCGATGGGCGGCAGTGTATAGTGAATGCTTGAGATTCTGTGAGGCGATGGATGCTAGGTGCTCAACTGTTCCAATTTAATTTGTTAATGTGCCATTATTGTTTTATAATTGTTAATACTTATAATTATTATTGCTGTTAGTCTAAGTTTCGTGACGCATTGGTTCAACTGTAATGTCATGTAAATATTTTTAACAATAAAAAAAAAGAAAAAAAAAAATGAGGGTCATAGACGGCTGTATTAAAAATCTAATCAATTTACCAAAAACATTAGTCGGACATAGTTTTTTCGCGGGAAGAATAGACAAAGGTAGTGTTTCTGAGTAGAAGTAATATAAAAATTCCCTTTTTAGGGTTCCGTAGCCAAATGGCAAAAAACGGAACCCTTATGGATTCGTCATGTCCATCTGTCTGTCCGTTTATGTCACAGCCAATTTTTTCCGAAACTATAAGAATTATACTATGAACCGCATTAAGATTTTCACACAAAAATATAAAAAGAAAAACAATAAATTTACGTGTGGATAAGTCTTTAAAAATGATATTGAGGTTTACACACTTCCAAAGTGGTAAAATGTGTGTCCCCCCGTAACTTTTAAAATAACAGAACGATAAAACTAAAAAAAATATATGATGTACATTATCATGCAAACTTCCACCAAAAATTGGTTTGAACGAGATCTAGTAAGTAGTTTTTTTTTAAACGTCATTGGCCACTTTTTTTAACTACTTACAACACGATACAACTTTTAATAGAGATGTCCAAATATAAGAATTCGGAAGAATTCAAATCCTGCTTCAAAAACTCTTGAAGTATGTTAGTAAAATCAATCCTTTCTTTTTCTAGTATGCAAGATATACGTGCTGACTCTGACGGTGATTATGATTGGTGTTTTGACGGGCAACCTGCGACTACGATACACCAAATTCGAAGCCTGTATCGAAGGAAAATATTACACACGTAAACACATCATCAGTGGAAATATAACTGATCAACTAGCTATAGACCGGAGGAATAACATTCTTTATCTACAATTTAACGAAAGCTGGAACATAGGCATGTTTTTACATAATCAATCGCAATGGCTGGTTCATAGGATAAGGACTAGTGGAATGTGCATCGACCAAGACACGTCGATTTTGTATTTTGGTACAAAAGTACGAAATGGATCATTATACTACTATATATTTAATAATAACATAACAGCAGAAGAGCATTATAGTGGCTATACTTTTCCAGAAAAAATGGTCTATCACCCTGATCGATGGAGCAAACCAAAGGCATGTTTCATAGATAAAATTAGAAAAGGTTTATTTTGTTATACGACATGGCCAAGAATAAACAACACCCCTACTTTTTCCATTTATAACCATTTCGGTATTGACCACGTACTTGAAGATATAGCTATTTATAAACCGTATAGTTTCGTATTTGTAACCAATTCTACTGTTTACGACCGCGGAGCTGTTTTCGGAGTTAATGACAGAATTGCTAGAATTGGCACAGGAAAATATACGCTATCTTCAAATAAAAACGAGAATGTATTTTTAGCACATCAATCTTACAAGATAATTCTTAAATATAACACAAAAAATGAATCCATAACATTGTATGCTACTTATCGATCTGCCTTATTAAAGGACTTTGTGTTCGACCAAAAAAACAGGATAGTATTCCGTGATGCCAATAACAGAGTGGCCAAGTGGGTGCCAGAGCCCAAGAATAGGACTTGCGTGTTGCCCCGGCTCCAAAGTGAAACCCGGCGAGTCAGCTACGAAGAACCATAAAACTAGTGCACGGCCGTCAGTAAATAATGGGTAGTCAATTTTACAACTTGGCATTGATATTGATGAGCGAGCGTCAGGATGGCGAGTGGATCGAATATTAGCACTCAAATGTGACTAAATTATACCTTTAGTGTATCTTTGTGTATGTTTAACCTTTTGGACGCCAACGACGTATATATTGGCACCGCAAATTCAACGCCAAAGACGGATTAATCCGTCACAGACCACATAGCAACATAGACCTACGTTCATATGCATAAATTTCATTTTCAGTTTTGACACTTCGGTGACGTGGCGTCCGAATGACAGCTTTTGTGTTTGACACGGCGTCGAAAAGGTTAATAAAAATCCGTGCACGTCTCCCTAGAATGAGCAACGATCAAAAAAGTTCCACCTACTAACCTGACGTCCGGTTCGCGATTGGAGATAATTTTGGGCGTAGCTTATTCTAGAGAGGTGAACAGATTTTTATTTAACCATTTAGCGATAATCATGCCACGTTGTCATTTTGCCGTTACGAAGAATTTCCCCTACATACCGGGAAACCTATGTTATTGGCTACGATCGTAGCTCAGCGGTGAATGTGTTGAGAGGAAAGTAGACGACGGCGCGAAACCGACATTCCTCACAAACGTAATTCCCATTTTGCTCTATGGATATTCAGATCCCATCAAAAACATTTTCATGTAAAATCTTGCCAAGACGAAACCATACGGCTCGCACTGTTAAAAAGTTATCAGAACTCTCGTAGAGCCAAGCTTCTAATTCTACAAGCCCTACTTCACAAACTCTACAGCTTAGTCAAAATATAGGTATGGCTTGGCCGTTTTGCTACTGTCCCATGGGCATAAGGTGAAAAAAATATTCATTATTTTTTATTATACAAGTTCTTGTAGTAACAAAACGGCCAAGCCACATATTTTGACTAAGGTACAGTCAGCGTCAAATACTTTGTAGCAGTCAAAGTGGCCAAATAGTTCGGTACACCATACTAAATATATGGTGTACCGAACTATTTGGCCACTTTGGTTGCTACAAAGTATTTGACGCTGACTGTACACTGAGGTACACTAGAGGTACAATATGTTAATTTCGATTTTTTCGTTGAATATTTGGTCCTGCCGCCAACCTGACGCCCACGCATAGTTTCTGAAATATAATCGAAAAACCGAAAAACTATTTACTTCAACAACATATTATTTACAAAATATGCACATTAGTAATTCTCGTCTCTAAAACCTAATAGTGTTTCCTAGGGCATCGTCCCCAGAACGCTCGCTGCATTTCCCCGTTGGATTGACAGACTTAGCCGCGTGCGAAATATTATCCCGCACGAAGGTCGCCGGACTCCCCAGACAAGTTTGAAACGGAAAAATGGAACTTTCAATACTAAGTACACTGAGGTACACAGAACGTACAATAGATTTATATATATTTCGTTGAAATTCGCTGAGGTCCACCCGCCATCCTCTTAGCGACATGGCTTCTTATACAAAATGAAAGTTGATAATTCTTTTACAAGTTTTATTTAGCCAAGTTTTTCGATATCTTGTATAGTTTACTTTATAAAATATCCGCTCTTGGAACTTAATTTAGGGCTCTCAATTTTGTCTTGATATCTTCATCAATGAAGCTACTAAGCTGTTTTGTGTCATTTTCGTATAAATCGAGGGTGCTGAATTTATTTATGGTATCAGATTGACACCAGTCCGATGTAAAAACATTTTTTTTAAAAATACTTTTTTTTAACTCCTCTTCACACTTAAACCGCTGAGCCGATTTCGTTGAAATTTAGTATTGAGATAGTTGAGTCCCGGAACAGGACAAATAATCGTTTTTATAACGAAAATCATCTTTTGAGGGCGTGAAAAGTGGGATAGAAGTTTGTATGGGGAATCAATAACCGTTGAACCGATTTAGATGAAATATGGAATGGTCTACATCTTTGATTTGGTTGAAAATGATACCAAATATGACTTCAAACTTAAAATGAAACAATATTAACCTTAGGATTTTAGCTTCAGCGAAGAAGCTGAATTCCCGCCACACCCCATTTCACACCTTTATAGAATATTTTTTGAGATAAAATCTATCTTATGTCCTGTCTTGGGACTTATCTTAAAATATCTCTATACCAAATTTCAACTAAATCGGTGCAGCGGTTTAAGCGTGAAGAGGAGTTTAAAAAAAAGTTATTTGTTTCAAGTTTATATGTTTTTACTTAGGAATGGTGTCAATGTTGTACAGTCAGCGTCAAATACTTTGTAGCAGTCAAAGTGGCCAAATAGTTCGGTACACCATATATTTAGTATGGTGAACCGAACTATTTGGCCACTTTGACTGCTACGAATTATTTGACGCTGACTGTACCAGAAATAAATTTGGCATTCCCGATTTTTACGAAAACGATACCAAGCATGGCGTAGTAGCTTCACTTATGTAGATATCAAGATAAAATTGAGAGCCCTAAAAAAAACTTTCACGAGAGGATATCTCGAAAACTATTCAAGATAGCTACTTTTTGTGTTAGTAGTCATGTCGCTAAAATACTAATTTTCTAAGTTATAAGTGAAAAACCGAAAAATTAAACAATGTACAGTTAGCAGGAGCCACGACCCGACAAGACCTGGGAGTCATTATATCCAACGATCTCAAGTGGGAACCCCATATTTCAAAAATGGTAAAAAAAACCAACTCTATAATCTACATAATTAGAAGAGCTTTTCGTATTCTCACCACCGAAAAGATGCTTAAAATATATAAGACCTACATAAGACCAATTCTGGAATATGGTTTACAAATATGGAATCCATACTTTCCAAAAGATATTGATATGATCGAGCGAGTGCAGCGTAGATAGCGTAGATAGTTACTAAGATTCCCGCGCAGTTAAAGTCACTTTCGTATGAGGAAAGATTTGTCAAGCTGGGCCTGTCAACACTACAAAAAAGGCGTGAACGTGGCGACTTGATCGAGACGTTCAAAATAATTCACGGATACTACGACTGTTCAGAACTAAGCGACCTCTTCACTCGAAGTCCAAACACGCGCACAAAGAGGACACTATCTTAAACTAGTAACAACAAAGCATAGAACAAATATCAGCAAAAACTTTATTGCAAACCGAATAGTAAATGCCTGGAATAAATTACCCTCTGAAGTTGTGAACTCAAAAATCGGACCTTCAAATCGCCCATTCTCTCGCCGGTTCAAGGGCTACGGTTCACCTCCTAGTCCAAACAAAGTAACGGACTCAAAAATTGTGTTCCAAGCATTTCCCTCTATACCTTCTTATTGCTTGGCCTATAGATACAATATGTTCATATATATTTTATTGAAATTCCGGAGGTTCAACCGCCATCCCGACGCCGCTGATTTTAATTATGACACGACTTTGCCATGATTCGCAGCGCGCTCGCAAATAAGCGCTAGCAATTCCATCATACAATATGATATCAATATTATCCTTTAAGATTTGTTGAGTATTTTGCCACGGGTCATCTAGAGTCTTGATATATTTACTAGGTTTTGTGAAACATGAATTCCATCATAAATCAGAAATGCTATTTGTAAAATATCGTCACATTATCTCTGTGTCTATACTTGGCGTAAAACTAAGTGGCGAGTCAGGTCATAATGCCATCTCTTTCACTCTTGGTTGGTCTTAACAAGGGTAAAGGAGATAGCATTATTATCTTAGTGGCCAGTTAGTTTTGCGGCAAGTATAGTCTGTCTGTGTCTCTATAAGCAACACCGAACAGAAAGCTCTTCCCTCGCAGCAGAGCGACTATTGGGATTGCAGCTTTACTGTTATACGTGATGGTTTAATATTAATTATTATATAATTAAAGATAGTTTATTATATTATTAGTAATTACTAATTTTTAAATAATATCGTAGAGCATGATTAATGTGTTTATTGAAATAAATATGTAAAGTGGAAATAATCTATTTTATTTTCCATAACCTTACTATTTTTCAACAGAAATGCGTTTCCTTGAAACTAATCTTTTAGAGCAGACAGGCAGCATTTGAAACGTCATGCTCTCCAGCAACCGCACATTGCGTTTTGGTATTTTTTATTGTATGAGGAGTTAGTACATTATTGGTGCTGAACTGACATTTGTAACACTTGTGTCAACGACATAAGCTTTAGGTATTTAAGGTTGGCGTTGCTTGCATATGTTGACAGATTGAAAAAGAGCGTTGTGTTTTGATGTACAGAAAAGAAGCCTGATGTTGTCCTATTTTGAGTACATCTCGTGTAAATGTAATTTAAAAAAAAAACATATTTACTGTAAATTCATGCATGTGGTGTTTACCTATAAGTAATTGTTACGCTTAGTGTTAATAGTCAAAACGTTTGTATTTATAACTTACAAAGTGTAAACAATTGTTGGCGAACCAATAATAATAATAAAAAAATCTCAATCTTCAATTTTGAATCAAAATGAAGTTAAGTAAGTATTTTTATAAATTAATAATTTTAGGCATTTTGATCATAGTTTTGTTATTTAAACGTACATATGTACAATAAATAGGTACAATATTCTGATATTTTGAATAGGTGGTATCTTAACGCAAGTACTTATATATCATCACCGTCATCTGATAAACGATAAATAAAAAGGTCATATTTAACATTCAGTAAAGTATTTTCAAACAGGATGGGTACCGTGTCATATTGTCATATGTGACGATCCACGGTAAAAGGTACCTTATGGCGGTTGGCGCTTACGCTGTTATTTACGACGCTCCAATACTAATGCCATGCTATGCAACGTAAGCGCCAACCGCCATAAGGTACCTTTTACCGTGGATCGTCACATATGTCATCTCCATACAATTTCTTTCATTTCATTTTATTTATTTCATGCAAAAAACTTATAACCTTAAAACGCCAAATCTCGCTGCCGGTTTGACGACCGGTCTAGCCAAGTGGGTAGTGACCCTGCCTATGAAGCCGATGGTCCCGGGTTTAAATCCTGGTACGGGCATTTATTTGTGTGATGAGCATGGATATTTGTTCCCGAGTCATGGGTGTTTTCTATGTATTTAAGTATTTATAAATATTTATATATTATATTATATCGTTGTCTAAGTACCCTCAACACAATAAGGCTTACTGTGGGACTTAATCAATTTGTGTAATAATGTCCTATAATATTTATTTATTTATTTTATTTTATTTATCTACTACGGTAATCCATACCCATCCTTATTGAAAAATAGGTACTGTAGGAGTAGCAGCGAAAGCGCTATTATTGTTTGTTTTATTTATTATAAGCCTTAAATTACTTATAGTGTTTAAGCTTGAAAAAAAAAGAAAAACTAATGCTTGTTATAATTATACTTATTTTTTCACGAAAGTTCTATCATATGTCAGTGACAAAGAGTAAAGTAAGTATATACGTCAGCGGTATATTCAATAGGGAGTATTACTGCAATGTTCTGCCGCCAGAGTGCACCACTAGCACCTTAGTATACCATACAGTAACTTATACATAGGAACCGTGCGCGTTGGAGGATCTGCCATTCCGTCCGTAAGTATTGTCTTTATCAATAAATAAAGAGAGGATAAAGAGAGGTAACACGTCGAACGTGGTTCGCGGTAGGCCCTCAGGTCACGCATGTATAAGTGACGTCATTCCGTGCGTAGCGTGCTCGTGTACTGCTGCCGACTTCTGCAGATGAAGATAAATCCCACTCCACATAAGCCATATAAGTATATCAAACCTACATTTTGATACGAAGCGTTTTTATACCCACGTGCTTAGCTTGACTTTGCAAAGATGTGGGGTGGGATTTATCTTCATTGATTAATAACTTGTTTTACATTTGGAGAAAGATATAGACACATACCGGAGAGTAATCAATGTTAATGCTAGAATGAAGCTTCGTCTCCCTCCATTCCTCACTTTCACTTAAAGAAACTAATCAACACAATTACTTATATCAAATTACTTACTTGTCACATACTATGAGAAAACATTTCATTGAAATAATAACTGTATAGGTACCAGTAATTCTTCCACTGAGGCTGATTGCAAGGTAATAAATAAAGCCGCATTTACTTTCCAAAGATCACACACACGCTAACACACTTGTATGAATAAGCATTAACTAAAGGAATGTTTATAATTTGAGCGGGTACGCTCAATGATATTATAATGATATCATCATTTAGTTATCGGGCATCTCGCCCACACCAATACATGTATAGGCAAGTCAATGGCATTCTGATATCACTGTACGTTCGAATTGGCCATTACGTTTTTATAAAATGTTAAAATCTGTGAAGTGTTATGTCTAGTCCTCCTCATCGTTTTCGACGGCGACCCTAAATGAACATTATGGACGTTGTCTAGCATGAGCCCTAATGTGGCTGGCCAGGTCGAACTTGCTCTTAAATACTCTATTGCACGCATGACGATAAAGTTGGCCAGCTGCGTTGAACGTGTACACGTAGCAGGGCTTAGGTATCCGGTGTGATAACAACCTGGCCTCAGAGATACCTTCACGTATCGCCAACGCCGCTGCTAATTTCGGACGACTCACAGGTCGCGTCTGGAGGTCCCATGAACTCAAGCTCGAGACAAAAATTAGCGCCTACAGGGCGCTAATCATTCCTATCACTTTATATGGAGCAGAGACGGTGCCTCTACAAAACAGTCATAAAGAAACTGGACACTTACCCCCTGAGGTGTCTACGGTCTATACTCAGGATCAAGTGGCAGGACCATGTTCCCAACTCTGAGGTCCTGCGTCTTTCCGGAATTAACGGCATGGAGGCCTGACTATTGCAGCGGCAGCTCAGGTGGTGCACGTCCTTCCAATGGATGACCACCGCTTGTCTAAAGCTGTTCTCTACTCTAAAGTGTTATGTAATACTCTGAGCGCGATTCCAAATTCCAATTGGCTATTATTTTAATTATGTCGCAAAAGTCAAAACGTTATCCATCTTTATCAAAAATCCCAGTTTACTTGTCTCGTAGTCAAATGAATATCACAGTCGCGTTTGAAACCCGGCATTCCTTTTGAAAACACCTTCTGGCCGCTGACGGAGAGATATACTAATTCCCCATTCATCAGGAAAGGCGGCCTTATCTTTGTTTGCTATTTAGACCCGGATATTTAAAAAGACTCAAAGAAAAGCCTATTTCCGTTTGCACGTTTGCTTTGCGTCGCTATTTGACGTTACATTAGTGATGTTGGGAGAGAAAGCGGTGATGAATTTGTGGAAACGGTACTCTTAGTAATAGTTTTTTTAAGTGATAGCGGATTTTGTTGATGTGAAACTAAGTCGTTTTTATTACTGTCTTTTTTTAAAGTTACATCTAAAATAAAATTATATCTCAGTGCTGTTGGAATGCACAAATGAATGTAACTGGTGTAATAACGATGTCTTCAAATAATAAGTCGTCGCAGTTGTAATATATATTTGAATAGCAAAAATATATCTTTAGATTTTATCAGACGACACTTAATTTTTCTTATCCATCACAGTATAAGTCTGGTATAAGTATAATTCATTTATTCAAAATTTGCGTTCAATCTCTAGGAATTTAAATAACATCCAGGGATAGAAAAGGAATATATAATTTATAGTCGCCACTCAAGCTCGCTCGTGGCCAAGCGGTAAGAGCGTGCAACTTGTAATCTGGAGGTCGCGGGTTCAAACCCCGGCTCGTAACAATGAGTTTTTCGGAACTTATGTACGAAATATGATTTGATATTTACCCCAATAAGGTACGCCTTATACATTTCAATATCTGACCCTACCTACTTAGCTTTTATATAATATATATGATTATATTTATGTATAAAAACACCATTCATGAGGCCTGTTTTTCCTATTTTCCCATTATTCCGAGTGCCTCACATGTGATGCATACACGTATGAGCTTTCAAACTGGTACCCATATGTGATGCATACACGCATGAGCTTTCAAACTTGTGCCCACTATGTAACGCATGCACGTACTATCTCATTGATCAGTGCATCACATATCATTTTTCTTGGTCTTATATCTGTGGTCTACATTAGTCTATGCCATATAAAGGAAAAATATGAAACCAAAAATGGTATTATATTACCATCGCGTCAAGAAAGGCATTGATATTGTATAGCCGATCAGCTGTCAAGTTACAATTCGCCTGTTCGCAAGACTTATTTCTGGTAAAATAAATTGCGTCTGATTTAATGTCTGTTGCGGTTTTTTAATGCAGTTTTGATTTACAAGGATATCAATGCCAACAAGAAACCAGGGCTCTTTAATTATTTTATACTCTTTACGTAGGACTGGATCATGTATTTAGGTAACAACTTCGCATTATTAGATAGTCCCATTAAAAATGAAAAAATAAACCAAAGAACGAAAAAGAACGTAATAATACCGGTATTTTTTGTATGAAGAAAAAACCGGTTCCGAGCCTTGCAAGAAACTGCCTTTCTTGACAGGCCACGAAATAGTCATCAGCTAATAGCTTGTTGGCAATAAAGATACCGAACCTTCGGCTGTTCCATCGATAATCTACCTTATCTCGCCGCCAGGAACTGACCAAAATTCCATGCCTTAATAATTTTTTTTTTACAAATCGATGCATTGAGTGACATAAATTGATAACTGAACAGGGAATACACCTAATACAGAAGCTAGAAAAAGGAGAAGCAAAAGTTTACAAAGCAGTTTGTTTTCGATGCTACAATGTTTGCCATTAAAAAAAAACCAGCTATTTCCGATTAGGTTTTCTTTTAGAAATTTATTTGATTATTATTTTATTGTAATTAAAGTGTGCCATAAACGCAAGTAATTCATTGTGGTTTGTTATTTCAAATAAAAAAATATTTTTTTTTGTTTGATTTGTAACAGCCATATCCAGGCAACATTATAAAAATGTCATCCGGACACACGTGAATGAATGAATGAATAAACACACGTATCAATTTTGGCAATGCTTTAAGTTTACAAGCGTGCATCATCCGTGGTGCATGTACGTATCATAATATATGTATATACCCTAAAATGCTACACTATGATGCATGCACAAGGAACGTGCTTTTGGATATTGGATGTTTTTTTTAATACTACGTCTGTGGGAAAAAAGCCTACCGCCCGCCTGATGGTAATTGGTCACCGTAGCCTATGGACGCCTGCAACTCGGAATATTTCAGTTGGTGTCAGGGCGTGGCCATTGGTGAGCCAGACCCCGGTGCTGTCAATCCGTCAGCCAGCACCGACCGAGCCAGAGCTATTGGAACCACCGACGAGTCCAGACTAAGTTTACGTCATTTGAATTAATTTTTGCACCCGGAATATTTCAGGTGTTGGGGCGTGGCCATTGATGAGCTAGCACCCGGCGCTGTCGATCTGTCAGCCAGCAGGTACCGACCGAAGCAGAGCTATTGGAACTGCCGGCCCGGTGGAGCAGTCGACGTCTGCAGCTTCTGTGCAGGTAAGTCTACTTATCATTTATCCAAACTTCTATACTTTAGTTTTTCCTTAAATAAGGCGTATATAGCACAATCGACCAAATATCACCAATAAATAGGAATCCTGTATTTTAACTCTCAAATAAAAACTAATTAATTATTCCCAGTAGTGCGACTACTGAAATATATTGTAAAATAGCTTAATAGCCCGACAAGTAAAGGTCCATTTTTTTATTCAACACCAGGTTTTTTCCCCTTAGTGTTTGACGGACCAGTACAAAGCTAGCTCCTGACGACACTCGTCGTACGGAGCGAAACATTTCAAGCGTTTTTCGACCTTAAAAAACGTGAGTCATCTTTTTTTTTTTTATGGAGGATAGGCAGGCGTTTGACCACGATCACACCTGATGGTAAGTGATGATGCGGTCTACGGTGGAGCACGCTTACCTATGAGATACCTATCTGTATCTGTTTTTAATATATTTAATACAACATTATTTATTGTCACATACAATTTGTATAATTTCTACTAGGTACTATTGCTTGGTAAAATAGAAGGCAATCGTCAAAGCCGTATAAAAACCAGTTCAAAATAAATGCCTATATGTAAAGATCACAAAGTCTATGTTGAATAAGCGCTCTGGCTAGGCGTGCGTCAGCTCCTCTCATTGGACGTTCATGTGTGCCTAATGTTGACGAGTGGCCCCCGCGAGATGTCGCTTTGTTTAAATGCGCACAGCATCATTAGCAGGAGTGTGAATCGCGGTGCCCTCATAAAAATTTCATTTGTCAATCTTCAAACAGTCAGTTACGGTGCATAGAGTAGACGAAGTCTAGAAGTTTACTTAGGACCTGCTATTGTCGGAAAGCAATTTCAATCGGCACAAAAATAACAAGTTAACTTTTGGGTAAGTTTTGGGTCGGTATTAATTAACAATATTGTTACTGTTGAAATATTACTGGAGTCTAATACAATCGTTTTGTACAGTTATTCAGTTACTTTATGCTGTTGATAAAATTACCTTTTTGTGAATTAAGTTGTATATAAAAAATAATTGAAGTTAATTAATACAATTCAGTAAATTAATCTCGCTAACTAAGGTGATAGATATCATCAAACTTGTATCAAAGTAGCAAAATGACATAATTGGCACGAGCGTTATTGAGAATGTTTATTAATAACAAACTTTGCGAGTTTTCGAAAATTTCAATATTGACGTAAACGTATAACAATTCTGCCAACGGAACGAGTAGGTACTCTGTGAGTCTTGCGCGCTCGAGGTTTGTGGCTCAGTGTGCGCCGCGACTCGGTGGTGAACGCACGTCGCGCGCCGCCTCGAGTGACGAGTGATCGCAACCCTGTGAAGTGTCCGTGTCAGTGTTGTGAACGTGCTCCTAACAGATCCTAATAAAACGGCGTGTTTAACCCCGTTAGTTACTATAGTGCACTGAATTAGTTACATGCCGTTATGAACATGAATGAACGTGTTTGAAAACGCAGGTAGGTCAATTGATAAGGTTTTTGAAGACAAGCATTTTATTACTACTAATTTTAACGACGATGAAAATCACAGTTGTAATTTAACTTCGTCTAAATTACGAGCCCACGTTGGGCTCCACTTATAACTTCGCCGAAACCTTGAGCGTACTTCAAACGCATGTAAAGCAAGTTAACTGACAATATAAAAGCTTTTAAAAATTTGCTCGACGCAAGGCAATGAGCCATTTCGAAAGCAAGCCTACATTATTGGAGCGCGCTGAACACAGCCCTTGACTGCTTTTTATAAGTAGGGCAGCCTCAAGAATTCCAAAACAGACCTTTGTTACTCTTGCTTTGTAACGTATCAGGGGATTCCTTTCACTCGTGCCAGCTTATGACTCGTATATGACTTTGAAGGCTGAAGAGGAAATTATAAGTATTATAACATATGATTTTGTTTTCCGGGAGAACGGATATAAATATGTCACCAATTACTCTTCAAAACGATAGCTGTGACCGAGTTATGAATTAGATTATGATTTTTTTGAAATCTCGATTTCAATGTTAAATAGTATGTTTCATATCTATGGCTGTAAAGTAAGAATTCTCGAGGTCAACAAACATGTGATCTCAGGCTTCCTTATTTATTGGCCGTGTATAAGTATACTATTTTTCTATTCGACGGAGCCGGAAAGCGGCAACTTCGTGCAGAAAGTTGACGCTTTCCGCACGAAAAATATTTTTCTTTTACAACCGTTTATGAAAATTTCATTTTAAAGGGGACTCAGGAATCCGAACCGGTTTTTTTTTTGCAAAAAGTTCAATGGAACTTTATATTTGATATATCAAATGTACGACTCGGTTGTGTTTTTAGATAACGACTTCGTATTATTAGATTGCCCAAGTAGAAATAGTAGAAAATAATTAACAAAGAACAAATCTACCTACCGTATTTGTTCCCATACAAAAAATACCTGTTTCCGATCCCTGATAGGACTTAAATAATTTATCTCAACAACTGTTAATTATAGAGTAAGAAACATCCATAAGTTTGTGTCTTTACACATAACAAATTAGTAGGCCACGCATCAATTTTGACGCGTTTTCTACATAACTATGGGTTGGAAGCTGTCATTAAGACTGTAATGAGCAGGTCCCGTTTTAAACTGGATACAAGGAAATTGTTATTCAGCAGCAATTTACATTCAGAACAGTTTCCGAAGTCCTTCAGTGAAAAATAAAGTCGTATTTAAATAAATTAGGATTGTTTTGAGGAGTATCCAGTTACTTTTTTGGTTAGTTTTCGATTGAAGTTGTTATTGTGGCCGATAATCTGCCCATTGGTATTAGAATCCTTCGGGAAAAACTTGGAACACTTCGATATCTAGACCGAGATTATATTTGTTTTACAAGGGGGCAAAGTTGTTGTTTAACCGCTCGTTGACACCCGAGCAAGCGAAAGATTCCCTAACTGAACCACGAGCAAGGCGAGTGGTTCGAAAGATAATCTTTAGCATTACAAGGGTTTCAAGGTACGAGGCTCAAACAAATTTTGCCACCGAGTGAAATACAAAAATTTTCAACACACCAACGTGAGGAAACTCAGAGCTGTAAAAAAATATACAAATCAAACTAAATCAAGTCTAAATGAAAACATTTTTCATTCAATATCATCATGTTAAAATCAATTCTACCACTCAACCATACCAACTCAAAATTTGCATCAGATGACTTTGCCCCAAATACAAAAATTTTCAACACACCAACGTGAGGAAACTCAGAGCTGTAAAAAAATATACAAATCAAACTAAATGAACTCTAAATGAAAACATTTTTCATTCAAAATCATCATGTTAAAATCAATTCTACCACTCAACCATACTAACTCAAAATTTGCATCAGATGACTTTGCCCCACATGTGGATAAACTGCGACTTTCTCATAAGTTGTTGAACAATCACGAGAGCCTTTACCAGCTGGTGTGATGAAATAGTTATTAGTTTTACAAGGGGGCAAGTTCGAGAAGTGGAATTTTGAGCGTTGCGAGGGTTTCAAGGCACGAGGGTTAAACAAACTTTGCCTCCGAGGAAACACAAAATTTTCTCCTCAGCAATGCGATGAATTATTTTTTTTTTATACTACGTCGGTGGCAAACAAGCATACGGCCCGCCTGATGGTAAGCAGTCTCCGTAGCCTATGTACGCCTGCAACTCCAGAGGAGTTACATGCGCGTTGCCGACCCTAAACCCGCCCCCTTGATGAGCTCTGGCAACCTTACTCACCGGCAGGAACACAACACTATGAGTAGGGTCTAGTGTTATTTGGCTGCTGTTTTCTGTAAAGTGGAAGTACTTCCCCAGTTGGGCTCTGCTCTAGATCTGGAATGGCATCCACTGGCTGTGGCCTACCACACAAAGCTAGATGACATTCACAATGCCCATACCTCTCTTTTGGACGTAGTTTAAGGACGTACCCGGGTCCAAACTTACTATAAGTTACGAAAATAATCAAACCAAATCAAATCCAAATGCACGTAATAAAAAATCTATCATTCAAAGTCATCATTTAAAAGTCAATTCCACCAGCCAACAAAGAAACAAGTCAAAATTTGCATCATATTACTTTGCCCCATATGTGGATAAAATGCAACTTTCTCATCCGTTTTTGAACATTCAACAGAGCCTATACCAGCTGGTGTGGTGAAAATATATTTACAAAAGTTTTTACGAGGAAATAAAGACGTGGGCCTGGCTAGCCGCTGGGGGGCCGTCGTGACATTGCAACGTGAAATTTTAATCTCATTAGGTACCTGTTTAATAAATATTGATTTCCCTGAAGACCAAGGAAACTTGTCTGCTGTAACAGGTTCGTAAGTAATTGATTGTAGTAAAAATGCCAAGGCAACGGTTAAGTTTAATAATTGTACGAATTTGAAGTGACGTGATAAAACTTTGATAACGGTTATTAATTTAATAATTACTGACAATTAACATTCGGACTGATTTGAAATTTAAGATACGTATACGTACACGGTACAGATTTTTTTAGGAAAACTTGTTAAAAAGTTTGCTATGAAAATTAGATTGACGGCTCAGATAACCTGCTTGGTTACCATAAAATGTTCAAATGTTGTTTTTTTTCTAAAGGACATACCCTCCATAAAGTAGGTACCTTATTCGAACACAGTTCCCGAATAAAAGAATGCCACACTTGCAACGACAAAAATTAAAAAAAAAAACTAAGGGATTAACACGAAAGTAAAGGACCCCTTCAAAATTGCCTTTTCATACAAACTTAGTCCAGCAGGTGTCCATAGGCTATGGTAATTCCTTAAGATGAAGCGATATTTCTGCTCGTCTGTGTCATCATAAAAAACCTAACGCTAAACTATACCTAATACTAAACTTGTTCACCTATATTACCTATATCACTGTACGTGGCAATATCATTCAACAAATCCTCGTAGGTACTTGATCGAACAATAATAACAAAAACTTCTTCAAACTCTTCGGTAGTTGATACGAATGTACGATATCTTCGCAAAACTTTTCACCTCGATAATCTTATATTTCTTTTTTATTCTTACACTTAACACCGATATGTTGTAGACGAAACACAATTCATAAGAAAGAATTCGAAATACGAAATCGTTATTTTTTTATTAACGTTTGTTAACGGTTTTTAATTTTTGATGATGTTACGACACTTATTTTTTTTACATTGTGTTCCTACCGGTGAGTATGGTTGCCTCAACGAGGGTTAATGTTAGGGTCGGCAACGCGCATGTTGTTACATGCGCGTTACCTATGAAATTGTCGTTTTTGTTCATAAGTATTAATCATATCATAGTTTATTTATTTTAATAGTATCTTCGAAGTTTTTGTAATCTCATTATTGCGCTACATAACAACGATTTTACATACAATGATTTACTATTTTTATTGTTTTATGTATTCAGAGAAACAGCTCTTTTCATGTGCTGCCGGCTCGAGTATTTTAATGACTTATATTTTTCTGACGAGACAGATTTAAAAAAATATATGAGATAGACAATGTGCCTTAAAAATGTCTCAGATTACTGGCAAAAATTTGTTTGGTTGAAAATGCCATCCTAAATAATCCGCAATATTCATTGTATGAAAAATCGAATTTCGTTAAAGTACTCCATACAAAACGCCAATTTCATAGGTAATGACCTAATATTAATTAACTGACTATGATTATAATTACGGTGTAAATAGTAAAACATTAAATTCCCGTCAATTTTGGCGTGAAACATCAGCTTTGAGCCTCCTGATTACGTTTAGTTAATATCGATATTGGACTATGCATATTAACTAATATGCATTTATTCTAAATTGCCTTTATGGCACTGACATTTAACTAAGTATATAGCAACGTTCATTTTAAAGGTGTAATTTATTTTTATTGCAGTATATATACTGGCCTTAGCGTCTATTTCAGACGATTTATGGTGCAATGTCCGCAAAACATCATTTTTGGTGACTGAAAAGATCGATGCGAGAGCGGCATACTTTGCCACAGAGCTGGCAAGGGAAGTTCGCGACTGACTGTAACGTTTCGCTATGGTGCCTTTTTTCCCTTTTGTCTGCCAGTGCCGCGAACCAGGCCTCGTCGCAGAACTTGCGACCATCTCCAACGCACTTGCGCCACTCCGTTCGCTTCTCCGCAAGCTTCTCCCAGTTTCGGTGGTTTGAGTTTATTGCAGTACAATTTGACTAATCCGGCACTATTTCTTTTTTATAGTCTTGTGTCAACAAGAGAACCGGATTACTGGAAATAAGAGCAAATCTGCTTATTATAATGAAGTGTTTCTAGTTTATCAAAGCAGTATCCCTACTAAGTATACTTATATACTATAGTCAAAAGAAGTTTTGCTATTATCCAGGATTTAAGGATATACAAAGATATTCAAGAGTGATAATGTAAACGCACATAGTAAATTTGGACATAGAATGATCACCTCTGCCTCTATTTTAGTGCCGGATTACTGCGTGTATCGGACAATCGAGAGCCGGATTATCGAGAATTTACTGTATAATGATGCAGTGTGGAAACACCATAAAATCTCCATTCTTTCGGTATGTCATAGAGTAAATAGTAGCGAAGATAAAAAAGTCAATACAACATGCTAGTTTTTTTTGAAGAATGCTATTAAAAAAATATGCTTTGTTCATTTAAAAAAGGCTTCAATCGAATTATTCTTCTAATTACGACAAAATTACAATAAAAAAAATTAAAGGTAGTTCTTCCACATCTAACAATATTTTCAATGCTAATCATATTTTGCTCTAGGTTAAATAATTATATACATAATTAGAGGACCCGATTTGGAAAATCCATTAACCAGCACACCAGCATTGTTATTTAGGAACTTTAACACTTGACAGTTTTGGAAGCCTAAAGCCCCGTTTAATATATGAGAGGCTGTTTAACGAAATTTAACGAAATTCAACGATAATTAGTCCGACGACGATGTACATAAATCACTCGGTCTTTGTCGGCATGGACAGATTGCCAACCGTGGTGCGAAAATTATTACATTATGCCCCCTAACAATATAAGGAGTGTTATGGAAGAAAGGAATTATGGGATCAAGGGATGCATGAGGGTACTTATGCTTTTAATGGGTCGGGAAGGTTTAAAGAATGGTGTGTAATGAGTTTTGATTGAGGTGCGAGGTTTTGGTCATTTTGGATAACGGTTGCTCAAGTGAATTTACCGCCGGTGTATTCTGGGATTAGAACTAGTGGTATATTTTTGACATTTAGAAATGCATTTAAGCGACTTACTATAAACACCTACCTGCCGATCTGAGTAACGAGCCGTGTGATGAAACATTTAAGCGCAAAATGAGAAACGTTTTGTTGGATAACCCTCTGTAGTGTGTAAATGAGTACATGGAATTGAATTTGTAACGACATAATGTAATTTAATTTTTTATTAAATTGTGTGCATTTGTATTTTAAAATGACATATTGTTATTTTTGTAATATATTTATCTTTATTTGACATTTTAACGACAATTCGAAATTAATATTATGTTGGTTTATATTCAATTTTTTGAGATATTTTTCTTTGTACATGACGATCCTTATTTGAGAGCCACAATTAATTTTAATTTTATTATTTATAATGTAATGTTTGACGATCATGATGAGAAGATAAACATACTTTTGACGAATGTAGCAAATTTATGGTGTAATTTTCATCGTGAAATAAAGAAATCTACATCTAATCTAAATCGAAGGATAAATATTTTAGAATAAACAGAAATTATTTATTTAGGAAGGAGTCTCATCCCAACATGATACTGGCGACTTCCAGCGCTGATTGTCATTTTCATTACTACTACGCATGATTTAAGAGGGAAGAATAGCTTTGCGATCCTAACGAAATAACGATTTCTTATTCTATGAATGAAAAATGGATGGCAAGCGTGCGCAAGGAAGAGCACCCACGAGACGGTCTGATGCTGTGAAAAAGATGGTTGGCGGCAACATGTTGTGCGTGCCCATATGGCTTATGACCGCACAATATGGAGACGGAGCATGCTTGGTCGTGATCCTCAGCAAGGAGCGACTAAGGAAGAAGATGACCTTTAGGACACTTTTTTCTCCTCTAAGGATGTAAAGAGCTCGTGATTCTGAGTAGGTAGATTAAACATTCTTCTTCTTCTTTAGGTACCATATCCTCTACAGATGTCGGCTACCACAGTCCGAAACTCTTCTCTATTCGCAGTCTTTCTGCCAAGCGTAGGAGCGTCCATTCCCGTCAAACTCCTAAGGTTATCCATCCATGTAGTTTTTCTTTTCCCTCTTCCCCTTTTCAATCAATTATCAATTATTCCCTCTATTATCCCTTTAACAATATTCAGTGAAGTAATCGTTTCCAACATCGTAAATTCTGAATGTGCATATCATGCAATCGATATCGGTTCATCTATCACTGTGCCCCGATATGTTAGCTTCATTCTATATTCCTTGTTGGGGCGAAATCAGCCGGAGCGCGTCTGAGCGATCCGTCCATTTTATAGCGGCTCAAGCTGTCAGTGTCCATTGTATCGGCCCGCTTAGTACGCCTTGCATTGCGATGCAGTAAGCTGAGATATGCAGTAGAAAATGTAAATACTGCAGTGATTTTTTTTAATACTCTGACACATCCATCTATTTAAAACGGTTACTTTTTTACTCAATTTGATTAGTGAAACTGTGATAAGGGAACACTCAAGACATTGTTAACCTTTTCGCCGCCATTGACTCGATATAAAGTCAGTAAATTTCGTGTCCCACACGCCACGACTTCATATCAAGTCGTGGTTTTGGTCAGATTTGTGTACGTGCAATTTTTGACGTGGCGGTGATTACAATTTATTACTTCATTCTTGAATTCGTCCCGTTCTGCTTTCGTCACCCATTCTTCATTTGTCACTTTCGTGGGTCGTCCATATTATTTTTGGTAATCGGGACGAATTTACGAACTTGACAAAAAACGATTGAGACGAGCCAAGACGATACCAAAAAAGTTAATTTCGTAACTACAAAATTTGGTCCGGAGACTTTCGGCAATAGTATTCTCTATAATACTAAGATATGGAATGATCATGAGTAGGTAATGCATTTTGACTGTGATCACTAAAATAAATAGCTAAAATAGCTATCGCACATCTCTGGTGAAAACGCCTTACTATACTATGCAAACTTTTGCTGATAGAGCGGGAGTTTAGAAAATATTTATTTATTTAATCGAAAGGCATCTATAATATAACGGAAAACATAGAAATCATATCTAACTCCAAAGAATAAAAGATACACTTTTGATACGTTAAACTATCAACAAATATAAAGTGCATTTTATAATACAAGCTTTTATCGCTGACCGTACTTCTCCATCCACAGGCAAGTAATATACATCGAGATAATTCTAACCCCAAACTCAATTAGGTTGCGTAGCTTTATCACAGGCCACTTCCTGTCTCCATCATCAGATCAGCTCGATGGTACCACAATAATGCATTGTCACCCGAAACACATGCACATTTTCAGCTTCATCGGTAACCGGGAAGTAGGTCTTTAACTTGCAAGATTAGACCCGTACAAACATGTACATTGCAAGTTAAATAAAAGCTTTTAATAATAACAGTTTTATACTATTTTTCATGGACCCGAGAAATCATGATTGGCATTCTGAAAATGAAAAAAAATAATACATTTATCATCTAGTATCGCATGGTATAAGATTGCTGCCATGGAATTAGGAAGTGCGAAGTCAAGTGGACGGGTTACGGGCGAATTGTTTATACTAAACAAATCAGAATAAAGCGCCCAGTCAGCGGCGCAAGCGTGAAATGCTTGACGTGCTTATATAGGTATTATTATCATTAATATGAATAAAGATTTATTAATTTAATTTATACACAATTACACAGTATATTTTTTTAAATATAACAATATGATTTTTTTTTTGAATGTCAACGACTGACGTTTTCGACGACCGGTTTGGCCTAGTGGGTAATTACCCTGCCTGAAGCCGATGGTCTCGGGTTCGAATCCCGTTAAGGGCATTTATTTGTAAAATGAACACAGATATTTGTTCCTGAGTCATGGGAGTTTTCTATGAATATAAGTATTTATTTATCTATATACGTACGTATTTATATCGTTGCCTAGGACTCATAGTACAAGCTTTGTTTAATTTGAGGCTAGTTTGATCTGTGTAAGATTGTCCCCAAATATTTATATTTTATTTATTTATTTTATAGGAAAAAACTTAAATTATAAAAATCCCTGCAATTACTCCAAGTAAAATTAACCTACGCTAAGCCTAAAATAAAACGGCCTGCATTGTACCTGGCTCACAGGTCACAATGTTTGCAGCATTCCCCCGCTGAACTGCTATGGAGACCTGGGCCGGAATTCATACAAAATAAAAAGCATTAGCTTGTATTTTAATATGAAATATGCCCCTGTTGGACAGTACGACCCAAAACGAGGTTCATCACCTCATAAATAAATTTAATCAGACTTAAGTTTTTAATCTTACGAATTCAGTATTTTTTTCTGATTCATCAGAAATGTTAATAAAGTCAACGGCTTTTAAATCAAGAATTTAAATATTTTAGTGGAAAAAACAAACACACCTTAGGATTTACTTAGAATTGCTTTTGAAATGAGCTAGTACCCAACTCGCAGCTTTTTAAAGTTCTTTTTTGTTATCATGTTTAACATTATCTTGACTTTTACTTGATCCGATTAGGCTGTCTGGGTCTAAAATGAATTTTTAAAATCTGCATGAAATCTCTAACTTTTAACACGCTTTTTCTAATGTTTTGTATTTAGCCCACAAAAAAACTACACTTTTTGGGAAATCTGTGCTTAACCGTGGATAGTTATTGTAGTTCTGTATCTGTGATTAAAAATATTGAATGTAGATAAGGCATGTCCAATTTTAGGGACGAGACCAACAGGATTAGAATAACTGTTTTGAATACACAAAATGTCAAAATAACACGTAACAGTGATGAGAGATGCGGCGTTTAAGTCAAACATGTTTTCTTATTTATTTTTCTGACATATGTATATATTATTTATTACATTTAGATTTATTAATTTCATAATACTAAATTAGACGATAAATTATATTAAACAACAACTAAGACTACTACCGATCGATCAATCGATGCAATGACCCATAGTGAGTCTTGGCCTCTGACACAAGAGTACGCCCGGTCCTGCGCGGATTCACGCCAGTTTTCACTGACGCCGAGCTCACGGAGATCTACCTCCAGTCTATCTACCCACCGAAACTTGGGATGACCTACAGGACCTATTAATGTATTATATTCATATAATTATTTGAATATATCTTATGATTGTCAAAATAAACTGGTTATAAAATACAATGTCTAGAATACGGAAGGTGCAGATAAGGAACGAAATCTCCATGTAAAAACTTTGCATAGGTGGCGCTACAATACGTATAGTACTTGAACAAAAAAATCAAATCATAGACAGCGCAATTCATTCCGTCAATAACGCCTAGGTTCTTAGCTACTCTAGCGCTACTCTGGGGAGATTTGGAACTATTATTTACAGCTGACAGCTGGACACTTTCGCAACAGTTCTACCATAAGAGATGTCACTCCTCTTAATTCCACACTCCATAGTCTAGAAATATACATACAAGTCATCAAGCAAGTTATGTGTTATGTGCTGTCAGCCGCAGAGATATTTTACCTCCTTGCATAGTTTGGACGCATCAAGGCCAAATATCACTTCTGATGAGCATATGATTAAATTATGATTATAACTAACGTTATTTTAACCAATCTTCTTCTTCTTCCTCGCGTTGTCCCGGCATTTTTGCCACGGCTCATGGGAGCCTGGGGTCCGCTTGACAACTAATCCCAAGATTTGGCGTAGGTACTAGTTTTTACGAAAGCGACTGCCATCTGACCTTCCAACCCAGAGGGTAAACTAGGCCTTTTTAGGATTAGTCCGGTTTCCTCACGATGTTTTCCTTCACCGAAAAGCGACTGGTAAATATCAAATGATATTTCGTACATAAGTTCCGAAAAACTCATTGGTACGAGCCGGGATTCGAACCTGCGACCTCCGGATTGCAAGTCGCACGCTCTTACCGCTAGGCCACCAGCGCTTCAACGTTATTTTAACCAATAATAACCCTAATGGAAACTCTCCGCCACAGCTTTTGGCTCGAGGCGTGACCTTAATGTACGTATAAGCTGAACAACATTAATTACCTTTAAGTGTTTTCGGATAGTTGGGCCGTACGGCCTACGTCCCTCCGTAATAAAGGCTTTGTCTCGGACGACTGCGAATGGCGTGGGCTCGGCTTTAGCCATAAGTGTCAGAACCCTACTGACTGCGCCATATAAGTAAATCACACGGTTATTTGTTTTGTATTTGAAAATAATATTGTATTTTCTTACCAGGAGAGTTACTCATAAAATAAAACTATATTTATATCATTATAGGCCGCGTGAATTAAGTAAAATTGTAGGTAGTAAATAAACTAGTTTTTAACGCACTACTTCACTATTTTGACCTCAGCAGCTCAAACAAGCCTACTTTCCTCACTCCAGGGAGTGAGACAAAGTAGCTTTTTAATTTAGTGAAGGCCATGAATACAGGAATATTTCTAGAAGCTTTCGTCATAATGATGATGCCTTTCATTCATGAATGTAAATAAATCTGGTTAACTGTATGTTGAATTTTTTAAACCTTTAATATGTTCTCACTACTGAGGTGAAAAGTTGTATGTGCCACACGAGAGCAAAGTTATTTTACATCTCGTGTTTTTGAGTTTCGAGTAAGTGAAAAATTCTAACTTAGAATCACTCGCTTCGCTCGTGATTCAATTATAGAACCTTTCGCGTACTCGGGACTCAAAATCAACACAAGAAAAACCAACTTTCCTCCCTTGTTGCACAAATAACTATTATCTTCTACTACCCGAACCGCGAAAATTATATTCCAACCGTCTTACATAAGTGGTACAGTCATCATCAAAAGTAACGGATGAAACAACGCGCCAAAAGTATCTGATATTCCGGATAACTTTTTCAAATATAGATAAATTTATATAATTCGCGCTCAAAAGTATATCTTTTACAGTCTTAGTTGTTCTATATTAAAGACACCATTTTTTGTTAAGCTGTTACAGAAGGGTAGATACCTAGGAAACTTTATTTGATCCGCTACTTTTGATGCTGACTGTACATCTATAAAATTTCAGGTCGCAAAACCTTATAAGTGGTGGGAACTATAAAGCATATAATGGTTGCGATGCGTTACGTACCGCAGTGTCAGGAAGCCGGCACGGAAGCGCCGGAACTTGACACCCTTCCGCCAAAACTCTTCCGTGGTGAATGTGACCCACTTTCATTGCTCTTGAGTGTTTGGATGTTGTTGACTTATTTCATGTATTACACTTTAATACTAATAGTGTCTTTGTGAGTTTGGAAACCCCGCTCCGCTATTTCGTCGTCGTTCGTCGTCGAACGGCGTACTCCTGGGTCACAACGGAAGAACAGCGCTGGCTTTGCCAGCTACATGCTGAGTTTCACAACTGGCTCAAAAACAAAACCCCTTTCAAAAACAAAGGCCCTTTTATGGCATTTTGCGCTAAATAATAATTAATTGTATTGTCAACATGTTTTTGTCATCCGTGTCTGTTTTGTCATAAATAAATGTATTTTCTTTCTTTTTCTTTCTTTTTTTTTTTCTATTTTGACATTTCCAAAACTTGAATCGACAAAAAATTACATGTTATTGAACTTGTTTACGAGATTTCTAAGACTCGATTAAAAAATGCGACTTGTAGAAGAAAACAGCCATACAGCTAGACAAACAATTATTTTAGCCTGAACTGAAACGAAGACCTTCACTTTGCTTGGTCAGTTAAAACTGTCCTGCTGATTTCAATCCTGCAAAATAAAACAATTTTAAGCTAAGATCGGGAGCAAACGCCGCATAAACATTTAATCATTTTAGTAAAATCTAATTAGCGTTCCTTAAAATCTACTAAAATTACGCGGAAAGCAGAACGGAAAGCGGCGAAATTTGTTGATTTTGCAGTTAAAATTTATGGTCCCAGGGAAACGTCTTAAATTTGAATTTTTCCGATTGGATTCGTTCAGAAATAGGATCCGTTGCAGGATTACGTGCGCCCCGCTCGAGTATGATTTACAATGGCGAGGAGCAGGCTCTTTGACCTAACGGTACTATTTTAACTTGCGAACTGTGTCAGAGATTATAACGTTGTTAGACTGCCGATCTTTTGAAAATTAGATAAATACAATTTGAAAATGACATCAAATTTAGTTTGCTTTTGTGACCAACGCACTAAGAATTGTATCTAAATATTATTTTATTATTTGCGTAAGGATACCTGCATACATCTGCGATGAAATTCAAAGGTGTATGTGAAGTCCCCAATCCGCATTGGGCTAGCGTGGGGACTATAGCCCGAGCCCTCTCGTGCATGAGAGGAGGCCTGTGCCCAGCAGTGGGACGTATACAGGCTGAATTATTATTATTATTATTTTATTATTTGCTGCAAAAATCTCCAGTATTTGGCTTTCATGTCACTGTCATGAAGTTAATATTATTTTAGTGGACAAAAAACATTGATAACAAATGGTTTTCTTTAGTCTATATCCAAGATAAGGTATTAAAATGAGATAAAAACCCAATGAAATTGCTAAAACTGAATCGGCTTCCCTGTCCTCAATTCCGCGACCCTTTCTAGCCCTTTGCGGCCCTGAAAATTAGTAAATAATTCGAGTCACGCTGTATCGCGATCCGGTTTTCGTTGTTGCCACTTAATTTTGCCTCTTGATACGCAGTTTTTTCAATGTACAGCCCCTTTCACGTTTTATTGAATGCGATATTTCATTAATTTTACAAGCCAAGTGTAGTTAGTACACGTATAACGTGACAGCTTAATATAGATCTTTAAGATAACTTTTTTTTTTATACTACGTCGGTGGCAAACGAGCATACGGCCGCCTAATGGTAAACAGTCTCCGTAGCCTATGTACGCCTGCAACTCCAGAGGAGTTACATGCGCGTTACTGACCCTAAACCCCCCCCCCCCCCCCCCCCCTCGTTGAGCTCTGGCAACCTTACTCACCGGCAGGAACACAACACTATGAATAGGGTCTTGGTCTTGGAGTTGTTCAGGAGGCTACGGAGACTGCTTATCATCAGGCGGGCCGTATGCTTGTTTGCCACCGACGTAGTATTAAAAAAATGAATATCGCAACCTTGTACTTTCTTTCTTGGCCCACTAATTAGCTTATTACAGATATTTTTGATGTCAAATTAATACATCAAAGTAGTATCGGTGTCAAACAGACGAATCACTTAACTATTCTATGTCCATGACCTATTTAAAAACATTATTATATGTGTAATATTCGGCAATTTACCTAACGCAGAGAACTATATACTTTTGAACCCCCGGTTGTTACGATATATTTCATAGCAACTCCTTAATGCATGCAACTCACGTCTCAGAAGATTTGCTTGGTAATAGCATATCTTGCAAGATGGCGGGCTCGAGCTGTTTTATTATGTGTTTATGGCCACCCTGGCTATCTGATCTGGAGGTCAGAACGTTCATTCACATATGCTGCTCAAGCGTGGACTAGTCGCAATTTTAATCAGACCAGCATTACCTGAACTTCACATCCGTAATAATATTTCGTATAAGTAGAAACCGGTTATACTGGATGTCGTAATCTCCGACTCGCTCGCTCTTGCTGAGCAATTGAAATGGTACTCCAAGAGGTGGGGATGGCCGAGTGTATCATAAATGATATCTGGCAGATTTGTTCGATGTATGAGTTCGGGCTGTAACTCCTTTACTACGTGAAGTTACGATGTGCAGGATTTCGTTTTGATGTTGGGGAAGTTGTAGTAAATTTAGGTATAATAGAGTTAAGTTAGGAGATAATCTAAAACCTTGCTGACCATAGCCATTGTCAGTTAAATGTCCAAACCCCTCAAGCGATTAAAATTGTTAGTATTAGCCTATTTTTTTGAAAGATTTATAAATATTGTTTATCATCATTCGCTTGCCCTTATCCCATTCATTTGGGATCGGCGCAGCATGTCTTTTTCTTCCATATCTTTCTGTCACCCGTCATCTCATCATTCACTCGCGTTCGTTTCATGTCATCTCTCACACAATCCATCCACCTTTTCCTAGGTTTTCCTCTCCCGTTACATCCCTCCACATTCATTCGTAATACCTTTCTCGTCACATGACTTTCATCCCTCCGCATCACATGCCCATACCACGCTAGGCGATTCGCTCTTACTTTATCTATTAATAAATATTGTTTATATACACTTAAATATTTAGGTAGAGAAGCAACTACGCATTGCTTTGTTTCTTTGTATATTTGATTCTTTGCAACTATCATTTGATCTCCTTCTTGATATCTGATTCAGTTGAAATTTGGAGTACTTGTGTAATTCCGATGACAATAAATTAATATGATTCTCATCTGATGATGATGAGTCGGTAGATGGCAAAGGAACGCATCAGTTTAGGCTCATTAACTAGAAAAGTCCCACAAAGTACTTTGAAGACAAATAAATAGTACAGTCAGGAGAAAATTGTGTAAATTTTTTTGTGACAGTTATTTGTTTGTTTATGATTATGGAATGTCAATGAAATTAGAAAGTCGAAAATTTTCTAAAGCGAAATGTTGTCTGGCAGATTTGTCTCCATACGAGAAACTGATAATAGAATTTAAAATTACGACATAAAAATGCTTCGTTCGTTAAAAGTTAGCCTGGAGGGCAAACCTATTGCCAACAACTTCAAAGGGTCTTTAATGAGTAGGCGTTTTCCGGGGTTTTGTATAAATATAAGCTTTTTTCGGTGTTTCGTCAGTATTTTATCGTTAAATCATTACATTTTGCAAAGAAAATCGGCCGAAACTTGTCTTCGCAAATGTACACGGTGTAGAATAAATCTATTTTATGATTCTATGTTTAATTTTTGCTTGCGGCTTGTTATTCCTTCAACATACCTATATAATCTAATAATTTTACTTATCATGATATTCAGTATTTTTATTTATAATATATTTTTCAATCTTATAACACATTTTTCAATAAGACATATTACCGTATTCCATTTTTCCATTCACCGTTTGCATTTGATGTCTAACAAAACAAAAGAGTTTGTGTCATAATCAAATCATAAAAACGTCATAACAAATAATAAGTTCAATCTTGATGAGTAAACTACTAGCCATCGCATTGTTCCAATACCATTCTTCTGACTCCATCATCAGATCAGTTCAATGGTATCAAATTATAGTATCGCCATATATACCGGGTGTTTCCTACAACAGGAGTAATAAATTAAACTGTAGGCTGGACTCCTCAAACTCACCAAAATTTGTTCAGCAACTTTTAAAAATAACTAATGGATATTTTAATTTTTATTACCTACACATTGAAGTTAATTCTAAGACGCAATGTATTGCGAATTTTGTTACGTTTAAAGCGTGACAAGCAACGTCAAACACACTGATGTCAGCGTACATTGAAAATAATATTAGGTAAATTTGTATGAAAAAAATAAAATCTAAAAATTTCATCATTTTTAAAAGTTGTTAATCAAAAGTTATATCGTTTTAGGAGTACAATGTATGGTTTAATTATTTGCTCGTGTTACAGGAAACACCCGGTATATATGCTTGCAAACTTTGCATGGAGTTGATACGGCTGTTACAAGGAAGTAGGTATAAATTGCATGCAAGGTTCTACTGTTAGTTACAAGTTGATTAAAATTAATAATTAAAGAAAAAAGTATAATAAGGAGCGCTATAAAGCAACGCAGTATTGCAAAGCAAAATAACGCAACCGATATTAAAACCGCGGTTTCTAATTTCCGTACGAAATCTGAAAGTGCATGCATGAAAGTTCAGGAAAATGTTGGGAAAATACAGATTATTTTCGCTTCAGCCGGGGCGTTTTATTGGCGGTAGGAGTTATGGGTTATGGACATTTCGGGGCGCCACACCCTGTATGCAATATAAATCTACATAACACCGGCATACAAATATACTCCTTGGGTGTAGATAGGGTGTTCCACTTCACTAAGAGCATTTTTATGTGGCTATGAAATCGTTTGTTAGTTTTTGTAATATGTAAAGAGTTTAATATGATGTGTGATAAATATTAGTTGTCTGAGTACCCACAACACAAACCTTCTTGAGCTTACTGCGGGACTTACTCGTAGTCAATTTGTGTAAATTAAATTAAATTAAATTATCATTTATTTCAGATCTTTACAATCCATAGATTTTGTTAGTTTATCTAAGCTACGTATCTAATAACTAGTGTTAGTATTTACTAATTACAACTAAACTAAACTAAAGAGTAACAAAACAACGTACAGGTCGCCCAGTCACAACTACCAGGTGCCTCCATATTCGACAGTCGCATCTATCGGATAATACTTTCAGAAAGCTGTTGAAAGAATGTTCTGTAAAAAAAATGCAAAACGCTCGAATGTTGAGATTTTGAACATCACAGGTAGGCTTGTCAAATCTATATTTAGGGAAAAAGTCATACTTACTATATATATTTTTTCATTAAATATAATTTACACTTGCTGGATATTTTGTGGTGCTTTCGAATTTTCGAAGTGGTAATATTTTAAAGAAGTGTAAAAAAATGTACAAAACGTGGTAGCCGTGAGACATTTAAACCGAAGCTCCTGATGCAAAGTCCTTACACATAAATTATTGTTTAGTATGAGTTTTATTAAAAGCAAGTAACATATTATGTAAAAACACTATAGTATTTTTCAAACATATATCAAAAAGCAATTACTGTAAGGTTGTGGTAATGCAAATTAGAAACGTTTTTTTACCTTTCTCGATTCGATTAGCGATGATTTATATTTTTAGCTAAATATACCTTTACAATTGGATACGACTCAGATGATTAGACACGAGCGAAATCGATTCGGTCGATAAGTAGTCGAACTCTATTTGCGCTTGAGTTCCATTTTGCATAATGAAACCCAACGATATTAAAATGTATCTTTTTATTTTTATAACACAATAATATATGTGTTGGTGATTTGTATCTAATAATAATATATTTTAAGCTACGAAGATATGTTTTTTTGTTCTATTGGGATTCAAGTATTGATCCGAAACGTCAATGGGAATGAAATAGAACAAATGTCACCCTACCCTTCGCGTTTGAAAAAGACTATAATCGATGTGTATAAAAGTGAAGGCAAGCCAACTTACCCGCATCGACTTATAGTTAAAATTTATTTACTTATACAACCGCAAGTTTCAAAAGTTAATGAAATATGTTATGGGGCGCAGGTTTTTCTTCTAAATTAAAGATGTTTTTATACACGACACTTGTTTTATTAATAATAATCTTATTTAATTGTACAAAGCGCATTTGCGTTAATCAAGTCATGGTAGAAGAGAAAAAAAATCGTACAGATAAAAATATCATTATGACATCTGTCATCGAGGGATGTTTGAGTTGCCTTTTTAACACTCTTCCTCAACGTAATCATTCTTCGATATGAGACCAAGTTTGTCTACAAGTTTTACAAAAATAGTTTTACCTAAAGGTTTGGTAAAAACATCTGCTATCTGATCTTTAGTACTAATGTATTCTATTTTGACAATATTTTGTTCAACCTTTTGCTTAATATAGTTATACTTCACATCAATATGCTTTAATCTTTTCTGGTCTGTATTTCTAATAGCTTTAATTGTGCTTTGATGCTAATCAGTCAACCGCAACATCAAATTCCACAAACTCAAATATGCCATATTAGCTCCAAATACTCTTGACTACGTCTAAAGAATTCTTAAAGTAAACGCAAACACTCCTACCAAATAAACACTCTCAAACGCACTAAAAGCTGAATGTGAAAAAGTAACGCATGAAATGTAGACCCTCGCTGTGATATATTAGGCCTGTACCCTTTCGAGAACACGGCCCTAATATTCCGGGGTTCAATATGATTATTTATAGGGGCTCTCTATGAATTTGACCTAGGGAAAGTTCTAAAATCTGAGACGAGATGGAGTCTTTAGGGGTCCGAAAGATATAGTTCGCTTTTGGAAATGGAGTTTAAGGGTTCATGTGAAACTGTATTAAGAAATCTATTTATTGACAATAACAATATACATAATGGATATATACAGATGAATACTATAACTAGCTTATATCTAAAAGAGGCCCTTGAGGCATTGTACCAAGGATGCTGGCGGCATTTCCTCGTTGTATCGCAATACTGATACGTTGTGCGAGGAAGCCGCCAGCTCTTCGGTCACCAGTTACGTCAACCAGACGTTTCGCGATTTCTCCAAAAAACTTGTGCGCGCTGGGACCCCATGGACCTAGAGTTTCAACGCCAAAAGGTACAAAATGGTACTCTCTACCGAGGCTCTTATATTTATTACGTTTCAAAATTTCGGCGCTTTCCGCCGCTGCGCCCGCTTTTACATTAGTCCGTTGGAGGTGGGACGGTGCCAGTGTGTCTACGCAGGTAGCATCCCACACTAACATCCGTCCCAAGCTCCAAGGAACCAAGGACACCCCATCAGGCCTCTTGCCATCATCCCTGATAATGCCAGTTGGCTCAAGAAGAGCAGGCACATTGATGGTGGCAAGAGATCGACGGATTATGTCATTAAGCGACGCATGTCTTGAAAAACGACCTGCACTTTTTTGACAAGATAATCCGTGGTGTCCCAGTCGGTCCACGTCCGTGCCACAAGAGCATATATGTGGCGTACATACCGAAACCCCGAGTCGCAAACCAGTCGCCAGTCTTAGGGAGGTCGGATCCAAGAAAGTACCAGTATTAGGTGAAGGATGGGCATGTAGCCAGTAGCCGGCTTCCCGGGCTCCGACCGCCAAAAGTCTCGCGTGATCTGGACCCGTACAGTTGTTTAGAAGAGTATTGTAAGTTAAATCACAGTAAATATTATCCCAGCTCCTTTGTGATTTTGGGTTGTCTGGAAATTGTTTGCCCGGGCAAGCAATTTTAAAAGCATTTTTAGCATCCTCAAAGCCCGTAATCTCATAGTTTGTGGGCAAAGCCCTTAAGATATTTCCTATGAGACCAGACGTGCTATTAATGGATGCCAAAAAGGCTGGGGAAGCCACACTGGAAATTTTGCGAATTCCTAAACCTCCGAACCGAATAGGGAGGGACGCTTGAGACCAGGAAGGCTCACTCAGCTGAATGTTTAGAATCGTCTCTATACTAATTTTGATCAAATCGTCTATAGGCGACAATAAATTTTGATGTTTCCAAAAAGGACAGCAGCGGAGCACATATGTAAATTTAGGGACAAAAAGACAGAATTTCAGAATCACAAGAGCATAATGAGGGCTAATTTCGAGTAAACTATTCGTGTGACTTTTGAAATTAGATATAGAGTTAGAAACATAATCAGGAAAAGATTCTTCAAATATAGGAGAACCCAGGAGGCAAAGAGAATCCTTGTCTACCAATTTTATATTAGGAGCCAGATCGTCAAATTTGGGTTTTAAGTCGGTCAAAGTACAAGAAGATTTGTGAATAAAGAGTTCGCATTTGCTGAAATTCAAATCTAAACCAATATTTTCGAAACTGCTCCTAACAAAAGACAAATCAGAGAGCACAGTATTCACGTCGCCTCCTAGGGTTCCGTCGTCTAAGTACCAGACGTTGAATTTTGATTTTAAATTTTTAATAATTGGATTTATAGCCAAACTAAAAATTGCTGGCCCGAGAGGGTCACCCTGCTGACAACCAACCTCAGAAGATAATTCATGTGATTTGTACATTAATTTAGACGAGTCTGAATAACAAAAGAAAAGGTAATTGTACAGTTCCGGAATTTTGTCCTTAACTTCTGTCAGCAAAGTGTCCCTATTAACCGAATTAAAAGCATTTTTAACGTCAATTTTGACTACAATTTCACAATCATCGAATGAAAGGTAGGTCCTTAGGGCATGGACGGCTGCCTCGCACCCACCTTTCGTGCCAAAACCTAGCTGTACTGGTTCAAAAAGGGACTGCAATTTTGATCTAAAGTGTCTAACCGCAATTTTTGATGCCAGACGTCGTAAAGTAGACCCCACCGCAATGGGTCTCACCCCTCCGTCCTTTTTGGTTAGGGCAATCAGGTTTGCACCGTATAGGATAGGAACAATTTCGGTGTTAATTTTGCCTGAAAACATAAAGTTTATTAATTTAGTAAGGGAACAGATAAGCTGCTCACCTGAGTCGCCCACCGAATGACAGATTAGGTCCTTCAAATGTTGGGGCGAGATCCCATCCAGGCCAGCCGCCGAACCGGTTTTGAATGACATTATAGCGTCAATAATGTCCTTGCCTCCGATTTGGAGGCAGGCCTGGTCAGCCGTAGGTGGGGCAAATGAGTGTGGTGTTGAAGGAGCCGGGGGATGTTTAGAACGTAAGGCCGAGAGGGTATCAGGAGTATCTGGCGATAGCACATCGTTTGTGAAAAGAATACGAGCGGCACCTTTAAGATCGCCGTCGCTAATTTTACTTTCAATTAATTTGGTTCTATTGAAGGTGGATGGGGCGCACCCTTTAGAAGGTCGATAAATGTGTGGAGTTGTATTCGAAACACAATTGTTTTTGATTTTTTGTGTTAAAGAAATTGCCCCATCCTTTTTGGCATGAAGGGTATTGAAAGAAAAAAGGAAAAGTTTATGCCAATCATCAATTTGATTATTTTCCACACATTTTGTAATTAGTCCTGAAAGGTGGTTAGCGACTGTGATCCTAGCGCCGCGCGGAACTCTTTTAACAACGGGAACATTATTTTTAAGTTCGCTGAGGTATAAATGGAAAGGGATAGAATTAGGTGGGTCAGAAAGGGGGGTGGTCAAAAAGGATGGGTCTAAATTTAGACCGGCATCGTTTTGACTGATACAAGGACGGTGTTTTTTGGTAATATGAATATTGAGGCCTCTCTGCGTTTTAAAAGAGTTATCGCATTGTACACAAGTAAAATTTAGGTATGACGTGCCATCGCCTGGTTGAGTTGCGGCATGCATCCACTTACCGGAAAACTACACTCCAATAGTTAGAGCACAAAATACTTATTCACAGAATATCACAAATCACTTAAAATATACAATAATGTAAATATAAAGTCCATTAAAGGCGTTGACGTCGGCCGTCAGGATGACACGACGTAGCCCGGACAAGGCCGCAACGTCTGAAACAAAAAGATATGTTATTATTTGTTCAGTATTGGGCCTGCCCACACTATTGCACAGTAATTCGATGGTTTTTGATAAAATAAAAGCAGTTTTAGGCATCTAAGGCCATGTATAATTTGAAAAATAAGACAAAAATATTGCTGTGCAAAGTGACTGTATTAAGTAGTTTTAAAGGAATGTACACTAACATGAGTACAATAAGAGAGGTATGGGCATTGTGAATGTCATCTCGCTCTGTGTGGTAGGGCACAGCACAGCGGATGTCATTCCAGATCTAGAGCAGAGCGCAATTGGGGACGTACCTCCACCTTACAGAAAATCGCAACCAAATAACACTAGACCCTACTCATAGTGTTGTGTTCCTGCCGGTGAGTGGGGTTGCCAGAGCTCAACGAGGGGCGGGAGGGGGTTAGGGTCGGCAACCCGCATGTGGCTCCTCTGGAGTTGCAGGCGTACATAGGCTGCGGATACTGCTTACCATCAGGCGGGCCGTATGCTTGTTTGCCACCGATGTAGTATTAAAAAAAAAACAAACAAATTTGATTCTGATTCTGCTTCTGAGTCCCAGAATTCTGCCGCCGAATAGTCGCTCCCTGTGTGGCATACAATCGATGTTACGTATCGTTCCGACGGAAAGGGACAAACGATGATTAGCGGCATCGTTTCTTTAGTACACGTTTATGAATAAGGGGGTTAATGTGTGTTGTTTTTAAACATGCTTAATGCGTAGTTTTATAAGTGTGTTGTACTCGTAACTAACAATCTATGGATCTGTAGAATCTGATTTTTTTTATTTATTTATTTTGATAATATATGAAACTGGGCTTGAACATAGTAGTTTTATGTTTATTAGTTGAAATCACTTTAGTTTCTTTGTAGGTATGATTTCTAGCAACGAAAAGTAGCATTTATTCACTAACCGCCTAATATAAAGAAATCAATAGAAACGGATGAACCAATTCGCCAAAAGTATCTACCGACCTGGAGGCCTGAAGATGACAATCGTTTACAGAAAATGAAATGAAACGCTATTGTTTCTCTATTACTCTTCCATATTGGTGCGATAGAGATAGATAACGTTTCGTTTCTTTGCGAACATCGTCGTTTTGGCTACCCCCCTGGAGACCTTCTCTAAAGATTTTGATAGTCCAGATGGTGCAAGTGTCAAGTAAACGTCATAATTTCATAAAAGCTTGACGTTAAAAATAACATGTACATGTACTGCCGACTTATCTTGGTCTGACTCTATACTTGCTTACACTTCGTCAAAGTGAAATGCGTTCCCAGATAAGTTCTTATATATAGGTGTATGATAAACTTACTGTTTTGGGTATTTATTAGAATCCACTGGGCAAAAATATCCTTTCTTAATTCACAAGACCACCCTAAAACCCGCGAAGGTGCCCTTAAAAAGTTGACGAAACGAAACGAATTCGTCAAAGTGAAATGCGTTCCCAGATAAGTACTTATATATAGGTGTATGATAAACTTACTGTTTTGGGTATTTATTAGAATCCACTGGGCAAAAATATCCTTTCTTAATTCACAAAACCACCCTAAAACCCGCGAAGGAGCCCTTAAAAAGTTGACGAAACGAAACGAAATGTAACTTCGTCAAAGTGAAATGCGTTCCCAGATAAGTTCTTATATATAGGTGTATGATAAACTTACTGTTTTGGGTATTTATTAGAATCCACTGGGCAAAAATATCCTTTCTTAATTCACAAAACCACCCTAAAATCCGCGAAGGAGCCCTTAAAAAGTTGACGAAACGAAACGAAGTGTAACTTCGTCAAAGTGAAATGCGTTCCCAGATAAGTTCTTATATATAAGTGTATGATAAACTTACTGTTTTGGGTATTTATTAGAATCCACTGGGCAAAAATATCCTTTCTTAATTCACAAAACCACCCTAAAACCCGCGAAGGAGCCCTTAAAAAGTTGACGAAACTTGTTGAGAATTCGCAAGAGTCTAACAGTCGAGAAATTATGAGGAAACGTTGTTTAGAAAAGGAAATTTACTGTTTAACAATATACGGCAATTTCTTGAAGACTCTATTGAAATAAACAATGGACGTTAAGTCAAGAAGCTCAGAAGGATGGGATAAAGAATGGAATAATAATGGAGTGTTGTAATTTAATCCGAATACTTATAATGCTTGTCAAATTTTGGTATTAATAAGGTAGACATCCGAGCGCTCGTAACTGTCACGGTACATATCATCTTTAAACTAAAGGCCTGTCATCGGATGCATGGGCGTTGTATCTATATCTTTCGCTCACGCCAATACATGTACTGATAAGTACCAGCTAATTGCATGTCAACTAATTGACATCATTTAAATATCATTCCGATGTCAGTGTAAGTCAGTTCCCTAACATAAGTATCCACTTTCCTAAACAATTAGTATGGCTACTTGGTTACTTAAGTTGGAGCACCGACCGTACGTTCAAATTGGCATGAAAGTTTCAAATTTAATTTTTGATTTTGATATGAACTAGAGATGCGAAAAACGCTTCACTGAGTTCATATATTTCGCTCGCAGAGATATATATATACATATATTTCGCTCCTTTTGCTCAGTACGACCAAGATAGCGAATCATGCGATACGATCCCGCCATGTTTTCCCGACACCCCCCGAATTCTTCCGAAACTATATTCGCATTATCTCACTCGTTTGGCTCGGTCGGCTCATTCGAATCATGAACGGGAAAGAGCGAGCAAATAACAGATGAGTTACTGGGTGAGTTAAAAAGTGAGTTCAATCAAAAGATATCACTCACTCAACTCATGTCTAATTTGAACAATGCTGCAGTGGTAACGCTGCTGCATCATCGTCATCCAAATGACACATTTATTCAATAATACTTCCGATACACGAGTAATGGTAATTATATTTTAACATATTATATATCAATAATAAAGCATATTCCTCATTACGACGGTGTATGTATTTGGTTCGTTGGTGTCTTTTTACGAGACGAGAATAACCGACGTATAAAATTAATTATAATGTAATTAAGACTTTCTGAACATAATTATCTGCCTGAAAAAGAAAAGCTTATGCATATAATTACTTTAACGGGACAGAGTAATACGAATTATTCGTTTTTCTCACACTTCGCTAGTAAATGATGTTATTATAAAACGTGTGATAAATTTATGATAGACTCAAACTATTAAAAAAAAGTATACAAAATTATTTGTTGCTGTACAGATGAAGTACATAATCCTTTACCATTATATTGTCACGAAAACGCACGAACGTGTTATACAGTCAGCATCAAAAGTAGCGGATCAAATAACGCTTCATAAGTATCTACCATTCTGTAACGGCTTAACAAAAAGTGATGTCTTTAATATAGAACAACTAAGACCGTAAAAGATATACTTTTGAATGTAAATTTTAGAAATTTTTCTATATTTGGAAAAGTTATCCGGGATGTCAGATACTTTTGGCGCGTTGTTTCATCCGCTACTATTGATGCTGACTGTACTATGTATTTCAGCCAGTTTCAGTACTGAGGTTGACTGAAGTTACTTCAGTGAAGTAGCATGACAAATACGAACGTTTCCGAGAAAATACGATGACTAAGGATTATAACATGAAGGCATCTTCTGTTTGTAATAATAATAATAATAGATCCAGATCAAATAAATAACCTGTAATTGGGAGAATCAACTTTTTTGCGTCACTCGTTGCCATGGTTACGATTAGTTGTCCAGGGGACAAAAGTTCATTGAAATACTGATTTTATGGTACTTAAATGCATCAAACTTGCGTTTTTGTGATCGTTATAACCAATGTCCATAATGGGCCCCCTACTAACCATGTTAATAGAACGGCATACAATGTCTCTTCAAACAAACTGTGCCACTGTTGTCCCTTGGACAACGGGACAGGATAACAAAACAAAAAAAGTTGATTCACCCAATTACAAGCACTTTTACGGGCATTGATATTTTTGACCCCCACATTGCTAGGTTTGAGAAATGCTTGGCTGACAACCTTTTCTCCTCCTCTCTCACTAACCGATAACATCAGCTTTGACTTAAATTTGTCTCATTTGCGAGGTTTTTTTAATAATAAATAAATATTATAGGACATTATTACACAAATTGACCAAGTCCCACAGTAAGCTCAATAAGCCTTGTGTTGAGGGTACTTAGACAACGATATATATAATATATAAATATTTATAAATACTTAAATAGATAGAAAACACCCATGACTCAGGAACAAATATCCATGCTCATCACACGAATAAATGCCCTTACCAGGATTTGAACCCGGGACCATCAGCTTCGTAGGCAGGGTCACTACCCACTAGGCCAAACCGGTCGTCTTAATTAGGTCGGTTTAATCTTAATGATGTAATGTCTCTCTGTTATATTGTGATGTTTAGATAACTATTTGTTCTCTAATATTTCTTACTGTAGCTATGATATGGCGTTAAATTAATTTGTAACATTTGCGATTACTTCAAAAGCATGCTGTGTACACTTGTTTTGGATCTCGTGTTAGATTTAATCCATGATATGCAATTCTGTTTCTCATGAATCATGATATTGTACGATTTCTATTAGTGTACCCAATAAAGTAAAAAAAAATACAATGACTGTACGTCTCCCAAATAATAATACCTCCAATTATGCAGCAGTCGAGTTGTAACGTATACATAACAGCACTCATACATCTAAGTATGATATCAGTATCTCACCGAGCGGCTAGAAAGAGAAAAATAATTATTTCACGCCGCTCGGGCCTCCTTATGCATTCCGCCCGTCCCCATACACTTATTGCTCTTTTTAACGAAATCCCCATGGTTTTAAAAATACGAATTCCGCTACATCCCTGGACTTATATGGCTGAACCGTGAACCCACGAAAGCGTCAAATGCTAGCGGACTGAGCACGCGTTGGGCATACTAACACGTTTTCTCATGTCCCCCTGACCCGCCTCGTTCCCCACCCTACACCCTCCCCCTGCTAACATAACGAGAAATGCCCAAATTTCAATGATGCATTAAACAGCTCCTGAGGCTGCGGTCTGTTATGTAGAAATAAGTTATGTTACATTTTTGCTTGCGGATTTCGTGGTGTAAGACGTTGAAATATTTTATATGGGAGGGTTGGTAATAAAATTGCGGGTTGATGGCACTGGTTTGCGGAATTGAAATGTCACGTTTCGTAGTGATAAGGCGTTTGTTTTTTATATCGTATATTGCTCGGAATGTGTTGTATAGATGTATGTAATTTTTCAATACTTTTTGGGACGTATAAGTTACGCCGAACGTGAAATAATTCTAAAATTCTTTTATAGTGATCCCGTAGGTTGTTAGTTGTAAATACAAAAACATTTCGAAAAGTTGTTTCTTGAAATATATAAATAGAATCGCCATTTTGTTGTTATGGCCCGTCAATTAGAAGAAAAAAAAAACGATTTATATTTTGAAAGCAATCAATGATTGTTCAAATAGTAACGATTTTTTTAAAGTACCACACTACAGTACGAGTTAATAGTTTCATTTCTCCACTACCTAAAGGTTGTCAGGAAGAGATCGCTCTGTAGCCATAAGGCCGCCTGTTGTTTACCTCTATCTTCATCATGTAATATATGTGTTTCCATGTACATTTGTTCTGAGGTTGTGCAATAAAGAGGATTTGTATTGTATTGTATTGTATTGTACGAGTAAAGGATAGTAACCCTAACAATCCAGGTCCTGTTACTTACACAAAAATATTTATCTAAGTTACAGAATTTTTTTATAATAACTAAATCAAAATTACATAATAAATTTGCTACATTTCTTAGAATTTACAATTTAATTCAAATACACTCTAAATATTACGTCAATAGATAATGATGTCATACAGTACAAATTAAGCTTAAGCTAAACTAAAAGTAACAGACTACTCAAAGAGGCCCCCGCGAGTTGTTCCCGGCGCAGTTACAGAATAGTATTGTCTCACAAATCGAATTTATTATAAAAATATAAACAAAATGCACCGCAATGAAAGATACTTGTAGTTCAAAGCCCGACCACCACCCGCTTAATTATTTCTAACCGAAAATGAATTCCGACAAATTCCATAGCCATTATTCGTATTGAAACAATAATTACTGAAAATTAGTCAAAGTTTCACCCAATTATAAGTTATGACACAAAAATGCTCCGCAGGTGGTTCCGCTGGATTATGGGAATATTATTCTCACGCTAATCGATGAAAATGCAATGAGGATAAATATAAAGGACAGCGAGTAAATCGAATAAAAATAAAATCATTATTGAAAGACAATTATGGCTTTCTCAGAGAAAGGTAGCTTATGCTTCATGGTCATAAGGAACCCTTCCACCAGAGAAGAAACCTTATGCATAATGTACATAAGGAACATTTTAGATGAGATGGAAAGCCACTAATATAAAGCTTGACAATAGTGTTTTATACAATCGTGGTATAATAGAGAGCTTTTCAGTCGAGTATCGTGTTTAGGCAATGAAGCTTGCTAAGTTGCCTTAGTAAGGTACGAGATTGAAAAGCTTGATTATAACACTATTGTATACAATACTTTTTTTACTATAAAACCTAAATAATTAATGAAAATTGTTAAGTATCTCAGTTGACAAAGATGTAGTACAAAAGACATAAAACTCGGCTCCACGCGATCTTTGCCCTGCGCCCGTTTTGTATTTTCTACGGCACGTGATTGGTCAATTTTTTTTACAGTTGACTATAGCGTATCGAAAGGAATCTTATAGTTGGAGTGGAGCTCATACATGAAAAGTACGCAATTATACTTTGATAAACGAACTTTTAATTCAACCATTACGGTCGACGAGTAGAAAAAATAAAACTCAATGCCGTCATATTAGCAGAGGTAAAGTTAAGATTATCTGAGTAGCGCCTTATTGTTAGAATATTAGGCTTAAAAGCCGCTCCCATACAATTGAAATTACGCTCTCATTTTATATTAAAGCGACAATTTGGCAGTAAAATTTACGTAACGTACATATAATTGTTATACAAAGAATATAACCTAGACCGTAGGGCTGATCCAAAGGGGGAATGTAGCCAGCCTTATGGAAACCCTTCCGCAGGGATCGGACCTGGGTGATCTAGCTTAATATAAACATATTGGGCTAGGTCACCTGTTTTGTTTTTTTTTTTTTTAGATTTTTTAAATTTAATTTTGTAGGTAGTTTTAATTTTAGGTTTTATTTTATTCTAAGTTTGTTATTATTTAAGTGTGTTTTTCGTTCTAATAAATCCGATAGATTTACGGCCCGATTCGAACCTTAAGATATGCCAAATATTAGGTCTAGACACGATATGGATCGGATATGTCACGTTTTTATTTGAAGAAACGTCACTTTTGACACTGACATATCCGATCCATATCGTATCTAGACCAAATATTTGACGTATCTTTAAGTTGGAATCGGTCTGTGAGGGAGTTTTGAATGTAAAACTTCTACTCGCTCTAATTCCTAGAAACAAAAACTAGCAACAGACACATAGATTACTTACGCAAGGTCGGCCAAATTTCATCTTTCCATACAAACGGAGTTTCGGTCTGATTTTAAAACTACTTGTTGGATTATAATGAAACTTTGCACATACAATGACATAAAGTATATCTATGCCTTAAATAAGTTTATATAGCTCCAGTTTATAAAAGAAACGAAATAGACCAAAAAACAAGTTTTGTATGAAACATTTACATTCGCTGTATATTTTTAACTATGATATCTGAAGTACAAAAACGAATTATAGGACTATAACCTTATCATAATGTAAATAAAAAGGATCGAATTTAAATTGTCGTGAGACATACTAAAATTTAACAAATTCTACGTTGTGGCGCGAGTGACTAAAATACGTGAGTGTAAACCGTAGAATCTTATACCTTTAAACGAGCAATTCTTGTATATAAATATATATATATTTCTGTGATCTCGGAAACGGCTCTAACGATTTCGCTGAAATTTGGTATATGGGGGTTTTTGGGGGTATACAATCGATCTAGTCTTATGTTTGGGAAAACGCGTGTTTTCGAGTTTTCATGCGTTTTTCTTTCGACGCAGAATATGGTCGCTAATTTTGTCCGTCCACTGTCCGTCTGGTCCAGCGGATTAAGACGCGGACGGCTAGAAACGAGTGTTACGGGTTCGAATCTCGCCCGGTGACTAACCTTTGTTTTTTTTTATATGTTCAAGTTTATTTATAAGTTTTTAATTTTTATTGTTTTAGACAAGTTTAATTTAGTGAAAAAATGTAGTTAAGATTATCACCTATACATCACCATATTACAATAAATAGTTATAACCGAGCAAAGCTCGGTCGCCCAGGTACTTTGTTTAATGTAAATAAAAAGTTACAGTACCCCTAGTGTAACTAAATTCGATTTTGAAACGTGACGTACGCGTTTGCGTTTAGTCTCATTTTGTATTGGATTTAGAAAGAGCGCGCCAAGCGGGACGTTTTGGAAACTCAAAATCCTATACAAAATGAGACTTAACGCAAACGCGTTCGTCACGTTTCAAAATCGAATTTAGTTACACTAGGGGTACAGAGCCATCTAGTTAGTCGTTTTAAAATCAGAGCGTAACTACGCTTGTATTGAGAACCGAGCTTACAGGGGACCATTAAATAGCTATGCCACGTTTCATGTCATTTCAACGAGTCGTATTAAAATACACAGTACCTGGGCGACCGAGCGTTGCTCGGTTATAACTATTTATTGTAATATGGTGGTGTATAGGTGATAATCTTAACTACATTTTTTTACTAAATTAAACTTGTCTAAAACAATAAAAATTAAAAAAAAATATATAAACTTGAACATATATAGAAAAAAAAAACAAAAGTTAGTCACCGGGCGAGATTCGAACCCGTAACACTCGTTTCTAGACGTCCGCGTCTTAACCCGCTGGGCCAGACGGACAGTGGCCGGCAACACGAAAATAGCGACCATATTCTGCGTCGAAAGAAAAACGCATGAAAACTCGAAAACACGCGTTTTCCCAAACATAAGACTAATCTAGATCGATTGTATAGTATACCCCCAAAAACCCCCCATATACCAAATTTCAGCGAAATCGTTAGAGCCATTTTCGAGATCACAGAAATATACATATACAAGAATTGCTCGTTTAAAGGTATAAGATTTAACTTGACCAATATTACGGCCGTATAAAGTCTTTGAGTAATTTTAATGTTAGAATAGTTAATAATTATCCAGCCTCTTAAGGCGAAGCTTACATGATTTTATATGGTTTAATCTTTGTACGCGTGATTACAACCACTCCACTAATCTCTAGATGTGGCAAAACCATCAACCCTAATGGAACCACTATTGGAGCAGAAAATCTTTAGGCGGTTTAGAACAAAACCTTATGAATCATGATGAATAATGCATCATGTAAGTAATAGAATAATTTAACAGATTGTGTCTCAATTAATTTTTAATAAACAGAAATGTCTGCGAACGATGCTATTAAGCTTACAAGGAAGGGTACCCAACTGTCCGACTCCGATTTGATTCATTTTGATATATGTTATAGAGTAGTCTAAAATAACGGACACGTATTTTTTTTAGCTGCCCAAACTCGACCTATTGGGAGAAATTGTCCTCCAAAGTACTAAAAAGTTACTAAATCTTCTAACTCCTATAGAAAGTGATGCTCAAGCAACTTGCTAGTTAATGGCTGGTTTGAGTATATGTTTGAGAGCAGGAAAAAATAATGTACACGTGTTTTGTTATATCTGCTTAAACTTAAAATCTTATAGTACAAAAGGCGGACTTAATTACATGAGGCATTCTCTACCAGTCAACCTTTAGGCAGAGCAGAGAGATTATTGCATAGCATATTGGGCATTTTTCACAGTTAGGAAAAAATACATAATAAAAACACTAATAGTCAACAAAGGAATACAATACACCAAAAAATACGCCACTCAGCATGAGTGACACGGTGTCACTACGCTGGTTTTCAGGGCAACGTGAAGGAAAACGATAGCTAAACGTGTAACAAAGATATGACAAAATGAATCTAAAATAATAAGACAGGACTCTTTGGCACTGTAATATATGATAAAAACCGGACAAGTGCGAGTCGGACTCGCCCACTGAGGGTTCCGTACTTTTTAGTATTTTTTGTTATAGCGGCAACAGAAATATATCATCTGTGAAAATTTCAACTGTCTAGCTATCACGGTTCATGAGATACAGCCTGGTGACAGACGGACGGACGGACAGCGGAGTCTTAGTAATAGGGTCCCGTTTTACCTTTGGGTACGGAACACTAAAAAAGAAAAATATAAAGTAGGTAGGGAAATGCCGGATAAGTGCGAGTCGGACTTGCCCACCGAGGGTTCCGTACAAATTTGTATTTGTATAATTTTCATGATTTAATTACAAATTATAATAATTTTCAATTTGTTTCCTGTACGTATAGTTCTAGGTCAACAGAAAGTACCCCATTAACCCTTTTCCAGGCCCCACCAATCTACAAGGTTTTCCCAAAAACTCAAAATATTGTGATCTTGTCCAGTTTTGATAATTAATTTGAAGACAAGTCACATTTTCCGAAAGTGCACTCTAATTTGAACCATAAACCGGAATGCTAAAGTTGAAATTCTACTGTCGCGTATATGGTCGATAAATCGTACTATGCCTGGAGAAGGGTTAATTGATTCTCTTGAGAGTGTCAATATACGTTTTTTGCGGCATAAACGACCGTGTATTTTTTATGTCAAAAAAGTTTGATTTTTTTACCGCTTCAAGGGCCTGTAGACCTAAGTATATGGTTGTAATTTCAACTCGATACCTTCACGCGTTCCGGAGATAAAGCGTCTTAACAGACAGAAGGAAAACAAAGTGATCCTATAAGTGTTCAGTTTTTTCCTTGTAAGGTACGGAACCCTAAAAACCAGCGATTCATGCAGAAATTCAATTAATAAATATGAACAAGAATATATCTCCTGTTCAAATTCAGATTTTTTCCAACAATATATAGCAAGAAAAGTCCAAGACGTCAAACGTATCAAACTATACATAAAGTAGACATAACATTATCGCGTCCAGACCCTCCCGATTTGAACAGCTACGTAATATAAAGTTAGCAAAGCCTGTCCAAACACATTACAGCCAAGAGGGACCCGAACTCACTCGACCGTGCGTTCGAAAGAAAATTGTATTGTTTGTTCCCACGTATTCAGACTTGTGAAATAGGATGTTATAAATTGTATATATAGGTGTCTATAACAATATATTAATGAACTTTTTGCTAGTGTAAAGGTTCAATTAAATCAGCTGACCGTTCGATATTTACAGCAAATATTGTCATTGCAATCGTGACACGTTAACTACTAGCGATATATTTTTACTTTCTTTAGAACGTTTAACCTTAAAAACAATAAGTTTAACTTGCGCGTTTCAGGGCTAAATCGGAGTTGACTTTTTATACAGGGTTAAACTGTATTCTGTATTGCATAAACGGTTAGCTCCGAGTTAGTTGGCTATCACTGGAACGCTCAAGTAGCCCTTAATATCTAGTCTAGTAAGTATGAGACTCATTTGATTTGACGACATTACCCCATCACGCAATATAATTTGAATTTGGAATGAGGCGCACAATAATTTGAAATTTTATATATTTAGAATTTTCTTTTACATAATTCAATTATCTTTAAACATTAAGCGCCATTGCAATTGATTCGCCAAATTTGCGATTGTTTCTACAAAACTAATCTAAGGAAACTTTTCCATAAAAGTCACCCGTAAAGTGCCCATCGAAACAAAACAGCGCCACGTGTTCACTAAATCACTTGTCACCCAAACTTGTATCGAGTTCGACCCAGTTGGTTCCCGAGTGGCTCCCTGGACATTGAATTGTTTGGGCTCTGATTTAACGGCTCCCATTGAAACTAAAAACTAATAATCGACAAATAAAAACCGTCGCTCTTCATTTAACAGATTTGAAAATTGTTGAATTGTCAACAGTGATAATCCACTGTTCATTACTGTTTTACAAGTAAATATCAACGCTATGTACCGTTGTTGTTACTTACCAAATCCCGTATATATGTATATATATTTATATATTTTAGGGATTTCGGAAGCGTTTCTAACGATTTCGATTAAATTTGCTATATGGATGTATCGGGGGCGAAAACTCGATCTAGCCTAGGTGTTATCTTTGTGAAAACGCGCATTTTTAATTTTTTGTGTTTTCCGAGCAAAGTTCGGTCTTCCAGATATTTTAGATTAAATTGTTGGTATCAGGTGTCATTTGTCACGTCATTGACGATATTCTATAGTCGGAGGAAGGTAAGCAGTAAATTTTGACAGTCATGAATAATACCCTTATATACACAGTGTAGCACGAGGAAACAAAACGATTTTAACCACGCATTTCTGAGGCCAAAAGAAGGCAAAAATGTTAAATGAGTAAATTTGAATTACGCCAAAAAAATATTTTTGGTTTTATTTTAATTTTTACACGTACAAATCAAATCTTATTATTAAACCTGTCACTTGACACACACAAAATGATTTCTTACTTATTTTTCGTTAAACCTAGTTTTTGCAAGGTATTAAATATTTGTATAGTAATTAGGATATTCAAATTATGTCCAATCATCGCCGTCAAAAATTCGTTTAGCACTAAGTAACAATAAAACTATGTTTTTTTTTGGCATTAACTCTGAAACTAAATGAATTCCAGAAAAGTTTATAGGACATTTTAGCCTTTAAATATGATCAGGAATACCTACACTATTAAAATCTTTCGGGTTCCTCGTGAAACACCGTGTATATGACACTCGGCCTGATTCGAAGAATGAAATACGATAACGACAAATTTGGTTTAGATAAGTTCTCATTTAGATATCGTTTGTATGTTGTATACGAGTATAATTGACAGAAGCAGCATTCGGGCAACCAATGTAAGTTTGACGTTAGAAATATCGTAGATAAATCTTATTGGGATCACAGTATTCACAGCAGAATCGAAATAAACGTCAATTTTGACATGTCGTTCAGTTATCGATCTTTTAAATATCTTTCCAAGATCTTAAACGTGTCTTAGTTATTCTTCGAATCGGGCCGAGAAAGGCTATCAGTTAAACGATAGGTCTTAGATTCGTCAATATCGTAAATTTGAACTAAACATGACATAAATCCGTTTTTAACGCATTCACTACCACCGACGCATATATGCGTTCACCGTCATACAAGTTTGTTCCTAGGTCACGCCCTCTGGCAGTGAATGCGTTAAAGGGGCATGAAAATGCGACTAGAAGTACAGTCAGCGTCAAATACTTCGTAGCAGTCAAAGTGGCCAAATAGTTCGGTACACCATACTAAATATATGGTGTACTGAACTATTTGGCTACTTTGACTGCTACGAGGTATTTGACGCTGACTGTACCAATGCTTATCTGCATTGCGAGTGTAAAGGTCAAGACAAAAAACAAAAAAACATCTACCCTTGTACCGTGGCCATAAAATTCCCCAAGCCTTTTAATTGCAACCACGTTATTTAAAACGTGGGCCTGTTGAACCTTTTATAAGTAGATTTCTACAATACTGTCCTTTGCGTATGAAATGTCATATGTTTCATCTAGATAAATGGTGGTTACGGCCTTTTAGTCGATGAAGTAGGGAAGTGGCAGGCTGGCAGGGCGTAGGCGATTTTTAACCCGAGTCAAGTGGCGCCCTCTGGCATAAATTCACGTTGGCGTTTAATAACGCAAGCGATTACGAATTACGCGTTGAGACCGCGACGCGATGCGTTAGTAATGTGATTTATTTGTAGGTATCATTTGTGTGTTAAGCACTTGAAATGGAATGTAGCAATATACATGGAATTAAAGAATGGGATTTTTTGAAAGAGTTTGTCAGTCGATAAATCATATGTGTACCGTTTAACTGACGCGTTTGATGAGAAGTTATCATCGTCAGATTGGTGAAACGTTTGGCTGCATATAGGGAGCATGCATAAACTCTAGGGGGCAGCACAGGACGTCATATTTTTGGCGCGATGTGTCAATATGAAGTTTATGCTTCCAATGTAGCCTGCAATATGGCAGAACCGACTATGCACAAGAAAACGTACGAGAACAGTAGATGGCAGCACTTCCTTTGGCGTGAAGTGTCAATATACATGTTTACATTTCCGATTCAGGGCACAAGATGGCAGACCCTCCAACGCGCACGTTCCTTATACTTCATTTGTATTATGTGTAAAAATTTATAATATATAAACGAGTTTTTGTCCCAAAACCCGGTTATCGTCTAATAGACATCGCACTGGCATTTATTGTCGTGCGGGAGTCGCATCAAGGTTGTATTTTTATAACAATATCAAGACCTTGACAAATAATAAAATCTGGTTTTTTTTTTTCAAGAAAATTACTTTGGACGGGTAATATAAATGAACAGGTAAAATAACTTTTAAGAGAGTGTTTTTATAAAGTTTTAGAAGCCTGGTATTTAAAAATCTCAGCTAAACATTTTCAAGGCATGTTCTAAGCTATCATACTCGTATTGAAGAATATTCAAGCTAGGGGTAGACGTGCGAGCCACCATGTTAATTACTGAACTGAGTCTGTAGCCAACTTTAGATTATCTTTTGTCTTTACAGACGGCGAGTACTTAGCATTCTTAAGAACTTTGTGTGGTAACTATAAATCTGTACCTTAATGTTTCGTGTTTAAAGAAATGTCGACGCTAATTTGAATAAGAATTTAAAGTTATATGTAACTTTCAGGATTTTCCTATTATTAATTTGAAATATATTAAATTATAAAGCGTAATAACATTTGAGAAAAACGTGACAAACATACAAAATTTTTAACTAATTTTGATATAGAACAATATAATTAAACAAAATAACGAAATAAAAACTAACTCCGGGGGTCTTAATAAATGCGTAAATTCAGTAGAATGTAAGATTAATAGCGAGTAATGAATAAAAATGTTATTGCTTTAATTTGAAGAAGCGCTGGTGGCCTAGCGGTAATAGCGTGCGACTTTCAATCCGGAGGTCGTGGGCTTAAACCCCGGCTCGTACCACCCTCGCGCTAAATATTATTTGATATTTACCAGTCAAAGCCGACAACTGGCAGGAAGTGGCACAGGATCGGGACAGGTGGCATTCTCTCGTTTTGGAGGCCAAGACCCTCTTTGGATCACTGCGCCACGATAGTTAGTTTTTTTTTTTTTATTTACCAGTCACTTTTCGGTTAAGGAAAACATCGTGAGGAAACCGGGCTAATCCCAATAAGGTCTAGTTTACCCTTTGGGTTGGAAGGTCAGATGGCAGTTGCTTTTGTAAAAACTAGTGTTTACGCCAATTATGGGGATTAGTTGTTAAGCGGACCCCAGGCTCCCATGAGCTATGGCATAATGCCGGGACAACGCGAGGAAGAAGAAGCGTTTCATATTATATACAATTACAAACTTACATTAACGTAATTCATGTCGAATTGGCCTGATAGTCGATATATAGATTCTGAGCCGTGGCAAAAGAAGATTCATTTAATTTGATTCATGGGAATGCAATGAAAAACTAAAATACTGGTGACAGGAATCGTCCCAAGATAGCTCTTTAAAGTAAATCACGAAAAACCTATAAAAACGTAAAATATCTTTAAAAATTGAAAAGCGGCGCATTGTGCCAACACTTAAAGCGCTAAAGTTTCCCGAGAACCTGGAATAATCCGTGGCGAAATTAAACAAGTTATGAATGGCCAACTGCAAAGAATAAAATAGGGCCTCAAAGAATACGGCGAGCTTTGAGCAGAGTCCTTCGAACAGTTTAATTAAGGCTTCGTGGACAGAGAAGATTTTTGCGTCAGTTTCCGTGTGATTTGAAATAAATGCTAATTTCGTTCTGTTATAAAATTAAGGAGGTATAAGCACATCACCATCAAACTCCTGCGGCGGTATCATGGTCGCATTTTTATCACTTGTCATGTCATGCATCACTTTCGCACTTACAAACTTGTTAGAACGTGACAGGCATGGTTGCAGATGATAAAAAACCGACCATCTTAGCCAGGCTGGTGACAGTAAAAAGTTTTCATTTACCGCTATGTGACGCACAGTTTATCTTTTAATTAGTTTTAAGTATAAAATGAATATGTTTTGTTGTTTTTAAGTAACTATAGCAAAAATTTCGTGTAAAATAGGCGATAAAAATATTTCGGTGACGCTACCCCATATCCGCGAGTTCCGCCAAGAGAGCAACGATTTGGCAACGATGCCCTAACGGAGGCTGTAATTTGGGCTAGTGAATATTTCATAGAAAGTTTATAATATGTGTGTAGACAAAATAGTGTATGTAACTGTACATAATTACGCATTAAAACACTCGTGTGATCTTTTTAAGAAACGAACGAATAAGAGCGAGCGACTTGAAATCCGGAGGTCGCGGGTTCAAGCTTCAAACCCCGGCTCGTACCAATGAGTTTATCGGAACTTATGTACGAAATATCATTTAATATTTACCAGTCGCTGGCAGTTCGGTATAGGAAAACATCGGGAGGAAACCGGATTAATCCCAACAAGGCCTAGTTTACCCTCTGGATTGGAAGGTCAGATGGCAGTCGCTTTCGTAAAAACTAGTGCCTACGCCAAATCTTGCGATTAGTTGTCAAGCGTACCCCAGGTTTCTATGAGCCGTGGCAAAACGCCGGGACAACGCGAGGAAGAAGAAGACAATAAATATAATCTAAAAAGACGCCGTAAGTCGGCAGAATTGTGCTGGACTAAAATTTTGATATAACATCTGTGTTAACCATGATTCTAGCAAATAAAGATATACAATACAATACAAAAAAAAAGGTAATCACTGTCCATATGCCGGTCGATTTAAGTCTAGGATACATACATACTTACATATAATCACGCCTATTTCCCGAAGGGGTAGGCAGAGACCACGGATTTCCACTTGCTACAATCCTGACATACCTCTTTCGCTTCCTTCACTTTCATGACATTCCTCAGCCTAAGTCTAGGATAATATCTAGAATCGTTGATTTTTTCCGTGTATTAAACATTTGTAACCGACTAATCGAGTTCACTGACACTGTTATCAGTTATTACTTATCACGCTGTCACGTAGACGAATACTGCAATAATATCCGGGCAAGACAACGTAAGCTATCGTAACAACACTAGAACGGAAAACGCGACTTATCTGCCTTGTGCCGACTGTCGACCACTGATTTGCATCAGCTCGCCAGAAAAGTTGGGGTTTCTCAACGATTTTACTTTCCACGCTCCGGACGCTGGTTGGTAATGCGTGTTTTAAAGAAAGTTTCGGGTATTGGAGTAATTAAAAATATTTTGTTGGAAAACAACGATCAGATAACTTTTTGCCTTCGAAAGAATTAATTTTAGCTTTGAAAAGTTTGGGGATGGATTTACCCATTTATACTTTGGATTTATTGTTGGATTAGGCGAAACGAGTTGATTGTAGCCATTTAAAGTCGAAGCATTGAATTATACTTTACATATTGTATATCTACCTCACTGTCCAAGGCCCTAGATCACGCGGCCGCAGTAGGTCTAAGAAGCGCTGGCTGGACGTCGTGACAGCGGACATGAGAGAGAACAATCTCACACCTGAGGATGCCGAAGACCGGGCAAAGTGGAGAAGATTAAGTAGGAAAGCAGACCCTGGCGCCGGGAAAACGCTAGGTTGAAAAAGAAGATATTTTGTTGTTGATGTGTTATGTAAATTAATTATAGGTATATGTAGTGTAGGTATATGTAGTGTATTATTGTTGCCTATATAATATATGTAGTTTATGTAGTTTATTTCTCATTATTTGTAGTTTCTATTTACTTATTTTATAAACTTTACACTTATGTGGTTTTGCACTGCCCAATAACTTTATTTCTGAATCGCTATCTGAAGGTTGTCTGGAAGAGATCGCTTTTTAGCGATAAGTCCGCCTGTTGTTACCTAGTTACTTATGTCCTTTTTTTTGTTTGTAACATGTATTTTTCTTTGTAGTGCACTATAAAGTATTTTATTATTATCATTTATTATTATAGATATATAAACGGTTGTAAATGTGACATACTTTAATTTTTAACGTGTAAAACTATTATTTTATAAAGGAATAAATGAATGAATGAATATGAAATGATTACCATAAAAATAAGTCATTATTATAGTTCGTGTCATCCACGATGACGCGCAGATTTGTCAAATCTGAACTTAATAACATGACACTACGAGTTAAGGCACGCGTCTTCTTGAATGCCACGATCTATATCTTCACTTTATTTTTATTAATATTAATTAAATATTAATTTTATATTGAACTTCGCTCTCATTTCACATTTATGTTTTAGATGGGATATGATTTACTTGACTTAAATACCAATGTCCATTAGATGGGGCAGGGGTCGTTCACAGTGCGCTGCCAACTCGTTTTGTCTTGGGCTGCGTGCTTTGCCTTAGGCCATGATAGCCCAAATTGCTGTCAATTCAGATGCCATTGAGCGTCGCCAGGATTATTTAGGACCGCCTGATCTTCTCATGCCTTGCCTCCATTCTAGGGCTTGCCTAGGGATGTAGTTGGGTTTCCTTCTAAGATTGTGACCGATCTAGGTCCACTTGCGACGCGCGATCTGGTGACCGGTCGGAGTTTCGCGGCAGGTATCTAATAGGCGTTTATTAGATATTCGCTCGGGACAGTATATCCCAGGAATTTGTTTATACTGGGCCGAAAGATTATGTATATATATTTTTTATTAGAGATAAATGAACGTTTATACATAAAAAAAAAACGAAATTTACAGGCCAATTTAAACGTGCACTGTAACCAAACAATATAAGAATGATATTGGAATCATATCCGTTAGCTGTCATTCGCGCAGGCGTCCTGCTCGCACTAATACTTGTGCGAACAAATCTGAGCGAAATGAAGGCGCATAGGACTAGCTGATATTATGATTCTAATATAGTCGATTATAAAAGTCGACTTTGTACAATTTTCTACCCAACAAAGTGTTCAATAACCCATAACGTAAATATATAGCTTGACATCAATGTGTCATTTAATTGATATTGAAGATATTGGGGTGGAAAAAAATTAGATTAATTAAAGATAAAGATTATTATTCAAGTAGGCATATTACAATGCGCTTATGAACGTCAAATAAAGCTACACCGGCTCTAACACCTGTGACCCGAGAAGATTTAAATCCCCCCTCGGGGGGAACGGTATCCCAATATGGACCGGCAAAAAACTCGGCGGGACACATCTTTTCATAAGATAGATAGATAGATAGATAAACCATTTATTCGCTTGCCACAATACACACAACTATACAAAAAAATAATACAAACAATAGCAACACCAAAATAAAAATTAAATAAAGAGCAAAAAGCATCAATAAAAGGTAATGTGTGCTGTGTGCGTTGCAGCAAAACAAAAGGGTTCTGGCTCAGTAATACGCTCCACTCTTTCGAGTGAAGCACTGATAATTCTGCTAGAACCCAGATCACGAACGATTCACGATGTAACAAAAAAAAAAACATATATATACATAAATATTTAGTAGCATGCCTATAAAATAATAATACGTGTCGTAGTATGCATTATGTAAAAGTGTGGTGCGTGTTGGTGTATAGTACCTTATTATATCAGATATCGAGTATAAAATAATTAAAGTCCTTGTGCAGAAAAGTCTTTAAAGTCCACCTAGCCGCCACCTATCCGTGTAAAAGTACCATCGTCACTGGCCGCCGGCCAAGCACGTGTCGCCGTGCATCATTGGCGCTGCTGGCCGTGGCCGTGTGTCATGGCCTTAATAGCGAGCGGCTATTAAACAATGTCTGCTTTTATGGTCACTATTAAAATATATATGAAATATATTAAAAGTAACTGGCTCATTGTAAACCATAACATGTTTTTAAGGGATGTTACTGTCGGTCTATCTGTCTGTCACCAGGCTGTATATCATGAACCGTGATAGCTCGACAGTTGAAATTTTCGCATATTATGTATTTCTGCCGCTGCTATAACAACAAATACTAAAAACATAATAAAATAAATATAAGTGGCGCTCTCAGCGTGATTTTTTTGCCGTGTTTTGCATAATGTTACGGAACCCTTCGTGCGTGTCGGCCCGATTCGAAAAATGGGATAAGATAAAGGTAACTTCTGGTTTAGATAAGTTCTCATTTAGATATCGTGTGTCGTCGTCGTATAATTGACAGAAGCAACTCGATTACGGCAACAAAAGTCACTTTGACGCTAGAAATACCGTAGATAGATCTTATTGGTATCACAGCGGAATCGAAATAAACGTAAATTTAGACATGTCATTTAGTTATCGATCTTTTAAAGATCTTTCCGAGATCTTAAACGTGTCTTAATCATTCTTCGAATAGGGCCGTGAGTCAGACTTGCACTTGCACGATTTGTTTGAGATCTAGAGGCCCATTGTATTTTAGCAGTTTTCATCTAATTTAGATACGCCTTCGTTGCATGTCATGGCATGCCATTTATTTGTGAAATTAAAGATTAATTTGTTTACATTTTTAGTTTAAAATTTAAATCTCAGTCAACTTCACTTCTAGTTTTTTTATATATCCGATATTTTGCTATTTTCATGGAAAACTGCAGTGTATATATGTTGTCTGAAAGAGATCGCTTTTTACTGATAAGACTGCTTGTCGTTTATCATTACTTTAGTTGCAATTTTTTTTCCATTGAGGTGTGCAATAAAGAGTGTTTCTTGTATTATAATAACTTTTTTCTTTTAATATTAGCTATTTATTCACTTCTCAAGCACGTAATCTGTCACCTGTTTAAATCTCAAAGACCGAACACGCATTAACTTTAATGCAGGTAATTTTTACCAATTTCCTCCACACCGCTCCCGCTATTCGTCTCTCCGATTATTATTTTTAAAGCCGCGTCTTCGTATAAAAACACGACAAAGCCCGGTATAATGCCTCTATCAATCACGGCAGTTAGGTGGGCATCGCTCGCACGCGCCGGCATGCAAATCGCACATACTTATCCCGCTTTTTACCGAACATCCAAACAAATTTATTCACTGAGGAAAACTGAGTATATCGGTTCGGTTTGTGGGCTCGTTTTTTTTTCACGATTGCTCGCATATGTTTGAGTAGGCTACGATGTTTTTGAAAGAAACCACTAGGTACTGTTGGTGCATAAAGTCGACATAAAACACGTAAAGAACATTTTATTTTTGGGTTTATATTGTTGAGAATTAAATTACTACATATACATTTTCCTACTCCTCTACTGTTATCTGTCATTTATGCATTCATTAACACGAATATAAGAACATACATAAAAGGTTTCAAGAAAAGTCTATATTGTCTATTCCTCATAAAAGCTCTTGTGCTTTTAATCGCTATAACGTTACTGCGATTAATTGCTACCAACCTAACAAAACCAAAAGTTACAGTTTTAAACTAAGTGCATTGCTGCCAACTTACAAAATATTCATTTGGTTGCATAGTAAAAATAATTACTTCATAAGTCAGAAACACGCATGTGACACCCGTAATATAGCAACACCCATAGACTACGAAGACCGCTTAGCGTTGCTTGTTAGTCTCCGTAGGCAACGGTGGCCAAAATTGAGAAAAAACTGTCCAAAAATTTAATTTAGCAAGTAGCAAGTACCAGGGCCTCATGAGTTACGAGAAGGTGTCGCTGACCGGCCGGCCGCGGCCCCCGGCGGGCTGGGCGCGTAACAAGGTATGCTCGCGCGTCTTGGCTATATACTTTGGCTTTGTTTACCTAAATTAAGATTTATTTTTGTTGACTCGTAGGAAAAATATTGTATGCAACGTTGTATAAGTAGGTCAAAAAATGCTCGTGGCGTATTCCTTTACAATGTTCGCCTACGCCTTCGGCTCCGGCTCACATTGTAACTCACGCCACTCGCCTTTTTTGACCCTTCTTATACAACTGTTGCATAAAATACTATTTGCTTTGCTATGTGGATTTCTTAATAACAACTATATTTCTAAACGGTTCAGAAACACATTTGTTATACTTAATTATTAAAAAAACCAAATTAATATCAACCTCTGAAAGTAGATGTTAAAAAAATTGTTACTTATGTCAGCGATGTGCATCTCAGTGATTGTTATTTATTTTGTTATCATGGGTTACATAAGGTGTCAGTTTAGGTAGTAGGTCCACGGTCCATGAGTGCCTTTCGACGTACGATATTTTAATATAACTATACTAAAATCACAATACCTAAGAGTTCATGTTAATATAATCTTAAAATAACAACCTATAGTAGCAATAATTTCGTGATGAAATAATACGTACACATTTGCTATCTAAAGATTTTTTAGATGTTACACTTTTCGCACTTTATTACGAACTAACCTATTTCTATTTTATTTGTGTTTTTGTTTTCTAAGTGTGATAAGAAGGTAAAAATAATAATATAACCATGATATTTATAACACTAATTAAACCTGATACCTAAAGCGTAAAATGAATTACGAGTAATAAACGCGAAGAGCGCCCAAGAACAACGACATCCTCATAACGACGTCACGTAAAAGGAGGCCCTAAAAATGTTAAAACAATTTCAATTCAGAGGGTCCCGAGTCCCAAGTGAAGCACAGCAATGCCAGGCGTACCCAACCCTGCTGTATGTTAAAAATCATCTCATGCATCGGCAATCTTTCTGCTTTATCTCTGGAATCACGACAAAACGTAACGAGATAAACACGCATTATGGCACAAAAAGCGTGGGCAACCCTCGGCCGAGGCGCGGATCGCAAACCTTTTCCCCTGTTTATTTAGGAGAATACGCATAAAATACACGCTGGTATGTTCAGGCAATCTGATAGTACCGTAATGTGAAGTTTGAACCTCATTTCAATGTTTATAAAGATGGCAAGATGCGGTTGTTCATATTACGTCAGAGATCTTGTTTATCTTTGTTATGTCTTGATATTTTTATTTTATTTCTGTGTTGCACAATGTGTGGCCGTGCCGTCGGGAGTGCTTGCTGCCACTTTATTCGTCCCTATTCCTTATTTTTATTCGAGATATGTATCTCGAATGCCGGCGAGAAACTTCCATAGGTAAATAAAATGCAAATATTTTCCTAGGTACGCAACAGGAATTTAGTTAGTTCTAAACATTTGGATTTTCTCGTTCCAGACTAATGCTTCAGATAAAACTTTTCTAACAAGTAACAATGCAATAACGTAGTTAATAGACACTGATAAGAAAAACGAAATACAATTTACTATTGTGGCATGTATGGGACTGAGAGGTGAAATCAAACACAAGTGCTTACTCGCGAGCGTCTGTATTGTAACTGACTCAATGTACATCGTCAACTTATGTATATCTATATCTTACACTACTACACACACCTCATCTGGGGGGTTGTTGAGAAAAAAAAATTGATGTAAATTAATTTTTTTTTTATATAAAACTATGTATACACTATCAAACATTTTGATTTATTTAAAGAAATCTAAACATATCGATAGTACAACAAAACACAATTATGAAATATGTTTACATAAAGTCAAACTATTAATGTTAACACAACATGACAAAAAAAAGAGCAGTGACACATGAGTCACTGGTTAAAAATCTTAGTCCTATTTTTATGAACAAGATCGATCTTACCATCTATTTCTAACATAACATTTACTCCATCGTCCTCAATCACTTTAAAAGGTCCTTTAAAAAGATTATCAAATTTTTTTCCAGTTTCTGACTTAATCAAAACTAGATCATCCTTTTTATAAGTCACTGAGTTAGATAACTTATCATAATATTGTTTTCGTAATTCCTTAGATTTTAACAAATTTTCCTTGGCATCCTTATGAGCTATTTGTAGTCTGTATTTTAATTCTAGAGCATAATTATTGGGATTATACAGTGGTTGTACAGTTTTAATCAGATTACTAGGGATTTGACATTTCTTTCCGAAAACCAATTCAAATGGGGTATACTTTGTAATTGAATGTACTGTTGTATTGTATGCAAAGCACCAGAACGGTAGCCAATCGCACCATGTGTCCGGGTGACCATCGCACTGAATTCTCATAAAAGCGGCTAAATGTTTGTGCATATTTTCCAAAGCACCTATCGATTGGTGGTGATAAGCGGTCGAATTAATCTTATTTATTTTTAGTAACTTACATACTTCTTCCATAGTGGATGACATAAACTCGGTACCTCGGTCCGTTGATATCATACCTGGAATACCGTATCTTAATATAAAATTACTAACTAGAGTTTTTGCTACGCTAATCGCATCCTTGCGTTGCAATGGGTAAGCTTCAATGTATTTCGTTAGCTCGCATTGTAACGTTAGAATGTACTTATTACCTTCCGTATCGGTGTCTAGCGGTCCAAGCAAGTCGAGGTATATTTTCTCGAATGCTGACGACGCTGTTGTCGTGATAACCATAGGTTGTCGTATATTTTTAGAGTACTTTGTTACTTGACATTTACTGCATTTTTTCACGAAGTCTCTGACGTCACTCTCTAAAGTTGACCAATAATATTTAGACTTGATGTTACTAACCATTCGGCGAACGCCGGCATGTCCGCTGGTAGGTAGTAAATGATAGTCGTTAATGATAACTCGTCTCTCGTCTTTGTCATCTATTCGGATTATATTTCCTAGGATTTTTATTCGCGGTCCGGACCAGTCTTTCATCGTTTTTATTTCATTTAACAATGTTTTTATAAATAACGCGTTTTTATCATTTTTTATCATACATAACTCGTCTATATTTATATTTCTACAGAAATCACTCAACATATTCACAAATACGGCTCGCGTGAAATGAGACATATAGTTAAGGTTTATGTAGAGACGTTTTTTATCCCTTGCGTACGCGAAACAATCTTTTTCTCTAGTTATTAACTTATTTTTTCTTAATTTTCTTAACTCGTGTTCTGATTCAAACAACATTTCTATTGAGTCATTAGGTTTTCTTAATATTTCCGCAATTCTCGGCTGATCAGACCTTGAATTCTCGGGTATACTAAGATCTCCTACACTCTCGTCACACAACTCCTCCTCTTGCCTCAACTTTTTACTCTGTTTCCTTGTCATAACTGTAACTTGTTCGCTCATACTTTTTAATTCGTCGGACGAAATTGAAATTCTACTTAACGCGTCTGCCACTACGTTCGAACTTCCTTTTATATATACTATTTTATAGTCATATTCCTCTAATTGCAATCTAAATTTAATTAATCTACTTGACGGATCCTTCATGCTGAATAGGTATAAGAGTGGTCTGTGGTCCGTCATTATTGTGAACTGTTTTCCAAATAAATAAGGTCTAAAATAGCGTACACTCCAGACGATTGCTAAAAGCTCCTTTTGAATGACAGGGTAATTTAACTCGGCTTTATTCAAGGGTCTACTAGCATAAGCTATAGGTCTCTGATCTTTGTTACATAGTACCGAACCGATTGACCTTGAGGATGCATCTGTTTTCAAAATGTACTCATTTTCTGATGAAAAATCTGGGTATTGTAAGATAGGGGGAGTAATAAGTTTCTCTTTTAATTTATTAAACGAATTTTGGCATTCCTCTGTCCATTGAAATGGTATATTTTTCCTACATAATTTGTTCAATGGTAATGTTATTTCTGCGAAATTTGGAATAAATTTCCTATAGTAGTTGCAAAAGGCTACGAATCTCCTAACTTCATCACTGTTTGTTGGTGTTGGGTAATTCTCTAAAACTTTAGTTTTTTGCGGATCTGGTAACACGCCTTCCGCTGATACTACATGCCCTAAATAAAGTAGTTGTTTTTTCAGAAAATCACATTTTTGGGGGTTTACTCTCAAGTTGACCTTACGTAATCTTTCTAATACGTCGATTAAGTTTCTATTGTGTTGGTCCATGTTTCTGCCGAAAACAACTAGATCGTCCATGTAAATAAAACACTTTTCATATGAAAGTCCTGACATTGCTATTGACATTACCCGGGAAAATGCACTGGCACTGATTTTGAGGCCGATTGGGAGCCTTTTCATACGGAATTGACCTTGACCTGATGAAAACGAAGTTATATTCCTACTGTCTTCGTCCAATGCTGTTTGATAATAAGACTGCTGTAAATCAAGATGGCTAAAATATATTGCACCCGACAGGGAATCTAAAATATCGGTAATATTTGGCAGTGGAAATTTGTCGTCCTGGATAACATTGTTTACTTTTCGGTAGTCGATGACTAAACGCCATTTCTTTGTATTGTTGTCAGACTTTTTCGGTACTAATAGTATCGGACTATTCCAATCGCTTTTAGATTCTTCAATTATATCGTCTTTAATCATTTGATCGACCTGCCTATTAACCTCCGATTTCATTGACGCTGGCAACCTATACGGTTTCGTATATATGGGTTTCGTGTCCGGTTTCACAGTGATACTTTGGGTCGATACATTCGTAGTTCCTAATTTATCCCCGTCTAAATAAAAAACATCGGCGTATTTGGCACATATTGACTCTATAAGTTTTCTGTCTTCGTCATTTAAATGATTTAACTTCAAAGACGACAATAACCTTTTAACCCTTTCTACTCCGTTGTCGCATTTTTGAAAGTTACAAATGTTATAATCACTCAAATTATCTAAAATAGGTTCAAAAATAGGTAATTTTATGTTTTCGTCACTTGTATTTAAAATTCGCACTGGTATTCTACTTTGCTTAACTCTACTTATACTTCCCGCCAAAAATACATTTTCGGCCAATTTTTCGGAGTTTATAACGTAATCCTTTCCTAAATCGAATGATTTTACTCTAATTAAATGTATAGACTCACTTCTCGCTGGCAAAGATAAACAAGTTTCGTTTTCATTACTTCTTTGTATTCGTAACACACACCTTTGATTTCCATAATGCAAAGTAAGCTCGTCCTTTGTTAAGTCTATGATCGCATTATAAGTTCGCATGAAGTCTAAACCAAGTACTCCGTCCGCATGACACGGCATATCCTGATCTTGCAAAACGTGAAACCTATGCCTAATCTGTATCGTATTTCCGTCATGTAAAGTCACGTCCGCCACTTGTTTACTAGTAATACTGCCACCTACTCCTGATATAATAGTACCCTTCTCATATATCTGCGATTCTGTGGGAACGTTACTTTGTTGTAAAATTGATATACTTGCGCCATTGTCAATCATAAGAATAAGATTTTTTCCACCTACAGTAAAATTTACATAGTCTAATCCGTCACATATAGTTAAAACTTTATGCTCGAAAAAACTGAACTCTGTCTGTCTCGTCACTTGTCGAACTATGAGGGGTCTGCGGCTCGTGTGTATATGTATACACGTTTCCGCGGTGTCCACGACTCCTGCGAGTACTGGGATGTCCCCTAAAATTCGTACGTTGTCCACGGCCCCTGTGAAAATTATTACTAGGTACAGTACCTCTATTAGTGGGATAGCGTGGTATCCATGGGCTGTGGTAGGCTCTGGCTCGATTGGGTTGGTAGCTGGTGGGCCCGCGCCCACGCCAGCCGTAGCGCTGTGGCTGCTGGAAACCTCTTCTGTAGCCGTAGTTCATGTTCATGACTACTGGCTCGGGCTGGGGTCGCGCCAGCTCCTCGTCTTGGGCAGCTCTGACAGCTTCTTTTAATTCTGTGTATTCTCGGGCTGCTAAAATGGTACTAAGACGGCGGTTCCTCAAACCGTCCGTGAATTTCTTTATAGCTAAGGACTCGTTGATTGGTCTAAGGACATCGCGCGCCTCGGGCTTCCCGTCGGCTTGCGCTATCGTTAGGCCAATGAACAACTCCTCGATCTTATCACCATATTGAGTAATAGACATATCGCGCTGTGTTATGTTATTTAATTGTTCAAGTAAAGAGACTGCGGATTTCTTCGGCAACAAATATTTTTGTAGATCAGTCACTAAATCGACAACAGTTTCATAACTCGATTTAAGTTTTAGTTGCGCAATTTTATTAATTCTTGTTTTAAGGACAAATGAAATTAGTATTTTTTTCTCGCAACTTTCGTTCAATATACTGTCTAGCATTTCAATACCGGAGATCATTTTTTCCACGGTCTCCTCCTTGCCGTCCAAAATAGGTATTAAGCTGTTCGCTTCCTTTATTTCGAATTTTTTCTCCATTTTAATTGGTTTTTCGGTTACACACTCTAAAACTTTATATTGTAAAATTTTACTATAAGCTTTATCTATTTTTTCACATAATAATTCTAAAATATAACACTCCTCGGACTCAGACAGATCATCTAAATTAACAGAAGTGATTAAAGATCGGTAGTCCTCATATATCAACTGTGCATTGTCAATTTTTTCCTGACCTTGTTTTAGTTGCCTTCTAGCCTCGCCTAATTTTCGTAGGTATATGCGTATATTTTCTAACTTATTATATATAGTCTGTAATTCTAAATTCATACCCTTAACATTTCCGACGCTTTTCACTCCCGACACTTTTCACTTCACACACACACTATACGTAGAACGCCGCGCTTTCATCCACCGCTTATGCGCCTTCCTCCCCGTCGTCCTTGGCCGGAACTGACTTCCTCATGGACAGCCTAGCTTGCAATCGTGCCCAAACTTCTCTCCTGACTTCTTTGTGTATGTATTTTTGCTGTGCCTTCTTGAAAAACTTGTACAGGACGCAGCAACCGATGAGGGCGAGTACGACGAAAAGAACGCTTATAAGGATGTTATTGACCTTTGTGTGATGCTCGCTCGTGCCCGTCGCATCATTCGATCCAACCGCATTCTGGGTGATCACAACCTCTTTCTCCTCCTGTTTGCTGTATCCTTGCCCCATCACGCCTGAGTTACTGTACTTTTTTTTACACGAAAATTGTCCGTAATCGTATTAATAGTCTGCAGTACTGTCGCTTACGCAGCCCATATTGTAATAATCACGCTAACACTGAGGCGGCGAAAACGCTGACACTAACATCGTGCGGCCCGGCGGAGCCCGCGCTCGAGGTCACGGTCGCCATGTGGCATGTATGGGACTGAGAGGTGAAATCAAACACAAGTGCTTACTCGCGAGCGTCTGTATTGTAACTGACTCAATGTACATCGTCAACTTATGTATATCTATATCTTACACTACTACACACACCTCACTATTTTGATGCTCAAGAACTTTGTTCCTTTTTTTAACTTTAATAGTATTAGCAGTATTAAATATAGTAATTTATTATTATTAGTAGTATTTTTCCAGAAATAATACCGAAAACAGTAAGATATATTTCGAGATTAAGCCGACATTTCTTGTATTAGGATCTTCATCCGTTTCATGTCAATACTAGGCTAAAAACTATACCAAAAAAAAAATATTATTTCTTTTTTCTAGAAAAGAACGTCTCTCTATTTAAAACAACTACTCTGATATTTCGGATGTCCATTGGCGGCAGTAGAGAAAATATTCCTGGTAACATCGGAAATGCTTTTAGTAATATCATAAATATTCCCGGTTACGTCGTTACATTTACTTTTGGAGATGACCAAATATTATTTAATACAAATAATATATATGTTTGGTTAAAATAAATATGCACTGCATATTCTTACAAAAAAAAAGATAATTATACATAAATGAAAACCATGTTTATATTCCCTTGAACTGGGAACATTACTACCAGAAATATTACCGGGAATATAAATGAATATGAAATATTTTACTGCACCGAGTTTAACAGTGACATGAAATAGGTTCATGTCCAATGAAGCTCACCTTATAGTTAGTGTCATCCACGATGACGCGTAGCTTTGTCAAATCTCACCTTTAATAACATGGCAATAAGAGTTAAGGTCACGCCGTCGTGAGACACGATTTATAGCGACTCTTCAATAATCCAACTTGTCGGTTAGACTGGACAATGACAGCCTAGCGACAAATTAAACATTTTCGTCGCTAAAATATTACTCAATCGCAAATATTATTATATCCCGTCTGTTATTTTGATTAGAGCACGCTTCAACGTTCTCGTAATACCGAAGTTTGATATTTTGATAAATTTCCATAGTCTACATCACAGGAATAGAATAACATCGCCAGGCTGGGGGCATCATCGATCGTGTTATTTCAAGTTTAGGTTGAGTAACTTACGATAAAGATAGAACCAGGTTATGGGTGGCGGTGGGATTGTTAATCTACATGTATTCATAACACTTATATTACAACGAGTAGTAATTATACTCTGTATCTTTAGGTATTTAAAAAAAGGTAAACAAAATCTACACTCAAATGACTCATTAAGCCACTTGAGGGTAGATGACAACATTACATGATCAAATAATGTAGGTTTAAAGTCAGGTCGTTCAGTGACAGGTTCAGGCGGTTTTGTATGTGGTTGGTTAACCAATAAATATTATAACTACCCGAAAATGTACAAATAGTTTGTTTACTTTTATTTAAATACCTAAAGATACAGAGTATAGGCTCAGGCTATTTTGGGGCTTACCGGGCAACACCTGTACTTTCTTAAATGGTGTTATTTACTGTTATCTTAAATATGCTTGCGGCCCGAACGATAAAGATAAGTTCTGGTTTAGATAAGTTCTCATTTAGATATCGTTTGTATGTCGTATAATTGACAGAAGCAGCTTGATTTGGGCAACCAATGTTACTTTGACGTTAGAAATATGGTAGATAGATCTTACTGGGATCAAAATACTTAAACGTCAATTTTGACATGTCGTTTAGTTATAGAACTTTTAAAGATCTTAAACGCGCCTTAATCACTCTTCGAATCGGGCCGTTGTTCTCTGTTATTGTACTCGTAGTCTTATGAATTTAATATTTCCATTTGCTTCCTGCTCTCTTTGAAGTCTATCAAAATAATACAAATAGAGCAGGATTAATTAGTCAATCTCCAATCGATTTGAAATATCAAACTGATTTATTTACAAGCAAGTAATACCTAGAATTCTCAAAGCGTTTGCAGTAAATAACATAATCAGAATAATTGAGATACCAGGCGTGTATAATTTAGCAGAAGTAGTGCCCGTGACGGCGACCCATCCCTGAATTATCGAGCGCCAATCGCCGCGGACATTATCTGCGATCATAATTGCCGCCCACTTAAGGTCCAGATTGTTTAGAATAATGAACGACTAATACATCTAGTGACGACGGTCGTGCGGTTAAAATGTCGTGGGAATTTCGATCCCCAATTATAGGTAACCCCTAGGTATCTTAGGCGGCTGTTAAAGAATTTGCTCGGTGATTTTCTAGTTTAACGAAGCTGGATTTTAACAAAAAATAATTTTACTATATAATCAGGCGCTTTCTTACATTTTTATTTCATTTATTCATAAACAATAATGTATTGTATTGTATCTTCATGTATTATATGTGTTTCCATTTACATTTGTTCTGTGGTTATAGACGATATGTATTGTATTCGTATTGTGTCCGAATGATACATGGGATTCTTCAAGAAGGGGGTAGTTAGGGTTCTCAAGAGTCCGCAACGCTTCAGTGGCTCCTATGATGTTGCTTATGTCCATGGGCGACGATGACCGCTTCCCATCAGGCGGCTCGTCTGCTCGTTTGCTGACTATACTTTAATATAAAAAAACATGCCTATTCACAATTGATTTATAATACAATTTTACAATAATACCTATAATCATAATAAATAAATAAATAGTAATTAAAATTCATAGAACAATAAAATTACAATATATCAAACACCAATAAATTTTATCCGTAATAAACATTAAATAATAAACTTAAAACTCATCAATGCTATAGAAATTTTATAGACAAATATACTTTTAGCTCCGATTTGAATAATAAATCCATATTTATGACAACAAAAATTATTACTTTGCTAATCCGCGAAATAATGACGTGCTTGTCAGTCAATGCTAACTCCCAGAAACCCATAGGCCAGGAAATCCTTGTAAGGAAATGGCGATGGATCAGACAACCACCTGTGCAAGCAGGGTCTCCGCTGGCAATCGACTGGCAGTAGACCGTCAGGGCGACCTCGTACCACATGGAGGCGATCAATTGAGAAGGAGGTTCGGGAGGTTCAACTGGACTCGGCTGGTAAGAGCTGGAAGTAGCCGCTCAGGAGTCAGGATCGAGCCAAATGGAAAATTCTTCTGCGAGCCCTATGTCCCTAATGAATGAGGGATAACAGGATTACATCATCATCATCAGTTAGTGCTAAGCCGTTAATTAATGTTTCCGGCTTGAACTGGGACTTCTCTCTTATAATGCAATTTAACCTCTTAGCGATTATAGAAAAATCGCAAAAAATATTGCTTAAAGAATAGCAGCATACGACAGAAAGCTATCCATCCATTAGATGTAGACAGTTTATTGACGAATGTGCCATATGTAAATACTCGTACCTGCTTTAGATATTCTTAGGCGTCTTTTTGAGAAGCAACGTTGAGTTACTTGTTTACTTTGTTATACAGGATGATTCAGGAGACGTGAGCAGGATCAAGCCTGCATATTCAGTAAATTATCAGCAACTGTTTCGTACCAGTATTTGTGAGATTAACGTTAATTTAATTTTTACTGTTCAAAACAAAGAGTTTTATTTTATTTAGGATATTTATGGTCACCCTCTTTGTTTTTTCCATAATAAGTGACAAATGGAATGTCATCGGAGTGTGGTTACTTTTATAAAATCGTATCTCACTCAAGTGTGACATTTTATTTTCTTCATAATCAAACTGCTGTCATAACGGTTAAAGAGGTTTTGTCTTTGATAATTAAGTATTGTAAGGTGTCCATGATTGTAGATAATCAAATTTGTCCTTAACAAAAAGTTTAATAACAGATAAAAATGTGCGTGATTGTTTTACTTAAATATGATGGTGAACGATTCATTAACATTTACTGATTGTGTAGGCTTAGTCCTGCTCACGTCTCATGAATCATCCTGTATACTCATTAGTTATGTGTCATTTTTTAATATTAATTTTGAATATTGTGTTACGCTTCGTGCTGCACACGGTCATGGCCCCGACGGAAGACGAGCGCTAGCCCAGCCAGGCTAGCACCATGCCGAGTAGGGACCATTTCGTGGCTTATATGTTATGTTTTGTTACTGGTTTTCCTATTTTATGTTGCCACGAATAAACGCTCTCTACTCCACATCCCAGAGTAGTAGCACGAATATATGGAATCACAATAAACAATAATCAACGTGTAAACAGGCCCTAATGCAAAAGGTCACCCACACTTACCCCTATTGACCTTATTCGAAAAATCGAATATCTAAACAATAATTATTCGTTCAAATTATACAAAGTTCCCACGAGGTACCAGAGATTTTAACCACGCATTTCTGAGGAAAAGAGAAGGAAAAAAAATACGAGTTTAGGTCAATTTCACATAAAAAAATGTTTATTTTTTTTTTCGAATTTTTGTATGTGTACGCTATTTGTAACACTGTAACTCAAAAAGAATTTGAACTTTTTTTTTTGCAAAACCTATTTTTCGCAGTGTTACTTGTCACTTTAGGATATTTGGACTTGGTCCCATAGTGGCAACATTGCCATCAACAAGGCATTTTGCACTAAGTAACAATAAAAATATGTTTTTTTTTTCGTAAGTGGCTTTGACTCTGAAATTAGGCAGATTTCAAACAAAATTACAGGACATTATTGTCTTTAAATATGGGGCCTCTATTGTTTTCCATAAAGTTTGAAGTCATAATGTATTGTTTGTCCGCATTTTCGTTAGCCATAATTTGGTTTTTCTCAGAAACGCGTAACATTTCAGGATTGCCATAAAACAAACCTAACCTTTTTTTTTTTTTTTTTTTCTTTTTTTTTTTTTTCTAGGGGGGAAAATGCATTCCGCATACCACCCGGGTGCGGGGGGTGACCCGAGTGGTTATGTGGGACTCCCGTCCAGGCTAATGAGGCCGACGGTATACCCACTAAAAACCCCCCATATGTCACCTCGCCGCCTTATTGGTGGGGTTACGGGAACGCTTGCGCACTCATCCGCGACCCCACCGGCGGCAACCGCCCGCGAGCGGCTCCCTCGCAAATGCCCGAAGGCCCTTCACGCTAGGCGCGCCAGATGGTTCGACGCGCCTTCCTCCTCGGCCTCCGTCCTGCAGTGTAGCGGACCCCCCCGAGCCCGCCACAAGGAGGCCACGGGCGCCAGAAAACTCCCAGCGCCCGGCGGCAGATGAGGTCCATGGTAAAACAAACCTAACCTAACTTAACCTATCTATAGGATAACCTAAGAAAATTCCTGAAAAATTAACGGTTTCAGAGTTATGACTAATGATAATATGACTACCATTACATTATGACTTTCAATAATTATGCCAAACAAAGGGATCTGTTAAATATGATTAGGAATATAATGTTAAAATATCTCGCAATGCTCACGGGCACCGTGTATTTTGCCCTATATTATTATGTAAAAGATTAAATATTAAATTTTATGTGTATAATATTAACGGGTCACTCGTAGCGGAATGGAAATTAGGCAGAGTTTACATAGCAAAGAAACCTCCGATCAAAGTCTGTCTTTAGCGGCGTGATTGCATATTCAAGTAGACAAGCCCTTAGTTACGGGTGGGTCTAAAACACTTGTGTGGACCTTTGGAGAGTGCCAGATAGCACAGACTCTTCAATAACGGTGGTGGCTACTTTATTAACCGAGCGTTATCGAAGGTCCCCGTTTCAGCTTGGGCAAAACTACTTTCGTATGTTCGGATGTTGCACTCTGCTAGTCACATTTCTCGACCGGTTCCCGTAGATTTGCCAAATTAGAGAGCAGCCGGGCTAATTATGGTCGGCTCTTTATCATTTGTCACCATGCCTGTCACGTTCTAACAAATATGTAAGTGCGAAAGTGACGCATTACATGACAGGTGATAAAAATGCGACCATGATACCGCTGCAGATTCAGTAGTTAAATATATTTTTTCTGTCGTTTCGTTTTTTAGAAAATGTTCAAATGGTGGAAATTGGCTTAAAGGACTTTGCGCCAGTATGGTATATGCTACTTAAGACTATTGTGAGTTCGCTGTGAAAATGACTCAACGAAGTCAAGTATTTTTTTATTTTTTTAAGCTTATCGCGAGGTCTATAGCTCACAAAGCGACTAGTATTATCGATATTATTAGTGAAACGGTGGTAGTCTATTGGAAATGAAGTCCGACTGTCCGGGGTTGTGGGTTCAAATCCTGGCTCGTACCTACTAATTATTTTTCATCATTTGATATTAAATACCATTAGCTTTTCGGAAAAATAATACATTGGTAGTGAGAATAACGGCAAACATCTGTAAGTAAATTTAAAGGTATCTTATTGGACTAGCCTGGGGATTAGGTATAGTATAGGAGCCTGTGCCTGCTGGGACGTATACAGGTAATTCGAATTTTATAAATAATTCCTTATAACCTTCCACATAATTAAATAGAATGGCGGAAATGTTATAATAATTACTCTGAGCTATATTTAAACTCAGTGAAACACTTAATAAAAGAATAACATACAAGAGAATATGGAATCCCATCTCGTCCGTGGGCGTGTGTCTAAAAACAAAACAGGCTTATTTCGCAGCTAAAATTTAATACAAATTCAGCTTAGAAATAAAAGAGGCGATTCTGTTTTACAAAGGGTATGGACAAGCATGGTCAAACTGCCCTTATCGAAAAAAAAAAAATCCTTTTAGCGAATTATTAACCTTACTATATATATTTTAACCCTCAAATACTTGTGGTTTTTGAGAAAATCGCATAAAAAGGAAAATCATTTGTATTTATTTCTAGCCAAACTACTGATCCGATTTCTTTGTTATTTGGATATGTCGCATGAAGATCATTTTAAAAAGAAATTGGTTAGTTTATCTCTTGAATACAATGATAATATTTAAGTTGAAAGTTTTCAAATTTTTTTTCATAACTTGCAAGATGGCGACAAATACCAAATTTTAAAGCCATAATTTTAAAAGCATGATAATGATGACCGTGAAGACTTGTCAGCATTAGTGTCTAAAGCTGATTGATTCTGATGAAATGCAATCAGGGGTCAAATTATAAGGCATTTCAAGACAGGCAGGCAAGAGGCAGGCTGATGTCAAGACCTAGTAAGGTCATATCAAAATGAGGTGAAAACCGTATGAATTAGTTAAACACGATCAGCCTCAAAATATGAAATACTTTATTTATAGGCCTTTAGTTACCTAATTAGTTGCAATAACTGGGTTCAGAGGAGGTCTGCAAAATGTAAAATGTGGCTTGAAAATTTGTAGTGAATTTCATATAAATCACAAATTGAATTAACTCGTCTTCCTTGTATAATTGTTTAATAAAATGTTTATTACAATAATATTCCAATGCTTTGGGACTTAACTTGTTCAAGATTTGATTGAAATTCGACGTAGTGAACTTTTTAATCGATTTCTCACGTTATGTTTTGAACGTGATATTTCAAAGCAGTTAACGTGTTACTCATTGATAGTTGAATAAAATTGGCGTCAAAATTGTTTCTGAATACGCCTCGACAAATATCTTCTTCGAAAGCGGGTTTCATGTAGACGTTGAAGAAGTAAAAGTGAACTCAAGCAAGATTGTGGTGATACACAATACACATCTTATTCTGTTTTAGATGAAAGAAACAAATAACGGTCGGGCTTTTATCATCTGTCATCATGCCTGTCACGGTCTAACAAGTATGTAAGTGGGAAAGTGACGCATTACATGACAAGTGATAAAAATGCGACTATAATACCGCCGCTGGAGCGTAATCCAGTACATTTCCTTATGAGAAGCATTCAGAGCCTCCTTGTGGCAGCGGCCGGAGGGTGATTTCACTAAAGTTAGGTATACGAAAAAGTGGGTTTAGCTAAGGAAAACGCGTTTTCACTGAGGCGATACGGAAAAAGTAGATTTTGTCACTGGAGAGCATTTCCCACCACTTCCTCATGGTCTTTCCTGGCTCGCGCCGTACAGACCGAATCGCGGGAGCCGTGCCGAGTTTTTGCCGTCTTCAAGACTTTTCTTCTTCGTCACTCGGGAGCAATTGACATATTTACATCGAGAGATTCAAGTGTGTTGCGTTCAAGATAACGAACTGCTTTGGCTCAGCGATCCAAAAAGAATCTTGACCTCCGAAACGAGAGAACGCCACCTGTCCCGATCCAGCGCGATTTCCTGCCATGAATTGGCATTCAACCGACGCCTCCACGAAATCACGCCAGCGGTACCTTGGAAAATATTTTTGCTACCATGTGACACATACTGCTTTTCACATCATCATCATCATCATCTAGGATAAGGAAAGTCATGTTTAGAACAGAAAAGTGCTACTTTGATAAGCCCTTTTCTGATAGTGATATGAAAAATTGTTGTAATTAGGGAGATCATATATAATCCTTTAATACTGAACATGCTGCCCTCTCTGCAATAGGCCAGAGCAAATCGAATCAGCGGGCAAGGGCTCTCTATACCCACTCTATCGACGGCATAATTTCTTGTTTGCCTTCCTTAGACAAAAGCCGTTGGACTTAGGGAAATACTTGACACTGTGTTTTCACAAGGCTTATAATACTGCCCCACTACTAACAGTTGTATATTCGAAAACCATTTTGAAATTGGAATTTGTTGCGCGAGAAAACATAAATCTATTTGAATAATTGTTATTTGTTTTACAAGCACGAAATAAATATGCCGTAACCTTTCGTGCTAATATTGACAACTGAGCAAGCGAAGGATCTCATAATTTTAACGTAGTACTCGTATCTTGAACATTACGAGCGATTCAAGACACAAGGAGTAAACAAAAGTTGCTGTCGAGTGAAACACAATTTTTTTCACCACACGAACATGAGGAAAATACTATCTGTAAAATATTACAAATCAAATCCAGAGGGCTTTTAAATATTTGTCATTCATAATATGCGAAGACATACATAAGAAGCGAATATGGTGGCCCGCAGATTTGTTAGTTGCTCAATTGAGGTGAAAAAGACTCTTTTTAGAGCATTCTGTACAACCTTTTACACTTCTAGTCTGTGGGCGTGCTATACGCAAAAACAGTACAACGCTCTTCGTATACAGTATAACAACGCTTTCAGGGTGCTGATGGGACTACCTCGGTTTTGTAGTGCGTCGGGGATGTTCGCGGAGGCCAGAGTAGACTGTTTCTACACTACAATGAGGAAACGCTGCACATCCCTGGTGCGCAGGGTGCGGGCTAGTTCCAACGGCATCTTGAGAGCGTTTGCGGAGAGATTTGACTGCCAGTGCCTGAATCACTGTCATATGATTCACGTACTGGTGTCCAAGCCTCTCCAGAATAGGTTAAAATATGAGTATCTCTCTTCTTCGTCCTAGCGTTGTCCCGGCACATTGCCACGGCTCATGGGAGCCTGGGGTCCGCTTGACAAATAATCCCAAGATTTGGCGTAGGCACTAATTTTTACGAAAGCGACTGCCATCTGACCTTCCAACCCAGAGGGTAAAACTAGGCCTTGTTGGGATTAGTCCGGTTTCCTCACGATGTTTTAAAACGAGGTTAAAATATGAGTATATTTGACTTAATTTAATTTAATTTAGTTTAAGTTAAATTTTAATCTTACGTTTAAATATAATAAGTTAAATGTAATATGATCCTAAGTTGGTCGAAATAAATGAATTTATTTATTATAATTATCTCTTAAAAGTCAATTCTTTCAACCGACATGAAAGAACAACTCAAAAAACCACCAAACCACTCTTGTGGATAAAATGCAACTTTATCATCAGTTTTTAAAATAAATAGATTCTATACAAATAAACACAATTACTTAGTAAAAACAAAAGAGAGTTTGAAATAGAGGAGGATTGTCAAAGAAAACTTTGTAGACACAGTCAATTTACTGCCATCTTTCGACACGTGATTAAAACTTTTAGAACCCCATTTGACTTTGATCTTTATCCTCTCACTAATATGTGTTTAATTGGTTAAATATCAAAATATGGCGCCATCTAATAGATCAAAGACCAAATATATATCGGCATTGTTTCAAGCGATAGCACCAAAATTTTAGTTATGCCCGGTAAGATGGCGTCACTTTTTGATAATTAACAAATTAAACACAAATCAGTGAATGGATAAGGATCAAAGTCAAATGGCATTCTAAAAGTTTTAATCATGTGTCTAAAGATGGCACTAAATTTACTGTGGCTACAAAATTTTCTTTAACGATCTACCTGTATTTCAAATTCTCTTTAGTAAAATAGTCAAATATTGATCGGAAAGAGGCGTGTGGCAACATAGTAAATGGTGACGAATTTATCTATAGGTGAATATTTATATCATACATATATTTTTTAAATTTGATTTTGTGTTTGGTGTAAAATCTTCCTCCCGCGCACGCTCCGGTTGTGGAATGAGCTACCTGCCGAGGTTTTCCCGAGGGTCTACAGTATGAGGTTCTTCAAAAAAGGAGTGTACAGATTTTTAAAGGGTCGGCAACGCGCATGTAACACCTCTGGAGTTGCAGGCGTCCATAGGCTACGGTGACTGCTTACCATCAGGCGGGCCGTATGCTTGCTTGCCACCGTCGTGGTATAAAAAAAAAAAAAAAATTTTTTTTTCTATAATTTAATTAACATTGGTTTGGAACCCAAAACTATATTTATTTAACTGTAACCTATCACAATATCCCGTGTCTACTTAAGCATAACATAAAACTAGTATACAGAAGACACAAAAAGCTTCCAAGCTTAATAAACTGACTTAAAAAAGCAAAAAAAAGTAAATTGCCCGTAACAGAAGTAGGATAATGCTCGATTAAAAGCCGGTCGCCGCAAAATACTCGACCGATGCCGTGCCGTTTACAATTAGTTGTAATTAAGTTTTCTTCAATTGCCACCAAGTGCATGCCTCGCCCCGATAAATGCAGTTTATGCATTTATTAAGCGCATTGAAAAAAAGTTGATTTGTGGAGTGGATTTTTTAACAACATTCTAGCCTAGTCAGTAGTTACCCTACGAATTTGTGTGTTTATCAAAAAGTGGCGCCATCTTACCGGGCACTAACTAAAGGTTATGGCGCCATCGCTCGAAACTATGCTGCTATACCTTTGGCTTTTGATCTATTAGATGCCCACTTTTTGATATTTAACAAATTGAACACATATCAGTGAAAAAATAAGGATCAAAGATCAAACGACGTTCAAAAAGTTTTAATTATGTGTCGAAAGATGGCAGTAAATTTACGTCGCTACAAAGTTTTCTTTGACAATACAGGTCTATTTCAAATTCTCTTTGGTAATCGCTTGCGCCCGGGACCTTGACGTGTAAGAGATGTTTTTGTTTATAACATATCGTAAAGCGTTCAAAGGTTTTAACATAGGCTATATTAATTCCAAACCATTTTGGATTGGAACTGCAGAATTTTTGCGCGGGTTATAAGTTTGTACGTTTTTTGCTTCGGGTCTGTAATAGTCTCTTACCACGACAACATAATATATCGTGTATGAATGAAATGTACGCAGAGATAAGTTAATCGCAAAGACTGGTATTTAGGTACTAAATTTAAGTACTGCTATAGATGTGTGTGTGTGTATGTGTATATCACGTTTTTATTACTTATAGTGTAGTTAAATAGAGGTGGAGTGTTCATTATTTACCTGCTTGATGAGTAAAAGTAACTTTTTATGTTGTATTTGCATAGTAATCAATACGTAATAGCTATAAAACCATGTTAAGAGCGCACCGCCAACAAACTGTTATGCAGTTTGGCGAAATTTTGATTGTTGTTCATGTGTTTTTTTTATAAACAATAAATAAATAAAAAAAGATGATTCCATAGGTATTAATGGATTTTTGGCCGAAGGGTGTTATACTTATTTCACCGGTTCTGTAGAAATCTGTCTAAACCTACACAGATAACGCAGCATTACAAATAATTGTATTATAATTATTGTATATGTCAGTTTATCTGAGTCTTAGTTGTCTAATAAAAAATAAAAAAAACATTATTCGTTTAAATTTTTCGGTTTTCGATCCATATATTTTTTACAATGCTTAAACCTGATCGTTTGAATTCCATATTTAATTTAAACTCGAACTCTAACCTCAATTTGATATTAAAATCAATCGAGGCACCCGCCATAAATGGAAGCCAGCAGCGAAATTATTTGGTTTCGATGATGATGCCGCCCTTCCACACTCCGACTGACAGGCTGACTTCTGAACTTTATCATTATCAAAGTAATTTTTTTTGTGTCCGATATTTATTTATTTAATTAATTTCTACTGTTATGATCTGTATTGTATTTGCGAATAAATATTTTTCATCTTGAAAAAATTGTGGAAAAGTTTAGTAATAGCTATGTAATTGAATAATTTAATTCTGATATTTAAAATTAATTTAATATTAAAGTTATATAAAAAATTATAATGCTTGACATTTAATATTTAACATATTAAAATCACTCGCAGCGCATGGCGCTCACACAAATGCGAGGACAACGATCGCAATAGTCACGGTATTAAAATAGCAAACAGTTCCTGTTCAGATAATTTTGAGCACCATGGCCACGTAATATAATCATTTTACGATAAAATAACACGTAAGTGGATTTGTTAGTGCCATGAATACTGAAATGGTATTCGAAAAAAAAACAGTTTGATTGGAGGTTGGCAGATTTTATTTATAACTAGTCTCGGACAAAACTTAAGTTACCTACGTGTTTATTCCATACTTTTAATACGACATAACATATTTCAGTTATACCTTTGTTACATGTTCATTCCGTGGATTTTTATGCTACCATAAAATGATTTACAGGTGAACCTTATCTATATGGCTCATAGAATAGAAAGTCCATTTTCTTGAATAATGTATTTTAAAGGAAAAAGTGGAAATAAAGTTTAATAAATGAAATAATATAAATTATTGTTTGTGCGAGTCGCGAATCACGATGCTTATAAATAAATAAATAAATAAATAAAAGAGCTTTATTTCTTCCACACATACTTTAAACAAAATAAAAAATAGAAATTAAAATTAAAATAAAATAATTTAATTTAAAAAATATGTGGGCCCCTTTCGGGTAAAATCACGATGCTTACTGAAAGATAACTTAAGTATAGTGTCGTAACTTATTAACTAGTTAAAATTTATAATAAAATTGACAAGATTCAAATTTAACAATTTTTTTTAAACAACATATATTAAATTTTAGTGATATACCCGAAAATATAAGTATAAGTTTTAAATATTTTATATAATATATTTTTGTAAAACATAACATTTTTCTACACTAGCCAGGTAGCTAAAATAACGAATATTGCATATCGTATATCCAAACATAGCTTATTGTTAATATTTGAAACAAAAGTAACAAGTACAATTTCCAAATTCCGAGCACTATACAATCTCCTCTATTAAAAATTCACCCAGCTGAAGTTCACCATTTTCAACAATGTAAAACTGTCAGATTGAATCTAGTTATTATTGAAGGCGAAGTCTAGTTTGATTAAGGAGTGAAATAATGTATGAGACAGGCCGAAAAGGTCTGGATAACCCTGGTATTTCAAATCGGCTTTTCAGCTAAATTATTGGTAGTAAAATTAAATTAATATACAGGCCGCGTAGCCAACGTTACAATCGTTCACGCTCCGTAGCGTATCGTAGCTATCTCTCTCTCTATCACTCTTCCATATTAGTGCGACTGTGACAGTTGCGTTTCGTTCGCCACGGAGCGTGAACGATATGCACGTTGGCTACGCGGCCTGGTAAGACAGTCGTAAAGTATTAGTAAGTCAGTTATTTATAACAATCATAATAATTCGTAAAAATGTATACAGTCACGCGTGATAATCTGTGACATTTTTAGTTTTATTTTTAAATGTATTTTTTTAATTTAAATCTTATTTGTTATAAATCTTAAATTATCTCGTTCAAGGAATAGTTAAAAGAAATTAAATTATACCTTATGTCACTTCCATATCTGTATGATACGAGTTTAATGATAGATGTAATATCATACATTGTAAGCTATCAAATGAAGTAGGCTATAGGCTGTAGTGTAATTAGGTCCTACTAATATACATATACATACATACACTTAAAAAATATACCTTTATAACATGGCAGACCTGCATGGTGCTGCTACCACAAACACTGGGCGGTAATAAAAAAGCAATATCTATTTCGCTCGTCTTTTGTTTTTATTGTAAATTTTTCCCGGAGGTATGAGTTCACATCACAAAATAGGCTACTAATAATTCCGACCATAGTCGGTCACATCACGCCAGCATAGTAACTCGCCTTAGTAACGCGTCTAAGGTCACGAAGACTGACCTCCCCACATCGGTGGGCAGCGACTCGCACCAGCCGTCGCAGCCGGAACGCAGACACGGCCACTCATACCTCCGTCCAGGAAGGTATCGGTGTATGTATGTGTAATATTAAGTATATAATGCAACAGCATAAGTGGCTCCTCCGATGTTGCTTATGTCCATGGGCGGCGATGACTGCTTCCCATCAGGCGGCTCGTCTGCTCGTTTGCAGCCTATTACATTTAAAAAAAAAAGTAATATCTGCACTCTGTCGACGTTTATGTAGTGGGATAAGGTGTTGTTTTTTACAAATATTGTCATAATTGGATGAATTATGAGAAGTTTTCAGTTTAAAGCAGATATATTTTACAAACTTTTTCGGTATACGTTATATTCTGTTAATATAAATATTATAACAGGGGTTCCAAATTGGAGACGCATATTCAAGTTTACATCTGACATAATTATGTACAGTAAAGAACTTTTATTGTTTTAATTTGGGTAAAGTGTAAAGAATTATGAGGATGATTTATGAAATAAATAAATAAATATTATAGGACATTATTACACAAATTGACTAAGTCCCACAGTAAGCTCAATAAGGCTTGTGTTGAGGGTAAATAGCCTACTTCATCTACATAGAAAACACCCATGACTCAGGAACAAATATCCAAGCTCATCACACGAATAAATGCCCTTACCAAGATTTGAACCCGGGACCATCAGCTTCGTAGGCAGGGTCACTACCCACTAGGCTACATCGGTCGTCATAAAAAATACCTTATGAAAATGGAAATACCTTACCTTTAAAATGCGACACTGAATTAATAATCATACCTGAACGAAGAAGATATTTATACAAGTTAGTTTTGGATTATAAATAGGAGCTTGGTCTATAGTTAGTTGGTTTTAAGCTACACATTTGATATTAAAACTACTTATAAACGACCAAATAACTTACGTGTCGACATATTGATTAGAAAGTGTAAATTTGTTTTTCAAAAAGGTCAAACCTGCTGTTTAGGACTATTCACTGGAAATGAGACATTAAATTCTAAAATATCTTTCACCTTTAAAGTATATATCTTATTCAGCTGTTTAGTTTACGATAAGTAGACTTGTTTAATAAGTACCTAGTAAGGGCATTTAAAAATCAACTATACAATTTGTCATTGAAGCTGAAATATACTCGTAAATACTAAAATGTTTCAATTTATTATATTAGGTATATTATCGAAAACATATTTTATTATATGTGTGTAAGTACTTTAATAGTTTTAACTTGCCCAATATTGCCTACTATGCCAAAAATAGTCTTGTTTAAACACGAGTGATTATCTACCTATAGTGACTTCACCTAATTCTTATTACCTGTTAACTTTCTCAAATTATTAGGAATGACATACCTATGGAAAAAAAAAGTTTACGGATTTTTAAGTATTTTGAGGTACACATGATATTTCAATGCAAGTATAGAAAAAAAATATTTATAAGTATACGAGGACCTTTTTTATTTTATTGTTTTATATAGGGTCACTCGGTATACTAGGACCTAAATTATGACTATCTTCCAGCTAACATAATAAATGTGCCTAGCAACGCAGGTTTTAAAAACAACCTTAAAAATATATATATATATTTTTTTTTTTCTTTTTTTTCGGCTTGTTACACAATTGACGAATACTTTGAAAAGATCTCATTGGCCCACTCATACTGTAACTAATAAGTCAATAATTACCCAGCAATAGCTGCACATATATTTTAAATGTAAACTAGTAATAATTAATTATATTTTATTATAATTCAAATTGGTAGAAATGTGACATACTATAATTTATTTATAAATATAAATGTAAAATAACATTGCTTTTACCAATAAATGTCTGATTCTGATTCTGATTTGGCAATTTTTATGTTATTTGTACTCTAATCACGAGCTCTATCAATCCTAATTGGAAAAAAAAGTAACCCAAAATTTCCATATATTTTCCCATCCTTTTTTTTTTTTTTAAGGATCTTGTTGTATGAGTGTAACTAATTGGAAATTAAACAAATTCCGACCTTATTTGTCTCCTATTTGGATCGAAAGTACAAAATTTACTTTCACTATATGCCTTCATACTCAATTCTCTTTGATGTCTACTCAAAATCACGAGCTATTTTGAGTAGACATCAAAGAGAATTGAGTAAAGAGGCGTATTGTCTTTAAAGACCTATCCATAGATACCCCACATGTATGGGTTTGATGAAAAAAGATTTTTTGAGTTTCAGTTCTAAGTATGGAGAACCCCCAAAATTTATTGTTTTTTTTTTCTATTTTTGTGTAAACATCTTAATGCGGTTCATAGAATACATCTACTTACCAAGTTTGAACAGTATAGCTCTTATAGCTCTCAAAGTAAATTATGTAGTTAACTATTACTGCCATCTTTCGACGCAAGACTAAAACTCTTAGAATTACATATTACTATTTGACCCATGTTCTTTCACTGATATGTGTTAAATATCAAACGGTGTCGCCATCTACTCGAGTATAGGCGAATGATATATCGCCATACATTACGCACATATTTTTCGAGGCACGAGTTTCGTAACTTCGGTAGGCATAACAGAAAAACGTCTATATTAAAGCGTAGTGTACCTTTAATATATACCCATGGATATATACTACATCAAAATAAACGGCATATACCGTAAATTATTAGAAAAAAACAATCTATTATTGTATCAGAAAAGATTTTTTGGCTTAATATTTTTATTTTTATTTTTATTTATTCAGGATTACAACAGCTTATAATAATTACATGTGCAATTTTAAATTTTAAGTGTATAAAGCCAATTACAGTAATCCACAAGGTCAAATCTTGATATAAGTAAATAGATAAGAAGGTAGTTACAGAATAGTAGGTATACATTAGTGAACATGATTGAGCACTTACTGAGACACAATTAGCTAAACAAATATATAAAAAGAACCTTTTTTTTTTACTCTGATTAATTATTGAATTGAATATTGAGGTAGGCAATACATTATAAAACAATATTTCAATATTATGTGTAAGCTAGGTCTAGAACCAGTACGGATATTTATGTCTACATATATATAGGAGTGTGTGTGTGTGTGTGTGTGTGTGTGTGTGTGTGTGTGTGTGTGTGTGTGTGTGTGTGTGTGTGTGTGTGTGTGTGTGTGTGTGTGTGTGTGTGTGTATATAATAATAATAACGAAAATATATAATATATATTTTCGAACAATAAGACTTGAAATCTCCTTATAAGCCCTAAAGCTTCAAAACATTTGTGGAAAAAGCGTTTTATCTTTGAAAAGTAAGGTTCGCTGGATTTAATATGGAACCTTCATAATTCTGAATGGCGGCCAGCGAACATGTTGCCTGACCCGGCTTCGCTCAACTACTGACCTGATAAAAAAGGTCTGCTCTAAAGTTACGTCGGGCATAGGAGGTAGCGGGCTAAGGCAGCTTCAGATTCGATGCGAAGTCACGCGCCGCCGCTCCTGTTTCGATAGGTTCGATATCGATAATATCGCTATAGACGCGCATAGCGCTGTCACGCTCATGACCTTGCGAGTTCCACCAATCACTAACCCAAGGTTAATCGGTTAAACCTGGATTTACCATGGTTACCAGTACAATTTGACACTGGGTTAACGGTTTAACCAGTTAACCCCGGGTTAGTGGGATGGTGCAAGTGGCCCTTTTTGACATAACTGCGTAAATGCAAGTAAACCATAGAGTTGTAAATTGCCAAAAATAGCCTAAGTACAAAGTTTCAGTCTATTTTTATGGCGCCTACACTTATAAACCATGACAGTTTTATTTAAATACCTATGCCTCTTTAAAACACGATGTTAATACTTTTCTTTATTGAAGAGACAAATAATAACGTTAAACGTCTGTCAAATCTATCAAGCCTTTTGGCACTATCTGTCAGTTTGACATATTATTACATATTTCTTTGTATTTTTTTTTTAAAGAATACTTAGAAAATTGGGGGAGTGGGTATGTCGCTCGCTTGCGTCTATCTACCTATGTCGTTCCCGCTTCTCTTAAGTTCTTAAACCACATCCTTCGGTTTACGTAAATCGGGGTGATTCTACCAAAACAGATTTCTTTCTGTATTATTTGTATTTGGCTTCCGATCCGATTAAGTGGAGCGCGTTTCGGATCGAGTCCGAACGTATTGTTGACTTTAACCTAACAGGGCGATATAGTTAGGTAAAACCAACTGAGCGCCATTTCACACGCAATAACAGTACGATGATTGGAACAAGAAATAACGATGTTGCTTACTTGGATTCAAAATACTCTATGTTAGTTTAGTTTAGTTTAGTTTATTTATCTATAAATACAATGTTCAAAGTTAATGTAAAAGGATACATAAGCAATTACTTATCGTATAGTGATCGTCGGATACAATGTGAAATTTAATATTATTACAATACAATATAATGTTATAGAGGTAGTTATATACAATGGTATATAAATCTATCATATAATATTTGCCATATCAAAATGTCAAAAATAATTAATAGGAATAAAGAAAAAAACTGAAATTGTACCATGATACTACAGAGTACCTATCAATGAATAAGTTAAATATGATATTCAAACAATGTCAAGTTGAAAATAAAATAAAGAATGTCAACTGAAAACAAAAACCTTACAATAAATAACAATAACAATATACATATTAGAAATTACAATCTACATGTAGTTGGTCAGATTCAGTCTATTTTGAAAGATATTCCTTAAATGTTATTTTCTATAAATGTTAAAGTCAAAATATTTTCACTGAGATGATTGCGTTTTTCCAGAATCTTCCTGCCTCGTAGTATCTCCAGACCGATACGACCTTTAAACCTTCAAGAAAAGAGCATACTTCCATCTTAAATGCCAGCAACCCACTTACAACCCCACTGGTGCTGCGGTTATCCACGGGCGGAGGTAATCGCTTCCCAACAGGAGATTCATGTGCTTGTTTGCGTCCTATATCATAAAAAAGGAAGGGCACAGCTGGGCGGGAAAGGCTCAGCCTTTGATCTGATTGTCGGCCCAGCTTATTATGAACCTTCTCAAGAAGTTTTCTCAATACCACATCGGTAAACTCCATAGGTACTACGGGTAGTAATTACTAAGTTCATCCCTAGCATTATACTCTCAACGTATTAGTTGTTAGGACTAATGGGCGCGCTTCGTAGCGGTTGCGGCTTGCTCACATCTGCCCGTTAGATGGAGCATATTTTTCTACAATTAAGGCTGCACCCGACGCCAACGACCTCGCGCATGTAGGCGGAGCTTATAGAAGATTGAGCGCATAGAGTTATGTGTTCGAAATAGAAATTCGTATGCTCACGCGCGCTACGCAACACAGGTCTGTCTAGCAACACGATTTGCCCCGCGCTGACTATACGGACGAGAGCGGGGTAGTGGTAGGAACCTAGGCGGGATTTAGGCTTATTTTTTTTAGGAATTGAAGCATAGTTTTATGAATTTCCATAAAGCAAGATAACCAAATCATTTTATAGTGTTTAGTGAGAAATATTGCAAGTTTGCATATATTTTCGATAAAAGTTGCAGTAGTAATGAGAATAGAACTGAAAAAAATAGGGGTGACTACAAGATTTTTATCTTTACTTATTTAAATTAAATAGATTTCCAGAAAAAACCATATCATTGCTCATATTTTGTAGATTGTTTTTTTTTTTCTGCGCAGGAAGTGTCATCTTTAATATGAAACATGGTTCAGAGTAACTTAGTTTAACGGTATTTTGCGGGAGAAGGAACTTTAAGTTCTACTTCTTCTTCTCATGTCCATGGTTTCGTGTTTCATATTAAGCGGGACCAGAATGTAGCGACGCTTAACGCGATGTCTGTCGCAGTCACAATTAAACTGACCAATTGTATAAATATATGTGGTTTTCCATCACATAATGGTCCTTATACACATGCAGCATACTAATTATCGATATATATATACATATAATAAAATATTTGTTTATTATTACTTTCTTACTACTAAACTTCATTTACTTCAAATTGTAGCTTTAGTTGTTGCCAAATTTCTGCCTATATATATATAACACTTTTAACGAGCAATTCTTGTAAAGCTACATATACTTATTTATTTATTTCGGGGATCTAGGAAACGGCTTTAAAGATGAAGAGCTGCAACATAGACCCGTTTCTGTGGGAGAAGCAGGCGGCCGACCGCCCTGTGTGGAGATCTTTCGTAGTTAAGCAAACAAATGATTTTGAATCCCGTCGACTTGTGGAACTCGATGTCAGACGGGATGAGCTGAAAGCCCGCCCACCAGCGGCTATTACGTACAATTACGTGAATGGTGTGCTTTCTTGTCCGTCGTGTGCACGGGTCTTCGCAAATAAAATCGGCTACGCGAGCCACTTGCGAGCACACGAACGTATTCGACGGAGCTGAAACAGTCGCCGTGGTCGAAACCGGCCGGGAGAGTATATATATCTCTGGGAAAACGCACATTTTTGAGTTTTTATATGTCACTCAGATATTTGTAATAACATTAATAATCCGTGTTCCTATAAATATAAAGCGTAGTGATATTTTGATTGATGATTTGGCTATCACTATTATATTTCATAGTGACTTTACTGCCTGTACGTGTTGCTACATCGACGACTAGATTCGATCATAGCTTAACCAATTTAGCCAATACATTCAGTTTTGCATAGATTCATATCACTGCCCTGCAGTAATATAGATCTGAACTATGTTTGATGAAGACGCAATATCTGATGTGGTTTTTGTGATGATAGTTTTATATGCATTCTGTAGCTTTATAATGCGAAATCTGCGGAAGATAATCTTTGCACTTGCGTCACGTCGCTCGTTGCGGCGATGTATGGCCGTGCGGCGAGTTTGTGGGTATGAGCGTAATATGGAATCAGCTGTTAGCAATGGAAAACTAGCTAATATAAATACTGGATGATTTTGGGGTCGTGATCTCGAATGTCGAAAATGTGTTAAGATGGTCATAATAAACATATTTCCCCATGGGACTAACCACAAAATCTCGAAAATAAATCTAATGTACACCCTAGAGGGCCCGAAGTAGACGAAATGTATGGGCACGGGAGTTTTTTTTTGGATTTTCAAATCAGTCCCATGCGAAACATTGTTCAGTATGACCATCTCAATACATTTTTGGCATTGACCATCACGACCCCGAAATTGCCCAGTATCAAGGCTCGGAAACCATTCCAAACTGTTATCATGTAATTGGCGCAATACCTTTTAATCTCGGTTTCGTTCGTAAAACCGTTATTTTTAAACCAGTTTTTAGGAGAACATTTCGATAAAGTTCTTGTCAAGTTAACCGGTTCACAATAATAAAAACCGGTTTCTTCCTATCTCGGTGTCTTTTTTACGCGGCAGACCACCAAGCCGGCCGGCCGTCTCGTCGCTCGTCGAATAAACCGGTTTATTAAAGTTATAGCACAGAAATATTTGTGCCTAATTACCTCCGCCGCCGTACATTGAGAGATTTGTACGAGGTATTTGGAATAGATGAGAAATTGAGAATAGATCTCATGAACACTTACGAATATACAAAAATTAAAGTGCTTTTTTTACGTCCTGGGCAAAATAAATTATATATAGGTCTTTACCGTAACTTGCCAGTTTCCGCATGATCTTACCTAATTATTTCTCATACTTTTGTTACAGGTAAGAACGAGTCAAAAGTCGTAATTTTTAAAAATCTTGGTAAAGACTTGGATTAACTTACCTTCTTTCGACGAGTTAAGCCATGATGGGATTGCACGAGGTAAGGAAGGATGCATGTATTTCGTAAAGTAACAATTTTCATGAGTGAACCAACTTTCTCTAGAAGTCCAAAAAATCATTTAAACATAGTTTTAAAAAGATTCTCCTCGATAAACAAACCGCTGGTATTCCATACGGCTTTTTGGTCGCAGATTTCAGAATCTAACATGGTGGAGATGGCAGGCAGACACACTGTTCACACCCTTGCTGACTTATTTATTATCACATACGACTTATATATTATAAACATGTAACACACACATACCCTCATTTTATACATCTGCTGTGACCTGGGTTCCGGCAGAAAACCAGTGCTTTACTCGAAAGAGTGAAGAGTATCACTGAGCCGTGACCCTTTTGTCCTGCTGCAACGCACACAGTATGTAGGTAGGTACTTTTATTTTATTTTATTGTTTATTAATTATGCCTATTTTGTTGTCTCAATTTTCTTTTGTGCTATTTTTATTTTGTTCCTGTAATAATTTGTGTTCTTTATGATGATTTAAACTTTATATTGTGTGTTTTTGCAGCTGCCAAATAAATGATTTATCTATCTATCTATCTATCTCTAGATACTTATTGCCATGGCATGGTTCTTTTGGGTCACTCTCACATCCCCGGCTTTATTACTTGTTCAGTATATGTTATTTTACGTCTTTCTTATTCTTGGCTGTTACCTTCCGTGATTCTTCTCACTTGATGATCTCATCGCGAAGATTAGCGTTGGAAGCCACGAGCAACATGCTGAGATGAGAGGCCATTTCATGGCATGATGGCACTTTATAGATTTAGATTTATTTATTTCATAATATGAAATTACAATATAAATTATATTAAACTAATCTATATGAATTTATACAAGGTGCCCGTGAGCATTGCGAGAGATTTTAACCGTGTATTCCTGATGGCAACAGAAACAAAAAATGTTATATAACTTTTTTTGAAATTCGTTTTAAAAAAAAACCCTTTTTTTGAACACTCCTGTACATAAAACGTAATTTTTATTGATAAACATATAACCATAAAAGTTTATTTATTTTTTTGGGGGTAGCCTCTCGAATACATTTTTTTAATTTTTCGATGTCAATCAATAGGTATGTTCAGACTAGACCTCAAAGTGGCAATACCGCAGTCAAAAATGTGTTTTGTATCGACTTATGGCGAAATAATGATTTCGAAAAACATTTAATTATCTCTGAAACAAGGCCTAATCCAGAAAATTTTATGTGACATAATAGTTTCTAAATATTACCAGGCATCCTTAGTTAAAATGTCTCGCCATGCTCACGGGCACCTTGTATTACGATCGTCAAAGAAAATTGATTATATATAATTATAAAATGTCTAGAAATATAGGTACATTACAAGTCATCATCAAAAATCAATACTAAATAAATTCTTCACAACGTCAAATAGGATAATGAAATAATAACAAATTATGGGAAAAATGTCAATATAGATACTTATATCTAGATATCTCGTAATGATCGTCAAATTAAATTAAAGTAGGTACAAGGCATTACAAAATAATAATAAAATAAAATTGCTAATTCATTCAAATAAATTTTTAATATTACTTAAATGTCATTTCCATATATTCACTTACAGAATATAATGGAGTATCCAATAAAAAGGATCTCAACTGGCGTTCAAATGCTTCGTCAGGTGTTATTTTATACTTTCTATGTTTTTGTAATATTACAAGCTTTTAATTAACTTGCTCTGTCAGTATGTATGGGACAAATCTTGCAAATTTAAATTTGACCCACTTCCCGGTTTCCGATGAAGCTGAAAATTTGCATACAAATGTAAGTCGGGTGACAATGCAATATTATGGTACCATCAAGCTGATATGACGATGGAGACAGGAGGTAGCCATAGGAATTCTGTGATAAAACAACGCAACCTAGTTGTGTTTGGGGTTTTTTGAGTTATCTCGATGAGTATTAGTTGCCTGTGGAAAAAAAAGTACAGTCAGCGATAAAAACTTGTACTAAAAATGAAATTTTTGCCAAAAACTTATTATATAATGTGTCTTGTTTGTATTTACGAATAAAATAACTCTTTTCTAAGTAACTACTATCACACTGCTATCATAATTTCTGTTTCTGTCCACGTCCCTGGATTGAGCGCAGTATGCGTGTCGTAACCTGATATTTTCAGCCGCGGCTTCGATCGGGCCTTAACACTGGGTCGCTAGTATATCGAATCGAGGCCCGAGGCATCTAACGAGCTCGGGCGAGGCGAGATAACGGAACCATCGTATCGTGACCCTGATATAGTTTTGATGTTGGATTGATAACTTTGCATTCTTCCCCATTTATAATATTAGTACAGTCGCCATCTTATATCGGAGCTGCCAAGGTGTTGTGTGTTGCAACACATATCTGAATGACAATAGTTATATTATAATTTTGAACTTTATTGGTTTCCTGGGTTTTTTGATTCGACATTATGCTTGTAAAATGAATGAAGTTCAGGGCATAGATTAGGGCGCAGGAGTGTTCGGGAAACCAGTTAACGTAAGATCCTAAAATAAATAGACCGAGAATAAGATAAGTTGGCAGCGGTTTTGACAGCTCAGAGAGTGCAAGTGTTATTTTGAATGTCAAACTACTATGAAATGATGACTTTTAATTAACACTTGCACAGTAACTGGTTTCCCGAACACTATATAAAACATCGCAAACGAATAATACTGTAAGCAGTGTTGCAGCTTTATTTAACTGTTTCTGATTAGATATTCATTATTGATGATATATATATAGTGTTTGATGCACACATCAGCGATATCGATAAGCAATTTGTTTTTTTTTTAAGTTCGAACACTGCTCTGGTTCATTTGAGATTTCAAGTCGTTACTCGTTAGGCAGTGGGAATGATATCCAAGGATGCCATACGTGACTACTGAGCGGAACCGATTACTTACACCAATCAACGAGGGTTTTATTACCTATTTATTAGTTGCGTTGTTGTGTAAGGCAGTGTTGTTTGGGGAAACTGAAAAAGTATTTGTATTTTCAATATTATCTTGTTAACAAGAAACTAAATGGTCTGAAACTAAATATTGCGAAGACCGAGTAGGTACATGGCATGTGGCGGCACGAACCCCGACCTTATAAAGGCAGGAGACGAATTTGTCGTGAAAACGAATAAATTCAAATGCCTTTTTTCCGTGCTGCACGAATCTGGTGAAATCGAGCACGACGTCCAAGCCCGAATAAGTGCTGCTTCGGAAAAATGGCGAGCAGTAACCGGTGTCTTTTGCTACCGGAGAAGCTAAAGGGCCTTGTGCACAAGAGCATCATCCGCCCAGTCCTACTATATTGTAGCGAGACCTGGCCTGTCCTCGGAAGACATGTCCAGCAGCTTCACGTCACCGAGATGAAGATGTTGCGATGGATGTGTGGCATTATGCGTTTAGATCGCATGCGTAACGAACACGTCCGTGGCAGCCTCGGAAGCCGTGACGTAGTGGATAAGCTGCAGGAAAGTCGCCTCCGACAGTACGGCCATTTAAGCCGTAGACCGGTAGACTACGTCAGAAATAGATGTCTCCACCTCTCTGTCCAAGGCTCTAGATCACGCGGCCGCAGTAGACTTAAGAAGCGCTAGCTGGGCGTCGTGATAGTGGACATAAAAGAGAACAAACTCACACCTGAGGATCGGGGATGAAGACCGGGCAAAGTCGAGAAGATTAAGTAAGAAAGCGGACCCTGGCGCTAGGCCGGTAAGCGCTTGGTTGAAGAAGGAGAAGATCTTGCTAACAAGAAAATATCATGAAATGGCTTATCTTATCACGTTATCAGTTCACAACTAAGAGGAATATAACGCTGTCTAAAACCATTTATTTTCGCTGAAAATTGGTGTATTGGGTTGAAATTGGGAGACCTTAAGATCTTCTTTATTGCAACTGGCTTGCCAGTCTATATCACTTATATCAGTTATACTTCCTGATTTATTATCGGAAAGTTGAATAAAATGCGAGATTTCTACTTGGAAGAATTTTGGACACTTCTCAGCTTTTTGTATAGGAATCGAAATTTTTAATTTCCTGAATGCAAGTTTCTTTATTTGCTGTAAAAGTGTTTTAACATTTCAGAATTATTTTAAATTTTTAGAAACTTTCTACCACTTGCACACCTCTATAACTTATGCTTTGCTTCCTAAATACCTTCATAAATTCTATTATTTATTCTATGACTTCGCTAAGTACCTACCTCTAGTCTCGTTGAGTGGTGTTAACAATTTTCGCAGGCGATTCAAATGCGCACCGATTCGAACCAATTTCACATCTAGTTCAAATGCAGCGCGCATTCCTAAATAGCTGTTAGGAAATTAAATTGTTTTGAATATTGAGCGTGTGTGAGTTCCTTCGTCTATACTAGTAACTGAGAATTAAACATTATGGCAAAGATATAAAATCTATCCAGGTCAGTTCTCTTAGTTTGTGGTTTTAGTGTTCTTAGTTCGTGCTCAAGTATATCCAGTAGTTTATCTGACTGCTACGTAATGAAATGCATTAAAATAGGAGTGTAGGTTTTTAAAATATGCTGAAAGCGAGTTTTATAGAAACATTATAAGTATTTGAATGCCTAATTATAGTTACATACACTACATACACACAATACATACATACAAATTAATCGAATTCAATACGTTTATTTCAGACACAACCGTCCATATACACAAAACGTACAAATTACATTTAAAAGAAATAAAAAACTAATCTATCATACAAAATATTATAAGCACTTGCTGTGTTTAGGAACCGCATATTACGACCGCTATTGATAACTTACTTAATAAAACGTGTCTCGACCAATACTAGAAATTAGGTTTTTCAGAATGATATTGTTTAATAATTATATTATTTTGATTTGCAGTTTTTGTCCGCATCATAGAGTGTTCATTTATGATACGTGTGAAGATAAACGTATTACCACAATAATGCATATGTTGTATTTATATGGATGCGAGCAATGTCATAATTTGATAATTAAATAAAATGTTTAATTAGTATTTCCAATTAAGTAATTGGAAACCAGCAAATACTTAAAATATAAATAAAGTTTGATCGTCTAATCGGCTCTCTAGATCTTTGTATTATCCCTCAATTTGTGACACCCTTATTTTCTTGCCAACGGGTAAAAACATCAAAATTTTATTTATATTCCAATTTCATAGAGATACAGCGAAAGAAAATAGATTTTATTTCATTATAAAGCTCACCATCTTCTTGTAGTTGTTATGCCAAACTTCTGTCATAGGCACTCGCTTGCCGTCATCCAGATCATACTTTTATATCACCATATCTCAATACAGTATTGTATTACGCATGAAATCAATGATTTTTAACTTTTTTTTGCACGCTGGTGCCACTAGAAAGCTGATTAAGTTCTAGGCGATCTTAAAATCAAAACTACAAAACCCACACCTACTATAAAAAGGTATACCTCATCATATTATTCATGGCTGACTATTTGATGGAACGAATCAAGATGATCGTATTAAATCTCCGCGGGAACGCAGCCAGGCTAATCCAACCGCTCATCAAATAAATAAATGCCCGACCAAATCCAATTTTTACCAGTTTATACGCTGATCAGATTAAACAAATTGGTTTTAGACGAAACTCAATTCTGACGCTTCGTAAGAATCGAGATAACATGAGGCCGATTCCGGTTTAATAATTTGATAAAATGTTCATTTCATTTTGATACGACCTTGAGTCATGTCATCAATTCAACATATCAGGGTTTGACAGGCGAAATTTGGTAAGACGTTAAAAAAATGCGAGGACAAAATGTTACTATAAGTCCATGTCGATAAAGTTATGACGTAAGACAGTACCGTTATGTTATTTTTAAATATTATACTCGCTTTTACAATAAAATGAACTGAATTATTATTCGGTGTAATTTCGATTAGTCTCAAAATGACTAGAGTTAATATCATCTGTGAATGTCACGCCCTCGCCAGACAAAGAATGAAGGACTTTGGAGCAGGCTATCTATCTGGAACCAAATGAATTCAAAGTGCTACCCATGAGCTCCATCATCCGGCTCATGGAGATGGTGGAAAAAGCTCTTGAGTAGTTGATAGATCTTTCCTAAGGGAGCAACTGCACAAAATATCCCTATATGTCAAAGTGCGGATACAAGGGCCTCCGAAAATCATAACATAAGAGTCAATATCAAATGCTAGATATTGACAGTTGCCATAGGAAGAAATCAAACAGGTTTGCATATAGATTAATAAAGGAGCACTCTTAATTCATATGGTTTGCTTCAAGGATGAGTCACATTTTGTTACTATGATTAAAAAATTGCATGCAATGGATAACACTTGAGTCGATATTTAATTTATAATTAAAGTTAATAAATACCTAATATCATGTCAAATACCTAGTGCATGTTAATTTGCATTTGTGACCTGACGAAGCCTGTGTTGTGAATATTTTATATACAAACTTGATAATTTTTAATTAAGTAATTAAAATTATTACGTTCACGTTCTAAACCCATATTTTCTATTTCCTGCTGTGGCACACGGTATGCTAAAAATTCTTTCTTTAGGCGCACTTATTTTTTGTATAATGAATCTCTATACGATATAGATATTTTTGTTCATAGTTTGTCCGTGTTCAAGAACAAAGTTCGGCAAATTTTGTTTTCTAGAAATTGATCAATTTGGTTCCAGTCATATTTTTCATAGTTTTGTATGTTTTTGTTACTTTACTTGCATGTAGTACACAACTAAACCGGTAATTTATTATTGCGTAATTTACATTTCTATGTAATCGTTTTCTTAGTAACGTAGGAAACTTTAGGCCTATTTTTAGTTCATTTACTTTAGATATATTTGTAAAAGGCTGTTTGTTTTCTAAAAAAATAATAATATTATTATCACCGGTACTTTTTTGCCCCCGAAAATCGGGTCATCAGGCATCTGAAGATCACTAATAAGTGCGAGCTAGATTCCAGATGTACGCCTTGCCTTTATATTACATTTCGTGAGCACAAACAGCGTGAATCACTAACACTTGTCGAAACACAATTCAAGGCCATATCAAATTGTTAAATGAGAATCGGTTTCAAGATTTGAGAGTTTATTTTCAGTTTGCCGATAGATGGAACAGTGGGTAGATAAAATCATCGCAATTTTGAGGCGTTTTTATAAAAATAGCAGTTCTAAAAGGGAAAATATGGTGTAAAAAAGAAAGATATATTAAATATCATGAAATTTAAATGGAAAATACGAGTTGATGTTCGGCCAAATCATATCATATATGCTAAGTGAGTATCAGTATTCCATGCTTCTGTGGATGTCGAAACCGTAATTAAGAGCGTATATGCTCCTCTAGATATCGTTTTCTATAAGATTTTTACAAGCTTTTATTAATTTGTCAATTTATTTAGCTATGTTTGTACGGGTCAAATCGTGCAAGTTAAAATTGACCCACTTACCGGTTTCCAAAAGTTGAAAATTTGCATGTATAAGTAAATTGGATGACAATGTATTAATATTATTGTACCATCGAGCTGATCTGACGATGTAGATAGAAGACGCCCGAAGGAACTCTGTGATAACAACGCGTCTGACTAATCAACTTTGTACGAGATAAAATTGTCTCGATAAGTAGTTGCTTATTAAAAGAAAAGTCCCCAAATCAAAGTCCAAAGTCTAGAGCATCGTCGCAAGGTTGCCAGCCTAACGATCTTTTACAGGATACATTTCGGAGAGTGTGCCGAGGAACTGCACAACCTTATCCCTCCGTCCCCATTTCACCATCGGACTACCAGACAATCGGCACTCCGGCATCGCTTCATATGGTAGGTATTCCACAAATACGCACGAAGCGTTTTGCTTCAACATTTCTTATGCGAACTGCCAAGGAATGGAATGCCCTGTCCGAGTCTGTGTTTCCACATGAGTACAATCTGGGTATCTTCAAGGCTAGGGTAAATAGGTATCTCATAGTTAAGCATGCTCCACCGTAGACCGCATCATCACTTACCATCAGGTGAGATCGTGGGCAAATGCCTGCCTATCGTTATAAAAAAAATAAAAACAGTCTCCGTGTACAGTCTGCGATAAAAGCTTACATCGAAAATGACCTTTTTTGATTTAAAAAAAAACTGATTTGGTGATAGCATTGAATCTATTTAACCTATAATTTTAAGTTACTTTGACAAGATTTAGATTATTTAAAGCCTTTCCTTGGTAATTTGGTTGCTAAGTTCAGAAACTAATATTGCTTTTTAGTTTTTGTATTTTTGTTAGCATATTAAGATATCTCACTGCTGGGAAAAGGCCTCATGCTCTATTCTTAATATTATATTATTTATACTTCGACGGTCCAATTTTATGAAATACCACTCTATACTAAAATAATACTTTAAAACCCAAAAAAAAAAATCATCACGAACAATGTGACTCTTCAAAGTCATCGTTAATTCTTTATCTGATTATATATTCGGAGCTATTTTAGATTTACTCATTGCCCGTACCTTTTTTGTGACTACGCATCGAATTTTAATAGGCTTATACTAATCCACACACGTAATGCGATTATTCTTATTTAAAACAACTCACTTTCATTTGAACGGGCTTATATGAATATTTTTAATGGTAGCTGATGTTTGCTTGCGAAGTTACCCGTGTGGAAGTGATTATATTTAAATGATTAAGTAAGTAAGTAAATATTCTTTATAGCACCAACAATTATAAATTTTAAATACATGTAAAATTACAAATAAATTTAACTACATCGGACGATTCTTAATACCAGTACTGAAATGCGATATTGGTCCTCAATACCTATTCTGGAATTAATATAGGTATTCAACTTAACCATAATTAATAATATTTATAAGGTACAATCAGTCTTATAGTAAATAGTCCTTTTTAAATATTTATTACCAATTGTCTAATTTATTTTATTGTTCTCGCCGTAGTTAAACTTTTTAAATTTTTTACAATTTCTTTCGTATTTTTTTTAAATAAAATTCCAATACCGGAAATATAGTGGATATTTCGACATTAATCCTATTCAGTTCTGGTAATGCAACATCGGCATCGTGGCATTAGACATACTGGAAATAAGCTTTGTACCTTATTTCCTTTCCTAACCATAATCGTTCCCACGACTGAACACCTTTTTGAACTCACAACCTCCACTATGTTGTTTCAAATGAATTTACCATTACCTAATCAATTGAATAATGCCATATCATCGATAAAGGCACTCTCGATACAACAACACTTCCCAATCTTCATATCACCAACCAAAATCATGCCTCAATAAAATCAACACAAGTTTCCGTTTTAATCAATTAATTCGGACCAAGGCTCTCGCCCCCATAAATTGGGGATAAAAGTGGTCAAGCCGTGCCCCCGTCCGACCCCCAGATAACTTCGGGCCCTACCATGTGTTACCGGGCTTGACTTCGGCACTAGGCGGATACATTTCGGAAATCGTACGTTATTGTATTTGTGCACGACCTATCGTCGAACGTAAGTTCAGTACCCCTAGTGTAATTTTAGTCGATATCGAAACGTGACGTACGCGTTTGCGTTAAGTCTCATTTTGTATGGGTTTTTGAACAGCGCGCCAAGCGGGACGTTTTGGAATGTCAAAAATCTCATACAAAATGACACTTAACGCAAACGCGTACGTCACGTTTCGCTGTCGAAAATATTTACACTAGGGGTACAGTTAGGGTAAACGACAAAATGGCCAAAACGAGTTACGTTTACAGTTTTCTTTAGAATTTGATTATATTTTGGTTGATGTATAAGAAAAAATATGTACTTACTTAACGTGTACGTGAGTTCTTAGAGCAAACAGTTAAAAGTACTTCGGTGTGAGCATGGTAGAATAAAAAGTTGTTAAAGATAAAATATAATATATGGATAACATAATTTATTTTTCACTTCTCATGCTTATATTACCGACGACCCTTATTACCTTCGCTGTGAAGCCCAAAATCTGCCATACAAACTCCCTCCCCCCACTCCCGCCGCGTTTTTTTATGATATGCAAATTCTTAATCTGTGACTTTTATTAGCAACACGATTTTCAAACGCTAAGGAAGCCAATAAGGATATCTAAATGATGTCATCTTGGTAACGTTCGCGCATGCATTTTGCTTGTACTTGTTTGCACGTAATGCCGTGGAGACGCACGGAAGAATGCTAACAAAATGACACCATTTTTACTAAATAATGTAAATTAGAATTACCTCTACGTTATAATTCCTTAAATTTGTACGCATTTTTCAAGTGGCAATTTTTTTACCAAGCTATTGTCTAGAACCAATAGTACGCGAGGTCATTGAAACGCACTTACTTTTAACTGACTCTTATCTGTCACTTAATCTAAATGTCCCGCGGTGTGTGCTCGGACCGATGCCAGCCCGATCTCTAAACCTCTATCGATTTAAACTTTACTGAATCACACTAAATTGCACCGTATTCGGCTGAAATAGAGCTTGAAGTTCAAGTAACGGTCAGGTAAAGCTGGGTATACACTTGTGCTCAACGCGATTTGCTGTTGAAGACGTATGCGGGTCGAATACTGAAAAATAGAAATGTTTTTTTTTTTACTTTGTAACTAACTGCAACGTTTTGGACGTTGTACCATGTCTTTAACTAAACATGAAGAATATTATCATCACCGACCTATTCATAATACGTCCACTGCTAGGCCCACGACAGATGTCATTTTAAAAGTAAAAGACAGTTCCCACTATCAGGTTTGACAGTAGTTGTAGGACAACATTGTGATCGGAACTAAATAAACAGACTTACTCTCAAAGTATATGAACTCATGAAATAATATGTGTTTTCTTCTTCTCAGTCGCTATTCATCCTTGCGGAGTGTCGTGTTTAATTGGTAATAGCCGGCACAGATGTTGCTTGCCTTACAATTTCTCGCCATTTTTCGCGGTTGGAGGTCATTCTGGTAAATTCATTCAATTATTCACGGCAAATTTAATCTGGTCAGTGTATCGCCGAGGTAGATTTTTACACGGACTTGTTCAGTTTGCTCTACAAAATGTGTTTGTTAAAATGTGTCTAAGCGAGAGACATCGATCGAAGGATCGATGCATGTAGTTTAGTCGAAGGTTGCCCACCAAATAACCAACCGCAAGCACTGCCAGCATAAACACGTATATTTTATAAACTATAAAAATAGTTTTTGCTAACCGACTTCAGAGTTTTTGAAGGAGGAGGTTTGTAATTTGTCAGATTTCTTGGATTTATTATTATGCATGTGCTCCATTTCCTGAAAACGGCTGAAATATGCAAGAGCGGAGGAAAGGCATATACAGAAATTTAGATTTTAGTGTTTTGCGATAGGCCTTAAGGCACTCGCGGCGCGTCAGTCGCCTGTCGTGACGTCACGTGACGCTGTCCATCGCAAGTGGAGTTTTAAGTATACCGTGGCCCCTCTCGGCCCATGGACTCATATTTGGACTAGTTTGCTGTCCTAAAGTTACGACAATGTTAAAACATCATTAGAAAGTTTAGAAACATGATAGTAACTTACTAGTAAATTATTATAAACTTCATTACGAATGGCAAAAACCTGCAATAAGTATTTGATTAGTTTTTTCAAAACAACCCACTTGCAGGCTTTTTATAAATTAAATTAAAACTGGCAATAGGCTTGTTTGACTAATAAATCAGACTAGCTTTTTTTGCACTGGCAAAACGATTAACCACTATAACAGAGTTAGTGACTGTGTCATCGTCAGTTTCTTCTGAGATATAAGTTTTTAGATCTCAGGTTCTGTTTTCATTTAAAACAGTTGGTGAATAAATGGATGTTTCCTAAGTCAATAAGGATCTCAAAGATACGAGCCGGAATCGAACTCACGACCCCCATTAGAAAAGCCGCACGTCTTACAGGTGCTGGTGTATTATTTCATGGTGCAACCGGACAAGCAGTAGAAATGATTCTACTGCTTGTATTGTTGCATCGTCTTGCTCAGTATACTCAACAAAAAACAGATTAGTTCCTGTAAGTCCTGCCCAGAACATCCGCAACCAAAACAAATATGCCCTCAATTGAGAATAGTGGGCAGAATCCGTTAAAATTCTCTAGTGAGACGACGCTAAATATAATCTATCCCTTTTTCAATTAAAATTAGAACCATACAAAACGACAAGCACTCAACAGGTTCATGAAAAGTTACGTTCCTGTTGCAGAGAAAATATTCTATATTTCCAAGGTAGTTGACATTCAGTTTATTGCTCGTCTGCAGTAGTGAACCACTGTGCGGCGTCATAAAGTTTTATGATTTTTTTATTACATTATATTATATCCGTTTATTACTTAGCAAAATGAATCTGAGATTTTATGTGACTTGATACGCCGCATTGAGTTTAGGCACGTTTGTTAGTTATAAATAAAAACAATATAATTGGAATATCTAACTAAGCAAAGTTTTTATTTTGAGCATTGGTGCGACATTCATCACCAGTCTACACATGTGACACATGTCCCACTGTTGGGCATAATAAGGCCACTCACTGAACAATTTGACTTGGTATAATTGTCCCCACAGTACTACCCTCATACAAAACCTAGACCCATATGGTGGAAAAATTTACTGCCTAGGGATGAGGTCTTGGTGGCTCAGATGCCAGAGCGCTGGAGTATAGATCCAGACGCCGTGAGTCTCACCCAAGACAGTCATTTTTCTATATTTAAATTTATTTTAAGTTTACCCTCATACAAATTGTGAATTCACTGACGATGTAGTTCATGTCATCCACGATGACGCATATAATTAATAATCAAACGAACTTACCTGTGAAGTTTGATTACAATTATGCGAGTATCCAAATCCAAGACAACAAATATAATTTACTAGCAGTACACGTTATCGTGCAGTCCAAGTCACACATTTTAGAGATTATAGTATTTAAAAAACAAGTTCGCGCTGTCCCTCTCACTCGCTACGCTGCGTTCCTGCTTCGACATCGCTCCTCCAGTACTCATTATTTCAGAGTTATTTTTGTGTTATTAACAGAGACTATTTTATTTTCATTTTTGGGGATGGGGGGCGGGTCTTTGTTGTCTTGGATTTGGATACTCGCATAATTGTAATCAAACTTCACAGGTAAGTTCGTTTGATTATTAATTATACTTCGTATCCAAATCCAAGACAACAAATATAATTTACTAGCAGATGTTCAGAGCTTTGTATTTAAATTCAAATCCTGAATGCGAAAATAAAATAAAATATCGATATCAAATCAGTATGTTACGAACATACTGATATTATTGATTTTGACTAAAGAGAACAACGTACCACCTAGAAGTTATTAATTTATATCCAATTTAAATAATTATTTATGTATCCACATAGTATAAATGTAAAATGTATGTATAGCATAATAAAATTAAGGAGTGAAATTGCTCTTGGTATTTCATTTCGTTAATATTAAAAAAGTATAAAACTTTCTTTGATTTCACTGTAGTATATTGATAAAGTTGTATATATCTTAATATTCACAAGGTACAACTATTTTTATGTCATTTACAAGCCAGGACGCCATTAAGTGTAAATGTGTTTTCAAGCTTTAGTTGGCTCTAAATAAGTTTTAGATGGGCATTTTCTGTCTGTAACCATATAAACAAACCATTTTGTATAATTTAGTATTTACCAACCATTCTCTGGATGTAATTACAACGGAGACAAACAAGCATACGGCCTGCCTGATGGTAAACAATCACCGTAGCCTATGAATGCCCGCTACTGCAGAGGTATATTACATGCGCGTTACTGACCCTAAAATATAATCTAATTTTATGTTACGACACTTAAAAGTTAATTTTGAATACAGCAATCAATACTTTCCTCGGTAAATAGCCTTTGAGTGAGGTAGATAAAGGAGAATTTTCTTCATTGTAAAGCTACCATAAATATCAAGGCTATATGTAAGTACTTTAAAACTAAGTCTGGACAATTACTAGTAGAGTATCCTGTAGGTATTAAGTATTTGAAACTTATCACTTTGAAAATATAGATGGACTAATTTTAGTTATTACCACAGATCAAGAAATAGTAATATGATATTATTTATAACTAAATAGCTAATCTCATCTGCTTATGCGTATTTGAACGATGATGGCTACTACGCTAACAAGTGGCAAGGAACTTAGGTAGATTATGTGTTGAGTTATGATATATTTGTGAACAAAATATCTGGCATGACTTGTAACTTGTACTTCATTTTAAGGAGTAACATTTTTTAACGTTACCTACAATAAAACTGTACAGTGTGCATTGCGACGAAAAATGAAAACTATTTAAGCTTTCTTTTACAGCAAGACAATATGACAACCCGAGCATTTACATTTCAGACAATAATAATGTTATTGTTAAAGGATTTCAACCCTTTATTGCGATTATTAATCTAGCTACTTAGCGCAAGCGACTGCAACACGTGGCAGCATAACTCTAGTTGCATGGTTGCACAATTTACAGCACTTATTTCGCGTCGCGGGATAGTGCATCAACGGCGGTTCACCTCTTGTTTGATGCGGCGATGTTCCCCTGAAGTTTGGAGCTGAGAATCCGTAAGTAAATTGTACCGGATTTATTACATTAGGCTCGTTGATATGGTATATTCTTGACAGCATATCAAAGCTGACGTTTGAAGTTATTAGGAGTATATAACAGCGTGATATGAGTACGAATCATAAATTTGGGTTAAAGGGTTTACAGATATATTTTTTCCTATATGTTGTTTACATACAGCATTTCTTTGTCTGTAAGGGCAATGACATTGCGTACATTTTGTTTAAGGTATTTTAGGCCGCATTAACACCTATTAAATTACCTCAGCGTAACAAGAACCTCCTTTATATTTCATTATTTTTACAAGTCCTGTAAACTTTAGCTCAACCTTAAATATTTTTGCTCTTTAGTCCCTTATATTTACATGCGTAAAGCTACTTCCAACACTATTAAAGTCTTCAATCATTACATTGGCATCAACACTGTTATAGTAGAGCAATGTTATATATCTTTGACGATATCATTTTGAGATATGTATAATGACCGACTGTAGACCGAAGAGCGAAGTGACCGAAGAGCGTAGCGACCGAAGTGCGAAGCGACCGAAGAGCGAAGCGACCAAAAGGAGCAAAGCAACCGAAGAACCAAATGACCGAAGCATTATAACCTCGACACTTAAAATGAAGCACATATAGCCTCGACGCTGCGGAAATGGAGGCCTCGATACGATTATTGTGGAATTGTATAGTACATATAACTTAAAGTGCGGCATAAATCTTCGTCACTGCGACAGCTGCGACAGCGGACCCCTTGACACAATTATTGTGGAGTAATGATAGCATCCTCACTATGACGTGGGGCAAACTTAGCTTCAACACTACGACAGCAGAGCCCTCGACACAATGATTGTGGAGTAATGATAGCCTCCTCACTATTAAAGTGGGGTACATATAGCCTCGACGCTGTGAAAGCGGAGCCCTCGACACAATGACTGTGGAGTAATGATAGCCTCTTCACTATTAAAGTGGGGCAAATATAGCTTCGACGTTGTGAAAGCGGAGCACTCGACACAATGGTTGTGGAGTAATGATAGCCTCATCACTATTAAAGTGGGGCAAATATAGCTTCAACGCTGTTAAAGCGGAGCCCTCGACACAGTGATTGTGGAGTAATGATAGCCTCATCACTATTAAAGTGGGGCAAATATAGCTTCGACGCTGTTAAAGCGGAGCCCTCGACACAATGGTTGTGGAGTAATGATAGCCTCATCACTATTAAAGTGGGGCAAATATAGCTTCAACGCTGTTAAAGCGGAGCCCTCGACACAATGATTGTGGAGAAATTATAGCCTCTTCACTATTAAAGTGGGGCAAATATAGCTTCGACGCTGTGAAAGCGGAGCCCTCGACACAATGGTTGTGGAGTAATGATAGCCTCATCACTATTAAAGTGGGGCAAATATAGCTTCGACGCTGTCAAAGCGGAGCCCTCGACACAATGATTGTGGAGTAATGATAGCCTCATCACTATTAAAGTGGGGCAAATATAGCTTCAACGCTGTTAAAGCGGAGCCCTCGACACAATGATTGTGGAGTAATGATAGCCTCATCACTATTAAAGTGGGGCAAATATAGCTTCGACGCTGTGAAAGCGGAGCCCTCGACACAATGGTTGTGGAGTAATGATAGCCTCTTCACTATTAAAGTGGGGCAAATATAACCTCGACGCTGTGAAAGCGGAGCCCTCGACACAATGATTGTGGAGTAATGATAGCCTCTTCACTATTAAAGTGGGGCAAATATAGTACCATGTCGACATCTCATTTATAAGAAAATATTTATTTAATATGTGTTTTAATTTTGAACTATTAATTAATGTGCATTATAAAATTACATTAAAACTTTAATCAACACAGTTAATACCGATTTTCTGTTTGATGAATATCTTGTTGCACAGTAAACCTAAGCTTCTAAGTACTCACGGAAAGGAGAATTATTATTAGACGGAGTCCACAATATTACACAAATCAAGTATATCTTTCCATAATATATTTCATTTTAAAATTATATTATATTATGTTAATCAAAGCTGTCTAATAATAACAAAGCGGGTAACTAACTGTAGATCAAATTTAGGAGGCGACCACATCGATTGGACCCAAGACTCGACGATACCGCGATGTCCGATTAAAGCCTACTACCTAATCCGTCATGATCCATACGATAGATTCACTATGGCCCTCATATGGGGCATGGGGCGCACGGTATCGGAGCACGCATAGCACGTCCCGTTTGTATACGTCGATTAATGGCATTAAACACTTTAAACTGTCAGTCAGACTAAATAGTCTTCCAATGTCTTATAGATTGTGTATTGATTGACATTACTCCTGTATATTTATACCTATAGGTATCCTCATAAGACGCTCATTAAACTTGTTGGTACTGTGTATGTACATTTGCATAAAGACGCGTTTTGTTATCATTCATAGGCACTTATTACCAATCGGCAAGGATTACCATTGTATCTGTTTTATTGTATGGTAGGGTAGATCGGACATGGTAAAAGCCGCTTTCGTGAAACGATTACCTAGTATATATTAACTTTATTCAGATATGGTTTGTATATTTAAATCTGTACGCGAAAGCATCTCGTAAAAAAAAAATGTGAGTGAACATTGCATTTTATGCAATCATAAAATGAAATCTAAATAATATTATATTAGTAAATAATACTATAATAGTACGTATTACAATTATTTAAAGTTCAAATTGTAATCTATTTGTAGCCCCATACTTATTTTTTCCGTAATTTATTTATTCAAAAAAGAAGGTAGTTGTAGTAAGTGATTTCGTATGAACGTAAAAATTACTTACTTGATTTCTTAGGTAATAAGTTTATTACGCTAAACGAACCTACAATTTCAAATTGAAAGTTTAACTGCCATGTAAGTATGGCAAACGAGACTAGACTTGCCGAGCTGAATAAACATCAATTTTTCGTTCGAGGGTACGGCGGTCGGCAGTTCAAATAATGTTTTGATTCTATACTTCTTATTCAGCGCACAATAAACATTAATCGAAACACAATTAGGTACACATATTTAGAGGAACACTATTTTGGCGAAAATACGTGTGACTCGGACTAACACAAAAACATGTAATGAGTACTGGAGGAGCGATGTCGAAGCAGGAACGCAGCGTAGCGAGTGAGAGGGACAGCGCGAACTTGTTTTTTAAATACTATAATCTCTAAAATGTGTGACTTGGACTGCACGATAACGTGTACTGCTAGTAAATTATATTTGTTCTCTTGGATTTGGATACGAAGTATAATTTATCAAATCTAACCTTTAATAACATGTTATTACGAGTCAAGGCAATCTTCTTCGTGAATAACACGATCTATAGATGCTTAAATAAGATAGTTCTAAAAATAAACGTTCAAGATTTTTAATTTAAACCGCTAGTACAGTCAACGTCAAATACTTCGTAGCAGTCAAAGTGGCCAAATAGTTCGGTACACCATACTAAATATATGGCCAAATAGTTCGGTACACCATACTAAATATATGGTGTACCGAACTATTTGGCTACTTTGACTGCTACGAAGTATTTGACGCTGACTGTACCTGGGCGACCGAGCTTTGCTCGGTTATAACTATTTATTGTAATATGGTGGTGTATAGGTGATAATCTTAACTACATTTTTTTTACTAAATAAAACTTGTCTAAAACAATAAAAATTAAAAAATTATATATAAACTTGAACATATAAAAAAAAAAGTTAGTCACCGGGCGAGATTCGAACCCGTAACACTCGATTAGCAGTCCGCGTCTTAACCCGCTCAACCCGCTGGACCAGACGGACAGTGGCCGGCAACACGAAATTAGCGACGATAATCTGCGTCGAAAGAAAAACGCATGAAAACTCGGAAACACGCGTTTTCCCAAACATAAGACTAATCTAGATAGATTGTATACCCCCAAAAACCCCGATATACCAAATTTCAGCGAAATCGTTAGAGCCGTTTCCGAGATCACAGAAATATATATATATATATATATATATATATATATATATATATATATATATATATATATATATATATATATATATATATACAAGAATTGCTCGTTTAAAGGTATAAGATTAACTTCGATATAAGTTTGCTCATTAACAAAACATAATTAAACGCTTCAAAAACGAGTAAAAAATGTTCCAGAAAAGCTGGCTTCAACAAAAACGCATAATAAGCAATTTAATTCGTAGGTTCCCGTTAATGTTAATTCATAAGGGAAGCCATTTCAGCTCGGTTTTGTCGGAGGCGCCATTGGTAATTTTCTTAATTACGGCTGAGTCGATATTCCTGACGTTAACTTAGCATTCGCCTATGTTGAACAAGTTTGGGGTGGCCTCGAGATCCATATCTAGGTGGATATCATGACCGTGCTGGTTACTTGATTCTATGTATGACAGTTTTAGTATGATATCGAGATCCTATTTTATCTTCATCATCTTCCTCACGTTTGTCCTGGCGTTTTGCCACGGCTCATAGGAGCCTGGGATTTACTTTGCAACTGATTCCAAGATTGGTATAGGCACTAGTATTATTGGAATTAACCCGGTTTCCTCGCTAGGTTTTCCTTCACCGGATAGCGACTGGTAAATTTCAAATGCTGAGGATTTCAAGAGCTGGGGTTTGAATCCGCCGAGACCACAGTACGTAGCACACCTTTCTGATTCTTTCGGTTGCATTTTAAAACTAATTAATGACGGCGCATTCGTGACATGACCCGGCAGTCGGTTGTACACAGTCGGCCCCATCACGTGCGTTAGTTTCGCTGAATTAGCTAACCTATGCTTAACACCCAAGAGTTTGTGGGCGTTCCGCAAGTTACGACCGTGGACGTCAGCCCCTCTCGCGTATTCATTAAGGTGACATCGCACATAGACGGCCACTTAGTACATCACCATGGAGGGCAGCATGAGTATCTGGAGGTCCTTGAAGTGCGGTTTTGCAGATATACTTTGTCCTACCAGCGCAATCGCTCGTACGGCTCTTTTTTGCGCTCGGAAGACACACTCCCATTCGGCAGCGCGGCCCCACAGCTCCACGCCGTATTGGAGGATCGAGTGCACAGTGGCAAAATAGCAAGACCTTACCACCCTTGCCAGGCGTCGCAGTGCGAAGCAGCCAGTCGGCCACTTGCCAGTTTGTTACAAACTTAAATAGTATGTGCTCTCCACTGGAGGCCCCTATCAACCCATTACCCCGACTACCCAGAAATGCGGTGTTTTGGACCTGACCTACTTTGACACGGTCCACGTGACATCTTTGATATCCACTTATATAAAATCACTAGTATTGTCTTTAACAACAACCAGCTAGTACTTCTTGGCTTTGCACTTCTTCTGAGACCAGCCGGAGGCAATAAACCCCACGCTATTTGACGGATTGAGTCTTTCGGGCCAATCCCTGTCCAGTGTCTAATGTTTAATATGAAGGTTCTCTTTCAGCGAACGCTCGCTATGTAGCGTCGGGAATAGACGGTCCGCTGCAACGACGGAAACTGTCCCATTCACGAGGTTATTTCATTCTGAAGACTAAGCTAATGACACTTAGTTCGCTGGGCATATTATGAACATTTTAATATTATGCAGATGCGATTCACGATTTTACACTGTAATGTTTTGAAACCGCGACTTGCACCCAGAGATATTCAGGGCAGGTTACTTTTTGTACTTCTTTTGCGTACTATTTTGTGATTTTTGTGCCTATTAGATATATCAAAAAGGATATAAAGTAGTTCATGAATGAATGAATGAATGAATGAATGAAATTTAATCCAGAAAATTATTTCCATATACATTTACACATAATTACATTACATAAAGAATTAAATTAAATTAAAATCAAATTAAATAACATCCTAAAATTTAAATAACAATATATTATATTAAATTAAAATTCAAATAAGGGCCTGCGTCCCGGGTTACCCTGAGCCCGTCACGATAGGCTTGTGGTAGCCCCTCCAGTGCTCGTGCAGCGGGCTGGCGTCCCATTCTCTCACCGCCGACAGTAGCGTGTTGGAGGAGCCGTAAGTATATTGCCTTTCTGGCGGTGGCGGTTCTCGCGCGCAGCAGTTAATGAGTTTTATGATAAACATTTGGCTAAACCAACCATAATCTAAAATATATGTCATATACTAAATGAAAAGTGAAGAAGCCATCAAAAAGAAAAAAAATAATAATACTGTAGTTGTTTATGATACTAGTGCGGAAAATAGGAAATCCGCAGAGTGAGGTGAACACGAGTTGCAAATTTGCCTCTTCGCACATGTATACAACATTTTATAGTACATATGGCCCTTTAAATTTTCGACATAGTTACGTAATTTACTAATTATCGCACTAGTGCGGTAAAGCAGAACCATATGTACAGTATTAGTACTGTAAAAGAGATACGGTCTAGCTGAGGTGGGGAATGTAAACGCTCCAGGTAGATTCTCATTTTATGGTAATATATATTTATTCCCATTAATATTATGTACCTAAACATTTTAATGCGTGATCTCATCAAATTAAGAAAAAAACTCACAAAAACCGCGATAAAACTCAAAGTAACGAAAACAGCTGTAGCGAACAAATATTGAAATACCAAGTTAAATGGAATTTTGATTTGATTCCTTCAAGCAGATTATAATTTCAAATTAGTCTGAGATGAAAAATCGGAAAGTTGCTGCTCCACGTGAGCGCCACTACGTAACATGATTATGGTAATCTTGCGTGCAATTTGGATGGATTCTTCGAAAGTCTCTAATGTGCTAAACTTGGTAAACGTGTTTTAGGGAAATCTTTTGTTGATTACGTCCGATTCTTAGCTTAACATATTGAGTGCTGGGAACCCGCACGGCGGGTTTTCTGTTCGTAATCGCTTCCCTCTACAAATCGGGAAAACGCTGTGATCGGCTATGAGCGTAGCGCTACGAAAACGTTGGTAGGTAGTGCTTGCGTTAAGAGTAAAGTGAAATATCGCTTTTTCATACAAACGTCATTCCCGTTTTATGAGTAGTATTTATATGTAAGAAAATATATTTTGTATTAATATAATATATTATATTTGAGCTAGACTGACCTGATGTTTTCATTACAAGTTAAATTGTGACGCAATTTTACACATATAGATTATCACCACGTGACCCATATTTGCGTCATGTTTTTTAGTATGAGGCATTATGATAATTATGCGTTTTTTCTGTGTACTTCATAAAATAAAATGGACTTGAAAGACTAATTGATCCATTTTATTAACGATAAGATCGTTTTTTCTGCATGTATGTGGCGAGTCTTTACAAATGCCACAATTCCATACTTAACAATAGTAGGTACATAACAAAAAGAAAGATGCATCTCCAATGAAGCAAGCATTAAGCCACTGATTGGTGAATTCTGGAGCCTCGTTCTTGTTGCCTCTGGCATTTTCATCACTGCCACTTTTGACCCAGATTAAAATTTTCTCGGACAACTCTTGCTGGTTTTTGCCTGTTATTTTTTTTTTGTTTTGTTATACTGTGTAAGTTTTTATTACTGTTGCGTTACACAGATCTAGACTAACCTGATGTTTTTATTACAAGTTAGATTGTGACGCAATTTTACACATATAGATTATCACCGCGTGACCCATATTTGCGTCATGTTTTTTAGTATGAGGCATTATGATAATTATGCGTTTTTTCTGTGAACATAATAAAAAACAATTGACTTGAAATACTAATTGATCCATTTTATTAACGATAAGATCGTTTTTTCTGCATGTATGTGGCGAGTCTTTGGACACAATTCCATACTTAACAATAGTAGGTACATAAAAAAAAGAAAGATGCATCTCCAATGAAGCAAGCATTAGGCCACTGATTGGTGAATTCTGGAGCCTCGTTCTTGTTGCCTCTGGCATTTTCATCATTGCGACTTTTGACCCAGATTAAAATTTTCTCGGACAACTCTTGCTGGTCTTTGCCTATTTTTTTTTTGTTTTGTTATACTGTGTAAGTTTTTATTGCTGTTGCATTGAATAGTTACACAGATCATAAACGATTGACGTTATTCAAAATAAAGTATTTTGCATTCAATCTTTTATTTTTTTCTTGGACATTCTTATCCAAATTGACTAAGCCCTACAGTAAGCTCTAGAAGGCTTGTATTGTGAGTACTCAGACAACGATAAATATAATATATAAATACTGAAATACATAGAAAACACCCATGACTCAAGAAAAAATATCCGTGCTCATTACACGAAGAAATGCGCTTACCGGGATTCGAACCCAGGACCATCGGCTTGACAGGCAGGATCACTAACCATTAGCCCAGATAGGTAGACTTTGAACTAAATGAAAAAGCTGCTTTTATTTGCGGTTTTTTTTTCATATATTTTTTTTTAGCTCCACTTGCGATACAAACTTTATAGAGCTTAAAGTACTGTGAGATTTCCAATAGTTGTTTTTTTTATACTACGTCGGTGGCAAACAAGCATACGGCCCGCCTGATGGTAAGCAGTATCCGTAGCCTATGTACGCCTGCAATTCCAGAGGAATTACATGCGCGTTGCCGACCCTAACCCCCTCCCGCTCCTCGTTGAGCTCTGGCAACCTTACTCACCGGCAGGAACACAACACTATGAGTAGGCTCTAGTATTATTTGGCCGCGGTTTTCTGTAAGGTGGAGGTACTTCCCCAGATGGGCTCTGCTCTAGATCTGGAATGACATCCGCTGTGCTGTGCCCTACCACACAAAGCGAGATGACATTCACAATGCCCATACCTCTCTTAAATCAAATTATTAGTATGTCGATGTGACGTACTTAAAATAAAACTTTCAGACACAAATAACAAATGATAATTGGGTAGAAATTATTTTCATTATATTTTTATTTTCCAGCCGTTCACAGTTTTATTCTCGTATTGAAATCGCAAATCTTCAATGTTATCGAACTTTCGCCTTTCGGTTTTTTATCTCCCCTCTTCCCAAGTTTTGCGCTAATCGCTCGGTAATTAATAATGTAAACAACTTTTTGATAAAACCCTTTTATTAATAAAGTATTCGCGTTTCTTAACAAAAGCAAAGATATACATTACTCCGTATAAGATAAATGAAGTCTAAGAAAAAAACGTGCCTCGAAAAATCAAGAAAAATGTATGCCCGAATAGATCTAACACCAAAACACATGAAAAAACAAATCACTAATCACTGCCTAACCCTAGTGTTGCCCGAGTCTTTGTTCCCATCCCAAGACACTGGCCGCATTTAGTTCGAAGTTGGTGTAGTTACAATAAATGACTACTATTATTATTAATTTATTAATTTTTCCATTGTTATTTATAAATACCTTGTACGGCATGGCGTTTTAGATTATCTGACATTGTCATTTCTCTCATCTGTCATACACGTAGATGGCGCTAGTAGCTGTCGCTAGTGGATGCGTTCAGTTTTACGAGGCCGTGCCGTACAGTTGCAATCGTGGCCCACAAATGGCCTCGCCGGAAGATCAGCGCTGACCTTCAGGTCAGCATTATGCTGAGGCGAGCCCATTTCGTGGTAAATTATTTCAATATGTTTTCATCTAATTATTTGTAATATATATTGAATTGAATTGAATTGAAAAATTTATTTCGAACTTGACGTCCATAGGGTTAGGTAACAATGACTTATGTATCTAGAGTTAGTATTACAGTTAATTAGACAAAACAAACAATTGGACAAAACAAACAAAACAAAACATTACATAATATTTATAAGTTTCGCGGCAGCACAGCAACAGGTGAGTGTAGCTGCACGTACCGCTTGACTAGGGGCGAGTCCCAACGCTGCGCCAGCGTCCTTAGGATGCTGTTCGTGCTGCTTCGGCTGCGAGTGAGGAGTGACGCGCATCGCTTCCTCATGATGGCGAAAAAACAGTCTGTTCGTGCCTCAGCAAACATCGCTGAGGCACTACAATACCGCGGCAACCTGATAGAATTTTGTAATATATATACTTCTGTATATATATTACAAAATTCTAGGTTTTCCTAGCTGTATTTTTTATTTTTATATACTTAATAACTTTGATAAATATTTCTATTTATAGAAAGTGTTTTTATATTTTTTTATTTTAATTTGTTTACTGTTTTATTTTATTCCGATTCTTAGTTATTATTATTATTGTTGTTATTATGTTGTGACGATCTTTTTGTGAATGCATTTTATTTTGACATGTAAAATATAATGTACATTTCCAATAAGAAATAAATGAATCTATCTAATCTATCTATGTATGTAAATTAAGTTTTACCACGAAATAAATGATTTATGATAAATGATTTATTATGATTTATGACTATAAAGACTTAAAAGTCCCCGGCCAGCTTGGTCGAGTTTCACCTTCCCATACAAACGGAGTTTTATTCTGATTTACGATAGATAAAATTACGTGTTGGATTGTAATGAAAATTTTCACATATAATGAGATGAATTTTATCTGGTCCTGTAATTCGTTTATATAACTCCAGTTTACGAAGTATTTAGAGCAAAAACAAGTTTTGTAATAACTTAAATTCGCTGTATTTTTTTAACTATGGTGTCTGAAGCTACATAAACTAATTACAGGATAAGATATACCCTATCTTATTGTAAGTATAAAGTTTCAGAGCAATCTAGCTAGTAGTTTTAGAATGAGAGCGTAACTACGTTTGTACGGGGACGCTTAACACTGACTAAAATTCAAACATAAACTAACATTAAAACATAAATAAGCTTTCAAAACTTTACAGATGCGAAGTAAAATGATTAGGCTAATGAGACAATAATGGCCCTGAAAAGAACCGTTAAGGGACAACAAAACTCAATTAAGCCAGCAATTTATTTCCGACTCGCGGGACTGACCTCTGAGAGGATGTTCGCGCAATCGATATTGCTGGCCGTGCTTTTTCGAACTCTTTCTACACTCAGGAGAAATGAAATCTAGTATAATAATATTCTCATAGAAATTTAACACAAATGGTTTTGTAAAACTGTTTTTGTCTTGATTTCCAGTGTATGGATTAGCTGATGGGTAAAACCAATGAATGACAAATGAAGATCACGAATCATGCCGGGCGTATAGGGGTTATAATTATTTTCGATGTCTTGTTTCTGACCACTCTGTCACGCTTATTTACCGTCTTCTATCAAATAAATAAATAAAAGTTAAGTGCTATCGCATGTTTTTCTAGCTGTAGATTATATTTTAAATGAGAAAAAAAATACAGCTCATACAAAAAGCTCCACTTCGTCAGATTTGTGGGGACAAAAAACGAGACAACGAAATTAATTTTGACACGCCTACCATAATAATTAACGGCCAAAACATCGTCACTCTGCAGTAAACTCTACCTATATTATGAAATTTCTAAAAAGTATAATCTAGTCTACTTAAGAAACGTTTTATCGGTTTCAGACGATTCTAATGCCCTAATCACACGTAGATACCGAGTACAGGTGGCGAGAGAGTGTGACTTTGTGACAAGTACTCGGCCCGGCAAACTGACGAGAGAGTCACTCGGACCTTGTTTTGTTTACTAGGCCGAGTGCCTACCCCCGCATACCCATACCCCGCGCCGACTTGCTCGCCACTAGACGGGTATGAACACGGTACTTGCCAGTAGTGTTCGGCGAGTGGCGATTTTTTTTTTGCTATTCATTTTGACGGAATGCCGAATCTGTGGAAAGCGAACTGACTAGTCAGGAATGCATGTAAACACCTGCTCACCCACCCTACCATACCATACACTCTCGACCGAGTACCAATTTGCTGTCTCGCCACATGACTGTAGTCAGTACATGTGATCAAAGCATAATGCCTGGATCCCATCTAACGAGTACAATGGCGAGTCAGTGCTTTCGACTGAGTATTGGAAATGTCTAAACACATCACCGAGAATGGGCGAGACAGCCACTCATTCCACAATCATTTTATTAGTCCGAGTGCCCACCCCCGCGCTACCCGTACTAACATGCCAATTCGAACGTACACTGATATCAATGACATCTGACTTACGTTATTTAGTTATCGTGCACTTTTCTCTCACGTGTCCGTATATGCATTGCAGTAGGTGAGACGCACGGCAGCTAAATAAATGATTCAAATAATTCTGATATCAATGTACTTTCGAATAAGCCGGTGACTTAATGATAATGACTGACTTAACAAGTGTAGACGATGCTTTAGCCATGTACACTCGCAGATGTAATGTTAACTTCCGACTGTTTTTTTGTTTCGATTTGCTCAAGTAATTAATATTTAATGAGAATGTTTGTCTGTCTTAACAAATCCCCATCGTTAATCAACATAGCTGATTAACATTCGGCTGAATTAACCCGCTAAATAAATAAAGCTCAATTTCGTATGCATGAGAACTGAATTAAATTCCAACCTGGCCTGTTATTCCTCTTCACGAACCATGCTAAAAACTAGTTTAAGTTGGCCGCAAGATCCATAAAAACTATTCGTTGTCGGAGTTCAGACTTAAATTGGTTGTTAAATATTGCGGTGGGTCAGCGTTCTGGGAATGACGGTCTCGGATTTAAACGTGGACTGGGATCAGTGTGTAATGCCTCCATTTTAAGTTCTAAACTTGATTAATTATGTGTTTTGCAATGCTGGCATATATGAAATGAGTAAAATTTACACAATCATTCAAGCGTGCAAATTTTACAGAATAACTGCTATAACTCTATTGGAAATAATATTTCTACTTGCCTTTAATTTCATCTAATCGTCCTGAGTTAAGCCGTTATCACATGTAAGCCGCTAAAAGGGAAGTTACTGGCAGGGCATAGGTGCAAGTAATTTTAATGCCATTGGTATTACAATGGCATATTTGTCTTTTGTAATGTCAATGCCAGTACGTATTAATACAAATACAAACTTGCCCGGTTCACATGTGTTCTAGTAGCATTCCAGTCCAGTGATCGAAATCAGCACACCAACCACTGGAATAATGTGACCCGACACTAAAATATACTTATTCCATAGAGCATTCCAGACCAGTGACTGGATTGACGATCTAGTTTTTTTTCCAGCTCGCCCAATCCAGCGTCACTGGAATAGTGTATACAGCTAATCCAGTGCTGTATTCAACGTTAAATAGTGAACACGTATTGTTGTTTTTGGTAATAGGTACTTCACAAATAGAATGTTTCAACTCTCTGTGTGATCTCAGAAAAAAAAACAAAATAAGCTTATTTAGACTCTAACGTTGGATCAATATAAGTCTATGTAGGCTTACAAGATACTTACGTAAAAGCGATATTAGTCTAAGGCAGCTTAAATTAGTTTTGGAAAGATTACTGTAAATGCAAACAGCATTCAATTAGACTGATAATTATAAGAACGATATTAAAATAAATACGCTTATAATTTGTACCCAGATCTGGGCTTGTACGATGATATAAAATCAATATAAGAGCGAAAAAAATGTAGTCTTGAGACTGTTGTAAGCGTGTTTTTGCTAGTTGGGAGTCTCTATAAATTAATGGATGATGAAAATGACTGGAATTTGGTTATTAATGTAAACGATCAGTGTGGAATGCTACTGGAATAGATGTCAACGGGGCATAAACGATGTGATCCAATCCAGCACTGCTTTCGATCACTAGACTGGAATGCTACTGGAATCCATTCCAGTACTGGTTTCAATCACTGGACTGGAATGAATGAATGAAAATCATTTATTTCGAGCTAAAAACTCATATAGTGTTAGTACATACAACAATTATTATTTATCTACCTATATATCTAAGTTAGTACAATATAAACAAAACAATAAATACCTAAAACTACTTAACATAATCTATTTCGATGATGCGTTGGTCCGTTGGGTTCATGCAGTTGGTTCCAACGCCTCATCAGTGGGCAGTCCACTCTGACGACAAATACGTTTAGGAGACTGTTGGTGCTACCCTGCAATCTATGCAATAGGGATGCCGCTCTTTTACGCATAATAGCGTAAAAGTCATCCGTACGGGCATCGGCGAACATCCCCGACGCACTGCAGTACCGAGGCAGACCCATCAGTATCCTAAACGCATTATTATATTGCACACGCAGCGCATTGGAATGCTACTGAAATAGATGTGTACCGAGTATTTTGACTAGGGAAATAAATAGTGAAACTGGTTAACTCGCCATTCACCCAAGGCAGTAATTTTTCCATATTTACACATTTATTCTAATCTGAATAGAATCGTTCGCAGACATTTCTGCTTGTTAAAAAATAATTTAGTACAGGTAGCACATCGTAACTGGTAAATTTCCAATATGACTTGGAACTCCGGTAGCTGTCTTAGGTAGACGTCACTAGGTTCCCCTAGACCCATATGGTGTGAAATTTTGATGGCTATGGATGAGGTCTTGGTGGCTCAGTTGGCAGAGTACTGGAGTATCGATCTAGAGGTCGTGAGTTTAATTCTAACCCAAGGCAGTAATTTTTCCACTTTTAAAATTTATTCTAAGTTTAATAAGATGGTTCGAAAATGTTTCTGCTTGTTAAATAATAATTTGGCCATTATTTAAAAATGATTTTCTAAAATACTTAATTCCAGGAATATAATTATACGTTCCTGTTGCCCCGTGCAAAATAAACTATTTCTCTTACCCCATACATATGAACTTATAAACGTACAATTTATTAGCACGTGCAAGCTACTAGAGTCCTTTTATTAAGCTAACTTTGCACACTTTTCATATTTGCATAGACTTAACATTAATAAAGCCATTACCAGACTTTGTTATTGAAAATGTGATGCAGTGTTAGCTTGGACCGACTTTTGCTTGTTTCCATATACAGGAAGCTTTCTCAAAGAAATTACACTTTAAACAATTTTATGAATTCGAAGAGTTTTTGGAACGGGCTGGTCAATCAATTTAGTTTGATAGACGTTAATTGCGCTCGGCTTGTTTTAGGCATCGGGCCTCGGGCGTACCTACTGGCTTTCCGAATTCGTCACGATTCGTTGAAAAATATACCCTAACCTCAAACATCAAAGTCGTATTTGTATTGACACGACACGCGAGATACGGTTGTCTTAATACAACCGTTTGACCAATTTTGTCTGCGTTCCAATTTTGAATTAATAATTCCATTTTAGAAAGATAAAAGGACGGGACAATTCTTTGTGGCCAGTTTCAATTTTTTTTTGTTTTTAATTAATGCGAAGACATTTTTAATTTGACGATTTGGAGTGCTTCTATATTTATAGGGCTGGTAAACTATTTGGTATGAAAATGATGTGGTTTTTTATTTTACTATTTTTTAATGAAGTAAATAAACTATGTTTTTCCGCAGAACTTTGTATTTTAGAAACGTCTACATATTTGATATATTGAGTAAAAGCTATTTACGTATATAAAGTACAATATTTAATATTTTCTCTCATAATGAAGTCTAGAAAACATTTCCCTCGCTATTTTGCCAACCACTAAAATAGCGCTTTTACCATTCAAAACTTTCATCCGAGCTATAAAAATATAAAGAAGTTAGCCTGTTTCATAACACCGTCTATATCAGAAAACCACGCAACCAAAACGGTCTCAATAGTCTTTATGGCAATATTAATAAAGCCTATAAATGTGTGATTCATCATACCTTCTGTTTTATACGGTCACATAGATCTAAAAGGTAATAACCGCTCTTTAAAACTCAGTAACTTACGGCGTTTCGGTCATATGTTTCTCGAAGTGTAGGGGTAAAAACGTCGTAAGCGCCTGAGATGCTGATGTTGTTACGACGTTTTGTTCATTAAAGTAGGTTCTCGTGTGGTGTGGAGTATAATTTCCGCAGGCAGCACGCACGCAACACCTCGCCTAACTGATCTGCTTGACTGTTGCATAACATTGCCGGTTCAAGATGGATGTACCATCGAATTCGTGTAGTACCACTGACGGAGGTAGTTTGAAAGCATAACGTAAAAAGGAACAAACCTTATTTTTACTTTGTTATAAAGGAAACTTCAATGCAGCGTAAGTCACAAAGTATTTTTATTTGTTTTTGTCTAAATGCAAGTAATTTTTTTTGTGAATATAAAATGACCTTCCATTCTAATAACAGAGATGAGTTCAATCAATTTTATTCGTTAAATTCCTTCAATATGTCAAGTCTGCTAATCTTTATAAATACATAAACATTATATTTAAACCAAGTTCTGGCAAAAATATGCTTTTTTTATATTTCTTCCACAGGCAACTAATACTCATCAAGACAATTCTAACAACCCTTAAACACAATTGGTTTGCGTTGTTTTATCACAGAATTCCTATCATCAGCTCCATGTCATCATAACATTGCATTGTCATCCGATTTACATATGTATGCAAAATTTCAGCTTAAGCAGAAATCTGAAAGTGGGTCAAACTTAGCTTCCAAGATTTGACCCACATTAACAAAATAACATACATAATAACTTACAGCGACCCAAAGTGTGTCTTGGCCTCCAACACTACTGCTCGCCACTGATCCCGGTCCTGTGCAGTTTCTCGCCAGTCTTCAACCTGGAGCTCGCGCAGATCCGTGTCCACCACATCCGCCCATCGATACCTAGGTCGACCGGCCGGGCGGCGTGCTGTCGGTTTTCCCTCAAACGCTCTTTTCACCGCCCGATCGGCTCCCATTCGCTCTAGATGACCGAGCCACCGCAGCCTTTGCGCCTTTGTGACACCCATGATTTTTGGCTCAGCTACTATCTGTTCGACTTCGACGTTTTTGCCGATTCTCCAGCTGCCATTGGGTCGCTGCGTTGGGCCGAGGATTTTGCGAAGAATCTTCCTCTCAGCCACCAGAAGCTTGCTTTCCTCCTTCAAAGTTAGTGTCTAGGCCTTACATCCGTATGTACATAATAACAAGTTAAATAGAAGCTTGTATAGGTATATGCTCCAGAACCAAATTTTAAGACCTACGTTATTAAACGAGTCAAAATTTAATTCCTCCATCACCACACGACCCGATTAATTGGCCTTGTCACAATGAATTACTCCATTCTTTCCGCCAAATCCGATAAAATACCCTTTAAACTAAACACAACACACAATTTTAAACCTTACTGGAACGTGTTACGATTCTTTTTCGTACAAAAGTGTGTAAAGAAAAAGGTATTTTGCTGTTTCATCGTAATAGGCAGTTTCTGTTGGTTTTTACACGTGACTCGGTGATCCTATTGCGGCAAACAGGAACCAAATGGGAGTGTCACTATGATATGGAGAAAGGGGAGACATGTGTTTTGTTCGGATGTTGCATTATTTTTGTATGTTGATAATGTTGATTGATTAACAGTTTATTGCAATCTGCAGTTGGGATTTCAAGTTATTGACATTATATCTAAGGACGCTTACGGGCACTAAGAATGGAGTTAGTTCAGTGGTGTCACTTACGAATTTGAGCCAATCGTGCAGTCTAACGCAACTAGTTGTGACCAATCGCGCACGTGATGCGAACTCATCAACTTGTGGCGTTAGACTGCGCGATTGGCTCGAATTCATGAGCGTGACACCGCTGTATACTGGCCCCATTCTTATTGCCTATAAGGCCCGTTGTTAGATATATATCAATGTTTCATGTATTAAAAATGATCAAAAGGCTGGTTTTTATTTAATAAGTTCGGGTTTAATCTTGTTTTGGTACGACCTTGCGGCCCGATTCGAAGAATGAGATACGATAACGATAAGTTCTGGTTTAGTTCTCATTTGGATATCGTTTGTATGTCGTATAATTGACAGAAGCAGCTCGATTCAGGCAACCAATGTCACTTTGACGTTAGAAATATCGTAGATAGATCTTTATATTGGGATCACAGCGGAATCTAAATAAACGTCAATTTTGACATGTCGTTTAGTTATCGATCTTTTGAAGATCTTTCCAAGATCTTAAACGTGTCTTCATCATTCTTCGAATCGGGCCGCAAAGCCCTGTTGCAGCGTAGCGTAGCAATATATTTGGGTGAACTTCAGAGCGAAAGGTCTTTTGTTTATCCCACTGTCACTCGTCGTTGATCTCAAAAGTATGTTAAATTTATTAAAAAAGGAAGGAAACCTACCTATGACGTCGACACCAGACAAGTGTGTGTGTGTGTAAATAATGTTTACACTGGCTTAAACTCAGCATTCCAAATCTTTTACAAGGAGACCGTTGTAATACCTCACCATACTGAAGAGACCTATCTCCATACTCATTTCATAGTCACTTACAGCCTTTTAGCTTTGAACGATAACTTCAAATAAATGCCCTTACCGGGATTCAAACTCCAGACCTCAATTTTCGTAGGCAGAGTCACTAACGAGCCTATGCGGAACCTACGGAGGACGTAAAAAAAATGTTATTTTTGAGGATGTATTTTATATTCAGTTTAAATACATCCTAAAAAATAATTGTTTTAAACAATTATAATTTTATTTTCGTGGTTATCCAAAATACAGTAATAAAATACTTACATATGTGGTTTAGCTTAAGATTTTTTAAGCGTTTAGCAAGTATGTATTATTTAAAGATGCAATTCCCATTTGTCATTATCATTACAAAAACCCAGGTTTAAGCATCCAAGCAGCACTGCGAGCTAAACTTAACAGCGTAAAAACTCACGTCTTAACTTTGTATACTTTTACAAACGCCAATTTGCCCCACGAGCTACTTTACTTAACTTTCATCATCTTTAAAAGATCGTAAGTCACTACGAATGTAATATATGTCGCCACATCAAACTCAATTAGATAATAAATTGTCATATTATGTATATATGATATAAAAAAAAATATAAAATATAAATATAAATATTATAGGACATTATTACACAAATTGACTAAGTCCCACAGTAAGCTCAATAAGGCTTGTGTTGAGGGTACTTAGACAACGATATATGTATATAATATATAAATATTTATAAATACTTAAATATATAGGAAACACCCATGACTCAGGAACAAATATCCATGCTCATCACACGAATAAATGCCCTTACCAGGATTTGAACCCGGGACCATCGGCTTCGTAGGCAGGGTCACTACCCACTAGGCCAAACTGGTCTAGTGGGTATGATATAGTTTATATTTTACCTTAATATCTAAATGTGCGACAAGAACTTGAGTGACTTACGCTGAGAGGTTAATAGCTTTCATGAGCTTACTAAGTACTATAGATGAGAGCCGTAGATGGCACCATGAGTCAGATCGAGAGCCACTCATAGTGGTGAATCCCCTCTTAATGGATCCGACTCATTGCCATCACGGTTTATCTACTCTCATCGTCTTATGTGGGACCCGCAGGTCCTTGGAGGTCCTACCACCTTCCCCAATAGACCTTCCCTTTCCACCATGATTTTACTCTTACTTAACCTCACAACATATTTCGCTCATTATAATAATCATAAGCACTCACCAGGGGGATCCTTCTGGCTTAATACATTATCTCTCTGGCTTACAGCACTCACACAATCTTCAAACTAATTAACTTCTACTACATCTCTATTCAAATCCTTCATCATGTGTTCTTCCATAACTCTGTAAATTAGAATGTCAAGTTTGTTCTCGCCCGCCATTTTTATCTACCCAGGATTGCCAACATACAATAACCATATAAAGGTTGTTTGTTACTTACGCTTATTAGGAATCGCGTGGATTCGCGACAATATAAAAATACTTCATTTTGGTGGGCGGAATGTTCATTTTATTTTAGTAGCGGAAGAGCGTAAGTCTCAATAACTGTCGTATGTAAATGAAACCTACTATGTAAGTACCTTTATCAGAAGAGTATGAGTTGCTATGGATATTCTAAAGAGATATGCTGTTTTGGATTTGGATGGTACAGTAATTAAGTCACGGTACGTGTCGCATGCTGAGCGGGCTTGTGAACTGAATGACGATATTTTAGATGCGATGGCTAAGCGTACAGTATTGTTACTTTGCTAGAAGTCCAAATATTGTATGTAACTTCGTGTAATCAAAAATATCGTTATGTGTACAGCAGACCAAAACTTACATTTCGATTTCAAAATAATGACATTTTGATATCACTGGCCTGTGTGTCTCGCTCGCGCCAATGTACAGGTATGTACATTGGCTCGTACTTACCTGTACAATGTAATGTACAGGTAAGTACGAGCGAAATGCACGATAACTGAATGACATAATTAAGGTGTTATTTTGATCTCAGTGTGCGTTCGAATTGGCCTTTAGTACAGTCATCAAAGGCGTCAAATCAGGCATTACACAATTATGTAGTTATTTATACTGATATTTTAATATATGTTTGGTTCGAATTTATTGTTTGACAATTTGAAGAAATGTAACTTTTGACACTGACATGTAATCCATATGCTATGTTTGACGTATCTTAAAGTTCGAATCAGGCCGTATAACATTAGTATGACGTGTTACGACATTGCTAGTGTACGCGTCGTGCTACGCGGTAAGAGCTACGTGGGCTGCTACGGCGTACCTGTTATATGCTACATCAAACGGCTTGTAACTGGTAGTCGGGACGCCAATTCTAATTTACAGTCTAAAGGCGCGATTTAAATAATGATTAAAGGCCCGATTCGATGAATGATTAGTTATTGATCTTTTAAAGATCTCTCCAAAATCTTAAACGTGTCTTACGGCCCGATTCGAAGAATGACTAAGACACGTTTGAGATCTTGGTCATTCTGTCTTACGTCATTCTTCTAACGTGTCTTAGTCATTTTTCGAATCGGGCCGTAAGACACGTTTAAGATTTTGGAAAGATCTTTAAAAGATCGATAACTAAACGACATGTCAAAATTGACGTTTATTTCTATTCCGCTGTGATCCTAATAATCTATTTATGATATTTTTAACGTCAAAGTGACGTCGGTTGCCCGAATCGAGCTGCTTCTATCAACTATACGACATAGAAACGATATCTAAATGAGAACTTATCTAAACCAGAAGTTACCGTTACTATCGTATCTTATTCTTCAAGATCCCTCAAAAATTTGATTATATATAAAATAAGCTTTCATTTGATATATCAAACGATTAAAAAACAAACAAAAAAAAATTCTCACCGTACGCAATTTTACTGGGCAACCTATTTGCAATATCAATATTATCTATCATTTATTTCTTATCACAAATAAATAACAGATGAGATTCGATATTCCGTATCTTAGACCACAATCAGCGTTAGTGACCTTAAAGGCTGTATCAAACAATTAACTATTACAAATTGAACCTTAAACTGGTGACCGTCCATTACGGTTTACCTACGGTTCAATTTGTAATGGTTAATTTTCAATATTTTCAATTCTAATTAACTTTCGGCCAACACTGGTATCAAAGTAAGACCAAAACCGCTACAAATTGTTAAGTCTGAATTGGGCGTATCTTTTCCTTAATACAGTTAAATACACAATATAAATCGCATTCTAAATCGAACATACGTTCAGCTTCGGGCGATAATTCTCCAATCCGATTGGGTGACAATTTCCTTGGAACTGGGCGACAAAGTTATATTTACGGGTCGAAAAATGGAGCCTAGAGCTGGAAGTACGTGACTTGACTAAATAACAGATGCTTTTCTTAATATGTATATATTTATATGAATAAGCAGTTGCTCACTTTTCTGATATATAAAAAAATATATATTTATGAACCGTATACATCTAAATATATCTATCATTAAAAAAATGTCATTTCGCTTATATGCTTATATGAAGTCCTTAAGGGTAATAGGTAACAAAATTTATAATAAATTACCTGACAAAATAAATAAATTGAGTACTGAACGACGCTTCACACGTGAACTCAAAACGTTGTGCACAAAAAAAGGATAATTACTCAGTAAAATAATTCCTGGATGAATGATTAAATATCTCGAAACCATACAATTATTATATTTACTGTATACGTATAAGTGAAGCTATCTATTTTGTAATTGGTACTTGTAATTGTTGCATTTGACATTTTAATCTCTTGAATTCAATTTCATGAAAATATGTTTAAATTAATTTATGTTCAGTATAGTTTATATTTATAATCCGATTATCTTACATAGTCATGCATTGACTTACATAGAAATGTATTATTGTTTTGCTCATTATTATGTGTAAAAATGAGTTTTAGGTAATATGACAATGTACAATCAATACAAATAAAATTTATTCTATTCTATACAAAATAGGTACTTTATTTTTTCAATTTTTATATCTCGAGTTCGAGAGCTGAATAATATGTACTAGTAGGTCATACTTTTTGTTTTGTACACTTTTTCATTTCCCACTGGTGGGCAAATTCTCCCCCTTACTAATATATAGGAAATAAACGTAGTAATAGTAGGAGGCAGGGTTGGCCGAAGGTTAATTAGAATTGAAAACGGACGGTTACAGTTTACGGTTCAATTTGTAATAGTTAATTTTCAATATTTTCAATTCTAATTAACGTTTAGCCAACACTGGTAGATGGCACCAAACCCCACCATGGTTTAGTGCATGCTCCCACCATTCGCTGTGAAATGCGTCAAGGTCGTCCCACTATACCTTTTTTGGTCTACTTCTTCCCGGGGTAGTTAATACGTTTTATATTGGACAAACCCTAAGGCCAATTATTTTTTACAATTTAATAACATTTCGATCAATTCGATCTTAGTTTGATATGACCTTGACCTCGTCAGCTTACATGATATTTAAAAGAAATTTGAAATTGTGAGATAAATTCCCTTTTTAATTTAAATTTTAAATGTTATGGGCTGACACTATAAGAGGGAAGAATAGCTTTGCGATCCTAACGAAATAACGGTATTTTTTTTATTAAATTCCATTTCGGGTGAAAACGATTTTCACTAACTAAATCTTAACAAATCGCTTTGATTTTGATGTCGATCGCTTCAGCATTATATATTCTAGGTTTGTAGGTTTCGCTCTTTTTGTATTTTTTTTTTTTTGCTTTGCAAATTTTGAAAAAAAGTAAAACTTATAAACCTTGTTCTTTATAGTCTTCTTCTTCCTCGCGTCGTCCCGGCATTTTGCCACGGCTCATGGGAGCCTGGGGTCCGCTTGACAACTAATCCCTAGAATTGGCGTAGACAGTAGTTTTTACGAAAGCGACTGCCATCTGACCTTCCAACCCAGAGGGTAAACTAGGCCTGGTTGAGATTAGTCCGGTTTCTTCACAATATTATCCTTCACCGAAAAGCGACTGGTAAATATCAAATGATATTTCTTACATAAATTCCGCAAAACTCATTGGTACGAGCCGGGTTTGAACCCGCGACCTCCGGATCGCAAGTCGCACGCTCTTACCGCTAGGCTACCAGCGCTTTTTTTCATAGTGTCAACAATACACTAAAATATCATGGAGAATGGAAAATATTTAAAAGTGTAAAATATTTTCTCTTTTCTTATGGTCGTGCACGTGCCATATTTCTATCTTAAGCTTTTTATCAATTTTTTTTTTAAATCAGAAAAAATGTATTTTCCGCTTGAAACTGTATTTCTGCCAACTGCATACGTAAGTTTGTTTGCTAAAAAAGATACATGGAACACGGCAGCTGTGGAGTGAATTAACGAGAAAAGGAGAATAAACGAGCGGGACAGAAGAAAAGTAATTGTGGGGGTGAAAATTGAAGGTTTGGGTTTAATTTATACGATGTCGGGATTTTAAGCTATTTTTCTAGAGATTTCTAGGAATTTAAATCTCTTAAAAAATACTGTGTAATACAATGAGAATTTCATTTTTAGTGTAGTTTTCTTATACAATCTACTGGTTTGAATCCTGCTAAGGGCATTTATTTGTGATTCTGATTAATGTGAATATTTCCTGAGTTATTGTTATTATCTATGTATCTAATTAAGTATATATTTATATAATATACAAATACGCCGACCAGTTTGGCCTAGTGGGTAGGTGACCCTGCCTATGAAGACGAAGGTACTGGGTTCAAAGTCCGATAAGGTATATTTGTATCTGAATCATGGGTGTTTTCTATGAACATATGTATTTCACCTTGATATGAACGGCTATGTTGTTTACAATGGTAACAATATGTTGTTTATAATGGTAATGGGTCGGCTCCTTTTGAAATGCGTAGAGGAGTAAGACAGGGTTGTGTGTTGGCGCCTACTTTGTTTGTTTTTTTTTTTCTCAGTACTTCTGAAGGTTGCCTATACCACTCAAGGCATACACCAGGTCGGATGGTAAACTGTTCAACATCTCACTCTTAAAATCCAAAAAATACCGCGAGGATTTGTATGTTGACAGTGTACTACTCGTATTTGCCGATGTCACCGCTTTCGTAGCTACGTCACCCGAGGAGCTTCAGAGTATGGTAGACAAATTTAATGCGGCTTGCAAACTCTTTTCTATGTCGATTAATGTCAAAAAGACAGTCGTAATTATCGGTTTCATAGGCCACTACCCATATATAGGGTCACAAACTGGTAAAATACATCTTGATTCATATTTTCGTCTGGGTATTTTGTTTAGGAGCAACAGTTAATCATAAAATAAAAAAAAATATACTTAATTATGTCACTGAAAGTAGTTGAATAAAAGGTAATTATTTAGAAGAAGAGCAAATAAATATTTTTCTAGCCATAAATATAAAAAATATAAATGAAAAGAAGTACGCCTTAGTTGGTTCAGGTTGAATCAAGTTATCAATTTGCGGTTTATAAATTAGAGCTTCATGTGACAATGTTTGGTTTATAAACGCAAACAAATGCCGTACTCTGTGATAGTTTTTAATATTTACACTTAAAGAAGATACAGATGCGGTATAGAAACTGTATACATATAGTGTTCGTATAAAAAACAGGCCTGTGATTTATTTACTACTTTTACCTAGCTAACACAGACACAGATGCGACCACGCTAATGAACATAAATTATTCACACTTAATAGCAAAAGCTAATACGTTTTACACACGCCCAAAAAACTATTAAAAACAGGGAACAGATAAACATCAGCGGGACAGCGCCGTAAAGTATGATACAGCGAGCTACACCAAACTGCGCGATATAATGTAAACGTCTAAACTAACCGGTAACACGCTACGAACATGGAAACCTAAATTTTCATTAGCACGCCATCCATCGCGCGCTCAAGCTGACCCCTGCTAACGCCACCGCTAACCCAGCCACCGTTCTAAAACGCTTTGACAGTTTGAGCCATGTCGTTATAATTTACGAGGTGCGAGCCGCTCCCCAGCGGAATTTATTCATGGCGGTAATAAAATCTGTCCTGTGACGGCGCAGAGCAGGTTAATTCCTTTTTGAAATTCTGCAGCGCTGAAAGTGTTATTTTTCAAGTAAAAAAACGGCCTTATCTAACCTTGGCGAATTGATTTTATACATTTAACGTTACTTATTAAAGTAGGTAAGGGTTGGATGATTGTTTTTTTTTTTTTTTTATGTTACGGTTTGGAAAGAAATTGGGCTAAGTGTTTGCGAAGAGTTTCACAAGAGTGCCTTTATTGCTTCTGGGAAACTTTGTGAAAACATTATTGCCCTAAAAACGTCGAACATAAAGGAAATATGGCAGGATTTTACTGACGTGGAAAATTATACTAATATAATATTCTTCCACGCGTTGTCCCGGCATTTTGCCACAGCTCATTTGAGCCTGGGCTCGGCTTGGCAACTAATCCCTAGAATTGGTGTAGGCTCTAGTTTTTACGAAAGCGACTGCCATCTGACTTTCCAACCCAGATGGTAAAGTAGGCCTTATTGGGATAAGTCCGGTTTCCTCACGATATTTTCCTCCACCGAAAACCGACTGGTCAATATCAAGTATATTTCGTACATAAGTCCCGAAAAACTCATTGGTACAGTCAACATCAAAAGTAGTTGATCACATAACGCTCCAAAAGTATCCACCATAGTAACAGCCTAACAAAAAGTGATGGTTCTATATAGGACGGTAAAAGGTATACTTTTGAACATGGATTTTAGAGATTAATCTATATTTGGAAAAGTTATTTAGAATATCAGATACTTTTGGCACGTTGTTTCATCCGCTACTATTGATGCTGACTGTACGAGCCGGAGTTTGAACCCTCGACCTCCGGAATGCAAGTCGCACGCTCTTACTGCTAGACCACCAGCGTGGAAAATTTTACTGTTCCATGTTTATGTAATGATTATAGAATTCACAACAAAGTACTGGCGCGAACTATTAAGATTAAAAAGTAAGTTAAAGTAAGGTCTATACGAAATTTAATTATTCATTGCGAGTTCATACATCTACCACTCAATGCAATTAGCAAAAGTATGAACTAAATAAATACTAATCAACTACTTCTTCGATGCTCAATATCTCCAACTCAATTCACCATCATCATCAATTTAAAAGCTGCGCTCTTGTCGGTGAAGCAATCTCTAGGCATACCTTTCTTTGGTCTCTTCCTTGACAGCCTGATACGACACGACGTTCACAATCTCCTTCACTTGATCCATGTATGCCCTTCTTGGCCTTTCTCTATTTCTCCTTCCTTCTGCTTTCCCTTCTATGATGGTCTTGATGAATTCGTAGTATCGTAACAGGTGTTCCAACATGTTTCCTCTTCTCTTTCGATGGTTCTCAATACTTCCAACTCAATTACCTCTATTAAAATAAAATAATTCGGATCTAATTCGAATTATTCCTTTCAACCTGAACTTAGATAATCAACGTTCTCTAGTAATTTAAGTTTCCATTTTGTTTACCTCTCTAATCTCTCTATAGGAAGAAATGATTGAAAAAGTTAAATTGGGAATAGATAGTTCTGTTCGGGATCATTGTGTTTGTGACATAGTTCTGGAGAATAGAACGATTTAATTTTAATCTTGAGCCAATGTCATTGTTAGTTTTCTAATTTTGATTTAGGGCCTCTTTCAGAAGGTCCAAGTAAAGTCCTGATTAATCTACTTGCCACTTATCTGATGAATAAAGTTATCTATCCATTGGTGGACCTTATTACAAAAGGCATAAGGTCCACCGATGGACAGTGTTGCTGTTTGTACCGTAAATCCTCCCAATTGTACCTATGGTGTTATTAATAAATGCATTACAAGGCTGAATTTGCTATGAATCGTTTGTCTTTATCTGCCAGTTTGACTTATCTATTTGTAAGAAAGGGATCAAACGCAATTGAACTAATTTGAGCACGTAAAATTTAATGAATAAGGGGAATAGTCTATAGGCTCCCAAATATGGTCCGAAATATCTTCTAAATATCCAATATCTTCTAAATAATTTATCTGATATCTTAGTTTAGATGGTACTTTCATTTACTTATAAATAACCCAACATATTTTTATAAATAGAAGAAAGAACTATTCATTTAAAAAACTCCTACGCATTATGCTAAAAAAACAATTTTATGCCAAAAATACCTGACATCAATTTGAAAAAGAGCTGATACTCTACAAGCTGCTGAATCGATTTTTATCAAACATAGCGAAGAACTACCGCAAGGACTCTCTTTCACGTAAAAAAGCATCAAAATTGGTCCATCCTTTGGAGAGCTACGATCTTGGAAAGATCTTTAAAAGATCGATAACTAATCGACATGTCAAAATTGACGTTTATTTCGATTCCGCTGTGATCTCAATAAGATCTATCTATGATATTTCTAACGTCAAAGTGACATTGGCTGCCCGAATCGAGCTGCTTCTGTCAATTATACGACATACAAATCATATCTAAATGAGAACTTAACGTTATCGTATCTCATTCTTCGAATCGGGCCGATTGGCGTCAAACACCCTCTTTTTTTGCGTCGGAGACTAAAACAAACAGACTAGCAAAGTCCATGTTCTCAAGCCTAAATGCAAATAACCTCAAACGGTACTTAAGAGTATCCCAACCATTTATTATGGTATGGAACTCTCTTCTTTGACCATTAATGGACCTTATGTCATTACAATAAGGTTTAAGAATAATCAGCGAACAGTTGCACGAGTACGGGGAGTTTGGACGTTATAATAGTTGCTTTTGTCTGGCCTCCCCACCATTTTTAGAGTGCATTAGGTGGGTTCATTAAGAGCTGAAGATAGGGTTACCAGTGAAATAAAAATCATTTCATTAGCTGTTTCTTAATTTTCTCATAACGCTTTGGCTGTCAGTAAGATTTTGTCCAGAGAAAGGCGTGAATATTGCTAATGAAATGTATCGACCCGATTCGAAGAATGAATTAGATACGTTTAAGATGTTGGAAAGATCTTTAAAAGATCGATAACTAAACGGCATGTCAAAATTGACGTTTATTTCGATACCGCTGTGATCCCAGTAAGATCTATTTATGATATTTCTAACGTCAAATTGACATTGGTTGCCCGAATCGAGCTGCTTCTGTCAATTATACGACATACAAACGATATCTAAATGAGAACTTATCTAAACGAGAACTTTCGTATCTCATTCTTCGAATTGGGCCGTATGGCAGCAGTATTGTGATCCAAAAAAGCGTTTTTTCGGGATTTATCCTATCTAGAATACAAACCCTTGCTTGATTAATACAATACAATGCAATACAAATACTCTTATTTCACACATCTGTACAAGAAAACAATACAGAAATAAAACAGCAACTCAAGTAGAGGTAAACAAGAGATAGTCTTATCGCTAAAAAGCAATCACTTGTAGACAATCTTTAGTTAATAATATTTTTGATTATGTTGGTTTATAGCGATCACCGTAGCCTATGGTCACATATGTTTGGTATGTAATGTTTATGAAAACCTCCATGCTGCAATCCCTCGAGAAATCCTACCAAATTATATATGTGTACCTTCGATGAAGCTAATTGTATTCAAATATGTAATAATAAATATGTTAGTCGTAATATTAGGACGATCCTGACAAGTCGGTAAATAAATTCCGAATAAATCCTGTGAGGTGGCAGCCCTGACACGAGTTTTCGAGCGGAACTATTATTGGGTTTTATTTATGGACTTTCTCTATATTACCTGTGGCTTCTGTATTGATGTTTTGGATAATACTACGGAGCGTAGTATCGAAGGTTTCTATGTGGTATAGTTAGTGAGTGTAAGTTATGATTATGACCAATTTCGTTCACTCGCCTTTAATTAAATGGTTAAATTATTGGTTACATTACTTGTAACTACATCTTTTTGACCGGATTGGAAAACCATATTGTTTTTGACAAAGTTATTCTTATTTCATAATTGTACACTCGAATAAGTAACACTTTAAATTTACCTACGGCTTCATATTTGATGGGTTTATTAGGATGGCATTATATTCTACCTAGAATTGAACAAGAGAAACATCGTTCTATCTCGGACGGTAGAACCAAGCAGTATTTCAAATGTTCAAGCGTATTCGAATCCCCCCAAAAGCGGACTCCAAGCTCTCATGGGCTGTGGCAAAAAGCAAGAAGGGTAACACAACGATGATGACGAAATTAGTTTATATGTTCCAACAACGATATACTTACTACTTTATCACTTAAATCTTTTGTCTTGTCCGCAGTGGCTAAGGATGCGCCGCAGACCTAGGCCGTGACGTCACGCCGCCATGCCGCCGCTCGCGCTGCTGCTGCTGCTCCTAGTGCACGGGGACACCAAGACCGTGCAGCAGGACAAGCTCGGTAAGTGATAACACACTTTATTGTAAACGCCGTAAGGTATATTTTTGTCTGACGTTACTATTATCATAAACCTTTCGTCAGTTTCATAGTTACTGAACGAATCCCGTCATGTGTACTGAGTTCAGATCCTTCTCCGAATGCAGCTCGCTGAGCACTGAGCAGACGGCCGTGCGTGCCCATGACCGCAGATATCATTGTTTTTGAAATGTTATTTCTAGTCGTTTTTTACAACACAAAAAGGAAGCCATGAGTTTGAGAAGAAAATAACATACTTCCTGCTGTGGCGCAGCGAACCGAAGTGGATCTTGGCCTCCGACACCGAAGATCGCCATGCTTCTCTGTCCAAAGCTGTTCTTGTCCACTCGACGGCGCCAAGTTCACTAAGGTCTTCTTGCACTACAAAAACAACATGATGTAATTTTTCATAAACTCATTGAACCCATTGCACAATAAGGTATATTTTAAATGAGGTTACTATTATCATAAACCCGTTTACGGTTTCATAGTTACCGAACAAACTTTCAACTTGTGGTACCTATGCGCGGCGGCATCTGCGAGCTACCGGCGAATCGCCAAACATACAATCAAGATAGATCATTCTTGGCAGCCTTGACGTATCGCCAGTTGTCATTCACGCTTGCCGGCGCGATCGGCCAAGACCTGTGTGCATTATTCCAAAATCATATACGTGACTAGTTAATTAATTTGTAAAGAATATTCAACTTTAAATCCTAAAAATGTGCTTAAAATATATTCACTAAGCGAGCGTAAAGCGCGAACACAGCGTCTTCGTTTTAGTAGCTTAGGCAAATATGCTGTGCTGTCGTTTCTCCGGCTGTCCTCGTTTACAGGTCACATTTCTCTCTCTCTCTCGTGTACCTAACTTTTTCGCAGTTTCGCAGTTAGTATTTAATTTTTTTCTGACAACTCTGTTTTTGTGTTCAAGCTCACAAAACCTCAAGTTTATATTAAGTGTATATTTGATTTGACCCCTTATTACTAATTACCTATTTCCTATTATTTATAAAGCTTAGCAACTTCTTACAAAACGTCTGTTAAATATTATCTCTTTCAAACAAAGAGAACTGTTAAAATGACAGGTGACAAATAATTATGAACGATTTCTTAAACGAACTCAAATAAGGTCAAAACCTTATCGAATCGTTAATTCAGAATCAGCATCTAAGTGGGTCACGCATATCGATCAGACCGTAAACTCGAGTAGGCTCCCGATTTATGGTGACACTGGAGGCTGTGGCTTACATCCGTTACTTGGAACTGATTCAACTAGATCCAATCTAACACTAGCTTTTCATGTAAATAAAAACAAATAACTTCATCAGCAACTGGCTAGAAAAAACACAGGGAGTTGTGGAGAAAGGGGAGAGGCCTAGCAGTGGGACACTTATAACAAGCTAAGAAAAAAAAAACATTTTGTCACATTAGCTACACAACCAGGACTGAAAAAGAGATACGATTATGAGATTGACTAACGAGAAATAAAGATGATTATCGGCTTGATTCAAAACTTTAAGATACGTCAAAAATTCGAACTTTAAGATACGTAAAAAATTCGAATTTTAAGATACCGCAAAAATTTTAACTTTAAGATACGTCCAAAATTTCCTAAAGATACGATATTGATTGGATATGATAGTGTCAAAAGTGACGTTTTAGTTTCAAGAAAAGCATGTAAATTAAATTTTGATATTGGACATATACAGTGACTGTTACAATATAACTGCAATCATGCCCCTTTATTCATAAAACTTAGCAACAAAATGTCCAAATAACAGAAAAGGACAAACGATTATGAAGTGCTTATTTTTTTTTTTTTTTTTTTTTTATAACGATAGGCAAGCGTTTGACCACGATCTCACCTGATGGTAAGTGATGATGCAGTCTACGGTGGAGCACGCTTATTAAACTTGACAAGCGTTTATGAATAACGTCAATAGTATTTACAGTGACTGTTAAACGTGAAAGTGCACTCTAATATCGTATACTAACGGCCCGATTCGAACTTTAAGATACGTCAAATATTAGGTCTAGATACGATAGGGACCGGATATGTCAGTTTCAAAAGTGACGTTTTTGTTTAAATAAACGTCACTTTTGACATTGACATGTCCGGTGCATATCGTATCTAGACCTAATATTCGACGAATCTTAAATAAATAAATAAATATTAAATAAATATTATAGGACATTATTACACAAATTGACTAAATAAGTTCCATAGTAAGCTCAATAAGGCTTGTGTTGAGGGTACTTAGACAACGATATATATAATATATAAATATGTATAAATACCTTAATACATAGAAAACACCCATGACTCAGGAACAAAATATCCATGCTCATCACACGAATAAATGCCCTTACCAGGATTTGAACCCGGGACCATCGGCTTCATAGGCAGGGTCACTACCTACTAGGCCAGACCGGTCGTCACATCTTCAAGTTCGAATTAGGCCGTAAAACTAAATTCCACGATGGTTTCTACACTAAGTGCAGCCTGTCATGTCAGGTACGTCGGTATCCAACATAGAAACGAGTATTCTAATGACATGGTCCACTCATAGTTAACACGATCAGACAATTATTCTACTGATTACTCAAAAGAAATTGAGTGAAGTAATTTTTGTGACGAGGGTTTTCATACAGAACATTTCTGTTCATATGTCGGTCGGTATGCAGCAATGCGATCAACATGTACATACCTAACCAATACAATTTCAGAATTGTGGAAATCAGATTCCGCATAGATTCCTACTCGGTGCCGCCAAAAGACAAAACACAGTAACATGAGATACTGCGATTTGATTTACTTATTAATATAAGTCCTTTGAAGGAATGCTTTGATTGTTTTTTTTTCTGCGCTATTTTTTTTAAGTAATCGCATATATTCATGTTTTTTGTGGATTTTATAAGAAGCCACCAATCCAGGAACTCTGCCTCGCACAGCTAAACTGTGGAATGAACTGTCGCCTGCGGTATTTCTGGACCGATACGACCTTCAAACCTTCAAGAAAAGAGCCTACTCCCGTCTTAAAGGCTTGCAACGCACTTAAAACCCCTCTGGTGTTGCATGTGTCCTTGGGCGGCGGTAATCGCTTACCATCAGGCGATCCGTCTGCTCGTTTGCCTCATCTATCGTTAAAAAAATCAGTTGTATCTAGAGCGGTATTCTGATTATGATTGAAAATTGGTTTAGATTTATATGAGTATATTGATATGATAAAATCGTTCGCCCTTATAGGTACGAGCGAGATGCAGTGTGGAAAATCTTGGGAGGGGTCTTATATTGTATAATTAAAATAACAGAATTTTAACAAACTCTAAATTCGGCCAAGGAGTGTAATTCCTTGTCTCGATTTCAGATTCAAACAGAATGTCTAGAAACAAGGTTCCTTGACTTTAAACGTTGCCCCCTACTGTCGCTCGCTGGGAAGGTGGGCACACCACGAAAGTGTCAGCCCTGTTATTGCTTGAAAATGATATCTAGGCTCTCCAAAATATATATTATAAAATTAATTTAATGTTAGTATGAATTACGACAGTTTAAATTCGATTTCTTGATTTGTTCGGTTTTGTCTATTGGCGGAAGACCACAGAAATCTCTGAACCTCGTCAGTTTTATGATCTATTGAGGCTAAAATAATGAAGCTCAATCAGGTCAATTCGAACGTACACTGACGTTAGAATGACACCAAACTGATTTCATTCAAATGCCGTGCATTTTACACGTACTAGTCCGTACATGTATTGGTCCTTTATGGTTATGGTTTATGGTAAAAGGTTCAGTAGGCGTACCCACAAATAACATAAAATACATAAGTTTCTGATTTGCCTAGTTTCTGTGTACTGTTGCGTAAGAAATTTTAACCTTTATATTAAACACCTTGTAAGTAAATTCGTACGTGTTGCATAAACCCTTCAATCGCTACTCCATTACAGCAATGCCCTCCAATTTCCCCGCATAGATTTAACGAGTAATTGTCACCGTCGATAGCGTAATGTAAGAGCGCGCCAGCGGGTCGTTTGGTCGATGTTTAATTACATCGTACGGGCATAGTAGGTATGTGTCTATGAGGTGAGATGTTGCAATTTAGTTTGGTACCTAGTGAATATTAAGAGAATAATTTTATGGTTAAAATTGTATGATACAATAACCCTTTAACGGACTAGATTATAAAAAAGCCTCGATACAAATCTCATTGCCTTCTTATTTTTAAAGGAAAAATACTAGATAAAATATGACAGTGGTGATTTTTATCCTTATAATATTTTGTGTGTAGAGTGATATCAAGTAGGTAATACAAATACAATGGGAAATTCAGGATGGAGGATCAAGGATCAGGTCTAATACGAAAGCGCAAATCTCGTCCTAGGCCGATAAATTAATTGGTAAGTATGGTGCGACTTTGTCGCGATTTTTATATAAGGAAGCAATTTTATACTTTTAAAGTCCGAAGAATACAGTTTTTTAACCGTTTCACGTATACTCGATTTACAACCAGACGCGCCACTCACTTGCTTGATATTTTTCAGCTGTGACTTACTTGACTCTATTGCCTAGGAAATAAGGATGACATTGACACTTGAGGGCGTCGAACGTGTTTCGCGGTAAGCCCTCTGGTAGCTAGAGTCTACCAAAAGCAAGTGAGTGGAAGAGTATCGTAGGTCATTTTACGAACGGCGGCGGCGGCACCACATAAGTAAGGTATTTATGATCTATTACCATAAACTAAGTTGATCGTAAATTCAAACTTTTGCAAAATCAGGCTAAGACTCCGTTATCTCGTGCTGCCCATCGCCGTAGGAACACAAATAGCGGAGACAACTATTCGGTAAACTCAATGATCCGGAACCTTATTTAGTATATCCGAGGCCAATGGGGTGGAATGCCTTTTCTTAGTGGATATTTTCTACCAGAACTGTACATTGTGTTTTATGATTTAGTCGTTATGAGTTGACCAGGTTTTCGGCAGTTCATGTTTAAATAAATAATAAATAAATAAATATTATAGGACATTATTACACAAATTGACTAAGTCCCACAGTAAGCTCTATAAGGCTTGTGTTGAGGGTACTTAGACAACGATATATATAATATATAAATATTTATAAATACTTAAATACATAGAAAACACCCATGACTCAGGAACAAATATCCATGCACATCACACGAATACATGCTCTTACCAGGATTTGAACCCGGGACCATCAGCTTCGTAGGCAGGGTCACTACACCAAACCGGTCGTCAAAACCGGTTTCATAACTGTTATTGTAAATACTCGTTAAAAAATGCGAAATACCTTGATAAAACTAGTTTTCTGAAACGCCTGGGTCAGAACGCAGGTTCACGGTAACATCCAATCTAAAAAATTATAAATATCGACTGGAGTATACGATGGTATGATATGTCAAAGTTTATTGATATTAGTTTGTTTAAGCATGGAATGCGCTCCCGCCATCCTGTATTCCCTGATAAATATGACCTCGGTCTCTTTAAAGCAAGAGTGAATAGGCTACTACTAAACCGGTGAGCTCCATCCTAGGCCCTGTCTTCACTTTCCATCAGGTGTGACTAGAGCCAATCGCCGATCAGTTTTTTAATAAAAAAAATATTCCTCGCAACTTTAAATTCATGTAAAGTCAAATCGATGATGTATGATCAGTGATCACTATTATGAACATTCCCGTCAGACCGGGGACTGCTCATAATAGTACATTACGATACAAGTTCGAAAGATAGGATTCTAAACGAGTGACGATACATTAAAAGACGACCGAAGTGAGGAGAATCGACACGAAGTGCGAATTACCTATTCGCATATGTATCGTACACCGTTTTACTGTACATATAAAAGATAAAAAATATGTTTATTGCACAAGAAAGGACACAGAAAAAGTATACAGCGGTTGTTTTTAAGAGTTGGTGCATAACTAGATTGACAACAGAGTTTCCAGGAGTCCCCGCACTAGGCTAGGCCTGTATCGCGGGAGACCAGAAGTACATATAAATGTCATGCAAGTCAACGAAAAACGAAAATTTATTTTTATATAATAAATATGGCCCATTAAATTTTCGAAATAGTTACGTAATTTGCTAGTTTTTTTTATTATTATAGGATATTATTACACAAATTGACTAAGTCCCACAGTAAGCTCAATAAGGCTTATGTTGAGATGCTCATCACACGAATAAATGCCCTTACCAGGATTTGAACCCGGGACCATCGGCTTCATAGGCAGGGTCACTACCGACGAGGCCAGACCGGTCGTCGTTATCGCACTAGTGCGTTAAAGTAGCACCATATCTGCAACATATTATGGCATGATTTTTCCTCAGATTACACTTCATCTATAATAAAAAAAACTCATTACCTAAAATGGTGTTTCATAACGGCGTAGTCATTAATTTATTTACTTCCAAATAACCCAATTAACCTTAATAAGATTCCGAACATGGCACGATATCGAAGGGCACTCCGTCAACAGAACACAAACATGAACCAGCTCCGTGTATGATTGTTTATCAAATCTGGAACATCGATAAGTCCTTGATGTTTTCCGTATGCAAATAACTCGGAGGGGTTGTCAGTAGGACCGTGGGACGAAAGATTTAGTCGGGGTGTGTTTCGGCTCAAAGTTACGACTCGAAGCCGAAGCCGGTTTAGTTCAGTTCTGACGTCTGTCGTTGTAGACATGCATTGACTGCGTGTGAACGTGGTAAGCGACTAGCAATGCGCGGTTAACGTCAGTTCTTACCGTGAAGAAAATATTAAATCAGTCTTAAGCTGGCAAGTCAAAACCCGCATGCAAGAGGTTATTTTTTCCTGGTTAAAATAAACATCAATAAGTCCTTGGTGTTTCTTGTTTGCAAATAACTCCGAGCGGTTGTCGGTAGGACTGGTAGGAAGATTTAGCCAGGGTTTTTTTCTGTTGAAAGTTACGAGTCGTGGCTGATTTAGGCTTGTTTTAGGTCAGTCCTGACATCGGTCGTGCGTACACAGCGCTAAAGTTATTGTGTGCGTTTTTGACAAACCAAGACCGTATGCGTAGTAGCTACGCATGACAAAACTCAGGATTGATCGACGGGAGAAGACTCAAAACCACTCTTGTTTAGGTGTAAAAGCAATCTGTTCCACTGGAAAAAACTTTGTTGGTAACATTTATGATTATTTACTAAAAGTGCAATTTACGATCAAAGTAACATAGCTGATATAACAGCCTTCACAGAAGACACCTTCTATCTGTATATTTTAGGATTCGCTACTAAAATTTGATGAGTCTTTGTATGGAAAATTTAAGAGTACCAGATTGATCATTGTAGCATTTAATGATGTAATAAAACGTATTAATTTCGCAACAAGAAACTGATAGATTTCTTCTATGTGTACTGGCATACACAGTAAAAAACTGTTTAAAATTTATGAACTCTATTTCGGCCGCATGTAAATTCAGGTTTGCATAATCGCTGGCTTAATTCCGGCCACCGAATGAATCCTCGTCAAAATATGCCACAGCCAAGCGACGCAACGTGTCACACTGAAATTTGACAATTTATTTGGTTGATATAACAAAGGTACATGAAACTAGTTACCTATAGGACAAATTGCAGTTAAATATTGAAGTAATCCCTATTAATATTACGTACGGTCGAGGAAATTGATTCTTTAGCAGTTTATGTTCACTTTACATTGGACAGTTCTTAGCATAAGTAATGTACAGCCAAATTTACTTGAATCGCAAATATCGGTTTACAATCAGTTAATGTAGATAGTTCATTCTCTTTATATAAATGGATCCTCAACAAGGAATCGATTGACCATATCAAACAAATAATAATTATGATAATTAACTGTAGGTAAAAGATTAAATTCAGTGCTTACCAGAAGCGTGCTAATTTATATGTTCCTTCTCAGTATTTTTTTTCCTTTTTTCGGCGAATTTTTAAGGTCAAAGTGGAGAAGACCTTCATATATGGCGTGAATGTCATATATGGCATGAATGTCGTATATGGCACGAATGTCATATATGGAATGAATGTCGTATATGGCATTAATGTCAAGACCGTCATATATGGCATAAACTCTCGTAGTTAAATGGGTAGGTACTTCACTCAAAGTCAGAAAGGAAGAGCTTCGCTCCATCTGCTCTACCGACTTTCTATAAGTAAAGGAAGTATGTGTACAAACACAAGAGGTATATTAATACAAGTATTATGCCAAATCGAATTCTTACCAAAATCGTTAAAAATGAAAGCCGAAAGTTCAGTCAGTCAGTACTCAAGTCAAGTATCGACCGGGCGAGGATCAGGTACGCTCACTGAATCCCACTCACCGAAACGTCGCATCATAAAGAGTAAACCGGTGACTTAGGTCCTTTTGCCAGAAAAGGGTGAAACTAGTTATTTTATCTCGAGCCTTTGTGGCCTTTGCTCGAAGAATTTGTACTAAGATTTATGGAGTTGTACTGCTTTGCCTTATGGCTTTGTCCGTGATCGGTTTCTTTTACCAAGTTTTATTTCGTTCGATAATGATGTTCGTTTAGGATCTCAATATATCGTACGAGTTCAGATCGCTTCGTAGGCGTTTTTGTAAGCGTTACATTACAAATGTCATGACATTAATAATAATTACTAGTGGCTCTGTGAGCTGTAGACCTTGCGATAAGATTCGTAAGCTTAAAAAAATGTAAATACAAAAAATATTTACTTCGTTGATTCATTATCACAACGTACTCACAATTGTCATAAGTGCCATATACCCTAATGGCACTTGCGTCCTCTATACCAATTTCTACCATTTTGTTTTTTTTTTTTATCCGAATAAAAAAAAAAATATATATAAACACTGAATCTGCTCACAAATTTTCACGAGATACGGTTGAAAATTCCGACCTTGAAAATATTCTCATTTACCGTCAGGACATACAAAAGCAGTATTCCCGAGTCAAAACTACGCTAATAATTTGGTCTTTATGAGATGTCGTAAATAATAACGAGAAAATAATCTTTTGAAATAACCTTACCTACCTTAAATAATTTACACCAAAATGTTAACTAGCCGCTTACGAAAACGTATAATTTTTAAAGAATTTCAACATTCACCATGAGTCAATGACAAATAAATGTTAAAAGTACAATGACACTAACCGCTAGCTCTAGTAATAATTAATTAATAGACTCACTTCAAATTAATAAAGCTAATATGGTTTTAATGTGAATCTAAACTGGCACGTGTCAAGAATAAAACGAAAATGGATGGCTTTTTCTAAATTAAAGCACATCTTTTCGCATTTCGGGTATTAAAATAAGTATTAAAAAATTTCTTGAATGATCTTTTACGAAGTGTTAAATTAAGATTGAAATTGGTGGACCGGCTTTTTTAAATCTTTTAAATATATGTTAAAGATAGACATAAAATAAATCATTGAATTGATATCGCATGGGAACATTATTGGCAAGCAGGTACAACTGCGTATGCAAAATTTGTCTTGTAGAAATATAAGTACTTATAATTAATATCGACAAGATACCTATATGGACAGGTATCACCTAAAAATATCACCCTGTAGATTTTAAAAGATGTTTTAAAAAATCCCTCCCTTATTAGTTGTGGTGTTTAAATTTCAAGGAAAAGAAGTTAAAGTTCACAACCCGGTAAGTGCACACTGCACGTATTAAGTACGAATATTTATTGTTTCTGAGTTATTCTTTAAACATTGAATTTTTTTCATATCTTATACCTTTAAACGAGCAATTCTTGTATAATATATATATTTATATATATATTTCTGTGATCTCGGAAACGGCTCTAACGATTTCGCTGAAATTTGGTATATGGGGGTTTTTGGGGGTATACAATCTATCTAGATTAGTCTTATGTTTGGGAAAACGCGTGCTTTCGAGTTTTCATGCGTTTTTCTTTCGACGCAGAATATGGTCGCTAATTTCGTGTTGCCGGCCACTGTCCGTCTGGTCCAGCGGGTTAAGACGCGGACTGCTAAACGAGTGTTACGGGTTCGAATCTCGCCCGGTGACTAAGTTTTGTTTATTTTTATATGTTCAAGTTTATATCTGTGGCCCTAGTGAAAAAGGGTACAAGTCTCTGGCAGTTTAGGTGTATAAGGGCATAAGTGTTACGTGGAACTTACACCCCTTTACACCTGCGCTGCCAGAGACTTGTACCCTTTTTCACTAGGGCCACAGATATATAATTTTTATTGTTTTAGACAAGTTTAATTTAGTAAAAAATGACCTATGTAATAAGAGAAATTGAGACTCTGTGACACGTGCTGTAAGGTTAAAATCGATTGTAAATAATAATAATTTTCAGTTCACATTTTACTTTTTAAGTTTATGTAGATTATCACCTATACACCATTATATTACAATAAATAGTTATAACCGAGCAAAGCTCGGTCGCCCAGGTACTGTTTATTTATATTAATATTAACACATACCACCTGTTATTTTGACTAGTTAATATGACTTTCTATTCTATAGTATACCTTACTTGGTATACCTTTAAACCATACTAAATATAAAATATGTAATATGCTTCACTCCACCTTTAGTAAACTTATATTTCGAGGATCTATTTCCGCCATTTCCCTTTAAACTCAAACGTATAATGTTAACTGATTTCCACCGTTATTGTTTGTTTAAAATTGGAAACAAACAGCAATCAGTAATTAAATAAGGTTTCTCTAAAACAAACTTAGAAATTTGACCGCCCAACAGCCAAAAATAGTCGCTCCACCAACGCACAAGTTCAGAATTATAAACAGTGTAACATTTTGAACAAATTAGGAACAGAGCAGTGCACATGGCGAATTAATTTGAGCGCAATTTCACAAGTGAGTAAATAGTTTAGGCGGAAGTAGACCACATATACCGCACAAAGGAAGGAGACAATGATGGAACTGAACATTCAGCCGAAAAAGATAAGCAAAGTTATTATAATTAGATAAAGTCAAAATATTATTGTGACTTAGAAATGAGTACTTTTAAATCGTCATAATATATAAAAATATTCATCTTAATAGCGTTGGTAGCCTAGCCTGGCGGTAGAGGGCATGTGACTTTCATTCCGGAGGTATCGGGTTCAAACCTGATACCCATGATCTTTTCGGAACTTGTGTAGGATATAAAACATCGCAAGAAAACCGGACTAATCCTAATACCTAAGGCCCATATCCCCCTCTAGGTTGGGAGCTCAGGTGGCAGTCGCTTTCGCAAAGCTAGTGCTAACGCCAATTCTCAGGAATAGTTGCCAAGCGGACCTTTGGCTCCCATCAGCCACGCCAAAAGGCGAAAAAAAACAAGAAGATCATGATGACAAATATCATTTATATTTGTAACTTGTATAACCTCTTAATCTTTTCGACTTTGAACATTTTTCATATTGAAAATAATACTTCATTTGAAATAAAAAAATGTAAAAAAGGGTACACAATAACGTAGTGTTGGTCAAGATTGCAGCTGTACTAATGTCTTGATTATATTCAACTCACAACAACAAACCAAAGCTACAAACGGTAACAACTAATCCTCCTATCAACTAAATCCCCTAAAGATTAGCTTAACCAAAACCTGACTTGAAGCCACTAAAACCCCTTAACAAACCGACTTAAGCGCAGGTTAAGTAACAAATTACAGCTCAAGTCCAAGCGTAATTACGAGCGATCACTAAATAACTTTATAGCAATCGTGCCCGTAATCAAGAATTGCAAAGTTTAGGAAAGCACTTAGAAACTGTAATTTGGGTCCACGTAATTAATATAACAAAATTGCTTAAACAAAGCCCATTTGGCTGTAATCGAGTGATTACTCGCCGTTAAAAATTTACTGGGGCTATAAATGCTGCGGTGAAAGAGTTTATTGCAGCTGAATGTACAGGCTTTTAATGACTATCGGCTGTCTATCGCTTAAAATACTTGTTTTAGGTAAACAGAAAATTTTAGATTGATAGGTAAGTAGTTTTTTCCACACCACCTGGGAAATGCCCTCTTGATTATTCAAAAACTAATGAGAAAATTGCATTTTATCCACATGTGGGGGAAAGTAATGCAAATTTTGAGTCGTTTCCTTTACCCCTAGTGTAAATATTTTCGACAGCGAAACGTTACGTACGCGTTTGCGTTAAGTGTCATTTTGTATGAGATTTTTGACTTTCCAAAACGTCCCGCTTGGCGCGCTGTTCAAAAACCCATACAAAATGAGACTTAACGCAAACGCGTACGTCACGTTTCGCTATCGACTAAATTTACACTAGGGGCACTTATGTTGGCTGGTAGAATTGACTTTTAAATGAAGGTTTTGAACGGATTAAATTACGTATATTGAATTTAAAATTGTTTTGGAATATTTATACAAAACAATAAATAATAATCTAGTTTATATGTCAGAAATCCGCAACGCAGGCTTCGTCAGGTGGCTACAACATGTTACGTCCCAAATATACCAATGATGATATCCGCATCAGGCTTCGTCAGTTGTTTTTTAATTTGATTTGCTTGATTTTGCTTCATATTTTACAGTTAGTATTTTCCTTGTGTTGGGTGAAAAATTGTATCTTTCACTCGGTGGAAAAAATTGTATAACCCTCGTGCCTTGAAACCCTTGCAACGCTCAAGATTCCATTTTTTGAAGATCTAATTTTGGAATCTTCCTCTTGCTCGGCTATCAATATTAGCACGAGAGGTTAAAGAACAACTTAACCCCCTTGTAAAACAAATAACTATTATTCTCCTTATCGCTCTAACAACCGACATTAGTAGTTTAAAATATAATTTTAAATTAAAAAAAAGTTTTTTTTTTATACTACGTCGGTGACAAACAAACATACGGCTCGCCGTAAGCAGTCTCCGTTGCCAATGTACGCCTGCAACTCCTGCAGTTGCCGACCCTAACCTAATTTGCATTTTTAATGTTCAATTGCTTTGCAAATAATAACAAAAAATACCTTGTTACCAATTTACTGGCCTAAATGTATCATTATTCCATTGTTTCTTTTTAAAGATCACTTATTACTGGCACGAAGATAAGAGTAATACAATAAAAGACTTCCATTTCCATTATACCGTAATTATGTAATATATATTTAATCCGTTGGTGCCGTTATTTATATAAAAGGAAATATTAACAACGGAATGTAATAATAAATACAAATTGGTTTAATGCATACGTAGTTTTGTTAAATTTAAATTATGTTTAATAACTGGGATTTCGTTGAAAATTTAAATAGTGTATTTTAATGATAAACGTCATTTTGCTCTTAAGTAGGTAGGTACTATAATTTGATACGTACTCATGCATAAACACCTATTTCATTAACGATTAATTAAACTTCATTATGATTCGGGTAACTCCGTTTTACATCCGAACGTCGGGTAATTAAAAATGAACCCTAATTGACTTGAATTATGGGTGATTATTGGAATTATCTGACGTACTCGTACACTCGTACGTCAATAATTTGAAGCTGTTCAAATCTTTTGCAATAAATTCAATAATGTTTGTGATTTTGTGGTTGAATAATTTGTTGCGTTTTCTGATTAACATACATAAGTTTTTTCATAGACTGAAATCGATTTCATATATTTTTTCGTAGGTGTAGTTTAATTTAATAGTACGAATAACTTTTAATAAATTAAAATTATCTATATACATAATTATTGACGAATATTTTGCCAACGCACGTGATTAAATTGTTTTACGATTGTAAGGTTCACTTTATTTTTTTTCATAATAATATTATTTGACATTCATATACCACAAGATTTCCATTATTTTATACATTATATTTTTAGCTAGATTAAGTAATTAATATTATTATAATAGTATAACTGTATTTTCATGTACAGTCAACCAATTTGAATCCTAGGCCACTATAGAACCTTGTCGCTTTAACTACTCTATACATGACATGCATCACTCAATAAGCACTGTCGTAGAAGTCATTATGACATGGTTCTATAGTGGCCTATGAATCAAATTGGTTGACCGTACATGTACTTATCGCAAAAAAAAATCTGAATTGTATTGTTACTTTTTATCAATTTCTTGTATGGAATGAACGGTTTTTTAATTACACGTTTGTTTAGATGGACCAAGCAGTAACGTGTACATTTAATTTAAGATAGTAACTTTAAACTACAATAACTATCAGCGTATTTCGTTGCTTAGAACAATATTGTTAAATGATATTCTCCTTACATTTCTACAGACTGAATGATTACTGCCTAAACAAATTCAAATTAAGATGAGTAAGCTATTTCATTCACTTAAGTGCCCAGCATTTTTGCTCAAGTATTTTTAATAACGTCTAGTTCATCAGAAGATGATATCTTTCTTGTTGATAAAATATACCTCGATTAAAGTAGTCATTATAACAAGCCTGCATTACCACGCTAGCGGCCATTTTGTTTCCATGTTTATTATCACAATATATTCTGCCAGATGAGGTTTATAACGACAATTTTATTTAAAGAAAATAAAAGTTAATAGGCCATACAGATTTTTTTAGTCACGTCTTTCTACTCGTTCGCGTCTTTCCTGTAGACATCGCAAAGTTAAGGGAACCTAAAGCAAATGTTTACGTACCTTTACGGTTGAGATCCAGTTTTTCAGTACTTGAGACTCGAAAAAGCGGCCAAGTGCGAGTCGGACTCGCCCATGAAGGGTTCCGTACCATTTATGACGTATAAAAAAAAACTACTTACTAGATCTCGTTCAAACCAATTTTCGGTGGAAGTTTGCATGGTAATGTATATCATATATTTTTTAAGATTTTTCATTCTGTTATTTTAGAAGTTACAGGGGGGGGGGACACATTTTTCCACTTTGGAAGAGTCTCTCGCGCAAACTATTCAGTTTAGAAAAAAATGATATTAGAAACCTAAATATCATTTTTGAAGTTCTATCCATAGATAACCCACACGTATGGGTTTGATGAAAAAAAATTTTTTATTTTATTTTATGACGTATTAAAAAAAGCTACTTACTAGCTCTCGTTCAAACCAATTTTCGGTGGAAGTTTGCATGGTAATGTACATCATATTTTTTTAGGTTTATCATTCTCTTATTTTAGAAGTTACAGGGGGGGGGGGGGGGGACATTTTACCACTTTGGATGTGTCTCTCGCGCAAACTATTCAGTTTAGAAAAAAATAATATTAGAAACCTCAATATAATTTTTGAAGACCTATCTACGTATGGGTATGATGAATAAAAAAATTTTGAGTTTCAGTTCTAAGTATGGGGAACCCCCAAAATTTATTGTTGTTTTTTTTTATATTTTTGTGTAAAAATCTTAATGCGGTTCATAGAATACATCTACTTACCAAGTTTGAACAGTATAGCTCTTATAGTTTCGGAAAAAAGTGGCTGTGACATAAACGGACAGACAGACGGACATGATGAATCTATAAGGGTTCCGTTTTTTGCCATTTGACTACGGAACCCTAATAAGAAAAATGTATGTATGGAGTCGTAAACTTTGATTGTATGTTTCACAGAAGTGACCTTTTTCTAAAATGTGTTTGACCCAAATATTTTTGATATGAATGGCGTTGTAAAGGTACCGTTCGGAATCAGGCTGCACCGGCTTCACTACTGTAGTAACGCTGCCGACTGCATTACTGTTAGAAACGTCAAATTGAGTATAAACTCCTTAAAAAAAAATCTTTGTGACATTTCCGAATGGTAAATATTTAGGTAATTTCATATAATTATGCACGTAGATGTAGCACGGTCGCATTTTTATCGCCTGTCACCATGCCTGTCACGTTTTAATAAGTTTGTAAGTTCGAAAGTGACAGGCATAGTGACAAGCAATAAAAATACAACCATGCTGCCACCGCTGGTCGCATTTATAAACCAATTTTAGTGAAATTTTGTAAGCAGGTACGGTAATTACACATAATATTTCTGTCGTTTTTTTTTAACTTGTTATTCCGTAAATTGTGTAAGTATTTAAGTGTCAAATAGAAACATATTATTTGCATGCCCACATTATGAACTAGCAAAATGTGCTAATCCCACATACGAGTAGATAATATATTATACCACATTTCTAGCAAACCCATTTATTTATATTTCAATACATGTCTACAGAATTAAGGTTAGTCATATCCTCAATGAGTACCCACTTAAAGGGACAAAAGATTGAACTCAAAAAGCATTATCTTTTTAAATCTATAAAAAATGGTTCTATTGCGAATTATTTTGTGTACCTTTATTTCCAACGTCGACGAAGGTCAAACTATTACGCATATTGCTCGCGAAGGACTTGTATCCCACAAAATGTCAAAGCAGAGGGTAAACTTTAACCGATATATCCTTCTGAGTCAAAAGGTCTCCAGACTTGACCTCATGTCTCAAGTATGTCCAGTGATTTATAAAGCAATTTTAACACAAAATGAACGTACATTTAACCTAAGTCTCCAAGGACCGGTGATTAATGTAATGAGGCTCAGATACAGCCTTATTTATCAAGTACTTTAAATTATATCGTGTTATTCACGAGGACGCGCGCCTTGATTCGTAATATAATCTTATTAAAGTTTAGATTTGACAAATATGCGCGCCATCATTGCATGGATGACACGGACTATATAATCAAAAAGAGCAATGTAATCTTCGGGTTTTGTGTAATACGGGACCCTATTACTAAGACTCCGCTGTCCGTCCGTCCGTCTGTCACGAGAATGTATCTCATAAACCGTGATAGACAGTTGAAATTTTCACAGATGTTGTATTTCTGTTGCCGCTATAACAACAAATATAAAAAGTACGGAACCCTCGGTGGGCGAGTCCGACTCGCACTTGGCCGATTTTTTGTAACGATTTACAAAATAAAGAGCTTTTATAGTTTATTTTTGATTAACGATACGATGAATAACAGATGTATTTTATTTATATCTTTGTTTTACTCATTAACGGTCAAGATAAAAAAAAACACGATTTAAGCCCTATCGCTTAAAGTACCAAAAAAAACGTTGGTGGTAATTTTTGCCATATGATATCTCAGTGTGCCCCAAAAATAAAGCGTTAAATCAAACGATGTATCAAAGATGATATAAATCCTTTTCATTCTTTCTTATTACTTTGTTACGTGACGGACAGATAGCATAAGCTTGACGTGGATTTGCCAGCACGTGTTGGGTACGAAACCTAAACGTGGGAGTAGAATTTTTCCGCGCCTCGAGCCCTAATTATAAAGTCAATGTCCATTCAAATCTTTCTTCAAAACAGCTTGGAGGCAAATGGTTGTTTTTATTCAATTTCGTTTTAAGCGAACTTTTCACGTGGCCAGCAGCGTAATTGCGAAACGTTATCATTAAAAACGGACGGACTTTTAAATGTATAGAAATAATTGTCAAATTAAATGGAAGGTTATTACGATAGGAGGAAATTTTTCGTTATAGGGTGGACCGACTTTTTCTTGTTTTTGTGCTTTTCCGATGTGAAAGGTTACATGCCATTTGTTTGAAGGAATGTAAAACGGCCAGGCCATAATTTTAAAAGGAAGGTAGGTTTAGGCAAGTTGGGTATGGCAGAAGAGGCATCAGAGTCAAGTGAATGCAGTGGAAATGAGAGCGTTGAGAAGTATGTGTGTGGTGTGAAATTACAAGATAGAATTAGGAACAGTGTGATAAGGATGTGTGGACTGAACAAAGATGTAGTGACAAAAATTGAGAAAGGCATGTGGAGATGGTTTGGACACGTGGAAAGAATGAATGAAAGAAGGTTAATAAAGAGAGTGTATAAGGGAGAAGTAGAAGAGGAAGCTGGAAGAGGTAGACCTCGGTGGACTTTATTTGATCAAATCGAGGAAATCCTGAAGAAAGGCCAGGTCAAGAGCAACCTAAACTGACGAGCGTGTATGAGGAATGTTATGATAGTGAAGGAAGCGAAAGACATATGTCAGGATCATAGCAAGTGAAAATCCGTGGTCTCTGCCTACCCCTCCGGGAAATAGGCGTGATTATATGTATGTATGTATGTATTCCACAAATTGACTAAGTTCCTCAGTAAGGTCAATAAGGCTTGTGTTGTAGGTATATAATATATAAATATAGGTACTTAAATGCGTAGAAAACACCCATGACTCAGGAACAAAACAAAATATATAACACAAGCCTTCTTGGCTTACCGTGGGACTTAGGCACTAAGCACACGTCGCGTAAGCGTGAGAGTCGCGTAAGCGTATCGTAATACGCGCGTAGAACGAGAGCGCTACGAGCACGTACAAGTTCAAACAAGTCTGCACACGAAGCGTCGTCGTAGCGTAGCATATGCTGAGATTTCTGTCGTCATTACAACAGGCGTAGCGTAATACAGGCGTAAAAAACAAACCCTCTGATACACCTAATCAAACAATAAAAAATCATCTGACGGGAAAGTAAAATTGTCGATATACCCGCCGAAGAGATCTGACGCCAGTGACGCCATGATTTCAACTAATAGGATTTCTCTTATAACACGATTACGCTTACGCGACGCTTGGTGCCCAGAACTCTATGCGTCTCGTACTGGTAACGTTTTTACGATACGCTGACGCGACGCTTGCGCTTACGCTCCGTGTACTGAGGGCCTTAGTCAATTTGTGTAAGAACGTCCCTATAATATATATATTTTTTATTCTCGAAAATTACCTTCGTCAGTAAAGTAAGTAAATACAAAGGGAAAGTAAATTACAAATGGATAAATCAGAAAAAATATGATTATCTAAGATAAACAGCCCCGATTTGAAGGTCAGCGTCACGTAACCCCGCAGTCACACTTAACTGTATTGACCTAAGAATTATTATTAGGTAGGTTAAGGTGAAATGCCTGTCTACAGTATGATTACCTACATTGCGCAGTAACATAAAGATAAAGAAGTTTATTTTCCAAGTAGGCATCTTACAATGAGCTTATAAAAGTCAAATAAAGCTATGCTGGCTCTAACCCTACACCTCTGACCCGAGAAGATTTAAATCCCTCATATCCCAATATGGGATCAGCAAGCAACTTTTTCTTCCACATCAATGGAATTATTCCTGTGTGATATGTAGATTTTATGTAGTCACGGACTTTAAATGTTGAGCCATTTAGGTTTCAAGCTAATTTGGCTGCCAATACTAACGGTATGAAATGTTCAATGTAAAGTAAACTTTAAAATCCTCGACTGTACGACAAGTTCACCGGCGGAAACTGACCAGTACCCCTAGTGTAAATAAATTCGATTTCGAAACGTGACGTACGCGTTTGCGTTTAGTCTCATTTTGTATGTGATTTAGAAAGAGCGCGCCAAGCGGGACGTTCTGGAAACTCAAAATCCTATACAAAATGACACTTAACGCAAACGCGTTCGTCACGTTATGATGTCCATTAAATTTACACTAGGGGTACTGTTCTTTGTCAGTGAAGCAACCTGCCCTCGATATCGAAAATGAATTCTTTTAAAACTGCTCTAAAAGCCTGCATATTCCGTCGCTCTAACGAAATTGCATTTTGATTGTAGCCAGTCTCACGTGGTTGGTCGCAATCATTTGATATTATTGTGTTTTATTACAGCCATATTAAATTCCGGTTTGCTCGAAAATGTCTCCTTCAATTTAATCTCAAGCAAATTGAATTTCTGGTGCGGATGTTCAAGTTTTATTGTTTTTTGATGTTTTCTTTAGTATCAGGAAATTTAGACGAGTTTGAATTAAATTTTAATGAAGATATATAAGCTAATTCGAACGTAATCTGACATCAAAATGATATCTGACATGAATTTTCGTGAGCGACACGCACGATATCAATTACGGTTTAGATTAAATCATAAAATAACAAAATCAACGTATAAAATAATTAAGCACTTTATAACTTATAACAAGTAGTAATATATGAAATGGCATTATGACAAGTGTATGATAGTTTTATTATATTATATAAAAAAAGCGGCCAAGTGCGAGTCGGACTCGCCCATGAAGGGTTCCTTTATGACGTATTAAAAAAAACTACTTACTAGATCTCGTTCAACATTTTACCACTTTGGACATACATTTTACCACTTTGGTAGTGTCTCTCGCGCAAACTATTCAGTTTAGAAAAAAATTATACTTATTAGAAACCTAAATATCATTTTTGAAGACCTATCCATAGATATCCCACACGTATGGGTTTGATGAAATTTTTTTTTAATTTTATGACGTATTAAAAAAAACTACTTACTAGATCTCGTTCAAACCAATTTTCGGTGGAAGTTTGCATGACAATGTATATCATATATTTTTTTAGTTTTTTCATTCTCTTATTTTAGAAGTTACGGGGTGGGGGCACACATTTTACCACTTTGGAAGTGTCTCTCGCGCAAACTATTCAGTTTAGAAAAAAAATATATTAGAAACCTCAATATCATTTTTAAAGACCTATCCATAGATACCCCATACGTATGGGTTTGATGAAAAAATATTTTTTGAGTTTCAGTTCTAAGTATGGGGAACCCCCAAAATGTATTGGTTTTTTTTCTATTTTTGTGTAAAAATCTTAATGCGGTGCATAGAATACATCTACTTACCAAGTTTGAACAGTATAGCTCTTATAGTTTCGGAAAAAAGCGGCTGTGACAGAATCGGACAGACAGACGGATATGACGAATCTATAAGGGTTCCGTTTTTTGCCATTTGGCTACGGAACCCTAAAAATACACATTCTTCATCTAAATAACATCACTGACAGCATTTAGATATTATTATGATATCAGTGTACCTTCTAATTGGCCTGATAATATAAAATAGACCATACCATACCTAACCACTTACAGCCCCAGTAGGTTTGTGTTTGTTCTCTCACTCTCACTGGGCGTAAGTGTGAGCGAGATGGATGTGCGTGCTCGGGTCCGCGATGTTTTTGAATTTAAATTTCCTGTTTCTAATAATAAAAAGCTAAGTTCCCTCAAACATTAATATTGCTCATTTTTGGAAATAATTTTCATATTTTTAGTCATTGTCATTGTGCATTCGAATATCGAACGAAAGTGAAAACTTCAGGATTTGAATCATCGCTGCTGAAATCTCTAGACTAAAGCCTGAAGTTTGCTAATTACATTTTTGGTTACCGTGTTGTGATATAAAAAGTGCTAAGATTTATTTATTTATTTTTTATACTACGTCGGTGGCAAATAAGCATACGGCCCGCCTGATGGTAAGCCTCCGTAGCCTATGTACGCCTGCAACTCCAGAGGAGTTACATGCGCGTTGCCGACCCTAAACCCGCCCCCCCCCCCTCGTTGAGCTCTGGCAACCTTATTCACCGGCAGGAGCACAACACTATCAGTAGGGTCTAGTTTTATTTGGCTGCTGTTTTCTGTAAGGTGGAGGTACTTCCCCAGTTGGGCTCTGCTCTAGATCTTGAATGACATCCACTGGCTGTGCCCTACCACACAAATAATTTTTTTCAAAAACTCCGTTTTCTGTGAATACTGCACCTTAACTATAGTGTTCTTTAACGTCTCAACAATTCAAGTCCTATTCAAAGTGTCGCATTTATTTATGCAACTCAAACAGCTTTGCAAGTATTTAAGTATTCTTTTTAACCGCTCGGATTTCCCGCCGTTTCCGCGGACATTCATTATGGACGTTTTTAAGTCAGCCTGGATCTTCTTTGTTTTATGAACTGCTACAGTTTTCATTTAGATCACGTGAATTACTCGTATAGTCTTTGGGGTCTTTATTCGATATGCGGGTCGGACACTGTCAATAATAATGTCATTTCGTTTGATTCCAAAAAAATGTTATTTATTCAGGTATTAATTTTTAGTCATAAATATACAGGATGATTTTGGTCTCGTGATACTGAATGTCAAAAATGTGTTAAGATGGTCATAATAAACAAATATCCTCATGAGGCTGAAAAAAAAAACAAAAAAAACGAATATATTCTATTCTTGAGGCCCCGATGTAAACGAAATATATGGGCCCAGGAGTATATATTTACTCGTATTTCACGATTTTCATACCGGTAAAAACAGTTATTTGTTTTTGATGATGGTACGGTTTCACACTCCGACTGATAGACTGACTTATGATCTTTATCTTTATCATAGTTAATTTTGTTGTATCCGATATTTACTTATTTAATTTCTACTGTAATAATCTGTATTGTATTTGCTGAATAAATGTTATAGGTTTTTTTTTCATATCGGTCATATGGGAAACCTTGTTTATTTATTTTAAACTTTATTGCAGAAAAAAGTATAACGTACAATAGGCGGACTTAATGCCTTGAGGCATTCTCTACTATTCAACCACTGGAAACAGAAATTACCATATTATTACTTTAGTATAACCATCTCAATACATTTTTGACATTCGGGATCTACCCCGAAATCACCTAGTAAGGTAGAAGTACTAGTGCTTGACGCTGCACTAGTCACCGACATGGGCACTTTATTTCATGGAAATATAGGTTAAATTTGAACAACGAAGATTTTTCTGTATTCGAACTTAATCCTTGTCACTTTGACATAAAGTGCCCATGTCGAGTACTAGTGCAGCGTCGAGCACTAGTACTTCTACCTTAATATATTTTACATTTTATCCAAACTTCTGATTCAGATTTAAAAACGTGTCACGGTTTTGGTCTTATTTCGATATGACCTTGAAGATAACTCACGCTGAGTGATGCATGCGAAATTTATTTATTTATTTAATCTTTATTACACAAAAGAAAACCTTATAGTACAGAAGGCGGACTTAATGCCATGAGGCATTCTCTACCAGTCAACCTTTAGGCAAAGCAGAGAGATTGTAGGCGGTGCTACTTAACAACAAAAACCAAATATAATATGTTCAATAACATACCATACATACATAATACATATAAATATATATACTTATATTACTTATAATATATACATAAATAACGACAAAACGTACACATACATTATTATTATTTTATTCTGCTAGCAAAGAAAGCACGTAAGGATTTTTTAAATGCAAACTTATACAGGGTGATTTTGGGGTCGTGGAGCAAGAGAACAAGACATCACCCAGAATTCAAAGATGAGTCTAATGATGTTGCTCATTATTTATTATCACCAATAATTATGATTATTTTTCAGATGACAAGTAGAAAAAAACATCTTTTAGTTAATATAGAACGTAATACAAGCGTTTCAAAAAATTGGAAACAACCCTATTTTGTTAAGAAACTTTCAGTAAAACGTTGAAATTGCATTAATTTTTCAAATTGTTGCTACTAACGTATACAGTACAGCATAGTCGGTATCACATTTATAATAAAACCTTCAAAACGAAACTGATGCACTCGGAGTGGGAGTAGGAGTGTAGAACGTGTTCCTGTCACTTCGAGTAGGTAACGTCGGGGATTCGCCAACGCGACGGTTTGAGGTGAATCCGCTTGCTCCCATCAGTAGCTTTTTTATTAACTTATATGCGGGCCAGGCGGGATACCTTCGTTTTCCATTATTTCACGTGCACTTATTAAATTTGCTCAAACGCAATACTAATATTATGCAATATAAAAAAAAATAATACGAAATTATGCCAAATGAGATTAGAGCAAACACAATTATGAATTTCATTAGTAATCTGGGCCAGACCGTATCAGTAACATATTACTTTCGATGAATGACTTTACACAATGTAGTGACGTTTTTTTGTTTAAGTAATTATACTTAAACAAAGGAAAGGAGGAGGAAGGAGGAGGAAGGTAAAGGATCATTAGATCCTTTATTTATTGAAGCATATAAGTACAAGATTAACATCGCTGCCATACAAAAAATACCGGCTTAGAGTAGTGATAGGAATAAAATAAAATGACATGAAAATTTGAAAGAAATTACAATCGGCCTGATCCGAACTTTAAAATACGTCAAACATTTGATAAATATACGATATGGATTAGATATGTCAGTGTCAAAAGTGACGTTTCTTCAAACAAAAACGTCACTTTAGACACTGACATATCCAATCCATATCGTATTTTTAGGAAATTTTTGACGTATCTTAAAGTTCGAATCGGCCCGAATTTGATATTAGTAGGTGCCATAATGATTATGGTTAGGATACAAATACAAAAAATGGGGTTCATTCTAAGCTGTACCCGCACCTTTTTCATTACTGTCAGTCGCTTTCGTAAAAACTAGTGCCTACGCCAAATCTTGGGATTAGTTGTCAAGCGGACCCTAGGCTCCCATGAGCCTTGGCAATATGCCGGGACAACGCTAAGAAGAAGAAGAAAAAGATACGATTTTCATTTCTTGGAAATTGCGATAAAACGATTCAACACACATTTTCAAATTGCATTTCAGATGTCGATACCCAAAAATTTCAAAGTTATCTTTTTTTTAAAACTAAACGAGCATTACGTTCAAAACAAGTCCTTAAATAGATAGCTACAGTAGATACTTAAGCCTACTTCTAGCCAAAAATATCTAATACCATTTTCAGAAACCTTTTGAATGTCTGTGAAAAAGCGAGCAATTCTGATTTAATTTAGTAGAAAGCGGGAGTTTAAGAGCTCGCATTCAATCTTAATATGATCAGCGGCGTGGGTTGATCGCACGATGCGACCCAATCTATTAGCTTCGAGGCTCGTTTAGGTTTCCATTCGATAGCCTTTGTAGCGTTATAGGAAGTTTAGAACTCCTATTTGAATTGGTATTGATCAGATTTTACTCCAAAAAGACCAATTCGTGTGTACATTTTTATATCAAAGCTTTTCCCCGCTACTTTGTCTACGTGGAATGATAATGATGATTGATTAAAAATAAGCTTACGTTAATTGCAATTGACGATTGACCATTACAAATTGAACCGTAAACTATAACCGTCCGTCCGTCAATTTGTAATGGTTAATGATCAATTGCATTAACCTCAACCTATTTTTATACCAAATTTCATTCAATTCGCTTAGAATAAATTCAGAAGCGAAAAAAATTGTCTTGTCTTAATCTGGAAAAAAACTGGATCGCTAGCCCATTGCTCTGCCATCTAAGCTACCAAGATCTCACATATTTCCACGACGAAATGAAAAAAAAAAGTTTTATCGAAGCAAAATCAGCAACATCCACTTTCAATTTTATTGACACTTATTAGACTTCTTATAAATGTACAATTAAGATTGTTATTATTTCCTCAGTTGAAGTAGATGTTGTTGACTTTGCTGCTATCCTATAACACAAATAGACTTTTTTTTTTATACTACGTCGTTGGCAAACAAGCATACGGCCTGCCTGATGGTAAGCAGTATCTGTAGCCTATGTACGCCTGCAACTCCAGAGGAGTTACATGCGCGTTGCCGACCCTAACCCCCTCCCCCCCTCCTTGAGCTCTGGCAACCTTACTCACCGGCAGGAACACAACACTATGAGTAGGGTCTAGAGTTATTTGGCTGCGGTTTTCTGTAAGGTGGAGGTACTTCCCCAGTTGGGCTCTGCTCTAGATCTGGAATGACATCCGCTGTGCTGTGCCCTACCACACAGAGCGAGATGACTTTCACAATGCCCATACCTCCCTTGTAGACGTAGTTTAAGGACATACCCGGGTCCAAAAACCACAACTCCAACAACCACAACCCAGTCCAGTCCATTTTAAACTACAACGACAACGTAAGGGCGAGGACTGGACGCAAGCGACGCACGGCGCGGTGAAAATCAAGGCCGTCTATAAATCTGGCGAGCGCAATTGATGAATAGCACTTGCGTCTGGTCCGCGGCCTAAGATTAACCCCAACCGACGTCGTGCGATGATACGCGGCGCTCCTTAATTCGGCAAAACTCAGCTTAAGCTTAATAGCACGATTGAGTTTTAAAATGGAGACTAAGGTTCCCCGAAACGTGTAACGCAAGTGACTAAAAATAGGTACGTTAGTTGAACCGTAATTTAGCTGAAAATTGTACTGTCGCATTGTAAAAAGTCGCCAGTCATGACATGTTAAAATTTTGCCAAGACAAATATCGTTAGCTTTATTTAATCGTATGGCGTATTAACATAAACATTTCAAAAATATATAGCTAAATAAAATAATTATAAATCTACATTCAGGGTCTCAAGCCACGAGATTGCGTCTGGTGTTAATTTAAACAGATCTTCCGGGGTGCCTGGAAAAGAGTGCAAAGGGCAAAGGGCATATCGTTAGTAATATCGCAGCTATCGTTTCGCGTGCGTATACTACGGAGTCATGTTTGTCCCTATCAGTGTCGCGTGTCGCGTTGTTTGCAGGGGAGTGATTAAAGTGCCGAGTAATTATTATTTAGTGGGTAATCGGGCCGCATGTAATATAAGGGCGGGTGCTTGTGTCAGCGGATAGGTTGTCGGATACAGGTGTAATTAACAAGCAAGCATTATTAACGCTTTGAATAAATTCAAGTCTTCTCTTCTTCCTCGCGTTGTTCCGGCATTTTGCCACGGCTAATGGGAGCCTGGAGTCCGCTTGATAACTAATCCCAAGATTTGGCGTAGGCACTAGTTTTTCCGAAAGCGACTGCCATCTGACCTTCCAATCCAGAGGGTAAACTAGGCTTTGTTGGGATTAATCCGGTTTCCTCACGATGTTTTTCCTTCACCGAAAAGCGACTGTTAAATATCAAATAAATTCAAGCTAATTTAAATATTTTATTCGGCATCATGTTCATATTTTTAATAATTACTATATATGTTTGAAAAAGTAAGTTATATTTAGGCATCTGCTCATTAAATTACAGCGATGTAACATTATTATAACTAGCCAACCAGATTTTAATATAACGCAAATTACTGTCCTTATTGAGCAGTGGCGGCCTACGGCGGCAGTCGCTTCCCCCCGATAAGGATTGAGGAAAATACCACCATGCGACCGTTAACCTCAGGGGTCGCCCCAATACAACGCGATTTACTCGTGCGAACGCGCGATCAAACATATCGAGCTCAAATAGGGTGTGCTAATTGACAATGGCGCGACTCGCGCAAGTAAAATTCGCGCGGGCTTGCGATAATCGCGTATAGCCACTTTGTTTAAGGAGGACCTCTCAAACTTTTATCTCGCGGACACTGGCGCCACGCCCCGCCGCGGTGTAATCAACTAATTGCTATAAGATCCGACAATATTGCGAAACTTGGTATTTATCGCGGCATTACACGAGCAATAACCGTTTCAAACAATTAACCGTCTGCGACTTCATTTTTGTTTCAACTTCGCGAGTTTAGTTTCTAAGTAGAACTTGCTAGTTTTTAGTTAGTGGAAACTTTACTTAACGGGTAGGCATAACGCTACGTGGCGTTTTTGAAATAAAATAATGCTCCTTGAATAAAATTGAGGATAGCGTGAGACTTTTAATGAAAAGTTTTTCTGTTTCAAACTACAAAATAGATTTTAATATATTATGAGTTAGTAATTTATTTCAGTGCAGTATGTGTTACTCGTAAATAGCATGTTTAAAAATATGGGTGCACACAAGTTGCTCAAAAATATGTCCCATAGATCTTAAGTCGACAAATTACGAGCTTATGGGTCATAATTACTTTTTGAATACGTTGTGTGCACCCATATTTTCACACTTGACTGTACCTTAATTTATTTATTTACAAGGAATTCCAACAGCTAAATTTGGCCAGAGCTAAATTTAATTTGGGCTAAATTTCTATTCAGAGACCGTGAGTTCAAGTCTCACACAAGACAGTAATTTTTCCATTTTTAAATTTATTCTAAGCTTAATAGCATCGTCCGCAGACGTTTCTGCTTGTTAAAAATATGATTTAACCCATTCAGTGCTAATCACGACACGTTACATATCCGCTACATACCGGAAAACCCCCAGTAATACGACGTAGCGCAACGACCGCAACTCAGCGGTGAATGTATTTAGGTAACATGACATAAGGATGGCGACTGCAGGAGAGTTAATGTTGCAACACGACGCGGTCGATATCTCTGGCAATCGATAAAACGGAATGTCCTGCCCGAGTCTGTGTTTCCGCATGAGTACAATCTGGATCTTTTCAGGCTAGAGTAAAATAGGTATCTCATAAACAACCGTGCTCCACCGTAGACCGCACCATCACTTACCATCAGGTGAGATCGTGGTAAAACAAAAAAACCTGCCAAGAGCATGTCGGGCCACGCTCAGTGTAGGGTTCCGTAGTTACTCTTCCGTCACAATAAGCTAAACTGGAGCTTAAAGTATAGTTAATTGTTAACCAAGGGATGAAACGGTACCTTTCACCCGAGTTAAACAAATAGGCAAATTTGCATAATCAGTACCTAATTAAAGTAAGTCTATTACTATGAAGGGAAAACTTTAACTTATGCGATAACTCAAAAACAGCTAAACTGATCATGTCCGCTATAGTTTTCATTTAATGCCTTTCTTAAGCTCTACTTCCACGATTTTTTTCATATTTTTTGGACCTATGGTTCAAAAGTTAGAGGGGGGGGGACACATTTTTTTTTCTTTTGGAGCGATTATCTCCGAATATATTCACTTTATCAAAAAATGTTTTTGAAAACCCCTATTAGTTTTGAAAGACCTTTCCAACAATACCCCACACTCTAGGATTGAAGCAAAAAAAAAAATCACCCCCACTTTACGTGTAGGGGAGGTACCCTAAAAAAAATTAAATTTTTAGATTTTATTGTACGATTTTGTCGGCTTTATTGATTTATATATCCATGCCAACTTTCAGCTTTCTAGCACTAACGACCACGGAGCAAAGCCTCGGACAGACAGACAGACAGACAGACAGACAGACAGACGGACATGGCGAAACTATAAGGGTTCCGTTTTATGCCATTTGGCTACGGAACCCTAAAAAAGGAATAACGGATTTAACGTTGTAATTGTGACGAATGACGACCGGTTTGGCCTAGTGAGTAGTGACCCTGCCTACGAAGCTGATGGTCCCGGGTTCAAATCCTGGTAAGGGCATTTATTCGTGTGATGAGCATGGATATTTGTTCCTGAGTCATGGGTGTTTTCTATGTATTTAAGTATTTATAAATATTTATATATTATATATATCGTTGTATAAGTACCCTCAACACAAGCCTTATTGAGGTTATTGTGGGACTTAGTCAATTTGTGTAATAATGTCGTATAATATTTATTTTAATTGTAACAGCAATGCCGCAACGATATTTATTTATTTATTTATACTTTATTGCACATAAAATATTAAGTACAAATGGTGGACTTAATACCTTAAGGAATTCTCTACCTGTCAACCACTGGGTTAAAAAGAGACTTGTTAGGTGCAGGCTTTGTACTTTAGAATAAGATACGAGTATCACTACCTACTATATACAAATTAAATATTAATTAATATAATATAATGAAATGCAAAAAGACATTAGCGAACTCGGCGCCGTCGACTGGTCAGAAACGGCTTTGGACAGAGAAGCATGGCGGTCTTTGGTGTCGGAGGCCAAGATCCACTTCGGGTCGCTGCGCCACAGCAGTAAGTAAGTAAGTATAATATAATAAAATCATAAACTTAAACATATACTTTGTATGATATACTTACAACGATATCAACCTAAATGATCAAAAAAAACAATGATATCGCCGGCGATAGCACAGCAGTATTGCTAATACTTGTGCGGTCCTATACGGTTACCACGAGTTTGTCACTGACCTCATATTCACATATTCGCTAACGTCTACGTAACTTACACTTATCGCTCGTATTAATATGCCAGTACGAGCGAGATGCATAGAAAGTAAGTTATTTATTTATTTAATCTTTATTGCACAATACATGAAGGTACAAATGGCGGACTTAATGCCTTAAGGCATTCTCTACCAGTCAACCAAGTTACGCACACGCTGGCGAATATGTCAGTGTCAAGATAATGGTATGGCTACTAATTCGAATATCAATTTTTACGACCTTTCATATATGATTACTGTCTAAACTAGGAAAATACTCCTATAAATATGTGTGTAGATATAAACCACTTCTCGTAATCCTACCCTATCCTTCGTAAGCAACAGCACGCGTTGACAGCATTCTTGGCATTCCACACCAGCTCAGCATTCTTCTAAAAAGCGTATGTCATCGTAACATACGGCCTTCTTGCTAGTACTGCAGGTTCCTACATTTCTTGTGCTCGTTGCACTGAATTTTATTGCATGCCCCGGTATTTACCGCTAGGTCCAAACAGATGTTGAGAATTTTACAAGAAAGAGAATTATTTAGAATTTTTAAAATATATTGCTAGTAACATTTGATTTCAATTTGAATACTTCCTCTGAGTTTAAGTTATTGTCATTGATCTGTACCCCTAGTGTAATTTTAGTCAAGGTACGTTAAGTCTCATTTTGTATGGGTTTTTGAACAGCGCGCCAAGCGGGACGTTTTGGAAAGTCAAAAATCTCATACAAAATGACACTTAACGCAAACGCGTACGTCACGTTTCGCTGTCGAAAATATTTACAGTAGGGGTACTGGTATATATGTATATTTATTGTTTACTGGCATAATAAGCATCTACTGAAATGAAAGATTGAAGTAAGTAATATATCATTAGTCATGTTTTCAAGCTAGTTAGATATCTGATGAGTCCAAAGGTCTCATATGTCAACAGTTATAAAACAAAGAACAGCATAGATTTCTAGCTAATTAATAATGGCTCCACATGGATACACCTGCAAAACTATTGCGGAGTTCCGTTCATCTCTAAAAAGCCGCAAGTGCTATAAGAACGTATACAACGTTACACCTTACGCCTTTTATTCCCAAAGTAAAATACATCTTGAACATAGTTAAACCAAAAGTTTAAACCCAGGTAAGCGACAAAGTTGCAGATGCAGACTCTAATTACCAAGTTTGCGACAAAAAGACCCCAACTCTAAATTACAGATATAAACCAGATGTCTTTATGGCTTGAAAAAAAAAACTTGAATTACGAGACGTCTGTTTTTATTGCGGCGAAGTGCGTCCGTGGTTATGACTTGATCGTTTTATAGCCGTCTGTGTAAAAATTTAATGTCGTTTTGGCTCTGATTTTCAAATTTTCTTGAGATAAAATAGCTGTTTTTGGGAATGATTTATTAGGCATGTTAAAAGCGATGTTTCTGAAATTCGTTTTATTTTATTAGCCTTATTTTTAGTACAGGTAGCGTATTCAAATTGCTTGTTTTGAGTACCTTTACGCATTTAACCATATGATAAGAAGATTGAGAAGATACTAGACATGACAACATATCTCCTGAATAGAGAGGATACTCCGTCATTTTTAAATCTCCTCTATATTATAATTATATTATATATATTCTACTTGTGTGTTCTACAGTGTAGGTGAAAAATACGTTGACAAAATTTTTTACTGTAAGTACATATTAATGATAATTTTAACAAACGTTTGCGTTTGTGTATGGCTAATTTGATTTATTTTAACTAGAAATCACATAATTTATTATACATTACTTGTTTTCGTCTATAAAACCAAATAGAGTTGCTCGAGGCATCGTCCCCAGAACGCTTGCAGCATTTCCCCGTTGGATTGCCAGACTAAGCCGCTGAGCGAAGAATTCAGATTCACTCGCTCGCAGGCAGGTCGCAGAACAAGTTTATGGGAAATTCCTTTCACAATTTGTGTATCTTAACCAGAGGGGAATATTTTGAAGATAGTATTGTTTCGGTTAAATAATTGTAGTATTAATTAAAATGAGTTGTTGTAAAAGATGTGTAAGTTATAAAATTATTAAACGTTTAATTATATCTATCAAAAGACTCAAACGTATATAATATAACTATTTAAGAGGTGAACATAGAATTTAAAAACGCCTCCTTTTCTTGAAGTCGGCTAAATAGTATCAGTTTTCAGTTTAAAAATACTAGGGACTAAATCCACGTTTTAGAAAATGGTCGTACTTATACAAAACATATATCAGAAGCTCAGAATAGCAAAAACTAGGATTTAACTTTTATGAGCGGTGTTCGGGCATAAGTGCGTTTTATAGCTCTGACCTAAAGCTTTTGTAAACATGAAGGAAAAGTTTAATTAATGAATGAAATATTAATGAATAGTACAGGTAAATTCTCATTTCTTCAATCTTGACTTTGCGGATAAGGCTAAAATAATATCTTGTACGTTCAAACGCGTAAAAGGATCATTATAAATTATATCTGAGTTATAAAATATCATTCTTCTTTAATTAGTTAAAATCGTGAAGGTTTGAATCAGAGTTTTGTAAAATATGCTTTCAATTTTTCGAGTTTAATACAACGTTTTAATAAACTTAATATTAATGTACAGGTTAACGAAAAGGATATTTTTAACGAATATATGCAGCATTATAAAATCAGTTGTTTAGTGTTGCCTTATTACCTGCTGAATAATGCTATGAGGGATTAAGTTCGCCTTTTGTATTGTTTGTCACGTAAGTTTGAAATAAATAAAGGCGATTTTGATCATTTGATTCTGAGCAGCCTTTAATGGAACTCTAATATAAATATCAATAATAATCGTATTAAAATTACACTCCCAATAATATATCGAGACAAATATTTATTACAACACCTAAAGTGTTTGCTAAAAAAACACGTAATAAAAATAACATTTACCCGCTGTTACATTAGTAGTGAAACGACCTAAAATAGGACTCATAAAGTCCGCAAAAACATAATATATTACAGGGGAATCAAAGTAAGCCAGCAAAACATGCTCATGTTTGCAAGCGAACGCGCTTGCTTTTAAAAACAGCACAATTTACGGCACTGAATAAACAACAGGAATGCTCATTACCTCCACTGTCCTGCTCTAAAATAGCTTAAGTATATTTAATTCTAGTAAACATACGTCGTTATAGATCAGGATTTAAGCTACCTTTCCCATTAGCACCCGGTATATCTAAGTCCTGTAATGCCTAGTTAGCGTGTTCGCAGGACATCAACACTTACAGTATGAGCAAACAAATGAGAAGACTCGCGTCGTTTATTAGGGAAAATGGGAGTTTTTAATCTACTGTCTTCTGGAACATATTTTCTTAGATGTCTATAAACCGCGATCATATTCAGTGTAACATCGATAACTATAAACCTCTAAGACGAACAACAATTTTTAATAACCTCTCTCAATACCCTCTATAAGTCAAAACTCGTTTAACCCTCGTGCGGCAAGATGCCTCGAAAATCTCGAAATGGACGCGCGTGCGGCGGCCGGATATGGAAAACTTATAATGAATTTAAAATATATCCAATATATCTCATAAAATTTCTCGGTAGTGAACACACACTTCATCAGACGAGAAATAGATTACTACTTAAGTACTATAGGTAGGAGCTGATGTTAGCCTTACGAGGTTATTAATTCAAAAGTATTAAGCGCAAGCAGAATAATGACGTCTATGAGATCAAAGTCGCGAGCAGGCACTAATAAGTATGTAAACTCAATAATTCTCATGTAACCTTATCGCTATTTCTAAACTCAATACCGTGTTGAGACCTTAATTATCCACAGCAGACTGTATTATGAACGCCGCCGTCGCCCGGGGCGTCGTTGGGCTATTCAATTGCATTAGGCTGATAGTTATCGCTGAACGGACTTTATTGGTGCCCTCGCGTGGGTTTATTTATGTTAATTGCCAGTATCTGTTTGGTTACTATTTATGTATTGTATTGGGCGGTGAAGCTGGGAAAACATTTATAGAGATACTTTGAGTATTTTTATCTTATTCTGTGATAAGGGATTATAAACTGGGGAAAGTTATGTATTTAGATTAAAACGTTTATACTTAAGTATACTTTTGAATTTTGATTGCTTCATAACTTTTCTGGAGAGTATCTTTTTTAGTTTTATTTCTTATTTAAATCTACCTGTGGTGTATGTAATCTTGTAGTTATCCCTACTATAATATTAAAAACTCGAAGTAACTCAGTCTCTGTATATGTTGCCTGTTCACGCTTAAACTGCTAAGAAAAAACCGATTTACATGCAATTTGGTATAAATATAGTTTAAAGCCTGGGGAAGGACATAGGATAGTTTTTATCTATCATTATAATCTTCATCCCACGTAGAAGACGTCGTGATCAGAAGCTAGTATTGTTATAAAACTTCTGGATAAAATTTAAATGGTGATAAATGTGATAAAATATGCAATTAGTTTCAGCCAACGGAATGAAGTAGTCGCACAATGCATTCTATAACAGAAAAAGCTAAATCATTGAATTGCGTGCTCATTTGTTTTAACAGTTTCCTTCGGAATGCAATCCGATATTTCTGCAAAATAAGTGAACTGAATAGAAGTTTTATTTCTTACTTAAGCTGCTTTGAGCGTTGGAACTGTAAGCGTTTTAGTAATATAGCTGTATTTTGAAACGAAAATTAAATTTTCATGGAATACTAAATCAATCCGAATATTAATAGTGAAGGATAATGTGATTTAATCAAAGCGTTGCTGAATTGAACAAAATTTATTAAAATTGTTTGTCTAAATGGAATAGTAGTTGCAGGGTAATAATTGTGTAGTTATAATTGCTGTAATTATTAGGTTTGACGTGGTGCAGTGTAATTACTTAACTAAGCCAACAAAAGAATGAAACACGTATTTTTGCAATATTTTTAATGAAAAAAATAATTCGTCGAATAGGGTATTTGACTACTAGTCATTCTATTTTCTAACTGTCACAATGATTCGCCACTAAGGAAAATATATAAAACACTATTAAGTGACGTCACGGCCAAGTTACCAACTCTTTATATAGTTGTGTGTTTAGTGTGTAAAAATAACTTTTGTCTACGTTTCTCTTTTAATGTTGTGCTGCTTTATTTCGTGCATGATTTATTTTAAATACAGTCAAGTGGCCTATTGTGTGTCCATTAATTTTAAATTTCGAAAATAAAATGATATCATATCTCTTCAAAAAAGTGATGGGATAATATTCCTTCCTTCCTACATTACTTTTCAAACGCTGGAACATAAATTTAATATTTATTTATTTTATACGTGAAATAAGAATTATATTAAATCAATTCGTTCGTATATACACGCAAGGCTGCACTAAATACAGGAGACGAGCGCAACCAACCAAAACAACACGCTTTCGAAATAATTTGAATACATCAAATGCAAAGTCGCGAATACACCCGCCATTGTTTTGCAAAACAGAATCGATGCCCGACCAAGTTGCCAGTACAGGGACAACTTTCTCGCGATATCTTCTCTTCACAGGGAAATAAAAATAGAATAAAACTCCAACGTATCACACCTAGTTTCAAACTTTGCTATGTGTGAAAGTTTTTTGCAAAATTTCCCACAGTGTTTATAAAACAACTAATGCATGGAGCTCGTAGCAAATTGAAAGGAAACTAACTTGGAGCTGGAATTTTAAAATGCGTTAACTTTTTAGAGTAAAGTGGAGATCTCTTCTGCTGCAATTCAGAAAGCCTTATTTTACTTAAAGTGACATAAAGACGCTTTATTTAGGCTGGAATAGTAGTATTTAGGATAAAGGAGGCTCCGAAGCAATTCCACGGCCATTTGTAGCGTTTAGGAAGCACCCAGCAGGGAAACATTAATCTTTATCTCATATGATGTCACGCGAACGGCGGGTGGTCTGGCCCGGTATAAACAAATAGTTTACCAGTTATACTGTGAATGGGTTGTGAAATAATTAATTTTACGCTCATTTTACATTGATAATTATTAATATTATTATAAGCTAGCGACCCGCTCGGCGTTCGCGGGTAATAAAATGTAATTTATACCTTACTCAAGAATCATTCAATTGATAGGTGAAAACCGCATAAAAATGGATTCATTAGGGTTTGAGTTTATCGCGAACATACAGACAGACAGACATAAAGGGTGACTTTGTTTTATAAAGTGTAGCGATTACGCTAATTTTACATTGATATTGTTTAATAATATTATAAGCTAGCGACCCACCCCGGCATTCGCGGGTAATAAAGTGTAATTTATACCAGGTAATTACCTTCGTCAATAATCATTCAATTTATGGGTGAAAACCGCATGAAACGTTCAGTAGGGTTTGAGTTTATCGCGAACAGACAGACAGACAGCCGCAAAGGGGGACTTTGTTTTATAACATGTAGCGATGGATGTTATAAGGGTATTTTATATCTGATATAATAAAAAAAATGCTCAAATTCACTATACACATTGTTCAAAAGATCAATGCAAATGAAATTTCGTCAACGATACTCATTTAAATAAGAAAAGACTGAACGGATTCGATAAAGTGTAGGATGTCCGAAAAAACATAAGATATTTTTATCTTACGAAAGTTATTTAAACAGAAAAATAAATGGACTAACTGTATGTGTAGTTCAATAAAAAATCAAATCATTAACTGGTAGCTTCGTAATAAAATACCGCATTTTACCTCGATTATCGTATAAACCGTCTGCCATTTTCTAAAATATACAAAACTTTAACGGAGCTGTTTAAAGCGATCGGTCAAAGCCAGAGGCGATATTCCTATTGCTTATAGCACAGGCGACTGTTTGACGCAGGTTTTTCAGTACAATTAAGTTAGATCACTGGATCTGTAATAGCTGTAGGATCAAAGCTTCATAGTTATACAGATTTTATTGAGGCTAATGCTATGCTGGGCCAGGATTTGTGGGAATAACATTCCAGTACATCTTAAGTTCAAACTCATTGTTTTTAAAATAAGCGACTAAAAATCCCATTCTTACGTGGAATTTATAAAAGCAATACACTTTAATGGCGATCTCAATAGTACATATACTTATGAATGAAAACTGCTGTGCTTTAGATTTACTTATGTCAGTTTTATAATATTATATATTTTGGTTAGCGGGTGAGTAAAGTTGCCAGAGCTCAACGAGGGTGTGGAGTGTCTATATAATCTTATCTAATCTAACAGGCATACGGACACTGCTTACCATCAGGCGTATGCTTGTTTCCCAACGACGTTGTATATAAAAATATATTAAATGAATTAAAACTTCGGACCACATAATATATGTTTAATAGTAATTCATAATGTATATAAAATGATTTTCTTCTTATAATTACACTTGACACTACGTATTACTTAAGCATGCTAATCACACTGACACTTCAATATCATAACTTTGCAAGTACTCACTTTCAATAATAATTATGTCACTAATTTTATAAACCTGGTATTTAGGTAAGTACTAACTTTGAATATTGCATATTTTACACTGTATCTTGGTTGACGTGATCTGGTCCTGGCAGAATATCAGTGCCTTTCCCATAGGGTGAAGCGTAATACTGAGCCAGGACCCTTTTGTTTTGCTGCGACGCACACAACATTTCCTATATGTATGGAACAGTATTATTTAAATGTATTTTTTTTTTCTTTCTACTTCTATTTTGTATAAATGTGTATTTCTCTCGTATAATTTTGTAGTATCTGTTTTTTTTGTCATTTTTTTATTTGTATTTCCTGTGTGTATTGTGGCAAACAAATAAACGGATTATCTATCTATCTATCTATCTAATTCCTTATAAATCAACTATTCCAGCATGCAGTGTAAAAATATTCGAAAATTCATAATTATTTATTCGTAATATAATATGCACTGGGTAAACAGGTATGTCAAATTCTGCTCCTTTCAAGTTAATAACTTGTATTAGGAGGATTTCACTATTTCATACAAGGTTCCGACTTACGATTACTAAAGTTAGTGTGTAGCATGCTTTACAGTAAATTAAAAAGCTGAACTCAATCTTACAGAAAATTGCAGCCAAATAACACTAGACCCTACTCATAGTGTTATGTTCCTGCCGGTGAGTAAGGTTGCTAGATCTCAACGAGAGTGCGGAGTGTAAGGGTCGGCAATGCGCATGTAACTCCTCTGGAGTTGCAAGCGTACATAGGCTACGGAGACTGCTTAGCATCAGGCAGGGTCTATGCTTGTTTGCGACCGACGTAGTATAAAAAACTACGTGGAACTATACTTAAGAATCATGCAGATGAAAAACCGTAAAATTGTATTAATAATGATTGTTGCATTAACATGCGCTACGAGCGTAGCTGACAAAATGAAAACCTATATCTAGTGAAAACTGCCTACGAAAAGAGAACCCGCCTGGCGGGTTGGTGGCAGTGAATATATTAAATAATAAAAATTGTTTAAGTATTCCAGTTCAATTAGGTATGAAAACATTAAAATGATCATTAAATATCATTATGGTCATTCAGGCTAGAATACCAAATTACATGCACACGTAACGTTCATGAAATTTCAACTAAATTAAAATGCATAAATAATGTGACCATTTTTCATTCAAAATCATAGGTTTGCCAATGCATGGACTTCATTCTGGATCGTGTACTAACGTAACAAAATGACATCGAAAATGTATTGGTAATGCTTTTTTGATCGATCTAGAACGAATACCGTTATATATGTTTGTATCAAATCAAGTCACAGGTTTAAATTGCGAATAGGCCTCCAGAACGAAGCAACCTGTGAGCGGTACGTCTTAACACATTCACAGCTGAGCTACAGTCTCAGTGCTATGTCGTAGCCGATAAACATATATGGCTTTACCGGTATGTAGCGAAAATGCTTCGTAGAGACAAAACGACAACGTGTGATTAGCGCTGATTGGATTAAGTGTCCATATACAACAAGTACAAGTTATTGGTGTTATTCTACTCATGAGTACTTTCAAGAATCTGTGCTAAGTTTGGTGCTAGTTATGGTCATCATCATCATCATATCAGCCCTTTATCGCCCACTGCTTAGCATAGGCCTCTCTTCCAGTGCGCCACTTATCCCGGTCCTGAGCCAATTTCATCCAGAAGTGACCCGCAATCTTCCGAATGTCGTCCACCCAACGAGCCAACGGACGCCAGGCACTCCTTTCGTCTGAAAGCGGCCATCATTCCGTTAACATTTTGGCCCACTTGCCGTCACACTGCCTGGCAACATGTCCCGCCCAGCTCCATTTTAATTTGGTAATAACGTGTCCAATGTCTTGCACCTTCGTGCGACGTCGGATCTCGCAATACTCCCTAATTATGTACCGTCTTTTAAGTACAGTCACTAACTTTGTTAGACAAACTAGTTTTTGTCCTATTACTTCCATAACCAATCCTTTCCTTTCCAGCAACTCAAAGCTCCTGGCACTGCTCCTCGCGCTGCCGCCATGTTGCCCGCTCTGGCCATACACTGCACTACACGCGCGATTAATCGCGGCGCTCCATACTTCATAACTGCCGGTCCTTTGACTCGAAAAACCGACAAAATAGGGAGCGGTGGGCATGAAGAGTAACGTGGCCACACTACGTTTCTGCCTGCTTCCCTCACTACTCCCCATGCCACTCGTCGAGTATGTGGCCGGGGTATAAATTCCTCTTAAATGAGTTTTGCGCCTTAAGTGTGAAATGTAACAGACAGACAGAGTTACTTCAATATTAACAAGGATTTTGAATACTCTCTCCTATTCTTCCGAGTATGCGCCCACTATTGGGCATACGCGTCTCCAAATTTCCTCCCTTTTTGTGGAAATGCATCTAGTTGGAGGAGGATTCTGAATACGCCTCTTCGTAACCGTAACGATGAATTGGTACCAAATGTTCGTTTCTGAATCCGTCCCGAGTGCATGTCGGTGGTGAAGTGGCCATAGGTCGCGGTAGGTAGGTTGCGCTTAGCTTTGATCGCTCGCACGGAACTCGAGCGGGTTTTTATGGCTTTTAAACGCTTTCAACGAAATCGGTCAGTACAAAATGTATTATTAGTACGCCTATATTTAGCTGTACCGTACTTATCTGAAAGGCTACGCAAGCGAGTTTTGTTATATCCAATATTTTGACGGTGTATTTTTTGTTCGAAAATTTACACGACATGATCCTCTGACGGGATGAAATGTGCCTTTGAAAGAGGTACAAACAGCAACACTCTTCACTGTCAATCGGTGGACCTTATGCCTTTTGTAATAAGGTCCACCGATGGACAGAACAGTGTGGGCGATGGTACGCCTCGGCCGATTTGCTGCAGAGATCGTCCGTGCTAACTTGGCTCAAATTTGATTAGATCATAGAGAGTGTCATTATTAACGTTATATTTTTATAGAAAAAAAAAGTGTGGCAATGACAATAACCATGACATTGCCACACTTTATCATTGCAAATCATATGTTGTCTGGTCCGACTCTATTTTAATTCGATTTTATATCGATCGAAATTTATGTATATCCGAGTAGACGTCCGAATTCTAGTCACGGTCTCAGTACATGTCATCTTTAAACTTAAATCACTGACAGCTCGGCTTTGAGCATTAGGATGTTAAGCTTATAACTAAGTTTTAGTTACGGACTTTAATTGCTCAAGGGTTCAAGCTAATTTGGTTATCAACACAGTATAACTGTACATTGCTATGTCTTAAGAATATTGTTAAAATATTTCAGGCATTAGATTGTTTCCAATACTAACAAAAAAACGTTAATTGTAACCCTGTTTACTTACCTCCTAAGTATCTGCATATCCGACCGCGTATCAAATTCATAATCTCGACTTGTCAAGTATATTCAGTTTTATATTTCATTCCACATAGAGCGGTTTAACCAAAATGAGACCTTAACAGCATATAAACAAGAGTCACGGTCAACAGCATAAAATGAAGCGGCTACGTGTATATTTAACGACACTGGTATTCGCGATAACGATGAAAAAGTGTCGCGACATCGTTAGTACAAATATGGCACTATCTACATCAGCGGCAAATGTAAATGTATATACATGCATAATGCGGTCACATAATGCAGTGAAACCTCGATAAATTCGGAAGCCTCGATAAATTCATGACATTTTCCATGACAACGTGAGTCAAGATCATCAATAACGTCGGATTTCTTGGAAAACGACGTTCATAATGACTTCGTTCTGTTAAAGTAGGTGAGGTTAGGTAGGTGTAGCTTAGATTGATTTTAGCACGAATCTCAATAACGCCAAAAACTTCCTGTTGACGAGCTTTCGTCTTATAGAGGGTATCGACTTGGAGAGGTACCAATAGAATTTACTCTTAAAAAGGTTTCGTTTTACCGATGTGACGCGAATGAAAAATTATACAAAGGTGTAAAGAGCAGTCTTATTGTTTTCTTCAAGTTATAGAGGTTTATTATAAATAGCTTCAAGATATAGAGGTAATAAAACAATGCCTATTTATTCGAGTTATAGAGGTAAAAATTCTAGATCTCTCTGAAGGGAATCGTTGGTTACTTCGCCTAATATTTCGAGTTATGTAGGTTTTGGATTTTGAAGGGAAGGAAGAATTTTACTACGTGTTAACTAGGATTTCGCCTTATCAAGGTTCGAGTTACCGAGGTTCCACAGTACATGCAAAATGTGGTCACATATGTGATCTTTCGGTCGGTTAGAGACAGTTATACGACCAAATTAGCAGCACGCTTTAATGTCACTGGAATTCATAACCAAAGCTCGCTTTGCTTTGCTTTGATGCGTTTATTATATTGGTATGATGGTTTTCGCAAATTAGTGACTGATTTTATATTTAGGTTTGTTATTAAATAGTTACGCTAATGATGGGTCACATGGCAAGGAAATATCCATACAAGGTGAACCGTTTTCATGGTGCTTAGGTATATACATGCTCCCTGACCGTTTCCGGCCACGGCGAATGCTTTAACTCCTTTGTTGGCGTTCATGCGCTCTCGTGTGGCTGACGTAGCCGATCTTGTTGGCAAAGACCCGTGCGCACAACGGGCACGAGAGAAAACCATGAACATAATTATAACTGATCACCGCTGGTGGTCGGGCTTTCAGCTCATCCCTCTTGTCGTCCAGTTCTGTTCGACGACGGGATTCAAAACGATCCGTTTGTTTCCTAATCAAAGATCTCCACCCAGGGCGGTTGGCAGCCTGCTTCTCCCATTGTAGGGGCTCAATGTCGCAGTTTTTCATGTGGCGTTTAAGCACGTCCTTGTACCTGAGGAGTTGTCCGCCTTGCTTTCGCTTGCCTTCCTCCAACTCGGAATAAAAGACGCGCTTAGCCACTCGACCCTCCACCATTCTTGAATCGCTTAGGTATATTAATTGGATAAGATAGTATATGTATAAAAGTATAAATTGAGAGTATTTCATTCGCCAACAAACTGTTTTGTAAAAGTTATAAGTGTTTTTTTGTTTATTAGCAAACAATAAAAAAAAATGGTTGTGATTTGAAATGGGTAAATTGAAGACTTAGTTCAATTTAAGCGATTTAAGAACATGATTGTGATTTTCGTTATGCTGCAGTATTAATTTGATCGACTAAATTCATTGTATTATCTAGTGCGCAATGTATCGAATATTGCATGCAAGTTCTTGAACTGTCTAAATGGCTATAAGGACAGTGAAAGTTAGTTTGTTTTATAAATGGATTTTACAATTTTTTAAAGTACTTTGATGACTATTAAGTCAGATTATGATAGGACGGATAAATTGCAGGACATTGTAACAACTAAGCGGTATTCACATTGTATTGTTCAAATCCTGGTAAGGGCATTTATTCGTGTTATGTGCATGGATATTTATTCCTGAGTCATGGGTGTTTTCTATCTATTTAAGTATTTATAAATATTTATATATATCGTTGTCTAAGTACCCTCAGCACAAGCCTTATTGAGCTTACTGTGGGACTTAGTCAATTTGTGTTATAATGTCCTATAATATGTATGTATATGTATATATGTATTATGCGGATCCGTACGCAGCTCCGGTGAGACAGCGAGACGCTACTAGTTTTAAAATTATTTAATTTTACGTATTTAGAAGCGGTAGTGGCCAAGTGGATATGACGTCGCGGGTTCAAATCCAGGCTCGTACCAATGAGTTTTTCGGAACTTATATACGAAATATCATTTGATATTTACCACTAGCTTTTCGGTGAAGGAAAACATCGTGAGGAGACCTGCATACATCTGCGAAGAAATTCAAAGGTGTATGTGAAGTCCCCAATCCGCATTGGGCTAGCGTGGGGACTATAGTCCGAGCCCTCTCGCGTATGAGAGGAGGCCTGTGCCCAGCAGTGTGCGTATATAGGCTGAATTATTATTATTATTTTTATTATAATTCTACGTATAATTTTTAAATAAAGTTAAACGTAATAAAATTGTTTGACATTCCATATCGTTAATGCACAACTAACATGATTTAAATTATAGAAATCCCCACATGCTTAACATTAACTACTTACAACTTTAATAACAACCTTATTAAAACCGCGGGAAATAATATTCCGATAACTATTTCTGAATGAAAAACTATAGCGTACCGAGTTTACCAGTTCAAGCGGATTCGAATTCGCGTCTATTTCTACGTCATATATCTATTTACCTGGTTAAACAATAACCAACTCAAATGTAAAGAGTAGAAGGTGTATATTTTATAAATTGGTGAGTGTAGTTACGACGTAATAGTGGCAGGTAAGCCGAACAAAACACGCCGTTAGCGCGGATAGGATGAGTCTTATAATGCGCGACACTGCTTCGTATTTGACTAATATTATGCAATTTGTTTATGAATTTAGAGAGATATAAATATAAATACATAGAAAGCTTAAAAAGACCGGTAAAGAGGCGCGTCCGGCGGTGGAATAATCTTACACTCTAATCTTAGACTCAACTCCAAAAAAGTCACTTGATGCGACAATGTCATTTACAAAAATGCTCACGCGCAATGGTAATGCATTAACTTTATCACTATTTAAAAATATAGCCACTAATAAAAGAAAAAGAACACAGAGCATATATTAACACCTTTTATTCGAAACACAAGTATAAAACAGGATAAGTATTATTTAAATTAACGGGTAGTTAAATCACTTAGGAATCTCAACAATAGATATGTGTATCTTCAGTTACGTATAAGTAATACTGGAAAGCAAATAGTAATAACAATTAACAATAGACTGGATCTACAATTCAACTAGATTACTCAATGTTTCAATCCGTTACCAATACCGAAAATCAATATAAGCTTAAAGAAAGTTAATCAATTGGACGATATAATACAATACAATATTGTGACCGCTCACGACGCTGCTCGATGGCAAAGTGCTGGGCCGTGTCTTCATCATCACGTCCCCACCTCCGTTCTTCTACAGTGGCGCTGACTGGTGATGGAAGTTGTAACTTCCATCCACCGGTCCGATGCGTCACCACGTCCAGCAGGTTCTATGTCGAGGCTTCGTTTCACAGTTCTTGCTCCAAAGATGGCGCTGTCGTCCAATAAATATACCGGAAATGCATGGGCGACAACATCAAGCATTAAAGGGATTGGGCTGGACCAGAGACATGTCAGTCGCTTCGCTTGACAGACAGATGAACTGTGCGAAAGGGAAGCCAGGACGTATATGAACAAGCCATAAGTGCAAAAGAGGCAGACTACATATGAGAAAACGTAACCAATTTTGAGTTCGAAGGCGGCCGAGGCGGCCAAAATCATATTGCCGTATTTTTTAACGTGAAAAATATAAGCGAATCAAAAAGAAAATTATACATTAAGTAATTTAGTGACGATGGTGTCATGTTGTGTGCCGGGTTGTAGTGTTTCAGGGCCAAAAAACCCAGGAAAATACTCATTTCACAGGTAATTATGATATTCCTAGCGAAATTTTCGTAACGATATTTTATCAAATTAACAGCATAAAAAGTGTAAAAAACCAATTATTACAGTTCATTATAAGTTTTTCTTCAATTGTGTGTTAATATTTCATCATATTAGTCAATAATTTAGAATATTTTGTGTAAAAACCTAAACTGTTACTTTACGCTAGGGCTTGACAAAATGTTCATATGACTGTATCGATAACTTGTCGGTATATTAGTAGGTATGGAATTAGTTGTTCACAAGACATCATTAAGATATTACCTTTATAACCGACTTAAAATAATAACGATTGTTATAATACCTTTTTTGAACGTGTACATGTTTAGTGATAAATTTAAACTTCACTTTCCAACACAGTACTTACATTTTAACCACTTTTCCACGGCTTTGCCGCCAACACAAGGAAACACAAGACAGCGTATACTTGTACACAGCGTATACACATCCAACCCAAGTTGTCAGCAGGAAAAGGCGCGAAATTCAAATTTTCTTTGGTAAGTCAACTCTTTGCGAACACATTTTCAAACAACTTCAACTTTTTCAAACACATTTGAAAAAGTAGTCGATAAAGCAGTTAAACATCGATAGATTATTAATATGTTGTAACATGACATCACTATTTTTGTTCGCACATAGACAATTTACGCACACACTTGCATTTCATTTTTGGTCACACTTTCCAAGTTTGATAGTCGTTCTATACTATCCTATTTCTATGGGCTGGACACATCTGCCGTATGCCAAACAACTCTTGGGCCAAGCAAACTACTGAACACCAATTATTATTTAGTCACGGCAAATCTGAAATCACGGAGATGGCAGCACGACTTTAAAGTCTTTCGAAAAGATTGGCCTAGCCTAATTTTGACTTTAAGAGAGGCCTTTTCCCTGCAGTAGGACACAACATGATAATAAATAAAAATACAAGCAAGCCTTGTATAGATGTAGTACACAATCTTACAGTCTAAAACCTCTTGTTTGACATGCTTTGAGCCTCAGCATTTCGCAAAGTGCAAAGTTAATAGAACAACAACGTAATAAAAACGTTCCGCCCTTTATCCTCGCCTCGCCGAGTGTTTCGTGCCTTCTAATAAATAGACGTAATTCCTCTGACAACCAGGTAATGCAGCTAGAGATGTTGTGATAATAATGTCATTTTTATTGCTACTCCGTGCATTAGTCTAGTCGTACCGCTACTCAGGGTACTTTAGTATTCATGATCAATTGGGTACTTGACACATGTTGAATATTATAACAAAATTTAGTTAAATGGATAGAAAATGAGCCATCCATTATAAAAAACTGGAATTTAAAAAATTATATTGAGATTATAAAAAAATACAAGGCTCCGAAGTCTCAATTTTTTTTTGTCTTTCAAAAATAGAAAAAAAAAACGTTACCATTCGATTCCTTACATTTTATTGAAAAATAAATTGTATGACAACTATACACATAAACGCAATATTACAGCGTCAAAATGGCAATTTCCTTGATCCCTTCATTCTCGATAGATCCAACCAGTAGATCCAAGATGGATCTAGTGAGAATTTTTTTGTTCGTTAGATCCAACTTCCGGCCGATGGATCTAACGAGAACTTCTTTTAGTAATAGATCCAGTTTAAATGACAAATGGATCTAGTGGGAATTCTTTTTATCGCAAGATCCAATCTTGTATCAATCAAAAAATCTGTACCTTGTTAATTCTACTTGAATTAAACGATAGATCCAATATCATTGTGAGCGCTGGTGGCTTAGCATTTTCGCGTCCGGTGACGAAACTGGAGGTTCCTTCGGGATGCAACCCTCGGGTTCCTTTAATTCGGTATTTTTTGGGAAGCAACCGCCAACTTAAAATGAAACCGCCAATCGCTAAGATGAGGAGTAGATCCATAATTATTTTGAAAACGCCGAAATTTTGAAACGTAATAAATATAAGAGCCTCGGTAGAGAGTACCATTTTGTATCATTTGGCGTTGAAACTCTAGGTCCATGGGGTCCCAGCGCGCACAAGTTTTTTTTGGAGAAATTGCGAAACGTCTGGTTGACGTAACTGGTGACCGAAGAGCTGGCAGCTTCCTCGCACAACGTATCAGTATTGCGATACAACGAGGAAATGCCGCCAGCATCCTTGGTACAATGCCTCAAGGGCCTATTTTAGATATAAGCTAGTTATAGTAATCATCTGTATATACCAATATGTATATACTAATTGTAAATAAATAATAAATTATTATTTTTAATACGAATAAATAATAGTTTATGTTTTTATACTACGTTGGTGCAATCAAGCATATGTCCCGTTAACTTAATACTCTCGTTGAGCTCTGGCAACCTTACTCACCGGCAGGAACACAACACTATGAGTAGGTTCTAGTTATTTGTGTGCGGTTTTCTGTAAGTTGGAGGCACTTTCCCAGTTGGGCTCTGTTCTAGATCTGGAATGACATCCCTATCCTACTACACAAAGCGAGATGACATTCACAGTGCCCTTACCTCTCTTTTCTTTCCTCCATACCCGGTCCAAAATCTGAAAGTTTGTTGATTGTATCTACATAAAAGAGAACATGCACTTTTGTATGAAAAATGTCTGTCTCCTTTACAGGTCGTAATTCTCAACTGGTTCTCGTGAAGTTTTAAGCTTGTCACAAAGGCTGTCTACAGCAGCTCACAGAACCACTAGTTGTAAAATTATTTTAGCCGAGCTGAATTCCAGCTGCAAAGATACATTTTACTAGATTGCTTGTTGTAACGCATTTCTAGGTCCTTTAGCTAAAGTAGCTATTTATAAAAAGATGCGTATATGCAGATCTTTACTTGGACAATATTTTTATTTATTTATTTTAAAATTTGATTAAGGCTAAAGGCCCATATTATAAATACCTTATAGACTTACATACATATGGGACATGGACAATGGGCAGTGTCCCATGGATGTATACTGTTGAGACATATGTCGATTATAAGCTATTAATCTTAGTTTTATTTTAATGTATGGCACTAACCTTAGACAACTTGCAGGGATAGAGCTATACAAAAAAAAAGAAGTCGCGCATATAAGCAGTTATATTTCCTTAAACGCGAGATATAATAAGTTGTAACGTATTTTATTAGAAAGAATATAAAATATACTTTATTCTTCTTGTATTTACACCAATGGTAAAGTATTTAAAGAGACACAATTTACAGTTAAAAAAAAAACGATATTCTAAAAATTATTATACAAATGCCATGTATATCACATGAAAAGTATTTGTATAAGCTATTTTTCGTATAATATAGCTGATATCAAACGGTTGCAGGAATAGAAATAAAAACATTAAATGAGTTAATTAATTGTAGTTAATTACGCTTTAACTTTTCTACTCAACGCTAGATGTCGTTCTAGAGCAAAATTCTACTTGACGTAAAACATTTATAAATTGCGCTAATCTCGTCAGTCTTACTCCATCATTTTAAAAAGTATAGACAGTTGACCATTGTTTATGGATTTCTAAAGTAATGTCAAGATGACTCTTAATGTAACATTGTCAACTGTTTGTCAACATTAATTGTCAAAACACGCAATTTAAAATATTCAACATGGTAATTACAAAATAGCGTATTTGTAATGCGTTAGAATTGTGTCCAATCGAAAGACTCTCCATTCCATTGATCTCAGCGAGTATGCTCTTGATGACCTTCACTATTCATTGGGTAGGTCAGAAAAATCTATTATTTTTTCTCGTATAGCTGCTATAGCGTTCGACTCCATGGAAAATAATGGCTCCAAATTAAATTAAAAATGTAGCATATATACAAAGTGCAATTTAGATAGTATTCCAGAAAAAATGCGCCAATGTAAATGCTTAGGTACCTATATCGTATTGTCGAACAAATTCATATCTACTTCTGATCTACGCGACCTTGAAGTGGACTGTCCTACCTAACCATTTTTCTAAATTATTACAATTTATTTATATTTTAATGTACTCGGGTAATGTTGCAGTTGCACCAGCACCAAATATATGCTGTGAACCAGGTATCCAAGTGTTTTCAAGTGACGGTTAACGTTTCCAAAGCAATTTTTCAGCAGTTTTTAAGTTGCTCTTAGGACACTGAGGCTATTGAAGGTTTGGACCTTCAAGAAAACACTCCAACTTGGGCTGGCGGCATCAAAATGGAGTACGTACTGTTTCAAAGAACTGGGTGTAAGTAAGTACATTTGATGAAGTGGAACTGCTGATGTTGAGTAAGTTCTTAGGGTACATTTGTGTCAAAGTCCTGTTCTGATGACTGATTTCATGAAGAATCGAAGGAATTCCTAAATTATTATAGATATAGCTGAGTCATTTTTGGATTTTCATCAACTCACAAACATTTTTATTAAAATAAAGTGACATTTGACGAAGTGCAACTGCTGATGTTGATCAGAATGAGATTTGCCAACTCGCGCCCGTTTTGGTTTATCTATTAATTTTGTAGCAAGTAAAGTTCTTAAGAGACATTTGTGTCATAAGGTAGAGTTGCATGAGGTGGATGAGTTCCATGAGAAATCGAAAGAATTCCTCAAATCTTATAGGCATATAATACTTTGACTAGATTGGAACTTTTCTACGCACGCGATTCTTCTTTGTTAAGTTTGTAGCAAGTAAGTTCTTAAGAAACATTTATGTCAAGGTCCAGTTCTGATGATGGATACTATGAGGAATCGAGGGAACACCGGAGCACCTCAAATATTATAGGAATACGTATAGTAATTTTACATATAGTTATTTAGGTAAGTTTCGATTCGATCTTCCCGTCTAGACTGGCCTTAAGGTATAATGATTGTCTATGACTTGGGTATAAGAAAAAAAAATGACATTTGTCATATTCGATTCGATGTCATTTACAAAAAGCAATTTTATTCAAATTAAATATCTAGAATCTATTTACAATAACTGTAAATTATATTTAAAAAACATATAAGTAGAGCTAAGTTTCCCGTTATATAAATCTAGGTAGTGTTGCGGCTTCGAATCCATACACAAGATATATATGAATGCGACGTTTGTACTTGAAAAAAATGTTATAGTCCTGATATATGATTGTGGTGCAGGCAGGCACTGCATGTTACTCCAGAAGTTATATGTAAGCGACTACAGACAACAGCGGCGGGCTGCTCTAAGCAGGAGATCGATGTGCTTCACCACCAATAGTGTATCCAGAGGGTTGCGTTTTAAGGTCAGTAACCTGTAATCGCTGTATGTCTCCGCTTTGCCCTAGGAACGTAGCTCTACATTACAAGTAGATTAAGACACTCAGAATGTTGGTTTGGTGATTTGGGATCCGTAGTCAAAGTGGCAAAAATGGAAACCTATTCTTTTGGCGTTATATGCGTAAATTTTAATGGTTTATGTGTGTGTGTGTGTGTCTGTGTGTAATTTTATATTGCTGTTACCTGCATAGAGATAGGTTGCTTTATTTAAAACACTTATACCTATTTCCCTACTAATATTTTAAATGGTATGTCTATGTGTCTGTCTGTCTGTCTGCCCGTCCGTCTGTCCATCCGTCCGTCCGTCAGTCCGTCCGTCAGTTCGTCTGTCCGTCTGTCCATCCATCCGTCCGTCCATGTGTCTGTATGTTAGTCCGTCTGTCTATCTGCCCGTCCGTCCATCCGTCCGTTTGTCCGTTAGCTTTTCAAGCTTAAATCACTTTTTTCTCACACACCGATTTAGCTAAAACATGTTGCGGAAATGCTTTGAGTCCCAGGCAAGGACAAAGTAATTTTTTGTATCATCGAACTTGTCCCTGAAGGTTCGATTATACCTGTATATAGGTACCTGCCACTTTACTTATCTATTTATAGTATTAGAATTTTTTATATAAAATGTAAGAACATATATATAGTTGATACAATGACCATGACAAGTTTTATTTTGACCTCACGATTTCTACCATACTATTCTGATTAGTTAAATATCATGTAGCGTGGACAGAGCCTCACAATTTGGAAGAATACTAACTTTCAAGTACATGGAGGCTTAACGTCATCACGGATTTGTTGACTATAATCAGTATTGATTCCACACAGTCCTCACTGCATCACGAATACTTTAGATTAAAACTGAGACTAGGACGACAGTCCTAGCCTATTGGTTATGATTCGGTTTGAGAAGTTAGTGGACCTGGGTTCGAGCCCCGGTGAGAGCACTTTATTGATTGGTTGGCTTATTGGTATTGATTGATTGATTGATTTACTTGTTGTACTTCAGTGGGATCCGGGTTCGAATCCTGGTAATTGTCTGATTAGTGCTACCGAATAGTTTTTGGTGCAATGCAATAAAATAGGGTAAAGGAACTTATTAGCTTATTAGCTTGATTTTTTACCTATGATTATTATTGTGATGTGAACTAATCAAGCGGCTCCAGGTTCGAATCCTGGTAAGAAAAGGTGCTCGATCCATTGTTGCATCAACAGAGCCTGCGCTGCCTTATACTATATAAAAAAGAGTAACAAAATTAAGACTAAGGTTCGGTATTCAATTAAATTAAATTGAATCATTTTTGTTTCGACCAACTTATCGGATCATAAATTATAACAATCGATACTAATATTATATATATAATATTAGCCTATTGGTGGTGACTTCGACTGAGAAAATTTGTCCTGGGTTCGAGGCCCAGTGAAGAAACTTAAGTGGTTGTTGCATTTACTTGGTTTACCGGCGTTGCCGGTTTACCCGCGTTGCCTATTACAGACATGCATTGCGTAAATTTGGACTAGGCCGATGGGTTCAGTTTGTTGATATTGTAGTTGTATAAGAAGTAACGGGTTCGAATCCTGGAACTTATTTGATTAGTACCTACTACCTAATGGCTCCCCAAGTGCACTGCAATATTTATTAGATTTTGTTTAGTTTTATATTAATTATGATTTCTAAAACAATTCTTTGAAATTCTGATATTTTTGTGATTTTTCCTTACAAGGTACTTCTACTCGTATTTCCATGTAAACATGTGTCTTTTTTGACTCTTGTGTAACACAGTTAATTGAAAAATATATGTTTTTGATTGTACTTAATACGAATAAAGTAAGCGGCTCCAGGTTAGAACCCTGCTAAGAAAACGCATTTGATTGTTTTTAACAAATAACTTAGAAATATTTTTTTTCATTTCACAATAAATAGAGATAACCAAGTTATGGACAGTTCTAAAGTAAAATCAATTTATTATTTACAATTACTTAAAACTTTCCCTTAATGTGTTTAAATGTTTTTCTTTTCATTGGCGAGACGAAGTTTACTACCTCCAGCTCCGTTGCTAGCCAAATATCATTGAAGCGGCGGCGGCGTCACCGGCGTCGTTACCGAATCGAAAAATGCCTAGCGCAAGAACGAACACGAACCATGCCACGCTCACGCCAACACATACGGTGTTAGTATTGACAAGACTAGTACATATAGTTAGAAGACTGACAGCCCCCATACAACGCCGCGAGATTGTCAATGTTGTAGATTAGATTAAGGTTTATTTTTAAATTTTAGTTATTTGCATGTGTCAACTGCTACCCCGCTGCTATTTATAATTTCTAAACATTAAAATTGGACGTGACTGACCGCTGTTATAGTCTTTAAATTAGGTAGGTAGATTCAAACATAAAGAAAGCATTTTGATCCCTTAGAAAAGGTTCAATAATCTTAAAACTAGAAGGTGCCCTGAAATATGCAAGCATGTTTACGCCTATACTGTTATCAAAGACGAATTTTAAGGTTATAAATTGTATGAAGATGACACCTGCCACCGTAACCTTCATGTATAAAAATATTATTAGGTGCGTTTATTATGTTTTAATTTTACTTTTGTGCATATTACAGTCATTTACTTTGGCCAAGAGCAAATTTTACAGGAATGCCTATAAAAATAAAACACCTATACATATAAGTGTAACCAGTCTTACTTATGTGTGTTCTGTGGTTACAACAGCAGATAGGTGCTTGCCTACAAGCGAAATCCAAAAACAAAAAACATAATATTGGACGAAACAAATAATCTGTTCGACTGTTCGATAGGTGTCTCGTCTTAATAACGGAAATGAGTATGTTCGCTTGAAATCGCGACTAAGTAGTCAAAAGTCTAAGCTTATCCCTATTTTAATTTCAGAGATACACGTAAAATACAAGCATTTTCATGCATGACTACTGCAAAGAAAGTCCTTCGTAGAAGTTCGCACTGCTGACTGAAGATATAATATCGTTTAATAAACTATAAACTGTACATAAGAAAATAAAATACAGAACAGAGCTAGTTTTGGTATGTATACTCTTTCCTAAACTTGTGACTGATAATATTAAGCTTATCTTATGTGTATTCTAAGCATGTTCTGTATTGTGTATTCTAATGTACATGAATTATTTTTGTGTGGTTATTGGCCATAAATCTACAGATGGACATGTCAAAGTGGTTAAGTTAGTGAAGTAATAGTTGTAAATTGCATAAGATCTTTATAAAATAACTTTTAATATAATTATTTATTAGGAGGCAGGATAAGTAGGTTTGATTTAAGATGTTGATTCAAATCTGATAATATCTAATATGTAGTATAAGATAAATGAAGGTCACGACTCGATCTGTTTCGACATCTAGGGTTGTCAAGTTTGCGGATCATACCGGTACGCCCACAATGATCGCAATTCACCGACGTGCCAGTAAGCGCAGATAAATGCAACTGAACAAGTAAGTGATTTAGACCTAAGTAAGCATGTTACGGACACATATGTAATAAAGGGGAGGTATGTATGTGTCGGGCAAACGGTTTGAAACAGGGGGCAGTCTAAGAGGCATTAGGCATCCGAAACGATGAACTACGCCATCAGATTTAGTAAAAAGTTTCTATGTCCACTATCATGTGTGCCCTCTTTTTCGCATAAAGTTGATTGTCATATACTTCGCATAAAAGTCATTATTTTAATATTTCAATTCGCCTACAACCAGTTTTCCTAATATATTTTTCGCATATATTCTTTAGCCGTATATAAGTCGACTGAAGTTTGATTTTTATACCTATTAAAATTTAGGATGTACCGATTATGCGTATAGAGATTCGACATAAAAAAAAAATTTAATCCATGAGATGGATAAGCTTATGCCTAAAAATATTAGGATATTAGTCAATTTATTTGGATCAATAGTTACACCAAACTTTGTTATGCGAAGTGAAAATAGGCAGGACAAAGTTATGCATTTTAATATAGACCCCCAATAATATCATATCAGTAGGTATGTTATAGGTTTGTTGTATACTTAGATCAGTCTTAACTTAACACGGAGTGCATTATGCGTGCGAATGACGAGGCGATACGGAGATGTCAGTTTTTTCCTATGATTAGATTATTGCACTGGCATCACTTTCTGGATTAACACTGGCAAACCGGCGAACGAAGTTGTTGGCTAATTTACCTACAAATTTCCGAGATTTATCTATTATTTTGTGATCGTTGTCTAGTACTACTGTGATCCCTACTACGCCATGTACATATCTAGTGTGATATTCTTATATGTTATCTGTCTTGTAATGAGGAATAGGTTAGGTACAGTTTACTCGTATTTTTTATGTATGTTCACCGATGATTTTAAGAACCATTGTACGATTAAGTAGAATAATTATAAACCACCAAAGTGGTAGTAGAGGAATAGGTTCCTGATTCTGAACTGATGGTGAGACTCTTCTCAATTATTATACGCGCATGTAATCATGAATTATCAATTTGGTGAAGATGTATGAGAAAATAATTTATCGATTTCGAAAAAGGGTTTGTAGTGAAACAGAACATCATTGTATCTTGATCAGGTGTTTGTATCTACCTATAGAAGTAAATATGTAGTGTTAAGGTTATGATAAGCCGCAGTATTATTTACCAATGACGAGCCATCGGTTATACTGTACTTAGGTATGTATTAGCATTAAGTTTTACAAATTCTCAGTATACAGTGTGAACGATGTATGTACTGACATGATACGAACACACTATACCTATATGTATATACAGTACGGGAACCCTTTTAGCATCTATGTGCGCACGTCATATTTGTATGTATTGTACATATGTTATGCATCAATGTGCGAGTGGATAAAGTTGCAAAGTACGAGTAAGATACTAGGGCAGTCAGGCGCTCTATGTTTAAAACTATTTTGTGGAACCTACAAATGGCAACGAGCCACAAGACCCAGAAACTATTTACCTTCTTTTTTTTCATAAAATACTGCTAACTGTCTACTTAAACAAATAATTAAGTGTTTTTGTTAGTCAGGACTGGATATAGGAAAACAAATATTATATGTGGCCCCTAGCCACGCATAGCGTTTCGACAAGGAACTAGTGTATCAGTAACAAGCATATTGTGGTTTGTTTTCTACCTATACTGCACTGTAAGTTGGTTTGGTTTTGATACGAATGCGATAACTTTATTTAAATATTTTTTTTATATTTCTAGCAGTTTTGAGTTTGACAGTGACGCGTGTAATTACACTTATTTTAGACTAGTACCGAAAATATTTGTTTTTCAAGATGTTATTGGTTATGTGAGCTCATAGTTTGATATAGGTACCCTAATATGAAACTTTGATAGTGACACAGTTTAAGTTTTTGTCCGGGAGAACCAGAATCAGATATTAAGAATCTGCAGACCGAGAAGCAATACTGGTTGCTCAACTATGTCCCTTGGATAGGTCGACTTTGGTCTAATATCGAATGCGGATGCGAATCGAACTTCAGACTTACGGTGTCGTATTTTGGAGGTGGCAAACTGCCGAATCTCACACAAGAGCAGACCCCTCAACGAAGCCAAGGTATTTTGTCGCTTAAACATAGTTTTAAGTTTAGTCTTTACGTCATTAGTCTATAAGATATTTTTAGGGTTTCGTACCCAAAAGTTCAAACGGGACCCTATTACTAAGACTCCGCTGTCCGTCCGTCCGTCCGTTCGTCCGTCCGTCTGTCCGTCTGTCACCAGGCTGTATCTCATGAACCGTGATAGTTAGACAGTTGAAATTTTCACAGATGATGTATTTCTGTTGCCGCTTTAATAACAAATACTAAAAAGTACGGAACCCTCGGTGGGCGAGTCCGACTCGCACTTGTCCGGTTTTTTTATAAATAATGGTACGGAACCCTTCGTGCGCGAGTCTGACTCGCACTTGGCCGGTCTTTTTATATTGCTGCCGGATAGGTACAAATATTTTAATATTCACATTATTTATAATTAGATAAATATATCGCCAGATCCATGTCATTTTCCTCGCCGCTCGCACGTATATGTGATCCCAGTATACTTAAAAAAAACAAATCTTTATAACCATAGGCTTTGAATTTAGACACGTTCTTTAGACATGACTCATGACCTCATATTTGGTATAAGAAAAGTGCGGTTATAATCATAAATAAATATAATTATAAAATAATATAAAAATAATAATAGTGTCTGTTGTGGCACTTAGTTCCACCACGGTAGAGCGCATCTATGCATATGCATACTCTGCATTGATTTTGACGTGACAAAATGTGAATTGGCATTACAAACATCATATATACATAGTAATTTTATATTTTTGATGATATGTATACACTTTGTCATTGCAAAGGCTGAACATAATAAGCTTAGCCCGACTCTAGACGCCCCGATGTCACTTTTATCGGGTATAATTACTGTCGTCTCAGTCTAGGCATATACATTACGTTAGGATTTTATTGTAAGTACGTTTGTTTCTTTGTGGACCGATTTTAATGATTCTTATGTAACCGATTTGTTTTAATTGTCGCAGTCTCACGATAGAGATTACCTACAAATATTAGCGATAGCGACAATCAAAAACCATACTTATTAAAAAATAGTATAAAAATAAAATAAGCGTAAGTACTAGTGTTAAAAGTACAATTGCATCTAGTGCAAGTGAGCTATTAGTTAGGGAATTGAACATCTTTGGTAGGTAAGTTATTTTGGTAATTTTTATTTAATTTAATAGGTATCTATAACCAATATATAAAGTTTGCCGTCGGTTTTTAGGGTCCCGTACTCCAAAAGGAAAAAACGGACCCTTATAGGATCACTTTATTGCCCGTCCGTCTGTCTGTCATGGCCCTTTATCTCTGGAATGCGTGGAGGTAAAATTCATGGCGCTTACTCGTTTAGATCGCGAGTTTCACACTCTGCTTCTATGGTTTGTTGCCAAAACAAACAACAACTCATGGCACAAAATACTGGTTCTCGGTGCCGACTCTGTACGTAGTAATAATGGTTTTTAATGGTAGATATGTATAGAACTATGTAAGGATATAAGTAGTCTTCAATTTGTTTTTAATAAACTTGGAACTCGTACAAACGGAAGCTGGAATGTGAATGATTGCAGCACTGTTTAATTTACGCCAAGCTTTGTACTGTTGTGATGTGTTTAGTCATTTCGATTATTTATAACTATTGATGCACGGAACAATTTCAAGGGGCTACCGCGAACTCCAGTATTCAAAAATAGTTTACTAGCTTAGCTGTTGCCCGCGACTTCGTACGCGTGGATTTGTATGTTGGTGGTTATACGTAATTGCTTTACGTTCAGATATATACTGTTTATTCTACATGAGCATAAAACATTATTGTAGAGATACACGCTGTCTTTTAACTTATGTATTTGTAAGAAAGGGAAAAACATACATTTAGGAAGTTAGGCTTTTAATGCATTCACTGCTAGCGACCCGCTAGGGGGGTTCTCTGTTTGTAGGTGTTTTTAACTACAAATGGTTTTTCACGTGTTATCAACTACGCCCGTGGCACGTGACTCGCGTTTGCAGTGAATGTGTTAGTTTTATGTATAAGCGGATAACAATAAAATATGCCTTATAAGTTTTGTGTACTGACTTTTCAAACGTTAATTTTCTTAACAACGAAAGTTACTGCATAGCATACAGTGCCATCTTGTTTAGCTATCATTGAAAGCACGGCTTTGATTTTCGCGGTAGCTATTCAAATGAGTCTGCGGTGGCCTTATGCATCTTAAACAAATCTGTGGTGCCAGCTTGAAAAACCCCGCATATCAATATGCGGATAGTCCGGAGAGTAGGTAAGTTTGAACAAACCAAATGCGAAAGAAATGTAGGTATTTGTAAGAGAGGAAATGTTCCCAAGTACTTTAGTATTAGTGTTGTATTGGAGCAAGCTACTCTGAATGGCATTTGCAATGACAAAGTCCGGAATTATTAACCTTTTGAACACCAAGACCCTTAAAAAGCGTCGTAAGCAGCAGTGCCCGTAGCGCCAAGAACGCTTATAAGTGCTATGGCATCCGTTGTCAAAGTTGACCTTTTAAACGCCAGGATCACCTGAAGTTCTTACTAGTTGTGCCCACAGCACCACGGACAACAGTAGGTGTTATGGTGGACGCTGTGATAGTCACCTTTACACTTTCAAGTACGGTTTACTTTAGCTCGCTAGGGCGTTTTACCTTGGCGTATAAGTGACGTTTTTGATTATGATTTTAAAGCATTCAAAAGGTTAACCCTTTAAATGCTTTACGTCATAAACACGTCATAGGCCAAGATCACGGGCGCAGCCAATTTAAACCTTCCTTGAAAGGTGAAGATTATTTGAAGAGCGTATGCCATAACACTTGTACGCGTATCCGTGGCGATTTGGGTCCGACTAGTTACGACGACTTCTGTATGTCTCAAATGTTTATCTCAATTTACTATGAATATAATATATGACGTTTATAATGACTCCCTCCCTATGTTCTATTCAAATCCTTGGAACACCAGTTTAACCTATTGAACGCCAAGAACACCTAAAGGCGTCGTTACTAGTCATGGCCACAGCGCCAAGGACAACTTATTTATTTATATGAACTCCCATGCGCCTGGAAAGTTGGCGTTTGAGTGATGTTTGTTTTTATGATATAAAGCGTTCAAAGGGTTAAACGAACTCTAAACAACTATAGAAAAGCTATTTCTGAACCATAAATTGATCTTTATCACCAAGTAGGACAGTTGATCATAAGAAACTGTCCGGAAGAGTAAAGTTACGTTGGTATTACCGCGTTTTAACCGTGGTCCCACTGTTTTGACCCGCAGGGTGTCCACGGGTATGTTACTTGTTACCCCGTTGTCCTGCCGTTCTTAACAGTGTTCGCCAGTGGATCTACTACGGGTAAAACAAAATTACCATGATCCCACCGCACTAAGTGGTAAACATTCATTAAAAACTATAGCTAGGTAATAGATTTTTATCCCAATCGTTTCTTTTCCAATTAAAAAAAATATTAAGGAGATAATAACTTAACTCGACAGAGCCCAGGCGGGACTATTTCTGGGCAGTTTGCTCTTCGGGGATCTGAAGCTACCTAACGAACCTAACCTACCTGTGTGTGTGTGTGTGTGTGGTTGTCTGGAAGAGATCGCTTTTTAGCGATAAGACCGCCTGTTGTCTGCCTCTACATTTAATCAAATGTTTATTTTTCTTGTATCTTTTTACTGAGGTGTGCCAATAAAGAGTATTCTATCTATCTATCTACCTACTTATTATAAGATATACTGTAAGAGATATACTTTTGAACGTGAATTTCAGAAATTTATCTGTATTTGGAAAAGTTATCTGGGATGTCAGATACTTTTGGCCTGTTATTTCATCCAATACTATTGATGCTGACTGTACTATGAAAATACGCCAATGTTTGGTAATTTGATACTTAGTGCGGTGGTATTATGGTAAAAATAAATTGCCCGTAGACCCACTGGCAAACACTGTTTGGAACGGCAGGATAACGGGTAAAAAATACCCGTGGAGCTACCAGGGTGACATGTTGGTAGGACCAGGGGTAATACTGTCAAATTAACATGGTAAAATAACCGTAACATCCGTAACCAAAATGAAATGCAGTGTTGAACTGCATCTTCTTGCTCATCGACTTCTATTCTAGTTCTGTTCGAGAACTTGGTGGTAATTGATGACGGAGACGCCTCAATACGTGAGACACTATTAAGATATCTCTGTCTTACTTCTACTTGTTGCTGCGTCGCAGTCATCGCTTACCAGTCGCTTACTAAATTCAGAAAGATGTGCAGTGCAAAAAGCTCTTTAGCTTGATCTGAATCTAGGTCTTGTCAATGGGGCGACACTCCTCCTTTCGGCTATTCCCGGCTCCGTTCGGCTCAGCATTGTTCCGAGCGATTATTAGGGTTGCCACAACTTGACGTCCTTACACGTGCACGACCACAGATAAGATATGACTTGAATTTTGACAACCCTAAATGGCCGAAAGGGATAGTGCCATACATTAGAAAGGGACAGCATTATTCATTTTATGGAAATGTCATTTCTTTATGATAGTACAGTCAGCGTCAAATACTTCGTAGCAGTCAAAGTGGCCAAATAGTTCGGTACACCATACTAAATATATGGTGTACCGAACTATTTGGCTACTTTGACTGCTACGAAGTATTTGACGCTGACTGTACTATTCTTTATTCTGTGGTCTTGTTACGTAGTCTAAATAGGTTAGGCCCCATTCGCACGAGAGCTTAAAAAGCGTTGCCTTAACTGACGTTACAAGTTCCATACGCTATATTCGATTAAATAGCCAACGCTCAAAGTCGAAAATCCAACAGATCATGATAAACAATGAAAAACGATGGAAAAAACGCGCATGATAAATACACGGGTATCCATTTTTGTAATTCAAACGTTTTGTAAAAGCGCTCGTGTGTATAAGGCTTTAAACAATTTACATTTTTCATCACACTGAAATAGTTTTTAAGTAATAAAGCAAGTTTAAAAAGTTTGTTTTTGTTTTATTATTTGCAATAACAAATGTAACAATAACATCATTAATGTAAAATTTCTGTAAAACTGACGTTTATAATGACACTCCTCACTTTGTTCTGTTCAATTTGGTGCCAAGTTAATAGGTTAGACTGACTCTAATGCTTAGTACACATATTGAACCTACGTACACCTATATAGTAGGTATTTATAAGCATCGGAATACACATGATAACAGAATAAACTCACAGGGTTATGATAATTTAATCCCTATATTATAACACCAATAGACGAGCGTATTGAAAGGGCCACACCAAGGTCTGCGTAACATCTATCTTGCTGTGTTCTTAACGGAATAACGGCGAATTACCTTCCACTCGATCAAACAGGCCTAGAACAGCACTAAGTTCGTGGTCCGGTACGCATATCTATAATACAGTGCTTGAAGATCCTGTGGGATTTTCATAATCTCGAATAACCGAGGAAGCTCTCGATTATTAACGCCACAAAAAAAAGTTATTTGCCTCTCTGTCGCTCTTGAACATTCGACCTTCAATAACTAACCTACTTATTATAATTACCTATAACTTTTCAAAATCATCATTCAAGCGTGTAAGAGCGACTATGTGGTGCCGGCATTATTGACATATTTGTGTGACGTGGGGATGGTTAGTTCCGCTACTGCCCACTTCAAAAATGTATCCTATTGCCTACGAGATGTCGCTTATTGATACTTACTTGAGATAGTTTATCATAAACATTCATGGTCTTCATGTATATGCGTTACCAGTAAGCAAGCATGAATATGCTATTTTTTCGGATATTGTTATAATTTATAACTTATAAAGGAAACTTGTAAAGCCAGTACCATAAAGTACCATAGGTTTTCGTTTGCTAGAAACTTAATTTCTCTACCGCAAGGTGATAAGGTCCCCAGCACCGAGATCAGATTCATTCTTTAAAGCATATCGCATCATTGGCAAACCTTCAATTTTATTTTAGGGTTTCGTAGTTACCTAGAAACCCTTATAGTTTCGCCATGTCCTTCTGTCCGTCCGTCCTCGGCTTTTCTCCGTAATTTTTCGCTTTAACCCAATGGTGTGTGGTATCGTTGGACAGGTCTTTCGCAACGAATAAGGGTCTCCAATAACCATTTTTGATACAGTTAATATTTTCGGAAATAATCGCTCTGAAAGAAAAAAACATGGGCCTCCACCCTCCAACTTTTGAACCATGGGTCCATAAATAAAAAAAACCGTGAATCAAAAGCTTAATCAATACTTTCCATGAAAACTATATCCAACATTATCGGTCCAACCGTATTTGCGTTATTTATTTATTTATTATTTATTTATTTATAGGAGGACCAACAGCTATAAAAACATTATGCAGATTTAGGTAACAATACAAGCCAATTACAGGTACTCACAGATAGAAATGGAATAACAATATAACAAACTTTGCGCGCAAGTTCACACAATGCTATCACGACTTATACAATTTAAAAAATACAAAAAAAAATTATACAACTCAAAGCTTATCTAAGTTATAGATCTGCTAACAATACTAACAGTTAAAATAAAGGTTACGTAAATCCTTAAGCACTCTGACAGACCGCATATCTGTTACTTTTACAATAAATAAAAATTCAAATATATATATTTGAATTTATTTATTGTAATAAATATTCTCTTACGCACAAGCTAAAAGAATGTACCTACAATACCTAACAGTTTAAAAATAAACCAACATTGTCCACGAGTAAATAATATACATAAATACCAACTACATACATAAAATACTAGAAACATATCTATTAAGTAAATCAAAAAACATATTGTGTGTATTGCATGTTGGATCTATTGAGAATAAAAAATTCTCTTTAGATCCATTTTGATAATAGTATAATTTAATGGATCTAATGATATATAGAATTTTCCCTATAGATCCAGTTTTAACTGTCAACATAAATATTTGGATCTAACAAGAAAAACATTTCTCACTAGATCCATTTTGGATCTATGGACTGGATCTATCGAGAATGAAGGCCTTGATCTTCCATACATTTAGGACAGACTTATATGATGTGACGTCACATCACCTTATCATTTTGTTAGAGGCGTTTCAATCGTCGAGTGCGAGCGTCAGACTTTAACTCTCATTTCTGACCTTTGTGTTGCTTAAATGCCATGAGTCCTATATAGACATTTGATCCTCAGGAAAATCAAGATCGTTTGACATTATTTACAAAAAACAGTCAAGTAGCCAATTACCATCCCAAATGTGAACTCAAACAATACCAGTTAATTGTTCGACATCAAAAAATTTGCATTATGACACATGTTCAATTTTGTATAACTAATTTAAATTAGTAGATACGTATAAAACGAGCAATTTATTGAAAAATAAATTGAATAGCATCTATGTACAATGTACATGAACGCAATAAGTATTTCATTGTCAAAAAAACTATGTTCTCGTTCCCTATACTTCGACGGTTTAGTGATCGTGACGTCACCATTACGTACAGTCTAGTAAACGGCGTTTTGTGTGTTGTGTACGATTGTCGGACTTTGACCGTCGATTTTGAATTTTATATTGCTTTTAACCGAATGGGTCTCATATATTGTTTTAATTTAATTTATTTTATTTGCCTATATCAAATTAGAAAAACTAACCGGCATGTGTTTGTGAAGTACGGCAGGTTAACCAATTTTTACAATCCTCTTCTTTTCACCCTGTTACCTTATAGTGGGGTGGTAGGGCGCAATATTACATTTATTCTCTCATTGACTCCGATCCTGGAAGTCAAGCCAAGATGAAAATCGTACATCGACAAATGCTAAGCGAATAGAAAAAAATGTATCGGATTTACAGATACTACGAAAATCACGTGACTATTTCCATAGGTACATTATTTAATTTTAGATTGGCGTTTAAGTTTAGATTATTTAAGTTTAGTTGGATCGAGCTGCATAACCCTAAAATCATTTCCACGGATCGCCATTTCGGGCCTCCGCTAGCTGGCGCGGACGTCCGCCGCGTGCGCACGCTCGCGGGTCCTGAGGGCCTACCGCGAACCACGTTCACCATGTTGCCTCTCTGTCGCACTCGTAAATTCGTACGTAAGTGTGACAGGGAGGCAACACGTCGAACGTGGTTCGCTGTAGGCCCTCTGCTCCCAGGCCAAATCCGTCGCACGCGCCCGCGCCATTTAGCGCTGTTCTTACATTTTTTTATTAGACGGGGCGTCCGTTCCGGATAATCCGCGTCAGCTAGCGGAGGGCCTTCTACAGCAGAAAAGTGCGGGAAGCCATTGAAATAAAAAAACATTGCATTATCCACATTGAATCCAGTCATTAGTATATCGTTCGTGTTGTGTGTCGACAGAGTTAAATCTCTAGTGCGCAAAACGTTCAAGTTGATAAACAAGACTAAAAGGGGTAGGTCAAAAAACTCGCGCGTCTAGAAAATGTTGATGTCAACTTTAGCCAGTCTTCTCTGAGACTACGGGGACAACTCCGTCCTCGAAACGTTGGAGGTAAATTTAAGACTCAATACGCGAATAAGTCCTGTTTTAATAATTCAATAATTAGATTGGCGTTTTCTAACAATAATTGTCATGTTGGGCAGGTCCCCTGGGCAGTTTGGATAACCTCCTCCTACTTAATTCCCAATACTCGTAGACTGATCTCCTGCCACAAGGAACGGCAAAATTAGGGGACCAGATTACATTTTTAGAGCCGTGAAGGAAAAATGAGGTTGAACACAATAGTAACCGTAGAACGAGTGAGTTGATAAACTAGTTATTACTCCAAGATTTTCGCTCGTAATGTTTATTGCGCGTTAGAAGAGGCGGCCGCATTGTGTTAAATATCACTGTGAGTCATTCTTTCTGAAATTTTATTAAGTTTCCAGTTTCTCCGAAGCAGGGTTTTCTGAGTTATTAATAAACTTTAGTGGGAAAATTAATAAAATGCCTGCGTACAACAAAAGTGAACCATTATTATATATTAAAGGCATAAGTTGCTTTTTTGGAATTTTACTGTCGATAATTTAATAGTTGTCATTATTAGTTAAGCTATTAAAATTGTTGTTGTGATTTTATTATTTGAACATTGATGGGAAATAAAGTTGATTCAATTATTATTTCCCGTTGGTAACCACGTACCTACGTCATGTGGCCGACAATAGTAGATACTTAAGCAAATTATACCTATAAGCAATTTAAAAAAAATCACTGAACAAAAATAAAGAATAACATGAATTATTTATTTATTTATTTATGTTCAGGAGAACCAACAGCTTTAAACTTACAATAGGACAACAAGATTAATACAGAGAGCCAATTACAGGAACTCACAAGTAATTACAAAGTATATAAAAAAAAAATGCTAACACTGACGCACACACACATGCGTACAAAGTGAGAAAAAAACAAAAACACAATTGAAAATGAAAATACATAGAAGCCATTAAAATAGACCCTAGGTTCGGAAACACATAGTTCATTAGCGCCCAGAATAATTGAGGTCTCAAAGTTCGAAAGAAAAAAGAACATACAGTAAAATATATCAGATGTTAAAAAAATCAGATATTATAAAATTCAATACACTTTATTACACAACAAAATCGGCTAAACTAGCCCAGAATATCATTCATAACTACAATATCGAAGAGTTATCAACGAGATAATCTCACCATAATCACGTCGAATTAATAAATCGACGCCGGGTGTTTTAAATGTATAATAATGTAATGTATGCGCGGTCACGGTATTGCTATTGTACGAGTGGGACATTACCAATATCGATCGCGGTCATGCAAATTTAACCCGTATTATGATTGGGTAAAGTCTAGGCTGGAGGCATTTTAAGTTTGTCGGTGGCCACTGCAGTGGCGCAGTACAAATGACATTGGCTTTCAATACAATGCACCGCGCTATAATTTTTGCTTCAGTTTGAAAATGTCGCATTTTGATTGGCGTGGAATATTTTTACAAGCATTTATTTAACTGGTCCTGTTAGTATGTTAGTTAGTTTGTTGGTTAGTGTGGGTAAAATTTTGTATTCACCTATTTCCCTATTTCCGATCGGGCTGAAAATTTGCATAGAGATGTAAGTTGGGTGACAATTCCTTACAAGCTGATCTGCTGATGGAGACAGGATGTGGCCATAGGAACTACGTGATGAAATAACACAACCTAATTGTGGCATTATCTAGGAAAAGGGACCTTATTGTCGATGGCGCTTCCGCCGCACTGCGTTGTATTTGTATCGGAGCATCATTTATTACGGCGGAAGCGCCATCGACAATAAAGTACCTTTTCATTGATAACGTCACAATTGTTTGGGGTTTTAAGAATTGTCTCGATGAGTATTAGTTGCCTGTGGTAAAAAAGTACAGTCAGCGTTAAAATCTTCTACCAAAAGAAAGAGTCTTGTTATTTCGAGTGTTTATAAATAATTAATTAATCGCTCTAATAGTGACAGCAAATCTGCTATGACAGCAATGCACTTTATCAAGAAAAATGACAGTGAATATCCCATTTGCTGATCTGATTGAAATGCTGATCCAGCAACGCTTCTGGAGACACCATCCAAATGTCATCTACAAGAATTCACGCACGTCGCAAATTGTAAAACTTAACAGCTAAATTGCCTTCATTCGTAGGATTTTGCTATTTTATAAAGGAATAAAAACAATATTTAAACAATCTTCTTTAGCCAGAAGGCATATATGTAGTCTCTTAATGATCCCACGTCCCACGTCATCTCTATAGTATTTTACGCCATTACAGTTTCGAATGTATAATAATTATCGGAAGCCAAGCCACGGGCCGAATAACAAGCAGCTTTAAATTGTGACGTTTAATATTTTGAGGGAAGCTGCCACCGCTGCTGCCGCGGGTGACTGGAATAAATGACGGTTTTTTGGTTTATTGGTACTTTAAATGGTATATCGATTTTTAACGTACGAGTAGTATACCGTAGCATCGAATCCTTGCAAACGTAAAGTTTTTAGTTTATTTTTTTCTCATTTCAATAAGTTTAATGAACCGTAACGTTCCCTACATTTTATATTTACCAGATTTTCTGTCTTCTAAAAATGTGCCTTTATCCTAAAACTATAGGTTCAGGCTAAATACATACCTACTTGATTTTAGTTAGACGTTACAGACTGATCGGTATACATTAGCTTCTATACTTTCATATGGTGTGCCTAAACCGACAAAAATTATTCAAATTTAGATACTTTTACCTCAAAGTACCTACACGTTAGTATTTTTTTTTATATACTACGTCGGTGGCAAACAAGCATACGGCCTGATGGTAAGCAGCCTCCGTAGCCTATGTACGCCTGCAACTCCAGAGGAGTTACATGCGCGTTGCCGACCCTAAACCCCCCCCCCCCTGGTTGAGCTCTGGCAACCTTACTCACCGGCAGGAACACAACACTATGAGTAGGGTCTAGTGTTATTTGGCTGCTGTTTTCTGTAAGGTGGACGTACTTCCCCAGTTGGGCTCTGCTCTAGATATGGAATGACATCCGCTGTGCTGTGCCCTACCACACAAATCGAGATGACATGCACAACATAAATAAATACCCGGGTTCGAGTCTTTATTTATGTTGAAAAGCCTAAGAAAAAAACATAATTATCCCTTATTTTGGCATCTAAAACAGATGGCGCTGTACTGCGCCATATGTTTTCCGGTCACTGAATTGTCAAACGTCAACTTTTGACAATCAGAGTTCCCGCAAAATGTATGGAGCTGTACAGCGCCATCTAGTTTACGTGTCAAAACCGCAGCACGAAATTCTCTTAGAATTCGAAATCAATTCAATTCAATTCAAATATACTTTATTCATGTAGGCCTAGCAACAAGCACTTATGAATAGTAAGACAGTATTACATATATCTATATCTTATCTTAATCTAATTATCAGAGCAATTTATTGATGTTGTAAATATTATTCCATATATAATACTAATGAATATAATTCATAGATCAAATTTAATACTAAAACTTTCACAAAATACAGTCATACAAAAAATCTTACTCAATCAATGTATCTTTGGTACAAAAGACACATTAATACCTACCTACTTCAAAAAATATATTAAAACATTTTCTGGTGTTGTCAAAGAAAATAAAAAAGAGACTGCCCCTTATGCCCAAAGGTCGTTGGGGCTAGCAGAATTAAAAACTTAATTTCAATGAACCTGTATGGTTTTCAGCAAAAACATTAAACCCGGTCCTTCAAACAAAAAAAGTAATTAAATCAAGTAATATTTAATGAGGTTTTAAAAGAGCAAACACTTTAAATTTAAAACACGGCGTAACTTAAGCGACTACGAAGTAATTAATGATGCAGAGCGTGAACTAAGTTTTTACTTTTTAAATAATTATTTTATAGTTGCTGAGTAATTTCTTTAAAAGTTCTAACTGTCTGACAATATGCCATAGTTATGAAGACGGTCGAGCGAATGAATTAGCATCATAAAGTCTGTGGACGGAGTTGGTTATATTCTCGTTGCCTATACGAACACGATTCAAAAGTAGAACTATTGTAAAATAAGTTTACAGTACATATGGGGCTACTTTATAGCACTAGTGCGAGAAGTAGCATATTACGTTACTGTGTCGAACATTTAAAGGGCCATATGTACTGTAAAACGTTGTACGATACATGTGCGAATAGGTAATTCGCAACTCGTGTCGATTTAAAACACTCCCTTTGGTCGTGTTTTAATTTATCGCCACTCGTTTCGAATTTCCTATTTTTCGCACTTGTATCGTAATGTACTATTTTGGCAAAAATTTCATTTTTGGTACAAGCTTTTATCGCTGACTGTACTTTTCTTTCCACAAGTAACTAATACTCATCGATACAATCCTAAAGACCCCAAACACAATTAGGTTACGTTGTTTTATCACAGAGTTCCTATGGCCACCTCCTGTCTCGATCATCAGATCATCTCGATGGTACCATAATATTGCATTGTCACCCGACTTACATATGTATGCAAATTTTCAGCTTCATCGGAAACCGGGAAGTGGGTCAAATTTAACTTGCAAGATTTGATTACAAACAGACGACGGTCAGGTGAAAGTAAATAAAAGCTTGTAATAACTTCCGAATCTTCAATAAAAATGCGCAACCTCTCGCTTAGACCCTATGGCCCGAATTGAAGTTTAAGATACTTCAGAAATGTCTTTTGACACTGTCATATCCGATCCATATCATATCTGGACCTAATATTTAACGTATCTTCAAGTTTGAATCGGGCTGTTAGTTTCGCGTGTGCTCGGTAAACGAATGGAAATACATTAAAAAAAGATGGCCGCGACTTTAATCCATTTCCATGAAAATGTAAATGTCAGGCAATTTCCGCGGTCTAGTTAATTCAACAATCTACTAAGGTTTCATCATTGAAATATTTAGTTTCTGCTCATCGTCGTTATGTCTTGGTCTAATACTAAGCTAAGCCCGAAAGTCCTTTTATCTACCAATTTCAAGAATTGGGGTATCTAATTATGTATTTTAATCAACTTTTTTTTTGTCACTCGTTGCCATGGTTACTACTCCTAGGTCACTCTTTAAATCCTGGTTTTCTGGCATTTATATCAATAATGCATTTGTGTGGTACGTTCAGACCCTTGTCGTGCTGGGTGTCCTACCTAGCACATGAGTAAACCGTAGTATAACATTCTTCGAACAAACTGTATCACTACAACGCGTCTTAATACGTGCTGTGTTGCAGCAGATGGCGCCAGCTGCTCGACATTTATGTCAAATTTGGTCGCGTTCACGTTGCAGTTTTCATCAACATCATTTCTTTTATTTTTATTTACATATAATTTTACTGTGATGTGTTATTTATTTCTTTCTTTCCAATTCGTTTGTTTTATTGTCGTTGTTTATTATTCCTTGTGTTAAATCTTGTGTACTTGGCCCCGGCGAAAGACCAGCGTTGGCCCATCCAGGCTAGCACCATGCTGAGTCTGGACCATTTCGTGGCTAATATATGTCTTGTAATGTAAAGATATACATACGATGTAATGTTATGTGTAAGTTTCTTTTTGTTTCTCATTTTATCTGTATATTTTTGTCCCGAATAAACTATAGTACATTACGATACAAGTGCGAAAAATAGGAAATTCGAAACGAGTGGCGATAAATTAAAACACGACCGAAGGGAGTGTTTTAAATCGACACGAGTTGCGAATTACCTATTCGCACATGTATCGTACAACGTTTTACAGTACATATGGCCCTTTTAATGTTCGACACAGTAACGTAATATGCTACTTTTCGCACTAGTGCTATAAAGTAGCCCCATATGTACTGTAATATCTATTTCTACTATTGTCTCTTGGCGTCTGGGATAAAATATCAACAAGAAACTCAACTGATCCATCCTGGTATGAGATCAGATAATAGAACCAATGCAAATACAGGAATATTTTGTTATGACTGACTTTATTCTGGCGTGTGGATATGTACGCCATACTCAACAACTTTTACTATGTGGCCAACCCCGAAATCGCAAAAAAAAATTTCAGCCTTTATATAGAAAACATTGATTCATCGAAATGTATGAGACGGCAGGTTTTTCTTGCGATTTTGGAGTTGGGCCCATAGTAAAAATTGTTCAGTATGGCCTACATTTTCACCCGTCAGAATTTGGTCAGAGATTACTAAATCATCCTGTATAAATAATTGGGAGAAATGTTGAGAAATGAACAATGCGAAACCAAGACCATTTCGAAGAAGTTTCGTATAACCCATAAGGCTTCTAGGCTTTTATTCTCGTAAACATCATTTCAACGTATTTACCAAGAACGACCATGGCATTTCATATGCCCATTATATAGAAGCGGGTTTCCTTAATCCAGAGTTTAATTTGTGTTTTGTTCTTATGTGTATTGTTTTTTTGTTTCCTTGTATTTTTGTTTAGTTTCGTAATACCTTGTTTTTACTGTAATGCTGTGTAACTTATTTAATTAATACAATATTAGTTTATCACGACTGCAATCCTAGTGTGCCATCTTTAAGTAAGATTATGTCAAGGATATAGTAAAATAAATAAATACCTTTTGGTTTAACAGGTGTATAACAAACAGAGCCACCATACAAAAGCGTCCCTGAATTGAACCCCGAACAATGCCTGAAAGGGCGTAGGTTTTATTTACTCTATAGAGCAAACTAGAATTTTGTGAGCAACGCAAACACGTCGCATTGTGTTGTGTTTTAGTTTCGAAATTGGTTTTCGAATTGACAGTTTTTTGCGCGAAATTGTTGTTGTTTTTTTGCCTGTTGGCTCTTTATTTTAATAAAATACTTAAACAAGAATTATATTAATAAAGAAACAAGATAAAGATTTACCAAAAAAAAAATTTTTTCATTAAATTTTTAAGTACAAACAGGCTCGAAATTGCGTAACTACTTTATTCATAAATAAGTTTTTGCAATTTTGCAGCCCGCTGTATAGCTAAAGATTTGACGGGTTGTCAACTTTTCACGCAAGGTGTAGGTACCTTTTGTTGTTAGTGTGAACAAGGTCATCTATTTTAAATATCGATATTAAGTGACCAAATAGATCAGAGAAGGCCAGAGCGGTGGTCAAATAGATCGGAACACGTCCTTATTTCTATGCCAACATACTCGTAGATGGGTTACGGTATATTTGGTAACTTTGGCTATAATTATCTATTCGCACCTGGCTGTTCTAAAGTCCGAACTTAAGGTTTACTACACTATAACACTATTACGACTTGATCTATTGTTAAGGAAACTTCATTAGCTAGTTTTTATTTAAAAATAGACATCTAGCGAGCAATTCAGCAACTAGTTCAAAGTGTGTAAATAATATGCACAATTTTTATTTTCAACATTATCTAATAATGGTGATTGTATGAATAAATTATACCAATACCCACAAAACGCACTCGGAAGTAAGGAAGTATAACAAAACGTATTATTTAAATTTGTTTGTTTAAATAAGTACACAATCATCTAACTTCCAGAGTCATAACCCGGTAAATAATTATTTTAATGACACAACACTAGATTACGAGGCCAAAGCAAGTTTGATTAAATTCGCGAATACTTCGCATGGAGCGGCGGGAATTCGCATTCCGCTATTGAAACTTGGGCCGTCGTTGCACTGGGTAAACACGCAAATGTGTTTATATGGATATATCCGGGTGTACCAGTACCGAGTATGTCCGCCAAGTGGCTAGCGAGACTCTGTGCTGCGGCGTTTTACCTAGGCATATCCCAATAAAGTGTTTTGTCAAAAAAGTCATTCTTGATACACTGAAAGAAATGTTTGCATAACTGTAACAAAATTTTGGTTACTGTTTACACAAAAATTGGGATTTGCGAACTATGTGTTATATGTTACAAAACCGTGTTTGGCTATCAGTGTTCAGGTACTGGGTATACACTACAAAATAAGTTTGTAAATTTATGCAAAGCTTATTTTCTTATAACCGTAGTTTAGTTATTTAGTAAAGTTATAAAACCAGTTCGGCTATCTATTTTTTTTCAGTGTACAAGCATTTATCGCTGATTGTAATTTTCTTTCAACAGATAATAAATTCTTGAGAGAATTCTAATAAACCCACAATTAGCTTGTGTTGTTTTATCACAGAGTTTATATGGCTACCTCCTGTGTCCATCATCAGAACAGCTCGATGGTGGATATTGCAGTCACCCAACTGCCTTACATAAATGCATCTGAGGTTTCAGCTCAATCGAATAATGAGAAGCAAGTCTTATTATTTTGCAAGTTTGAATCCAAACGTACGTACGAACATTTCAAGCTAAATACAAGCCTGTGAAAATGTATAGTATGTATCCCAAAATAATTACTCATGTCTCGATACTATTACTAGTTGAATAGAAATATGAATAGGTTCCCGTATTTACGTTAGGCACCGTCCGTTTTAATGTATTTCCACAGTATATATTGCTTGCTTATGAAAATATCTACGAAGCACGGTGCAAAAGTATTTTAATACATTTATTTTCTGGATGCTTTTCCTCGCTGACAAATAATGGGTTTTCAATGTTTTTCGAGTGTACACGTGTTTAATGTATAATTGTATATTTTCAGTTTAAACGTCTATTCTTTGATACGCTCTGCAACTCAATAAGGATATAACATATGAGATGGCTTATATTACTTAGGTACTAAATAGTGCCACAAACTTTTTATTTTCATCTATCAGCTTATATTTACTTGTAGTAAACTTTTAAATTAAAATAGAAAATAATATGGCTAGTAGGTACCTAGTTATAATTAAATAATTATTAACACCGTCTACATTCTGAATTCCACGAGCAGCTCGAATACGTAGACATTTCATTTACAATGTCTAGAAGTCGATTCGTTTAAATTCTGTTCAAATATCTCTCGCACAACTGTGAATAATGCGTACATTTTCCAAATTCATTCTGTTCCTAAATTTATAATTGCGGGAATGTAGGTGGACTATCAAGTTCGTATAAATCGATCAAAAAACGTAACGCACGATTAGTGGTTGAATATTGAAAATTATTTTCATTGTTAAACATGGTTTCTTATTGTGGTTGTTATTTTTAGGGTTCCGTACCCAAAGGGTCAAACGGGACCCTATTACTGAGACTCCGCTGTCGCTGACTCCGACTCGCACTTGGCCGGTTTTTTGATGGTATACATGTCGTGGCCGGATCACAGATTTGAATCATTTCATGAAATGCCGTTTAAGAATGTATCACTTCATTATAAGGTAAGATTAGGTTGGACTTTTTGGTTGTCTAGCACATATATAGTACACACATAAATGGTAGTTCTCGTTTAATGATGATCGTTTAAGATATGTGTCTTATAAAAACGAATAGAATCACTGCACACTGAGTTTCTTAAAACACATCCCTCGCTTCGCATCTTCGTACATGTCTGGTCGAAACCCAGCCTAAGACTTCCTTATAGACCAATCACTATTGTTTCGCAAATATTTCAGTAGTTTACTGTACTTACTGTAGAAATGAAATGTATATTTAAATGATTGTGATTGCATGAATCTTTATTATGTTTTCCTCGCGGCGTCACCAATCTCAAACTGGAAAAACAAAACGGAAGAACGGATAGCTGCAGCTTTATTCAACGCCACTCACAACGAAATGAGGTCCCGTGTACCTCGAGTACCCGGGTACTCGTAAAAACCCGGGTAACGGAACTACACAGATATTAATATTGTCTTAGCAACGTGCCTTGCCCAATAAAGCGGCGTATGCTTTGATGTAACATTTATGAGTTTGTTTGTGCCACTTTATGAAATTGTTTTATGAATTAAATTGTATGTAAAGGGTACACAGTCTACGAGCATAATATTATTCCTCTACTCCAGCACTTCTATTTGTCAATTAAATGACTGCGAGTGATATTTAAATCAACTTTATTTGAAGCGTGGGGCACGGTGGCGCTTATCTAATACAATCATATTATTCATAATACAAATTGCTTAACAGTCTTTTTATGAATGCTGATACAATATAGTACAGTCAGCATCAAAAGTAGCGGATCAAATAACGTTTCATAAGTATCTACCATTATGTAACAGCTTAATAAAAAGTGATGTCTTTAACATAGAACAACTAAGACAGTAAAAGATATACTTTTGAGCACGAATTTTAGAAATTTATCTATATTTGGAAAATTTATCCAGTATATCAGATACTTTTGGCGCGTTGTTTCATCCGCTACTTTTGATGCTGACTGTACAACCGATGTATGTATTTTTGAATGCTAACTTCTAAGTAAAGATCTAGAAACCAAATGGATTTACTCATGTATACGTACTTACTTTGATTTTATTTATCATGCTAGGTGTTTGCTGCTGTGTTAGAAAATATATGGTTTGCAACAGTATAAAAATACTATTTAGGTCCAGTTTTCTAAAGATCCTGACCAACTTTGGTGTCAGTTAGGTATATTTAACAATGTATGGTATATATTTTTTTGTATCACATGGATTTACTGCTGAATATATGGAGCATATTGAGAAAAGAAAAGGCATTTATTCCATAAGGACACACACAGGAGAAGATGAAAGAAATAGAATTAAAAAAAATACGAACAACAAAAAACCCAGATAAAATTATGTACACGTTAAAAACAGAAAATGACACATTAGGTTCCAGCAATGTGTGCAGTAGGGAAAATGCCTCAGCATATTGTTGTAAGTTGTAAACAGATTATAGTTTTTATAACAAATTTCACACATTTTAACTAAAGGCAAATATCACACGGTAACTAGACTATAAAATATTAAAAGAAGCCACACAAGCTTTCCAATTCCAGGGAATATTAATAGTTTGCATCAAAACTCCTCTTCGCTTCGCATAAACATGAAGTTTCGTAAAAAACAAAAAAGTATGGGTGTGCTGCGGAGGATCGATCAAGCAGAGCTCCGGTATAAAGTGCTTGCAATAAAGCTCGGGGCTTTCATCGCGTGACTGATTTGTACCGATACTGAAGAGCTTTAAGGATGGGTTTTGATTTGTACAAAGAATGTTAACCTTAACAAGTTTACCCTTTACAATCCTAGTTACGCTCTCATTTGCTCTGAAACTTTGTACTTACAATAGTATATATTAATAGTTAAAAAAAAACACTAGAAAAACACGCTTTTCCTGATCGTGTTCAAAGTCTATTATGTGACCTTTCTCACAAGTGCAAACAAGACTATGATACGATATTCCATCGTGGAATGCCAGTGCCTATCTTCCGGCTTCATCATCAGACTTTGAAACCTAATCGTGGTCAAAGTTCATACCAAGACTTTTCTAACAAATACAAACACAGCTATGATACGATGTTCCATCATGAAGTTCCAGTTCATATCTTCCGGCTCCATCATCAGATCAGTTTGACAGTACCATATTATTGTATTATTGTATTATTGTCATCAGAACTACATACAGCTGCCAATTTTCATGACTAAATTAAATGGTTAAATTAGTTACCTTAGATTCCATTACATAGTTACATACAGGTCGACCTAATAAAAGCGTGTTAATAAGGTATATTTATCTTGTAATTAGTTTATGTATTCAGATAGCATAGGTAAAAAAATAAAATGAATTAAAATTTTTCATACAAAACTTGTTTTTGCTCTATTTCTTTTATTTTATAAGCTGGAGATTTCTACTATAAAACAAAGTTTCATTATAATCCAACACATAGTTTTAAAATGAGAACGGAACTCCGTTTGGTTGGGGAGGTGAAATTCGGCCGAGTTTGCCGCGGACTTTTAAGGCGATAAGCACATTTTTAGGGTTCCGTAACCAAAGGGTAAAACGGGACCCTATTACTAAAGAATCCGCTGTCCGTCCGTCTGTCTGTGTGTCCATCTGTCACCAGGCTGTATCTCATGAACCGTGACAGTTGAAATTTTAATAACAAATAATAAAAAGTACAGAACCCAACGTTGGCGATTCCGACTCGCACTTGTCCGGTTTTTTTTACACATAAATATAGAGCGGCGAGAGACTACATTTACGTGCGCCCAATAACCCCTAGCGGCTCACTGTATAAGACCAATTTATAGTCTAGTTTGAATTGATGGTATTAGAAAATAGAATTGAATTTATTTTTATACTACGTCGGTGGCAAACAAGCATACGGCCTGCCTGATGGTAAGCAGTATCCGTAGCCTATGTACGCCTGCAACTCCAGAGGAGTTACATGCGCGTTGCCGACCCTAACCCCCTCCCACCCTCGTTGAGCTCTGGCAACCTTACTCACCGGCAGGAACACAACACTATGAGTAGGGTTTTATCAACCGAAAAGTAAGCGAAGGTCTACATTAACTTTACGCTGTAACCTACATATCCGGATAGATAAAAGTTCTCCATTAATTATGCCAAATTTTCCATACATTTGAATTTAATTTTCTTCAACTAATTGACTATGCTGCGATTGGATATTTAAAATCCACTTGCTACGATGGCAGCCTTAGGTGGTCACTTTCTTAGGAGGACGATACTTTTCTGAGGATAAATAAATAATAAAAATAAATATTATAGGACATTATTACACAAATTGACTAAGTCCCACAGTAAGCTCAATAAGGCTTGTGTTGAGGGTACTTAGACAACGATATATATAATATATAAATATTTATAAATACTTAAACACATAGAAAACACCCATGACTCAGGAATAAATATCCATGCTCATCACACGAATAAATGCCCTTACCAGGATTTGAACCCGGGACCATCGGCTTCGTAGGCAGGGTCACTACCCACTAGGCCAAACTATAAACATATAAACATTGGAGTTGATTTGTTGTAGTATTAGGACCTCAATTTTGAATCCCAAGAGGCATTGCCGGATATTCTTTCAGTTGCTAAATTTACCTCTAATAATAAATCCATAAATGATGGCTTACAAGCAAAGAAAATGCGAAGAGTTATATATCCGTTGAAGCATCTATTTCCAGCGCTAACCGTCCAGTAATATAATACAGAGAGGAAAATACTGACTTTAGCAATAACTTATCAAATTACCCGTTTGCGGAAATTAAATAACAATTAGAGATATAAAACAGATTGTTATTTGAAGAAACAAGCTTAATTTTATTATAACCAATGATTGCACGTGTTTGATGGTAATAATTGGCTACTTGACTGTTTTGTTGTAAATAATGTCAAACGATCTTGATTTTCCTGAGGATCAAATGTCTATATAGGACTCATGGCATTTAAGCAATGCAAAGGTCAGAAATGAGAGTTAAAGTCTGATGCTCGCACTGGACGATTGAAACGCCTCTAACAAAATGATGGTGATGAGGTGAATGGACGTCACATCATATAAGTCTGTCCTAAATGTATGGAAGATCAAGGAAATTGCCATTTTGACCCTGAAATATTGCGTTTATGTGTATAGTTGTCATACAATTTATTTTTCAATAAAATGTAAGGAATCGAATGGTACCATTTTCTTTTCTATTTTTGAAATACAAAAAAAAATGTTTTTTGAGACTTCGCCGGAGCCTTGTATTTTTTATAATCTCAATATATATTTTTTTAATTCCACTTTTTTATAATGGATGGCTCATTTTTTATCCATTTAACTAAATTTTGTTATAATATTCAACATGTGTCAAGTACCCAATTGTTAATTTAAACTGCATGGAATATTTTGTAATTTAGTGTGTTATTATTAAGAGTCCGCAGCAAGCTCGGCCGAATTTCACCTTTCCATATAAACTGAGTTTCGTTCTCATTTTAAAACTACGTGTTGGATTGTAATGAAACTTTGCACATACAATGACATGAGGTGTATCTATGCCTTTTATCATAGTTTCAGCTTATAAAACAAACAAAATAGATCAAAAACAAGTTTTGTGTGAAAAATTTAAATTCGGTGTATTTTTCTAACTACCGTACCCCAAAATTCAAAAATTTATTTTGCAAGTAGGCCTCAAGGGCTCTTTTACAAGTCAGTACAACATTATAGTAACATCATATAGTGACATGAAAAATACATAACAACATTTATAAATACAACAGCCAATACCCACCAATAATACCCAGGGGTAAACATTACATTATAATAATCTTAAAATAAATAATTACTACAATACAATAGAGATGTATAGTCTCTATGGTTAAAAATACATTAAACCTGGAGATGTACAAGGTCCCCAATGTTAGAGTACTAATACTAATAAGATTTGGAGGTGTAAAGTCTCTCCAAGTGTCAAAATAAAATTTATACTAAATAAATAAACCGCGTCTGGACTGTTAAACCAAGCTACATAAACTAATTACAGGACTAGATATACCTTATCCTATTGTAAGTACAAAGTTTCAGTGCAATCGGAGTCTCCAGGTTCCATCCTCTCCACGTGTGGATCCTAGGATTTTTCGGTAGATCTTCCTCTCCGCTACCAGTAGCGCGCGCTCTTCCTTTTGTGTTAATGTCCAAGCTTCGCATCCGTACATAAGGATTGCCCTTATGACCGTTTTGTATATCCGGAGCTTAGAAACACAACAAACACACGAAGAAAAGTAAGATCTGCCTACAAACTCATAGCAACTATTTATCAATGCTTTGTTGTGTTATTTATTATAATGTTTATAAACAAGTCATAAGACGTGGTTGGCCCTTAACGCTCTAATCTAAGCGAGAAGAGCTCTCGGTCATGTTGATCATGAAAACAAATCCAGAGAACGTGTCTAATTTTCATTTCACTTGAATTGTTTATCGTTACCATACAACAGCAATACGAGTAGAATGTTAGTATATACCTGGATTTAACAAGCATAATCTTGTAATGAAGAATATATTTAGAGTTATAGATATAAAACGTAATAACCAGCGCGATCGCCACCTTCTCGCCAGAAACCTCCGGAACGCTTCCAAACAGCAAATATTTACGTCTGTGATGCGTTTCAATGTGGTCGATGCTGTTGCTTAGTACTGTGATGTGTGCTTTAATAGCTCATACTCTTTTTCTTCCTCCTGCCCTTATCCCACGTTATGTGGGGTCGGCACAACATGTTCTTCTCTTCCATTCTCCTCTATCTTTCGTCACCTCAGCACTCACTCCTTTCTTTCTCATATCCTCTTTCACACAATCCATCCATCGTTTTTTGGGTCTACCATCCGCTCTCCGTCCATCAACATTCATTCCTAACATTCTTTTTCCTATGTGGCATATACTATACTTATGAATGCAATTGTGTCATACTGCGGAGAGACTTCCTGTAGGCTTGCTTCAAACTCTGCAAATCGTCTTAATATCATGGTTTCCAGGGAACTTTTTGAAGTCGCTATTGCCTCCAGCTAAGACATTTTTTCAAATAGGATTAAGTTTTTGTGAGTTAAAAAGTCCAGTACAGTGATGTGCAGTGAGATTGTCGGCAGATGTCGGCAGTTTTTAACTTTTTATTGGGATATTGATGAAACTTGCCTACACTGTATGTATATATTTATTATTTTTCTAATATTGTTTTAACATTTTTTCTAAAAAAAACTGTTTTTATACTAGGTAATAAATGTTTATGTTAGAGATGACTGATGAGCACCAACCTTTTATTGTTCTTTTCTACCTACTAAGTCCTAGCTTTACGCGTCTCTCCTAAGAGTGCTGTACCTTTCTGTCCTAATCCTCGGCCACAAAAAAATAGCAAAGATACAGAGACAATATTAGAGGTATCAATGATTATTATTTTATTCATCAAAGATTAGGCATAAGAAACATCCAAATATCCTGACAAGAACTAATCGAACAATACACGACCCCTCAGCTGACGACCTCCGATTCGGCCGATAAGTAGATCAAATTCGCGCACAAAATAAATATCGAGAATGCTTTTTGCCTCGTCCTCGATCGTTATTTATTATTTATGGAAATAGACCTGGAAACTCCGGCGAGGGAAGGTCGTCATATTTTTCTTAAAAAAGTAATGTCCCCCGCTGCCGCGTTTGTCATGCAAATTTATGCGATCCGTTTTAGCGTTCGTTTTTAAACCGATAGCGATTTCTAGACGGAATATTGAATCGTGTTGCGAATAAAAAGAGTTCATTCGATAATGTTGCTGTTATTTTCTCTCGACACGAACGTATTTAACTGTATTCATAAATCTGTGACGGTAAGAAAACATTTTCATTATACCGAGGGCTTTGTGAATATGATTTCAATGTTTTATTGCGATATAACAAGATTTTTTATGTGCTTCTATTATATTTATTCTACTTCATTTAGTTACGTATTTAACATTAAATCAAAAATGCATTGATATCTATCGAATGTTGCGGATTTCTATTATTTATGGTTGCGCTGAAAATATCAATATGTTTCAGGTTTCGCGATGAAATGTTTTACTCACATCCGTGTAGTTTTCAAACGAGGCAACCAAGGGAGTTGGGCCAATAAGTGAGTTAAGAGTTGGAATGGAACCGTTTGCAAAATAGTCTTATTATGAATATGCGGCTAACGATAATGGATGTTGTTTCTAACAAAGCGCTGGCTATTTAAACAATTTAAATTTTAACGTATATTATTTGATTGCATCATGCATAATCCAAAGTTCATTTGTAATTTGAGCCAAAAGTGAGGCTACATTGCACACACTGAGCACTAGCGCTTATATTTTATGATACAGGTCAACTTAAAAGATCTCAAGTAATTGCAGTTTTGAATATATCAGAACCAGTTTTTTTTTTACAAGAATGCTTGCTTATAATTGCTAAGTATACTGCGGCGGCCAGAATCATTGCATTAGACTCACAAAATGGAACTCCGTATCATCTTGCCAACATTCAGACCACGTACATAATACTTAAATTTCAACTTAAAAATTCGAGTAAAGGTTCGAAGCTATGTCGCAGTAAATAGGTACCAATTTTATCCACACCACAAGAATAAGAGCTGAATACGAAGAAAAACTAATTTCGAAGATAAAGCTTGAACTGAAGTTAGTCTTATTCCACTTCGAGTTGCGACAGTGATGTTTTCCGAGAAATATCCTAGTTATTTTGATAAAATTTCTGGGCAGCAACGCCGATTTTGACATCTTTGGCAACAATGCACGATGTAGAAGGTAATTCTGCCGACTGCATTGCTGCACGATAAGTTAAAAAGGACATTTTATCGAGAAATTTATATTAAATTTGCATTATTGCCGACTGGTTTAATGCCTCATATGTTTCGCTGTTGCCGACCGGATTTTTGACATTTATTTGCGCTAACCCAAAGTAAACACATTTGTTGCTTTTGATGCCTTTCGTAACACCAGTGGTATAAAACACGTCTCAAACTTATCACCTTAAAAAATGAAAACGAATTCATATCACGTTCATAAAAATCCCCTTACAAATACATTCCTTAACATAAATACATCTATAGCCTCTTCGCGTTCACCGAACAAAATTGTCATGGCCGATTGAGTTACTACGTCGAACCAGAATACGCTAAGAGCCCCATCATTTATCACGCGGTATAATGTTATGTGACGTCATTATGTCATGTAGCTCATTTTGTAAGTGGAGGAGCATGACGAGCGGTTCTGGCCGAAGTTGCGAACTTGCATTAACGCGCTCAAGGGCCCTTGACAGTGTGGATATTGTGTGACGGTTAACATGTTTGGAGTTTGCCGGGTGAAATGAAGTGTTACCCAACTACAATTTCAATATGAAGTTTAATGGAAAAAACTTGAAATATCAAATGGTTTTTGACGACCGGTCCGACCTAGTCGGTAGTGATCTTGCCTATAAAGCCGATGGTCCTGGGTTCGAATTGGTAAGGGAATTTACTTATGTAATGAGCACAGATTTTTGTTCCCGAGTCAATGGGTGTTTTCTATGTATAAATATAGGTTTAACAATTAATGAGAATTACAGTAAAATGACGTGTCCGACGTCGGACACGTCATTACCAAATTAAAATGGAGCTGGGCGGGACATGTTGCCAGGCAGAGTGATGGCAGGTGGGCCAAAGTGCTAACGGAGTGGTGGCCGCTTTCAGACGAAAGGAGTGCCTGGCGTCCGTTGGCTCGTTGGGTGGACGACATTCGGAAGACTGCGGTTCACTTCTGGATGAGATTGGCTCGGAACCGGGATAAGTGGCGTACTAGAAGAGAGGCCTATGCTCAGCAGTGGGCGATAAAAGGCTGATATGATGATGATGATGATGATGATGATGATGACAGTAAAATGTGAATAAACGTACAATACAAACTTAAACTAATTAAAAACTAAAAATCTATATCTAAAGAGGGCCCCTGGGGCATAGTGCCAAAGATACTGGCAGCATTTCCTCGCTGAATCGCAACGCTTATTCGTTGAGCGAGGAAGCTGCCAGCTCTTTTGTCCCCTGTAACGTCAACCAGCCGTTTGGCCAAATCATTAAAAATACTCTGAGCTCCCGGGCCCCACGGACCGAGGGTCTCGACACAATATAAGCCTTCTTGAGCTTACTGTGCTCCCATACCATTTATTTATTTATTTATTTATATTTCAGAGAAAATAGTAAGGGTAACCTATTCTGTTTTGTGATGATAATAAAGATGATCTTTTTTTTTCAATAATAATTTATTAACCAACTTTACTGTGTTTTGTAGCTAAAGCTCGTAACGGTAATAGTACATTACTATAGAGGACGGGAAACGAAGGGTTGCAGACGGCCGAGCCTAGCAAGGTAGGATAGAGATACGCAGCCGACAACCCCGTTTCTCACCGACATTAATATTGTGCTTTTCTCAAACTTGGAATGAAATAAAAAAATAAACGAACCATATTTAAACAAAAATAGTCAATTTATTTTATTCATAGGTTTACACAGACCGACCTGCCGATGCCTGGTTTACTAAAATAAGAACTTCAGTGTTGTTAAATTAAATTAAATTATCATTTATTTCAGATCTTTACAATCCATAGATTTTGTTAGTTTGTCTAAGCTACGTACTTAATAACTAGTGTTAGTATTTACAAATTAACCTTGTTAAGTATACCTAGGAGATAAAATTTAAAACAAGAATAGATTATATCGCGTATAATGAATACTCCAAAACAGGTATCGCAGATGTGGGTGTGAAGGCCGCCAAGCTCAAATAGGATTGGGCAGGGCACATCTGTAGGATGCACCCGGACAGATGGGCCAAAATAGCGACCGAATGGGCACCACAGATCACCCGAGGCAGAGGAAGGCCAAAAACGAGATGGCGAGACGACCTGGACTCATTTCGTGGCGACTGGCGGGAGCATGCACAAAGCCGTGACGAGAGGCGGAAAACAGGGGAGGCCTTTGCCCAGCAGTGGGACACAATATAGGCTATTAAAAAAAAATTAATACAAAATATATCCCGACGTTTCGAACCCCTTACAGCATTCGTGGTCAACGGGAGACTAAGTACAAATATAATCACGTCTGTCTAAATTACAGGATGCCTAAAACGTTTTTTTTTGCTGTTTATACATGCAAAAGAGGTTTATAAAACGAGTTCTACATTACAACTTTTTAAAGTAATACTATTACACCAAAATAACCACACCACTCAACACAACAGTCTCGCAGTCCTATGTCTTGCTTGATCTTGTTATGTTGCAAAAGTTGCAAGGTGTAGAAGCCTTTAAAACGATGTGCACGGTCCGCCGCAGCTCCAACAGCCGTTGCAGTCTGAATCTTTTGTACACCCGACGTACGAGTAACTCTGAGAGTACGACTTGGTTGTATAACACCAGTCATGACCCGGCGACCACTTTTCCTTTTGGTTACAGCCGGCCCAACAATACCCTTTATGACATCCGTAAGACTTGTGACAGAAATTTAGATGGAATAAATCATCTCCAATAGCATCTCCGAGGTCAAACACATTTTGTCTATCTTGGTACCCGAGATCTATGGCTTTGTCTATCTTATCTGATTGAGGATAGGCATATGAAAAGCCTATTAATATGAAGAACATCATAATTGCCGCTGCTTTCATTCTTGCGTGGATCTGAAAAGAGTTAAAAACAAATAAACAGCTTGTTTTTCAATGACAAAAGAACGGATAGAGGCACATTATGCTACTTAAAACTTTCTCCCAAATGGTGCATTCTACAATTTTACAAGCTTTAATTTAACTTGCAATGTACCTTATGTATGTTTGTATGGGTCAAATCTTGCGAATTAAATTTGATCTACTTCCCGATTTCAGTTGAAGCTGAAAATTTGCTTACATATGTAAGTCGGCTGACAATGCAATATTATGGTACCATCGAGCTGATCTGATGATGAAGACAGGAACTCTGTGATAAAACAACGCAACCTAATTGAGTTTAGTTGTTAAAATTGTCTCGGTGAGTATTAGTTGCCTGTGGAAAGAAAAGTACAGTCAGCGATAAAAGCCTGTATTAATCCGGGATTTTAAAAAGCTTGTAAAAAGGGTAATCAATATTGACATGAATTTTAATTGAAAAACGCTTTTCAAAAATCAGTAACGATTACTTATGAAAGCAAAATATAGTACATGATCGTATATGATATATTATATAGTTGTTGCACATTTGCCGTGACTTATTTTTCAAAAGTGTTTTTCAATAAAAAGACACGTTAAATCGCTTACCTTCTTTCTTATGCTTAAAAACCCGGTCAAGTGCGAGTAGGACTCGCGCACCGAGGGTTCCGGACCTCTCCGTACAATATAAATAAGACCACTATAAACTGACACTCACTAAGTATGTATTCACATACTTAGTGAGTGTCAGTTTACACTGGACAAACAATTTTAAGTGATGCAACTACAAATTTACGGTTTTCGCAATTTTTTCTTATAAGTATATGTGCGTAAAAGACGTTCCATCGTACCAAATTTCAAGATTCTGAGTTCACGGAAAGTACCCTGTAGGTTTTGATTTCCTTGCGAGTTTCGAAAATTTGCGGAAATTTGCGGCATACACGGCTGTATCTTTTGATTATGTTAGCTTAGAAGTTAGATTTTTTCACAGCTCCAGGAGACAGTAAACCTGAGTATTTGATATAAATTTCAGCTTGATACCTCCACGCGTTCTTGAAAAAAAGGGTCTTGACAGTCGGACGGACGGACGGACGGTCGGACGGACGGACGGACGGACGGACAGCAAAGTGATCCTATAAGGGTTCCACTTTTTCCTTTCGAGGTGCGGAACCCTAAAAAACGAACTATAATTACTAGCAACAAAGAAGAATTTTACTAATGCTGTAATGTGACATGCTAAAGACCATGAATAACTTTAGCTATCAATGTCACATTTAGATAAGTGGTAAGTAGATAATATGTCATTTAGCCAACTATTCATTAAAATACGTTTTAAGTACACTTGTTTAGAGTTGATTTTTCAAAAGGTCAAACCATGGATAGTTTTAATCGACAAAGTCATATGTAGATAAGTGGTAGAATGTGATTTAATCATCTACTTATTCTTTACTTATGTAGATAAGTGGTAGAATATGATTTAATCATCTACTTATTCTTTAAAATAGGTACGCCTTAATTCCCTCGAGTTTAAAATTGATTTTTCTAAACTTCAAAACATGTCACGCTATCATTAGCTACTTATACGTTATCTTCGCGACTTTATACCGAATTAAATTACTTTTAAGATAATAATTGTAATTTCACACATTAAAATGATTAATGATATGGCAACAATAACATCATAGCCCTGCTGATATAAGTGGTGTGCTTTTTGACGAAAATTGTATTGCAGAAATTCACTTGTCAACCAACTTTTTCCAAATAATTATTTCGCAACCATTTCATTTCCCAACCCCATAGTTGGGAAATGAAAATTGCGTACTAGGTTGGAATAGGTTAGGTTGGATTATGTAAATTTGCGAAAAGTTGGTTGACAAGTGAAATTCGGCAATACAATTTTCGGCGAAAAGGCAGAGGACCGAGAGACCGGCGCAGTTTTTTATTTTGGTAGTCGGTTTTTAGTTAAGTTTACAGTTTGCAGAGCCACTATTTAAAAATCGTATGATGTAACCCCTGGAACGCGAATCCGACTCGCAGTTGGCCGGTTTTCATTAATTTAAACGTACGATAAATCAAAATTCAAAAGATTACGGTTCGTATAATTATCATTTATAAAATACTCTTCAAAACGGGTTGTCTATTACAATACTAATTAAGAAAATTAGGTAAACACACAAAAATATGGGTTCCATCTGACATATACGCTTATCGACATGATAAAAATTAAAAAATAGGTAAATAAGCTGTTTCTACTTACAATGCCGCACGGGTCAGTAAGTTAAGATTCCGCTCGGACACGCTGTTACACGAGTACATAGAAGACTGTGTGGCCGCTGAGGGGCACCGTCTTTTTATCCCCGTCTGTTATCTTTAGGTCTTCCCACATTACATCACTCGGGTTTGGTACCTACCGTGCCGTCTTGTTTTTGTAAATCATGGATGCGTGTAGAATTCTAACTATAATTATAACTTTCACTAATAAGATTGATTAGGTCAATTCGAACGTACACTGACATGAGAATGATGTTATTCAGTTTTCGTGCGTCTCGCCTGCACCGATATATGTTCGGAGAAGTACAAACGAAATGCATGATAACTGAATGGCTTGTTGTGTTTCGGGCATAAACATTATAAAACAGAAGCATTTATTAGGTATGTAATAAATAGAATAGTAATCATTTATTTCAGGCATTTACAACCCATATACTCCTATGTATATCATTTTTTACTAGAATCAATGGTAAAATTGGTTAAAAGTCAAAACAATGCAAATTATAACATTAAGAACATTATTAAAAATGCTTAATGTCAGCAAAGATTAATGAAGAGTAAATTCATTGAAATATAAAAACTTGGAAGATTTAATAACTGGAGACGCCTTTAAGAGTTTACCCCTCTGTCGAAAAGCTCGGCCAATGGTCATATGTATTGTATGGACTGACGTTTATCTGGCATGGCTATTTATACGTTACGTAGAAATAGGCATACATTTATTGACGTGCCCCGTCCCCCGCAAAAATCGGCAGACTGTTTTATACAGAAAATTTCAGTCAAGGCGTCACCAGTTTTTAAATCCTCCAAGTATAAAAACATTAAAACGAATTAATAAATTTCATGTAGTAAAAATATAATTTTCTGTCTGCCAATATTTAAGCGCCAATTAATTAAAATAAGCAGGAAATAGTCGTTATTATTATATATGTCGGACCACGCATAATGAAGGGTTCCGTCGTAACTACTTGTTAGTTGCGCGGTATTGCATAGCCGACGATATAATTATCTCATTCTAACAAATAGCTTCGTCCCTACTTAACTACGCAAGTAAAACTTACAAGTGTATTTTAGGCCTTAAACTTGGCAACCTCTTACAAAATCTATTATTATTATTTACCTGTTATACCTATTATTATTATTTTTCATAGAAAGCGTTGTTAATCAGTAAAGAAACTTTCAAATCGCAGATCTCGGATTCATACTACGGTTAGTGCGAATGAGTTTCTCGGGAGTTATGTACAAAACTTACAAAAATATAAAATAAACGGTAATATCTACTAAAATAGAAGCACTTGTCGAAGTGCTGTATAGTTAATTCTACACGCCTAGACTCCTTAACTCAAAAAATCTTTTTAATTTAAGGTTAGTAGTTACGCTAGAAAAATGCATGTTATTTTTAATGCATGCAAATTTTAATTTTTTTTAAGTTATTCCAAAGCACCTACTCCCTTTGCCAAATATTCCTTTCACTGAATGCGTTTTATTTAAAAACCAGTAATTATTCTAAATTTTCAAAAAGCATCCTGTAGAAGCCATAAGGTGAGGGGTAAGTAGGTTAGATTCGTAACACTTATAACAAGGGCACATGTTTTGTACGACCCTTTATTAGTTAATAATTGTGTAGATTACATACATAAAATAATTGTATGTTATATTTAAAATACATCGCCTCATGTCTTCAAAAGACTCATAAAAACATTTAGGCCGTATTTGCCTTTATTATGCAAATTGAACTTCACAGATCTGAATCGATCGATTGAGAGAAAAACTCAACAAAGTTGCATCAAAGAGTCAATTTGGCCAAAATGGCGTTTACGCCCATTAAATATTAAATAAATAAATAAAAATTATAGGACATTATTACACAAATTGACTAAGTCCCAAAGTAAGCTCAATAAGGCTTGTGTTAAGGGTACTTAGACAACGATATTTATAATATATAAATATGTATAAATACTTAAATACATAGAAAACATCCATGACTCAGGAACAAATATCCATGCTCATCACACGAATAAATGCCCTTACCAGGATTTGAACCCGGGACCATCAGCTTCGTAGGCAGGGTCACTACCCACTAGGCCAAACCGGTCGTCATTGAATCGAAAAGTATCAATGTTTTTTAATGTGGGTTTTGACTGAGTTTCCCACTGCGTAGATAAAACTCAGGGCCGGCACAAGATAGTCACACAAAAACATCGTGTGGCAACGACCTCCTTATCAGGAGTGAATCCCGAATATTGCGTTGATAACTGTTTTCTACTTGTACGAGTATATACCTAACAGTCCTAACACACTTTAATATTATGTAGTTATGCGGCTAAATTATCTAATTAAATAAATAAATATTATAGGATATTAATACACAAATTGACCAAGTCCCACAGTAAGCTCAATAAGGCTTGTGTTGTAAGTACTTAGACAACGACATATGTAATAATTATATAAATACTTAAAAACACAGAAAACACTCATGAGTCAGAAACAAATGACTTAAAATTGTATACTTATCTGCACTGACTCGTGCGTGACTTTCTCGACCAGTTTAGTCTATTGGTAGATATATTTCTGAATACTGCTGTATTGTTAGGGACTCCCTCTGGTCGCATAACAACTTTTGTCATATTTTTAACATTTTATGCAAAAAATTGTAAGTCATAAAAATCTTTAGTCAGAATTCATCCTGAGCATAACTGGGTTTTTGTCATAAATGAGTTATGTCATAATTTTTATAGTCATTAATTTAATTCGCATAAAATTTTAGGTTAGGTTCGTCAGGTATGCACAAAAATATATGACAACTGCTATGTATGTCATCAAATATTATGGCTAAAAATGTATGACACAATATAATATGACTTACATTTGTATGCAAGCCAATATGGACCCGTTTGTTAGCAAGCTGGTCCTTCGAGCCGGACTCGCTGCAGTCAAAATATTGTAATTTAAAGAGCTCCCTACTTTTTGGAGCGTTTATAATACACGGTGCTAAAAGGATAATATTCACAAAAAGTTCACCGGTTCCGTTACAACCGAGTAACGGCTGGCTAGGAAAAAGTACAGGGTAGGCTGGAGGTACGAGTACTTTGGGCATAGAATGTCCCAGGTGTGGACGTGTTTTTATTTATTTTAATTTATTATTGTTTTTATGATGAAATTATTTATTTATTTAAACTTTATTGCACATGAATAAGAGTACAACAGGCGGACTTAATGCCACTATAGGCATTTTCTACCAGTCAACTAGAAAGGCGTCAAGGTGGGTGCAGTGAGAAATAAACAATAAGCCGTAACTTAACGTAACGTAACCTTAATTAATGTTATTAATTAATGTTGTTAAGAATGTTAGGAATGAATGTTGATGGACGGAGAGCGGATGGTAGACCCAAAAAACGATGGATGGATTGTGTGAAAGAGGATATGAGAAAGAAAGGAGTGAGTGCTGAGGTGACGAAAGATAGAGGAGAATGGAAGAGAAGAACATGTTGTGCCGACCCCACATAACGTGGGATAAGGGCAGGAGGAAGAAGAACCTTAATTAATGTTATTGGTATAATATTTAATTTAATTTTAAAATTTATTGCTTATTGATTAGTAAAGTTTATCATTAATAATGATTTAATTCATATTGTTTAAATTTCGATGTGTAGGTAAGTAAGCTACAAATGTGTGATAACATACAGTGCCTACTCTGTTATTCCATACATTGCTAGCGCTACTCTTATTTCTTATTTATGAATTGTACGGGAACTTAATATTTATTCAACATAAACATTAAACAAATATATGTATTTTTTTTTATCTGTATACTTTGCAGTAAGTTCTCACTAGACACGCAATTTGCTTGCGCCGATATATTAATTGTTACTTAATTTTTAAAATGAACGAGAGTCTCTGCTAGTGATTGTAAAATATTTTATCTACACTCATATCAAAAACCCTCTATGATGCCTTCAAAATTCGTAAATAACGGCCAACATTACGATATACTGTTTTGTTACAACACATTTTTTTTTCTGTGATGATGTTGTTATTGCTTCATAACTACATTAAAATCGATTTGGTTATAAGCAGAGATCGGACAAATTTGCGTCATTGCTCGCAATAATGTGGACATGACTCCAAAATTAATCAAATGTGTAATCATTTAATTACTTTCTTACTTGACTTAAATTTTAATTCCTAGTCAATAAATACAAAAGTTTGTTAAAGTATAGATTTATTAAAGAAAATAATCAGTATTTTTTCCAAATTTTCTACAGTCAGTCTATTTCTTTTTACATCAAAAATATACTTAAGTGCTGAAAAACTCCGCTTGCACTCAACTGATGTTAATGGGGCAAACTTAAGTAGTTTTATAGGAATATTATTATTCCAGTATAATTCAGAGTTTATTTTCTGTTCTAAGTTGTGGGCGATAACCTCAAAATCGGGATAAACTAAACAAGACTGACTGCAGAAAATTTGTAAAAAATACTGATTATTTTCTTAAATAAATCTATACTTTAACAAACTTTTGTATTTATTGACTAGGAATTAAAATTTAAGTCAAGTAAGAAATTAATTAAATGATTACATATTTGATTAATTTTGGACTCATGTCCACATTATTGCGAGCAATGACGCAAATTTGTCCGATCTCTGGTTATAAGTTATAGCTTCAAATTTGGAACATATCTGAAAAAAAAGGAAATCCAAAGTGAATAAAGGTCACTTTATTCGAATATCAGTCGAGATGCCTTTTTGTTCGAAAATGTCAATTGCATAAAATTTTGACATATCTCGCATATTAGTTTGTATCGAACGATACGGAAATAGGACCCGACTCAAGTTTGTCTCTGAATTAAAAAAAAACTACGAATGCGTGACATGCGTGAAAAAAGTTTTCATTCTATTCTATTAATTAGTTTTAAGTATAAAATGATTATGTTTTATTGTTTTTAAAGTAAGAATAGCAAAATTTTTGTGTAAAATGAGCGATAAAAATATTTCGGTGACGCCAACACATATCCGCGAGTTCTGCCAAGAGAGCAACGATGCTCCTGTAATTTGGGTTGGTGAATATATCACAGAAAGTTTATAATATGTGTGTAGATAAAATAGTGTATGTAACTGTACATAATTAGGCATTAAAACACTCGTGTGATCCTATTAAGAAACTCACTTCGTTCATTTCTTAAACGGGTGAATCAACTTTTTTTGTTTTGTTATCCTGTCCCGTTGTCCAAGGGACAACAGTGGCACAGTTTGTTTGAAGAGACGTTGTATGCCGTTCTATTAACATGCTTAGTAGGGGGCCCATTATGGGCATTGGTTATAACGACAACAAAAACGCAAGTTTGATACATTTAAGTACCATAAAACCAGTATTTCAATGAACTTTTGTCCCCTGGACAACTAATCGTAACCATGGCAACGAGTGACGCTAAAAAGTTGATTCTCCCAAACACACACTCGTGTATTTTAATGCCTTTTATTATGTACTCGTAGCAGTCACATAAACTACTATAACACGTTGCTTTAACGCCTCGCCGTAATTTTGCATGGAAAAATCGGTCATCTGTGTGCCGCACGGCAGCCAAAGGCTTAAGATTTAAAATTAGATTTAGATTGAAATTGATGTACTCGTAATTCAATCGCTCGCCCTGATTGTTGCGCGTGAACTCACCGAGAATTGTGATGCCATTTAGCGACACATTCATAATTATAGGTGCGCACTAGCATTGCGCGCGTGATGCACTGCAAGCCGAGTCTAGGTAGTATAAAATCAAAAATTTGTTAAGACAAAATTATTTTAAATAGAACAACAATAATACTGCTCGCTGTGTGCCCCGGGCCGGTGCGAGCGCCCTAATTACTAGCCATTTATAACCGCGCGGACCGTCCGAGCGATTCTTATATTTTTTACGGCCACACGTAATATTTTCGCAGACACAGTTCCAACCCCGCTCAAGTTGAAAATTTTAATTGTCATTTGCGTAGAACGAACCTTTTTGAGTAGGTTTTTTAGTTTGCTGAAAGGATTTTGATATGCTTACAGTAAGGTTTATAGCTCTTTGTTGTGTTTTTATTTATGTTTGATCTTTCTTTTTTTTGTGCTTGTAACAAATGTGTATGCTACAATAAATATATCATTTTAAGGAGAATGTTTTAACGTTATAAAATGTTTCTAGTGTAGTTTTTATATTTACATGAATACTTAAAGTTACAAATGCCCAAATTTCTTCCATCTAAAGAAGCCCTTTTATTAGGTATATTTCATTGTAGGTAAAGTATGTGTGCACGATGGATAAATAAAAATACTGTTTTAGCATAAGTCATCTACATACGGCATCTTGAGAGCGTTTGCGGAGAGATTTGACTGCCAGTGCCTGAATCACTGTCATATGATTCACGTACTGGTGTCCAAGCCTCTCTAGACTAGGTTAAAATAAGAGTATATTTGACTTAATTTAATTTAGTTCAAGTTAAACTTTAATCTTACGTTTTAATATAATAATTTAAATGTGATATGATATGATCCTAATTTGGTTGAAATAAATGAATTTATTTATTTATTTATTTATAAGTGTTACGGCAATAGGTACCTAAAGCACATAGTAACTGGCGGCGGCCCATGACCTTCAACCTGGCTCGCGCCTAGCGACCCGCACGCTCATACCTGGCTGCGGTGCACCTACCATGAGAACTACTACGTCATATACATGTAATCGCGTCATGTCGCCAGCGGCGATTTGGTACACAATATTTGCTGGTGGATATGAATTAATAAAAATGTATCTACGGTAAAATACGATTCCTTGCTTTATATTGGTAAATGTAAATATGGTATGCAAACTGGTCATCTTAGTAATTTTTAAGTCACCATTTAAGTAACTCGTCCGATAACTATTACAACGAATTAATTTATGAGAATGACACATGACAATAGAATTACTTGACAATAGAAGCGCTGGTGGCCTAGCGGTAAGAGCGTGCGACTTGCAATTGGTCGCGGGTTCAAACGCCGGCTCGGACCAATGAGTTTTTCGGAACTTATGTACGAAATATCATATATATTTACCAGTCGCTTTTCGGTGAAGGAAAACATCGTGAGGAAACCGGACTAATCCCAACAAGGCCTAGTTTACCCTCAGGGTTGGAAGGTCAGATGGCAGTCGCTTTCGTAAAATCTAGTGCCTACGCCAAATCTGGGATTAGTTGTCAAGCGGACCCCAAGCTCCCATGAGCCGTGGCAAAATGTCGGGACAACGCGAGGAAGAAGAAGACATGACAATAGAATTATCAATGGACTACATCCTTTCCGTATGTTTAACTGGGTACTGAAAAATCGGCTCTGAATTGAAATTAACTACATGGAAAGATTTTATTATAGTGAGAAAGGATATTTATGTTTTTTTTAATACTCTAAGACAACAATGGAATCAAGCATACGCTCCACCTGCTGTTAAGCGGCCACCGACGCCTATGAAGTAGGCTAGACCCTACTCATAGTGTTGTGTTCCTGCCGGTGAGTACGGTTGCCAGAGCTCAAAGAGGTCGCTGAGTGTTACGGTGGGCAACGCGAATAAAGCATCTCTGGAGTTGCAGGCGTACATAGGCTACGGAGACTGCTTACCAACAGGTGGGCCGTACGACTTAGTATAAAAAAACCAGTCGGTAACTGATCATAATTGTTTAACGCCTTGGTTTTTTTAAGGGTTTATTACAAAGCCATACCCAACATGCCGATTACCGTCGTGGTATGACCCAATGGAGCCGTTTCTCTCAGTGTACTTAAGTCGCAAGACTTTCAGTAAAAATATTGTAACCAACATTTATTTTTAGTGGTAGGTTAGCGTGGTATGGGCATTTAATTAGGAGGGATGAATGCCATATAGGAAAAAGAATGTTAGGAATGAATGTTGATGGACGGAGAGCGGATGGTAGACCCAAAAAACGATGGATGGATTGTGTGAAAGAGGATATGAGAAAGAAAGGAGTGAGTGCTGAGGTGACGAAAGATAGAGGAGAATGGAAGAGAAGAACATGTTGTGCCGACCCCACATAACGTGGGATAAGGGCAGGAGGAAGAAGAGAAGATTTATTTTAAATACAATTCAAAGATATTTAAATTAAAATCTTCTCGACTTTCCGCGTTTTTCGTATTAAACGCGTGTTACAATGTTGTATACTTTTTTAAACTCGTCGGGACTTAATGCATTTTAATTAATGTTACTTTTCTTTCTTTTTCAGGTAATATATCAACCTTAGCTTGCTTAGCGATACAGTAATTTAAGCAAGTGATAACTTTTAAGGTGAGGTTCGGATCGCAACTGCATCTGCATTACGTTTGCGATATTACTGCTACGACCTAGACGCGGGTGCTGTAGGTACCTATGTATCTCGGACCCGGATATGTCCTTAAACTATGTCCAAAAGAGAAGTATAGGCACTGTGAACGTCATCTCGCTTTGTGTGGTAGGACACAGCACAGTGGATGTCATTCCAGATCTAGAGCAGAGCCCAACTGGTGAAGTACCTCCGTAAACCAGACCAAAACCAATTGCAAGCCGCAGTCAAATAATACTAGACCCTACTCATAGCGTTATGTTCCTGCCGGTGAGTAAGGTTGCCAGAGCTCAACGAGGGTGCGGGGTGCTAGGGTCGGCGACGTGCATGTAACACCTCTGGAGGAGTCCATAGACTATCGTGACCGCTTACCATCAGGCGTGCCGTATGCTAGTTTGCCACCGATGTAGTATAAAAAAATCTGTCAATTTATGATAAAATGAGTAATGTTCGCCGTCGCATTATAACCGCTATTATTAGGTTCAATCCGTCAATTTATCAAGTAAATTGACAGATACAGCAGCGGCGTCAACACCGCAGCAGTAATTTTGACTTTGGCTATAGGTACAAGACAAATGTATAATTTAAATAAGTTTTGGCAAAAAATTCATTTTTGGTACAAGCTTTTATCGCTAACTGTACTTTTCTTTCCACAGGCAACTAATACTCATCGAGCAAATTCTAAAAACCCCAAACACAATTAGGTTGCGTTGTTTTATCACAGAGTTCCTATGTCCACTGTCCACCTCTTGTCTCCATCATCAGATCAGCTCGATGGTACCATAATATTGCATTGTCCCCCAACTTACATATGCATGCAAATTTTCAGCTCAATCGGAAACCGGGAAGTGGATCAAATTTAACTTGCAAGATTTGATTACAAACAGACGACGGTCCGGTGAAAGTAAATAAAAGCTTGTAAAAAAGGGGTAAGTATATCTTACACGGATCGACGTATCCCCAAACTAAGTAAAGCTTGTACAATGTGTACTAGGCGACTATATATATATTAGGTATATTGATAAATACATAGAAAACAGCCACGACTAAGGAACAAATATCTATTCTGTGTTCATCACACAAATAAATGCCCATACCGGGATTGGAACCTGGGACCATCGGCTTCATAGGCAGGGTTACCACCCACTAGGCCGGTACGGTCGTCAACAATTTTGTGTTTACAGTCATATGATAGCCCTTCAACCTGGCAAACATTTCGAATACTTACACTGTTTAGCTCCGGGTGTACCTGCGTTTTTGCCCACAAAGCTGACCTCTGCTGACCTGAATTTGCGTAAAAGGTAACGACGCACTAATCCCCCCCCCCCCCCCCCCCCCCTTATTTTGTGCTTATTGAGCTGATTCCAGTGATCGTTTATTGTTTTGTATCAAAGGCCGCTGTGTTAAGTATTATGTTTCCTATATTCAGCATAATCAAACAAATATACATCGTGTTTTCATTGATTCCGTTAATAGCGGGTATGGATAAGTACGTTTAATTAATTAATTCTTAAAAAAAACTATATATTTTTTGTTAGTTTATAAAAAGTAATTAAATGTTGCATATAGCGTTGTTGCAACACGGGCATTACATTTAACTCAACCAAACAATTGAAAACTGTGACATATAAATGTCATTTCGATCATCAATCGTCCGAAATAGTACTATCAATATGTAAACAGGCCCTAAGGCAAGTGTACACGCTCGATAGGGCCTTATAAGATAAAAATGAATAATTAATTATCTCCAAAATTGTGTTAATTAGAATACCGGTGTCTTTGAGAAAGTTACTAATTAAAGCTCAGGAATGTACCCTTGAAATTAACGAAAAAAAAAACACGGTGTATAGTCCCATCTTCGTTGAGAAAAGCACAGGGCCTACCGTAGAAACCGGAATTCGCAAATTGAGGGCATCTTTCTCCTTCATTCCCATGAAGGCATAATTAGAATGACAGAGAAAGATGGCTCGCAATTTACGAACTTTCGCGTTTGTATCCCAGGTATGAAATATTAAGGAAATCAAAAATATAATTGACTAGCCGATAACTTTATACATCGTAATAATCAGCAATGTTGAAGTTACTACTTCAGCAATGCTCTAAGTAGAATCCTAGTTTTTAAAAGGACGGAAGTCATTCACAACTCCCACTACAATGAGCCTTTATGTCAACGTAGTTTGACGACGAAACTCCCGCAAAGTTTCTTGAAACTCCAATGATTTAAAACCATAGACTACCACTTTCAGAGTTCGCACTAATAAAAACTTCTATGCACTTAAGTATATATTTATATATAATAGTTTTGAATGATTCACGGTTAGTTTCACTACAAGACAGGGATCGGAAACCGGTATTTTTTGTATGGGAACGAAAACGGTATTTTTTCGTTCTTTGTTAATTATTTCCTTTCTAATTGGGCAATCTAATAATACGAAGTCGTTATCTAAAAACACAACCGAGTCCTATATTTAGAGTATAAAATAAACCGAAATATATGTTTATTTCAAAGTTTTTCCAAAAAACCGGTTCCGATCCCTGCATGTAACTGCATCGAAATATCGGGAGCCGAATAACAATATAAAAGGTAATCACGGTCAATATCCCTCGATGTAAGTCTAACTAGTATATCTACTATATATTTAGCTTACTAAAGGACTAGGTTCGGTTTGTTTAAAATTGTACTATAACATTTATATTCATGTATAAAAATTACGTAGTTACCACGTAAAAGCGCACTTTTATTTGTAAAGTAATATCTTACATCATTTTATCTGTCAATTAATCAATACATTTTACACATTGTAATTTTACAAAAGTACTTTAAAAAATAGAGCGTACTCCCATCAACGCATACTGGCACCGAATTCGCAACCCCTTTGGTGTTGCATGTGTCTTTCCATGGCAATTACTTACCATCAGGCAAAACGTCTGATCGTTTACCACCTATTTATATCATAATGGTAGGATATTCGAAGATCATAAATAACTTTAAATTTGTTATCGATACACGTCGTGTGAGTGTGAATCTTCTTGCGTGCTCTATCTAGGAAGGTAATCTCTGTTTTTAACCAGCCGCCGTTTCTGCGATGTTACTAATGGATGAAGTGCAGTCTGTATTTTTAGTACTTAAATAACAAAGGTAGAATGTCCTAGAGAGAACAAGGAGTTAGTAAACCGGCAGTTACAGACACACATCGACGACCGGTTTGGCCTAGTGGGTAGTGACCCTGCCTACGAAACTGATGGTCCCGGGTTCAAATCCTGGTAAGGGCATTTATTCGTGTGATGAGCATGGATATTTGTTCCTGAGTCATGGGTGTTTTCTATCTATTTCAGTATTTATAAATATTTATATATTATATATATATATATATATATATATATATATATATATATATATATATCATTGTCTAAGTACCCTCAACACAAGCCTTATTGAGCTTACTGTGGGACTTAGTCAATTTGTGTAATAATGTCCTATAATATTTATTTATTATTTATTTATTTATTATTACATCGAGACTCTTCGCTATGAGACCGTTCGCTGAAACGACTATCGGGATAATAATGATCGTCGAATCAACATCCCACATGGTAATTATGATTATTAAGACATGGGCGGAAACGAACGCTCTACGGAACGACTAAGATTTTTGCCGCCTTTTTGATAATTTTCTAGTTTATGACACCTATTTCAGTACGTATATTATTTATAAAGTCGAAAAGCTACGAGGAAACAGAAGACTTACAAAATTAAAACATACTATATCTTACTAGAGATCCACACATCAACTTACTAAATACATACACACACACACTCACACATACACACACACACACACATACAATTACTGGCTCCATTATTCCTTTTCTTACTTTTTTACTATTTTCTACTGCATGTCTGATAACCCCGATACTTACCTAGTTCTATAAACAATTGTTTTAAGTGATATTGTTATATGTTTTGTATACTTATATTATTAGACTTACTTAAATTTTCGTGTGACAATCTGTAAATTAAGGAAGAGCGGTGTTGCCCAATACAGGCAAATTTTGCTTACCGGGTAGCACTTTCCCCTACTTTATAAACACCTGTATATTTTACGAAAATAAATATATATATATTTTTTTAATTTTTAATATATATAAAGTGTAGCTACATAAAAGAGAAAAATCAAAACGTTCAATAAATTAACATTATATGTTCCCAAACTTGTGTAATATTTTTTTACAATCGCCTTTAATAAATCTAAAGATTTCTTTGTACTTACAACACCTACTAATTATTATTATTCCCACAAACACGGTGTCTTAGTAAATTGATACCTACTCAGCCCATCACTCAAATTCATTTATCCGAAGTGGTATTTCTCATTACCTACCTGAGAAACTCGAGGCGACGAATGCGTGTAAGATGACGCGGTCTTTTATTAATTTTGGGCTATGTTTATTTCTGTAGACAGCTATAAAAATAAGGATAAGATGCTAATGAATGGAAATAGGTTGAAATGATAAAATAGTAGGTAACAATGTTTGATAACTGTAGTATATTAAGTCCCTCAACACGGCGCGTAAGCGTAAGAGACGCGTAAGTGTATCGTATTACGCGCGTAGAACGAGAGCACTCTACGAGCACGTACAAGTTCAAACAAGTTCGAACACGACGCGTCGTCGTAGCGTAGCGTATGAGATTTCTGAGGGCCTACCGCGAACCACGTTCGACGTGTTGCCTCCCTATCACACTTACGTACGAATTTACAAGAGCGACAGAGAGGCAACACGTCGAACGTCATTGCGACAGGCGTAGCGTAATACACGCGTAAAAAAAACACTATGCGCTTACATACTTGTTAGAACGTGACAGGCATGGTGACAAATGATAAAGAGCCGACCACCTTAGCCCTACAGGTCGCGAAATTTTAGACACTGCGAAACATGTCTAGAAATTTTCGACGTGAAAACGTAGGTAAGTAATCCGTTTTATTTTTCAAATATGTCTGAAATTTACGAAAGTTTTGTTATATTCCACATCTAAGTATGCCCTTGTCTATGGCTAACGTAGCAACGTGCATTCCTTGTTTATTTGGCCCGTGGCAGCTATCAATCTTACTTATTGCGGGGGCGATATTTTTCTTCGTTTCGCTGTCTGTTCGTCCAGGAAGCAATATCAGCTAAGTTACGTTCAGCGATTCGCTGATCCGTGTTGGTTTATTAACTTTTTGAACGGAATCTGAAATTGAGGTTAATAAAAAGGAGGACGATTCTAATTTACAATTTGTTTTTTTTCTGTCGAACTGGTTTTGATAAGACCTTGACGATCGTCTTGGTGATTGGCGATTCTCATACACAATAGGATGCTCTTTATTTCGTCAAAGTTATATATTTCTACGGGACAACCGCTTAATGTAGTCTCTGCCACTAAAAAACCAACTAATTATTAAAAAAAAAAAAAAATACGTTATGGGGTCGCTACCGCACTTTCAAAATTTAGACCCTTCATACAAAATGTTTCTTTGTTTTCATTGTGGGACGATGAGTCAGGGTGTAACAATGTGCAATTGAACACAAAATAATGTTGCTTATTTTAAAAATCATTTTATTAATATTTTAGGGGTTTAAAGTATTAAAAAAAATATACAATTTGTATGGACGGTCCAAATTTTTAAAATGCGGTAGCCATTCCACCTATCCCTACTGCGATATCCCCACCAGTGTGGACATATGGAATATTTTTCCATTTAGTTCTACTGGTAGGGATACATGGAATCGAGTTGTCCATCTGTCCCTCCCAGTTTTTAATGGTAGAGCAAGATGGAATTTATTCCATTTATCCCAATCACTTTCCCCCTAGTAGGGATACATGGAATTTCTTCCACTTAGCCCAATCACTTTCCCCCTAGTAGGGATACATGGAATTTCTTCCACTTAGCCCTACCTAATTGCTGTTTGGTAGGGCAATATGGAATTTTCTCCACTCAGCCCGACTTTACTTGCTGTTTGGCAGGGATACAAAAAAAATGGCACCCTGTTACTAAGACTTCGCTGTCCGTCTGTCCGTCCGTCTGACATGTGACTGTATCTCAAGAACCGTGATAGCTAGAAAGTTGAAATTTAGATTCCCAACCCATCTCAACAGGTTTTTCATGATTAGTGCAAATAAGTAGGGGCCAAAAGAGTTAATATATGTATGTTTAGATATTTCAGATATCAGTTTTACTCTACATATTAGACTTAACTGACGATGACGCGAAATAAACACTCTAAATGCCTGTTAATATAGTTGGAAATAATTCCGCGAGTCCCCGCCAGGTAGGCAGTCAGTATAGATTGTTGGAAATAATTCCGCGAGTCCCCACCAGGTGGGCAGTCAGTATAGATTGTTGGAAATAATTCCGCGAGTCCCCACCAGGTGGGCAGTCAGTATAGATTGTTGGAAATAATTCCGCGAGTCCCCACCAGGGGGGAAGCCAGTATAGATGGTTGGAAATAATTCCGCGAGTCCCCACCAGGTAGGCAGTCAGTATAGATGGTTGGAAATAATTCCGCGAGTCCCCACCAGGGGGGAAGCCAGTATAGATGGTTGGAAATAATTCCGCGAGTCCCCACCAGGGGGGAAGCCAGTATAGATAGTTGGAAATAATTCCGTGAGTCCCTACCGCAGTGGATTTCAGTAGGGATAAATGGAATAATATCCCTACCAGTAGAACTAAATGGAAAATTATTCCATATGTCCACACTGGTGGGGATATCGCAGTAGGGATAGGTGGAATAGGGGCTTAAAACGTATTGAAATATTCTGAAAAAAAAAATGACATTGGTTTTTTAGTAGCAGATACTACATTAAGCGGGTGTCGTAGAAAAATATAACTTTGACGAAATGAGGAGCACCCTAATACACAAGATTCTATGCCTTTCGCATGCAATAATCATTGTGAGCGATCTTCAAGATTGTTTGAAAGTAAGATCAGAACCGTAACAGGTTGTTAGATCTGAGGCCAAAGACCATTGCCAAGAGTAAGAAGCCAATTAGAAAAAAGTAATGGATTTGTTTCTATTCAAATGAATAACCAACATGAAACTCTTTGAGTCTAAGTCTTTGAAACTAGGTTCAGTTAGTTATCAAAATTATTTAAGAAAGTTAATTAAGAATCAATGTAGGTAATTATTTAAACAGAAAGCATCTGTCCATAATAAAATTTGACCTGTTGAAAAACCTACTTTACCGGGAACAATTTTTTTTTTGCTCTATACGGAACGATCGAGGTTTGAATTTAAAGTATTTGAACCTTCGTTTTGCCCCATAAAAAAGAAAACCACCACAGAAAGGTTAGGTCGTTGTCTAGTAGAAAAAATTCCGGTGGTTCTTAACCATCCTAATTAAATTTGTAAATTATATTTAATATCCCGATTCGCCTTACAGCCTAATATTTTAACTTATCTTTAATGAAGCTTGTCTAATTAGATCATAAAATAAAATGGCTGGGACGGACATCAAGCAGTCTTGTTAGTAGGTAGCTCGGATAACTTCTTAAGTGAAACTAGTTACATTACATAGACAAATATTCTGAATAGATCTCACTTTGTGCAATAATATTAGTTTAAGTATTTTCTCTGATATTGGGGATTTTTCTAAACTCCAAATTTAATGTATTATTCACCCTAGAGACTATAAATGTCTGTCATATTCTAGTTATTATTTAATCTAAGAGGAAGTAGCAAAATTGATAGTCCATACAAAAACAGAAAACGTTTTTCCGCTTCTAAATATGTTCCATTCTCTATGATTTTTAGTATGTTATTGACACAATGAAAAAGATGATGCAGCGTGATGGCCACCTTTGCATCGGGGACGGCCCAGTAGCCAATAGGTAGGTAGTTTTTTTATACATATTTAGTTTATATTTATATTTAAGTTCTGATATATTTAGGTTTAGTTTTAATTAGTTTTATGTTTAGATATATTTTAGATACATATATCTTCTTTGTTTTTGTTATATTATGTAATTTGTCTTGTTTTTGTTTACGAATAGTTGAATAAAGTTGGTATTACTTTATGAAAAACTAGGTATAAAGGTTTTCCTTTTTTTTCAAAACTTGCAAAACAAAAAAAAAAATATTTTTCTAAGCGATACTTATAAACCTAGAATATTTTACGCTGAAGCGATTGACATCAAAATCAAAATGATTTGTCAAGATTTAGTCAGTGAAGAAAGTTTTCTCCCGAAATGGAATTTCATAGAAAAAGTACTGTTATTTTGTTAGATTCAAAAAGCTATTCTTCCCTCTTAACTCATGTATTTATAATTATTGCTATGCATTTTCCATGTTGCTATATTATTATGATATCAGTATTATTGAGGTTACTGTGGCCACTGTGGGTCTGGGTCGATTTGTGTAAGATTTATTTATTTTATATTATTATTTTTTTTTACTGTTTATTATTCTAAAGAAAACTAAAAAAATATTTTTACAACAGTCTATTCGTAATGAAACCTCCTTGCTATCTAAAGTAGGTTGGATTGTAACTTACGAGTATTTTTCTCATGTCATTAAAACAAATACATTGATATTTTTCACAAAAATTGGATCAATGGATTTGACTCTATAGCGGAACTCTATAATAAATATAATATTACATATCAAACTGTTCACCTTTGAATTAAATAAATAAAAAAGCTATGAAATATTTGTTTCACTAGTTATATTTCTCTATTATGTAATTTTATTTGATTGTGTCAGTGTTTTGGTCTACTATTGTTCAATTTATATATTCATACTAATTATAATTATCATGGTTTAAATCAATTAAAAAGTAGTTGAGTAAAAGACGTATAATAAGAGTATGAAAATGGTACCACCATGCAAATTAAGTAAAAATGCGATATTAAAATGGGTACAAAACGGAAAAAAATGTCTGGCACAACATGTCTGAGGGACGTTTCGTGTGTTCGAGAAATTCGTCGCTTTGCGAAGCTTTGTACTTTAACAGAGTGTTGGTTTAGGCTGCCCGTGACGTTTAGTTACTTATTGCGTGATTTCCGAGGATTCGGAATGCAAATACAAGACATTTAAGGTGCTAATCGTGCATCATAGAGAAATACTGGATTCTATTGAAGTTTTTTTTCTCGTAATTCTTCATATTTCAAAGACAATTAAATAGTTTTTTCAACATTCGTGAAATGAGGATGTGATTATTTTTATGACTTAAGCATATTACTTTTACTTTAGTTTTATTGAATTTGATTTTAAAACATTTTATGCACTCAAGTTTTTACCTGGCAGTTTTGACAGACTCGTTCGAAGTTCGTTTTAAAGCGTAATTTCAAGACTTTCAAAGACTTTCAATAACTACAATCTAAATTGTAAATTGTAAGACTATTTTCTTCAGAATACTCAAGTTTTCAATACGTTTAAAAAAAAATCTAGCTCAATTTTTTATTATTTTTTTATTATTATAACATTAAAATATAAAATATGTGTACCACAAAACAAAATATTCGCCAAACTGCGAGACAGTTTGTTGGCGATGAGCTCGCTCGTTATACTTATAATAACCGGCCAAGAGCATGTCGGGCCACGCTCAGTGTAGGGAAACCATGTGTAGGGAAATGAAACCATGTTAAAACCCGTTTCAAATATTAACTAGTCGATTTAGAAACAACATGGCGCCATTTAGCAGCATTCAAGTAGGAAATAATTTCCAAGCCTGGCTAACGTGGGACTCGAACCCCACATCTTTGGGTTGCCGGTACAACGCATTACCAATTTTGCCAGCTGACTATCCGTCATTCACCGCGACTTTAACCATTGCAACTGTGACGTGTGACGTTTTTTTTATTGTGATTGACATCTCCGTGTACAATTTATACATTGTACAGTCGGTGCCCCAACTAACCAAGTAGCCATACTAGTTGTATAGATAAGTGGATACATATGTTAGGGTAGTCCGTCACACAATAAAAAAAGCGGCCAAGTGCGAGTCGGACTCGCGCATGAAGGGTTCCGTACCAGTTATGACGTATTAAAAAAAATCTACATACTAGATCTCGTTCAACATCCTTTTAGTTTAGATAACTACAGGCCAATTACGCTTATATCAATTTTTTCTAAAGTCTATGAAAAAGTCTTATATGCAAGAATTAGTCACTTTATTGAAAGCAACGGTTTGCTTAAGGATGAGCAAAACGCATTTCGCAAACATAGAAATACAAGCCTTGCTATATTTCAACTAATGAAAACGGTTACGGATTGCATAAACGAGAAAATACCTGTTAGCGTTCTTTTTATGGACATGAGTAAGGCGTTCGATTTTGTATGTCATAAAAGATTGCTGGGGAAAATTTTTCGGGACGGCATTCGTGGTTTGGCTTATAATTGGATAAAATCTTATCTCACGGATAGGATGCAATGCGTAGAGATATCTCAATACTGTCCTAAAAGTAGACATATTGTTAAACACAGATCAAATTTTGTACATAATAAATATGGCGTACCACAAGGCAGTATAATGGGACCATTACTGTTCCTATTATACATCAATGATTTACCAGATATTCTGTCACAACAATGCTATCTTTTTGCTGATGACACAACTATTGTTATTAAAGCAGATAGTTTAGTCACTTATGAGGCATTGATTAATGACACCTTAAATAGAACAATAAAGTGGTTGGAATGTAACAACCTTAAGGTTAATTTAGGTAAAACCAAGTTAATGCAATTCTATACTAACAGGGGGAAACCACAAAATCTCGATGTTATTTATAATGGTAAAAAAATTGATGAAGTATCAAGTTTTAAATTTTTAGGTGTAACTCTTGACCGGTTTTGTAGCTGGAAAGAACACATCACCGACCTGTGTTCCAGAATGAACCGCTTTATCTATGCTTTAAGAAGAATAAGCCAAGTAGTCTCAATTGATGCGGCTCTTACCTCCTACTACGGTTATATCCACTCAATCCTTCAATATGGAATAATAATGTGGGGTAGATCTACGTACATTGATGATGCATTTCTCATGCAAAAAAAATGTATAAGAGCTGTTTTTGGACTGAATACCTTAGATTCATGTAGACCTTATTATAAAAATCAGCATATTTTATCTCTCCCGTCTATTTATATTTTTAACGCTTGCATATTTGTGTATCAACATGGCCACCTTTTCCAGCAAGTCAAAGAAGTGTATCGTAATCCTGTGCGGCCACAATATCGGAACAAACTATATATACCTCCAACAAAGCTGTCGCTGGTAGCAAAGAATGCATTTGTTATGTGCATAAAGATTTATAATAAAGCGCCAGATGAGATTAAAGACTTACCATTCATCAAATTCAAAAAGGCTTTAAAAAAATGGCTTGTAGATAAATGTTTTTATAGCATAAATGAATTTCTAGACTATAAGTAGCTCAATAAGTATATGTCAATTGTACATTATGCATGCCTGTAAGGTAGTTTTAGTGATACCATCAATGTACATACTTTGTATATATATATATATATATTCATAAAAACTGTACCTAAAACTATGCATAATAAATATTTCATTTCATTTCATTTCATTTCAACATTTTACCACTTTGGACACACATTTTACCACTTTGGAAGTGTCTCTCGCGCAAACTATTCAGTTTAGAAAAAAATGATATTAGAAACCTCAATATCATTTTTGAAGACCTATCCATAGATACCCCACACGTATGGGTTTGATGAAAAAAGATTTTTTGAGTTTCAGTTCTAAGTATGGGGAACCTCCAAAATTTATTGTTTTTTTTCTATTTTTGTGTAAAAATCCTAATGCGGTTCATAGAATACATCTACTTACCAAGTTTGAACAGTATAGCCCTTATAGTTTCGGAAAAAAGTGGCGGTGACATAATCGGACAGACAGACGGACATGAGGAATCTATAAGGGTTCCGTTTTTTGCCATTTGGCTACGGAACCCTAAAAAGAAATAAAAATATGGACATGTATGTTTCCAAAATTCAATGTTCCATATTTTCAAAAACGCAAGTTATAACTATAGAACAAAAAGTAATGAGATAAAATTAATAACCAGTTAGAAGTAGTGTACCAGTAGTTAGATATAGTGACAAATAAACTACAAATGTTTACGATCTATTCTGAATTCTAAGGAAATGCAACCGACTTTCTCATATTAAATTCACCGCTCGGTTCCGAACTTTTGTATCGTGCACTTGCTAACTTAGGAAATCGATGGAGCACAAAAAGTTCCCAAGTAACGTTCGTAAAACGGGTAGAAAGTGTAGAAACGAGCGAATACGAATGAAAGAGCAATTGTGGGGGAAACAATAGGGAGCAAAGCGGTTGGGACCGCAGACATTTGCATGAGGACGGGGTGTCAAGAAACAACGCGGTTTGGCCTCGCGAAATTAGTCGTGTGAATTAGATTTGATGTAATGAAATATGACGTATACATTCTCCAAAATTAAAAAGGGTTATTTGCTCTTGGAGCGCTTTACTTTGTGAAATTCTTACTCTTGGCAGGTATTCTACGTGTAACAGTATGGCGATGCAATCTTTAACTGAACCTCAGTACAGGCCCTCTGTTAAGACGAAAGTAGAGAAATCGCCTTTTCATACAAACTTAGTCTTCGTTTTACTCTCTGGATATTAACATAATTTAATATATTTTGACACACTCTGTTGTATATCGAGCTTAGCTATCTATGTCCCTACGTTCGACATATAAATTCGATTTTTAGGTTTCCGTACCAAAAAGGTAAAACTGGAATCCTTATGGTGCGACTCTCTATCCGTCCATTCGTCTGTCACTTTGTGTAATTAATATAAGAGTTAGAGGCATTAAAAAATTGTATGACGTCGGTTTTTCGGTCCTAATATTTACGATAATCAAAAAATCGAAAATAGTCAAATGAAGACGCAAAAATATTTTCTTTAATATCAATATCCAGGGCGAAAACGGGAGCTACGTTTGTTTGGAGAAGCGGCCGTCCCCTTTCCTCTTTAAGTTTTGTGGCTAAGTACGACACAATACGTTGTTCAGGCAGTTAGTACAATCCTGAGGCTCCTTGATGTTATTTCTATATTATCAGTGGGTACAGGTCACCATCAAAAGAAAAAATCTAGCTCACGATCACTTAAATTTGACTCTTAGAGGATAAATCTCTAAGGATAATTTGATAAAAGTCATTTAGTTCATACATTTAGAGATATTTACACCTCTAAATAATTTTAGATTTTTTTTGTATGTTTTTTTATTATTATTATTTCCTTTATTTATTTTTGGTCTTAGGCTAGGTTATTTATAATATGAATATAAAAGTAAAATATAAAAACACTTACAAAACAATACAAAATATATATAAACACATTATAAAAAACCTAACCTAGGGTGCCGCCAGCAGCGGGGCAGGGCCCAAGCTGCCGGTGGTCAGGGCCGCAGAGAGAGGAACCGGCGGACTATCCGCGCCGTGTCCAAGATCACCGCCTTCTGCATCTGACCCTTGATCCAACCACCTAGCGAGAGTCTCTCAAGGTGTTGGTCGAGACTCTTCGCTATGAGACCATTCGCTGAAACGACTAACGGGACAATGATCGTCGAATCAACATCCCACATGGCGGTTATCTCGTGAGCCAAGTCTAGGTACTTACTGGACTTGTCCTTCTCGGCTTTCATGAGATTCTCATCATGGGGGATGGTGATGTCGACGAGCACGGCCCGGCGTTGCAATCGATCTATTATCACGATGTCAGGCTTATTGGCTACAATAGTCCTGTCAGTGATAATAGATCGATCCCAATAGAGCGTGGCACGACCATTTTCGAGAACTGGCGCAGGTGAGTACTTGTAGTACGGTACTTCGCGGCCCACAAGGCCGTATAGAAGAGCAAGTTGCTGGTGAATAATCCTGGCTACGAGATTATGTCTGTGCAAGTACTCGCCGTTAGCAAGATGAGAACAACCGGAAATTATATGCCTGAGTGACTCTCCGGGACGGCGGCATGCCCGACAAAATGTCGACCGTACCGTCCTTCAGGATATATTTCCGATAGTTGTTCGTCATCATAACTTCGTCCGCAATTGCACAGGCAAAACCCTCGGTTTCTCCGAAGAGGTCCCCGAATCGTAACCAGTTCACCGACGCGAGCAGGTCCACGTCGGGTCCCGTGAGGGCCTTGTAGAACCGCCCGTGTAGCACCTTACTCTCCCATGCCGCCTTGCGATCCGCAGTACTTAGTACCACAGGTTTGCGCCAGTTCTCGTTTGCCAAGGAGAGCGGCGTGAGGTTCCTGTCTACTGCCACCACATCACGATGCATCCCACACTCGTTAAGGAAATAATTCCTGAGATTGCACACCTCGCGGTTGTGGAGATCTTTGGCGTTTAGGAAGCCGCGACCTCCACACTTCCGTGAGATGTACAATCTCATAACTGACGAGCGTGGGTGTAGCATACGGTGTGTGGTGAGCAGTAGTCGGACCCTCCGATCCAGGGCGTCCAGCTCGGTCTGAGTCCACCTTAGTATGCCAAAGGAGTATGTGAGTAGGGGCATTACCCAGGCGTTGAAGGCGCGCACTTTGTTGCCTCCTGACAAAAGACTGTTAAGGACTTTTGTGAGCCGACTGAAAAAGCGCTCCTTCACCGACTGTCTAATACCCTCGTCCTCAATACCCAACGACTGTGTCATACCAAGGTATTTGTAGGTTTCTGATTCAGAGATAGATCTGAAAGACATTGTCTCAGATAGTTGTAAATTTGTTGAATTTACAACCTTCCCCCGCTGTACATGCATAACCGCACATTTATCGACACCAAATTCCATGTTGATGGCACTACTGAAGACTTCGGTGGTTTTCAGTAGCTCCAACAAGTCTTGGCTATTTGGTGCAAATAATTTGAGGTCATCCATGTACAGAAGGTGAGAAATGACTTCACCCTCTCTCCGAAGCCGGCAACCTAGTCCCGTATCCTTCAGCAGAGTGCTGAGGGGATTCAGAGCTAGGCAGAACCACAGGGGACTCAGACTATCACCCTGGAATATTCCTCGCTCAATCCTTATAAAATCCTGCGGGCCAGGGCGGTCATCCCCGCCACCTGGTTGACGAAGGACTGTGGTCCACTGCTTCATACACGCGCTTAAGAAGGCTCTTAAAGCTGTATCAACTTTATACAGCTCTAAGACCCTCCCCAGCCATGAGTGAGGCACCGAATCATAGGCCTTCTTGTAGTCAATCCAAGCGGCAGAGAGGGCCCCCTTATTCCGCCGGATTTGTTGGCAAATGGTCATGTCTATGAGGAGGAGCTCTTTAGTACCACGGGACCCAACCCTACATCCATTTTGAGCGGAGGCCAAAATGTTGTTAGCGACAATGTGCGCGTTTATTTTCGATCTCAAAATGGATGTAAGGAGTTTGTAGAGTGTAGGCAAGCACGTGATGGGTCTGTAGTTCTTCGCTTCCGTGGTACTACCGGACTTATAGAGCAGGAAGGTGACACCAGTTGTTAAGGAAGGTGGGAGAGAACCAAGCTCGAGGGCTTGTTGAAATTGTGCTGCCAAACGTGAGTGCGAGCATCGGAACCATTTTAGCCAGAAGTTGTGCAATCCATCCGGCCCAGGGCTTTTCCAGTTCTGGGCCGTGCGAATGGCACAACTTACGTCATCGGGGCTGATGGTGATTGCCCCCATAGGTTCGATGGACTCGCACTCACGCTCGACAACACTCATCCAATCCCCCTCGGTGTGTTCGACAGGCACTGACCAGATGCTACGCCAGAAATCAGTCATGGCAGTAGCTTCTGGCGATCGCGTGTCGGACGCACGAAGGTTGGTTTCCTCCCACTTTCGGTATACCTTCCTTTGATCACTCTGAAAAAGACGATTTCCCTCAATACCCGTCCCCGCGAACGCCTGATTCACAAAGCGCATTACTCGGGGGCGGTGGTTGCCCCCCCCTGAAGCAGATCAGCTTTGCAATGAGAGTCCTAAACGAGTTGATACGTCGCTCGATCCGTATTTGCCATGCGGGGGCACCTCCGGCGGTCCTAGGTGCACGTTCAGCGTCCGGAAACTTGACTCGTGCAACACGGCACGCCGCGATGGCTCCGCAATACATGATCGCGTGCGTATCATCTAAATCTTTACTAGCCCGCAGATATGGCTCTAGTAAAGCGTTTAGGGCTGCCATTAGCGCTAGATTGCGTCTATTCATAGGCAAACGTGGTAATCGTGGCCTAGTGTTGGGTGTGGACCGATACTGCATAATCACCTGTTCCAGAGTCCTCCTCAGTTGCTCATTGGCTGTACTACTCACACTCTGCGCGAACTCCTCCTTCTCGTCGGCACTGAAATCCACCCGCGGCGCCCCCGGTGCCTGGTCGGGTGCCGGCACCGGATCCGGCGACGTGGCGGGCGGGTCCCGCGCCAAGGTGGAGGTTGAGCGAGCAGAAAGAGCCTCCAGGCGGAGCCGTTCAAGTGTCGAGTCATCCAACCGCTTTAGCCGCTGGATGACTCGCACCTGATCCGATAGTCGTTGCGCAGTCACTTCGATGGTCGGTTCAAGAGCCTGAAACAGAGGCAGAATTCGGACACGATACGCGGATAGTTTAGTTCCCCCCTCTGTAGCCCCATAGTAGGCGCGCATGACGTTCTCATTCATGGATTGAGACCATCGCATGCGACGCACTACACCACCGGCAGCGGGAGCCATGGGCGGGGCAGGATGTCCCGCAGGCCCCAAGCGTGCCGGCAGCGGTGGCCGTCCCCGTCGCGCAGGTGGTCGTGGCGGCGGCGGCGGCGACCCGCGCTCGTCGCTCGACTCGCTGGTGTCGGGCGCGGTGGCGAATTCATCGCCCGACGACGATGGCAAGGAGACGGACGAGGCGGGCGAGGGTGGTGGGCGTGCGTTGGTTGTGGTAGACGCTTGTGAACGCGTTTTACTTCTTGTTATCATTTTCCCTTTTTTTCTGTCATTCGACCATTGTTCGACGGCTAATAGTTTTGTACAATATGTACATTTTTGCGGTCGCGTATCCTTAAGCGAAGTGTCGCATTACAGTCAAGATAATTCCGCAAAAAACAGTACAAAAGAAATTTAAAAAAGCCAGTAAAAACATATTGGATCAAAAATAAAAGGAAAAATTTGTAAAAAACGCGTCTGACGTTGACGGCGTCGTTTTTTTTTTTTTTTATTATTTTTTTTTTTATTATTATTATTTTAGTTATTTCTTGTAATTGTATTTTATACTTAATTGTTGATGTGCTTGTTTTTGCTTGTATGTAAATTCCATGTTGACGTGTAAAAGTGCCCTTGTGGCCTATTTGCTGAAGAAATGTTGAAGTTGAAGTGGATTAGGGGGCCTAGCCTAGCCATCAAAGCAAGTTACGAATTTTTGAAAGATTTTTAAACGAAAAATCATAATAAGAATAAAGTTTAAATAAGTGGCGCTGCCACATGAACAACGCGTGTCATAAAGAACACGACAATTCTTTTACTTTTCACAAGAAATGCATTTACTTCATTCCGAGTCTCAAAGGTGTAATTAGCACCGGCAATAGTAGGCTCTCAGACGCCACTCAGTTTCTGTTCGACGGTTGACTACTTTGCTAGAAAAAAGCTTAACTATCTACAGAATCAGATATACTTACGTCTTTTGGAAACTCGCGTTTTGCAATTTGTTAACTTGCTCGCGCCTTGTTTGAGAATACGTGGTGGTTAAGTAATTACACAGTTACTGTGTTGACAAGTGTATATTTATAAATCGCAGTGTGTGCGACAGCAAAATATTTTTCAGGAAACAATGACTTAAACACTTAAGCAGCACACCAAAATTCCTTTCAACACTGCATATACTAACAAAAGGCGCAAAGATATTATATGTATACAAACCGTACAAAGAAAACACGTATTTTCTTCTAGATTTTTTGTCTTTTTGGGCCCTTATTTGTACAACAGGTTAAATTCAAAATTAGACTTATACCCTCTTAGCTATGTTGGTTGTAAGAATATTCTACGACGCGCCCTTCAAAAAATGACATACGATGATACAGAGAACTTACTAATAGTCGTAAAATGATTTCTTACTGTACTTTGATATAGAATACTTAAATAAGTTATTTTGTTAAGGTTATCACCCTACCAGATTTTTATTGTGTACTATTTATAATTATAATTAAGTGAATAATTACAAATTAATTAATATGGTCCTATTCTGCCTGAAACACAGGAACTCCTAGTTCAGGCATTTGTAAACTTTTCCTTATCCTTAATCCTTAGTCTTTAAGTGCTAACACTGTACTTATACTGGTTTCAATAAAATTATTTATTTAAATTTATTTAAATTTATTTATTTTAAATTTAAATGGTTATATATAATTAAATTATATAAGCATTCTTAATAAAAAGGTCAGGTAGGGCTAGAGATGGGTCGCGGGTATTTATCCACCAACGTATTACCAAAAAATACCCGTATTTACGGATATTTAGGCCTTCAAATGTCCAATGTGATTTGACGACCGGTTTGGCCTAGTGGGTGTCGACACTGTCGACCCTGCCTACGAAGCTGATGGTCCCGGGTTCAAATCCTGGTAAGGGCATTTTATTCGTGTGATGAGCATGGATATTTGTTCCTGAGTCATGGGTGTTTTCTATGTCTTTAAGTATTTATAAATATTTGTATATTATATATATCATTGTCTAACTACCCTCAACACAAGCCTTATTGAGCTTACTGTGGGACTTAGTCTATTTGTGTAATAATGTCCTATAATATTTATTTATTTATTTAATTATTTATTCATTTAGATGTAGCTCCAAAAACAAACACATATTTTATCACGAGCGTTGCAATGAGAAAGAATAAAATTTGTAACTAAGTGTATGTAAACCCCGCTATCTGTTTGATAAAATAAAATGGGTAAAGGATATTTTTTTTTTTACCTACCTCCCCCCTTGCGAGAACCTTTAACGTTCTTAAAATATAAGCGTTTAGTCCGTACACATCTATTAAATATACAAAATAAGTTGTAGCTCCAAATATTATATTTATATATATATTTATTATTTTTTTGGTTTTGATAAATTATTTTCATTTTATTATTTTTATATTTATTGAATGTAATCTTCTTTTTTTTTCTTTTATCTGTATGTAAAGACAAAACATAATACACACATTACAAAGTACATTCTTACCTACACTATTTCTACATACCAGCCCCACATACTCATACACGTACATTAATAAACCATAGTACAGGAACACACAAATACACAAAGATGTCAATATAGAGCTGTACCTAAGAAAGGTACATTATGCTAGTAGTGACCGACCCCAATCTCTCCCGGGACCAGTCTGAAAATCAGCGCAGAGCCCTCTGGCACTGCACATGCTGAGATTGGCACCCTTTGCCACATTATAGATTTAAGTTGTAATTATTATGTTAATTTAAGTTAATTAGTTTAAGTTATTTTGTATTTTTTAGCTATTTTCACAGAAATTGTAAATTTTGTTGTGTGGCAATAAAGATTTTTTTATTTATTTATTTATGTTCCTCCTTTCCTCCGCCATCGGCCATAGCAACTGGCGACGCCCATGTATTTTATTAAGCAACTGTCGTCAAGATCACCTTTTACGTCAGAATTATCCCAAATAACAGTGAATGTGATCCAGTAACGACGACGAAAGCAATAACGGTTAATGTGTTTCGCATTTCTGAGCATTAGCAAATGCAATATATAATAAGCGGTAATGGCGGTGAGGCGAGTCTCACGTGAGATCGGGTTTCGTGGAGTCAGCCTTGGTTTGCTCTAGCATGGCTTCATAAGGCGCTCTTTGCACCAAAAAAATAGTCATACTGATATGAGGCCATTTCTTGGCACATTCTCCTTCATAACGAAATGATTTAGTCACAAAAAAGTCGTGATACAGGCGCAATGCTGTCGCTGGTCACTGGTCATATACCTTCGCACGCGTCAATATGATTCTGCATCGAAACACCCTAACAATCCTAACTTGACTTCTTTATTATCATCTCCATTTTAACCGATAACTTAATGTTGATTTTATTGTACGGAATATGACTATTTTATATCATTTTTAGGGTTCCGTAGCCAAATGGCAAAAAACGGAACCCTTATAGATTCGTCATGTCCGTCTGTCTGTCCGATTATGTCACAGCCACTTTTTTCCGAAACTATAAGAGCTATTCTGTTCAAACTTGGTAAGTAGATGTATTCTATGAACCGCATTATGATGTTTACACAAAAATAGAAAAAAAACAATAAATTTTGGGGGTTCCCCATACTTAGAACTGAAACTCAAAAAATCTTTTCTCATCAAACCCATACGTGTGGGGTATCTATGGATAGGTCTTTAAAAATGATATTGAGGTTTCTAATATCATTTTTTTTCGAAACTGAATAGTTTGCGGGAGAGACACTTCCAAAAAGGAAAAATGTGCCCCCCCCCCCCCCCCCGTAACTTCTAAAATAACAGAATGAAAAATTTCAAAAAAATATATGATATACATTGCCATGCAAACTTCCACCGAAAATTGGTTTGAGCGAGATCTAGTAAGTAGTTTTTTTCAATACGTCATAAAATTTAAAAAAAAAAATTTTTTTCATCAGACCCATACGTGTGGGGTATCTATGGATAGGTCTTCAAAAATGATATTTAGGTTTCTAATATCATTTTCTTCTAAACTGAATAGTTTGCGCGAGAGACACTTCCAAAGTGAAAAAAAGTGTCCCCCCCCCCCCTGTAACTTCTAAAATAACGGAATGAAAAATCTAAAAAAAATATATGATATACATTACCATGCAAACTTCCAACGAAAATTGGTTTGAACCAGATCTAGTAAGTAGTTTTTTTAATACGTCACAAATGGTACGGAACCCTTCATGGGCGAGTCCGACTCGCACTTGGCCGCTTTTAAAACCAAAACCGACAAAACCGATCTTATAATATCGTTTGACTTTATTCATTCCTTTTTTGCTATTTGTTTGATATGTACTTTTTTAATAAAATTTTCCGATTTCATCTATTTCATTTCCAGTTTGAACCTACTGTTAATTTGAGCTAGTTTCCCCACAGATAGATAAAACACTCTTTATTGGCACACCTCAGTAAAAGATACAGCTTAAAGAAAAACAATTGATTAGTGATAGAGGCAGACTACGGGCGGTCTTATCGCTAAAGAGCGATCTCTTCCAGACAACCTTTGGGTAGATGAAACAAAAACAATTAATCAAAAAGATATATCTTATTGATTTATATTTTTCTCAGTTACAATTACTCTAAAATGTTTACGTGTGTAACGTTGCTGTATACAACTGAACTTCAACCAATTACAAAGTATCAAAATATAAACGAAGCCATGCTAGGCCTCCGCCCGCCATAATGAAAGCGTCCTGTTGCGTTACTTAGCGCGTAACGAGCATTCGCGTTAATTTGCGGCATTTTTGGTACAATTACCATTACCGGAGGTTACCCTGAGGTCCTAGCAACGCCGACTCCGTAATGTGGCCATAGGTGCGTGATATTACACAAGTTACACATTAGTAGCATAATGTCATATACATAGTTATGAGGCGCTATAAAGATGGGTCCAGACGGCTAATTCAGAGGTGATTTCTATTTGATTAAATTTCTATCTCATTTTGTCGGGCTCCCCACGTACATATTATGACAAGTTTGGTCCAATATTATTTGATTAACCTATATACTTATGTCTAGAAAATTACCTGTAAAGGTACCGTTCGGATACAGAATACACCAGCATTACTGTTTTTTTTTTTTAATTATTAAAAACTGATGGGCGATTGGCTCTAGTCACACCTGATGGAAAGTGAAGACAGGACCTAAGATGGAGCTCACCGATTCAGTAGTAGCCTATTCACTCTTGCTTTAAAGAGACCGAGGTCATATTTATCAGGGAATATAGATGGCGGGAGCGCATTCCATTCTTTAGCCTGTGTGTGTTGTTTGGGACTGTTGCAGTATTGCGGCGCGACATTACTGCCAACTGCATTGAAACATGACTTTTAGAGTTTGACTTCATTTTTACATTTTCATTTTATATACCAAAACATCTGCCAGACATTGTACACAGATATTGACAAAAATATTGTTCCGGCGCGACCGAAAATATCGACAGTTTTTCGGTCGGACGAAACTGAACTTTCGACCGAAATATGATTTTAATGACGTAACCTGCCAAACTTTGGTCGAAAACTAGTAAATGCCATGCCCTGGCATCTTACCTGACATCATCTAGTGCATTCTTAACTCGACGCAGAGGAAAGCCACGGCGAGCCAGCCACAATGCAGATTGCATTTATGAAATGGCACGTCGCTAAATAAACCTTATACGTTTCTGTTTAAATGAGGAAGCCGTGCTTTTGTTCCGAAATAACGTCTGCAGTAAACATTTACTGCTATTTTAGTGCGCTGCGGATTTTTGACGTGTTTTTTTAAATAGTTTTTTTAAAATAGAATGGGTTTGTTTAGTTAAAAAATGATTATTGGCCTAACTTCACGTAATGTGAAGGTGATGGCATGCCTTTTATTACTGACGTGCAGTCAGGTTACCCAAATTGCGAAATATTCACATTTTAAAATGTCGGATACTTTTTATGTTTTTGTATGAGGATCGACATTTATTGTTGCTAAAATGTTAATTCCTTCATTACACTTCATGATATTTTTCTGAAATACCCGATAATTTTTCTAATGTTTTTTAAATTTTCTGCAATTCGCACATCTGTATAGTCTGTCCGTTTTCTAAGATCAACTTCGCCATACATTTACTATGGCGTACTTGATCCTAGAAAACAGACAGGCTATACCTATGAATACGAGAAAGCTTACTCGAATAAAAATGGTCATAAAAAAATTATAGTATATTCATAAAACGCTTCCATACAAATTTGTAGCTACATATATTATACAACATTTTAACAAATCTTCAAAAAAAAAAATGGAACATCCATATACAATTATATTTACAAATCAAGTTTTCAGATATTTCCCTGGAGTTGTAGCATAAGACGTTATTATATTAAGTACTTGCCAAATTTCATAGTTCTAGGTCAACGAAAAGAACTCTATAAATTTTGATTACTTTGAGAGCATCTAAATATACGTTTTTGCAATATTTAAGGGTAAAGTAAAAGAAACAACAAGGTCTGTCAGACCCCGCAATCAGGTGGGTTAATAATTTCTACACAGAGAAGTATTTTAATAAAGTTTATTACAGCATGTTACCTCCAGCCGTTAAAGTAGAGCGCTCTCGAACAAATCGAAGCTGAATGTTGTTCGTCGAAATGTATTATTATGCACCGAACTTTGCCCGCTCTGGATCCAAGGAAATATTGTTGCAGTGCAAAATAAATACATTTGAAGCAGAAACGGGTAAAATAATTTTTCACTTTAACCTTATACTTTGTATGTTGAGTAGGTATCTGTTTTATTTATTTCCTTTATTTATTTTTCGTCATATTTATTATTATTATCGTTATGAATATAAGTTGTACGTATTGTGGCGGAATGTGCGAGCAATGAGCAGAATCTGAAGATCAATTTAAACTTAAGCATTACATTTAATTTTAATTATACCATTTAACTCAGATTTCAGATTTTTATTTATAAACATACAATACAGTTTACATGTCAATTGTCTTATACCTAAAAAGTTTATTATACATACTTAAAGAACAGAAGACTCACAACAGCAACAACTATTTTAAATTTATTATATTTACATTACGTACAATTTTACTAACATAAATGAATGTTAAATGTTACGGGCAATGCTAGAAGTTTAAGTAAACTTAAGTTTACCTGGGTATACCTATTAATTACCCAAGCCTTGGGTAAAGGCTGAAAATTAAATAAACTTTAATTTGTATTCGGCGTTTACCCGTATACATCTAGGTTTACCCAACACAAAAGGGGGGAGGGGGGGGGGGGGGGTAAAGCCAGTGTTGGGTAGACCTAGATGTGTACGGATAAACGCCGAATACAGATCAATGTTGTTTAAATTTTCGGGCTTAACCCAAAAGGCTTTGGTAATATACCTTTAATATTAAGACGTTGGGTGTTATTTAGTTATTGTATCTTTCGAATTAGGAGTAACGAATGGTCGCAAAACAGGCCTTCTAGTCTACCTTGGTAAGCCATTTTTAGTTCTAAATATCTTGTCGAAAGCCTTTGCTTGTATATGTTAAGATATATCACGTTTTGACTATTGATAAAACGTAGGTTTCAACTAGTTGAAAAGCCACTGCTAAGGGTGTATACAACCAATGCATCACACGATGTGTGTGTAGTTCTGTTATACTCACTCCACGCACCACGCACGCAACCCTGCTTGTTATAACGCGAGTTTCAAACTAAAATTGCACCCATTACGGCTTATTTTAATAGATAAGTTTGATTTATACCATACATTTTAGATGAGTTTCCACTTTAAGGTTACTACAGGTCTGAATCGTTCATTATCTATTGTTTGCACCACGTGCGTAATGTACGAGTATACTTATTTAGTTGATTTATGATTATAATTTTCACATAATGGCTGTGTTTTTTTTTATTGCTAATAAACAAAAAAACACTTACAACTATTGCTAAACTTTGGCCAAACTGCGAAACAGTTTGTTGGCGAATGAAATACATCCAATTTATACGAACTTTTACTGTCTAGCCTAATTAATATACCCAAGCACTATGAAAACAGGTCACCTTGAGTGATGACTCCATTTTGTCCAATAAAAGATCATTATTATTAATGTAATGAATATTTATACTAACTGCTAGATTGTAAATTCTTTACATAATGAATTTTGAGTTCCCCGGCTAGGCGGAATGCCGAAATGCAAGACTCCACGAAAAAAAAAGGTTCTCAGTGTTAGATAACGTCAGAACCGAGCGTGAACTGAACTGTTTAAAGGTACTGGTCGGATTCAGACTACATTGCGGCAGTATAGCAACGCGATATTACAGTTTTGCTGCCACAAATCTCAAAATCGATCTCGCTTCCCGGATCTGTGACATTTGCCACAGCAATCCAGTCGGCAGTAATGTCGCGCGGCAATACTGCAGCAGTAGTGCCGGTACTACTGATGTAGTTTGAATTCAAACTGTGCCTTAATTTAAATGTTATTTCACTAGAACATTGCAATAAACCGTTTACCAAAGGCGTTACACGCCAATGATGATGAACTTAAAATCAATTATTAAACATCGGTGCATGTGCGTTAACAATGCAGTGCTGAAATTCCTATATTCAATTCATGATAATACTTTACTTTAAAGTGAGAGTGAGCAATACAAACGTAAACTGAAAGGAAAATGAATTTTGGAATTTGTTGATCTCACTGTAATTTCTACTAATAATATAATTCATTGGTTTATTTTTATTGCTTAAATGTTGTACGATATAAAACAATAAATAAGTACTTATTATTTACTGTTTCACAGGTTTGGTTTTATCGGATTGTGCTGGTTTATAGTGTTCCATTAATATTTTTTTCTTGTCACGAATAAAAATATTTTTACTATGTCTAATACTAATCGACATCAAAACTGTTCGATTGAGTAAGCATGCAAACGCCTTTCCGAATTCTTCTACTATTATCCAGATGATTACTTATGACATTTACAACTTTTCATGAACATATAATCCATTTTGGTAATTTGTTTAAAGTGAAGAACTATGTGTCAAACGCGTTGACAGCTCAATAAAGTTATCATACATTTTTGAATTAGGAAGGGGATATCCATTCATTTGTAGCAGTAGCTATGAAAGGGAAACCCCTTCCTAGAGCTAAACAAAATGGTAATCAATTCAAAGGAAAAGCACATCGATGGGTTATTCGATAAACGACAAAGCCAATTAAAGGTTTTTTTCTGGGAAGGAGTTTCGGGTTACTATATCATAAAAAAAACTTATTAGCAAAAATATAAGGCCCTCTAAAGGTCAGTTTACGGTGTTGCTGTTAGTACTACAAATCCCAGGCCTAATTTATGCGTCCTTGCTGGAATGGTTTTTCTCGTATCAAGATCAGCCAAGCACATGTCTTGAGACATCTTATCGATATGACCATAAATTGTTTCTACTGTGCTCGGCCTTTTTAAAGCGAAAGCGACCTTGCCACAAAGTTGCCGAGAAAAAGGTAGCTGTAATAATATTAAGAATTATTTTCATGATTTATTCTTATTGGCGGTTGGTTGGCTGGTTGGTATTATTGTAAAATATCGTTTTGTTTTTGGACGGTATATCTTAACATTAGTAATTAATGGTAGGTATTTAACAGGCAAACGGAATAAGTTAACCGAATTATTCAAAATGTACTTAAGGGACGTTCATTACAATGAATTTGCCATGAGACATAGTTATAAATAAATAAATACTTTTATTTATTTATTTATATGAGCCGAGCGTGTCCCTTTGCTAAGAAAATGCCTCCCTCCTCCCTTTCCACGTATCCTGGCCTTGACCTGTCTCCCACCAGTTCCAGTCGAAGGCGTCAAGATAAATAATTATCATCATAATCATCATTCTTTATTGCAACCATGGTACAGAATAAATGTTATACATAATATTCAATGTCACATGGACCCTGTAAGGGCACAGCATATAATATCTTACTCATAACATATTATCATATTATTAGCAAAATTATCAACTTATTTAAGAAAGTCATGAAGCAATTCTTATATTACACATAAGATCACTAATAAATGTCAAACAAATAAATTAATTAATGTACAAAATTAATAATACAGATTTAGTTTTTGGTTATAAATTTAGGTAAGTTTGTAAATAAATGTCATTGTTTTCATTATAGTTAATTATAATTGCTTAGAAGGTGTCTGTAACATCATCATCAAAAAAGTCCTGTAAGTTGTAGTAACATTTATTTATCAGAAAGTCTTTCAACATTTTATTAAATTGTTTGTAATTTTTTTTTATTTGATTAGACTTTCCTTTTCACTCTCGTCAGCCTTGCGAGACGCTGACGAGAGTGATAGTTAAGCAAGCCCAATTCTGACGAAAACTGCAAAAACAAAATAAAAGTCAGGATCGAGCTATGGACTTACTATTAAAGTCAAAGTTTAATTAACTTTAAGCTGGCGGTGTTTTTTTTTTTTTCGTAAAAAAATACGATTATTATTATTTTTTGTTCATATAAATTGCTGTAAAATTTGTTGATGGATCATAAATGTTGTACATAGTTTTATACAAAAACAGAATACTTAAATAACCTAACTAAATTACAATGTTAAATAATTCCAGATGTCGATTAAATAAAGCTTTTGAAACTCAAGATAAAAAATAATCGATTGTCCATGAATCCCATATAAATTGATGTTCATAACTTTGACTCTATGGCTACTATAACTGTTCCCGTAATCAGGGTTACAATAAGAATTAAATGGTTATTTTAACAAAATACGTAGGAAAGCTCTAAAAAGGCCTTGTTTTGTTAAATAGTACCACAAAAGGAAAGCGGACTAAAACTGAGAATTATTGCACGCATTCAACACGAAATTGAAATAAATTTGCATATCTGCCGCAAAAAATCTAGCGTAATAAAATGAAAGAGAGCAGAGCAAAAAGCCCTCCATTAATTCAATAAAATTAAAAGTTCATCGAGTTATCTAACAAGAGGTCAATCAGCATAAACTGTTCAGGAGGGCGAGGGCACGAGAGGAGGTTCTGCTCGGTGTGGCGGATATTTAATATTATTACAGAATTTCAGGATGTTTCTCTTGTGAGTGCACAGCGCCGTGTTAGTCGCATCGCCGGACACTGTGCAACGCTATTCGCGTTCCCGGATTCCTCCTCTCGATTTTTCTTCCGCGACTCATTCTGAAAACAAACAGACGGTTAAAAATTAAAATTGTTAAAGAGTTATCGAGTCTAATGAACGTTGAAGCAACGTTTAAATCTGAAAGAATCTCGGGAGAAACTGGGACTTAACTTTTTCAAGAATTAATTAGTTTGGAAACAATTTATAGCTGTACATTAAGCGTTCTGAAGTTTTCCACGTAACGCAATCAGAAGAAAAGTTTTATTAGGCGTCGCTGTACCGATTCGAATTCAGCGAGCGCACCGCAGCGTTCAGGAGTGATCAATTATTTCTACGATGTTACAAGTGGGTACAACATCTTTTGTTTGAAACACTTCCAGGATGCATTAGATCCTTTGTTAGCCGTATTTAATTTGACAAGGTATAACCAGTGATTATAAACAATAAGCGTCGTGTCGCCCCCCGCTGCGCTATCGGCAAATAATTATTTATCAATTTGTTGAAACGGCACAAACAGATCCGGTGTTAGGGATCGATTCAATAAATAATCACAAAGGAAGCGTAAAGACAAAGGAACAAAGGCTTTGTCCGCACCTTGGACGATACCGACGCAATCTTTGATTCTCCTCAAGGCGTCTGAAAAGTGACAGGGCTATTATCGCGCATCAGCTGATTGACAGGCTCGCCCGCGAACGAAAATATGGCTTTCAACACTTTATGAAGATTGATGCGCGCGGGAGTGATTCCTGTGGATTTGCAAATCGCGCTGTCAATTTTTATTTGAATTTATGATATACCCTGTAGTTCTTGTAAAGGGGAAGGTGCGGTGTAAATGATGTTGCGAGGTTTTTTCCTGTCAATTAACAATTGGATTTTACTTTAATGCAGCTATTGGATTTATTTAGTGACAATGTTCTTTAGCTTTGACCACGGATTTGTCTTTAGATCTACCAGCAGTGGCAGCACGGTTCCATTTTTATCGTTTGTCACTATACCCGTCACTTTTGCACTTACTTACTTGTTTAGAACGTGACAGGTATGGTGACAAATGATAAAGAGCCGACCATCTTAGCCCTACAGTATACAATATAAATATTTAATTTGAAATAAATGGCTGATAGTGATGTATGGGGCTGGTTTTTGATAATTTAAATAAAATGTACTTCTCATTTAAACTCTAAAGGGGACACAACATTTTATTTGATAAAATGCATAAAAAGCTAGAAATATTTGTCCAAAAATTGGTTTAAAAATCTATTCAGAAAACAAAACAAATAAATACTCCTATAACGTCAAATAAAGCAATATATATAATAAATAAATATTATAGGACTTTATTTTGACGACCGGTTTGGCCTAGTGGGTAGTGACCCTGCCTACGAAGCTGATGGTCCCGGGTTCAAATCCTGGTAAGGGCATGTATTTGTGTGATGAGCATGGATATTTGTTCCTGAGTCATGGGTGTTTTCTATGTATTTAAGTATTTATATATTATATATATCGTTGTCTAAGTACCCTCAACACTTTATATAACAACTTCAAATCGTTCATACGGATAGACGGCTTTATAATACGCATACACGATTAACGCTGAAATTGCCAAAAAAAGGTCAGTTGTTCCATACGAAAATCCAATTGTATGGAGACCAGGTTTTTTTGTGATTTCAGTGTTACTGCTACAGTAAAAGTTTGTCAACAACAATGACTTACATATATCTTTTTTGGTGACTACCAGTTTGGCCTAGTGGGTAGTGACCCTGCCTACGAAGCTGATGGTCCCGGGTTCAAATCCTGGTAAGGTCATTAATTCGTGTGATGAGCATGGATATTTGTTCGTGAGTCATGGGTGTTTTCTATGTATTTAAGTATTTATAAATATTTATATATTATATATATTGTTAAGTACCCTCAACACAAGCCTTATTGAGCTTACTGTGGGACTTAGTCAATTTGTGTAATAATGTCCTACAATATTTATTTATTTATTTATTTATTACACAAATTGACTAAGCCCCACAGTAAGCTCAATACGGCTTGTGTTCTAGGTACTTAGACAACGATATATACGAGTATAAGTATGTTAGTTAGATTTTATAGGTGTATTAAATGTATTATTATTGGTGCAATAATAAATATTTACTTGCTACCATATAATAGTTACCTACTGTTTGTTTATTTTACTATTTCTTATATGTAAGTTTATTTTAATACTACGTTGGTCGCAAACAAGCATAAGGCCTGATGGTAAGTAGCCTCCGTAGCCTATGTACGCCCTCAAGTCCAGAGGAATATCTTGCGCGTTGCCGACCCTAACGGCCCTATTCGAAGAATGAAATATGATTACGATAAGTTCTGGTTTAGATAACTTCTCATTTAGATATCGTTTGTATGTCGTATAATTGACAGAAGCAGCTCGATTCGGGCAACCAATGTCACTTTGACGTTAGATAGATCTTATTGGGATTACAGCGGAATCGAAATAAACATCAATTTTGACATGTCGTTTAGTAATCGATCTTTTAAAGATTTTTCCAAGATCTTAAACGTGTCTTAATCATTCTTCGAATCGGGCCGTAACACTACGCACCTTCGTCGAGTATAAAAGGGACTTTTATTAAAATTATTTTGTAATGTTTTATTTTTAAGACTGTCAACTGGTACTACAAATATTCATATTTATTTAATCATGTTCATCAAACAACTATGCTATGTTTGCGTTTCATCTAACCGATATTGTATCCATTTTGTTTTGATATTAAGCTGCAAATACGTAAACAAACTGAAACCTATCATTTTTATCAAGTAACTATAATATTATTTCAATCCATTCACATCTCATTTTGCTCGGTAAGCAAAGCCAAGTCGCTGATCACATTCGTGTCACGACCTTTCCGGGCGTCCATTCAAAACTCGACACTGAATTGCTTGAAAAAGGTTTCTTTTACACTGACAAACTTTTCGATACGAATCTTCTTTATCCTAATTTGAGTCTTATTGTGTTAGTAAAGGGTTTCTTTTGGGGGTGCGGGATTTAGAAGCGGGTTTCGAGGGCAAGAGGCGTTAGGCCCGAGAGCCATCGATACAACGGACATTGTATGTACATTCGAGCGAGCTCTCTACTTTCATCACTTATATTCGAAATAGCGATATTTTTCACCCCATTTTAAACGGCACTTTTAGTCGTTTCAGCGTTATTTGTAGCTGCAGTACCTAATCATTTTCTGATTTGTGTATGTTATTTATGTTTCTTAAGCGTTGACACCGAACTCGTTAGCCTTGTGTGTTTGAAAAACATTTTTATGTGTTACCTTTGGCACTACGCCTATTAAGCGTAAGAATAATACAGAAGAGTTAAATATTTAGTGTGTTCTATATTATACAATAATAATAAAAAATGTATTATAAATATATCTAATTGCTCTAGGTAAGTATAAAATGGAGATGCCTCTTTAACTTTGCTCAACCCGTTACCATCAAGATGTCGTCTCTTTGACGTCCCCAATGCAAGTGTACGAGTCTGTAATTCACTCTCTTTAGCTTCCGCTTATCCCTGCCACTTGCTAACTCAAGTATTGCCAGGGAAGCCATTAAACATTACCCATCACCCTGATATTAAACTTAGGTATTTTAAGAATGTTGCCAAGTAAAATTCATATTTGCATAGACTATTTGGTGCAATTACTAAAAAATCATGACATTCGGCCATCCTACTTCGTGCATGACTCCGGCGCACGAAACTAAATCAAAGGTCGAAAAGAAAATAGCTGAAAAAGCTCAGTTAGGGGAACTTATAAAATATTTCTTATCCAGATAAATAAATTTAGGTACAATTTTTCTATTCAGCATGAAATTAATGCCACTTGTATAAATCCCACTTCATTTTTTTAACCAGTTTTTTTAACAATTGCTGTGATTACTGCAAAATTATAACGCTACAATATAAAAAATAATAATACCGAAACAAAAGTGTGCGAGTGCGACATTATGATATCAGCGATTAATTCTTTAACGGTCAAGATTAAAAAAAACTTAATTCAAGCCTCATCACATCAAAGTTCAAAAAATTATGCATAAGAAAAAAAAACAAAAAAATTATGGGTGGTCATTTTTTAAGGGCCCTTTATAGGGCTAAGGGCTAATTATACCTTAATGTTATTTTATAAACTGTATATAATTCCGGTTTTATTTAATGAATAAACCGATAACTCTACAAAACTATGACCCACAAACTCAAAGAAACCTGCGTGACCCAATTGCATCTCAATAGTTGCGGCCGCGTGCTCAATCTACGCCGCATCGCATCGGTGCGTGAGGCACTACGGGGCACTACGGGCACTCCGGGGCACTTTGAGACACTTCGGGACACTCGAGCCGCTAATAACGGACAAAGTGCTGAGGAGGAAATGTAGATGGGGCGGGGCGTGTTTTGCTGCGTTGAGGTTAAATATTGAAAATGGAAAGGTATTTTGCCATGTAGCTATCTATAGATTTTTCGTTAATATCCAATCATCGATATTCCTGAGACATTGCTTATTTTGACTTAAAATTAATCTAATTTTATAAAACCGGAATTTTGACGACCGGTTTGGCCTAGTGGGTAGTGACACTGCCTACGAAGCTGATGGTCCCGGGTTCAAATCCTGGTAAGGGCATTTATTCGTGTGATGAGCATGGATATTTGTTCCTGAGTCATGGGTGTTTTCTATGTATTTAAGTATTTATAAATATGTATATATTATATATATCGTTGTCTAAGTACCCTCAACACAAGCCTTATTGAGCTTACTGTGGGACTTAGTCAATTTGTGTAATAATGTCCTATAATATTTATTTATTATATTTATTTAAAACCATTCTTAAAACTCACTATTTCACTGGTCGTGGTCGCGGTGAAAACATATTTACGCAACAACCACGACCAATGAAACCTGCGTCAAAACGTCGGAAATAAAGGTAAAAAAAATAGTATCGATATACCCGGTTTTAAATTTGTGTTAAGATGTGTTCAAAACGCAAGAGTTCGAAATGTTATTAATTAAGTATGTATTTTTTAATCGATGTCAAAACGTTATCATAATTGTTACAACAACCTATTACCTATTTTTTTCTATTTCTAATGCTTTTTTTAAGTCAAATAACTTTTAGATAGCGTTTGTTTGATTAAATCCTGGAAGCCGATTGATATTGATGCAACCGAGTTACACTGCAACTAATAACATCAAAATAAATTGATAGGTATTTAACAGATAAGTATCTAATTTATTAAAAGCTGTATAAACTACGTTTATGCGTACATAAAATCCAATTCCACCTTAATCCGTGCGCATTACTAAAACGTTTTATGAAATAAACTCCCATTAATATTCGTCACTTAAAAATCGCCGTAACTACGCCACCGTACCGTTTCTTTAATCTGTCCGAAAGTTCCGGGAGTAATGCGCTGGCCGGTACCGCTTTCTTTGGTAATGAAGATGGATTTCGGGCCCTCCTGATGACGCGAGGCAGTTAGAATGATGGCCGGTTTGAGAAATGTACCTGGGCCTTGAATTGTTGGCCAAAATACATGTACTATAATGCTTTATGTATGTTACGTACATGCGTTTAGGATACGTTCAGAGGTAATATGACGTCATGCTCTCCAGCAACCCCACATTGCGTTTTGGCAATTTTTATTATAGTTATGAGGATTTAGTACACAATTGGACTGGTACTGAATTTGTACTTACCTGAAAAATATGTAGGTACCTCTATATAGGTAAGCAATTATGGACACTCGTAACAACAAAGGAGTTGCAAGTACGTTACCAGTCTTTAAAATGGGAGTACGCTCTTTTCTTGACAGATTTTTCTATGACTAAGATCTGAAGAACCTATATTTATATATACACCGTGTTTATTTTGATTTCCGTTTATTTCAAGGGTGCATTTCTAAAAAGGCCCAAAAAGAAAAGCACTCTTGTTGACTATACAATAATGTAATAAATTCAATAGAGGTACAACTGTTATAAAAGCTTAGTGAAATTTCAATAAATTTGGACTTTGAACATATTTCATCAAGTTTGGACATAGAAAAATTCGTAGCAAGTTTGGACTTAGAATAGTTTCGAAGAAAGTGGAACGACGGGGAATCCACGCCCAATTTTGCCTAGATATTGCTAAGTTCCAAACACTTAGAAAATTTCACCATGGAGGCTCTTATAAAAGTGCAACAGGACTTGTATTTGAGAATAGATAAGGCTAAAACTAACTTTAAAAAATCGCCTAAGGAACGGCTTAACTCTGTAGATTATCTTAGCACAAGATTAGAAACCTTAGAATCTTGTGCTAGGAAATACATACAGAGGTTGGACATTCCGCCCACCAAGGACAATAATAACACAAGTGTCCTTATTTCCGCCCACCATGAGACAACTAACTCTAACAAAAAAACAAAATGTCATGTAACATGGCACAGTGAAAAGTAATTGTAACATGTGATATCCAAAATGTATAACTACAAACTCATAATTAAAAAAACTTCAACTTATATTTGACAAGAAACAAAACACAAAAAAAAAACTTAACTAACAACCTAAGTTTCTATTGGCAAAAAACATAGTTTGGCAACAGGTCGTTTGATAATATTCCCTTTGCAACGTAAACTAACTACTCTAGTGATTCCATCCAGACCTGGGTGTTTATCAGTGACTACACCATATAACCATCTTGCTGGAGGCAAATTATCTTCCTTTACTAACACCACACTACCTACCACTGGCTCGGGAGTTTGATGGGCCCACTTATAACGGTGGTAAAACTGAGTCAGATATTCACGCGACCATCGGCGCCAGAAATCTTGAACCATTTTCTGTGTTAGCTGCCATCTTCTTAAACTACTTACATTGGTAGTTTCATAGTTAGAGTCCAGGACAAGTACTAGGGGCTCTCCAACCAGAAAATGCCCAGGAGTGAGTGGTATAGGATCATCAATGTTGCTACTATTAATTCTTGACATAGGCCTTGAGTTAAGGCAAGCTTCGATTTGAGCTAAAACTGTTGCCATTTCCTCAAATGTCAAGGTGGAGTTTCCAATCACTCGTCTAAGATGATGTTTTGTGGATTTGACTCCCGCCTCCCAGAGGCCTCCAAAGTTTGGAGAATGTGGAGGAATCCAATGCCAATTAGTGGAATTTGTAGCAAGCTGGCCGGCGATTTCCACAGCTATGCTTGATCGTTCTTTGGCGTATAACTGCTTCAGCTCACGAGCAGCTCCTACGAAGTTTGTTCCATTGTCGCTCCACAAATCAGCGCAATGACCACGGCGTGCTGTAAAGCGTTTAAAGGCCGCAATAAATCCTTGAGCTGTCAAATCACTGACTCCTTCAAGATGTATTGCTCTTGTAGCCATACAAATGAAAAGGCAGATGTAGCCTTTGTAAGAGCGGTGGCCTCTTCCCTTTGAGGTGCGCATGTTTATTGGACCAGCATAGTCCACACCACTCTGAAAAAAGGGGCGATTGACAGTTCCTCGAACTGACGGCAGCTGTCCCATCAGTGGATGTCGCGATGCAGCAGCATAGCGAGCGCAAGTCACACATTTGCGAACGAATAACTTAACGGAATTGGTTGCTCCGATGACAAAATATTTAGATCTTAAGTAATTGAGCATCAGTTGTGGGTTGCCATGCAGAGTTTTTTCGTGCGCGTTGTCTAAGACCAAAGTTGTGAAGTGCGACTTATGTGGAATTATAACTGGATGTTTCATTTGTTCACTGATTCCAGCATGCTCTAATCTTCCACCAACTCTCAGGATACCATCTTCATCAATTAAAGGGTTTAGTGAGGTAAGTTGACTCTTCTTATTAATTGTTTTATTTTCGTTCAGATTTTTCAATTCTTCTTTGAAATGATTCGCTTGAACAATCTTAATACACATTTTCAAAATCTCTTGTATTTCAGTGCTTGTTAACCATAAACTTACTTTTTCTTTTCTAGCACATTTCAAGAAACGTTTACAGAAAGCCAGAACGCGTAGCAGTTTCCACAATTTAGAAAACCTTGAAATAAGTGTTTCTTCGGCATCTGCTGTGACATCATTACCACAAGTATTCACGAAGCATGCTTTAGTGCTTTTTTCTTCTAACTTCGTGTCCTTTATGTTTGGTTTTTTGTAGCTAATTTCTTTATTTTTCAGCCACGACGGACCTTCTATCCAGAGTTCTTCTTTACTCAGGTGCTGTGTACCTCTAGACGCGCAGTCTGCAGGATTATCTTTCGAAGAGACATGGGACCATTGGTGTGGCTCAACTGATGTTATTATTTCAGATACACGGTTGGCGACAAAAGTTTTCCATCGATTTGGACGACTATTTAGCCAAGAAATGACCACTGTGGAGTCAGTCCATGCATGAATGTTTGCCTTGCTGATACTCATAACGTCGGCTACTTCAACTAGCAATTTGGTGAGTAACACAGCCCCACACAATTCCAGACGTGGAATAGAAATTTGTTTGATAGGAGCCACTTTAGTTTTGGACGTGATCAGTGACACGTGCACCTTTCCTTCTTCATCTACAGTCCTCAAGTACACAACAGCAGCAAACGCTTCATTAGAAGCGTCGCAGAATCCCTGAAGTTCCGCAGTTACATTGGATCTAGCGTTGTTCCACCTAGACAGCTTGAATTCGGTAAGTTGGTTTAGACTTTCTCTGTAGTTTAGCCAATTCTTCAGTAATTGTGGTGGAACTTCATCATCCCATTCGATTCCCGAAAGCCACAATTTCTGGATGAAAATCTTAGCCACTATGATCACTGGAGCCAACCAACCAAGTGGATCGAACAGCCTTGATATGTCAGATATGACACTTCTCTTTGTTACAGGAACTTTGAGTGGAGGAAGCTGTACCGAATATTCAAATTCGTCATTTCTGCGATTCCAGACCAGTCCCAGAATTTTCATGACAACGTCTATCTTCAACTGGAGACTTCCTTCCTCTTTGACATCAGTTTCTTTCATGTAACGCATTAATTCTTCATTATTACTGGTCCATTTCTGTAATTGGAATCCACCTTTTTTCAAAAATTCATTTATCTCTTGGTACACTAATTTACCCTCTTCTACAGATTCACAGCCTGTTAACAAATCATCTACATAAAAATGCTTGAGGACCCTATCAGCAGCATTTGGATACTGTGATCCTTCATCGTGGGCTACTTGCTGAAGAGCACGCACTGCGAGATGGGGTGCTGATGCCGTACCAAAAGTGACTCGGCGCAGTCTCAAGTGCTTTATCTTCTCCCCCGAGTTTTCACGCCATAGGATGCGTTGAAAATCTACATCGTCTTCGTGCACTTTCACCTGCCTGTACATTTTAACAATGTCTGCTACCAGACATATAGGATGGCAACGCCAACGAAGGATGGTATGACGCAAAACAGGTTGCAGAGTTGGACCTACTAATAGGTCTTGATTTAAGGATACGCCATTAGAGCCAGGACAAGACGCGTCATAAACTACCCGAAGCTTTGACGTGGATCTGTCATCTCGGATGACAGCATGATGTGGCAAGTAAACTGCATCTGGGTTGTTCTCCTGTTCTGGGGGAACTTCTTCCATGTGTTCTAGCTCAAGATATTCATTGATGACATCTGTGTAGCGTTTCTTCATTTCAGGATCTTTTGCGAACCTCTTTTCTAATTGGTTGAGACGCCTAGTTGCAATAGGCACAAAGTTTCCGTGTTTGCAACTGGGATCTTGATCACGAAATGGTAGTTTCACAATATATCTACCTGTGCTATCACGTTCAGTGGTAGCAGTAAAAAATTCTTCACATTTCTTCTCGTCTTCAGTGTAATGTTGCTTGGGATCTGTCGTATTGTGGTCAGCCTCGAGCTCCCAAAATTTTTTGAGTAACTCATTTTCATCTAAATGAATGTGGTTAACGCTAACGCTGTTACGAATTTCCGACTCACCTAAGTGAGTTGGCCCTGAAACGATCCAGCCTAAAGACGTTCGCTGAGCGATGAGTGCTCCCTGTGGAGCTTTGATCATTTCGTTTAAAAGTATTTGACCGTACACCTCTCCTCCTAGGAGCAAGTCGATTTTGCCGGGAATGTTGAATGTGGAATCTGCTAAATTTAATTTAGACAGTTCAGACCACGAATCAATGACAATACGTTTTCTCGGCCGATTCGATGTTACCTTGCCCAAAACATGAGCATGCACGTTCACTTCAAAGTCAGGTTCTAGGAGTGATGAAATTTTTACCTTTACCACCGCCTTAGAGTTCACAGGTGAACTCTCTTCACCGCCTAGACCCGTGACTGTGCTCTTGTGGGAAACCTTGTTTAGTCCCAGCAGTTGTGCTGCAGACTCCGTTATAAAAGAGGCTTCCGAGCATTGGTCGATTAAACATCTGAGGGTTATACCTGAACCTGTTTTCGACTGAGCTTGAACCAAAGACTGGTCGAAAAACAAGTTGTTACATTATTGGGCTCATCACACGATAATGTAATGATGGAGCTGTTGTTGCATGTGCAACAATACTGCCTTCAACCGATTGCTTAGGTTTGACTTGAAAATCGGTTGCTTGAGTGCTAGTTTTTGGGTGCAGTAAAGAATGATGTTTGCGCTTGCAAATTCGGCATCTACTAGATTGGCGACAGGAATATACATTGTGACCTGAACCTAAGCAATTGAAGCAAAAATTACCGGACTGGATGAAATCACGTCGAGCATCAACATCGATTTTTGCAAAACCTTTACAATTACACAATTTGTGATTCTCTGAACAATAGCCACAAGAAATTTCAGTGACATGATGCACTTTAAAGTTGCTACTACATTGTGCATTGGGTTTCTTTGAAACAAAGCTAGTCTTCGATGATTTCCCATCAAAACATTCGAGTGCCCTAAATCGGGTTTCTAAAAATTCTCGAAGTTGGTTGAGTGTGGGCAAATCTTCAGAAGACTCGCTAACCTTAAGTTCCCACTGTTTCCTAGACTCGTTGTCTAATTTAAGACAAATTATATGAATCACAATTATGTCCCATGTATTTGTGTCGATGCCTAAGTTGTTCAATCCATTTAAACACTCATTTGTAGTGTCCAGTAATTCTTTGAGTGCATTCGCGGACTCCGTCGTAATATTCTTCTGACTCATGAAGCGTTTGAGAATGCAGTTAGAAAGATACTTCTTATTATTATAGCGCTTTTCCAATTTCTCCCAACATGCGCTGTAATTATCCTGCGTGATCTGTACGTGACGCAAAAGCTGTTCAGCTTCACCGACTAAATAACCTTTCAGGTAGTGCAATTTTTGGACGTCGTCTAAATCTCTATTCTTATGGATGAGCGACGTGAATAGATCTCTGAAGCTAGTCCACTCAGAATAATTTCCTGAAAACGTAGGAATTGAAATCTTTGGTAGCTTTACCATCACCGATTTGCCTTGATTAACATCAGACTTATTCTCAATTGTGGTAGACTCAGTGCTCTTTCCAGGAATCGAAACATTTAGTTTCTTTAAGGCAATCTTAAGATCCGACTTATAATCCATGAATAACTCTTCCGCATTAGAATATATGTCTTCAGTAATATACTCGCTGAACTCAAGTGTAGTAGACTCTTGAATGATTCGAGTATGAGTTGACACAAACTTTTCCCATAAAGATTCTAAGGTTTCTAATCTTGTGCTAAGATAATCTACAGAGTTAAGCCGTTCCTTAGGCGATTTTTTAAAGTTAGTTTTAGCCTTATCTATTCTCAAATACAAGTCCTGTTGCACTTTTATAAGAGCCTCCATGGTGAAATTTTCTGTGTTTGGAACTTAGCAATATCTAGGCAAAATTGGGCGTGGATTCCCCGTCGTTCCACTTTCTTCGAAACTATTCTAAGTCCAAACTTGCTACGAATTTTTCTATGTCCAAACTTGATGAAATTTGTTCAAAGTCCAAATTTATTGAAATTTCACTAAGTTTTTGACAGTTGCACTACTTAATAATTTAATGTACTCACGGTTGTCACTTCACTACGTCACACATATAATCCGCTTACGTCATACTGCTGCTTCTCACCACTGACGTCACGATGCATTTGCTTACGTCACACGCTGCTCCGGGAAACATAGGCTCTTCTCGCCTTAACACCGCTGGCAGCAAACCACTACCTTGCCCGGCGTCCGTTGGCCCGAAGTTTACCGAATCCACTAGCCGAACTCATCCGACTCGGAGGACCATGTAAAAAGGCCCAAAAAGAAAAGCACTCTTGTTGACTATACAATAATGTAATAAATTCAATAGAGGTACAACTGTTATAAAAGCTTGACAATAATTAGTACCGGCCAGACGTCATGTTTCTCGGAAAAATCTTAACACCGCGATCTAGGATTTTCAACACATGGTATAGCGACATCTAGCAGGCAATTTGACAACTAAAATTAACTTCTTGCAAATAAAGTTAGGAAATACATACAGAGGTTGGACACAGCTTAAATTAAGTGACTTTCTCAAAGACACTGGTATTCTAATTAACTCCATTTCGGAGCTAATCAATAATATATTTTTATCTAATAAGGCCCCTACAAGCGTATACACTTGCCTAAGGGCCTGTTTTCATATTGATTAGTATTTAGTACGAGTGTATACATTTATTGCTACTAAACGACATTGAATGTCACTGTTTACAATTGTTTGGTTGAATTAAATTTAATGCCCGTGTTACAACAACGCTATACGCAACATTTAATTACTTTTACAAAAATAAAAATAATTATTTAAAAAATTTTTTTTTATTTTAAATTAACTATTTATGCCATTTAGTTTCCTTAAACGTACTTATCCATACCCCGGAGTTAACGGAAGTCAATAACATAAAAACACGGTGTATAAATGTACAGTTTCATCTAAACCCTAGCGAATTATTTCAACACCAATTTTTTTAGTTATAAATAAACGTAGCACATATTTAGTTATAAGATAATACATACATGTTTAAAAAATAATTACAGCCCTGAGCCTAATGGATCTGTATTAAAAAGAAAAGTCATTTATCACAACTTTCCTTGTCGAATTATATTTTGTGTATATGTGGGTACTAGATTCGTACGAGCATTTACTTGATTTGAGAAAAATATCACCTTTTAATATAACAGGGTGCCTAGCGAAGGTGACAATAGCTTGCGCTTCGACAACGAAACGCTTTATGTCTTTATCAGTGTTGCAAATTAGTGACAGTTGCGTTTCGTTCGCTATGGAGCGTAAACGATTGGCGTGTTAGCTAGCTGAAAATGTGAATTGTATGGGCGCTGTTTCCTAGGCATTTATGATTTAAAATTAATATTCAGTCAATGCTGGTAACATGAAGAAAGTTGCGCCTTCAGACATATTCATTTACAACACTTAGAAAACTTTTAGTACGCATACAAGACTCGCTCGTTAGCTGTAATTAAATGCTGCTTGATACTACACAGCCAGAACAAAAGGAAAATACCTCACGTATTTACGACAATACATTGTATATTAAAACGTAATTTGAAACATTCTCAAATTTGGATTCTTAGTACAATGTATAAAGAGTATGCCTCCGGCGAAATTCTTCAAAATGCAAAATGTAATTAAACTAATTAATTACAGAATACGGGTTCGTTTTAGCATGTGTCTAATTTCACACACACTCATTAAGAATCGCTGTCCTTTTTGAAACTGTCATTAGCAGAGTGATTAAATAGAACACCAGCATCAGGAGCAGAAATTAATACACCCCAAAACCACAATTAATATCACACCATAACAAATGCGTTGAACTTTTGCTGCTTATTTAACGACTAATTTATCAAACAGACGAACAGACGCGAGGACACAAAGTTGTGTGTGCCAGTGGCGAAATTAGGCATTAATGTTTCTGCAAAGAAAATTATTCAGGAGCCGCTGGTTTTGGCGCGGTGGCCGGCGGTAAACCTAAGTTGGTTGTTCAATGGCGGCACTCAACCAATTGGGGGCATCTGCTTTTGTTTACTCCCCCTCTCTGCGCCCCTCGCCCCCCAGAGGTGGTAATTAATATTCATAATCGCGTTAAAGAAACAGTCCAGTTGACGGTGCAATTTTACTGTTCAATTATCACGATTTTTTTTGTTAGCTAATTAATTCGACAAATTGCTATTGATGAGTTTATCATTTTGTATTTTTTTTTATACTATCTACGTCGGCGGCAAACAAGCATACGGCCTGCTTGATGGTAAGCAGTCTCCGTAGCCTTTGTACACCTGCAACTCCAGAGGAGTTACATGCGCGTTGCCGACCCTAACCCCACCCCCCTCGTTGAGCTCTGGCAACCTTACTCACCGGCAGGAACACAACACTATGAGTAGGGTCAAGTGTTATTTGGCTGCGGTTTTCTGTAAGGTGGAGGTACTTCCCCAGTTGGGCTCTGCTCTAGATCTGGAATGACATCTGCTGTGCTGTGCCCTACCACACAAGGCGAGATGACATTCACATTGCCCATACCTCTCTTTTGGACGTAGTTTAAGGACATACCCGGGTCCAAAAATATGCGTATGCGGGGTGTATGCGGAATGGACGTAACGTAATTGAATTTTGCTTTAGTGTTTTGCGGTATACCAAAAACGTAATAAGTGCTGTGTATGAATAGCTATTAAAATTTATAATTAATCGTGAAATCCTAACGATTTGGATTCTTTATCTAATTTGGTGTCGTATTTTACAAACATGATCATACTCGTGTTAATAATGCATTAAATTGGTCTGTGAAATTATTTTATATGAAAAGCTTCATATGTTTACGTGCACGTACAAATTAGCTTAAATATATACCTACTTACGTTAATTTCCCGGGTTTCGTGTGTCAGATTTAAAAGAAAAAACAAACATAGGCTTACATATTATGTATAATTATCATAATAAAGCACCCACATAATTAAATTCTCTCTAGTTATAAATTAAAAGCCTCTAGTGTAATTTTAATGAGTATAAAACATACTTAAAAAGGGTTGATGGTAATAGCCTCACGGTCCTTTTATCTTGGAAATATTGTCAAGGGCAAACCCTGAAATTTTACCTGCAGGTAGAGTTTCAAATTTTGTTTTAAATATATGCCTCTTTTTTAACACATTTATATTAACTTCACATAATACTTATAATATTAACCATAGGTATCGCCAGGAGAGTTGAGGTGAATTATTACACGGAGTATTAATCGCAAAAGCAGTATTGAATGAATGAATCTGGCTTAAGCGTACGATATTTAGCTAAAAAAAATCTTGTCGAAACTTTTAGGTCCATCTTGCAGTTGGCGATACTTATTTTTACTCTTTGAGTTGGCGGTTCAACTTGCTATCTATACGAAAAAGAAACACTCATTTCGAAATCTCGCTGTCCTTGCATGTTTTTTGTTGTGTGCGTGACTTCAACTCTAGTGCTAATAGCACCCCTACTTTCTGGTTAAGTCGCAGTCGAGTAAAATGTTAATATTGGGGTCGATCACGTACAAATGTATAGTTAAAAGTGGAATTCATATTCCTCCGAGTTTCCTATTAAGAGAATGTCCCATGGAAGTGTATAAGCGATAAACTTAGATTCAGCAAGTATTTTCTGTAACAAGATGTATTTTTTCCGCAAAGATACCCAGGCCTTTTGGTGTAGAATTTAATAAGCTTTAATGTTGCCTCACACTTTATTTTCATAAATATAGTAGATTTAGAGTAAAACGCGAATTTCTCCTGGATGGTACACATTTTCCAAGATGGCTGCAATTCCTCGAGGTCCCTAAAAGTCAAATGGTGTGGGCATGAAAAAGGGGACTTTAATTTATATACATACCAAATTTCATAACTGTTCTAGAAATTTCGAGGTTGATCTTAATCCGATTGTGCTATAATAGCTATAGCTGTATCGATCTGAAACATTACTAGTATATATTTACATATAATATAGATGTCAATAAAATAATTTGATACCATCGAGCTGATGGCATAATCGGTAATTAATAAATGTGTTTTTAAACATAAAATTTATGGCAATAACTCATTATCCCAATGCTATTAAATTGAACAATACTACCGCTCGTTGGAAGCTGCTTACTTTTCAAACTTACGAGTACCTATATCAGTAATAATTATTGTGGTTGGCGATATTTACGCTGTATAATCCGATTATATTGTCTGTTGATAATGCGTTGAGCGCTAATGAGCTGCTGAGAATATATTCCATACATTTTAATCTGATATTCTAGGTACAGTCAATGTATGAAATATTGGCACGGACAAAGTGCCAATAACATGTAGACACTACTTCAATGTATTCGTAAAAGGTTGGTTTTATTAACAATTTAATTTCGTTTAAGTAAATAATAATTTGTAAAACGTGAAAGTTTAAATCGGTCTTGACAATGTTTTGTTTTGAAACGCAATAGACCTCGCCGTTTCAGCTATCGGCTTGAGCCGATTTTTTTGGAGCTCTTATTTGGTCACGACAAGAATTCCATAAATGAACATTCAACACGTCGCGTGAACGCACAGAACGTATATGCCAATGTACAAAATTCATCCACTTTATAAAGCGACCGATTTATCGGTTTTGTTCGAATGATGGCCGTCAACGCCGTCAAACGCATAATGGTGTCCTGATTTATATCAACATACCCGTCAGTTATCACCGCTCTATGACCAAACGTCGTATATCGATGAAAATCCAACAAAATTACAACTTTTTTGGTATCGCATCGTCAAACTAAAGCAAATTACAGGGCTGAGTGGTGTGCCTGGAAAATGTTTGTCTTTTGATTGTTTATTTCAAACCAATTTGAAACTAGATACGACTATATATTGTTGTTGTATTTTATCGACAGTGTATTATTATCACAGTAGCAAAATACATAGGGGAGATCGGGGCGAAAAGTGCCGGGGGTATGTTGCTCCGATGCAACGCAAGTCACTGCAAGAGCCGTTTTAGTTGTTTCCTTTATGGTAACGCTTAAAAGATGCTAGTGTGGGATCTCTCTTACCTTTTTTTTTTTTTTTTTTTTTTTTTTTTTGACGCAGGGGTGAATGCCTTTACGCATCATCGCCCCCCCGGGCGAGGGAAGCCCATTCGGGGGGCGGTATGTGGGACTCGCTCCTTCCGTAACCCCCTCTGCTATTCAGAGGGGGAGGAGGAGAATACCCACTAACCTCCCCTGCGGCGTTTCCGTCCATGCCGTTAAGGGGGGTGCAGGGGGCTCGCAAGCACGTCACCTCAGCACCCCCCCGGCGGTCCCGACCCGGATGACCCGGGACTTCACACCAGTTTGGGGAGAATCAGCAAACGCATAACTGACTCTCCCCCCTCCCATGTAGGGCCGTGTTGCGGGTCCCTCACCCGCTGCCCTACTGGGGTATAGCGCGGTTCACAATGGCGAACCGCCTAGCCCTCCTACCCGCTCGTTTTCGCCTTATCGGGAGCGCGTTTGGATCCTCCTCGCGCTCCCGCTCCTCGACCTCCTTTTGCGAGACAACCGCGTCACAAAAGGAGGTCACCGCCTCCCAGGATCTTTCGCTGCCCAGCATGGCCGCCACGACACTGTGCAGCGAGAGATCATTGGTCCCGATGGCTACCACCAGCGCACTCCGCTCCACCGCCCAGCGATTGCACACCTGCAGGGTGTGCTGGGCGGTGTCGTCCGTCTCGTCACATTGATGGCAGGATTGGGTAGGCTCGCGACCGATCAAGTGCAGGTAGTGACCGAAGCACCCGTGTCCGGTCAGTACCTGCACCAGTCTAAACCCAACCCTGCCGTGCGTCCGGTCAAGCCATCGGTCTAGCGACGGGAGAACTGCCCCTATGGTGTAGGTTCCATAGGGGGAGCTCTCCAGGTCCTCCTTCCACTTTTCACGCATTCTCCTCTGCGCCATTCTGCGTGCCTCCCTCACTTCTTCAGGAGCAGGGAAGTCGCCCGTCTCCCTGCTCCTGATTCTCCGTCTGTGCGCATCAGCGAGCACCTCAGCATCCAGTTCCCAAGGGGAGGTGCCCGCCAATACGCACGCTGCCGCCCAACTCACCGTCACATAAGCCCTGCAGACGCGTACAGCTATTACCCGTTGGGGCCTCCGAAGCAGGGCTTTGTTCTCCCCATTGAGTTTGTCGGCCCAGATCGGGGCCCCATAGAGGGCCATGGATCGGGCTACTCCAGCGTATAGACGTCTGCAGGCATGGGACGGTCCTCCCACGTTGGGCAGCAGCCGACCCATCTCCGACGCCGCCGTCACTATTCGGGGAGCAATTTGGCGGAAGTGCTCCCCGAAGTTCCAACATCTGTCCAGCGTGAGGCCGAGGTACTTTATATGGGGCCTCACCTGGACATCCTCGCCGGCTATTCTGAGGGAGGACCCGGCGGGCACCCTCCAACCTCTCCTCGCAAAGACTATTGCATCAGTCTTTGCGAGGGAGACCCTCAGTCCTAGGAGGCGGATCCTATAAATCATGAGGTCCGCCGCCACTTCCGCCCTCCGCATTGCCTCCCCCAGGTCTTTACCCCGAATGGCCACCATCGTATCATCGGCGTAACACATGAGGGCCATCCGGGGGAGCAGCTCTGCTCGGATGGCCCAGTCGAAGCCGATGTTCCACAACAGGGGTCCAAGCACCGACCCCTGGGGAACACCGCAGGCCATCCGCCTTTCCAGTCGCCCCTCGGGCGTGCTGCAGACCACCACCCTATCTGACAGGTAGTGGTCTACAACTCGCCTCAGGTATGGGGGCACCTCGTGGTACCTCAGGGCCTCCCGTATCACCGAGTACGGGAGGGTACCGAACGCGTTGGCAATGTCCAGAGACACCGCAATGGTACCCTCCCCTCGCTTCAACGCATTCTCACGGAAGGCCCGAAGTGCCCCCAATGCGTCCATCGTGGACCTGCCGCTTCGGAACCCATATTGGCGTCCAGTGAGATTGGGGCCCGTCTCCTGTAAATGCCGGTTAATTCTTGACGCCAATATGCGTTCCAGCATTTTGCCCACTTCGTCCAACAGGACTATTGGCCTCCATCCGGATGGGGAGTCCGCCGGCCTGTTCTCCTTCCGGAGGAGGCACACAATACCCTCTTTCCAGCACCTTGGAAACTGTCCATCTTTAAGGCACCGATTAAAGATGGATTGGAGACAGTCTCCAAGGTGCTCCATCACGATGGGTAGGACCCTCCCATGGACCCCGTCTGGGCCAGGGGCTTTCCTGCAGGCCCTAACCCTGTGGGCGACACGGGCCATTTCGCCCTCAGTCACGAGGGGCACCTCCTCAGGGTCCAGCGGCTCCTCCTCCCCGGGGACCACCATTGCAGGAGGGGCGAAGTCTGGGGCTGGAGGGAACAAACCTTCTAAAATACCCCGGAGGGTCCCCATGTCCATGGCATCCATGGGGGCGGCCTGACGGAGCTTCTTCCTTACAAGTTTATAAGGCCGTCCCCATGGGTCCTCATCTAACGAGGCCAAAAAGGCCCCGTGCGCCGCATCCTTTGCCTTGGCGATGGCAAGGTTGAGGGCCTTCTTGGCCTCATTCAGCGCCCGGTGGTACGCTTCCAGCTCCTCCTGGGTGTGCCGCCTCCTCCGACAGCGTGTGAATTGCCGTCTCGCGGCATTACTGGCATTCCGGAGAGCGGCCACTTCCGGACACCACCAATACGTCGCCTTTTTCCTCCGAGGAGGCCCCGCTCTCCTCATTGAGGCGTCGCATGCCCGTGTGAGGGAAGCGCGGAAGCCAAGGGCCATATTGTCCACATTGGCTTCCTCTGGCATTTGACGCCCCCATCTAGCCTCCACCATGGCCGCCTCTCTGGCCTCCTCCCGATCCAGGGTGGCCAGGCTCCACCTCGGAGATCTCCTCGTGTCCCTCGCTTGCCTGGGCTGTTGACCTTGCTGGGCCCTGGAGACCCTCATTCTGATGTACAGATGATCAGAGAGGGTCTCGGTGTCCTCCAGGACACGCCAATCCGCAATGCTCGCTGCCGCCACTGGGGAGGCCAGAGTGATGTCAATAATAGACCCCCCCCCCCAGGCGCACGCAAGTGTTGGCTGTGCCCTGGTTCACCACTTCAAGCCCCAGCCCGACCAACCACTCGAGGAGCTCTGTTCCCCTGGGGTCGGTCCTAGGGGAGCCCCATGCTGCGCACTTGGCGTTGAGATCCCCCAGGACCATTATGGGGGATGGAGCCGCACCAGCCACCGCCCGTCCCAGCCTCTCCAGGTAAGCCTCGAACTCGTGTAGTGGCCTATTTGGGGAGAAGTACACGCCAATCAATACAATGTCCCCCAATCTGGCCACCACATAGCCAGGGCCCGTGGAGACTCTGGAGAGGGGCAGACCGCCCATGGCCGGCGCCACAATGGCCACCGTGGCTTTCGTGCCTACCCCGTCACCCACCTAGTTAGCCTGCTGCGGGACATAGTAGGGCTCCGCTACAGCAGCCGCAGCAACCTCCCACTCCGCCATGTACTGGATCATAAGATCTTGTGCACGCGCGGAGTGGTTGAGGTTGCACTGGAGCAATTCCAGGTTTTGTCTAGGAGGCATTAACTTTCCATGCGCTGCTGATCCGTCCGGTTTTCAGGTTCATTCCTGGGCGCAGCCGCTGCGGAATTTGCAGGACCAGCAGCGTAGGCCTCCTTTCCTCTGATTGGTGGGGGGGTGCAGGCTAGCCCTCCCATCACGTGTCCCGCCTTTAAACCGGCATGGTGGCATACAGCGCACCAGGGGGCCGACGCGGAACAGTCCCTGCTCATGTGGCCTGGTTTGCTGCATCTGTAGCACCAGCTGCCCCTATCCACCGGAGACGGGCACAGAGGCCGCGTATGTCCCGTCCCCATGCAGCGGTAACAGCGCAGAGGCAGCTGTTCCAACGCCTCCACCCGGGCCGCAGACCACCCGACGACTATGCGTCCTGCTGTGACCACTACCTTGGCCGCTGTCAGTGGGCACCGCAGGATGACCGAGCCGGTCCCGTTGGCCGCCATCCGTATTGCCCCCACCGACACCTGGTCTTCTAGGCATCTGCCTCTGGCGGCAACCTCCTTTTTTAGAATCTCCGGAGTGACGGATTCGTCGAATCCGGAGATTTTGATTTCGGCCTTCTTGACCGGCCGGTAGACCTCAGCTACATCGCCCACAAGACTCCGGAGCCGGTCCACCAGGTTGTCCGCCGCCTGACTGCTCTGCGCCCCTGGTACCTCTATGATACGCGCCCCTGTGGCCGTTCTGCGCACATTCAGGTGGTCCACGCCCAGCTCCGCCAACTTAAGTGTGGTGGCCCTCTCCATAACCGACCTGTAGTCGGTTTGGGCGTCCGGCTTGAGGGCCACAACAACCGCCGCCATAGTTGGGGCCACTAATTTTGGGGCTGCCACCTTCCTCTGGGTTTGCTGTGGTTGGGGCTGGGGAGGGGCCTTAGCCTTAGCCTTGCCCTTTTTGACCACAGTGGACCACCCTTCTTGTTGGGGAGTAGGCGGCGCAGGTGGCGGCACACTCGGGCGGGCCTGTCTTCCCGGTACCCTGGGCGCAGGGATCGCCGGCTGGGGTTTTTTGCCCCTTGGTTTTGGGACCGGCCTGGTTTGGGTCTGTCCAGCCTGTGTCTGCCGCAGTGGGGGCGCTTCAGCCACTCGGGACGCTCCTGCTGTTTGACTGGACGCCATTGGGGAGGCCAATTGAGATGCCCCTCCAGCCTTCCTTTGTGTCCTTGGGACACTGGGTACCTCCGCTTGGTGCCCCGCCACATCCAGGTCCATTTCCTGGTCCGGGAGCGTCCTTCTCCTATCAGCCGCCAGTGGTGGTCGGCGGATGGGCTCCGGCGGCAGTCGTCCCTCCACACTCTCGAGGCGGGCATTCACCATGTTCCCCAGGGATTGGAACATTTCCCTCTGGAAGCTCCCCAGGCGGACCTCCATGAGTTTGCCCAATTCCTCGAGAAGGGTTTGCGTCTCCGTCTCCGTCCCTGCCCTGATTGGCTCCGCCTGCCTGCGCTCAGAGAAGGCCTTGCGCAGAGCCTTCGTCTCCAGGCGGAGGTGCTCCAACTCACTCCTCATCCTTTCGTTGTCCGCTTTAAGCGAGCGGACAACTTCGGACTCACCGAGCGAGTCTGCCAGACTCATCAACTCCCTACAGGCAGAGTTGATTCTCCCCCGTATGTCGCCTTTTAAATTTTTACTTTTGGCCGCATCACTTAATATCTCCCGCGCACAGGCCTTGATGCGGCCGCCAGGAGTTTCATACCCCTCCGAGTTCTCCCCCATTTGTACTGGGCTCCGCGAACGCCTACCAGTGCTCCGTCTCGGTTTCGGACTGTATGGGACTTCCGTCTCAGATACCGTCTCATAGTCCTCCAGTTGCGCCTTGGCGGCGCTGAGTCCCACGTAGTGCCCTTTGCCACGGCCACGGCGGGAAGTACTCAGTTTGCGCACTGGCGTCTCACCCTCGCTGTCCTGGTGGTCTCTACCCCTTTTCTCCCGTCTCTCCCTGATATTCCCCCCTGTTTCGTCCCGGTTCGAGCTCCTGGCTCCGTCCGTCACCACACTGCCCCACTCGTCAGTAGACGTCTTACCCTACTTCTTCCCCCCGACCAGAATCTTCCCAAAGTAGGGGTGGGGGAGACATCCCCCCCCCCAATATACCCCCTTCCAGAGTCCTCGCCGTCCTCGACTTCCTGGCTAACCTCCAGGCTCGCCTCCCTTTGGGACACCGAGTTGGTCCCCATTCCTCCAGATCGTCCGCAACCCCCCCTTTTTCTTGCTTCCCCCCCTTCTCCTCTCTTATCCCCACCCGGATCCGGCGTTTCCCCCACCAAAACCATGGAGGAAGCGACCGCAAACACCAATTCCGCAAAAACGGTCAAGTGTGATCTGTACCACACTCGACAAACTTACGGAATTTGGGTTCAAAAACTATTTTGTCCCCCTTCCGGTTGTCCGAAAATTTCGGGACGTGGGTAGAATACGGAGTTTGACCTCCCCTATCCAAATTCCCAAACGCCCGGACACCAGCTAGCCACGTTCCGACGCTATCCCTTTTCAAAAGTTTACCAACTTATGAAAAGTAGTTGGAAGCGCCGCAAAAACAGGAATAGCAATCTTGTTTTTGATTTATAACTTCTGACCCTGATGTCAGAAAATTATAAATCGCCCGTCACAAGGTAGCTCTTGCCCTTGCCTGGTTACGCCCGTCACTACAAAAGAAGAAAACAGAAAGAAAAAGAAGATAGAAATTTTTCCAAAAAATAAAACAAGATTCGAAACTTCAAAACAAAGAATTGTTTTCTCTATAACTCCGGAACCAGGAGTCCCAGCGTTACCGAGAAAACGGAAGAAGAAAGAGAAAAAGAAATGAAAAATTACCAGACTAAAACAAAGAACAGAAAAAGAAAGAAAAAGAAGATAGAAATTTTTTAACAAAAACCAAAAACCGCACAAAAATCGCTCCAAACGAAAAACACCAAAAGTCCAAAAATAATGCCAAGTCGTCAAGTTAGATGCGTTTCGATAACCGGGATGAATAGCCAAAAATTGTTAACGTCTACTCTCCAAAAATCACCGAAATCGCACTAGAACACCTCACGAAAAAACCTCCGGGATCTCTCTTACCTAACCTTCCAGTGATAATTTAGCCTAATTCGGAATCTCCTCGGACGAGCCGTTGTGCTGCTTAACACAACATCCCTTTATGTCGACATGTGAATACACATGTGTATATATACATAATTATAATAATGCTACCTGTTTACATGCTACGTGTCAAGGAAAACAGGCATTATACGCGACAAATGTTTTCACATGTACAAGACCTTGTCTCCTTGAAATAAGGATTTATTTCGCCTGGCGTAAATGGATTGATTATACAGTATACCTGTATATACTCCCTAATTGATCGGATGAAGCTCTGTTCAGCGAGCATTGCATTAATCTGCATCCGGTATGCAGGTAGCTTAACACTCTGAGTTGAGGAAATATGAAATACGTTCTTTTGATTATTAATCTAACCGTCCGGCTTAAATACTTGCAAAGTACATCGGAATTAAAAAAACTTAATTGACTTAGCGAATTAGAAGCGGGAGCTTTGCTTCGGCAAATATACTTTTGTACAGTCAAGTGTATAAATATGGGTGCACACAAGTTACTCAAAAATATTTGCCATAGCCATCATAAGACCTGTCGTCATGTATGGATCAGAGTGTTGGGCCCGAAAATTGACGGATGAAAAGAGATTGCACGTAGCGGAAATGAGAATGTTAAGATGGATGTGTGGTGTGACAAGAATGGATAGGATAAGGAATGAGTATATAAGAGGAAGCCTGAAAGTTGCACCCATAATAGATAAAGTAAGAGCGAATCGCCTAGCGTAGTATGGGCATGTGATGCGGAGGGATGAAAGTCATGTGACGAGAAAGGTATTACGAATGAATGTGGAGGGATGGAACGGGAGAGGAAAACCTAGGAAAAGGTGGATGGATTGTGTGAGAGATGACATGAAACGAACGCTAGTGAATGATGAGATGACGGGCGACAGAAAGATATGGAAGAAAAAGACATGCTGCGCCGACCCCAAATGAATGGGATAAGGGCAAGCGAATGATGATGAGTTATTAACAAGCAGATAAGTCTGCGAGCTATACTTCAAATTTTATATTAAAGGAAAAAATGGAAAAAGTTACGGTCCCGGCAGGATTTGAACACGCAACCTCTGCAATCCGTGCGTTGCTCTTAACCAATTGAGCTACGGAAGCCTTCCAGGACCTCGCAAATCTTTCCATTCCTTCCCTTATCGCCGTATCGCCTTTGAAGTGGCGTATAGCGACATCTACCGAAAGATGGAAAGGAGGTTGCGGGTTCAAGTCCTGCCGGAAGCGTAACTTTCTCAATTTTTTCCTTTAATATAAAATTTGGAATATTCCCCATAGCTCTTATGTCGGTGAATTAAAAGTTATAGGACATATTTTTGAGTAAGTTGCGTGGACCCATATTTCTACACTTGACTGCATGTTTCTGGTGTTCTCTGCAGGTCGCATTTCTTAACCAATTCTCATTAAAGTTTGCGACAAGTTGCTGACAAGTCAGCTTGCTGACAAGTTGCAGGTTAGTTGTCAAACTGATATAATCGCTAACGTCTGCGTAACTTACTTTCTATAAATCTCGCTCGCACAAATATGTGAGTATGAGCAAGATGCATAGAAAGTAAGTTACGCACGCGCTAGTGAATATGTCAGTGTCAAACTGGTGGTAGGCTAGGTACACACCGCGTTATTTTTTCCCGTACCGTATACGGGATTTTTCCCGTACCGTGTACGGGATTTTATCGAATACCGTTGTGACAGCAAAATTTGTATAACAACTTACAAAATCGTTCATACGGATAGACGGCTTTATAATAGGGATACACGATTAACGCTGAAATTGCCAAAAAACGGTCAGTTGTTCCATACGAAAATCCATTTGTATGGAGACCAGGTTTTTTTGTGATTCCAGTGTTACTGCTACAGTAAAAGTTTGTCAACAACAGTGACTTACATATATCTTTTATGGTGACGACCAGTTTGGCCTAGTGGGTAGTGACCCTGCCTACGAAGCTGATGGTCCCGGGTTCAAATCCTGGTAAGGTCATTAATTCGTGTGATGATCATGGATATTTGTTCCTGAGTCATGGGTGTTTTCTATGTATTTAAGTATTTATAAATATTTATATATTATATATATTGTTAAGTACCCTCAACACAAGCCTTATTGAGCTTACTGTGGGACTTAGTCAATTTGTGTAATAATGTCCTGTTTAATGTTTCTTACCATTACGTATGGTCGCCAACATGCCCCAACACAGACCTGCCTGTCAACCCATGTTATAGGTAAAATTCGTTCACCATATCAATCAATGACACTTCTGATGATACTTCGCTGGCTCGGTCACCTACTCAGAATGGGGGAGGATCGCGTAGTCAAGGAAGCGTACTTGGGGCGACCAACCGGCCGTCGACCGATCGGGCGCCCCCGGTACCGCTGGTGTGATGTCGTGGAGGCGGACCTGCGTCGGCTGAATGCCAATTCATGGCAGGAAACCGCGCTGGATCGGGACAGGTGGCGTTCTCTCGTTTCGGAGGCCAAGATTCTTTTTGGATCGCTGAGCCAAAGCAGTCAGTCATATCAATCAATACTACACAGGCAACATTTTCACATTTTCTAGCATGTCATAGTTAACAAGTATCTGTTGCTATTTCAATACAAACGAAATATAAATCTAACCGCAATTGCAATTAACATTCATGTTTTGCGAATAGCAATAGGCTTGTTTGAAAGGTTTTACGATATTTAGTAAATAAGGACATAAGCGTATTTATTTAATTTACATACTCGAAACGAAAAATCGAATGGATATTTATATTATTTTATGTGCATGGAAGAAGAGAAAACAGCAACACACATTGTCCTAGACTGCAAACAGGTTGAAGTATACAGGAAGAAATAGGTACCTAGGGACTCCGTGCACACTAAGAGAGGCAGTTAGCAACCTGAAAACTTTGCTAGGCTTCGTGGAGGAGCTGCGGTGGTTAGAGTAGCGCTACCTCGTTTCACGCAAAGGCACAATGGATGTCGATTTGAGGAAAATGCCCAGAAGCACTAACTATACTATTTTATTTGCGTCTGTGGCAAACAAGCATACGGCCCACCTGATGGTAAGCAGTCACCGTAGCCTATGGACGTCTGAAACTCCAGAGGTGTTAGGTACATGCACTTTGCCGACCCTTTAAAAACTTTTGTACACTCTTATTTTGAAGAACTCCATACTGTAGACCTTCGGGAAAACCTCGGAAGGGAGCTCATTCCACAGCTGGAGCTTCCATTATCTCAACACCACTCAAGACAAGAGAATTTGTACTGTTCTATAGATAGTGCTATTCAAAAAGACGCGTGTCTTGTCATGTTACTAAAGATTAGATTTGACAAATCTGCACGTCATCATGGATGACACGAACTATGCTATATTATAGGACTACCGTTTAAATAAGTTGGTTAGTAAGAAGTTAAATATTATGTTCAACCACAGACTGGTTGTAGTACATCCTAATGTATAAAGCTTATTCTAAATATGGTTATAATAAGTAAAAAAAAACCTATTATAACCTAGGCTTAGTCTACGGACGGTTAGGATCGCGGCGACAATTTCATCACCACTTTGAGAGCTTTGAGCATCGCCGTCGAGTCACTTGCCTATCGGTGTTAAATCGGATACATTCCTGGGAGTGCGCTTAAAAACTGCACGACCTGATCCCACTTTCCCATTTCCATCATCAGACATCCAGGCGCGGGGAGCGAATGCATCCGTTCGGGGTAAACGTTCCTAAAGAATGGAATGCGCTCCTGCCAATTTGTATTGCCTGATAAATATATTATGTCCTTGGTTTCTTAATAGCAATGGTAACTTGCTTGACTTGGGTCCTGCTGTCTTCACTTTTCATCAGATGTGACTAGAGCCAATCGCTGATCAGTTTATAATAGAAAAAGAGATGGTTGGTAGCCCTTAACTGTGCGTTTCTCCAGAAACTACCTGCCCCGTACAGCTGAACTGTGGATTTAACTGTCAAGTGGTATTTTCGGACCGATACCACTTTCAAAACTTCAATAGCGTACTCCAACGACAACGCAACAAAGTCCCAAAAGTAAGTTATCCTCTGAGATATGTGGTAGACGTGTATTATTCTTCTATACATTTTCCGTAATTTTATCTTTATATAATTCCGCATGCATCGTAAATTAAGAAGCCATTAAAATTAATTCATCCACCGAGCGCTTGTTTGCACTCAAAACACACTCAATTTTGCGGAAAAGCGAATCAATTTTCGACCGACTGAAACGTTGGCAAACTTTGAGAACAACTTCAATAATTAAGGCACAGAACACACAGAGCGGTGCGAATCGCGCTCCGCGGTGGTTGTGAGGTAAAATCCAAAGTGTATAGCAAGGTATATTGTGTGAATTATTCACACGTGCATTGCCTGATTTCATGGTGACACAGAAACTAGAATATATCCAGGCAAACTGGGTTCCATTTCCTAGCAAATGTAAGTCAGATCGAAGATAGTAACTGATTTCTGTGCTAGCAGCGGTGCCACGCCATGTGGGTTCTTTACCTAACGCCCAATACGCACCATGGAAAGCCTCACACGCAAAATATCCAAGCCATTTGTTAATTGGAACCGTGTGGGTGTAATGGAGGAGAATGGCCGGACGCACTATGCTCGGAATATTACATTTCTCGGTCTACTCAAGTGTATAGATAAAGGTTTGCTTTTGTGTAGTCCATTTATGATGTTCACTTGGTCAGATTAAATTTATGAGTTCCAAATATTGGCAGAAGGAAAAATACGTGAACTAATAGTTAAGTATCGGAGCGAATAAATATTTATAGTACATTTAATTAGTGTCTCTGTAAGCTTGTTCTCTTAAATAATTATTTCATTGAGTCATTATTACAGACTGGCTCTTTTATGCCAATTTCCACCATTTTACAAGCTTTTATTTAGTTTCTCCTGTCCCATTGTCTGTCTGTAATCAAATCTTGCATGTTAAATTTGATCCACTTCCCGGTTTCCGATTGAGCTGAAAATTTGCATACATATGTAAGTCGGGTGACAATGCAATATTATGGTACCATCGAGCTGATCTGATGATGGAGACAGAAGGTAGCCATAGGAACTCTGTGATAAAACAACGCAACTGAATTGTGTTTGGGGTTTTTAGAATTGTCTCGATGAGTGTTAGTTGCCTGTGGCAAGAAAAGTACAGTCAGAGATAAAAGCTTGTACCAGAAATGAAATTTTTGCCAAAAACTTATCAAACATTAAAAAAAAATAAACGACAATAATATGCCTTTTGGCATTAAGTTCGCCATTTGTACATTTTTCTTTATGTGTGTAATAAAGTTTAAATAAATAAATAAAAACAATCAAACTACCGAACCTGCTGACACCATTTTACGAGAATCGATTGAGAGAATGCAAGCTGCAGAGGAGAACATCCGGACATACGAAAGCAATTTAGCCCAAACTAAAACGGAATCTTAGCTAAAGCTCGGTCAGTAATCTAGTACAGGTCGGTAAACAGGTAATTGATGTTCAGTGTGATAAATGGACGAGCATGGAGAGACCTGTCTCATACTTAATTTTTCGTCAACATTACACATTTTAAAAATGTGCGAATACCTACTGAGCTGGCTTACCTATTTATTATAGTGTCATTCACGAAGACGCGTGCCTTCACTCGTGTCATCGTGACATTAAAGGTTAAATTTGACAAATCTGCGCATCATCGTGGATGACACGTCATTTAGCTATGCTATCTAATTCTGTCATCAATATACCTAACATATATCATGGCGCTAATCATAAGCTTCTGTCAAATCTGACGAAACTTTGATGATGTTTTGTACCTATCCCTCATTGTGATATATGTTTGTTTAGAAAAAATAAAACATAGATTAGTAAGGGTTTGCTAAGTTTAAAGTGGGTTAGAAGTGGTCAGTAGCCGTACCACAAGTTGACACTTGACGTTTACATTAGCGACTGTAAGCTCGATCGCAGTCCATCTCGCGCGCACTGATATATTGGTGCGATAGAGAGGGAATGCGATCGAGTTCACGTAGACGTTAACGTAAATGTCAAACGCTAACTCGTGGTAGCCGTGCAGGTCTTATAAACACTTCGTCCGTTTAGAAATTTCTGCTGATTGTACTTTGTTAAACCTCTTCTATCAATAAAGCTGTTTGAAATAAGTAATAAATATGGTCGGGAGGGGTTACTAGGCTTGATAGGGTCAGAAATGAACACATACGTGGAACCTTCAAGGTAGTCCCTACCCCCGAAAAGCAGAAGGAATGTCGTCTGCGGTGATACGGACATGTCAAGCGCAGAGATGACGAGTAGGTGGTTAAGAAAGCACTATACCTACCGGAAAAAGAAAGAGGTAGAGGATGGCCCCCAACGACGTGGTGGAGCAGTATGAGGAGAGACTTCCTGATCCGACAAACCTAGATAGAATGTCATGGCGCAGACAAATTAGGAGAGCCGACCCCACCTAAAGTGGGAATGAGCAAAGAAGAAGAAGAAATAAGTAATCAATAACTGTAAGTAATACTAAAACAAAACCTCTAAGTTTTCGCGTGTTGTTGACTCATTATTAAACTTAGTAACAAAATAAATGTAAGCAAAATAATTAAACTTGAGTAGGAAAAAGTTACGAGCTGTAAAAGCCTTGAAAGTCTACAAAAAATTTCATTTTACGGAGACGGATTTTTGCTAATTAAACGGCACGTGTTTCTATTTATAATTACTTAATATAATATTAAAAAAAAAAGAAATAAAACTTACTAAGTACTGAAATTAATGGTACAAAATTTGGCCCAAATCACCGTAAATGGGCAAAGTGACTAGAAGGCTGGCGGTATTTTCCCGCTGTATGGCGATATTTATACGCCTTGCGAAATAGTGGCCAGCCCTCGGTCGCCCAAGACCTCTATTAGACGCGCCGATAAATATTTATAAATATTTTTTCTACAAGTCGACTGTAATGGTTGAATTAAGATTTCCTATACCAAACTAACTGTAATTGGGTACTTTTTATGTATGGGCTCCCAACTCTACTATAATATTCATTTCGAAACAGTTTAGTCAACTATAATGAAATTGACCAATCACAGCTCGTCGCGGTCAAAAGGACGAAACAAAACGATATCTCATATTAATTATTTATTAGATTGTAGAGTAGAAAAAATTGCTTCATAAGTCATAAACGTACATGTGACACCCTTAATATAGCAACATCCATAGACTACGAAAACCGCTTAGCGTTGCTTGTAGGCTATGGTGCCATAATCGGATGGTCGGGCTGGAGACACTTGAACTAAGGAGGAAGTTCTTACTCCTAGTTCACTATCTCTCGATCGTTCACCATCGAGTCGACAGTCCCGAGGTGTTGGAGAAGATGGGATTGATAGTTCCTAAGAGGATACCCCAGGATGTGGACGGGGCAGTAACACCACGCCGCCGGCCATGCCTGTTGCAGCGGCCTTCTGCTCGCACATGCTACGCGAGGCACGCTCCTACCTCACGCGCTCTATCGAGCCTGCATTCAATGCTCGCTCAGTACGCAGATGCCGACATGTTTGCCAATAGTTTAGCGTACCTATGTAATATTGCTAGACACTTTTTGAATTTGAATTATTGTAATTAATTGGCTGAATTTGTAAATTTGATCTTCCTTGACATTTTATATATGCTAAATATTGTAATTAATTGACTGACTATGTAAATTTTATTTTTCTTGACATGATATCTGTTTGTATGTTTTTATTTTCCTGACATCTATTTTTCTAGTGTGTAAGCGAATTGGTGTAGTACTGTAAGCTTGCACTGTGTTAAATAAATAAAATAAAATAAAATAATCGAAAAAAAAACTGTCTAAAAATTGAATTTAGCAAGAAGCAAGTACCAGGGCCTCATGAGTTACGAGGAGGTAACCCGCAGGGCCCCGGTGGCCGAGGCGCGTGCGAGTATGAAAGTATCGCGGCTACTCGCGTGTCTTAAATAGTACTTTTGGTTTGTTTACCTATATGATTCTATTTAAAGTACTGAAAAGCTCTCTATTATATCACGATTGTATAAAATACTATAAAAAGACATACAAAAACAACACAACATGTTTAAAACATATCATAAAATAAACTAACCCAAAGTGCCGCGAGCGGGGCAGCGGTCAAGCTGGACGGCACGTGTAACTTCATTCAAATTTGAATAATGGTTAAAAACTTTACTAATAATATTTGCTTTCATTTCTCATGCTCTGAAAATGGGTCGCTGTTCTAAAACAAGTGCAGAAAATTTTACGTTTCTACTCTAGAGTACTGTACCTACTTTCTGAGGTTTTTTTTATTTAGGTTTGTTGTTGGTTTAGATACCTACTTTTGCTATTTATTTCATTTAATTTAATTTCATTTATTCTTTGTGAAGTCATGTACATTTCAATTAAGATGTTATATATACGAACAAGTCAGACCATGACACCCCGTAGGGGCATACAACATTACTTAAAGCTAATAACAGTACCTACATAATTAACTAACAAAATAATTACAAGAATGAGAAACTTATACTATAGGTCAATTATTACATGTCATATAATATCTTTTTTATAGGCTATAAATTATTATCATTTAAAAAATCTTTAACAGAGTAGTAACATTTGTCAATAAGGAATTTAATTAATTTATTTTTAAATACTGTCAACTGTGGTTCTAGCTTTATATGATCAGGAATTTTATTAGTTATAACTATACATTTATAATTTTCTATTTCTGTATATTTCCAAGTTGGTTTTTGGTAATATTAATTTATTTCTATACTTCGTTCTAGTATTTTCCTTATCTTGCTTTAGTTCGAATAAATCTGGATTTTCCCGAACAAAGAGAGCGGCTTGTAAAATATAGATGCAAGGCAAGGTTAATAATTTAAATTCAACAAAGAAAGGGCGACAACTGTTGGGGATATGCACATTTGCCTGGACACGAATACATTTTTTTTGCATCACAAACAGTTTTTTGGAATCGGTACTGTCTCCCCACAGCACCACGGCGTAGCGGAGCCATGCGTAAGCATATGCGTGATATGCCGATAGTGCACACTTGAAATCTGTATTTGATTTTAGTATATTATGCCCATATAAAAAAATTTGATATTTGTGTTTTAATATGTTCAATATGTTCTTTCCAATTTAAGGCCGAGTCTATTGTTACACCTAGTAATTCACTAGTTCACACAAAACATTGCAATTATTCAATTGAGCTGGAATTATGTATACCTACGTTACCTCAATAATAATGTAATATCATCCTACCATCGATGAGTAACTTTTCTTAAGCCTAATGGCAACGATATCAATAAGAATTCTTAATACATAAATGCCGATTTTAATGGGTCGTTAAAATCGGCTTTATGCCTAAAGATGAATATCTAAAGAAGAGCTCAGTCAGTATTATTACACGACTTTAGATTACAAAAACATTTTTTTCCACTCGTCAACTGTAATGGTTGAAGCAAGATTTCGTATACCAAACTATCAATGTGTACTTTTTCTGTATGGGCTCCCAACTCAAATAAAATATTCATTTCGATATGCTGTAGTCTATAAAAATAAAAACAATCACGTGCCGCCGCGTTCCCATAGAAAAGACAAAGGGGCGCGAGGCGGGACTAAATAGTCGCGCGTTTATGTCTTTTGTACTACGTTTTGTCTACTGAGATACTTACCAATTTTCATTAATTATTTAGGTTTTATAGTAAAAAAAAGGATTATTTTAGATGACCCGTAGAACCCGTACAATAGCGGTATAATCCAGCTTTTCAATCTCGTACCTTATTTAGGCAATGAAGCTTGCTGAGTATGGTACTCGACTGAGAAGCTCTCTATTATATAACGATTGTAAATAGTTTTTTTAAATCTGTACGCTTTAAAAAAATGTTTTTGATAAATACTTTACCTTACATTGATGGTTTACCATTTTAGCATATTTATGCGATTCATCTGACCACACTTATTATTAAAACGACCAACACCAGTGCCTAAATATTTTCATCGTTTTTTTTTTGATACCACGTCGGTTGGCAAACAAGCATACGTCCCGCCTGATGGTAAGCAGTCACCGTAGCCTATAGACGCCTGCAACTCCAGAGGTGTTACATGTGCCTTGCCGACCCTGCGCGTTGTTTTTGATTTATATAAAACAAAGTAGCCGCAATTCTGCGGTAAACATTATTAATTATTTATTAGGTACAATTTCAACAAACAAAAACACACGTTAAATCTTTACATCAAAGTACAGATTGCATTGCAACGGCAGCCAGGTCGCAATCATCGAACGTAATTAAGCGGACAGTACTTCAATAGAAATTGGCATTACGATAGATGTCCATCTCTCCATGCATCTCCATTGGTTGCCTGAGAGTGGCGAGTTTGGGTGAACTGTAACGTAACCTCGAGATATTGTCATCCACACTGTTAAGACGGGGTCAACGCAAAAGTGTAGTTTTTATATTTAATTTTTACATATTTTATCCAGGGGCGAATTCCCCTTGAAAAAAAACGAGACCAGACTATATTTTCAAGGGCAAGCTCTAAGTAAAACCTAACTAGGTTAAAGTAAGCTTGAAAAAAAAACAGTGGCTGTCCGGGAGTGCCGACACAAGTGAAAACTTGAACAATTACGTGTGTATTTTTGGAATCGTCAGAAATTATGCCATCATGCATGTGTATTTATGTACGTACATACACAATATATATATGTAAATACTTATATACCCATGTGTCGGTTACTGTAACGGTAACAGTTTCGCGAATTCATTGTTTTTTTTCACATCTCAAAAAATGCCCAATAAGTTTTTACAAAAAAAATTAGGAATATAATGCCTAATTTTCATTTTTTTTCAATTGATAAAGAAAAAGATAATCGAATTTAAACTGTCGTGAGACATACTAACATTTGACGACTGGTTTGGCCTAGTGGGTAGTGACCCTGCCTACGAAGCTGATGGTCCCGGGTTCAAATCCTGGTAAGGGCATTTATTCGTGTGATGAGCATGGATATTTGTTCCTGAGTCATGGGTGTTTTCTATATATTTAAGTATTTATACGTATTTATATATTATATATATCGTTGTCTAAGTACCTTCAATACAAGCCTTATTGAGCTTACTGTGGGACTTAGTCAATTTGTGTAATAATGTCCTATAATTAAAAAAAAAACAACAACATTAAAGTATGTGTGTGTATGTAATGTCGCACGAGTGACTAAAACATGTGAGTGTAATCCGTAGAATTATTTTAATATTAAGAAAAAGATAGTTTATTATTCAAGTAGACATCTTACAATGCGCTTTTGAACGTCAAATAAAGCTACTCCGGCTCTAACCCTACACCTCTGACCCGAGAAGATTGTTACCCAGCATACCACAGCAGTATAGTTTTATTATAAAATAGCTAATTATACAGCCAAGGGATCTAATGATCGAAATATTTAACAGATTTCTATTATCTTATCTTCTTATCTTCTAATTACCGGGGGCCCTTGCGGATACACTTCGACCCATAGGGATCTTTTGTGTAGTTGCCCCCTAAGGAAAGACCCATTAGCTACTCAAGAGCCTTTTTGACCATTTCCATGTGTCGGATGATGGAGCTTATGGGTAGCCTTTTGAATTCCTTTGGTTCCAGATAGCCTGCTCCAAAGTCCTTCATTCTTTGTCTGGCGAGGGCGTGACATTCACACATTAGGTGTGTTACTGTCTCTTCCTCTTCACCACACATTCGACAATCGGTGTTGTCAGAGTGTCCCATCCTGGCCAAAACCCCTTTGACCCCATAATGGCCCGTAAACATCCCTGTTATAATTTGGAGTTGTCTCCTGCTAAGTTTCCATAGCTTTTTGCTCCAACCGGAGTCTACTTCTTGTATGAAGAGCTTTGAGTGCTTTAGACCCGTCAGACTGTCCCATTCTTTTTGGTGTCTCGTCCTAGTGTGGTCTTTAATAGCCGTTATAATGGTTCCCTGTGAGAGCCCCACGAATGGTTCCGGAACACGAAACAGATTTCTATTAGATTATTTACAGAGTATTAAAATAAAACGTAAATCGTGCGCAACGGCCATATCTTCCATCGCAAGCTTCGCGTGGTGCACTATAATTTAGCTGCTAAACTACCTTCATGTCTCCCCTGCTCGTTAAGCAATTGTAACACTCCAGGATTCTTCGACAATCCATCGCCAGAAGTCATATCTTCATATCCATCAAGTTAACATATGACTATTTGCAATTGAGACAGAAAATAGGACGTTACGGGACTTCGGACGTATTAGGTTACAGGATTGTCTTAGATGGTTGGTTGACAAGGATTTTGATTAAGATGCCTGTGGTCCAGAATTTGCGGGCTAAATCGGACACATAGTCGTTAAGCTTGATGAAAGACAGTAGGCGGAGGCTTAAAGTTTAAGTGCTTTATCGAATGCAGGGAATTAAGGCTGAGATCATTAATAACTGATACATGTATAAAATCTGTGTTTGTGACATGTTATTCAGTCAGTTTAACAACTTTTGACTCAACTATGAGACACACTGACATCGAGAAAATAATTGGCACAGAAAATTTCAAGATTTAGGCGGCTCAAGTTATATTACAATTTCTAATATATTTCTGGATATGGTTCCATAGTGAACATTGGCCGAGTCTCCGTTGTTTCCCATTAAGTTGTATTGTAGTCAGAATGTATTGTTTGTGCGCATTTTCGTTAGTCATAATTTGGTTTTTCTCAGAAACGCGTAACTTGTCAGGATTGGCATGAGACAAACCTAACTTAACCAATCTATAGGATAACGTTACGAAAATCCTGAAAGTTAACTGTTTCAGAATTACGACTAATGATAATCTGACAATCATGACGTAATGATTTTCAATAAGTATGTCAAACAAAGGGATCCGACATTGGCCCTTATGTGGGCAAAAATTTAAAACCTGTAAAATTACATGAAAAAAAAAGTAGATAATGTTTTACTTTAGCTAAAATACAAACTCTCAATTGACTGGAATTCCAACAGTGTCCCTCAAAATACCTAGGTGAGATATTGTAGCTTGGCTCGAAGCTGATAAATTCTTCGAACAATTCCAGTAACGCTTTGACCACCAAAGTCGTCAACTGACGCGCGCGGCTTCAACCCAATATAAAACTTCGTGCACCCCGACAAGGTACAAAATGCCGCGCTGCACATGATAGGCGTGGCGTTCAAATGGTTAACACTCGTAACATACTTCAGGTCCCGTAGGTTCGTGTTTTCCTTTCACTCTCACTGAGCGTTAAGGGGCCCACTGGTTACCAGTTCGCTGGACGATATCTCGGCCTGTCAGTTCGCAAAAGCTGACAATGGCGAATAACTGACAGACCGATATCGTCCGGCGAACTGGTAATCAGTGGACCCCTTTAGCGTGAACGACATGGATGTGCTGTTTTTGAATTTGAATTTGTTGTGAAGTGGGTGATAGACGTGCGAGTAAGTTCGCGAACTTATGGCGCGACGACTTTTTTCGCTTGTAAAGTACGCGTACTTAGGCTGACACACGAGCAAGTTCGCGAACTTACTCTCGCACGTCTATCCGGGACTTTAGTTTTTAAAAAAGAAGAAAGTAATCGCTAGTTTCCCTCAAAAATTTAATAACGAATTTTTAGAAGCAGTTTTCATAGTTTAAAGTGCGTTTTAGACCCTTGTTTGTGATTATTTTCTAGTAAGCGAAAGGAAAAAATGGGATTCGAATCGCTGCAATCCCTAGAGGAAATCCTAAAGATTGCTAATCAAATTATAGAAAAAACGTATTGTTATCTAAAAAAGTGACGATTTATAAAAATATGTTTGTCAAATTACAGAAAACATGACTTGCCTATTTTTGTATACAAATCACAATTTCTGATTTCTTCTTAATGAGAATAACAACCATCTCTTTATCGAAAACAACTAACAAGGTGACTAAATAAACAGACCATATTGTGTACCAAGAAATAAACGAAATTCTACATACTTTCTTTCCGGGTGTATCGGCTTAAAAGCTAATAAGGAGATTGGTCACACAATCACTTTCTTTCCGCTCATTAGGCTATTCACCACACAGCACTTACCGTCTTCTTAATTAGAACCCAAACGACATGTATCCGTATATTTTAAGCTCCACATACGACGTTTTAAATTTGAGGGTAGTTTGCGAGGAGGACTTTGTAAATGAGTGACAATTACCTACAACTAGTGGGGAGTGAATGTTAATGATCGTATTTTATTATTCACAGGGCCGTTTTTATTGAGTATAACAAATTCTTTATGACTAGCGGTTTTAGCAATTAGGTATTTATTTTATGCACGAGGGGTTTTTTATACTACGTCAGTGGCAAACAAGCATACGGCCCGCCTGATGGTAAGCAGTTTCCGCAGCCTATGTACGCCTGCAACTCAAGAGGAGTTACATGTGCGTTGCCGACCCTAACACTTCGCACCCTCGTTGATCTCTGGCAACCTTATTCACCGGCAGGAACACAACAGTATCAGTAGGGTCTAGTGTTATTTGGCTGCGGTTTTCTGTAAGATGGAGGTACTTCCCCAGTTGGGCTCTGCTCAAGATCTGGAATGACATCCGCAGCGCTGTGCTGTGCCCTACCACACAAAGCAAGATGACATTCACAGTGCTCATACCTCGCTTTTGGACGTAGTTTAAGGACGTACGGGTACGAACACGTCTTTTTGGTACAAAAGGGTATTAAGCATTTGCGATATTTCAATCTATAGACGATATTTATTTTTGTTTCCACGTATCAAATCTTCTGAGATTGGGCGACATATCTCAGAACTTATGAGGATGGAGTCGCAATGAAAGAGTCAATCAATATACGTGTTTAATGTGGTGCTACACACCCTTTAGACATTTAAGGCCCTGTTTCCTGAATAAGCTAGGTGCCAGTCTTGCCACTTATGTGACGAATAAAGTCATCGTTGGCGTTTCACAATCTTCAAATAAAGCTCGACTAAAGAAAAAGTCCTAAGTTTTGTAGAAAATTTTATCTGGCAGTTAATTTATTTGTCAAGTTTTGTGTAGCTATCCAATACTTAGACATTGACAAATAAAATTTAATTGACATGTTTCAAAGCATCTAATCTAAAATCATCTTATTCCAGACCTTACCCAAGTTTATTTATACGTATTGCTTACCCGGCTTATCTGAAGTTTTATTCAATAGAAAACAATTTGAAATGTCGATAGTCAATGGCTTGGAAAGATAGGCCGAGCCGTGACGCCTGCCATCGGTGAGTGGCAGGCAATTAGGATCGCGGCCATTTTAAGGCTGAGGGCGCGAGTAATAAAAAGGCTGATAAATTCCATAATTTGGAAGGCTTACGTTGTTTCGTAGTCCAGAGGTCTTCTGCGTAATCAAAAATCTAAACTCCGTTATCTACTGCCCATATATTTCTCGAATGTGCAATTACAATAGAGAGGCAAAGAACGAAGATTCTATTTTTAATTTTCGCGGTAGTTATTTTTAATCATCTGCATGGGTATGATGGATGGCTTTATCCACGTTATAAAATGACGATTACACGATTTTTGAATTTTCCAATTTTTAATCGATATGCATTTTTTTGATGGTTAACTCCATTTAGAAACCAAACACAATAATAAAAGTAAAAGGAAACTGCAATAAAAAATCGTATGAAATCTTTTGAGTTCAACATGTTTCATTCTACCAACTTCATTTAGTCATGAATTACATTATAGAACAGGCATACAAGATACCGGTGTATCAACGACCAACTGTTTCATAAACACGAATCCAGGCAACAATATGAAGATTAATCCCCGCTCGAAATAAAAGCATCGCAAGCTTTTATTGAGATGACTGATGAAGACAGGTGCACTCATTATCCCCCCTCTCCCCTCAAGAGGTATTAGGGCGCTCAGAAAAAACAGTATAAATGGGTTTTCTGAGTAAACGTGGTAATTATGGAATTCAAGGTCAAGGGTTTGGTTTCCGTTCTATTTTCATACAAATTGTATAATCGAATTGAAACTGTCACGAAATATACTAAGATTAAACTAACGTGGTTTTAGTAACTCACGCGACATATTAGTGCTTGAGAAAGGAGACCTATAGGGCTAAGATGGTCGACTTTTTATCATTTGTCACCATGCCTGTCACGTTCTAACAAGTATGTAAGCGCGAAAGTGACGGGCATAGTGACAAGTGATAAAAATGGAACCATGCTGCCACCGCTAGGCTCCCCGAAACACTAAAACACGTGAGTTTAAACCGTAAAATTTATTTTCAACGTTTATTTAAAATAATATCTACTATCATAACATACAAATAGTATAACGATTTAAACATACAGCGCTTTAGCAAGGTAGGTTTGTTAGTTACTTTTATCCCCTCAGAGGGGAATAGAAGCTCCGTGAAGCGGGGCTTCGTCAAATTATTATTATTCGTTATTGAATTTGCAAATTTTTTGGCAGGCCCTCTTTGTATATGAAAAGTATAAACATTATATGACGTGACTATAATATTATATCGTTGTTCATTAAGCAACGTGTAGTTTTGCAAATTGATATATTATACTTAATAATATTGTAAAAAAGTGTTGATGCATTTTACTTTTATGCAGCTTGATCACTTATTTTTATATAACTTGAAATTATGCAATTCGTTTTTATGTTAATTGAACATATGTTTTTAGTTTTCACTCAAAACATTACTCACCCCAGGGTTTTTACTGGTCTAAGGCGGTCTGCAATTTGAATGCAGATACTTCCGCGCTCAGGTGTCCGAGTGGGACATCGCTATACGTGATTAATGCTGTCTCGCTCGCAAATCGGAGCGGCGTGTAGATCCACATACTGTAAAACCACGTTCGACTCACATTACCCTGAGCGCTAGGAACACGGCGAGGTGACAAAGCATGCTCATTACAGGATCCTAACTCGGTGAGCTACAAGTGATATTGCATTTTTATCACATGACAGGACGTTTATACAACACGATTCTTCGACTGACATTTTCTCGGTTGCTTCCTAATACCGCCACACACTCGTCGAATGGCATCTGAAGTAGTGAGAAAGTAGGCAGAGACGTAGTGTGCGAACGCTACCCGTCACACGTAATGCTCCTCATCATGCCCAACTCTCGCTATTTTAACGGTTTTTCGACACGAGTCAAAGGACCCGCAATACCTAGTGCGTGGCCTGAGAGGGCAAAATCGCGGCAGCGCGAGGAACAGAATAAATAGGCACCCAAGGTCCAATTAGGCAAACTAATTCTAGGGCTTGAATTTAAGCTGTCGTCAGTCATATATTATTAAGCTTATTTCACGTTTCTCTATGTATGAAAATAATTTGATGTATTAACAAAAACTATGAAGAAAGTAGGCAAAGTATCTAAGGCAGTATAATCATGATTCAGTGGCTATTTGTAACTTGTAGCATTAATAAAGCTTTACGATGTAGATAGGTAATAAAAGTAAACTTGTTAACTAAGTTTAAATGTTTACTAAGCTTGTAAACGCAACGCTTCATACTCTACATTTCCACAAACAAGATCATGGTCAAGCAACAACGATGAAGATATTATTTGAGCAGCTCTAAAATACTGAGCATAGTAGAACAAAAAAAAAAAACGTTAAAAACAAGTTAACGGACTTGAGTGGACTTAATGAGTGTAGTAATACCTATTAGTTATATAAGAATAGAATCAATCTTGACGCAAGAAATACTTTTGCATTTAAAATCGCAACAATGAAATAAGTCACTTACAAAAGCCGAATTTAATACTTCTTACATTACAGGAATCGTATCATAGCCGTTACATATAAATATCCTTCGACTCTGTCACATGACATCCTTAAGCCTGATGACAGGAGATTACTGAGACATTTGAACCGCAGTCTATTGCTCACTCACGAACCGGTCTATCATTCACTCACTCACTCGCTCACTCGCGAATGGGAGGTTAAGTTTGATTACACTCTGAGTGGAGCACTCAGTCAACATTGGAACTTTTGCGTGCTTTTGCCGGTTCTGATAGTGGATAAAGAATGTTATATTACTTAAGCGACTTTGTATTGAACGATTCAATAGTTTGCAGTGCAAAGTATTATTTTGTTTTGGTTTCGCAGGTTTTTATTTACGTGGTATATTACAAAACAAGACCTCTGTCTTGTCACGAATGAATGTAATATACCATGAATATCTCTATATTCATTTCTCAATTTGTTGAAACTTAATGTAAAAATCTACCACCGTTTTTAGCCTGAACTTCAGTTCAACTTCTCCATTTGTTTTTTTTACTCAGTGCATAGACTAGCTCTTATTCATTAAAATTAGCAAGATCTATCTCTATTATGTAACCTCATGAAGTTCAGACCAGTTTTAGGCTTATATGGGTTAAGATAAGTAGATAATTGATGAAATTTTAATTGGCTGGCTTCGGATCGACCAAGGACACAACTTTATCAGACTGCACCGACAAGAGCCCTGCTCTTAAAGTAAACAAGAAGAATTTTAAAAAAGATCGTTCGATAACCAAAACTTGGTGTCTATAGATGAATAAAAATTTGGTTTTTAAATTTTGAGCTTCATCGGAAACGTTAAAATCGTATTCAACCACACACTTGCTTTCCAACGCGAACCAAACATTTACCCAAGACGCACTGATCAAATTCGAACTACTTTAGTATTCACCAACTTCGGCACCAGCGTACGTGTTTATAATTTATTTCAATATCAACACAACTCCGCTGCTATGATCAAAACTTATTAATTCCTACAACCGAATAGTAACTATCCAAGGTCTCTTGAGGTTCAGAAACAATACAGTACACGAGGCCATTAACATGATAACGAGCTGGGCCCAAGTTCCGGGTGGAAGTTACGGCACTTGGAACTGAGTTGGACAATAATAAGTGGCATTATTAGGTTTAGATTTTCGAGCAACTATTTTAGATTTGCGTAAATGATTGGGGACAATAGTTTGAGGGGGTTATTTAGGAAGTTCTAAAACGTTGAAAGTTCTAAGACTGTATTATGTACTCTGAATTTGTTTATCCGTAGAGTGCAATAAATATTTTTATTTGTAGCCGTTAGAAATTCTTGGGTTTTACGATCCCGGCCATTTATAAAGCGTGTGTGGGGATGCAGATTTATTGCAGATCCAACACGTAGGGAGGCCGTTTTGAGAGCTTTGATAACATGTTGTGTGGTTTGTACATCTACACTGAAACCCAGTCATGGGTAAAATTATTATGATTAAAGTTCTAATACGTATGACTTATGACATCAGAATCATTTAATGATAGGTAATTAAAGTACTTAACCAATTTTAATATATGTGACGGTTGTCCATAAGATGGATTTCAATTTGAAGCTATATATTTTAAAACTGAAGTAATAGCGCTTTATTGACACCCGACGATAAGTACCCTTTTGATTGAAAATGGCACAAATTTATACTATAATAAATTATAATCTCCTATTCCAAACATAATTTTCTAAAATAACTGGTTTTCATAAGTACCTACTTGTAAACCAAAGAGAACGTGTTAAAGTTTTCTTTTGTAAGTTTTGTGACAGTCAAGATCCAATACCGATCTGGGAATGTTAATTCTGGTCTGTTATCTCGTTCGTACTTTTATTACGACCAATATTTTTGGTATCCTTAAATTATTTTTATGTGCTAACCAGTCTTAATTTTTGAATTTGTAAATTATAAGTATAAATATATATAGTTTCTTGACAGTCCATATTGGGATACTCTCCTCCAATTGAGGGGGGTTTAAATCTTCTAGGGTTAGAGCCGGTGTAGCTTTATTTGACGTTCATAAGCGCATTGTAATATGCCTACTTGAATCATAAACTATCTTTATATTTATAAATGTTATAAATCGATCTTATACAAACCGACCTAGCCCCACATTAAGCTCAATAAGGCTTGTGTTGTGGGTACCAGTCTAGACGATGAAAACATCCACAACTCCGGAAAATATATTTGTGATACTGATAAGCACACAAACAAATGTCTTTGGAGTTTGAACTTGGGACCTCCAGCTTCAAAGGCAAGGTCACTGCCGACTAAAGAAACCGTGAACAGAACAAAACTATGGTAGGCCGTCAAATGTGAAAAAGTTAAGACCAATCCTTTAATTACTTATGGAGCCAATTTCAGAGCATTCGGTCAATTTTAATTAACGCTCAGTTAATTTCGCTTTCGGGCGTGTTCGCGTTATCGTGGCGCGCCACGTTGAAATTGGAGCGAGGTTGCATATGACACACAAAAATAGTAGTGTGCGGAATTTGGGGGATTTTTGCCAGAATCGACACGCTGTTATTACCGTCGTCAGCTGTCAAGTTGGTGATCGCAATGTGTTGCGATACATGTATACTTTTATAAAATTTAATAGCATTTATGGCTTAACATTGTAGGTAATATCATAACTATAAATGAATACGTACGCATATAAGTCGGCATACAGCTATTACAAGCTTTTATTTAGTTTCAACTGTTCCGTTGTCTGTCGGTAATCAAGTCTTGCTAGTTAAATTTGATCCACTCCGCGGATTCCGATTGAGCTGAGCATACATATGTAAGTTGGGTGATAATGCAATATTATGGAACTCTGTGATAAAGCAATGTGTTTGGGGTTTTTAGAATTGGCTCGATGAGTATTAGTTGCCTGTGGAAAGAAAAACACAGTCAGCGATAAAAGCTTGTACCAAAAATGAAATATTTGCCAAAAACTTTGTAACCTTGAGGGTTTTTAGCATATTTTAGTATTGCATAACGTTACTTGGCAGAAATGTGTCACAATTAGCTTTGTATAGTATCCTTTACTATACAATCATTTCGCAGATTTTTCTAATTCAGAATCATATTTTGACATACTATCGACGATAATTTATAATAGTCTTGTAAACGAATATTGATTTCGCATCATATTTAGGTGGCATAAAGGAATCTCCTTTCATCAGTATATAGTGTGTTTATACGGTGGATCTGTGTGATATTTGTACATTATAAAAAATTCCACGACTTAAATTGCCCGCTTCTGTTAGCCCCTTCTCTTTCCCGTTGTCCGCTTATAGCTTGAAAGTTATAAGTGTCCATAGTTAAAGTAGAACAATATTTTACCTGAACCAAAGGTTTATGCATACTTGGCTGCAAAAGTGCAAAGTGCTCGAAACTATCCGCAAAACTCGTATTCCTCTGACAAATACTGAAGTCGTGCAAGTCGTATAAGGTGTCCAAACTGTCCGATCATTTATCCTCTCCAATTTTATATCTTCTGTTACAGTTTCTTGTCCTTTACCTTTATAAGGAGTGCACTTTAATAGTATTTTATACAATCGTGATATAATAGAGAGCTTTTCAGTCGAGTACCGTACTTAGGCAACGAAGCTTGCTGAGTTGCCTAAGCAATGTACAAGATTGAAAAGCTTGATTATATCACTATTGTATACAATACTTTTTCTACGAGTCATCTAAAATAATACTTTTTTTACTATAAAACCTAAATAGTTAGTAAAAATTGGTAAGTATTTCAGTAGACAAAAATGTAGTACAAAATACATAAACGCGAGACTGCGCGCGATCCCGTTCCCTGCGCCCCTTTAATCTTTTCTATGGGAGTGTAGCGGCACGTGATTGGTTAATTTTTTTATATAGATTACAGCGATTTCTCTATTAGACTACCCGTTCAAAGTAATTCGGGTATTTTTATCCTAGCCCGTGCATTTTGTCTAGGAAAGCTACAATTGATAATGGGATTCTGCGTTGATGCGTCTCTGGACGCAGCTCCATGTCTCGCGCTCCACTTAGGTAGTTTATAAGTTTTTATTTGATTTATTTATTATTATTTGTAAAATTATGATTTTGAAAATACTAACATTAGCTTATAAGTATCTTGATTGATTATTTATGTTACTAACCATTCTATGGAACGTAAAGAATTTACACCATGGTTGAAATGAAATAAAAATAATCAACTGGAATACAGTACTGTAGGGCTAAGATGGTCGGCTCTTTATCATTTGTCACGATGCCTGTCACATTCTAACAAGTATGTAAGTGCAAAAGTGACAGGCATAGTGTCAAGCGATAAAAATGAAACCATGCTGTCACTGCTGTACTGGCATACTGATCGCATTTTGTTTAGTGCAGTCATTTTTCGTTGAATGGGTTGTATTCCAGAATATTGTCGAGTACGTGACGAAATTTTTTAACACCTCAAATAAATCTAAGAAGATGATATGATATGATATTTGGCATGATTAAGTTTGATAACTTACCTTTAAATTGAACAGTGTATAATACAGATTCCTCCAGCTTATAAACATAGCTTCCATACGTGTTAAATCACCAAAAAGTAGTAGTTTTTGTAGAATGTTTGAAGGTATTTTTTCTGTTGCAGCGGGCGTGCGAACGGTGGACGTTCAAGCCGTAGAGGGTATGGTGGCGCAGTTCCCCTGCGACCTGGGCACCGCGGCCAACGACAAGGTCTACATGGTGTTCTGGTTCCGAGATGATGCTGGCATCCCTTTGTACAGGTCAGTGCAATTTAATCCATATCCATATAGTCATAGTCTACCGATGAACTATTTACTGAGACAAACCACATGGCTAATACTCATTTTATTGTGTTCTTAACTCGCTCGCGTCTTTCGTGTAGACGTCGCAAAGTTAAGGGAATCCAAAGCTAATTTTTACGTTTACGTTAAACTCAAATAAGAAAAAAAACGGGATTATATAAGTAAGAGTCTTCAACTTTTATTGTATTGCCCAAAGAAATGAAGTCACCTTTGAGATACGATTTCTCGAAAAGTTGGTTGTATAAGATATGACCGTATAACAGGCACCATACAAGTGATATAATAACGACAGCGGAGCAAAGCCTCGGACAGAAAGACAGACAAACAGACAGACAGACAGACAGACAGACGGACATGGCGAAATTATAAGGGTTCCTAGTTGACTACGGAACCCTAAAAAAAGACAACAGAACAACCATAAAGAATATAAAAAACAAGGAACTTTACATGTCATGCCCAAAAGCAGCACTATTAGAGACTACTACCGTCTCGGCTTCGCACGGGTGACACAAAATCTTAAAAATTATACACCTTAACCTTTCTCAAGAATAACTCTATTGATAGCTAAAATCCGCATGGAAATCCGTCCAGTAGTTATACAATTTATCTTCAACATACATACAGACAGACGCGGCGGGAGACTTCGTTTTATAGTGAGTAGTGATTAGGTAGATCTCACAACAAAATTGCACTTCAGCTTTCAAGATTCTTTTAAGCAGTAAAAACAAGTGTTAAACAAAGTCTTTTAGTGCTTGTCAGTACTAATAGGTCTAAACGAAGGGAAATCAGGTTGTTTCTACAACATTGTAAGCGCTAAACAGGGGTGTTATTGCAATTGCAAGCCATGCTAATAGGGATGTTGAGTTTCATAAAAAAAAATTGTAGCCAACTGCATTCCGCCACTCTAATTTTAAACGTTTGATAACGATGCACGATAATGAAATCTTCATCAACGTGGAATTTTTAATAATTAATTGAATTACAAATCAAATGACATTTCGTACATAAGTTCCGAAAAACTCATTGGTACGAGCCAGGATTTGAACCCACGACCTCCGGATTGAAAGTCGGACGTCATATCCACTCGGCTACCACTAGCTTTTCGGTGAAGGAAAACATCGTGAGGAAACCTGCACACATCTGCGAAGAAATTCAAAGGTGTATGTGAAGTCCCCAATCCGCATTGGGCTAGCGTGGGGACTATAGCCCGAGCCCTCTCGCGCATGAGAGGAGGCCTGTGCCCAGCAGTGGGACGTATATAGGCTGAATTATTTTTTATTATTATTATATAATTGAATTACAAGGAATTTTAGCTTTTTTTATACTACGCCGGTGGCAATCAAGCATACGGCCCGCCTGATGGTAAGCAGTCTCCGTAGCCTATGTACGCCTGCTACTCTTTATGTATTTTTACTATCGCAAATTAAATTTCAAAATGTGGGTAACATTATGTAATTTAATTTGTGATATTAAAAATGCAATATTTAATGAATATAATAATAGTTTAGATTTACAACTAGACTGATCACGCTAACTTGGCAGAAACTTGGCAGCAAGAACGCATATACTCGTATATCCCTAAACGCTCCATACTTGACATAGCACTTGGCATGAATACTTAGCGTGGTCTGACTTTATTCAAGTTTTCAGCACTTAGGAGTTGTCACATATGTGAGGCCATTTAATACGAAGCATTTTGAGTGGAAAGTTCTGGATTTGTCTCTTATTTCTTTGAATAAATCTTGGTCCTATATAGAAATTATATCCTCAAAGGACCATAGAAAGCGACACTGACATGACTTCAATTCGAACGTAGGTACACTTGAGATCAAATAATATATCGTAAATGTTTTTATTTAATTATCATTCGCGCCTTAATTTTGCTTGGATTTGTCTGTAGTGTGAGCGAGACAGATGGACAAATGAGAACAGAATGACATCATTCAAATGTAGGTTTTAAGTTTTATTTCTACTCGCCAGTGCTTGCTAGTGAGTAAGAACACAACTCCAGGACGCTTAGGGTTGTAAGCTCGGAGAACAGCCGGTAAACTTCGCTACCAATGAGGAAGGAAGCCTTACACAAGTTTACTCAATGACCTAAAATGAGTCTAGGCCAGCTCTCTGGCACTTTGTTGTTAAGTTGCTGGAGTATTGTGTAGTCGGTGTTGCTTAGCGGGTTAACGAAAAATAGTATGAGCAACGCTAACTGAAGCAGACGCGTGCGGCGGATTTCACCTACAAATCGTCCGCGTCAGCTAGCGTAGGCCCTTAAAGTTGAAATATCAGTCCCTTCGGACCTTCCGCCTTATGCATTTTACTTTGTTGTAAATGGACAGTGACATAATTAATTTGTTTTCACCACATCAACTGGTAAAGGCCCACTTGATTGTTCAAAAACTAATGAGAAAGTTGCATATTATCCACATGTGGGGCAAAGTAATCAGATGCAAAATTTGAGTCATTTCCTTATGTTAGCTGGTAGAATTGACTTTTAAATGATGATTTTGGATGATAATTTTTTAATTAAGTTCATTTGGATTTGATTTGTTTTTTTTTTGGTATTTCATAGTTAGTATTTTCCTCGCGTAGGTGTGGTGAAAAATGTTGTGTTTCACTCGGAGTCAAAGTTTGTTTAACCCTCGTGCCTTGAAACCCTCGCAACGCTCAAGATTCCACTTCTCGAACCACTCGCTACGCTCGTGGTTAAATTTGGAATCTTTCGCTTGCTCGGGTATCAATATTAGCACGAGCGGTTAAACAACTTTGTCCCCTTGTAAAACAAATAAGTAAAGAAAGATGACTAGAAGATTATAGAAAATCCAGCGGGCCCGCTCTACGAGGGAATCACAAGTAATTTTATCTCACTGACAAGGTACTGTTTTTAAACCCCTTCTTATTTTGCCATCATCGTACTTTCTTTATTCTTTTCCCAACATAAAATTTGACCTACATACGTACTACACAACACACATACTCAATTAAACTGTGAGAAATAAAAACAACATTAATTTAATTCATTGCTAGCCATATTTCCATGGAAAAGTTATACCCCTCGCAACAAAGTTGCTACATTGCGAGTTACCGCTATTATGAGTTGAAGTAGTAAAGTATGAGTAAAACAATGCAAGGCATATTTTCTGAAATTGTTCTACAATTATAACAAAATAAATTGTATACGGCTTTTATAAAAGACTGGTTGATTTGAGTATTTCAAAATATGGCCACCTGTTAAGGTAAAAAAAAGTACCTAACGGTTATGAACAGACAAGGAGTATTGGGATTAAAATAGTTGGAGGTCTCGGGTTCGAATCTCGGTCAGGGCATTTATTTATTTGTGTTTATCACCTGTTCCTGAGATGTAGATATTTTCTATGTACGTATCTAAGTATGAATGTATCTATATAAGTATAAATATCGTCGCCTTGTACCCTTAGTACAAGCTTTGCTTAGTTTGGTGCTAGGTCGATCCGTGTAAGGTTGACTCCAAATATTTATTTATTGTATTAAAGGTGGTTCTTTTCAATGAACACAATTAATTATCTATCCTAACCGTAAGATATATTATGTTTGGGTTGGTTAGTCAATAATTCAAGTCAAGGCTCTAGATAAAGTTTGCCGTGGATCCAAACATACCTGCAATTCTGCTACGTTGGATTGCCGTTATTCTCGTATTTATTTATCGTATCGATTTAATTTGTTTGAAAAAATACTTAATTAATGTTAACTATGACTAATCAAGTAAATTGCGATTGACTCCAAGTCCATTCATCACTGATCCCATTCATTAAGTTTTTGTCCACTCCGTGGAGTTTCACCACAATCAGGCGTCGGAGTGCAGCCGACGGCGATAATTGCCGAAGTCCCCGAACTACTCGCCGAGTGCGGTGGCAGACGGGAGGCTGTTTCTGTTTTAAGAGTTTTGATCATGAGCCACAAACACTGACTGTTCCTGAAGGGGTACAATCAGGAGTCGTCTCATTAAGGCATTTGCTCGCACTTATGAATGCGCCTGAGATGCCTGATGACACTGAAGATCGTCTCATAATAAGATGAAAACAATATCAACATGTTACAACAGAATCGGCCTTCTACTCGCCTAGCGTGCGGTGACAGACGAGGCTATTTTTGTGGCAAGAGTTATACACTTTTAATTACTTCGCTGGGAAGTTTGATGCTTAAGTGAAGAAATGAAAAGTGTACTCCAGAGAGAAACACTACCGTCTAGAATTAAATCAAAAGCCAACAAAAACTACACGTGCATATTGCCTTTTTAAATTTATTCTGTATACATTATTAATATATCGTATTCTATGGTTTCGAAATGAAATATTTTTAATTTTAATCTGTTCTCAATCTTTCGGTTTAGCCTATGGTTGACTAGTAGAGAATGCCTTCTGGCACTAAATCCGCCATTTGTACTTTCATGTATTGTGCAATAATGTTTAAATAAATAAATGAAAATCAGCCTTCCTTATTCAGATATATCTAATTTCAATACATAATAGTGGCGCCCAACGTGGAGCCCCATCTATTTTGGTAACCGTTAAATCAGAAGCAACTTCGTAAAAATGATTTAATTATTGTCTGTTGTGTTGATAAACATTGTGGATTATGCTGTATAGAGCAGTAAAATCGTTTTCAAAAAACTGCGAAAAGATGACCGAAAATTTGGTCAGGATCTTAATGCATGATTAAGACAAGAGGTTTAACTATTATTCCTGTTTTAACACATTAACTGCCAAGAACACGTATGTGTGCTTATTATGCATTGGGAATTGGTCGTTTGGCAATGAAAGTGTTAATGGATTTAATACTACACTTTGACAGCCAGTGACTATTTCAAAATATTGTGACCTATTTTAAGCCATCTATACCTAAATGTATACTTCAAATAGCTAAGTAACACAAGACTAAGCGTTACTTTTTACATGAAGCGTAAAATGAAGACCATGACGCATTGTTTAAAGCCGTAAACTAAGTTGGCTTCACAGTTACAAGTTTTAAGAGTACGTAACGAGGTTCTCCGGTGATCTCAATCTCAATATTCGTGGCGTCATCGCCCTCAATCGGATAACTTATAGATGCCGCATAAAAATACATAATTTTGTGAGTACCTGTAAGATCGCTACTATTTTAGTTGTGACGGCATTCCTATTGAAACTTTTTTTATAACTAGGAATTTTCATTATATTTCTAGTCCTAATTACAAACTCTTTCTAACCTTAACGAAAAAAAATGGCACCACTTTTTTGGGTCCATTTGATTACGTTGAAAATGTAACATTCTATGATTGTAACAAAATGGAGAAACAAAAAAATATAAAATTATATAGAATGTTACGAAACAGTCTTAACTTTTGGCGTATTTAGTAATTTAAAAGTAAAAGCGCATGTATGGTAGCTGCAAGTCTGCATAATATGCTTCTAAATGCGGAATATTGCGGAATCTATAGAAGGTAATCCATGCTCCTATCTTATATAAAACACTGGAACTTCGCCAGTTCGTAAATTACCAAGTGGACAAATTTTTGATAGCTTTTTAAATATTTTTTCGCGAGTTAGGCACTCAAGAAGTTTAATCTTGTGAATAAGTTTTAGCGTGAAGATGACTGTGAGCTAGATAGGGGAATTAATTTAGCCGAGTCTTGTAATATACGGGTGTGACTACAAATTTACTAACATTTTATAAGCAACATTTTCTTTCTTTCATACTGTTGTACCTGACACTTATGACTCGCATTTCAAACATATACAGGTTGTCCTTATACAGGTTGATTAAGCCTCACAGTAAGCTTAAATTAAATTAAATTATCATTTATTTCAGATCTTTACAATCCATAGATTTTGTTAGTTTATCTAAGCTACGTACCTAATAACTAGTGTTAGTATTTACTAATTACAACTAAACTAAACTAAAAAGTAACAAAACAACGTACAGGTCGCCCAGTCACAACTACCAGGTGCCTCCATATTCGACAGTCGCATCTATCGGATAATACTTTCAGAAAGCTGTTGGGACTGCTTATCGCTCGTTGCATAAGCTTAAGTAGCTTAAGAAGGCATATGTTTACTTAAATACATAGAAAACACCAGTGACTCAGAAACAAATATTTGTGCTTATCACACAAACAAATGTCGTTATCGGGATTCGAACCAAAGACCTTCGGCTTCATACGCAGGGCCACTACCCACTAGGCCAGACCAGTCATCAGAGTGGGATGATTAATTAATAGGGTCTGTCACAATTTCTTCTTCGAGATGAGATGGTTAAACTAATGCGGTTTAAAGTATAAGAACGGTAACTTTATTATTAAATAAATATCTTTTGTACATATTTCACAAAATTTAAGATTCCAATACTTAAAATTGACCGCTACTTTGTTTTTATTATTTTTTTAAATTTCACAAATATCATCTACTTATCGCATAATTAGGTTTTAACTTTATTCATAGATTGTTTCCATACATTTTTTGTTTCAAAGTATACTTTAATTTATATCAAGGAAACGGAGATTTTTGTTTACTTTTTACAGTATACCGACAAAACGGTACTACCTATAGGTAGTCACCGGTTAAGTTTAAGTATTAATTATAAGAACGTGTTCAAAGTCAAACTGGAATACTTCAACTATCTCGGAGAGGGAACATTGTATTCACAGTATAACTTATAGTTTATCTTCCTCGAATTCTCTTCTTGTATATCTTTCTTAAACTCCTGGCTCATATAAGCGACATGTTCGCAAAGTTTTGGATTAAGCCCGCTTATCAATGGAGTTATTCATTAGCATAGTGTATTCGCCGTTGCATTGTGTACGAAGTTGGAAGAACTTCATATCACGCGGGCATCCTTAATTCATGAGGGTGGATTCTGGATTTGGTCGAACTGGATTTAATCAGACAAACGTGGTGAATGTTCTTATAAGCTTTTCGTCTGAGTGAAATGTATATGAATATAAAAAAAGTGCAATGTTTTACTCAAAATACTCTTTTGCTCACTTTGGATATAAATAAATAAATAAATATTGGACATTCTTACATGAATTGACTAAGCCCCACAGTACGCTCAAGAAGGCTTGTATTGTGGGTACTTGGACAACGATAAATGTAATATATAAATAGTAACTATATGGGTGTTGCTTTATATATAAAACACCCATATAATTTAAAACATTAGTAGAATATAATTATCATCATCTACTTCGCTTTGTCCCGGCTTTGTGCCACTGCTTATGGAAGCCTGGAGGCCGCTTGGTATCTAATCCCAATAATTGATGGAGGCACTATTTTTATGGAAACAACTGTAAATTACAACGGTATTTAAAAATAATTATAAATTATAACGGCTTATTGTAGTTGGTATGGAAATTCAATTCAAACAGAATACTCGTAAGGAATAAAATTTAATAATAGAAAGTGTCATAATAGTTTAGAATGTTCAGGCTTAACAAAGACGTTGTCGAAGATTTGTCCTACGACGTTCAAAATATTCATAACATCTATTTTAGGCTCATTCTATTCTTGAAAATTCTTGTCTTGATTATTTTTGAAATTTTCATGTCAAATCATAAATTAAATTCCATGAACACTGTCGAAATTAAACCAGATGTTAGCAATTATTTCCAGTCTACAGCTCTTCAGCTATTTCATTAATATTTGTTTACAAACGGTATCAAACAAAAGCCCCCGCTTTGAAGTGTCTCTTATTTACTTGCAAAATAATTAATCCGCGTTAAGGAAATCATTGTCTAAGTTCATGATTCGCACTCCACGTCCCCTGTAGGGCGTGGCAGTAACTCAGTAGCAGATGTGGATGAATAATTTTTGACTTTTGTAGATTTGGATATTTTGAAATGCGTGGATAAACTATTTTCTTGCCGTTGTTCTGTCCTGCCAATCAAAAGAAGTTTAATTACTTAGTACTAGGTAGATAGTCTTTCCTATTCCGTGCTTCCACTTAGCATGATTCTGTAACATGTTGTAACAGATTGTCATGTTTTCTGGTATTTATAGCATAGGTATATTTTAGTTTAGCTGTTCTGTATTGATTTTTTACTCTTCTTTGTTAATTTGAACTACTATAGTAACTTTTTCTTTTCATTTATTCTCGGAATTTATTATTATTATTAACAACACCTATATATAATATTGGTAAAACGGACAGCTCCATGTGCAGAGCCTGTATGCAAGAAGAAGAAACAGCGAAACATATTCTCCTAGATTGTAAATAGGTAGAAGTATACAGGAACAAATACCTAGGGACTCCGTACACACTAAAGGAGGCAGTTAGCAACCTGAAGATACTGCTAGGTTTCGTGGAAGAGCTGGGGTGGCTAGAGTAGTGCTACCTCGTTTTCACGCAAAATAGGCACAACGTTTGTCGCTTTGGGGATAATGCCCACCATAACTAACTACCTATTCTAATAGAATTCTAAATATCTAAAATAAATAAACTGGTATTGCTTCTAAATAAAAATGAACAGAATTCCAAAGAGATCCGAAACGATCATTAACGCAGATGTGAATGCTAAAATTACCGAACAAATTCCAGCATTGCGGATGTTGAAATCTGTACCCTCTCCCTAGGTTCAGGGTGCAGCGAGGCGGCACCTATTCGTTACGCAATAATTAACGCACAAGAACTTCCCGTATTCATTTAAAAAACCCTACCTTTTAAAAGTTACCGAATATTTCACCGTAGCCACTTAAGACAAATTGCTTTGGGTGTTTTTTCACCGTAATTTCACCGTTCGTTGGTGCCCGCGGCTTGTATAAGCCGACACCCTTTGGAACGTACGAAATGCCTTTAAAAATTCCTTCGTCCGACTGTCGGGTCCTCGGAATGCTTTCGGGATAATGAAAGCGCCATCTTGTAGATTAGTTTCTCTCTAATGAACGGGATGAACTCTGAACTCTTTAAGGAGTTCGCTAGGGGGAGTTCAAAAGATTTGTGTAAATGGACTTGTGTGTTTTGAATCAAATAGTGGTCGCGCTTTTAAAAACATAAATGAAAGCATTGTAGAGTATATGAAACACTCCAAGGAAGCAAAAATATGATTAAATTATGTACCTCTACATAAAATAGCGTTTCAGTGTAATAAACCTAAAAAAACTATTTAGACTATATTTGTAGAAGATCAAGCAATGATAATCCATAATTTTATTTAACAATGTTATTTACTCTAACTAAAAAAATGCTTCACGAATGAAATATTTCCAGTGCGCTAATATTTCTAAGCTCCAATAAAACTTTCCGGTACTGTGGCATAAACAAAAACAAAACGAAACAGAGAAATAAAATTCCACAATGCAATTGAACCAAATTTACATTTCAAAATCACCCGACCCGCAATAATTGTAAGTAAATTAAAAAAATCCAGCAATCAATTTGGCCCCAAAATTGTTACAATTCAATCAGGAGCCTAACGCGGCACGGTGATAAATTATGCCGCGCACGACATCCAAATAACATCCGTCTAATGAAGGGGCTAATAAAGGCCGCGAAGCGCCGCTTTCCCGGCCGCTGCCCCCCATAGAGCTATAGCAAGCGTGTTTTACTGCTAGGTGCGGAAGCTATTTTGGTGATTATAATATACAAATATACATCAAATTAGTAGTAATAGTAACCTTGCGAGGTGATAGAACAATTTTCACTATGGGTTTAATAACGAAACTGCAAAATACTGCTTATCCAATAAATAAATCTGGCCGTAATAAAACCGCCAAAATATTTTTCATGTTTTCGTCAACCCCATACGTAAAGTTATTCAGTATCGTATACAAATTATTCTCGATATAGATCAGGTAAATATCCAATATTTTAATCGTATTATTCTTAACTTGAAAAGTGTATATTTAGAGTCGTCCAATATTACCCGAGCAATCAAAGTAATCCGGATTGACTGTAACTGACACTTAACATGAAAGGCAATTTGCCTATTGAAGCTAAATTAAATCACCATAATATATATAGGCATTTGAATAAATTTTGGTAAATATTCCTAAAACGACAACCACAATTGGTTGCGTCGCTCAAGGGGAGGTTGAAGAAACTGTAGTTATCTGTCTGCTCACTGATTTTCATTCAATTTTTTTCACTTATTTCTCATTTTTAGTGTAACTTCCCTATTATATTTGAGTGTAATATAAACGTTTATCACATATATTGTGTATCTTTCTGGTTCGTTATGTTGTACACGATGCTGCGTTTATTATCCTCTTCTCATTTTTTCCTCTCAGCTATTCAAAGGTCTCCTCAAAGGTATACCTTTAACTCAAACTTAAAAGTTCGTCTTTGTACTTATAAGTTATTCCTAATAGTAAGTGACTATTATTATGACATAATGACACATTGTGTTTTTGTACAATAAATAGTTTACTATTACTACGACAATATCGGAATAGTTCATATAACTGTAGCTGTCCAAAAGGTAATCAATGTTTACGACTATAATACTCATATATACAAAGCAGTAAAACCACGGCTACACCCGTACAAATGGAAAGCACGCCAGCTTTGTGGATCACTAGATCGGATCGGAACCTCTGTAATTACTCGCGGGTCAGATATAGCTTACAAATCACTAATACAAATTCCGAATTAGAGCGTCATGTTCGACGCCAATGATCCACGCTTCAACAGAATCACTACCACTTTAAGCTCGTAAATATAAGCGATAAACACAAAAGTCATGCTTGACCATCGAAAACGATACTCAGTTTTGATTCTACTACTGTTGGAACAGAGTTCAAGTTCGCTTGTATGTATTGACTATATAATTTGCTATTACGTTGACTTGTATTGTTATTAGTGATAGAGTTTGTTTTTGTTTGTATCCGTGATAGTTGATAGCTTGCCAAAAAGTCACGTTTCTGGCGTATCGGGGGTAGTTTACGATAATTCGGGTTATTCGCGGCGCGTGTTTTAGTGCGTCTCGTTATCTTTCGAATAATTGTCATTGGTGTTGTTTTTGCCGGAAATGATTATTCGCTAAATTAATGATAATATCATTTCATTCATCGGTTTTGATTTGCTGCAAATAATGTATGGATATCACGATAACTATGGGAAATGAGTGTTATCGTTAAACACTTTATTTGTAGAAATGAACCGACGATGCGCTACTGGTTGAATATTAATTCCTGTCAGGAAATTGATATAATATAAATCGGATCCATTTGTTTGACATAATTATTGTAAATCATAATGTAATAATTGTCGGATTATCATTAGTTATAATTCTGAAACCGTTAACTTCTCAGAATTTTCGTAAGGTTATCCTATAGATAAGTTAGGTTAGGTTTAGTTCATTTTATGGCAGTCCTGAAAAGTTACGCGTTTCTGAGAGAAAGCAAATAATGACTAACAAAAATCCGGATAAACAATACATTATGACTTAAAACTTTATGGGAAACTATAGAGACCCTACATAAATACGTACGTACGTCAATCAATCAAGAACGCAATGGACCATAAAAAAAAGTGACAGGGCAAATGGCGTTGATGGCGGCCATTATCTAAGTTTGGATTTTTTTAATGATACATTGGGCAAACAAGCAGACGAATGGCTTGATAGTAAGCAATTACCTTTGCCTTTGGTCATCTGCAACCACAGAGGGGTTGCTAGTATGTTGTCCTTTGAAATGGGAATAGGGTCTTTTCTTGAAGGTTCGAAAAGTAACTGTTCATTCCAGCGGTAGCAGCATGATTCCATTTTTATCACCTGTCACTACGCCTGTCTCTTTCACACTTACATACTTGTTAAAACGTGACAGACATGTCAGACATGTTAGACAGTCCGCAGAGTTTAGCTGTGCAAGGCAGGGAGTTATCTTCATTTGCTCTCGCCTTCAATACTTATCAGGTGAAAACCTTTGGAAGGTTGTAACTAAAGAACAGGCTCGCTACTATTTCAGAGTATAAGAGGAATATTCCTGCTGGGAAGGAACGGACTTATTTCCGGCGCCGGCGGACGCGGGCGTCCGGCCGCCGGTTGCGTCACGTGTCTGCCTTATGTACGTGTGTTAATGGTTCATGAGTGATCAAAGTTATGTTTTTCTTTAAGTTATTGATAAATACAGAAAGAATACTTAATTTATGATGATCTTATAATCTTTACTTAAATGGACATGGACCTTTAGGCGTGTGTAAATTGAAAGTTAATTAATTAACAGAAAGTTACAACTCCAACAGCTCAGAATGATGTATTATGCGACATGGAGGGTTAAACTAATGCAAACTAATCCACTTAACTCAGTCGTTTGATGACCAGTCTGGCCTGTGGGTAGTAACCCTGCCTATGAAGCAGAGGGTCCTGGGTTCGAATCCCGGTAAGGGCATTTATTTGTGTGATGAGCACAGATATTTTTCCTGAGTCATGTATGTTTTCTATGTATTATACAATATATATCGTTGTCTGAGTACTCACAACACAAGCCTTCTTGGCTTACCGTGGGTATTTATGTAAGAATGTCCCTATAATATTAATTTATTTTTTATTTAGCCAATGAGGTTCAATATTTTGTATCTATGGAGAACTAACTTCTGCCTGCAACTTAGTCTTCGCGGAATGATGATGATGATAATTGATAAAAACTACCCTTTGCTCGAGAACCAGGCTTCAAACTTCCATCAAATTAAATTTCATCTCGGCGCCATACTCGGCATCAAACTTCAAGACCGAGTGAGGAATGCCAATGTGCAATACGTCGGACACATCACTAAATTAAAATGGAGCTGGGCGGGACATGTTGCCAGATAAAGTAATGGCAGGTAGGCCAAAATGTTATGAATGGAGGCCGGGTCTCTATTGATTCCCATAAAGTTTAAAGTCATAATGTATCGTCCGCATTTTCGTTAGCCATAATTTGGTTTTTCTCAGAAACGCGTAACTTTTCAGGATTGCCATAAAATAAACCTAACCTAATCTATTTATAGGATAACCTAAGGAAATTTCTGAATAGTTAACGGTTTCAGAATTATGGCTAATGATAATATGACAATCATTACATTATGACTTTCAGTAATTATGTGAATGAAAGGTAATGGTGGTGACCGCTTTCTGACGGAAAGAGTGCCTGACGTTCGTTAGCTCGTTGGGTGGACGACATTCGGAAAATCGCGGGTCACTTCTGGATGTGATCGGCTCAGGACCGGGATAAGTGGCGCACTAGAAGAGAAGCTTATGCCCAGCAGTGGGCGATAAAAGGCTGATATGATGATGATGGCGGTGGTGAAATTTCATCCAAATTGATTCAGCAGTTTAAGTGTGACAGACTCGCATTTTCGCATAGTTTTGGTTGTCATTATCGTAACGACTGAATAACGTGTTTTTAGGGTTCCGTACTCAAAGGGACCCTATTACTAAGACTCCGCTGTCCGTCCGTCCGTCCGTCTGTATCTCATGAACCGTGATAGCTAGACAGTTGAAATTTTCACAGATGATGTATTTCTGTTGCCGCTATAACAACAAATACTAAAAAGTACGGAATCCTCGGTGAGGGGCCCGACTCGCACTTGTCCGGTTTTTTTTTACGTGTATTACATTATTTTAATAACACGTAGAATGACTTTATTAGTATCTCAAAGTAATCTTAGATATAACTCTGCAAATTATGTGAAATTATTTGAAATTATGTGAAATTTTGTGAAATTTTGCCAGTCGCTTATGCTAGTAATGTATAATTAATCTACTCATTTTATGTTCAATCAGTTTTAATAAAAATCTCCTACATAAATCTTTACTGCAAAATAATAATCTTTAGCAGTGTCATATTAAATACCATTAGATAATATGAAACATACCTGTTTCGCTCGTGATTCAATTACAGAATCTTTCGCTTACTCGGGACTCAAAATCAACACTCGCAATAAAAAACAAATTTCCTCTCTTGTTGCACAAATAACAATTTCTTTAAGCTGTATCTTTTACTGAGGTGTACCAATAATGAGTATTCTATCTATCTATCTTATTAGATAATTCAGTATATTATTACGAGAATTTATAAATAATCTTCCAATTTTACGTTCGTTGAATTTTAAAACAACTTCAAAATTAAAACCGATATTAAAGACGACGTCCAAACTGGAGTAAAAATGTTAAAATAGTCTTCGTTTGAAAATTCCAGTGTAAAAATCAGTAATAAAAAACTGTCAATAGTTTATCAGAGCCTTTACGGACATTTTCTACTCAAGCGCTAGAAACAGCTGTTACTCGTCAATATAGATTTTTAGCGACAACATTTGGCACTTATAGGTATCTTGATCGCTTAGAGCAAGGGCTCTAAGCGTTTTGAACGGAAAACGTTAGTCTAATGGACTCCAAAAAAAAGCAATAGTTCGATGGACAAAATGTGAATTCTAGCTGATGTTTATCAGATTTTGCATGTAGAAGTTAAACCATTTTTAAATTAAATTTAACTCTCTGGATGAACATTATGAATTATATTTTTACATAATTTGATTAAAACTAAGCCCCTTCGATTCGCTTTTTTCCTTACCCAAAGGGTAAATAAATAAATAAATAACTAAATATATCTTTATTTTAGACCCAGAAGTCCATATATGGTTAGTAAAATTAACTTAAAACCTATATTATTCACAAAGGTTATACTATGCCAATCAGACCTACTTGACATAGGTCAAAGTAGATCTGACCTGCTCCATCCAATGTCACATTATGGGGCAGCTAAATCTGTCCGCAATCACCTTCAGAATGCTGTTTCGACTTTCCCTTACGCGACCCATTAGCGACGTGATTTTCACAGATGATGTATTTCTGTAATCCGCTATAACAATTTAAATTTAATTTAATAACAATTATGTTGCCGCTATAACAACAAATACTATAAAAACAGAATAAAATAAATATTTAAGAGGGCTCCCATGAAACAAACGGGGTTTTTTTTGCCGTTTTTATAGATAATGGTACGGAAACGTTCATGCACGAATCCGATTCGCACTTGGCCGGTTTTTTACTACTATATGAGTTTAGAACCTTCCAAAAATATATCTTTTTCGCCTCGATTGTATGAAAAAATCGTCCAGATTTCTCATGAAATAAAAAGTATCTATTTTAATGACAAACCTAAGTCACCTGACAGCACGTTTGAACTTATAATTACCAGATGTTCAAACTGATCATCCAACTTTCCGTTACTCTGCGTTACTATCAAAGTGCTAAGTAAGTTAGAGCAGATTTCGAGACAAACAGAGCTAATTTAAATGTACAGGTCACGCCGCAACTTTAATTGGAAAGGCGAATGGAATCACGGCGGCGGAAAACCAAAGTAGTCCAATCAAAAACGCTGTTTGTACACACCCAATTCATTATTATATTAAGGGTGAGTGTGGCTCGCCTTCATATTGCCTGTTAATACATTCAAAGTCAAAGTCAATATATTTTTTATTCAATAGGCCTAGAAACAGGCACTTTTATATTGTCAAGTTTTACAAATATCTTCTTAATCTAAATATCAAAACAATTTATTGATGCAATTATTTCTGTTCTTAAAAAACATATTATTATAGATAATATGTCAATCTTAATAATAAGAATTTCATAAAAGGATCGTCAAACACGAAAATTTTATAAAAAATACTTTCTAGAATAAAATCTATATGTCAAAAAAAAAACAGTGAAGAATGGATTCCAAAATTCTGGTATCAAGGGTTCTTAAAGATTTTTTGATTATTTATACGTACCCCCAATCTTACAAACAGAGACTTTCGATAACGTTCGACCAATTATAAACACTTTCAAACCCACTTGAAACAAAACTAGTTCAAGAAATGAAAAAGTAAATAGAACTTGAATAAATGTATCGATTACATTAAGTGGCATGTTATGTAGCGAGGAGAGAACAGTTGGTTTTGTTATATGGTAATTTGACGTGTGAATCTTACTGATTGGACTACTCCTAGCCGGAAAATGCTTTTAACTCTTCCTAATTAAAAATTCCTATGCAGTTTTATCGCTGATAAGAGTTCCGAGCGTTTCTTTGTTCAGAAATGTACTGGCTGGAGAGAAATTTAAATTTGGGTATAATGATTCCTGCTGCTGCGGGTGAAAAAGTAATTCCACTGGGTGGTCTACGGAAATCGTTTGAGTGTCTATGTGTGCTCGTCATGTCTGTATAAGCATCAGTTGGTCTATAATCTCTTAAAAGAAGTTAGTTGAAAATATTTTACCGTAACTACGGCAACGTGGTACAAGCAATAGCAGGGGAGAGCGGGCATGAGTGTCGGGGGTAAGTTTTTCCGATGGGAATAGAAACGCAAGTAAACCCTGAAGCGATACGTATAATGTTTGGCGTGAAAAGTCAGGACACTATGCAGGTGCAGGAGCCGTCTTAGTTGCTCCCATTATAGTAGAATAGTGGTTTTGGAAAATAAATAAAAAAACCGCGCAACTAATCCCACGAAAAAGCATATATTTGCTTTGGTTTTTTTATTAAATATTTTAGTAACTTCGATGAACTGAAAACACTGAAACGAGATTAAATTTTTTGACTGATAAGGTCAAATTTGAAATGACGAAACAACCAGCCCCATAGCGGGGTCAGTTGTTCCGGTCCGACCGATCTCTTAAAAAATCTGGTAATAAAATGACAAAACTATATAACTATTCAGAAATGCAAATCATTCTTTAATATAGCGCAAACCACTGTACCTTATTTACACTGCTTTCATAGTTCAATTTTGTATTTCATGAAACGATTTTCATTACACGTTTGACCCCGTTCTACATACCTAGTCCCTATAATACATACCTAGGGCAGTAAGGTAAGAAATGTCTTAGATCACATATAATTGTCACAACAAACGTGTGATTTGAAGCTTTACTATTTACTACCCGAGGCTTGTAAATAAACTATTTTTCTGCTCGACAGAGCCGGAATATGGCAACTAGGTTTAGAATAGTGGGCCGAAAGTTCTTTTTAATCTGTCTGGAAAGCGTATTCAAAATCTGCCGTCATTAAAGTCATCGCGTCCCACTCGCACTTTTGCGCCAACAAGCTGTAAGAGGAACGCAGTTAGATATGACATTATATTATAAAAGCAGAATAGGTACGCGCCGCCTGGGACTGACCCGAGACTGATTAAAGCCGCTTTCAGGGCGAAATGTGATTTACTCGTGAACAGCCGTATTTTGAGTTGACGCTCACCAGCCTAATTAATAGCTGGAGCGACATGTTGCGTATTTCAATAACGGATACGTGGACCAATCAATTAGTAGACCCGCGAAAAATGCTCCCGGCAAGCGTATTTATTGTTGTGCCCGGATATTGTGTAGAGTGGGTACGTTCCATGTAACTAGTGGTTCTGTGAGCTGTTTACCACGCGATCAGTACCCCTAGTTTAAATTAATTCGACAGCAAAACGTGACGTTTGCGTTAAGTCTCATTTTCTATGGGATTTTGAAGTTCCGAAACGTCCCGCTTGGCGCGCTATTTCTAAATCCCATACAAAATTTGACTTAACGCAAAGGCGTACGTCACGTTTCGCTGTCGAATAAATTTACACTAAGGTTACAGATTCATAAGTTTAAATTTTTTATAGATATGTAAAATTGTAACTTCATTAAGTCACCAGTCACATTAAACTCACAATAGTCTTAAGTGCTGCCGATACTTTTGATAACAAAACTTTTGATAACTCGGTTATAGTCACTTGTAATAATTTACGGGGTGCATATTAGGTTATAGTGAGCAACTTTTACGATGGGAAAAATATTCGACATGTTTCACTCCGTACCGAAAAGTATCAGACGGACAGGCGCACACTGTGGGCCGTAGCCCGTCGCTCCTGATAGCTCGGCGCAGGCGCTGTTGGCGGCAGGGGAGGCGAGAAATCTGCAATGGTCCGTCAACGCAAGCTCCTGACGACACTTCTTGATACGGCGTGAAACACGTCGAGCGTTTTCAACTTAAAATATGTATGTAACATGCTGTAGACACTTACGGCACTTAAGTCCTGTATGCAAATTGATACCATTTTGTCGAACATTATATATATCTAACTACTGAACCTGCTTACCTACCAAATATTCACGAGAATCGGTCGAGAAATGTGACCTGCAGAGGAGAACATCCGGACATACGAAAGCAATTTTGCCTAAGCTAAAACAGAGACTTTCGATAACGTTCGACCAATTATAAACACTTTCAAACCCACTTGAAACAAAACTAGTTCAAGAAATGAAAAAGTAAATAGAACTTGAATAAATGGATCGATTACATTAAGTGGCATGTTATGTAGCGAGGAGAGAACTGTCGGTTTCGTTATATGGTAATTTGACGTGTGAATCTTTCAGGGATCTTGGATTAAAGAGGGTTCCATGCCAATCTCACTTTGTTAAGAGATAAGTTTTGCAAATTGATTTCTTTCGGTATTTTATAAAGAAAGAAAGAGCGTGTGTATAGGTCGGTTACGTCGTCTCCTTTCTCTGCAGCCCTGATCCGCGACAGCTTGTGTCCAACCCCGCTGCCGGTGGCACCTGGGTTAATTTTTTTAATAATGTGTTTAAATCAGATTTGCATTGTTTTTGTATCTGTTTTAAAAGGTTTTATATATTCATATTTGATATTATTAATTACCTAATGTCAAGACCTACGAGAAATAAAAAAACCGGCCAAGTGCGAGTCGGACAAACGGAAATACGGTCACCCATCCAAGTACTGACCCCGCCCGACGTTGCTTAACTTCGATGATTGGATGAGAACCTTGAAATTGGAAAAAAATATTTATTTTATTCCATTTTTAGTATTTGTTGTTATAGCGGCAGCAGAAATACATAATCTGTAGAAATTTCAACTGGCTAACTATCACGGGTCATGAGATACAGCCTGGTGACAGACGGACGGACTGACTGACGGAAAGCGGAGTCTCAGTAATAGGGTCCCGTTTGACCCTTTGGGTACGGAACCCTAAAAAGAAGTATTAAATCAGAATCGGCTTTCTATTCCGACGGGCCTAATAATTTACCTTAGGCAAATTTCTCCTGACCATGATTAGACTAACATCCTTGACATACCTGACGTTACAAGTCTATCCTGGATCTGACATTCTATCTACTTGGAGCCCAAGACTTTAAAGCAAAATGACTTATATACACGGGAATTGGAATGAGATAAATTACTTTTTCTAATTTTAAATGAGATGCCCAGAGGGACTAAGAAAAAAGTAATTTTGTACATTAATAGATTTGCGAGATTAAACAGCGGCCCAAAAATTACCGTCGCTGGAAATGGGTTTGGTGTTTCTCGGGATATCACTTTTAAGGTTCTCCTCGTATCAGTAATGTCACTATTGTGTATGGGAAGTAAAGTAAGAAATGTCCCACTTTCCAATATCGTCGGCTGAGAATACATTTGTGCCATATCCATTTTCGAGCAAAATCGTTTTTTTAATGTTTTATATTACGTCGGTGGCAAACAAGCATACGGCCCGCGTGACGGTAAGCAGTCTCCGTAGCCTGTGTACGCCTGCAACTCCAGAGCGCGTTGCCGACCCTAACCCCCCCCCTCGGTGAGCTCCGGCAACCTTACTCACCGGCAGGAACACAACACTTTGAGTAGGGTCTAGTGTTATTTGGCTGCTGTTTTCTGTAAGGTGGAGGTACTTCCCCAGTTGGGCTCTGCTCTAGATCAGGAATGACATCCACTGGCTGTGCCCTACCACACAAACCGAGATGACATTCACAATGCCCATACCTCTCTTTTGGACGTAGTTTAAGGACGTACCCGGATCCAAAAATTCCCCGAATTTTTTTTATTGATTCCTAAAATAATAAAAGATATTCTATAATTGACACGGTTAAAAAATATTTTTGAAAAACGTGCCATATCCGCATTTTACTATATACTGTTTACAGAAAATTATGACAAAACTTATGGTATATCCAAAAATTTGAAAATATTTGTATGTAAACATATGTGCCTAAATGATAAATTAGTTCAATATTTCTTAAATACAAAACTTCTCGAAAAAAAAATTGTGTTTTGCTTTTTTCGCTCTCCTGCAAACCAATGTAAGTAGCGTATGGCACAAACGTATTCCCCCCCCCCCCCCCACGATATACAAACAGTAAGCAAGATACCTTGGCAAGCGGTGCAATATCCTGAGTAATAGTAAAGTATGCAGTGAGTCTGATTATTAGGCATCGGAGTTTTTATCACATTGTAAGACTAATAGCGAGCTATGGAGTCGACATTAGCAATAAAATTCAATTCATATTCATACTGAAGCGCTGGTGACCTAGCGGTAAGAGCGTGCGACTTGCAATCCGGAGGTCGCGGGTTCAAACCCGGCTCGTACCAATGAGTTTTTCGGAACTTATGTACGAAATATTATTTGATATACCAGTCGCTTTTCGGTGAAGGAAAACATCGTGAGGAAACCGGACTAATCCCAACAAGGCTTAGTTTACCCTCTGGGTTGGGAGGTCAGATGGCAGTCGCTTTCATAAAAACTAGTGCCTACGCCAAATCTTGGGATTAGTTGTCAAGCGGACCCCAGGCTCCCTTGAGCCGTGGCAAAATGCCGGGACAACGCGAGGAAGAAGAGATTCATACTCATACTCATTCACTTATCTTATTAGTGATTTTAATTTTACAAGGACCAGAATGTTTGTAAACGATCCTTTAATTTTGTCTTTCCGGACATAAATATTACTAATAAAAAATAATGACCATTTTTATGTATTGGTTACTTTACATTCATATTACTTTTACCTCTTTGAATATACATATTGTTTTTTTTAATGAAATTTCGTAATATAATCAATACAAAAAAAGTAATTATTATTATTTGTAATATTTACATATTCTAAGACAAAATTAAAGTACTCGTATAGTATATAACTCGTCAAAGTTCTAGTTCTTGGTTATAAAATTAAAATCACTTATTAAATGGATGAATGAGTATGAATATGAATTGAATTTTATTGCTAATGTCGTCTCAATCTCGCTATTAGTCTTACTATGCGATAAAAACTCCGATGCCTACAGTGATTATACAAAATAACCCCTTTCGAAATTATCCCATAGCACCTTATTTCATTTATCTGACTGAAGGTAAGAGAAGCTAAGTGAAGAACGTTGTTGTCAATAAAACTCGCGTATTATTTCAGTGAAAACCAAATTTAAGACGAAGACGACTGTTGAGGCGGAATTTATTTAAGAAAATTCGCATGTACGAGTAGATACGATAGGTAATGCAAAAAATATTTTATAAAAGAAAATTAACATTGATTTTCAATCTACTTTAAACTACCTACTCTTATTTTAAATTAAATAAATTATTGCCTGACAGTAGTTTATGCGTCTGCTATACAGTATGTATCTGAACAAAAAGGAATTACTTAAACCCGTTAATGTTTAGGTCAGACTGAGCAACTTTTACTATAGGACCAACCGTGAAATAGCGAAAAAAATTGACTATTTCATACATTTTGCTGGTCTGATGTTGAAATTTCATATGGGGATGTAATTTTTTTTCGCGATTTCGGGTTGGTCCCATAGTAAATGTTGCTCAGTATGATCTAAACGTTAACGGGTTTGAGTAATTGCTTTACGTTCAGATACATACTGTATAATGAATGGCATTAAAAATATTACACGAGTGTTTTAATGCTTAATGGCCCGATTCGAAGAATGATTAAAAATAAATTAAAATTAAATTAACGTTTATTTCAAGCGCGTGTGGCTCATAAAATGTTAGTTATGTACAATAAAACTTAAAAACTATGTTAGTAACAATAAATATCTTAACTAAAATCATAACAATTCACCGTTACTGGGCTTATGAAGCCCGCAACAATGCATAATGTACGGACAGTCAATCCTATCCGCAATCATAGTTAGGATGGTGTTGGGGCTGGCGCGCACGCGCCGTACCAGCGATGCGGCTCGCACGCGCATTGCTGCTTTGAAGCATGTTACGTGCGCGTCAGCGAACATCTGTGACGCACTGCAAAAGTGCGGCAGCCCCATCAACACCCGGGACGCATTATTATATTGAATTTGTAGGGCCTTGTACGATTTTTTTGTAAATTTGCTCCACAGGCTGCACGTGTAAAAAGTGGTACAAAAAGCCCTGAACAGGGTTATTCTACTGTCATTAGAGCAACGTGCAAACCTGCGAGCAATCATATTAGCTCTTATCGACAAGGCCCTACGTTCACGTACAATGTCAGCATTGTCCTTGAGGTCGGTGGTGAGTATATGCCCTAGGTATTTATATTTGAACACTCTTTCGAGATCCACCAAGTTCAAACGAATGGGTGGTACTTCAGATGGTAGAATAGCACCAACCCCAAAGACCATGTACTGACTTTTGCTGACATTATATCATTAAGACACGTTTAAGATCTTGTAAAGATCGATAACTAAATGTCCTGTCAAATTTGACGTTTATTTCGATTCCGCTGTGATCCCAATAAGATCTATCTACGATATTTTTAACGTCAAAGTGACATTGGTTGCCCGAATCGAGCTGTTTCTGTCATACGACATACAAACGATATCTAAATTAGAACTTATCTAAGCCAGAACTTATCGTTATCGTATTTCATTCTTCGAATCGGGCCATATAACTTTGTAAAGTTACATAGACTGCTTCATCCACGCATATTATAAGCTCTCACGTGTTCAGGAACCGCATGTTACGATCGCCATTTGCGCATTATGAATCATAATGCGCAAATCTAATCTAATCGGAAACAGTATGATCATAATTTATGATCATACTGTTTCCGATTAGATTTCGAAGACAACATCGTCTCAACTAATACTAGAAATGAGATCAAATGAAATCCTTTTTTTTCATTGACGTTCCTTTGAATGTCATTATTAAACCGATTCCGACGGCATTATGCAATATAATATTTTATCTACACACGTATTATAAACCCTCAATGATACCTTCAAAATCCGTAATGGCCAACATTACGATAAACTGTTTTGTTATAACAAATTTCTTATCTGTGATGATGTTGTAATTGCTTCATAACTACATCAAAATCGATTTGGTTATGACTTCAAATTTGGAACATCTCTGAAAAAAAGCAATTTGACGTCTATTCGAAATGAAATGTCCATTGCATACAATTTTGACATATCTCGCATGTTAGTTTGTATCGAATGATACGGAAATAGACCCCCGACTCTGTCTCAGAATTTAAAAAAAACTCCGAATGCGTGACATGCGTGAAAAAAGTTTTCATTTGCCGCCATTTGACGCACAGTTTATCTTTCAATTAGTTTAAAACTAATATGAATATGTTGTGTTGTTTTTGAAGTAATTAACTATAGCAAAAGTTTCGTGTAATATGAGCGATAAAAATATTTCGGTGACGCCACCACATATCTGCGCGTTCCGCCAAGAGAGCAACGATGCCCTGTAATTTGGGTTAGTGAATATATCTTTTTTTTTTATACTACGTCGGTGGCAAACTAGCATACGGCCCGCCTGATGGTAAGCAGTCTCCGTAGCCTATGTACGCCTGCAACTCCAGAGGAGTCACATGCGCGTTGCTGAACCTAAACCCCCCCCCCCCCCTCGTTGAGCTCTGACAACCTTACTTACCGGCAGGAACATAACACTATGAGTATCATACACGACGTGTATGAGTGACTATCATAGAAAGTTTATAATATGCGTGTAGATAAAATAGTGTATGTAACTGTACATAATTAGGAATTAAAACACTCGTGTGATCCTATTAAATAACTCACTTCGTTCGGTTCTTAAACACACTCGTGTATTTTAATGCCTTTTATTATGTAGCAGCCACATAAACTACTATTCACATATCGTCAGGTGAGGCTTTTCATCTGAAAATATTCTAACAAAACAGTTTATCTTTATCCTGGCCGCAATTTGCATTATACAAAATAAAATTAAAAATATATGCAGAGATTCGTCTAAATATAATACGTCGCTGATTATTCCTTATTCTAAGGTTAGAGCAGCAATTTTAGTTTACGCATTCGCTGCAAAGGTGGGAATTTTCAATTAAATTGTACTGGTTGATGCGAGAGCGTAGCGAGCACAATAGCTTCTGCTTAATAAACTACCCGATCGCGCTCCTGAATACCTCGCATACGAGTGACTAATATACGTACGTCTGCCGTGAAAGATGTATGATACAATGGTATGTGTATATTTGGTATGAGTATCTACGTTTGTTCTGAAATCGTCGAAATTGATTATAAAGATACAACTTTAAGTTTTAAATTTAATTTCTTTCATTAGCACAAAGCGCTGGTAGCCTAGAGATAACAGTGTATCTTCCACCCGGAGATCGCGTGTACAAACCCCGGCTCGTAGCAATGAGTTTTTCAGAACTTATGTACAGCAATTCATTTGATATTTATCAGTCGCTTTTCGGTGATGAGTTGATGTCAAATTCCAATAGATAAGACCTAGTTTTGATGGTAAACAGTATCCGCAGCCTATGTACGCCTGAAACTCCAGAGGAGTTACATGCGCGTTGCCGACCCTAACCCCCTCCCCCCTCGTTGAGCTCTGGCAACCTTACTCACCGGCAGGAACACAACACTATGAGTAGGGTCTAGTGTTATTTGGCTGCGGTTTTCTGTAAGGTGGAGGTACTTCCCCAGTTGGGCTCTGCTCTAGATCTGGAATGAATGATTCTGATATTAGTTGCCAATTAGACTTCAGGCCATGACCCGTGGCTAAAAGGCGCGAGGGAGATTATTAAATTCTTTTAATTTTATACCTAGACTATTTCAATACACAAGTGATTGGTGGCAAACAAGCATACGGCCCGCCCTATGGTAAGGGGTCACCGTAGCCTTTGGACGCCTGAAACTCCAGAGAAGTTACATGCGCGTTGCCGACCCTAACGCACCCTCGTTCGCAGCTCTGGCAACCTTACTCACCGGCAGGAACGCAACACTTATTAGGTAATAATTTGTAGTTGCATACATTTTAGCCATTTGCGGCAGTAATGCAGTCGGCAGCAAGATCGCGCCGCAAAAGTGGCCCACTGATTACCGGTTGATATCGGGCTGTTAGTTATTTGCGATTGTCAGCTTTTGTGAATAACTGACAGGCCGATATCAGCATTAATGTGGTAAGGTGGTGCACTCTAAATCCGGACGTCATCTTTACAGTTATATAGTGACATGAAAAATACATAGCAATATATATAAATACAACAGCCAATAGCTAGGTAAATACGAGTATTACATTATAATAATCAATTAATTAATTTGTAAATCACGTGAAATCGTGAAATCTTGCGGCAGTCTTGTTTGCTTGCGGTTAGGGGTATCTTCATCTAAAATTTGTAAGCCATCCCTCATGAACCCGTTACCTATAAGTCTTCCGCATAGTGCGGTGCGACGCAAATTCTGGGTCGCTTTGATCTTGTCACATTGAAATATATAAGGAATATAATATTTTTTTTCGTTGGGACAATATTATGAAAATTGGTTGCCTGTATGCGTTAGTATGAAAGTACGTTTATTGATTTCTATTTTTAACAAGAGGTATGAAAATATGATATTACACAACCACTACATACAAATGATAAATTAAAAATATATCTCATACATACATACATATAATCACGCCTATTTCCCGAAGGGGTAGGCAGAGACCACGGATTTCCACTTGCTACGATTCTGACATACTTCTTTCGCTTCCTTCACTTTCATGACATTCCTCATACACGCTCGTCGGTTTAGGGTGCTCTTGACCTGTCCTTTCTTCAGGATTTCCCCGATTTGATCAGAGAAAGTCCGCCGAGGTCTACCCCTTCCAGCTCCCTCTTCTACTTCTCCCTTATACACTCTCTTTGTTAACCTTCTTTCACTCATTCTTTCCACGTGTCCAAACCATCTTAACATACCTTTCTCAATTTTTGTCACTACATCTTCGTTCAGTCCACACTTTTCCCTTATCTATATATATCTCATACACGAAAGAAAAAGTGATCAAGGCCTCCAGTGCCCAGGGCTGGGAGCGAACCAACGTCCTTTGCATTCAAATGCCTTAACCAGTCGGCCACCCGAGCCCGATTAATAGTTATTTGTTTTACAATGAGGCAAAGTTGTTGTTTAACCTCTCGTGCTAATATTGATACCTGAGCAAGCAAAAGATTCCAAAATTTTACCAAGAGCGTTGAAAACTTGAGCGTTGCTAGGGTTTCAAGGCACGAGGGTTAAACAAATTTTGCCACCGAGTAAAACACAAAAATAATTAACCACACCAACGCAAGTAAAATACAAATAAGTCGTGAAATATCAAACAAAATCAAACCAAATTAATTCAGTATTAATGTTATAAATTATTTATCATTCAAAATCATAATTTAAAAGTCAATTCTACCAGACAACATAAGGAAACAACCCAAAATTTGCACTTGATTACTTTGCCACACATGTGAATGAAGTGCAACTTTTTCATTAGTTTTTGAAAAATCAAGAGGGCTTTCAGTTTATCCCAAAAATGCTATGAAGCGGTGATCATAAACACGAGTATCGGCACCGAATGCTAACCAACGCCTCCTAAAATATTCATGATACATTTAAGCCCCTAAAATGATGGGACCCATCACTTTGTTTTGAAGGGATGACTTTATGCTCATGTCAATATTGACTATGTATTTTTGGATCGCGATAATGTGGAGTGTGGTCCAGTTTGGTTGATTCGGTTTTCGGATAGGAAACGTTATGGGCAATATAACTTTGAATGTCGATGCCAATCATTAAACCGTTTGTGCGTTTGTTGCGATAAATGTCTTTATGTAACATAAATTATAAGCTACAATATAATTGGTAGACATAGTAGCATATCGTTTATAATTGTTATCATTTGTAGAAGTTTCTATATTTTTTTTTATTTACGTACGAGTATATCGATACCTCCTAAATATGCTGAGGCAATTGTCAATTATAAAATTTTCCGTTTTACATATATTTATCCGACTGCCATAGTATGTATGTATATCTGTTTCTTTGTGGCCTCCTGTAGTCTAAACGGCTTGATGGATTTTGATGTTTGAGGTATCGTTAGATTCGTCTTGATCACGGGAGTGTCATTTTTTTGGGGGTACGTAACTAAAAAGTTATAAAAAACAACCAAAATGATCATAAGTAACCCTCTGTTGGTCCCCGCCTGCGATACTTACCATCAACAACAATATTCTTGTGGGGCTTGTTTTCCTCTTTTTTAGTGTGCAGCCGGCTTTTTTTTGTTTTTTTTTTTTATAGTAATATTTTTTTTATTATTATTAAAATACCAATATTTGCCTTCCAAACTAAAATAACTCTATGGTCAGAAATATTCTATTGTCACAATTCCTAGTCCAATTTCCGGCCTATATATAGCTAGTAAATCCAACAAGAGAGTTAATAAGGTAATTGTATTTGCACACTCTGACAGCGCTGCTATTGGATACTTCACAAATCCAAATGAGATTTTCGATACTCGTGTTGCCTCATTCATTCGTATTGAATGCCTAGGAACTCAGTTCTGACTTAACGATTTGTGTTGGTAATGTGAGACAATGTTATGAGGGCCCTGGGCTATAACCGCGAAAATCGAAGTTCGTCTATTGCGGGCATTTTTCTCTGTCACTCTTATTATGTCTTAGTGAGAGTAAATGAGAAATATCCCCGCAATTTGCGAATTTCGGTTTTTGCGATAGGCCTCCTGGTCCTAGCCGTGTCTCCACATGAAAACAACTCACTTTCAACTCATATCAGATTTATTTTCTCTCCACAAAATCTTTTATATTTTGTATCTTTTGGTGTCTCTTATCACAAGTATCTCTGAATACTTAAAAAGAGACATCTACCCTGTTATTGTAAAAATCATGTATACTAACGAATAAATAAATTATTTATTTATTTATTTATTATCTTTGACAACCGATTCTCTTCTACATATTCTATTCAATTGTTTATTATTATAGACAACACAGGAAAGAAAAAACCGTTTTAATACAATACAGAGTTGTAACATTGTGTTCGGCTATGAACAATGGTTTTAAACCACTGGTTATTATTTAACCATGAAAATTGTCTTAGTGATTGGCGTAGATCACACGCACGACGTTTACTTCATTTCGCATGCATTACTCAGCGTGAGCGATCTTCGAGGTCGTACCAAAGTAATCAAAACCATATCAACTTGCTAAATCTGAATCGGGCTTTAGGGTTATCTGTACAGCTAAATATCTATTGTCTTTATTATGTGAAATTCTGAACTCACACATTTCAGAATTTCGGGTACCATTGTAAGGCTGCTTATTATATTTGAGTATCGTATGTGGAATTAATTAATTGATTATCATATTGTGAGATACCCGTCGCTTCATGGAAGAAAATTTGATTAATACCTATTATAAGTTTTGGTTTTTCCACGCAAGTGTATTGAACAACGTCGTATGAAAGAGTGTGCTTTGGTCATGATACACATCGACTTAAAGTTAAAGATAGTTTATTTTCTAAGTAGGCATATTACAATGCGCTTATAAACGTCAAATAAAGCTACGCCAGTACTAACCCTACACCTCCAGAAGATTTAAATCTCTCCTAAAAACTCGGCGGGACACATCTTTTCAAAACATTACATCTTATAAATAGCATGTATTGAATAATAAAAGACAATTTCAATTAACGTGGTTTTAAAAACACTTACTTACTACGTTGGCTCAGCGACCCGAAATGAGACTAGGCCTCCGACACAAGACAGCGCCACTTTTCTCGGTCCTGTGCGACCTCTCGCCAATTGTCGACTTGAAGCTCGCTCAGATCCGCCTCCACCATGTCGCCCCAGCGATAGCGCTCTGGCATCCGATAGGACGTCCTCCTGCTAGGCGACCCAAGTACGCTCTTTTTACGTACAGATCTTCGTCCATTCTCTCAAGATGGCCAAACCAACGGAGTCTGTGGGCTTTACTTTCTCTCATGATAAAAAATACATCCCGTGTATTAAAAAAAATACATAAAATAACGTACAGTACTTAGGTACTTTCTTATAGAAATTTGATGCACTAGATTGCTAATGCAGGACGTTATCATTGCCGAACATCCCTATCCATGATAGGGATAGCTTTCTTAATTATCGCAATTATAGTACACTTGTATTATATCGTACTATTTAAAGTTAGAACGCGGCTCAGGCAACCCACTTTCCAATTTTAAAAACACAATAAAAATTACAGCGCAAAAAATCCTAACCGCAAACCGCACCGGCCCCAATTTCCGCTACAACGGCGACAGAGGCCGGAATCAATTCGGTATCAGGACGAAAGCTAATACGCAATAATAATCGTTTGCATGTGGAGCGGGTGAATTTATTCTGTTGTTCGGCCGATATTGGGACCGTGAGCTTGGAATACAAACGTGACGGGAGAATGTTTTAACCCTTTTGAGTTAGGAATTATTTGCAAACTACGAGATTGAAAGTATATCCTGCATCATTTATATAATAAAATGTACTCGTGATATGAAATTGAAGCGTGCCTAGTCCACAGGTATTTGTAGCATTGTACTAGCGGTTTACTATATGATTATATCAGTACTTTCATAAAGTACTTATACTAATACTTGGGTGCGTTAACAAGATGCCAATCCTTCAAGCTCCGTGGCGTAGCGTAGTTATCCCACTCTATCAATCTTCCATATATTTTTTATTTATTTAAGGAATGATGATGATTGACTAAAACTATCCTTTGTCCTTACCCGGGGCTCAATCTATACCCATACCAAATTTCATATAATTCGGTACAGTGGCTTAATGCTGAAGAGTTTCACATTTAATTTATAGTACAGATATGTAAATGAAAAAAAAAAAACATACTTAAAGCCAATTTCTATTACTCATTGACTTGTCAACCATTATTAAATAACATACTCCTCCACACATTCCTAACTCGCGCGTTACACTTTCAATTTTCTCCATGACTCAGCGTCCCCCAAATGCGGCTATTGCATCCTTTGTCGCCCGCTCTATTCGACTTGTTTTGTCACGGCTCTGTTTACTTGGATCTGACTCCGTTTTTCTTGGGATCATAATGGAGATGTTTGGGAAATGTGAATAGGCGAGGCTTTATCTGTTTCTCACAGTTGCTCATAATATTTTTACGAGTTTTCGATACTGAAAATGAAGGGTATTTGATGGGCGGCTGAAGGGATCAAATAATGGGTAAGATGAAACTTTTTTGAACAATATTAAATGAGGTAAAATATTTAGATACCACGGTTACATTCACTTGAATTTCTTCGTCGGTATTGGCGACATGTTTCGAACCCATCGGGGGTCCTTCTTCAGGCTTGAGTGTTCGCGTCGGCTGCACTCCATGCACTGCGCGCCGCCCGCTTCTCCTCTCAAAGTTGTGCAAAGAAGTCGCCAGCTCTTCGGTCACCAGTTACGTCACCTGACGCTTCGCGATTTCTGCAAAAAACTTGTGCGCGCTGGGAATACTTAAATATATAGAAAACACTCATGAGTCAATAACAAATATATGCCCATAGCGGGATTCAAACCCAGGATAATCGGTTTCATAGGCAGGGTCACTATCGACTAGGCTATACCGGTCGTCAAACTATGTGTTCGAAGGAATGCGTCCGGACACTGTCAAACACCAGACGTCCAGCGGGCAGCCAAATGCACTTTAAAAATCTTGGCATCCTTACTTTGCTTTGTATCTATATCCTAGAATTGTGTAAATTTATTAAAAATCATCCTGTATACTAGAATCGGAGATGTGCCCCATCGATTTGAATCCCGCCATAAAAATAACCTTATACAAGTAACATCAAAGTTAGCAATACATAAGAAAAGACTTTATCCCTCGTCGATAAGGATCATTAATAACCTGCCAGACCACATCAAAAACGAGCAAAACCCAAATAAATTTCAAAAAAAATTGAAAAAAATATCTCGTAGAAAAAGCCTACTACTCGGTCGACGAATACCTACAATAATAATGACTAATTACACAAATAATATTCCGGAGAAATACATGCATCTCTCTATCTTTCGTTCCTACTCCTATTATTATATTTCCTTTTATTCGTTTTATATATAGTACATGTAAAAATTATAATTGTACAAAGACCCAAAACAACATCTCCGTGCAAACGATGCATCTGTAAGTACTTTGTCCAAAAAGTAGAGCGTCATCTTGCACACGCATCGCAATTTCCCCCTCAACCTAGCCGTAATTATTAACAAGATCAACATTTGTACTCATTCTAATTTATACCATGCAGTAAACTCTCGTCTTAGATTTGCTATCTTTTTGTGGGTGCTTCGGCACCACTCCTTGACATAATTTGACATTCCTTGACAATTCATTGGCATCCGCTATTGACATTCATTTACAATAATATTGTAATGAAACAACTATTTAACGACATATATCTTTTGTTAATGCATGATACATTGATGACGACTGTATTATAAATATTTTATCTGTAAATTGCAGTGCCCTCTCAGGGTTGTGTTGAGACATAATTTATTAATAAGACCTACTGTACACACAAAGCAAGGAAATAAATGAAATGTTCAGCGTTCAATATTATACTTGTAGCATAACACTTACAATTGTCAAGAGAATAAAGCATTTTGTATTCTCTGGCATTTCCATTTCAGTTAAATTGATCTGTCAACAAATTGACAATCCGAGTAATTCGATGACCAACGGACCTTTTGAACGTGAATTGGTATTTTTTTCATTACCCTTTGATGCATGAAGCCTTTGTAAATAAAACGAACATTTAGGTAACTAAATGTATGCAGAGCGTTAAATCGATCAGAAGGGCAGTGAAGGAAAATATAAATTACATGCGAAAGCTACATATCAAACCAAATAACTCACATCACTGCTATTACTTACTTCTAAGTAGACGCACTAAGCAACGGATCTATAAGACCGTGATCCGCCTCAACCTGATGTATGGTTGTGAGGCACACTAACACTCAAGGAGGAGAACAGCCTTCTAGTGACAGAACGTAAGGTGTTAAGGAAGATTCTGGGATCTGTCGAAAGAGACGATGGCAGTTGGAGGATTCGAAAGAATGCCGAAATAGAAGAACTAATAGCCGAGTCAAATATAATAGGTGAGACCAAAGCACATCGTCTTCGCTAGCTTGGCCACCTCGAAAGGATGGGTGACGATCGGGCAGTCAAGAGGGCTTACTTAGGTCGACCAACTGGACGCTGTCCTGTTGGTCATCCTAATTTAGGATGACCAACAGGACAGCGTCCAGTTTCAGTTTCAGTTTCGGAGATCGGCCTCCACTCTATCCGCCCAACGATATTATATCGTTGGATTGAATTGGATGACAGTGAATAATATTATTATGGTGACATATAACTGATCTGATGATGGAGATAGGATGTATTTCCCAAAGATTCGCAACTAATAGAGGCGTTTATACTTTTTGACTGGATGAGCCAGGAACAATTAATTTCATCAGGACGAAACCTACTTATTTTACATGATATACCAGTTAAGTTGGTCTCACTCTGGCAGTTTTATAACAGCGTGTGACCGGGGCAACATGATAGTCATGATAGAGTTAAGTTGTTCCTGTCACAACATATTATATAACATTATATAACTGCCAATGTAGGACCGCCATAAGCCCTTTCCAAGTCTAAACCATTCCTTAAATATTTAGCAATGTATCCCGGTTTATTACGGATAAATGGTTTCCGACTCTGCCAAACAAAAACAGTAGTTAAAGTGAGATTTTTGGCCCCGTAAATCTAGCGTAAGCACCGGCTGCGGTTATATCCCAATCACATGAAAGACCCTTAAAGCTTAATTAATAGGCGTTTGGATTAATTCGTAACTTTAGCCCTCAGTCGCTGGACCCATCCGGGTGTGCCACAAGGCACGAGAGACCTGAAATATGCACCTTAATTACTGTCACAATATACATATATTAAGTCTCTACAAATCGAACTATTATCAGATTAAACTTATCAAAATTATCGTTTTCCTTATGTCAATACATATACCTTATACATACGGAAAAGTATGAGCGAAAGGCGAGCGCGAATGATAACTAAAATGACATCATTTTTAGCGTACCCAAAGGGTCGGGACCCTATTACTAAGACTCCGCTGTCCGTCCGTCTGTCTATCTGTCCGTCCGTCTGTCTATCTGTCCGTCTGTCAACAAGCTGTATCTCATAACCGTGATAGTTAGAAATTTTCACAGATGTTGTATTTCTGTTGCCGCTATAGCAACAAATACTAAAAAAACAAAATAAAATAAATATTTAAGGTTCACCTATACAACGTGATTTTTTTGCCGTCTATATATGTAATTATGTTATCTGATTTCGATTATTAAACGAAATTGTCTGTATTAAGTTTGTGTAGATGTCACCAAACTTCCAATACATACTCGTAAGCTAGAGTTTATATCAATGAAAATCAACTCGCTGCACATCCAACATCTTTTATGAAAGACTAGCAAATGTTTTCCACCATGGCCCTGTACACTTCCTCAAGCAAATCGGTTTTGTAACCGCTTCCGCTACCGCGCCGCTCCCCGCTACAGTTAGTCTCTCGCGCCCGCTCGCAGGGTCACGTCATGACTTACTTATGGACCGCCTCAACTTAGCAGTTTATCTCACTCGCCCGCAACTAAAACTCTTCTGATGGATTACTATTACTGATCTTACCGGCCTAGTTAAACTGCTGCGCTTTAAGGGCTTTATAGAACAAGAGTGTATTCACTTTCTCAATAGATTTATGTAACAAAATTGTAATTGTAATATACATATCTCTCTTGTCAGCGTGATGGATATTAAGTAGTAGGTAAGTAGTGTTGGTTTATTAATAGGAATTTTTAAAGTTTTATATGCATTTAATTTTCTCATTGGATATTAGACGTACTTAAATCCCGTCTCATTTTCAAAAATCAGTTGAAAACTTAGTAACTTTTGCTGCCTTAACTTGCCTTTATTTATGATTGTGTGATGCATATAATGTATTTATTATATTATTACCTGTTTGTATTAGATTAAATTATAAAATGTTTTGCGTCTTGGTTGTTGAATTATAATATATGTACATCGGCACTAACCATTCAATGTTGTAAGTTCTTGGTTTCCTGCTACCTAAATGTCTGGAAGAGATTGCTTCTTAGCGATAAGACCGCCTGTATTTAATTTTCTATGTATGTTTAACTGTATGGTGCACAATAAAGAATATTTATTTATTTATTCTTGTTATTGGATCTTTCACTAGCCTTACGGCCGACTTGAACTTTAAAATACGTCTAATATTAGGTCTAGATACGATATGGATCGGATATATCATTGTCATAAGTGGATTTTCATCAAACAGAACGTCTTTATATTTACATATGTTGGTATTACCAGTCAATTTATTTACATATGTTTGTATTTCGGTACGTGAATTTCACTGAAGTGCGTAATGTATATTGAGCCGATTTTGGTACTAGACAATTTAAACTAAAATTAGTTATAATATAACCCTCTCATTACCAATGAGATTCTTATCTTAATTTTTTTATGTTAATTCTGAACTAGTAAGTATCAACATTTTTTTTTACTTGGATGTGTTATCAACAATAACTACTTTGTCGATATAATATTCGTAAAACAAATCTGCACGAATAAAATTCATACAGAAAACATTAGTTATGAACACATTATTTTTACATGGGATATTATTTTTATATTTGCTTCTCACAAAAAATCACTTTAGCATACTTACCTATACCATAATATATGAAACATTTCCATTTGACATTTAATTTCATATAACATTCGCGTTATTAAATTTCAAGCGGTGTTGGAAAAGCCACCCTGACGCCACGGAGCAGGTCTTAAAATAAATATTATGTGCCGTGGAAAAATAAACACTAACTGTATTGAAAAATAATTAATTTAGAAACATAAGACTAATGGATGTTTCACATTTCAATGAATAATGGTAATATTTTTGAGTAAAGGCGCGATGATAGAGATAAAGATATTTATTATTCAAGAAGGAATATTACGATGCGCTAACGAACGTCAAATAAATTAATAAAGAAATGAGAATATACATTATATAAATCTGACTGATTGCTATAACTACATAAAATATTTGATATTCTTTTTTACCTGAGCTGTGTCACCTATAACTCCACACATAATGCAATGATTTTAATTGCTACTTGTTTTTACAGTTTCTGGTTTGGACCATGCCTGTTTATCTGTCAAGTAGTCCTCGACAGATGCTTTAACTTCACGGGTCAAAGCATAAATTCTGTGTAAATACCTTATACCGTATTTATCTAGAGATAGCCGTAGATTATTACATAGCTTAAGATTAGATAACATTATCATACTTATGTGATGGTAACTAGTAAATACACATGTTATTAGTAGCATAATATCCTCTCTCTCACCTTTGGGTTTTCCTTTCTTGCGTTCTCTGCTACTGCTTCACAGCTTGTCGACGGCTTTTCGACTTTTTTTTTCTTCATTCATTCTACTCGATGCTCCTACAGATCCCCTAATTCGTAATTATATCTCTCAGGGAAACTCAGATCATTGTCCTCTGAGTGACATGATGAAATATAGCAGTGTTCTGTGTTATATCAGGCAAGTCGACGTCCAGCGTACTAAATTGCGGTTCTTCCTGCATCGCAGGGTCCGTCCCTTACGTCTATCTAATTTCCTGCCTTATTCGCGAAACGTTTTGAGATTGGGTTAAGGCTGAACGCTAGGATTATTTGAACCTTGAATTCACTATTTAGCTACTACTAGTAAGAACTGTTTTTCTCTAGATATGTATAAAATGAAGGTAGTTAGTTTAGGCTCTAACGTACACACTTTCATAGATTGTATAATAAATGTACGTCTTTGATTTTTCCTTATAATAGATTTCAGCAAGGAATGTATCACTACTTTGTTTTAACTCAAAACGTCGCATTTACTGACGTGACATCACAACTGTCTCCAGTTGACAATGTATTTTCATTCCACTCAAAGCTATTTGCATAATAAAGGAATAGCCACGCTATGACATGATCCTCACGTTATGACAAGCTATCTACCTATAATCTTAGTATTTTTTAAACGCGAAGGGTAGGGTGATATTTGAATTCTTTTCATTCCATGCCATTGATGTTTCCGACCTATACTTTTTTAACAAAAATAATTTGAATTCCAAATCGGCAAAAATACATAATTAGACACAAATCACCCATATTATACTTTTTTTTTTACTATTATGTATCGTTGAGAGTAATATGTACAACGGAACTCAATTGCAATAGAGTTTGACTTTACTGATCGACCGAATTGAAAGAAAGAAAGAAGAAAGAAATACATTTATTAACATCATAATTTGTACAACCATTTGACAAAACTGTAAAATAACACACACAACACAAATTACTGTTGATTCCGCCAATTGATTCCGCCATTCTATCTATCAAATCATTTCAGTCGCGTCCAATTGTGAATGTTTACTTAAAAATATAAATCATTTCTAATATAATCGATTATATAGCCTTTGCAGAGTTCATCGAGAATCTTAAAAAATCGTTTCTATAATTTGCATTGTCACAACCCTATAACTACTTTTTGACATGTGTTTGAAAAATACTATAAGTAAGTATGTGCCTATCTTTCGCTTAGTATACGGTGACGATATTTACGCTGTTTCTGATTATATTTAAAAAAAAGTTACAGTTTTTTTTTATTCTTTAGCCTACGTTGTTTCTGACTACCCTTTTGTAATAACACCGTAAATCAAAGTTAAGTATTTTTAAAGTTAAATTGTAGACCTTTATGAATACGAGGAGGAGCTGAGCATATCAAGGAAATATCGTTATCGTATCTCGGACACACAGACAAATGGTTGTTTCATTTACCAACGAGTTAATTTAAGGGTCTGAAGCGACGGTTCCGGACTCATTTGACAGCTTGACTTTATCGGGACAGTTGGTGAGAGTTATTTAGTTTGAGTATTCATCATCTTTGTAATGATGAGAAATTCTTGGTAAATAAACCATTTTCAAAAAGTTATACGTGCTTTTTTTATTTGGAATTATTTCTGTTATTATCAGTTCCTTCAATACTAGTTTCTTGAGATATATTTATAACGTTATAAATATACTTAATGTCAAAATAAAACAAATTATGTTATTTATACTCAAAATCACGAACTCTTTCGGTCCTAATAGGTACATATAAGAAGAAAAATGGTCCCATAAAATTATCACGCATATAAAATCCGTGAAATATGTCAAAGGAGTGAATAACAATTTTGGACTTTTCTCCTATTAGGATCGAAAAAACTCGTGCTTAGTGTAGTAAAAATTATGTACAAAATTTCAAATTAAAAATAATGTGCTGTGTTCAACTTAATTTACATAAAAAAAAATACAAAAATGCGGCGTTCTGCGTTGTTAATTTTGATTTAACACATCGTTACCAATTCCCCATAGATCGTGGGACGACCACATTCGAATGTAATTATATTTTTAAAATAAAATATTGTATAACGGACGAAAAGATTTCACGTGGCTCAGTCATTCTCCCATTGACATAAGGTATAATTTCGTCTGTAGAAATATACCATTTATTCGTATGGTTAAACGTAATTGGTTCAAAGTAGTGATGTAATGCTCTATGATGGCTATATGTACAGTATTCGGATTTTCCCCCTTTTATTTCGTTATCACAATCCTGGCAACATTGCAAGGTTTTCAAAAGGCAGTAGAACTGAGAATTTGCCTCGAGAAAAAGGTCTCGATGGAAGTAGAGTGACAAAAAAAGTCAAACGGACAAAAAGAGATACTTTGATGAATCCTTTAATTTTAAGATGCGAAAACGTATGAAACAATCATATTATATAATATTTGTGTTTCTACACTACATAAAAAGGCCAAATCCGGCTTTCTTGAAACCAAAGGTTTTCTTTGGCAGAATTAATATTGCTGTTTTTAAGATATATTTGAGAAACGGAGCCACCGAGTACCAATCCTGCCAAAGGAAATCTTTGGTACACGAAACGCTTTTCATGAGCTATAACGGTTAATATATTACTTATATAAATTTTAAAGGCGCTGTATTCCGATACTTATAAAAAAACTGACGAATGCTAATATTCGTAAAAATTACTGTTATTCACCGAATACGAGTATTCGTATTTGTATTCGTTGCATCACTAGTTCAAACGTTAACAAAGGCGGACATCACAATAATAATAAGTCTGCGGCCACGCAACGCTTTATTTATTTTTAATTGCGCTGATTGCAATTTATTTGCGCTGCGGTTTGATATAAATAAAACACTGGGTGAAATATTTGTTTTACCGATATGTAATCCGATAATAAGCAAAATACACTTGAGTTGAACAAACAACTTGTTTCAATAGGATTAAAAATAATATTAATTAGCTTTCATTGCGTTTTAATCTATAGATATAGATTAAAACGCTCGCGACTTCGTATGCTTAAAGTTAATATTTCCATGAACCACTTCCTTAGTAAATTCAATACCCCCCCCCCCCTCTTATCACCCCTTTAAGAGATGATTTTTGGGATAAAATCTATCTTATGTCCTTCCCGGGGACTCAAACAATCTCCAAAACAAATATCATCTTAATTGGTTCAGCGGTTTAATCGTAAAGAGGTAATATATAAACAGTTATATTTATATTCGCATAACATAGTTACATTCGCATATATTATAATATTATATAAAATTATTAGTAGGGATTAGTTCCGTGTTTCTCTTGTGGACCGACCTACCTTATGGTTACGGGCTAAAGCTTATTTTTTTGACGCATAAAAGGGTTAAGTACTTCTTATGGTGAGATAATAGTAACAATAACTTAAAATAATATAACTTACTTTGTACATTTTTTTTTCTTTTGTTTTTCTGTTTTATGTCAACCTGTTTATGTGACATACATACATACATACTTATATACATACACGCATACTATTCACAGGTGTGACAACTTTTTTATAAACTGTGGTAAGTAAGTAGCGTTGTATTCTAAACTAGCCAGGTTTATTCATGCATTATTATTATTTATTTTATTCTATGACTATTTGTGAATAAACATTCACAATTTAATGTTCTTTGCAATTCTATTCATGCATATACAGAATATACGAATAAAAATACAACTGAGTAAACCAGATCGCATTATAAAAACTAGTAAAAATCCAATCCAAACCGCTTCCGTCTGGTTTTTCCTATTTTCACACACAGGAAGCATCTGGATATCTCATCCAGTACGGAGCGGGCATAAACTTCTTCTTAAGTGAACTCTATCACACATTTCTCGTCTGAGTAAAGTTTTGACGCGTGAAATCCAATATCCTCGCATAAAATTTTCAGTTCTGTTTCCGGGAGTATAAGGATAGTTTCCTGTTTAATATTCTTCGCGCGAACCGTGAAAGTGTACCGAACTTTAGTTATGCAACGGCTTCCTACACGTTTGAGCAAAGGCGAACATAAAAGCTGGGAACTTGGTGAATGAGCGTCCTCGACGAGACCGTTTACCAGAAGCGGTCGGCGCGCGCGCTGGCCCGCGACCAAATCCACGCGAGCGTGTTACACCGCTCGCTTAATTCGTTTACACACATCAACTTTGCGAAGCGACCACGTAATAGGTAGCGTGTGAGCCGTTTTGACTGACTTATCTACGCACATCCCCTTCATGCCATTGTTTTTAACAAACTCCATTGCTTGCTCTTAGCTAGAGGACGGATGTTTGAGCCGCGCGCGAGACAATGTATATTGTGCGGGGAGGATGTTTTGTTTGCCACTTGGGCTGACGCTGAATGGCTCATTTATTTAGTGTTAATAACGACAGTTTCGTGACATGACCTTCATTAAACACATTTTTGTATATACTATACAAAAGTAAATATATCAGTATACGAAATCCAATTGTTTAATATTGTGCGTAAACACGTCACGCCTCTCCCACTAGGCGTATCCATTCGCAATAAATCTTGGTACTTTTGTTCATGTTGGGTATTAATGGTATTTAGGGCGTCTTGGGATTGGCTGCGATTATCGGAATGGCGCTAATTCGTGAGCCGCTTAATACGGAGCCGTTTAAAATAATTTAGCGGGTAGTGTAATGAGCAGTCGGCGGAGCACGGCATCCAGCCATTAGGCAAGAGTTCACGAAGCATTGTAGCTTAGCTAATTTATATTAGCCAGGTTTTTTTGAAGTGAAAACTTCTTTAGCGGCGCTGTGCACTTTTTGTGATGGGGAAAAAATTAAAAACTCCCGACAGGTCACGTGACCGATAGTTTCGACACATTGAAAATTCGTAAGACGGACACGTGACCTGATCGAAAAACTGTTACAATGTCATTGACGCCAGTAGTTAAATTTTTAATGTAATATAAATTGTCATCTTTGTGTACGATAGCCCAAAAATGAATATTGTATTTGACCACATAAATGATAGTACTTTTATACTGATAATTAAAGCAATTTGTGCAAAATTATTCCCTATCCATTCCAAAATATCAAAAATGCACAACGTTAATATTCAAGTTTTCAATTCTGCCGGCACTCCCGGAGTGCAACCCGTTGTTTTTTGATATATTTAAAGGTACCGTTCGTATTTAGATTGCACCGGCATTATTGCAACAGTATTGTAGGGCGACATTACTGCTGATGGCATTACGGTCGCAAATGTCAAAAATCCGGGAAGAAATCTAGATTACAAAATTTGCTGCAGTAATGCAGTCGGCACAAATGCTGCATTACAGCATAACACGTCAGCAAGGTAATTGTATCTAGACATTTATATTAAGTTTGACATTTCTAGTAATATATATATGATTTGTTGTTATAAAATTAAGAATGCATAATAGGAGTATTAGTATAAGCTTTTCCTGATTTGTCTTAAAATTTTCCCTGACTAGTCTTAGGAAATTACCTTACTAGCATCCAGTAATATCAGTTCTATAAACAAGTGCATGGAATAGCCTAAAAAGGACTTACTTGTAATTACTAATAATACTAAATTTAATTTCCTTAGTTCCTTATGATTTCGACGTTCAGTCACAAATTAGTGTGTTTCTACTTCGATGATATCGTTTTTTAATGTAATTTCTTAGGTATATCTTTTAAAAACATAAATATTATAAAGTTTGATGTTAATATAATGTATTATTTCATTGTTTGCTTTTTTTTAGAAACCAGAGCGCTTTTACCCGTCCATTAAAAGAATAAGAGTTATTGACTTTATTAACTATTCCGATTGTAGTCCCATTCTTGAAGTGCCGCGGTATTTCGTCTGTATTTCTTTCGACCTATATGTGGAAGGAGTAGGAGTACTACTGATTATGGAGTGTGGAATTAAGAGGAGTGGCAAGATGCCACAGTAAATTTGGTGTCTACATAGGTACAGTTAAAAGATTAAATTTGTGACCCATTTCGTACCTTCTCACAGTGAGAATAGTATGAGGCCTCTAGCGACTTTCATGTTGTTTGTCTCAAAATTTGTGACCCCATTTACCTTGTCGCAGTGATAAGGTAAATGGGTCACAAATTTTGAGTATATTTATTGTATGCTGAAGTTCACTTGATCTCTTAAATTGTTTAATTTTGCCCTATGTTCCATTTTGCTAAAAGCATTCTCCAAAAAATCTGCCTTTTTAAACCGGAAAAAACCTTAAACTTTAAGGAAAACTCTGCAAAAATGAAAAAGTACCGAGCGGACCAGCAAACTCGCACCTAAGGGCCCAGTTTGGCGAAAACTGGTCCTCATTAAAGATAAAAGGTGGTCCTGAGAGAATTAGTCGGAGACGCGCCTCCGTCCACTTCCGGCGTCCGGTCACTTCCGCCCGCCATCTTTGTATTCGTCACGTACCACACAAAAAAAAGCTTTACCACTTCGCACCCTGATTGCATCGCTATTTATACCTCGAGAGAGACGTCCCGTATGAGGTTTTATGTTTTTCTCGATTTGAGGGTTTTGCGTGAGGGTTTTTGTGCGGTTTTCTTCGCTTTTTACATACAAGGGACAGTGGTTTGTCTCGGGCAATATGCTTATATCTTTGTGAAATTTTTCCTTTGTTGTATACATTTTAGGTTATTTTCGATGCATTGTTATTCAATTTTGGTAAAGTTCTTATGCACAGGAGATCAATTCAATTTTCCATTGAACTACCTTTATGTTCTCGTAATCATGTAATTATTTTATTAAAGTAGAACTTATGACTAATATTATATTACTAATAAATCAGCCTATTGTTTTATTAATTATTACTCGTAAGTATGCCCGAAACATGTAACTAGGTGAAGTATTTAAAAATACACTATTAGCGGTTCCAGTCCTGGGTGCGTAGCCAACGTGCCAATCAATAACACTCCGTAGCAAATGAAACGCGGCTGTCACTGTCGCACTAATATGGAAGAGTGATAGAGAGAGATGCTACGCTATGGAGCGTTAACGATTGGCATATTGGCTAAGCACCCAAGCCTAACCAAACAATTAGCTCAGGTGTAGGTGTTAATTTTGGCTGTAAAAAATTCGACTCTCATTATTAACATTTTTTTGAGCGATATGAATAATATATTCGAGTCTAGACAAATAAGTACTTATGGGAAAAAAATTGAACTAACAAAATTTTTCTATCATTTCAGGTACATCCAGAAATCATTTCAAATCCAGTCAAATACCATTAAGTACAAACTTAATAACAGTTCACAACGACGTTAGCATGATGCTTCGTCAAAAGTCAGCAATCAAATATATGTGAGTATCGTGTATAAAGGAATCTAATATTTGACCTTACCTAGCGCGCCATGATTGATGTAGCAACGCAAGGCTGTACGGAAATAAATACAAAAGCTTACCCTCTGGAGTGCCCGTGGCTCCAAACATACCCAGAAAAACAGCAATGGGAATGGTTATGGCATAGTGGGGGAAGGAAAAGGTTGGAGCTAATAACTTCTGACAACTACAAGGCAAATGCTTTTATGGAATTAGCCATAAGTCGACGCCCGCGGGAAGGAAACTAGCGATCAACGAGCGATTTTTACACTTGGCTTAATTTTAACGGGGTATTGTGCTTTATGGGATTTGTTTTGGGTGTTTGCGTTACACTTATTTTTGATAAAACTCGTTGGGTACTGTAAAGAGATACGGTCTATCTAAGGTGGGGAATGTAAACGCTCCAGGTAGATTTCTGGTGATATTTATATAGTTTTTTCTTCAAACAACACAATACAACTATCGACTATCGTGAATAATTGCCGCTTTCAGAATGAATCGCCTGCAGATCTTTATTCCATCAGCAGGGCGATAGTTCTGAATTCAAATAATCGTTGCCAGTTATCTACCACGAGACACACACATTCACAGTACACACTTTTTGTGGTAAAAAAAACGTAAGCTCTGTTTAAAAAACCGGCCAAGTGCGAGTCGGACTCGCGCACGATGGGTTCCGTACCGTTAAACAAAAAACGGCAAAATAATCACGTTTGTTGTATGGGAGCCCCGCTTAAATATTTATTTTATTATGTTTTTAGTATTTGTTATTATAGCTAGCTGCAACAGAAATACATCTGTGAAAATTTCAACTGTCTAGACTACTACGGTTCATGAGATACAGCCTGGTGACAGACAGACAGACGGAGATTGGAGTCTTAGTAATAGAGTCCCGTTTTACCCTATGGGCCGGAACCCTAAAAAACAGCATAATCGAGGTTTTTTTGTGAAGCAAACTTGTTGTAATCGCATGAACTTTTTAAAATATCTATTAGGTACCTAAAATCAGCCGAGTCACATATCGTAGAGCTATAACGCCGTGAGGCGTCGTCAATTTAACAATATATGGTATCTGCGTATTTAAATATTATTTTGAACCTTTTATTCAATAAGAGAAGTTTCCAAATTCAAGAAGCGTTTCTAATTTCTTGCATTTGATAATATTAAAATATTTATTGTTTCACAAAGTTTCAAAGCCCCGGAGAATATACTTAGCTGTTGTTAAAAGTTCATCAAATAAAAACAACTGGTAAACGATTGTTGATTAATTGGATGTCTACTGTCTAAAGCGTGATCATTGTTTATCCGTAAATAACTATTTCGTTCGTGGTAGTTATTAAAGTCCGTGAAAGTTTAAACTGTGTGCTGTGTCTGCCTGATTCTCGAAATAATTAAGAAACTGCACTCAAGTAGTTAACTGCATTCGAGCCAAGATCTTTGATTCGAGCATAAAATAGTACCGAATTGCCCAAGAAAATCACTAATATTGTGTTATATCAGATGACCAACCAGAATCATTTTAAAGTAAACTTAAATTTATCCAGATGTTTTTAACGTATCATAGTTACGAAAGAAATTCGACTTATTTAATATTGATTCTTATCGGATTTTGCAACTTAGCCTAAAACGCAAATAAATAAATTATTAGTAAAGGTCTCATTCTGTCATTCATTCAGTCAGTTAAAATATAACTGCCACGTCTTAACAAAAAACACAATACTCGATTTACGTTTTTTGTTGGAGCTCTTCTAATAAGAAGTATTGTTGACATCAATTATTATTATTTTTCATAGTACATGGTGCCTACACTAATAATAATAATAATAATAATAATAATATTCTTTATTGTGCACAACGAAAACATGATTAAATACAGTAATTAACATAAAAAAAAACTAAGCAACAACAGGCGGTCTTATCGCTAAAAAGCGATCTCTTCCAGACAACCTTCAGGTAGTAGAAATTACCGTAAGGAAGAAATATGTATAACACTAATTTCTTTATTCATAAAAAATAGCAGAACTGTTTAGTTTTGTTCCTTTCTAACCAACACAAACGTCGAAGTGAGAGATAGGGAAAAACGGGTATCAACAACTTGTTAGACGTGACAGACGTATATATGAGTATGATTATCGCCATTAAGACAGTTCGTAATTAGTTCATACATTGAGGCTTGTCTGTAAGTGCTGGTAGGTATAACAATAAACACTAATAGTATCTAATTAAATAATAAATAAATATTATAGGACATTCTTACACAAATTGACTAAGCCCCACAGTAAGCTCAGGAAGGCATCTGTTGTATGTACTCAGTATAATATACAAATACTTAATTAAATTTAAAAAAAACACCCATGACTCAGGAAGAAATATGTATCCGTGCTCATCACACAAATAAAAGCCTTACCGGGATTCGAACATTCGAACCCATCCGAACCATCGGCTTCATAAACGGGAACACTACCCACTAAGCTAGACCGGGCTAATTACAATGAGCTAATTCATCAAGTTACATTACTTCATATAAATTTAACTCCCATTAAAATTTCGTGCCGCAATTAATTCCTCCAATAATTACAGTCAATGTACACATTTGTATATTCGCCAGCGATCGACCGGACAACGCCCGGTAAATATTTAAACCGCGGCTCCCGCGCCGGCCGCGAGTCAATTTGTCCGGACACGTCCGTATTTCATTAATCGAGAAGTCACCCCTGTGCCAATGGCGCGGTAGAGCGGGTGTACTGTATTTATTTGGAAGAATTAAAAATAAGGTATATCAACGAACCCTGTTTTATCAATGTTGCAATTCATTGAACACAAAGATTGGTAAAATTAATTACCCTAGGGGATCCTTACTTAACCGTTGGTCCCACCTTATACTTACTTATTTTGACTGTACTGCGACATTCATAATAGGGTTTGATAATCAACAGCATACAAGAATAATAATCTTGCTATAAAGATTTACTTACAAGGAAAGGTACCCAATTGTCCGGTTCCGATTTGATTTATATTTATATATGTTACAGAGTAGTCTAAAATAACGGACACGTATTTTTTTTAGCTTCCCAAACTCAACCTATTGGGAGAAATTGTCGTCCAAAGTAGTTTTCTAAAAAAACACCCGTCTTTATGTGTAACTTTAGCGATAAGATATTATAAAACTTCGAATGTCGATTTTTTTAGGAAAAAATGAGTTTTAGCCGATATAACAAAACACGTGCTCATTGTTTTTTCTTGTTCTCAAACATATACTCAAATAAGCCATTAACTAGCATGTTGCTTGAGCATCACTTTCTATAGGAGTTAGAAGATTTAGTAACTTTTTAGTACTTTGAAGGACAATTTCTCCCAATAGGTTGAGTTTGGGCAGTTAACAAAAATACGTGTCCGTTATTTTAGACTACTCTATAACATATTTTAATAAAAATCAAATCGGAACCGGACAGTTGGGTACCTTTCCTTGCTAAATTTAAAAAAAGATCGCATGTTATGACAGCACAAAGAAGTTAATGCATTTCTGAGGCCAAAAGAAGGAAAAATGTTATGAGTTTAAGGTTAACTTCGACAAAGAATGTTTTGTTTGTTTGGTAAAACTGTCATTTAAAGAAAAAAACTATTTTTTTTAAACCTACTTTTTGTAAAATCTTACATGTTGACTAGTGACAACATCGTCATCAAAAATGCGTTTACACATATTTTTTTCTTTTTCAATTTGATTTAACTCTGAAACTAGGTGAATTCCAAAAATCTACATGACATTTTTGTCTTTAAATATTATCAGGAAAACACTGTTAAAATCTTTCGGGTTCCTCGTGACGACCGTGTATCTCTAAGATTAAAAAGTTTTTGATATTAAACAAAGCTCCAAATTCATACTGTCCCATCCCTACAGGCCCGGTCCCACACGGCCGCGGACAGGGCAATTATTCGTAATGGATGTGCTAAGCAGACGCCGACTTAATGGAAAATGTATGAGTCGTATGACTCGACCCGCTTTGTGCTCGCATAATGAGGCTAGGACTGCTTTGATGAGAAGTGGGTTAATGGTGTCACCGGGTGTTGCAGGATACTTCAGTTTTAAGTCTTAAAAAGGGTTTTATAGCTAATTTTACATGTCTCATACAGATTTTTTTATGTGAATATACACGATAAAATTTAATCTGTGAACGGGAGTTGAAAAATATTAATTACCAAACTAAATGGAATTTAATATGAGAGATCTCATGTAATTTACTTCACCGTCTAATTAATTACAGTTAATGATATCTATAAAATTAATAATCACCGGATACATGGATACCCTATTTTTATTGTAGGATAATATTATAGGTGTACGTCAAAATAAATGCTTTCGCTTTGGCGGAGAATTTACAAATTTGACAATGACAAATTGACAGCTTATTGCTAAGGCTTTAGTTTTATATGGCTGTTACTTTGGAAATAGGTTTTTAATTGTTTAGGCTAAGCCATTGGTGACAATAAATTTCAATTAAAATTTAATGTCTATTTCAAATTTGTATATTAAAAAACATATTTAAATGTGCTCGCCATCGATGTCTGAGTTAGAAAACTTGCTCCCTAATCACTGATTAAATTTCACCGTGTATAGGTCAAACTGAACAACTTTTAATATGGGACCAACCCGAAAATCACGAAAAAATATTGGCTATTTGATACATTTTGGCTGGTTACATATTGATATTTTCTATAGGAGAGCTATTTTTTTTCTCGTTTTCAGGGTTGGTCCCATAATTATTAAAAGTTGCTCAATATGACCTATATTCATAGCGCAAATATTTCCGCGAGTAAAAAACCATCCTATATATAAAGCTAGCTATTATTTACCGAGACTATACTTAGGTACCCTATCTTATCGCTATTTTTCTGATTTTATATTCCTCATATTTTTTTTACCCAAAATTATAAAAATGTACACCAAGATCATCAAGACCACAATATGAAATTACAAATACCTAATTTAAAGCAAATACAATGACCGATTGATCATAATTAGGTAACTGAGCACTATCGTTCTTATATTATTAATAATTTATTAAATATTTGACGACCAGTTTGGCCTAGTGAATAGTGACCCATAGGCATTTAATTCGTGTGATGAGCATGGATATTTGTTCCTGAGTCATGGCTGTTTTCTATGTATTTAAGTATTTATAAATATTTATATATTATATATGTCTGGAAGAGATCGCTTTTTAGCGATAAGACCGCCTGTTGTTTACCTCTTCTTTATGTGTTGTATTATTTTTACTGTTTCTGTATTGAGGTGTGCAATAAAGTATATTTGTATTGTATTGTATTGTATGTCGTTCTCTAAGTACCCTCAACACAAGCCTTATTGAGCTTACTGTGGGACTTAGTCAATTTGTGTAATAATGTCCTATACTATTTATTATATATTTATATGCTTGAAAAATTCTTAAAATATATAGAAATACCATGACGGATGGACTTCAATAAATTTCAATATGCCAAATGTTCACAATACACTCTGCGTATTATCTATAATACCCAGAGTGTATTGTAAACTATCATTAACTGTCAATATCCAGGTTAGCTGTCAAACAGAGATTGATGTAGCTGCAACAAACTAAAGCCAGTAATGGATTGAAACAAACACACAGACAGTGTTATGATTCTATGGAATCATATCAGAGAAATGACATGATTTATGACATTGATTAATGGTATGGTAATGCACACGTATAATAGAGTATTCAGACATTTTGTATTGTTTCTGATTGATCTTAGTGTAAGTAGCGGTTGGAAATGATAAATTAAACTAGTAATGCGGGTATTATTTTGTCAAGCCGTCAAGATACAGATTTACAATGTTGATGAGTGGTTGAATGGTAGAGAATGCCTTAAGGCATTAAGTCCACCATTTGTACTTAATATTTTGTGTGCAATAAAGTATAAATAAAATAAATATATAAGGCGTTGCTTAGTTGAGTAATTCGATGTGATCTTGGATGGTGAATTAAGATTCCGGAAGATCTTATATGTTGATTGTGGCTACAGGTACTAAACAGGTGTTAAATTTAATATAGTTTACAAATAATATAACCTGCCTAACCATATTGCTTACCTTAAGAATTTTATAGTAAAATATGATGAAATCTATATATAAAAACATTTAATTTGGAAATTTACATGCTAAACTTATATCTGATTATTCTTGAGGGATGCGCGCGCGCGATCGTGTTGGTGGTTGCATAGGCTCTGGCCCGGAGTCGTACCCCGCGCCCTGCGTTCCCCTCTGTCGCCTGACGCGGTAGGACCGTTCCTTGACAGATATAGATATGTGTTGCTGTGTCTTATCTTTGGCGCATATACATCACACCTAACGCAGGTGAGGGTAGACAGTTACTCACCGGGCGTTGATGGGAGTGGTGGTGCGTGTTGGAACCAAGTCCCGTAGTAACTCTAATCCTAAACTTCTGGGTGTCTTAGGAACATTAAAACATCGCCCCGATTCGAAGAATAATTAATACACGTTTAAGATCTTGGAAAGATCTTTAAAAGATCAATAACTAAATGACGTCAAAATTGACGTTTACTTCGATTCCGCTGTGATGCAATAAGATCTATCTACGATATTACTAACGTCAAAGTGACATTAGTTACCCGAATCGAGCTGCTTCTGTCAATTATACGATACACAAACGATATCTAAACCAGAACTTATCGTTATCGTATCTCATTCTTCGAATCGGGCCGTATGAATAGGTATAATAAGCGACACATTCCAGTTAGTGAATCAATAATTTACTACAAGTAACAACCAGGTTTATTTACAGTACAATTAGAAATAATAAAATATTTAACTTTAATTGTGATTTTCCTTTATCATTGAAAAGTCTATTAATCAAGTAGAACATTCACTGCAGTAAATAATCCTTATTTATTCATAGTAGGCGGTACGTGGGCCGTGAAATAAAGAGAATACATTTATTCAACGTAATTATCCTGTACTAAATTAATTTAACAAAGAAAACTTAAACACCGATATTAGATTACCTTTGTCTAGGATATTTTCTCGCCTCCCCGCGGCCACCGTCGCCCACGCCGAACAATCAGCCGCGGAGAGCATTGGACGGTCAGCACGTGCTCCCGTTGAAGCTGCTCGTGTGGCGAAACAAATCGAGCAATCATTGACTTAAAATATATGAATTACCGATTTTAATTTAATATGTCTCGTGTCTCACAGAAGTTTTGTCATTGAGAACAAATTTTAGATCAAACAGGATTTCCACTCAGCATATTTCCACTGCTAGTCATAGCGTTTGTTTTCAGTAGGAATCTAAGTGAAAACTAAAAAGTGCTAGCCTGTACATAATTGAGCGGTTATATGCATGTATATGTATATGTATATGTATATGTATATGTATATGTCTATGTATATGTATATGTATATGTATATGTATATGTATATGTATATGTATATGTCTATGTATATGTATATGTATATATATATATATATGTATGTGTATATGTTTATATAATTAAAAAGAAAAGAATACGACAATAGTCACAATAAAATAAATTAAAGCAGAAAACAAACATTTCTGGATAGAGCTAAAAAAACAAAGATATACGTATGTAATCATGATTATAACATTTACAATTATATGTCTCCTTCTTACAATATTTTTTTAAAACCATTTTTTGAAAACTAAAAAGTGCTAGCCTGTACATCATTGAGAGGTTATATACATGTATATGTACATGTATAATAAGTATATATAATTTAAAAGAAAAGAATACGACAATAGTCACAATAAAGAAATTAAAGCAGAAAACAAACATTTCTGGATATAACAAAAAAAAACAATGAGATATATGTAATCATGATTATAACATTTACAATTATTTGTCTCTTTATTACACCATTTTTATTTATTTAAATAATTTATTTCAAGCAAAGCCCAAAAAATGTTAATATTACACAACATAACTTACAAGACTATTGTTAGTACATACAGCCAACTATTAATGCCAACACTAATCATCTGAATCTCCGAGTAATAACGGAACCAAAAAGTCAAATTTTATTTTACTGTGTCGGTTGAATGTGTTTTTACAACAGAGAGAATTAGATAAATAAGTATCCCTATAAACTCCAAACTTGACTGACGTCACGCAAAGAAGTATATTCTGATAGAGAGTACTAACTAGATGTTATAATTAGATATTAATAATAATTAGTATAGCGCGCGCGATGAATTAAAATATTTTCCACGTGAATTCGTAATGTGTTATTTGGTGGCGCCTGTGGTCTTTGCTCGTTAATCTATTAGCTACAATAAAACGTACTAGTACTAACATTTAATTCAAATGTAAATCCGAAAATGATTCATTACATTTGCGTATTAATGTATTTAGCTGATTAAAACCATATTAAACTGAAAGTTTATTTTAAATTAAAGTTATTTGATGGCTCGTAGCAGACTGCTACGTGATAGTAATAATAAAAATAAATAATAATAAATATTATAGGACATTATTACACAAATTGGCTAAGTCCCACAGTAAGCTCAATAAGGCTTGTGTTGAGGGTACTTAGACAACGATATATATAATATATAAATATTTATACATACTTAAATACATAGAAATCACCCATGACTCAGGAACAAATATCCATGTTCATCACACGAATAAATACCCTTACCAGGATTTGAACCCGGGACCATCAGCTTCGTAGGCAGGGTCACTACCCACTAGGCCAAACCGGTCGTCCTTGTAGCGCATGTTAATAATTACATATTTAAGTAACTTCCTTTCACTCAATCAAAATTTTAGTCAAAACCGCCTCCTCAGATATTCTGACTGTAATAATTTAATCTGGATTTTTTTCAAAAAGCCATAGCTTCAGTCCAGTGGCTTCTTTCGCCAGTATCAAGGTATATGGAGCTTTAAATACGGCTACAATTGTACGCTTAGGACAAGACAGGGTACGGTGATTTAATTGGCTTTTGTTAAGCGATAGCCGGACTTTACACGTAGCACGTGGACTACCGGCCGTTGACTCCAAAATGGTGTTCAAACGCGTTTCAATATTAATTCTCCATTCACATCACATTATCACTGTATAATAAGCTAACGATATTAAAATATAAAGTATACTGTATAATAAGCTATCGATATTAAAATATAAACAATATTAATGAGCATAAAACAGAGGTATTAATCAGGAGGCTAACTATCAAGATGGCGCTCGCACCGGGAGTCCTGTACCCCTAGTGTAACTAAATTCGATTTCCAAACGTGACGTACGCGTTTGCGTTTAGTCTCATTTTGTATTGGATTTCGAAAGAGCGCGCCAAGCGGGACGTTTTGGAACCTCAAAATCCTATACAAAATGAGACTTAACGCAAACGCGTTCGTCACGTTATGATGTCGATCAAAGTTACACTAGGGGTACTGACTGTAATAATTTGATCTGGATTTAAAAAAAAAATATCTGTCAGTGTCAAATGGGATATTTCTTCAACCACGTCACTTTTGATACTGATAGATACAGATAGAATATAGACATATTTTTCCGATGTTATAATTTTAATTTTGCCACAATATACCTCCCATACTACTAACCATGCTATGGAACGTACACGTGTTCTGGAAATCAATTGAATTGAATTGAACCGAATTGAATTGAATATAGTAAATAATGAAAAAGAAGTAATGCATTCTTTCTCATTGTTTAGTATGTTGTGGCGTTAAATTAATTGTTCTCTTCCTTTTTTATCCATGACATATTCAGATCAAGTTCCTAACCTGTTATTATAAACAGAATACACCTCCATGTTGACATGGGCTTGAAACTTGTACAACTGACAAACGCTTATTTTAACCCTTGTACCTGTAAGTTTACCGCAAAGTCTAATCAAATAGGTTAATACCGGCGGGGCTTGACGGATCGGCCCCAGCCGAATGTAAATCGATGTGTAAGTATTAAACTCGTTCGTTTCGGGGTCCAGGGATATTGAAGGGTAACATCGTAACATAGTATTCCGTATATAATGGAGTGAGGTGCAAAAGTGTTCACATTTTTGCGTGGACTGGACGGTAGACAGCTCGAAAGTTTTTTTACCTTTTTTCAGGGATAAAAGTTTAAAGTTATCAGTGAATTACCATTTAAAACCTAAATATACAGCGGTGTCACGCACACGAATTCGAGCTAATTGTGCAGTCTAACGCCACAACGCGATTGGTTGATGAGTTCGCATTACGCGCGCGATTGGTCGCAACTAGTTGCGTTAGACTGCACGATTGGCTCGAATTCGTGAGTGACATTCTTAGTGCCTGCAAGATCCGTCCTTAGCTATATGTCAATGCTGCAGCAGTGCTTTTTCTTCCTACTGAATGCACCGCAATTGGGTACTTGACACATGTTGAATATTATAACAAAATTTAGTTAAATGGATAGAAAATGAGCCATCAATTATAAAAAAGTGGAATTTAAAAAATTATATTGAGATAATACAAAAATACAAGGCTCCGAAATCTCAAGATTTTTTTTTTTGTCTTTCGAAAATAGAAAAGGAAATGGTACCATTCGATTCATTACATTTTATTGAAAAATAAATTGTATGACAACTATACACATAAACGCAATATTTTAGGGTCAAAATGGCAATTTCCTTGATCTTCCATACATTTAGGACAGACTTATATGATGTGACGTCACATGACCTTATCATTTTGTTAGAGGCGTTTCAATCGTCGAGTGCGAGCGTCAGACTTTAACCCTCATTTATGATCTTTGTGTTGCTTAAATGCCATGAGTCCTATATAGACATTTGATCCTCGGGAAAATCAAGATCGTCTGACATTATTTACAAAAAACAGTCAATTAGCCAATTCTTGACACTTTTAGAATTGCTTGGCGTTCAAAGAATAAAACGATTATTTTAAAACTTCCTTAATATTCCATGGCAACTTTATTTTTCGATAGCACCGTATACTTACTAAGCTAATGCGCAGCCTTTACTGGTAATTGAAATAAAAATGGCGCCTAAACACCGTTCGAGTCACAAATTACGTGGTTTGTGGGTTCCAAAGCTTTTATTCGTGCACAGGTATTTTTATTTAATAGCTGAGTGGTGAACAGGAAAAATGATGTAAAGATATGAGAAAAAATAAAGGTTAAATCGTTACAGACTAACAAACGTTTAATTAGTTTCATACTTGTTTTAAGAACATTTGACCTGTATACAATAAAAAAAGTTTGTTTTTATACTGCGTCGGTGGCAAACTAGCTTACGGTCCGCCTGATGGCAAGCAGTCTTCGTAGAATATGGACGCCTGCGACTCCAGAGGTGTTACATACCAGACTCTAACACTCCGCACCGTTGTTGAGGTCTTATGTAATTGTATGTTTTATGTAATTTTCTTTTTATTAACTGGGCAAATTTGAGTTCATCTTAGTATGCTACACTCATATAAAAATGCAGTGCCATGCGTTAAGATTGAGATGAAATTGGAACAATTCTCAATATCATGTACAGGGCCCGTACATGTCATGCCGTTGACGGAAAAATTACGTCACTTAGAGTATGATTACAATTGGTATGTTCGTAATAATTAATCATTTGTCAGTCTCTTTAGAACGATACACGTACACGTACACGTCACGTGTTTTCTTGTGAACCATAAACATGCACAAGAAAACACGTGACGTGTACATGTGCATGTTTATGGTTCCGTTTCAGGCCACAAGATGGCAGACCCTCCAACGCGCACGGTCCCTATTGTCACTCAACTAAATAATGGATTATTTTTAATAATGTAATGGTTTATTAAATAATACAAATTTAGATTTTTAACAATGTGTTTTATATAAAAAGTATTTATTTTCTACGTGTCAATAGGTAAGCTATCTAATTTTGTAGTGTTATAAGAAAATCTACCCGTATGTTAAATTACGTCATTTTTGTGTCAACGGCATGAAATGTACGGGCCCTGATTATATATTACAAACTTGATTACTGGTGCAGTAAGTTGCACTTGCATACATGTTGCAACATTTACTATTATATCAGTAAACAAAGTGACTACTTTAAACTATACTGAAAAGTGTGATTACTATATAGAAACCGGCCTATTCTGGCCCAGTAGAGTAAATTAAACGCATTTTTGGCATATACTCAGGCACAAACTTAGGTACTTATACGAGTACCATATCGTCGCTATACTTACTCAAACTCGCATCTGATATACGTATCTAATATATAGATACGAGGTTGAGTAAGTATAGCGACGATATTCATTTGACAGTAATAGCGTTGTTGCATTTCGCTACATAGACTATAAAGGCGAGAGCCATTTGTCGAACACAGCTATTTGAAACAGTTACCGCTTTTATCGCCTATCAAAACATCGTAACTGCCTAAAATTTTATATGAAACATACGTCGTTTCTTACCATCCGACCAAAAGTTTAGTGGTCTGCGACACGAAACCGACTTGCCAAAATTACACGACTATTCTAAAAAGTGCTTTTAAATATTTAAGTCTTATATACATACGTCTATTTAGAATTTACCAAACTAAAATTAATCAAAATATAGTATATAAGTAGACTGTGCTATGCATAAAGGAACCTTTTGTTATAGGATTTCATATTAAAATATGACTATTTTTGAATAGCATGGTTGCAAAGTTACGTCAGTTTGCAGTTGCTTACGATTTAGCAGCCAAGTGCCCAAGCACACGAAACGTACTGTATAATTTTAACTAACGCAGTATTACTGGCATTTTATGCATTTTGTTCGCTTGAAGAAATTAACAGTTCAGCGGAAGCGAAATATTGTATAGAATAAGCGGTTTTTATTCCCGATTCCGCATAATTTGAATGGCTTTCTGTACGAGTATTACTAGCGATTTGCTGTTTTGGTGCCCTTTTATGTTGCGCTCGCCCAGTTGGGCATACACGTTGCCAAACAGTAAATGGTGTTGAATCGTTTTAGTAACCGTGTCGTGTGCTATTTACTAGGCCGTAAGGATGACGAATATTGTAATTGAAATTACTGTAAATTTTATTGTTAATGAGCTATATCTAAAACGTCATTTTTGCAATCAATATGTGCATGCTCCATGCATGCATGACTGTTTATTATTGACAACGTGTGGTGCAAGAAAAATATTATTTATTATATAAAGGGAACAGTCGAATGACCTTGAAAAGATAATGTAGAGTGGACATGGCCTTTTTTGATACTGAGCTTTTAAGTCGAGACTCACTGAGCTCTTATGCTTAAGAACAGAAGTTGTAGCCAGGGATCGGAAACCGGTATTTTTTGTATGGGAACGAAAACGGTATTTTAAGTCAAGTCAAGTCAAAATATTCTTTATTCAAATAGGCCTAGCAACAAGCACTTTCAAATCGTCAAATTTTACAAATATCATCTTAATCTAAATATCAGAGCAATTTATTGATGCAGTTATTATTGTTCTAAAAAAAACATTGAACTATTATAGATATGGTAAACTTAATAATAAGAATTTCACAAAAAGATCGTCAAACATCAAAATTGTATAAAAATACTAGTCTAGAACCTTTCTAGAATAAAATCTAAATGTCAAAAAATACGGTATATATATATACATTGAATTATCAATTTCATCATTAATAACATAACAATAAATAATTCATTCTTTACAATCACACTTAATCCCACGGTGTTTCATCATTCATGTAGTCTTGTGTGCTATAATAGGCTTTAGAGATAAGCTTACGTTTTACATAATTTTTAAATTTACTAACAGACAATTCAGTTATAATATTAGGAAGTTTATTGTAAAATCTTACACAATTACCCATGAATGATTTCTTAATTTTATGGAGCCTAGTGAAGGGCACTGCGAGCTTATGCTTATTTCTAGTATTAATATTATGTATTTCACAGTTTTTCTTAAAACTGGCAATGTTTTTATGTACATACAGAATATTCTCATAAATATATTGACAGTGCACTGTCATTATGTTAATGTCCTTAAACTTATCTCTAAGTGTGTCTCTATGGTACATTTTATATATTGCACGAATAGCCCTCTTCTGCAGAACAAAAATGGTATTTATCTCTGAAGCACTACCCCATAGTAAAATACCATATGACATAATGCTATGAAAGTAACTAAAGTAAACTAATCGAGCTGTTTTCACGTCTGTTAACTGACGGATCTTGCTCACTGCAAAAGCTGCAGAACTCAGTCTATTCGAGAGATTAGCAATATGGGGACCCCATTGTAGTTTAGAATCTAAAGTTATACCAAGAAAAACTGTGCTATCTACTAGTTCCAATTCCTCATCCTTGACAATGACACCTGTTTGCTCATTCCTTATGTGACTTGTAACAAACTTAATGCACTTAGTCTTTTTCTCATTTAACAATAAATTATTAACATTAAACCAATTTACTACTTTAGAAATAGCATTGTTTACATCACTGCAAGCTTGTTGCTGACGTTTGACTTTGAAAATAAGTGAGGTATCGTCTGCAAACAATACTATGTCATGGTGGGTCTTTACAAGGTAAGGCAGGTCATTAATGTAGATAAGGAACAGGAACGGCCCCAATATTGATCCCTGCGGTACACCCATAGAGACCAATGACCCCGGTGATCGCTGTCCACTCACATCAACCCTTTGTATTCTACCGTGTAAGTAAGACTTTATTAAATTCAGTGCCGAGCCTCTTACTCCATAATAGTGCAGTTTCCTGATCAATGTTTCATGACAGACGCAATCGAAGGCCTTAGATAAGTCACAGAAGATACCTAAAGCATCCTGTGACTCCTCCCAGGCATCGAAGATCTGTTTAATTAGCACAACACCAGCGTCGGTTGTTGAGCGACCCCGTGTAAAACCAAATTGTTTGTTGTGCATTAGATTATTAATGTTAAAATGTTTCAATAACTGACTCAAAACTATTTTTTCAAAAATTTTGCTGAATGTTGGTAACACTGATATCGGTCTAAAGTTAGTGGGGTCGGATGTGCTACCTGATTTAAATAAAGGAGTGACTTTACTATGTTTCATTAGATCAGGAAACTCACCGCAGTCAACACTGTTATTAAATATAACTACCAGGTCAGGCGCTACAACTTCTATTAAGGATTTGACAGTATGAACAGAGACTCCCCAAAGGTCACTAGTTTTTTTTACATTAATTGATTTAAACGCCTTTAATATATCTGAGGCACTCACATGTTCAAAATTAAGGTTTCTAGTACATTCTGGGACATTCTCTTCTAACAGTGTAACGGCAGACGAGGGTGATGAATTTAAGTTCTTAGTTGTGGAAGCTGGTACCTCGGTGAAGAATTTTTCAAATTCTGTTGCTACATCTAAACTGGAATCTACGATTTTGTCATCAATTTTTAGTTTAAGATCTTTCATCCTTTGCTTTGATCTACCAGTCTCCACATTAATTACTTTCCACGTTGTTTTAATTATATCAGAGCTAGTTTTTATTGTTTGACTTAAATAATTACGCTTAGCGATATGGCAATCTATTTTAAACTTCTTCGAATATTGTTTAACATATTCCTTAAATTCATCACTCGTATTGAACCGCCGTTCCTCATACAAGGCATACAATGCACGTCTTCGTTGATGTAACTCTGCAGTAGCCCACTCACTAAAAACTGATGCATCACTAACCATGACCGATTTTGTAGTAAATATCGCATTATAATTTTCCATAAAAGTGTGAAAGAATGAATTATACATATCATTAGGACTCATGTTGGAAGACAGAAAGGGTAGCGCCTGAATTAAACTTTGTTTCATTCGTTCCACGCGGTCAGAGGTTACTGGTACAAAAGTTATTTGTTTTCGCAAGGTATTTTTCCTTACAGCCTCAAACACCATTAATTGGCCTAAGTGGTCTGATTCTAACTTGCTGATTACATTTTTAGCGGTAGGAAAAATATCAGTGAAAATATTATCTATACAGGTGGCACTAGTGGCAGTCACTCTAGTAGGCTCCATAAACATGCGGTTGAGATTACATGATTTGAAAAGATTCAACAATCTACAACTTACTGTTGAATTTTCCAAAATATTTACATTATAGTCGCCGCATATAAGTAATTTCTTACTAGAAGGTGATATTTTAAGTAGGACGGATTCCATTATGCTTTCAAATATTTCAAAATTACTTAAAGGCGGCCTATACACACAGACAACAATAAATTGCTCCAATTCTACTGCACTTAGTTCTATAGTCCGCTCAACAGACATGGATACAATGTCCTTACGTTCCTTAAATTTTAACTGACTATTTAATATAATTAATGACCCACCATGTATGGAACTAAGTCTGGTGAACGAACTGCCCACCTGGTGATTATTAAATTGAGGCATTAATTCATTATTATTCAACCAATGTTCAGTAATACATAAAATATCAATATTATAATCATTCAAAAAAAGTTCAATCTGTAAATCTTTTCCTCTAATACATTGAATGTTTTGATGCACCAGGTGGATGTACATTCCATGTTTGCAGTATTTTTCATCAGATTTACTAAAAGCTAAATTGCCAGAGACAGATTCTTTTGTCTTAAGAGCTAATTTAAATTATTGGTTATGACTGGAACCAAAACCAAGTTCATACCGGTCTGCTCAATAGAAGCAGGATAAACTGCCAAATTTTTGGCAGAAATGTCAAACAAATATGATAGCGACAAAGCTATTTGTCTTTTATAATAATTTGAAAGGTATAATTTTTTCGTTCTTTGTTAATTACTTCATTTCTAATTAGGCAATCTAATAATACGAAGTCGTTATCTGAAAACACAACTGAGTCCTACACTTAGAGTATAAAATAAACCGAAATATATGGTTATTTCGATGTTTTCGCAAAAAACCGGTTCCGATCCCTGGTTGTAGCTGCACCCTGACAGCGAGGCAAAATTATATAAGCTTAGTCTTAACACTAGATCTTAAAACTTAGCAGTGACCTTGGGTTCAAGCCCTTACGGGGCTCATGGTGAAAAACTCGAACGGGTCACTGTCTTACCACGCAGGGGAAGAGGCATGGGGGAAAACGGTGGTAACTGCTCCAGAAGTTTTAATCTTTTGTCAAAGTTGAAGTTGAGGATACGGGTACACAGCGAAGGCGTACCAGCTTTGACCTATAAAGTACTTTTGTCAGTGGGCGGAAGCCATTTGGTACACACGGTGTGCCATATGGTGGTGGGAAGGACATGGCCGATGTCATCAAAAGTGTCCTAATATGGTAGTCTTCCGTTCACGAAGACATCCTAGCGTGTCACAAGTTCAGTCCCCATCTTACGCATTTTTTAGTTCGAACTCTTGATTATATCTTCGGCGTTCAATATCCCATGACCTCATCCGTGATCAGGAATAATTATCCCTAGCCTTGCTCAAAGAACATTCTTTTACAGAAAAAACGCATAGTATTCATATTAAGTCGTAGATATTTTTTACATTCATATTCACCGCAAAGGACACTTGAAGGACCCTATTAATTATTACTTATTGTCGAAGATCAAATGACCCAGTGAACGTCTCAGGGTACGTTAAGCGAATAAAAAAGTCGTATCGCCAAAGAAAAATAATGCTACATCGTCCTTTTTATTACAAAAAGTGTGCTCTAATTAAGCAAGTATTAATTACGCTGCTCTTTGCGGACGAATACTGCTCAGTTTAGATAAATGAGCGATTTTTTATAGAATATTCTTTTCACTTATGACCTTTTGTCAGAATTTTATTGATGTAACTAATTATTTTATCCCAGTAAATAGCCCGATAAAACGTCTTTTTGTCGGATCTGGATTTAAAAAAGTCTACGTAGAAATTTCTTTTGATATTGGCAGTTTTTTTTGCATGAATGAATTTGTCTTTGCAAATGTTTCGGCTACGGTTGACTTGTTAAAATATTAGATAGTTAATTGGTCTTAAATAAATGTTTCGTTGAAATGGAATTCATTTTAGTAAAAAAATAAAACAGAGTCTAACTTTAATCTCGTATTATCAATACAAACCATTTTTTCTGCTTTAAAACTCGATGAAATACGTAAGTATGTTATTTATCCTAAAATCAGCAGCTAAATCAAAAGTAGGTATAGATCCTGCCTAGGGTTTCTGCTCGAGAATTCTCGAGAAATATGTCCTTCGTGGAGGCGGAAAAAAACTCAATGCCTCGAGAACTCGATAATATCTCTTGTTATAAGTAAAAAGAAGATGTCTATAGTGTACTTCTTTAGGTAGGTAAATAAATGTAGGTTTTTTTTTTTTATTTTCATGTAGGTACTATAGTACTACTAGTACTAAAAAAAGTGCCGTCCTATCGTTATAGCTTCAACAGATTTTTTTTGCATTAGAAAAAAGGTTACCAATCTTGCCGCGTCATTTTATTGAAAAACACTTTTATTATGAAATAAATGAAAATGAAATAAATGTTTATTCAAAAGACAAACTTTAAAAACTAATCACAACTTCCGCCAAACCAGAGTATGGTTTGTTGGCAGAGTTGGCAAATTCCTATCTATTACTTATGAAAGAAAAATAATGTCCTATAATATTTATTTATATTAGGTTGTCCAAATATAAATCCGCCATTATTCGGAAAATTTCATTATAAATTTTATTTTTAAATTAACAACTACTTTTGTCAATGTATTGACCGTCGCTATCCACAACTTGCTGCCAACGATTTGCCAGTGTGAGAATCCCGCGCTCGTAGAAGGCTTTCGGTTTTTCGTCAAAAAAGTTTGTCAGATCACATTTTAGTTGGGGTTCGTTATCAATTTTTTTTTCTTGTAAGTAATTAGATAAAGCCCTGAATAGGTGGTAATCGGTTGGCGCAATGTCTGGCGAATAAGGGGGATGTGCAATAATGGTCCATCCAAGTTCCTGTATTTTCTCACGAGTTTTTTTGCAAATGTGTGCTCTGGCATTGTCATGCAAAAAGTAAATTCTATCCTGTTTTCCTATCAGATTTTTAGATACTTGGTAAAGCTGGTCACAGTAGATATCCGCAGTAACTGTAGTATTAGGTGATAACAGTTCCCAGTATATTATTCCCCTAATTCCCCACCAGACGCACAGCATAACCTTTTTTTGGTGACTGTTTTGTTTCGGTGTTGGTACTGCCTTCTGACCGACGCTAAGCCACTGACGCTTGCGGGTATGATTTACATAGAAAACCCATTTCTCGTCACCGGTAATAAGATTGCGTAACCACTCAAGTTCCTGTGTGATGTCAAGTTTTGCATACATATGTCGACTCGCTGTTGTTGTTGAGAAGGAGTTAAGTCGTGCGGCACCCACATTCCATATTTCCAGGTTTTATTAAGTTTGTGGAGATAATTATCTATTGTCCCATGGGAGCACTGAAGACGCTCTGCCAGTTCACGCACCGTAGATTTTGGTTCATCTTCAATTATTTTTTTTAGAACGTCGATATCAATTGCTAGTGGCCTTCTAGGGTGGGGCTCGTCGTCGAGGTTAAAGTTACCCTCACGAAACTTCTGGAACCATCGTTTTGCTGTGTCGTAACAGAGGACATTCTCTCCCATCGTACTACAAATATTTTGCACGGCTTCCGTCGCTTTGTGACCCAGACGAAACTCATGAAGTAGAAGTAGCCTGAGTTCTCTTCGAGAAATGTCCATTTTTGTCGATCGTTCGAATCGTATCGAAGTTATTGTTCGACTGTTGAGGTCGCGCGAACCTGCTCTTCTTATATAGCCGAACTATGGACGTTTCCAGAACACTCTTACGATTTCGTGAAATTGTAAATAAGATGGCGGGTTTATATTTGGACAACCTAATAATAAACGACGACCGGTCTGGCCTAGTGAGAAGTGACCCTGCTATGAAGCCGTCCAAATCCTGGTAAGGCATTTATTTGTGTGATGAGCATGGATATTTGTTCCTGAGTCATGGGCGTTTTCTATGTATTTAAGTATTTATAAATATTTATTGTCACAGCGATACCGATTTGTCAGTGTCAAAAGTGACGTTGTTGGTTCAAGAAATGCCTTTTTCGACACTGACAGATCGGTATCATATCGCTGTGACATCTTATAAGCATTGTTCGAATTGGTTCATAGATCTAGCACTAACTGGCTTACGCCTACTCTATTAATTACGCCAGATATGCGGATAATATGGACCTAGTATCGTTTGACCAATTAGTAAATCACTTAATCACTTGACACCTCATTGCTTGAGATCGAATCAAGTAGGTATCTTGTTGCACTGCAATACCTTAATTAAATCAATACTGACTGGCATCAGGAAATATTTGCAATTAGACAGCTTTTGGATGTTAGGTGACGTTCGGAATGCAACTACAGCGGCATTACTGTTACGAAATAACTGTTGCGGCCTTGACGCAGACAGATAAGGAATCAACTCGGAGCAGTAATGTCGCAACAGTAAGGTATCAGAATGTCACCTTTTATATTAGAATTAACCTTGTACGTTTTAAGGTACGTCCAGATCTGTCGAACGTGCTGCGAATGCAACGAATGAGCTTGACCAAGACCATTCCCAAAACAAACTGATGATCGGGGTCGTAAAATTTCTCATTCACGCATGCAGGATCGTAAAGCTAATCTTACAAGAGTAAATAGGACAATAATATGATCCTGGTCAAATTTCTTTTGCAGATAGTATAGCTCGCTAACTGATCACAAAGTATTTTTTATGATACGAGCAGGCAAATCACTTGCAACACCAAAGGGGTTACAAGTTGCTTTGCCGCCCTGGAAAGGATAGAAGTATACGCTCTTTTCTTGGTGGCGACAGTTCATTCCACAGTTACATAGTAATATTACCTAAAAGGTATAATAGGCAGCGCGCGTGCAGTGCGGGAGCAATTCTGGGCATGTTTGCCAGATCTGTTCGCACTTTTAGCTAGGCGCAAAAGATAAATACAAAACACATATGACATTAACAGTCCATACCTATTCAGACTTTAGAACAGTTCAGTTCATAATGTTTCGCTAAAGCCCTCCGTTCCGGTTTAAGTACATATTTAGTGCCTATTCTGTACCGACTAAATCCTATTTAAAGTTGGCGGTTCTCCAACAGTAATTACTGAGTCAAGTATTCATGTTAGGACTTATGTTAATAACGGTGGTTGGTTGAAGATTTATTTGTACTTTTGTCATAGTTGCGGAGTAACAGTGATTTGTGTGCAGAAAAATATGTTTGGCGATAATGCGTGGTCGTACTGCTGAGTCGGTTTTATTTTTACAAGCTTTTATTTAACTTGCCCTCTTATTATTTTATTTTATTGTTTATTTGTTGTTATTTTATTAGTGATAGTAAAATCTTAGAAGCGAAGTTTGACCCAATTCCCGAATTTCAAATGAGCAAACATTTTGCATACAAATGTAAATCGGATGACAATGTAATACTATGATGACAGGAGCTGATCTGATGATGGAGATAGGAGGAGGCCATGGGAACTCTTTGATAAAATAAGGCATAAGTGATTTGCTAAGATTTCATGCTTTTTGCTGGATGTCATTCCAGATCTAGAGCAGAGCCCAACTGGGGAAGTACCTCCACCTTACAGAAAACCGCAGCCAAATAACACTAGACCCAGTAGGGCTGTGTTCCTGCCGGTGAGTAAGGTTGCCAGAGCTCAACGAGGGGAGGGAGGGGGTTAGGGTCGGCAACGCGCATGTAACTCCTCTGGAGTTGCAGGCGTACATAGGCTACGGAGACTGTTTATCATAGCTAGTGGAAAACGTTTTCTGCCGAAATTAAAGTTCATAGAAAAAATACCGTTATTTCGCTAGGATCGCAAAGTCTTAATATCATGACAATATAGGAGTCAAGGTACACGTGGTTGTGAATAACGCGATCTATACCTATCTGTATATACAGATATAATAAAAAAATTTAACAAAAAATAAAACCGACTTCAAAACTTACCAAAAGCGCCATACATGTACCTATAACATTTGAAGAGTTCCCTCGATTTCTCCAAGATCCCATCATCAGACCCCGACTTGGTGCCAACGGGACCATCTCGGGGTTATACCCGTACGATTAAAAAAAAATTGAAAATTGGTTCACGATTCTCGGAGATATCGAGTAACATACATACAAACAAAAAAAAGTCCTTTTTTTGAAGTAGGTTAAAAAATATGTTGGGGCTTTAATATCTGCTAGGTACTACGATCGGTGATTTCTGTGTGGAAACCTTCGAATCAAAGGGAAACAAATATTCGCAATAGACCAGTAGGGCTAAGATGGTCGGTTTTTTATCATCTGTCATCATGCCTGTCACGTTCTAACAAGTATGTAAGTGCGAAAGTGATGCATGACATGACAAGTGATAAAAATGCGACCATGATACCGCCGCTGGGAAAACGTGCTACAAGTATTTAGCTAGTGTAATGTACTGTATTTATCTCAGTAAATCATACGATACGAATGTATTTCACACGGTTCTAAACACTTAATCAGAGATAGTATGACTATTCTACTCGGCGGCGGTCTAACATCGACTGCCTGTAACTGTCAGTGACGTCACCATGACATAAGTGCTCGAAACGTCTATACACTACAGCTAAGGTTTAAACTGCCCAATGAATGGCCTTATTTCTGCAAGAAAGTCACTATTGCTATCTTGGGAAAATAAAATCGAAAAAGCATATTGTTGAAGGCGGAGCAACTGTAATATGATATCATCATCTCAGCTATAAGACGTCCTCTGCTGAACATAGGTCTCCCCCTTGGACCTCCACATATACCGGTTGGAAGCGACCCATATCCAGCGTCTTCCGGCGACCTTAATAAGGTCGTCTGTCCATCTTGTGGATGGTCGTCCTACGCTGCGCTTGCTAGTCCGTGGTCTCCACTCTAGCACTTTTCGACCACATCGGTCATCTTCTCTGCGTGCAATGTGGCCTGCCCATTGCCACTTCAGCTTGCTAATCCGGTGGGCTATGTCGGGGACTTTAGTTCGTCTACGGATCTCCTCATTTCTGATTCGATCACGTAGAGAAACTCCGAGCATAGCCCTCTCCATAGCTCGTTGAGCGACTTTGAGTTTTGAGATGTGGCCGATAGTGCAAGACCATATTTCGGCGCCGTAAGTCATCACTGGTAACACACATTGAATAAAGACTTTTGTCTTGAGGCACTGAGGTACTATGATATACTCATAGTTTACCCTACTTTGGTGAAATATTATAAAGCGTTAATCTAATAAACATGAACGTTTACGCGCCTTCATATTTAATGCCCATCTAAACCATTTAGCCTACTCAAACACGCGTAAGTAAATATAGGCATAATCCCCGAACAAAAAACGCGGAATAAACGCACGTCAACGCAAACATGAACGAAATTAAGTGTCAGCAACAGCGTGTAAATCTTATCAGGCACGCTCCGCGATTTTAAACAATCATGTCGCGGGCAGTACAATAGACGTGATTTACGATGCGAGGATGGATTTCTAAGGACTTTGGTTTGCGGTCTGAAGTTATGTGTCCTTTTTTGAGTTTTGTAGCCAGCGTGGTAAGCATGGACGGACGGCGCGCCTTGAAAGCGAGCTTTCGATAAATTTGCGTCGTGAGTCATTTAACTCTTTGTCACCTATATTTGTTTTTTTTTTTTATATAGGCATACGAGCAGATGGATCGCCTGATGGTAAGCAATTACCGCTGTCCATGGACATCCGCAACACCAGAGTTGTGTGTTGTCGGCCTTAAGATGTGAGTACGCTTTTTTCTTGCAGGTTTGAAGGTCGTATCGGTCCAGAAATACCGCAGGCGACAGTTTATTCCACAGTTTAGCTGTGCGAGTCAGGAAGTTTCCGGAGAAACGCACACTTGAGCACTGCCAACCATCTAGGTAATGAAGATGGAGAAGATTGTCGCGTAGGGCAATGGCGGAAGGCGGATTCTCAGCACTCCCCGTTGTTATACTTCTTCTTCTTCCTAGCGTTATCCCGTCCTTTGGCAGGGTCCGCTTTCCAGCCTACTTCCTTTTCTCCACTTTGCGCGATCCTGGGCATCCTCTCGTGTGAGCCCGTTTACATGAGCGCGTTTTTTGGTCTGCCGTGGGGTCGGGGGCCGTGAAGCGCTAGGTTAAGGCATTAGCTTCCGACGTAGTCAGCTGGCCTGCGACAAACGTGGCTAAACCACCGGAGGCGAAATTTTTGGAGCTACTCCGGTATGTCACGAAATACGTAGTTGATTGATAGTTAGTAAAAGGGATAATACTTGTTTTTTTTATTTATTCAGGTTGAAGGCGGAGGGGGGTAGCTTACGTAAATAGCTGGTTACAATACATGACAACAAAATTTATATAGATATAATGTTTGTCGGTTCGTCAGAATGATCCACTACTTGCCTACAGCTAGCGCGGTACTGCACTATTTAAGTAAAAACAAAGTTTAAATGTAAAGTACCATTTTAATGGTTTTAAGCTACAATAGGTAGGTTCTTTTTAAGTCTAGGACACACGCGTTCAGATCAGTGGTTAGAATGCAAGAGGTCGATGCTCGGGTCGCGCTGCACGGAGATATATGTGTGTGTACGAGTACAATAGTCATGTGCGAAACTCCGGCGCTGGCATCGCGCTTTCTGGTTGACCGCCGTTCTGGGCGTCTATGTTGGCAGATTGGAGCCGCATCTCCATCCATAATTGGTTGTAGAAAAACTAGCGGTGTTGCCATATTCGTCGATGTTAAAATTAGTCTATTTTCCCTCAATTAATTAAGTCTAAAGTTACATTAATTAACAATTTCGATCCTATGCTAACCACTGTTTTAATTTTCCGTCATATCGGGTTTTGTGCATACTTTCGGGTGGAAAAGTGATGTTTTTGGTTGAAAAGATTTCACTTTTGACACTGACAGATCAGAATCGCATCGCTGTAACATCTTATATGCATAGTTCAAATCGAACCGTATATAAAACACATACAAACAACTCATTAATAAATATCAAACGATTGTTTACACGGCTGACGTCCCGAAGCGAACCAATATTACACCATTCTAGCTATTTAAATCCATATTAACAACATATTTCGGTAACTAATCCATCACTATTACAATGTGAGCAAAACGGCGCGAAAGCACGTTGTTTACCGTGTCGTGCCGTGCCGTGACGTACCGGATCAGTAAACAAGCCGGCAGACTAGTTCAGCAGGATTATGGAAATCACTGTTTGCTTTAATATGCGTGGCGTAATAATTTGAAACGGTGCTGTTGATTAGAATGTCTTTGCTTAGCAAATTAATTATAATTTAAGTAATTTAACTTCTATTTCTAACTAGGTAATATTTATGTTGGATGTGAATTGATTTTGGTGGTTGTATCGACTGTCTGACTTGTTTGAAAGTTATTTCAATGTGGCTGTTCATTTTGTCCTTTATTGTTTTTTTCTTACAATTTTATTTAAATCAAAATTTGTGTCATTGTAGCATTGTACAAAAAAAAATTAAGTTATATTATATTTCTTCTTCCGCTGTGTCTGTTTCGATGAACAACTATTTATTGAAACAACAGCTAATAGAAGTTAATGAGGGTTCAAGACATGCGTCGCTTAATGATATAATCCGTCGATCTCTTGCCGCCATCAATGTGCCTGCTCTTCTTGAGCCGACTGGCATTATCAAGGATGATGGCAAGAGGCCTGATGGGGTGTCCTTGGTTCCTTGGAGCTTGGGACGGATGTTAGAGTGTGGGATGCTACCTGCGTAGACACACTGGCACCGTCCCACCTCCAACGGACTAATGTAAAAGAGGGCGCAAAATAAATTACCGGTTTTGCAGTAATTATCCTTAATTTTCCATACAAAATTAATCAGTCAGTTTTGTAACGGTCCATATAACATGTATGGTTAACTGCATTACAAAACTGACAATTAAAAGTGGGACACTAATTCGATAGTGTTCGTTCTGAGTAGAAATAACCCAAAATTTGTTAGGTTTTTTTTTAAAAAGTACAAGGTATTTTTTTTCTGAAAATGCCGTTATATTTAATTTTTATAATTTTCATTAAATTGCCGCTTTTATTCAGCAGTCTTTGACCTTCACAATTTGATAGGCTACCTATGCTACCCACTACGTACTTTAACTAAAGACCGACATAATAATCTAAAACTTAGAATAACATTCATATTAGTAATTTATGTTACTGCTACATAACGAAAGGCATTAAAATACGAGTATGGGTTTATGAAACAAATGAAATGAGTTTCATAAAAAGATCACACAAATGCTTTAATGCTAAATTAAGTATGTTACATACAGTTACATACAAGGATTTACACCCATATTATAAGCTCTCTATAATATATTCAGGAACCGCATGCTATGGCCGGCGTTGGGGCATTGTTGCTCTCTCGCGTAACTTGCAGATAAATGATGTGGCGTCTCCGAAATATCTTTAACGCTCATTTTATGTGATTTAATGCTGTATTTAATTTATAAATAACAGGACAAACTAATGTTATATTTACTAAGTAATCAAAAAAATCCTGAACGTCAAATGGCTGTAAATTATAAAAATTCACGCCTGTCACGCATCCGTAGTTTTTTTTTAATTCTGAGACAAAGTAGGACCGACTGCCATATTGTTCGAATCCAAGTTACAAACGAGATTTGTCAAAACTTATTGCAATTGACACTCGTCTCGACTAATATTAGAATAGTGGTCAAATCAAATTGCTTTGTTTCTCAGAGATGTTCTAAATTTCCATGTAATTAAAGTATTGGTTATCGATATTTTCAAGTAAACTTTAAGATCTGGCATCTTAAATCTACATATACATATTTCATAATATAGGCGGTTAGCTTATCGTTTTTGAATAAATTATAGGGAGGTTATGACATGGATGTAGATAAAATCTTTTAAAATTTTAGACTGCTATTTTAATACCTATTCGAACACTTATCAACGCTAAAAGAAATCCCTAATTACGTATCCCAAATAGACTTCAAAATGAAATGTATCGATACATTTGTCGTGTCCCAGCGTATCGTAAAAACGTAATTTACCTTTCCTAATGTAACGTCAATGCATTAGGAAAAGCCTTTAAAAATAACAAAGCAGCGTCCCTCGTCCCGCGGGGGCCGATAATTCAATGCCGGGTCCGCATAGTGTTGGTAGCTAAAGAAAGACTCGAGACTCGAGTTTTCAATTTTAAGACTAATTTCTAGTCTAACTAAAAAACAAATTTCATGGTTGGTATAAATAAATATTATAGGGACATTTTTACACAAATTGACTAAGTCCCAAGGTAAGCTCAAGAAAACTTGAGTTGTGGGTACTCAGACAACGATATAATAATATATAAAAGCTTCAATACTAAGAAAACATTCATGACTCAGCAACAAATATCTGTACTCATCACACAAATACCTTACCGGGATTCGAACCCAGGACCGCCGTGGCCAAGTGACTCATCATCTGATGATGATAATACTTCTTTTTTCTCCTGGCTATTTCCCATATCATTTGGGGTCAGCCCTCCTCGTACGTTTTCGCCACAATAATCTTTAAGGTCTTTTTCGATGGTGCTTTTCCAGGTGGCGGCTGGCCGGCCTCTGCCTCGCTTCATTTCCTCCATTTCAATTAGCTTTTTATCTCCCAATAAATGCCCTTACCAGGATTTGAACCCGGGACCATCAGCTTCGTAGGCAGGGTCACTACCCACTAGGCCAAACCGGTCGTCAAACAATCAATAATAAAATTGAAGAGATATTTTTAATTATTGAATAACTGTGTCTAGACTATTCTTGTGAACTAGTGCCTTACTCTTAAAGTAAGTTGCATTACTCATAATTAATTAATTATCGAAACGACCAATGCTAACAATGGTAGCCTAAACTGTCATCTCATAAAGAACTTGTCAAACATTTTTTACACGCATATTTTTACAAGCTGAGATCCGTTGACATATGTCTAAGGACGGGCCTTACGGGCAATAAGAATAATGCAAGTGCAGTGGTGTCACTCACGAATTCGAGCCAATCGTGCAGTCTAACGCAACTAATTGTGATCAATCGCGCGCGTATGAAATTATCCGACTCTTGATCCGGATCCACAGATCCATACATTTCAGATCCGTCGTGCAAACCCCACAGCTAACTGTTATGATTCCAATATCGATTCGATGTCAGATGCAAGTTTGAATAGGCTTGTAAGTCTTGCAAAATTGACTCAAGTTCAAGATTTTAGACTCATAAGACTCGATCTCGTGCCAGCCCTAGTCGGGCTCCGTGCGGCCATTTTCTGGCGACTCACGGACCTAATTCCGAACGTTATTGTAAAGGCCAGTAATTCGGTTTAACACGGATGCGTCTTATTTTCGAAGGGATTCGATGTGTCGCAGGGATTTGGATTATTCAGCGCTGACGTTTTGAAAGTTTAGGGTATTAAAAATGTTCAAATAAGGATGAAATCGCAACTGAATCAAAAATCACCAACTAGGTAACATATCACTTAGTACAAGTAATTGGTGATAGGAAGACAAGACTCGTAGTGTATTTCGCGGGCAACAACTAGCGCGAGCGATTGCGTCATTTCAATATCATGAATTTCATTTTTAATACAAATAATATTTTTCTAATTGCTAAAACTGTAAATTTTTGTACGGAACCCTCGGTGCGCGAGTCCGACTCGCACTTGGCCGTTTTTTTTCGTAGTTACAAACAAAGATCAGAATGGAAAAAGTGCTATGAAAAGTATTTTAAATTGCAAAAGTGCATTATTCATCGTGGTGAAGGCAATAAAGGCAATAAAACCATTTATAGCTATAGCTGTTTGTTATTTTTTTTCCGGATACATAAGTAGCAGCCTACATTTACTGTTTAACTCGAGGCAAGAATTTTCCTGAATCATCGTCTATATTGGTACAGTTGCCATGGAATATTTCGGAGCAAATTTTGGCAAAAATTTCATTTTTGAATGAATTCAGATATTATAGGATTTTGAATCCCATCAACATTTAAACTCTGACTCCGGAACGAATATCTATGCTCATCACACGAATAAATGCCCTTACCAGGATTTCAACCCGGGACCATCGGCTTCATAGGCAGGGTCACTACCGTACTACAGACAGGTCGTCAACTAAGTCATTTTTAATTTGTGCAATAAACTCTTCGAAGCTTTAAAACGCTACTGAAAAATCATTACTTGTTTCTTCCTTAAAATAAAAAAATAAAATTAATTGATTATGTCCTTAATGTGAGACTTGGACTTGCCTACGCTGGGCCATTGTGTAGAGCCATTAGATATATATGTCAATGGGTGAAGCTAAATAAAAGCTTTGTAAAAATTAGAAAATGCAGCTCAGCGCAGGGATCGGAAACCGGTATTTTTTGTATGGGAACGAAAACGGTATTTTTTCGTTCTTTGTTAATTACTTCATTTCTAATTAGGCAATCTAATTATACGAAGTCGTTATCTGAAAACACAACTGAGTCCTACATTTAGAGTATAAAATAAACCGGAATTTATGGTTATTTCGATGTTTTTGCAAAAAACCGGTTCCGATCCCTGCCTCAGCGTTTTGACAATAGAGCCTTTGTTCGGATATTTGTGAACACTTTAGTCGCTCAGTTATATCTGATGGCAATTTTATGATACATAGTTTTCTACCCACGTACATAATATTATTATTATACCGACTTCTAAGGCTGGCTGTGTACATATTTGTTCAGGAATACACAGTAATTGAAGATCAAAAGCACTTCCGACATCATGACACTATCTAGTCTAATTAACATACATATTATGTTATTATCTATAATTGGCTGTGAGGTAATTAATCACGCCTATGGTAATTTTACCGCTCCAGCCCATAGACTGTAATTATTTTTCTATTATATGTTTTTACGTTTTTACGTTTTTTCCACTTTATAAAGACTGTATGTAATTAATAAAAAAAAAACTATAGTAACAATAAAAAGAGTGCCTATTTATTTAATTATTTTAACTTGAATAAACATAAGAAAACTTACTGTGGGACTTAGTCAATCTGTGTAATAATGTCCTATATATATAAAAAAAAAAAAACTAATGTACAAAACGCGAAATTAATGCCATGAGGTCTACCGGTCTACCTTAGGGCAAAGGAAAAAAGATTGTAGGCGTTAAGTTATACTTTAAACTTCCATTACTGTCATTTATTTTTATAAATCTGTGTTATGTACAAAAAGTAATTACTTAATACTACGGGCCTCCGCTAGCTGGCGCGGGTGCACGGAGCGGACGAGCGGGTTAACGAAAAATAGTATGAGCAACGCTAACTGAAGCGGACGCGTGCGGCGGATTTCACCTACAAATAGCACGCGGCGGACGTCCGCGTCAGATAGCGCAGGCCCTACTACATTTTAAACGGTCAAGTGAAGATTACTTTTTTTAAACATGGGTATTTAACATGGGAAAGACAGGTATTGTATGGAAACATTAAGCGTTGGGGAATCAGACCAGCTCCCCAAAAAATGGCTTACTCTGAAGAAACGGACCACCCAAAAACCAATACAAAACCAAAGAAACCATTACTAAGTAAAATAAAACAAGAGATATTTAGAAAGTTTTAACGGTATGTAAAAATATGTCCTTGACAGGAATCGCAGTGTACCTTGCGCGCCCCAATAAGTGCGACCGAGATACATAGTCTTACTACTCGCTGGTACGTTTACGCAGTCCAATCAGCTCAATTCTTTTTCAAATTCAGATCTGATGATGGTATACCTGAGGAATTTAGGGAACTCTTCAGATATTATAGGCACACATATGTTTTTGAATCCCATCAACATTTTGAACTAGAATAGAACTCTTTCCATTCTTTCTCCTTCCTCTACCTTCCAGGAGGAAACTTTCCCTTTCATTTTTAGGGTTCCGTAGCCAAATGGCAAAAAACGGAAGATTATAGATTCGTCATGTCCGTCTGTCTGTCCGTTTATGTGACAGCCACTTTTTTCCGAAACTATAAGAGCTATACTGTTCAAACTTGGTAAGTAGATGTATTCGATGAACCGCATTAAGATTTTTACACAAAAATAGAAAAAAAAAAACAATAAATTTTGGGGGTTCCACATACTTAGAACTGAAACTCAAAAAATATTTTTTCATCAAACCCATACGTATGGGGCATCTATGGATAGGTCTTCAAAAATGATATTGAGGTTTCTAATATCATTTTTTTCTAAACTGAATAGTTTGCGCAAGAGACATTTCCAAAGTAGTAAAATGTGTGCCCCCCCGTAACTTCTAAAATAAGAGAATGATAAACCTAAAAAAAAATATATGATGTACATTACCATGCAAACTTCCACCGAAAATTGGTTTGAACGAGATCTAGTAAGTAGTTTTTTTTTTAAATACGTCATAAATGGTACGGAACCCTACATGGGCAAGTCCGACTCGTACTTGGCCGCTTTTTATTTTAGTTTATTAATAGGTCGATTGAAAAAAGTTCGTCGGTCTCATTATCATTTGTCGCTGACTATACAGCCACAGCTGCACTCGATTACTTTATTTATCAAGGACTTCCTAGAGTTATGGCGGTCTTATCCCGCTGTACTGCCAAAACCGAGCCCAAAAACAAAATGACTTATGTCAGTTCGCCCCAGTTCAACTGTTACGACCATTCGTCTTGAAGCGGTGAACCGTCCAGGTGATTTGGGCTCGGGCGAATAATTGGGTATTTGTACGGATTTATTTGCGCTGGAAAATTAGGCCGGGGTTTATATACTGAATCTTTTTTGCTAAATAATTAAGTCTACTGAGATTTGTACTAAGATTTTTATATAAATACGAAATAATTAGGTAGCGATTATGGTTATATCTTCCGTATTTTTGGTACCGCTTAGGTGCGCCGCGATAATCTCACGCGCGAGGTAGACTACCCATCTCTGACTAATTAAGAGTAAAGTAGAGGACCGATTTTCTATACAAACGTAGTCCCCATTTTCCTCCTTCGATATTGACATTAATGGAAAATAATTATTGTAATAGTTAGGCGCGAAATCAAATTCGTATCTATTACATAAAATAATAATTATAAAAATCAAACAACACTTCCAGCTTGGTTAATACACTCCAAATTGAAAAAAAATAACAAACGCTCAAGCTTTTTTATTTTAAGCGATCTGCAGTTTGACAAAAAAAGGGTACTAGGTACTATAAAAATCATAGTATCATAAAATTTGAGGTTTATTACTAGAAAAACTTTACAGTTCGTTACCCCGGTCTAACACAGAGGTGGGCAAAGTACAGCCCGTGGGCCAGCTCCGGCCCGCGAAAGGATTTTATCCGGCCCGCCGCCGGTCCTATGAAATATTTAGTACTTACATGACATTGGCCCACGATAATCGCAAATAAAAATACATTATTGCTGAAATTCTGGCCCTCTTAAATTCCTGGCCCCCAATAAGGAAGTTTGCCCACCACTGGTCTAACACATCATTCATTTTACAGTAACTCCGCTAACTGCACGGTATGCTTATCACCATATGACGTGACATGACATATATTTATCCCTAGATATCCTCATATAAGATCCCGACGTCGTATCAAGATGATTTACCGTTGCGAAACAAAGGTTGTCCACGCCACTATACATCACTTCTATTGTGCAGCTTTTTGCCTGTGTTTTTAAAACTAAGCTTGTGGTAATGTGCAAAGTTGGTTAAATGAAAAAGGGATATTGTGTATTGTGTGGATAGTTTCTGGAATCGTGTTGCGAGAAACTTACAACAATAATACGCGGTAGAATAGTTAAAAGTGGTTACTGGTTGGTGCCTAACAATAACAGCTAGTGAACAGTCATGGTTTTCAAAGACTGTTTTAAATGAAAACGTAATGTTGTTTGAAACATTATTTGTTTCGAAATATTTATTTTTCATTCAAAAATACGGCTAACAATGCAGACTCACTAGGTATATTTTATGAGTACAAGTTAGAATCATAATAAATAAATATAGTACATTCTCACATTATTTGACTAAGCCCCACATTAAGTTCAAAAAGGCTTGTGTTGTGGATACTCAGAGAACGATATATATAATGTACAAATACTTAAATATATAGAAAACACCCATGACTCAGGAACGAATACCTGTAGTCATCACACAAATAAATGCCCTTACCGGGATTTGAACCCAAGACATCGGGTTCATAGGCGTGAAAGCCTGTGTCGGTGAAATATCAATAACACTCCAAATTTTCTCTTAAATGTTCCATGATTGGTGCCTTTTAACATAATGATATATAACTTTCGTATCTTTTATTCTAACCTTATAGTTAGGGAGGCGAATAGGGGAATTTTCGGTAATACTCGAGCGTGGCAGTTTAAGATATGAGAGATACCTTAGACCTAATAGAACAACCTTGTAAAGTATTTAGCTCTATATGTAGTGACGCGCGCCTAGGATAGACGATCAGATTAGTAAAAAAAAATCGATAGTCTGAAATACTCCAGCGCGTCAGATTAAGATATTGGGGGTTGATTTTAGTGTTTTAAGACTAAATTTAACTAATCTGACGATAAGTCCTTGACGCCGCCGAGTTATAGGGTCGCGAACTTGTAAAAAAAAAACGTTAATCCGGCATTCTCGAGCGCGATTTTTATTTTTTTTATTTTGAAGAATATAATCTAAAACTTACTAAAAATACAAAATCTGCCGGTTTCCGCATGACCGGAAGTGTGGAGGAGCCATTCCATCTTCCGAAAAACGCGTTGCGGCATATAAGTCGCGAACGATACATTTTACAAAAAAAAAGTTTAAATAAACAAAAAAGGTAATTTTGTTTTACACAAAAAAGGTCTCTTTACATTTTTGTCCAATGTTAAAACTTTTTGACTTGAAGCATCATAAAAACTCAAACTCCCGGTTTTTTGAGTATATCTCGAAAACTGAGTGTGTTAAAAAAATTGATATGAAATAACGATGATTAAATTATGTGACTTTTATTATATGTCAAAAAAATTTTTTTTCTAAAGCTTCTCGACAATTTTCGAATACGAATAAATGAATACGAATACGAATGAATGACGATAAGGACTACCACATCAGCGGTCCTCAGCAAATCCGATTAGTAGACTTTGCGAAGGACTTGAAAAATATCAAGTTCAAAGAAGCTCTAGTCAAGTTTTTCATTGATCATTGGAATAGTCAAGAGATGGCCGTTATTATTCGCAACAAAACAATCTATTTGAACCACAATTTGTGCTACGTCTTCAAAGTCGTCGATGGAATAGTGCAGAGAACAATCGATGATAAGCTCTCATGCTCAAGTCACGAAGAAGCCGACACGAAGACAGTTTTCCTTGCCTGTCAATTGCCACAAGGTTCTACAACAATCATTCGAACATCAGACACAGATATTCTGGTCATTGTGTTGGCCAATGTGGAGCATTTGAACGAATCGGTTAGAGCGTGGATGGATCTCGGAGTCGGTAATGCACGTCGCTATATAGATGTTTCGGCACTGTCAGTTCAGTTAGGCTCAATGCTTTCACGCGCACTGCCTGCTTTCCACGCTTTAACAGGATGCGATTTTAATCCAGCATTGTATAAACGAGGCAAAAAGAGACCTTTTGATATTTTGAGAAAATCTGAGATCTTTCAAAAAGCGCTCGCTGATGTAGGGTCCGATCGTTGTGATATCCAAACAATATTACATCTACATTTACGTTGGTTGCCTATCGCTTTATTGTCATTCTTAAAATCCCCGTTTTATCAAGGAGAAAGAAAGGAAAAAAAAGAAACCAAAAACCTTTTTCGGTCAGATTAAGAGAACCCACCTACATTTTTGTCAGATTAAGAAAATATGCTTTCAGGATACCGAGATAAACCTCCCCTATGAAAATCTGACGCGCTCGAGTATTTCAAAAAAACTTTTTTTTTTTTGCATTTTCAAATATTCATCGTAACTTATCGTCACGCCGAAATCGTCAGTTTTTTTAAAGGGAGCTTCCTTGGGGCCTACTTAACACCCCTTCCGAAAATCTGACGCGCTCGAGTAATTTTTTTTTTTTTGCATTTTTGACTACTTTATATTCCTACCCCCACCACGCAAACCGGCAGATTAGTATACCGTTGTTATCAGAGGCACTTGGGGCATACGTAGTATGAATATCTGACGCGCTCGAGAATGCCCAAGTAACTGTTTTTTTTAACATTTTTGAAAAACCGTACACGCCATACCCACCGCTAAAATGGTTTTTACCATAAGAGCTTTTCTTTTCGAAATTATTTTATCTTTCGATTTTGATAGGTCTCGACGGCGCCGTTGAATTACGCCATTTAGCTACCTCGCCTCCCTAACTATTACGTCTTAGTACATGAAGCGACCGCTAACGATGAATCTCAAAAGTGATCGCGTGTTTTATTTGTAGTCTGCCTCTTTCGCACTCGTGTGATGTTCATAATAATATACGTGGCTTCTTAGTACATCTCAATTATCTATGTGCGTGAGCTTCATTCTAGATTTAAATTGACTAAAATTATCACTTTACTAAAGCGTTATACGATAAAGCCCTAAAACTGGATTAAAGCCAGAAATCCAGTATTAATAAGATGTGACTAACGTGGAACTGAAAGAGAATTTACAATTGAAATTAAACTAAACGAGACCACAGGTGTCCCGAGTTCTCAAGTAAGATAACTCATCTATAATCCTTCGGTTATGACCAAATCCGGTGTAAAACTTCGACAGTCGAATTCCCATAACTCATGGGTTCTCATAATCCTGGGGCATTAATTTATGGAGTGGCCGGACGGGCTCTTAGTGAAATATTAACGCGGACGCGACTTGGTTGTGCCGGGAATGTAGATTACCTCGTATAGACTCCTTATATAATCCGTGACCTTTCATCTGTGTTTGGTAGTCATAAGTCATGGGTTCAAACCGCGGTTGTTCTCAAGAAAAATGCAAATAAATAAGAATTAAACTAAAAATTGGCCACAATCCTTATCAAACACAGAGAAAAGAATAAGAATAGCGCTCGCCAAATGTCATGGCGTATAAATTCTAATGATTAATAAGCGCTATATATCTCAATCTTATTTGAAAGATTTTTTTCTACAAAGACTTAGGCTTTGCCCTCATGAATTTATGATTTCCTCAATTACATATAAAGTATTTATACTCATTTACATATAAAGTAATAATCCTACTGATGCTAAACCAAAATAATTACATGAAAACCTTTTTTGGCCCAATAAACTTAACAATATTTGGAGTTTACGAGAATACAGAGGGCCTACGCCAACATAGAATAATCGAAAATTGTTATCTACCCCTCTATCGCTCTTGTGCATTCGAGTGATAACGTATACTTCAAATACTACTGATATGAACGGCCGCGCTCTCATGTACGATACGGCACCGATTAAGGTTCTGCGTGATAGCCGTGGTTCGTCATACAAGCTCCATCTAGAATAAGTAATCTGTGTGTGGAATACATTAGGGCTGGATTAGTGCGTGAGTGGGGTGCGACGGTTTCTTGTACGAGCTTACATGTTAACATGCCTACATTTAGTATATGAGTACCAAGCGCCTTTGAAGCGATTAATACTTATAAAATACTAGCTTCTGTCCGTGATTTCGTCTACGTATAATTATTTATTCCAAATCCATTTTCATAGTAAATTCCATCCCTTTTAAAACTTTGCGGGATAGTTTACGTAATAAAAATTAACAATTAAAGTTAACTTCATACCAAATTGCATCTAAATTTATCCAATGGTTTAAGCGTAAAGATGTAACAGATAGACAGACAAATTTAGCTTCGCATTTATAATATTAGTGGGGATATATACCTAAAAATGTCACATTAATATTAAGAAATGATGGGAGAAGATTCTATGTGAAGTTGTATTTTTTTTATTCAGTAAAATGTATTCAAAACACAATTAAAATCATATCAAGACAGATGTCAGATCCACGACGTAGGCTTCGTCAATATATACAAGCAATAGTTGTTATTTAATAACATGGTAACATACTGTTAAATAGATAGCTCAATTGTTGGCTGGTGCTTACCACTTGCAAGGTCGCCATGTGACGACAGAACAGATACAATAAGCTACGGTAATATGTAGTTTAATGGCATTTATTTTTAAACACATTCATTAAAAGAAGTTCATAGTCCTTGCTACACAATGTACTACCGTAAAATGTGCAAAGTATATAATTTCTCCATAATTAGAAATTAAATTAAAATTTTAAAATTGCTACATTGTAGTAAGGTATGTTACTATCTCTACTATCATTTTGTAACACTCAAATGAGGTTATAATATACTTTATATATTTAAAAACTTTCCGAAATGAAATGTTGAAAATAGGGAATCCCACATACAAAGTCCATTACTTTAAACATACCTAATCTTGTAAAATTACTTTTAAATTGCCCCAATATTGACACCAGTTGAAGCGCATGGGAAAAACATGAAGTTGACAGGTGAGCCAAGGAGGGATAAGCCGTAAAGTTTTATAGGAGGCCAATAAACCAGCGGCGGGAGCTGAGGGAGCTAAGTAATTCATTATTCATATTCCGCGACGCGGGTGCGGAATGCTAATATTTAAACGCCTACTTTAATTATGGTTTGGGGGAATGGGACAATTCCGGTTTATGAATAGTTCGGGTTTTTTGTGGATTGAGTGCTCTTTGAGAATTAAATTTTTGAGTGCATAAGCTTTGTGATTGTGTCCGAGATTGCTATAAGGTTGTTGCTGTAAGATACAAGCAAGGTGTTGACATGCTTTAGATCACAGAGAGCGACATACGCTTGGTCATAAAAAGTCTCAAGTGGGCACCGTATATCCAATATTACGTATACGCTCCTCCAATTGAGGAGGGATTTAAATCTTCTCGGGTCAGAGGTGTAGGGTTAGAGCCGGTGTAGCTTTATTTGAAGTGCATAAGCGCATTGTAATATGCCGACTTGAATAATAAATTGTCTTTATCTTTATCGAGAAATATGGCATTTGAAGGCCTATTGGATTGTCAATCTGGCCTACGAATACAATTCATCATTCTTCAGATCCTTGGATGAAGTATTCCTATCCTATACTAGAAAAGGTGGCGCAGCAAAAAATTGTCGTGTCGCTATACTGAAGTTTAGTAGTCACACTATATGAATACCTTAATTAAACGATTCAATACCAGGTTTTGAATTATCGACAGTTTTTAAGACAGAATAAATACCACTCACAGACTTTTCTAACTTGTGCCGTTGCTCACTTGATTCGCGTAAATAATATAAACAACGAGTACAACAATTTAAGGACACAAAACTGAAACCAAAAAGATATATTCTTAAATGCTTTAATATTCATGTACAATTCATCAAAGTGGCCACTTGTACTTGTTACAGAACAAATTGCGCATCCATTGAAATAAGCGGATCAAAACCGTTTGAATAAACATGTGTTATAAGTACTTACTTCTCGGAACACTTTGATAATAAAATAAGGACAAATGTATTATTATCAACAAATAAGCAGGTACTCTTATTATTGATTTCTTATTAATCTAATTCAATACCGATAGGAGTACAATCGAAATGTAATAAGATGATGATAAAATCAGAGTCGATTAAAAGCCAACCTAATAAACAACCGATACTATGGTATATTTTGGCCTAAAATCGATGTGGTTTCAAATGCTGACTGTACTTTCACGAAAATTTAAGATAAGATAAGAATAAGAATAAGTTTTGTACAAATTTAGCTTTTATTTGATTTTATGTTTAAATTAGGTCTATAACTTCGTTACTACCTGCTTAACATTTTAGTATTCTAAGTTCATTTTAAGAGAAGCTCAGTATACATAATAATAATTGTGTACTCAATGATCCCGGTTTGTATAACTAACTTATATTTTTGTTATATGTATTTTTTTATGCATATTATTACACAAATTGACTAAGTCCCACGTAAGCTGAATAAGACTTGTGTTGTGGGTACTTAGACAATGGCGTATATAGTATGTAAATACTTAAGTACATAGAAAACACTCATGATTCAGGAACAAAATATCCGTTCTCGTCACACAAATAACTGACCTTACCAGGATTTGAAACCGGGACCATCGGCTTCGTAGACAGGGTCACTACCCACTATAGGCCAGGTCGTCGCAATTATATGTTCTTTCTGAGAAGTAAAGATATTTATATAAAAATGATAAATCTAACGATATATGCAACCATTATATTCAAGCCACTTTTAAGAATGAGGAAGGATTGAACCCATTTTTTTTCATACTACGTCGGTGGCAAACAAGCATACGGCCCGCCTGATGGTAAGCAGCCTCCGTAGCCTATGTACGCCTGCAACTCCAGAGGAGTTACATGCGCGTTGCCGACCCTAAACCCGCCCCCCTCATTGTGCTCTGGCAATGTTACTCACCGGCAGGAACACAACACTATGAGTAGGGTCTAGTGTTATTTGGCTGCTGTTTTCTGTAAGGTGGAGGTACTACAGTATTGGAGGTGGAGGTATTAGGTATAATATATCACCACTCAATATATCTTCTTTAAGTAATAATACTTCTTATAAATTTGCGAAAAGGGACTTAAGGGACTTCACGTTTTATTCCTAAGTTTCATGACGTAGTCAAATTTACAGACGTAAATCTAACGATTTCCACTAATGCGATTTACTGGTGTATAAATTAGTTTTGTATTTTCTGCTTTATCACTATCCTTTGGGAATCATCGATCTGTATTTGTCAATTACTTACTGCATTTCATCTTAGCTTGAAGTTACTCCGCCTAATCTTGATTTACAACCCACAAATCTTTGATCGAAGATATAAAGCCATGAATACCTATAATGTCTCAGACTGGTCGCCTCCAGGTTGTTCAACCTACTACTGTCACAACAAAATGTCGGTCTAATATCAGTCATACCTCTGTCAACGAAAACTTCAAATAATCCGGTCATATTTCATGTTAACTCGGACACAACTAACGTATTGCCAGCAGGTATATCTGAGGGGTTCCGCTGACCTATTTGCTAACTTGTGCTGCTAATGGACTGGCTGTTAGGGCAATGTCTGTGACTGCAGCGTGTAAACACATCATCAATCATGGGTAAGCGATCAAAGCACAAACTTTGGTCCTAGTATTGGTAGATATATTATGTCGTGATTTAGCTGGTATGGTATTTTTTATGTCTCTGGAAGTATGCGCTTAAAACCTAAAATCATTTTTTTATGTAACCTTAATTCTCTTTTCAAAAAACTGAAAGAAAATCACACGTTATTGAGTGTTATTGAATATATTTAAGAGGGACAAGTACTCGGGGCTGGCAAGCTACTTGTTTGTTCCCCTTGCCGTGGAGACGTCAGGGTGCTGGTGCGCAGAGGCGAAATCTTTTCTTGGGGAACTGGGGCGACGCTTGCAGGAAAGGGGTCTCGACCCCCGCTCCGGGTCGTTCCTAGCGCAAAGGTTGTCCGTCGCGGTTCAACGCGGAAACGCAGCAAGCGTGATGGGCACTTTTGCGTTGGGAGCGACGCGGGGTGGGTTGTTTGACTAGTTTTTTTTTTTAGAGGTTAAGTTTAGGTTTAGTTTTATTTATAGTTAAGTTTATTTGTTAGTCCTTAAGTATTTTAATGATTGTATTTTTTTATTTAATAAGTTTCATAAAAACTATGTTTTAATTAATTTCTTCATAAATACAATAATTAATCAAATCACCATATACATATATATTTAACATCGAAAATGAAGATATTTATACACCCGTCCATATTATTGTAAATGACTGCAAAAGTTATTTACTGAGAAAATAATACAACAATTTATTTGCCCTACCATTCCGTTTCAAAGCAGAAACGTTTCAATTATCTACATACAAATTAAAATCGTTTCAAGTAATTCCAGAAGAAATTAGACACTAAAGTTTATACTTTGTAAGGCACTTGGTTCCACGAATTTCAGGTACCGTTAGGTACGAGAAACTAATTAGTGCCTTTCTTCATGCCTTAATGTAGCCCCTTTCTGTTTGCTTCAACTCCCGCCTAGTGATGGGCTTTATATCGGAAATATTCTCGGTAATACCGGTATTACCCAAGTACATAATTATATAATTACATCACAATAAAAAGGTTCCCTAACAAACTGAACCATGACAATATCATTATGTCATCACTAAGCCAATTTTTTTTCATCTACAAGTCAATAGTTATGTTTTATTTATGTTCGCGTTCGAAGTCTCGTTTCATTCGTAGAATTTCTTAAAAATAATATGTCTCACCGCTCAATCAATCAATAGGTGGTACGTCGAGTTCATATTTTAAAATCAATATTACTTTGCCTGGGAGAAATTACCGGGAAACTGGTGCGTAGCCACAGTGCCAATCGCTAACGCTCCGTAGCGAATGAATCGCAACTGTCGCTGTCGCACTAATATGGAAGAGTGATAGAGAGAGATGATTACGCTACGCTACGGAGCGTTATGGACTGGCACGTTGGCTCAGCACCCAGGAAAGCATTAGCACAGGAAATAGTAAAAATTCTTCATAAATCATAAATCATTTATTTTGTGGTAAAACTTAATTTACATACAGAAGTATATATATTACAAAAAAATAAGAATCAAACATATTGAAATAGTTTACCACGAAATGGGCTCGTCTCAGCATAATGCTGACCTGAAGGTCAGCGCTGATCTTCCGGCGAGACCATTTGTTGTCTTGGTAGCGTAATCCGCCAATTTTTATCAATTTTGCGTTTTTATATTGGGATATTAAACACGCGCAAAAATGTTTGACCAACATAATGGTACCGGTAACTAATACCTAATCTGGATCGCGGAGAACATTTTCGGGAGAATTTTTCGCGGCACACCACTACACCTGCCTAACAAGTCTAAGGGCACTTCGGTACTTGAATGGCGAGACAAGGCCCTTTCAACTTGCACAATTACGACTTGTGTTATCCCTTGTACGTCTAATAAGATTATTCGTGCTATTGTGTGAGTACAAAGGCTTGGTCGAGGTGATCCCGGTGCCCGAGCCACTGGACGCGGAGAAAAGAAGGATCAGGCTTATCTGATGGTTCACGGATGCCGTGTAGGTTGAAAAATGCTTCACTTTTACCGTAATATGTTTAAATAAGCTTTTGTAATAAAATTCAATTTCATTTTTGGTACAAGCTTTTGTCGTTGACTGTACTTTTCTTGCCGCAGGCAACTAATATTTATAGAGACAATTTTAAAAGCAACAACCACAATTAGGTTGCGTTGTTTTATCACAGAGTTCCTATGGCCACCTCCTGTCTCCATCATCACATCAGCTCGATAGTACCATAAACGTAATGCATTTTCAGAGTTTCTTTCGAATTGTCTCGATGAGTATTAGTTGCCTGTGGTAAGAAAAGTGCAGTCAACGACAAACACTTGTACCAATATTTTTTTTTTTTTTACTTATTTATTATTATCCTACTCGTAAATGTAGATTATTGATTAAGGTTGATTAAAAAGTGCATTGTGGTTTGTAAATTGTGTGTTACGTTGTATATGTGATTTTAAAATGTTATCATAAGCAATCGTTTTATCTTCTCTTGTATGTGATATTTTTATAACCATTAACGTAATTTCTTTTTATTTGCAGGTACGTATTAAGAAGCAAGCGATGTTAAGTTATTACTTAGGTAAGTTAAACATATGACTCTCGACACAATTTGCAAAGTTCCGCTGCAATCATCTGTTCTAGAAAATTCTTGTCTGCAGTAAAACGCTGGCCCGTAACCTCGGTAACAGCTCTACTTAGCGGCCCTTAGTGCGGCTTAGTACCGAGAGGCCTTCTTACACCTCTGATCGTTGCAATACTTAGCATCTGAAGCACTTTCCTCAACTGAGTATTTGTCTAAAGTAATTGTACATTACTATAGAGGCCGGGAAACGAAGGGTTACGGGCCAAGTAGAAATAGGGAAAAATTTGGAAAGAAATTAGAAAAAATAATTTAAGTTATTTTTTTTAATTCGTATTAGGTTTACACAGCTATTACTATCTGGTGGTTAAACACCAAGACTTTGTCACAATTTGACGTTTAAAAACAAAAGACGGTTTCTTTACGGGCCTAAGTAGGTATGAAGTAGCTGCTGTATGCATTGATGTACGTAATAGGGCTAGATGAGGTACCAGGCGCTCGATCGTGAGCCACAAAATATAGGTTCCGGGACCTATATTGAATTAGTCGTACGGGTGACGCTGAAGTGTCAACATTGTCATCAAATTCGATAAAATATTGCCAAAGAATGCCGTGTTGCGCCTTTTTCCAGTGCTTCAATAGCTCCAAGCACAAAAACAAAGCTCACGGTATCACTTTTCATTCGTAAGTATTATAAAATTAAAAATTTCCTTGTTATTGAGTGAGCGCGACAGCTAAATAATGTATTACCCATGTGAGTAACACGTTTATCCGAGTGTCAAGTAGGCCTGCCCACTTCATGCATTGTAGAGTCAGCAATTTTTTTATAAATAATGCAACTTTTTAAATCATGTGCTCCTATTCCTTGAAACTATAGAATGTAACCGGTTTTTATTTTTATATACGAATAACCGGTTGTTAACCAAAAATTCAGTTTTTCTGATAGTATTGTTAAAACAATATCTTGCATTAACTTGAAATCCAAATATCGGGAATAGTCCATCAAAAATTACTAAATAGTACTTGTACAACAATAGGAAAACTATGGACAACATTTTTAACGAGAGCTCGATTTACAATTTTAATATGCGAGTTATAGTGTAGTTTTAAGATGTATTTATGTATGTTGAAAACTGTGTAAAAATATTTAGAACAGATATTAGATCAATCAAATTTAACCTTTTATCATAAATAAAAGAAATAAATAATAATCATATCTATTTGTCAAGTAAAATGTATGATGACTGGTCTGGCCTAGTGGGCAGTGACCCTGCCTATAAAGCCGATGGTCCCGTCCCGGGTTCAAAGTTCTAATGATGGAATCCATGAAGAATTGAGGGAACACCTAAAGTCTTATAGGTACACATATAGTGATTTTTGTGGTTTTTGTTTACAAATTAAGCATTTTCATCCAAAAACTGGCAATTAGTGTAGTGGAACTGCTGATTATAAACAGAACGAAACTCCCTAACTACGTATTTACCGTTTGAGTATTTGTTTTAATTTGTCCTCTTTGTAGAGCAACTAAGGTGATGAAAATGAAAACGATGAAAATCAGAACGAATACTTTAAATTGAACATTCTAATGTAAGGGCACGCTGCCGTCTCAAATCGAGAAAAGTGGGACATTGCTAATTTCGCCTTCGATAGATAAAAAAAATATAACTTCAAAATCAGTATTAACGTTAAAAAAATGAAAACTATAATGTTTAGAGAAAAAACTTTCACTTATTTCTATTTTAAAACGAGCTGCAGCTGTGGAAATGCCTAGCGATTGAATTGTGAAAATTAAAAATGATGCTCGGTTTCGTTTTTGATACAATTTTTTTTTCTCCATACATTATAATTTTCCTTTTTATACCGCCCTCTCCGCATATTTTTTTTAATTGTATAGATAAACTATCGGTTTTACATATAAAATACATACAGTTTTACATATTTTATTTGTGTTAGCGAAAAAAAAATTGTTTTCCATAAAATAAATAAAGTGCCTATTTATTTTAATTTCGTATATATTTTATAAATATTTGTTTCCTGACGCTACCTAATAAAGACCGCCGTTGAAGGCGCTTATTCCCATGACTTACAACTTGTCCAATATAAGTGAATCCGTATACGTATCGTAACTATGAATAAACAAGGTTCACACTTTTATATTGATTATCTTGAGTCGTGCGCTCGGTGAACGATTGGAATATATAAATACCAGGAGTAACTACGAATTACCAGTGATTACATTATCTCTTGTCAAGCGTACTTGTCTTTTCCGAAAAACCATCAGAAGTGAAACCTCGAGATCCCTATCAACTGAGATTTGAGATGAGACGTTAGTTGAACATAGTGAATAGTCGACCAGGGTTTCAGAAGTAAAAAACGAGGGTCAATTTCATGCTTTAAAAATATGATAGTCAATCATTTGATATTAATCTCAGTGTAACTCGCTCGCTCAGATATTTGCTTGAAGTGAGAGACGGTCTAAGATTAGGTAATATCAAATCATTTTATTTTTTAAAAATCGACATGACTTAATATCACTTTAAGACGACAATGTAAGAAGTATGTACGTCTCGCCTACACATTTGTATAATGTTATTAGTTTTTCTCTGTTGCACCTCGAGGAATACGCAAAATATAGGGGTCTCGCTTGCGCAGCACTGTTAACTATATTTGGTTATCCCTGTTGCTCGTTGTGCACATGTACATTATAATGGTGTGTAGTATTTTCAAATGAGTGGGTGCTGGACCAGATTTTAGTTTTGTCAACTATTAACGTCACATATCTACCCCTTTTACTTACATCAATGGCTGTATGCAATTGTTTTGGTTTATACATACCATCTTCACTCAACGCACCGGATTCTTTGTATTTCCAGACCTAATTCGAAGTAAGTCATGTCAACATTTCATTACAAGTTTGAGAAAAGATAAAATATTAAATTAAAGTAAGACCAAAAATAAAAATCGCTTGCTATAAAAAACCCATATCAAATTCATAATCTGTTATTGCAGGCAGAACACGCCTTTAGGAAATGGCTTGAATATCTACTCCAAGAATTGAACAGTTTCCTATTTCTGAGAGAGACTCGAATAGGTACATTCTACTCGGTTGTATCAAAGCAAATATTAACAGCTTCTATTCTCAGCTCTAGTTAGATTACACTTGATAGGTTTAGGGGAGAGGAGCTTAAAGCGGGTACCCTGCCTAAAGCAGTTAGACGCTGTTTTATTTCGAAATTAAGTGCGAAAATCAAAATATGTAAGGTATAAATATGGCTGACCATTCTAGACAGCTCATTCCGTTGCCGAGCGTCATACTGTCAACATCTCCAGCATCTGTTGAGGATGCCTCGTAGCGGCGGAACACGTGTCGAGTTTTGTGCTTTTGGCGGTGGTTTGTTATTTATATTTGAGGATGGGAACATTAATTGCATATAAAAATACGCAAGTAAGTATAAAGGATTGGCACTGATTGTCTAGCACGTTATCTTTTCGCACATTAGCTAAGTAATATTTATGTTTTAAGTAGCAAAAATATTCAACAAATTAACGAAGCAGTGTAATTTGCGCAGCTCGAATCCAAATTAAGTACTAAGTACTTAGTACAAACTAGGTATCTTTTATTTGATTATCTTTTCGCGACGTGGCGTGAACTTTTTATCTTTTAATTACTTTCCGTTTTCGTTATATTGTCGACTATTTATTTATTTGCTTATTTTCCTGATCACTTAGTTTAATATATAACAACTTCATGGTTGGTTCCCAATTGATATCTGATGTGGCCTTGAAAATTGGCTCCATTCTCTGGGGAAAAAATGATGGTATATTTGCTTTTCACTTTCAATAAGAAGGTAATGTGACTTGTATGCTCTTTAATCATAATACCTAAATAAACGTTTAATATAGGTTTATTCATGTACATTACGTACGTATAGTGTTTCATACATGCCGCTGATTTCTATGGGACAGCCAAACATTTTTTCGCGATTTCGACATTGTTCCCATAATGAAAGTTGTTCAGTATGACCTATAAATTCACTACGCAGAGTATGGCTGGTAAAAAGAAAAACAACCTGAATAAAAAAAAAATAAAGCAATCGCTACCACTACCAACTGAAATATTGTGTTTTAGCTGCCATCACTCTCTTACTTCAGTCACCCGAAAAGCTGGCTCAGAAACTCAAAAAGAATTTTAGCCTCTGAAATATACAAAAGAGCCACTCGGCAATATTCTGGTACTCCGAAGGCGGACATGTCTCTTAGGGTTTCGTCATTCTAGCAGTATCTGAGACGCCCAAACGGACGTATTCCACCCAGGAGCCCCACATACCCTATTCTCCCAGCTCTATTCCCTCTCATCCTATCCAGGGGCCTAGCTATTGTCTCTCTATCACTCTTCCTTATTAGTGCGATATAGACAGATAGAGTTTCGTTTCGTTACTCTGCTACCGATAGTTCCTCATGGCTACGCTCCCAGGTGAACGAGACAGCGAACTGTGGCTTTGATTTCGCCATTGATATTTGGTTACGTTAATTTCGTAATTTGGTATATATCCTTTCTTATAGTTTTTATTAATGACAGTATTGTTTCTTTATTTAAATATTATACTTACGTAATTAAGTAAGTTTTATTGTATTTTAATGTTTTGGTTGTTTTTCAATTTTACTTTTCATATTTTTTTTTGCGCCATCTACCGTATATTCTAATTTTATTGTCTTCTATATTCAAAGTTTGTCTGGAAGAGATCACTCTTAAGCGTCAAAATCAAAACCACCTGTAGTTACATCTATCAATCCAATTGTCTTTGTTGGTGTTTCTGTACATTTACATCTATGTGAGGTGTGAAATAAAGAGTATTTAATTGTATTGTATTATTACTCTATATTATTGCCCATCTCAACAGAGGAAAATACAGTGAAACCTGGATAAGTGGGTCATCAAGGGACGAGCAACTATGTCTTACTTAAAGAGGTATTCTACTTACCCAGGGTCTCAGTTAGCCAGGTATAAATAAATTTCCGTCTCATTTACAGAGGTTTCCATGAATAGAGGTAAGAGTAGAGGATATTTCAGTTATAGAGGTGATAAATAAGGTATTTTACCACCTAATATAGTCCAAGTTAGTGAGGTCAAAGATAGACGTTAGCTCAGATACAGAGGTCAAGTTCTGTAACATTCTAAATAAAAATTAAACAAATATAATCTTTCAAATATAGTCTCAGTAAAAGAGGTAAAATGCAGTCTCTGTCTCAATAATAGAGGTAAATGTGACTATAAAATCGAAACAACTAATCCCAGTTATAGAGGCTTGTACTTGCACAGAGGTAATTCAGTGCTAAAGTGTCAGGACCGCACCATGTTATAGAGGTTTCCCACTCACCCAGGTCCCAATTAACCAGGTTTCACTGTACTACAGATAACACAGCAACTGAAGAAAAGGTAAATAGCAAGCGCTCTTATCCCTAAAAAAGCGAATAATTCATCATTGATTATTTATTTATCACTATAAGGGGTATCATTCAATTCAATTAATATTAATTTAATTGAATGATACCCCATATTCAATTAATATTAATTGTTGGGTATCATTCAATTCAATTAATATTGAATTGAATGATACCCCAAATTCAATTAATATTAATTGTTGGGTATCAATCAATTCAATTTATATTAATTGAATTGAATGATACCCCCAAAAATAATATAATTCATGTATAAGCATAAATTGTAGTCTTGGTTTTGTAAGTTTCCTCATATCTAGTACATGTCTGTCTAACTCTATTGTATAAAATATTCAATATGAGTTTCCCGCAGACGTCAGGTTCTCGAGTGACGTCTCCGTGACGGGTATTGGATAAAAATCGGCGGCCCGTGTAATTTCTCTATATTTATACGTAATACGGATCTGTTTTATGTTCAGCTACGAATATTATTATAGTTAGAATAACAAAACAAATTATGTAAAAAAAAATTGTTTTTCGTTAAATGTAAAAAAAAAACCGGGCAAGTGCGAGTCGGACTCGCGCACGAAGGGTACCGTACCATTATTTATAAAAACGGCAAAAAAAATATGTTTGTTGTATGGGAGCCCCCTTAAATATTTATTTTGTTCTGTTTTTAGTATTTGTTGTTATAGTGGAAACAGAAATACATCATCTGTGAAAATTTCAACTGTCTAGCTATCACGGTTCATGAGATACAGCCTGGTGACAGACGGACGGACGGACGGATAGTGAAGTAATAGGGTCCCGTTTGACCCTTTGGGTACGGAACCCTAAAAAAGAAATAAAATTTAGAACCACTAGACATATTTTGCGGTTATATTCTTATTGCAACTACCTATTGCTCTGGCATAAACACTTCGTTAGTAGAAAAAGACGGCAAATTTAAAAAATGTACATTACGGAAGGTCTTGTTTGAACTCGTGTGACTTGTGAAGTATTTTAACTAGGGCTATCATTTTGATATTAACTTTTAGCTGATATCCAGGGGTCGGACAAAAAGTGCGGATGACGTAAAAATGACGTAATCTTGCACACAGGATGATGTTTCAGTTTGTATTTAAACTTCCGTGTGACATGTAGTAACAAAGTAGTATTAATGAAGTAACAAAATAATCGTAAATAAATTTACTATGGAATTAATAATACAGGTGGTAGGGTCATGTAGTGAATAAAATAAATTTCACGAAACTTGTTACCATAAGGTATAATTATTTGAAATTAGTTAGAACAAGTCTGTGGGATTGCCACAATATTCGAGTAAAGATGACATTATAGAGCGTTTTCTTATACATTAGTAAATATAAATTTTAGCTAAATATAATCGTGAAGATACAATAGCTAAACAATAACGAAGTCAATTTATTGTTCATCTGATTGACAATGTGTCAGTCAAAAACGTACTTACTCATTTCAAGTGGCGATATCGTTTAATAAAGAGGTTGATAAATGATAAGTGATAATTGTTTATGAAAATCAAAAATACTATTTGAAATCATCCTATAAGTGGTTTGACGTCATCCGCACTTTTTGTCCGACCCCTGCTGATATCCTGTACTATATTTTAATAATAAAAAAGTACAGATCAACGACCTCGTTTTCGAAAAAAAAGTCAATTTTTTTTTGAGGACAATTTTTATTTTTGTTATTATTTCTCGAGTGATTTGTGGATTCTCTGTAACATTTATACTTGAAATGTATGCCCTAATTCATAAGCCATCGAATAATTTTTTTTTAATGTGCGATAGGTAAATGGACAGATAATGGTACATTAACAAAGTGTCTTGTTTGGCGCCATAAAACTTTGAAGGGGTGCATTATTAAAATGGTTGAAAAAAAACACAGGTATGGGGGGTGATTTGTCGATAAAATTCATCGGACTAAACGTGGTTAACGGCTCCATTATACGTGTACAAACACATTGTATTTTAAATATATTAAGTGTGACTACGTTTTAAATTTATTTTTAGTAGAATGTTGAAGTAGTTCAAGTTGTTTTAGTAGAAAGTGCTTCTTATATTGTAGATATTTGCCGTTATCAAAATAACCCTGCTTTCGAAGTTACCCCAATGTATTGAATAGAATCAGGCGTTACTTTGCGGATATCCATATAACTTAAAACAAAAAATATTACTTTGCTAATCCGCGAAAATATAACGTGCTAGTCAATCAGTGCTAACCCGTTATACTCTTACTTGTATATTTTTACATGCAATTAATGTTCCCACCCCCATACCGCAAAAATAAATACGCAAATAAAATATAGCAACCCACCACCGAAAGTACAAAGCTCAATACTTGTTTCGCCTCTCTACGAAGCATCCTCATGAGATGTTGAAGTCCGACGATTGAACCCAATCAGTCAGTTAAGTAATATTTTTACAGTACATATGGGGCTACTTTATAGCACTAGTGCGAGAAGTAGCATATTACGTTACTGTGTCGAACATTTAAAGGGCCATATGTACTGTAAAACGTTGTACGATACATGTGCGAATAGGTAATTCGCAACTCGTGTCGATTTAAAACACTCCCTTCGGTCGTGTTTTAATTTATCGCCACTCGTTTCGAATTTCCTATTTTTCGCACTTGTATCGTAATGTACTATTTTGTTTTAATAACCCAAATGTATTATTGTTGTTTGCCTCTGCTTGTGTTACTGTTATCTTTTTTTGAGGTGTGCAATAAAGAGTATTTGTATTGTATTATTGATGACGCGATATACATATTCTAATGATGTTATTCCTAAAGGATTATCAAATCTAAGAAGCTTTCGATAATCGTCACTCCTTCTTCTTCTTCGCGTTGTCCTGGCCACTGGCTGGTTGTTTTGCCACGGCTCATAGGAGCCATAGGAGTCCGCGTGACAACTAATCCCAAGATTTGGCGTAGGCACTAGTTTTTACGAAAGCGACTGCCATCTGGCCTTTCAACCGAGAGGGTAAACTGGGCCTTGTTGGGATTAGTCCGGTTTCCTCACGATGTTTTCCTTCACCGAAAAGCGACTGGTAAATATCAATGATACTTCGTACATAAGTTCCGAAAAACTCATTAGTATGAGCCGGGGTTTGAACCAGCGACCTTCGGATTGCAAGTCGCACGCTCTTACCGCTAGGCCACCAGCGCTTCTTCGTCACTATCCGTCATTTTGACATTTGTGTCTGTTAGAAAGAGACAAAATTTAATATAGGTTTGTAAGAGGTTGCTAAGTTTTATGAATAAGGGCTTTATATCATGCCTTTGCCATTTCCCATGAGCTTCAAAGCTAAATTTAATTATACACATTTACAAGAAACTGTAGCTACCAAATTTAATTAATTCCCTTGAGCAAGGCCGTAAAACTAAATACTTCCGGCACTGTCCAATGAAAAGCTAAGGCACAGTTAAGTTTGATAGCTCCTAACTTAATTTAATTAAAAGCTTTACAAAGTTTGGTGCAGTACTTGCATCAATCGTAGTTGATGCGGCGCTAAACAAGGTGCATGTATTTGAATGTAAAGGATTTTCTAGCAATTGTAAAAGCAATTTTACACCAATTACAGCAAGATTTCAGAAGTGGACCCGGGTACGTCCCAAAACTACGTCCAAAAGAGAGGTATGGGCATTGTGTAGGCATGTCATCTCACTCTGTGGGGTAGGGCACAGCACAGCGGATGTCATTCTAGATCTAGAGCAGAGCTCAACTGGGGAAGTACCTTCACCTTATAGAAAACCGCAGCCAAATAACACTAGACCATACTGATAGTGTTGTGTTCCTGCCGGTGAGTAAGGTTATCAAAGCTCAACGAGGGTGCGGAGTGTTAGGGTCCGCAACGCGCATGTAACTCCTCTGGAGTTGCTGGCGTACAAAGGCTACGGAGACTGCTTACCACCAGGCGGGCCGTATGCTTGTTTGCCACCGACGTAGTATATAAAAAAAGAAGTTCAAAGCTATATTTAGAAATAATGTGAGCATCTTTTACTATTAAGGACCTCTTTACGATGTTTTCCTTCACCGAAAAGCGACTGGTAAATATCAAATGATATTTCGTACATAAGTTCTGAAAAACTCATTGGTACGAGCCGGGGTTTGAACCCGCGACCACCGGATCGCAAGTCGCACGCTCCTACCGCTAGACCACCAGCGCTCATTATAATTAAAAATAGTCTAAATATCCAGACAGGAATATGAGGTTTAATTTATAAGAAAAGGTGATTTCGCGCGAGTCCTTCACTTTCGTCATTGGTTTATACGGGGAAATACTTTAGAAGGACGGCGAATGAAACACACGTAATTCGAGACTGTCATTTATTTTTTATCTGCCGGTTGGCGGCAGAAAACCAAAGTACCTACATGTTTATACAATATACAGCATTCTCCCCTTACAGTTTTTTATAATTTTATAACAGCTGTAAGTGACAGGACACAATAAAAACTATATACCTATTACTAAATCTACTTAACAGATTTTGTACATTTAATGTACCTACTGACGTAAGGAGGTATATTTATGTACACATGCAAATTTATATACTTACAACTATACTAAACAAATTGTTTAAACCTCGACACTTACACACCCGTCAACAAGTATACAAAATTGAATCTTATGAGTTACATATGAACACTTCAATTGTATACGGTAGGATGTTAAAGGTACAGCAACTTAATATTTAAGGCAAACCGATACATTAAAGTAACAAATACAAATATGTATTCTACGTGTCTAAAAGTGAAACCGAATGGTTTAATCTATTTCAAAACCATATCTTTTAGGTGGAACGTGTATCCTTTTTGGTCTCGGCACGCGGGTGTCGTCTGGTGGCGATACAAGCGGTGACCGGGTCGGGGTCGGGGTGCGCGCGCCCCCGGCCGCCGCGGGGCTCGCGGGCGCAGGCGCGGCCGCGGACGTAGGCGCGGGCGCGGACGACCTACTTTGCTCCTCCTGCGCAGGAGTTGACTCAGGGGAAGGGGCGGATCCAGTTGCATAGCTGTCGATAGCGATATCGTTAGCTTCATCTCGCACGATCGAATAATCGCGGTGCATCTGGTCTACATGTTTTTTATATACTTTACCGCCGCTCCGAATGTAATACGTTAATGGTCCGACACGTTCGCATACGGTACCGGTTTCCCACGCAAAGTTATTATTTTTATATACTTTAAAATATACCCGATCTCCTACGGCGAATTCTCTCAAAGAACCTTTTTTATTATTCATTTGTGCGATTTGCTTACGTCGCACCGTCTCGTTGACGCTAGGCCGCAGAAGGTCAAAGGTCGTACGCACCTCCCTCTTTAACATTAGGCTCGCCGGTGTTTTACCAGTTATCGTGTGTGGGGTCGCTCTGTAAATAGATAAGAAATCTTCCAAGGCAGCATCCAGATCAACCTTATCCCGCATAGCTTTTTTTAATGCCGTTTTAATGATTTTTACGCAATTCTCGGCGCATCCATTGCTACTAGGTTTGTAAGGTGTCACTGTTATATGATGAACACCTTTGTTTTGTAAATAACACACGAATTCATTGCTATTGAATGGTGGCCCGTTGTCAGACACGAGTTCGAGTGGAAACCCGAATTGACTAAAAACATGACGCAATTTAGCGATTGTGGATTTGGCGGAGGTGCCCGGGACGCGAAACGCTTCGATCCATTTCGAATGAGCATCAACAATAACGAAATAATATAATGTATTATTAGTCAATGAAAAAAAATCGCAATGCAAACGGTACCACGTTTCTTGCGGCCATACCCATGGATGCAGGGGCGCCGGCGCGGGCGCCGCGCGCTCCCGCGCGCACGTGTCGCACGCGCGACACACGCGCTCGATATCGGCGTCGATGCTAGGCCAATACACATAGTTGCGCGCCAAACTCTTACATTTCACCATGCCTTGGTGAGTTTCGTGCAACTGATTTAATATCTGTTCACGTAAACTAGTCGGGATAATTACACGATGTCCGTATAAAACACAACCTTGCTCGACGCTCAAATATTGTCTTATATTAAAATACGGCTTCAGATCTTCGCTGTTACAGTACAACCAATTTGTTTTTATCGCGTTAGTAAGTTGTTGTAAAGTTTGATCCAACGTCGTGCTCTTCGCGATGCTTTTGTAGTTTATCGGGGCCGAGTCTTCTACAAAATGTAGGTACGTATCGACACGGGATCGAACATTATCATCTGGAACCGGTATTCTGGACAAACTATCTGCCAAGCAATTATGTTGTGTACCAATACATTTCACTTCATAATTATATGCGCCTAATATTATTGCCCATCTTTGAAGTCGGCTCGCAGCCATGAGCGGTATCCCTTTTTTTTCGCTAAATATTGATGCCAACGGTTTACAATCCGTGACAAGAGTAAATTTCCTGCCAAAAATATAGTCGTGAAATTTGGTTACCCCAAAAATAACCGCTAATCCCTCTCGACAAATCTGCGCGTAATTCTTTTCGGCGGCGCTGAGCGTGCGCGATGCGTGCAGCACGGCGTGCTCGCGGCCGTCGGGGCCGCGCTGCGCTAGCACAGCGGCGACGCCGCCCGGCGCCGCGTCACATGTCACCGACGTCGGCCGTGCGTCGTCAAAGTGCGCGAGCACGGGAGCCTTCGCTAGTAACCGTTTTACTTTTTTGAATGCCGCGTCGCACGCCGAGCTCCACACAAACTCGTTCTCAGTTTTTAGAAGTTCGTATAGCGGACTCAATATGTCACTTAGGTTACTTAAAAATTTACCATAATAATTTACTAAGCCTAGAAAAGCTTTTAACTCTTTTACGTTGGTAGGCAAAGGTGTATTATTAACAGCGTCTACCTTATTTATTTCTGTATGTAACCCGTCGGCGTCAATAATATACCCGAGATATGACACCGACATTTGAAAAAAACTACACTTATTTGGAGCAACACGTAAACCGCAATCTGACAAAATACTGAAAACTTTTAACAATCGTTGCCAGTGGTCCTCGAAATCTACACCCGACACGTTCAAATCATCTAAATAACAAGTAACATACCGCATTCTAAATAATTTATCCATTATTCTTTGAAACTTGTTTGGGGCACATTTAATACCGAACGGTAACCTATTATAACAAAACATGCCATGTAACGTGACTATAGTACATAACTTTCTCGAATCATCATCTAATTCAATTTGCAGATACGCTTGACTAAGATCTATTTTACTGAAATATTTCCCGCCCTGGAGTGATGAAAATATGTCATCAATGCGCGGAATAGGGTACTTGTCATCGATTAAAACCGGGTTAACCGTTGTTTTAAAGTCTCCACAGAGCCGAACGTCCCCATTTTTCTTGATGACCGGCACCACGGGTGTCCCCCAGTCACTCCACTCCACAGGCGAGATGATGCCCTCGCGCTGCAGCCGCGCCAGTCATAAGCCGCGCTTCGCCGTGCTCAGAGGGCCTACCGCGAAACACGTTCGACGGGTTGCCTCCCTATCACACTTACGTACGAATTTACAAGTGCGACAGAGAGGCAACACGTCGAACGTGTTTCGCGGTAGGCCCTCAAGTCCTTCAATATGCGTCCTTGTCTTTAGACGATAATGGATACTGCAAAATTTACATTGTTTCAACTTACCATTGTTTTCACCCACCTGGGTCTCCCCTACCCACTAACTATAATGTAATCTCTGTCATTCAATAAAACAGTTTTCATATAAGTACCCGCCTTTCACATATATTAGTGTTCTTCGATGCTTAATCCAAAATAAAAACTGAAGCAAACCGTTAGAAACTTGATATTTTTTACTGCCCATGGCTCCCTAGTACTATAAGGACCGTGCGCGTGGGAGGGTCTGCCATCTTGTGGCCTGAATCGGAACCATAAACATGCACATGTACTCGTCACGTGTTTTCTTGAGCATAGTAGGTTCTGCCATCTTGTGGGCTACATCGGAACAATAAACATCACATTTACGACTCGCGCCAAAAATCTGACGGCTCCTGTGCTGCCTCCTACAGTTCAAGCACGCTCCCTATTAAAATAGTCAGCTTCTAGTCAGCTAAGACTGTAATGTCGATCGCTGACAAGTCGCGAGTCGGTTACGGTCATAAATTGAGTTACGACCGATCGGATCCCGCGGTTTACGGCATATTTATGGACAGATTACGCCTCTTTTACTATACGAACGCCGTTCTGACACTTTTTTCTTGATATGACGTCATTTTGGGGCGTATAATTGACTTATTCATTGGATTTGCTTACTTGACGCTTTGAGTGCTGAAATTGACACTAAAGTTATCCATGTGTGCGATGTGACGACACACTAATTGCATAGGATATTTTGAGGATTTTTATAAGCGCATCATCAAAATTATGTGGACGACTTTGTTGCTAAGAAAAGCGTGTGTGGATTTTTTGAAAACCTTGCTGGCTTAGTTAGACTGCTGCTGGGCTTTCCTAACTTTAGCTTTTGCCCCCACTTCAGGTTAGTTTGTTGCGACGTCTTTGTTGCCACCACTGTATCTGTTAATTTCGTCGATAAAATAAGTGACGTTCACGCCGCATTCCTGCCGCGATTATGACGTTCATTCCGTCACTCATTTTATCAATGCGTCAAAATCATCCAAAAACCAGCAGAGATGAGGGTTATCTCATTTAGTATATCTTTTTATCTACTATATCTAGACACGCGCTAGTTTCAGGGTTTTCTACACACAGCACAGAACTTCGCACCCATATAGATCTCAATTCTTGTATCGGCGAGTCAACAACGAAACATATTCTTAATATTGAACTTGGTTCTCATTTCACATTGATGTTTTTGTTGGGATTTCGTTATATGGACACCAAGTGCAATTCCATTGCATTGAGGTATTTGTATTTTAGTCAAAATTTCGTCACCCTTATTTCCTAGGTACGCGCAGGTCGAAAAGGAATTGCTCGCGATTGTTTTTGCTTGTGAGCGATTCCACCAATATATATTTGGTAGGGAGAAAGTAACCGTTGAATCAGACCACAAACCTTTAGAGAGCATTTTCAAGAAACCTCTTATGTCTGTCCCAGCACGCTTACAACGCATGATGATGCGTCTACAGCATTACGATTTGGTTGTTACTTATAAGCCTGGAAAGTATATGTATATACCGGACACGTTGTCTCGGGCGCCTTTGCCAGATCTTTATAGTGAAGGAGTACATAAAAATAACGTGTATCAGATACAACTAATAATTAATAATATGCCAATTTCAAATGCAAAACTATCGTTAATTAAAAAAGAATCACAACGAGATTCCGAATTGGTAAAGCTAGCTGAGTATATTAATATGGGTTGGCCCGACCATAAGTCGCAAGTGGCGCCTGACCTGAAGGTGTACTGGTCTTATAGGGAAGAATTATTTATAGTCGATGGAGTGATTTTTAAAAATATGTCTGTTTTGATACCGCGAGCCTTGCGACCAACAATGTTAAATATAGTACACGAGGGTCATATGGGCATAGATCGATGCAAGCGGCGCGCGAGACAAGTGATGTACTGGCCTAACATGTCACGTGATATCGAGCTCATGGTGAGACGATGTGCTAGCTGCCAGGAGTGCTCAAACGCCCCGCCTAAGGAGCCGCTATTACCCATTGCTATCCCTAAACTTCCGTGGGAAAAAGTTGGTGCAGATATTTTCGAAATTAGAAAAAAGTATTTCCTAGTTTTGGTGGATTATTATTCAAACTATGTTGAAGTATGCAGTTTACCAAACATTTCCTCCAACATTGTGATAACAAACGTAAAGGAAATATTTGCACGTCACGGAATACCCGAGACTTTCATTACAGATAATGGGACCCAATTTAGCAGTCGCGAATTCAAAGTATTTACCAAAAATTGGGATTTTAATCACGTAACATCATCGCCAAATTATGCCCAGGCGAATGGGAAGAGTGAACGAGCAGTTCAAACGGTGAAATCAATGCTAAAAAAATCAATTTTAAGTGATGGCGATTTTTATTTAGCACTTTTAAACTATCGGAATACGCCCCGAGACGGTTTGAGCTCCCCTGCGCAACTTTTGATGAGTCGCAGATTAAGGTGTAAACTACCAGTTCACCCAGAGTTATTAAAGCCGCAACCTGTTGACTCATCTGAACACGACACAATGTTACTTAATCAGCATAAGGCAAAAGTAAGGTATGACATACATTGTAAAGAGTTACCTCCACTTAACATAGGTGATGACGTAGTATGTGTAGAAGGAAAGGCTAGGACTCGTGCCACCGTGGTGGGTAAAGCCGCGACTCCTCGATCGTACATAGTTCAGAATAAGGTGGGAGGTAAATTCCGACGCAATCGTCGTCACCTGATAAAATGTATGGTGAGTGATGAGCCGGAGTCCTCGAAGTCCGAGCCGCTGCAGCCATCAGCTGACTGCGGGGACGAGTTCAAGGACGCCTGCGAAGATGTGGGTCACTTGGGAACATGCGAAAACCAGCCTTATGATAACGCCCATAGGGCAGGTAATCAACAAGCGCATGCTTCCGATGGGCCGACAATTATAATGACGCGTAGAAAGGCAAAATTATTAGCCGAAAATCAATTTAAGACAGAAAATATGTAACACATAATCCAAATAAAATATTCATTACGTACCTACTAGATACATATATCGTACTGCATAACTTAATTATTATATTATGTATTTTTACTAAGTCGGAATAACCGATATAACTCTATTTTATGCACTTCTCCGTAAGGTTTTAAATAATCTGTCCAATTTTAACATCATAACAACATTATGATAGCACGGTCTTATTTTGAACCTTACAGTCTCTTATACATTTAAGGTGTTTTGTTGGATTATATTAGTTTATACAACCGTGAGTTTTGTCATACGTAGATATAAGTTTCATTGTTCTTTGAATTCATTGCCTTAGTAATTTTACTTACTTATTAAGTTAAAGATAAATGGTTAGAATCAGGTCGTTCAGACCTATCTGTAAAAAATATGTCGAACATGTTTCTAACTAAAATATAGCTTAAGGTTTCCTGAAAATTGGTCAATTGTAAAAAAAAAAAAAAAAAAACATGGGAATATGGATTAAGTTATGTAGATATTGATAAGATTGTAGAATGATTTTAGGCTGTAAATGTACAATGGTTAATTTAAATTGCAACATAACCAATTGTTCAGTTTTTTAAGAAATTCCTTTTGGGGGAGATGTTGTGGGTATCTATAAGATTTGGGTTGTACCCTCTTACGTTTTAATAAATCAGTTGTTGTCAAGGACTCGTGGTGTTTCATTGAATACTACACTAGGCCATAGAGTCTAAGTAAGTAACCATTTGCCGCGCTTACCCGGCGGGCAGAGGGACATCTGCCCTGCAGCAATCGATTTACAAGGACTCAATTGGTTAGGTAATAAGCGTGACGACATTTTGACTAAAATACTAATATTTCAGGTCCCTTAAAGATACAGCGGTAGCAATAGCGACGCCATGACAGTTATGCAGCTGCAGTTGACATACGAACGTCACCTGAACGGTTGCTTTTTGCGCCCAAAATTCCCTCTTAACACCTTTGTATTTTATGCAGTTTAGCACATTTAGTGCGCCTTTTTAGAATATTCTTTCCAATCTTGACTTAATTATTAACTTTTTTGTTAGCCTTCCTTAAGTTACATCCTACTAAATTCATTCTTACTTTCAACATACTTCCACGTCCAGCTGCAGCATCTCCAGATCTCTACACAAACTCACCGGAGCTAATAAAGATTAGGTTGATTCGTCGTAAAGCCAAGTTCGGAGCAGGTACGTTATCTGCGATAGCGCTAATCGCCGCGTAAAAGCGCTTTATTAGCGGCAGAGCTCGGCGCAACTTTTGCGATGCGTTATCAGTTATTTCGAGTACTTTGTGAGTGTGATGTGGGTTTCTTGAGATTGTTTTGGTGATTCGCGTTCAATTAGTTTTCTTTTGGAATTAGGTATGTAATATGACGTTTTGCGCACGGTAAGATTGGGTATCTGTAATCGAATCTTAAGATTTCTTGGGATATTCTACCTACAAAGAAAACTAATTATTTTGTCGATATAAAGTGACAGATGATGATCTATTTGTCTGCGTATTACTAATTTGAATACATGCATTAGAAAATTCCGATTCTAAAGTTATAAATCAATATTTTAGAAACTAAAATTTAATTTTTCTCGAAATTGCCGTCAAAATCGTATACTTTCAATAACCTAGATGGTAACCTAAAAGGTTGCATTCGTAAAACCTCAGTAAGAAATCGTTTATACTCGTAAGTCTCCTATGATGCTTCCTTCTACCATCATAGACTTATTATATTATAGGAATATGTTTGTGTGTTAGGAGGGCTCTAAAATTGTAAGCATATTCCAATACAGTCGGCCCGATTCGGACTTTAACATTCGTCAAATATTAGGTCTGTAGACGATATGGATCGGATACCTCTGTGTCAAAAGTGGCGCTTTTGTTTGAATAAACGTCATTTTTTACACTGACGTCGACATTTTAACTTAACTAATCTATATTGTATCTAGACCTAATATATTTGACGTATCTTAAAGTTCGAATCGGGTCGAGTGGCCATACTGTCCCTCGAACGCCAATCTCTACGACCAACTTCAAGTCTCTCGTTTAACGGCCGCGGGGTCCTCTCTATTACCCGTAGATAAATCAAAAAGTTGCCGTAATAGCTGCTTTATGAGCCCCCTAATACAGCCCGAGCGCTTGATGATTACTTCGCGAGTTTTTATTGAGTGTCAGCCTTAACGTGGCTAGTCATTGCCTGTACTAGACTCCAATTGGCTACTTGACAGTTTTTTGTAAATAATGTCAATCAATCTTGATTTTCCTGAGGATCAAATGTCTATATATGGCGTTTAAGCAACACAATGGTCTGAAATGAAAGTTAAACTCTGATGCTCGCACTTGACGATTGAAACGCCTCTAACAAAATGATATTGTAAAGTGACGTCACTTTACATTAGTCTGTCCTGTATGGAAGATCAAGAAACTTGTTTTTTTTTGACCCTGAAATATTACGTTTATGTACCTATATAGTTGTCATAAAAATTATTTTTCAATAAAATGTAAGGATTCGAATGGTACCAATTTCATTTATTTATAATAGATGGCTGTTTTAATATTCAACATGTCTCAAGTAGCCAATTGGATTGCTGCTGCGATGTTGAGGGAATCAGATTTTTGGAATTTGTTAAAATTTGGGTCATGTGCAGTGGTAGCTTTAGGTATTCCTTGTTTTAAATGACTCTTTGTAGGAGTCTTCTCAATTTTAGGTTTTGACGGTGCGTCTACATGTAGAAAAGTTTAACTTTGATGAAACAAGAATTATTATTAAAATATACAATAAGCTGATAAACATTTTGCTTTTGTACGTTTTTTTATACCACGTCAGCGGCAAACAAGCATACGGCCCGCCTGATGGTAAGCAGTCTTCATAGCATATGTACGCCTGCAACTCCAGAGCAGTTACATGCGCGTTGCCAACCCTAACAACCCTCCCTCCCCTCGTTGAGCTCTGGCAGCCTTACTCACCGGCAGTAACACAACACTATGCGTAGGGTCTAGTGTTATTTGGCTGCGGTTTTCTGTAAGGAGGTACTTCCCCAGTTGAGCTCTGCTCTAGATCTGGAATGAGATCCGCTGTGCTGTGCCCTACTACACAAAAGCGAGATGAATTTCACAATGCCCATACCTCTCTTGTGGACGTAGTTTATCTACAAGCTAAAACAACAATAACTAGTACAACATTTTCAACAAAACAACAATACTTTCTAATGACCAATAATAATGCCGTTTGGGGATGCAAATCTCCGGCTCATACCCCTTAAGACAATAAATACCGGTTGACAGCCTGCACGGTAATGAGCGCGGCATGCTCTCGCAGTACCCTTACCACGGTTGGATTCGCTACTTGATGCAAAACTAGGTGGAGCGGAGCGGAGTCAGGTCGTAAATCATCAGAATCATGAGTTCTCTTTCGCACTTGCACGACCTTATAGAGGGGATTCGCAAAAGTAGTGTCAGTAGTAAGAGGTATGGTACCTAACTTTTACTGTCCGACTCCCCACTTGGTGCTGCAGCATGTATAGCGACTACGTAAACTCTCATTGCAGAAGACTAGTCACACCCTGAGGGTATTCCAGCTTCGATCGCGATACTGTGTGCGCTACTAACTTTTTTTGTGGTGTGTGGGTTGCATGGGACTATCGAGTGGCTACTTCTGGCCCTATGGTGTACTATTTTGGAGGTTATGAGGCAAACTTCCGAAACGGTCTTCAGGCCTAGTCGATACTGACCCTGCCTATGAAACTGAGATTATTGTAATGTCTGAGGCAAAATATAGTAGAAGTGTTTTACAATTTATATTTATACTTTTTGCGAGACGAATATATAGGTATTATAGGCCATACTGAGCAAGTTCTACTACGAAATCAACCCATCGTGATGTGATCGCTTACGCTACCGCCGCGTTACTCATGGTATGGGTACAGTATGAAGTTTGGCAATATCGCGAGGATCCCAGATTTATGCCGTTTCCGCGTTACGCTTTGCTCTAGATTTAATAACGTTTGACGGGTGTTATGATTGATTTCGGTGTAATTTACTTGAGACTGCAGACGGTGTGGGTAAACAAAAATATTTTCATCACACTTGCTCGAAAAAGATCTTATTTCATGCAGGTGTACTGAAGGACAAACGCCTATATTGTTCCACTGGGAGTTATGGATTGTGAAAAAAAGCTAGAACTTCCTAGGGAGTTATAGCATTTTTAAAAATTATGTCTCTAATTAGTCTAATTGATACAAACCAAGTAGCGTAAATGAGTTTTACTTTTAAAATACTGACGTTTATAATTTAATGTTTTTGTTTATGTTAGAAAAATATTCAATTTAATAAACATTTAAAATATTTTTACATCATTTTCAATCGTGGCTGAATGCCGATAGGGCTATGCCTTCGATGCCTAACCTGTCAAGAAATGACAATATGGCGGACGAATGTTTGATATGTGACCGTATTTAAGAATTATTTCGCTTAAAAATTTGTTTTTTCTTCGCAAATGTGATGAAAAATATTGTGTGTAACTCCGGGGGTAAGAATATCGCAAACTCGGGTCTTCCTTCCAAAATTTCACTTACTCCCCTCATTGCACAATGTTCTATTTATTACCTACGATAGATGCCGAGCTTTTTCATGTAATTTGATAATGTAAAATAAGAAACTTACTTACACCTTACATTCACCACAATTAGGGATTCTGAACATAGTTAACTTGTTTGTTCTACTTGATTCACTAGATTCATAAATACCGCTAGATTTACATTTTAGATCGAAAAGTGATACGAATAATAGGGGTGACCGAGTTGAGATGAAACAGGGGTACGTTGAAACAACGTTAGAGACATCTATGACTTTTATTCAGCTGGAAACACGATATTTAGCTGCCTCCCACTGTCTGCGAGCTCCTCAATATGTGTTCAGGCGTCCAAACAGGGCCAACGGAGGTCGGCAAAACAGTTTCGTTGGCGTTGGTTGGCTTGGTGTGTGCACCTTTAGAGGAAGCAAGCGATATTGCTATCTCATTCTACCTTATAAAATAAATAAAATAAAAATAAAAATTATTTATTTCAGATCAAAGATCCATATTATGTTAGTACTTATACTCTAGACTTAATAACTATGTTAGTTTGAGAAAACACATAAAATAAAAACAAAAACCAAATAAAAACAAAAAAACTTCCTATTTGGCCCTTCCAATGGCGACTTCGACCCAGTATTTTGTTGTAGGGCAGTCTAGGCTTTCCGACAATGTCCTGAGGAGGCTATTGCCACTGCAACGCACTCGCCTAAGTAATGATCCAACACGCTTGCGTCTGATTGCGAAAAAGTCATCACTTCGCGCTTCCGCAAACATGCTAGATGCACTACAGTGCTTGGGCAGTCGCAACAGCATCCTCAAGACATTGTTATACTGGACCCTCAGTGCGTTGTATGCCCTTTGGGTAAAATTTACCAACAGACTGCAGGTGTAGAACGTCTGACAGTATGCTTTAAAAAGCGTCATTTTGACTTGTTCGTTACACCTTGCAAATCTGCGGGCAATCATATTACCACGCACCGCCATCGACCTTCTCTCCCTCTCAAGGTCTAGGTCATCCTTCAGATCTTCTGTAAGGATATGCCCCAGGTATTTGAACCTCTCCACTCTCTTCAGGGGCACACCGCAAAGCATGATCTTAGGTATTGTTGTTGGGTTGTATTTCTTGGTTTTAAAGAGGACGAACTCACTCTTGCTAGTGTTATACCTAAGACCATGCTCCTCAGCATACCCCTCGCATATAGTGATGAGTTTTCGTAACGAGTCGCTCGACGGACCCAGCAACACCATGTCGTCTGCATAGCTGATGTTGTTGAAACACGTTCTTTCTATATGACATCCGACATGTGTGTTGCTGAGCTCCTCGATCAACCCATTAACGTAGAGGTTGAACAGAATGGGAAATGTTAGTCCACCCTGACGAACCCCACATTTGAGACTATACTCGTCTGAGTCTTCTCCCGCCCATCTCACGCAATTGACCTGGCTGCCGTACCAGTACTTTAACAGTTCGACGCACTCCCTTGGTATACCCGTTTTCGCTAACTTGTCCCACAGTACGTCGTACACAACCAGGTCAAATGCTTTCGACAGGTCCAGAAAACACGCATATATGGGTGTATTCCTGTCTTTATAGTACCTGATAGCCCTCTTAACACACAATATTGCAGTCTCGGTAGACAATCCCTGACGGAAGCCGAATTGTGCATCATGCAGCTTCACGTATCTACAAAGCTGCTCATTAATAAGGCTATCAAGTACTTTGGCGAGAACAGTTGCCAGAGAGATGGGCCTGTAGTTTCCTATGTCCGACAAATCCCCCGTTCTGTTCTTTATCAGCGGCACTACAACTGTCCTAGTGAGCTTCCTAGGGAGATAAGCGTGTCTTAAGCACATCGTGTAGAACATGGCCAGCACCCGTGGCAGGTGTATGCCCGCATACTTGAGATGCTCTATGCTGAGCCCGTCATGCCCCGGCGATTTACCCCTTTGCATGTTTTTAATCACATTTTGAACTTGCTTCGCTGAGAAACTAAGGGTACTTTCACCCATAACGGACTCAGCACATAGCACCGCTTTTACAGGTTTATGGAGGATTGGGTCTATAGAAAACACTCGCTTGAAGTTATTCGCGATGCCCTTCTTGTCGCTAACTCCCCCTACACTCCCAGGGACACTAGGTCTCACATTAAGCTTATTAGTGCTTTTCCAGAAGGCTTTGAAGTCATTTGTTGCTCGTTTAGTGGCAAGGATGTCGGCTTTAATTTGGTCCTGCCTAACTTGACACCATTTTAATTTTGACTTGAAGACCCTCCTGGAATCACACATATCATCATACACTCGTCCCTGTTTAGGTTTATTTAACGACATCCACACCATAAACTTTTCTCTAGCGAGTCTATGGGCGCCCGCGACGTACTTGTTCCCCCCCGCTAAGACATTTCGCTTGGCGTGCCCTTTCCTGCTAGACTTTCTCGCCGCATCCGTCAATGTGTCAATTATGTCGTCATACATTTTATCTAAAATTACCGAGTGATTTCGTTCCATACATAATTTATCAGCACATGACGTTAGCTCGGTCGGAAAGTCTAGCATTCTCAGGCTCTCGTTGCACAGTGCTTGGTACACTTCTATTTGCGAAGGTTGCCTGTCACCCCACATTACCCCGTCGTTACGTACCCTGCCAGTAGTACATTTAATCTGTAGCTTATTTAATTTACAATCAATTATGAGCGGCAGGTGGTCCGACCAATATGCGTCATATTTCACACTCACGTTGCAAACCGTTTGTCTCGCTGCCTCCGTGACAACACAGTGGTCCAACCACCTGTTACATCCGTGCGCTTCACTCGTAAATGTAAATGTCCCCGAATCAGAGCCCAGCATTTCCAAATCCACGCAACTCCACATCTGCGTTTCGCAGAACTGCAGCAATTCATGGTAAAAAAGTTCCTTAGGGTGCGCATTAAAGTCCCCTAAAACATATATCGCCTCAACGTCCGTGCTGTCCTCGCTGATAGCACTAATCTCGCCTAAGCATTCAGTGAACAGCGGCACATTTTCAAGCTCATTTACCGGCATATATACACTAAATACTAGGAATGTGGACTCCCGCACTTTCACCTTTATTGCCACTAACCGCACATTTTTACACTCGACTACGGTGACTTCCGAAAACGCAGACTTTCTCCATAGCAGCCCGACTCCCCCGTGTGGCCGCCCTATAAGTATACCGGCCCCTGTGTCGACTGCAGAGCTGCGCCCCTGACGCTTGCCAAGACTCGGCACGGTTGTAAATCAGGGCTTTAATTCTTACCTTAAAGCCATTATAGATACCGATTGACGCTATTTCAACTCACCTCGGTCTCCACTACGTACATGGGAAGACAAGTGCGAATCAGGACAGAGACACATGGAGAATCTATAAGGGTTCCTATTTGACTGTGGAACCCTAAAAAGGTCTTCATCAGTTACTAAGTTATTGTAGTTGCTATAATTAGTTGAACAATACAGGTAGATAACATTGATATAAAACTAGTTCAAATACCAGGAGTCCAGACACAATATAATTTTTAAGAAAAAAAAAACCGACTTCAATGAGGGAGACCGGTGAAAGAAAGATTGTTATATTATATTAAAAAATGTCTTGAAAATCTAATTTACTTAACAAACACAACGAAGAGGACAAATCGCCAATTGTGAACTATGCGTCGTTGAAGAGTTCTCTTCTGATCATCATCAGCAGTCTCACTTCATCAAATGTCACTTTTTTAAATGTAAATGCTTGATTTGTAAAAGAAAATACAAAAATCACTATATGTATGCCTTTAACATTTGAAGAGTTCCCTCGATTCCTCATAGATTCTACCATCAGATCTCGCGCTTGACAAAAATTTGTTTCGAAAACCTAATTTGCCTAACAAACATAAGGAAGACGATAAATCGCCAAGCGGGAACTATGCGTCGTTGAAGAGTTCCATTCTGATCAGCATCAGCAGTTCCACTTCACCAAATGTCACTTTTTGATTTTAAATGCTTGGATGAAAATATAAAAATATATGTATGCTTTTCACATTTGAAGAATTCCCGCGATTCCTCATGGATCCCATCATCAGAACTGAGTTTTGACAAAAACGGGACCAATCTATATATGTTGATTCAATCAAAAAATTAATTTTCGAAATCGGTCCAGAAATTAAGGAGTTATGAAGTAACAAACATAAAAAAACATACACCCGAATTGATAACCTGCTTTAGAAAACTTGAAGTCGATTAAAAAGCACAACCATTTTCTCTCGCGATTTCATTCTGACGGAGAAATGAAAACAAAATCTCACAACGTCCGCTGTACGCGTCGTAATAAAAGTATAAACAAGGGTAAATGCATTTGAGTCGAGGATGAAGATAAAATGCAGTAGATAAAGTAAATAGAGTGCTTATGTAAACGCGTACTCGGCGAAGCACTTACGGCCCGATTCGAAGAATGAGATACGATAACGATAAGTTCTGGTTTAGATAAGTTGGTTCTCATTTAGATATCGTTTGTATGTCGTATAATTGACAGAAGCAGCTCGATTCGGGCAACCAATGTCACTTTGACGTTAGAAATATCGTAGATAAATCTTATTGGGATCACAGCAGAATCGAAACAAACATCAATTTTTGACATGTCGTTTAGTTATCGATCTTTTAAAGATCCTTCCACGATCTTAAACGTGTCTTAATCATTCTTCGAATCGGGCCGCGAGGCACTCGTGAATGCAACTTATGATAGGTTTACACTTGACTGCATTAGTAGCAATTTCAATATAACATGTAGGTTTCTCCGTAGTTACAAGTTGGCAATATGTAACTAACCATTTGACGTGACAACATTACATGTACATGTACAGTCAAGGAATTTAATTGCAGTACCGTTTCGTACCTTGTCACAGTGACAATAGTATGAGGTCGCTAGCGACTTTCATGTTGTTTGTCATTGCGACAATATACAAAATGTTACGGAAATTAATTTATTGGGCTGTACATAAATACCTACGTAGTAACAAGATGGCAATATGTAACTAATTACTTCAAGAGCGGCAAGTTTAAATAGATTTTCGTTTAGTCTTAGAATCGCAATGTATATGTATAAATACAATGCAAGCAATGCATACTGCTATGATTTTAAATATGAAACTCCCGTGAGACTCAGATAATCAAATATATTAAAATAGGTCATTCATGCAAATATGTTGAAAAATTATCGAACTAGCGACTGACCCATTTTTATACGAGTAGTTTCTATATTTAACATGAAAACTGACGCATCCTGAAATGAAACCAACAATAGAGACAACAAGTAGTTACTTAACCGTCACTTCTACGAGTACTAGCTTCAAATTTAATGTATATAGTTGTTATCTATTTTTAAGGCTAAAAATTGTACGCTCGAAACGAGCAACTGTTGATACATCCTTTATATTTTACAACTTTATGTACACAGTTTACAATAAATAAATTACTTACTTACTTACTTAAAAATAACTAACCCAAAGAGGGTCTTGACCTCCGAAACGAAAGTACGCGACTTTTCCCGATCCTGCGCCGAATCCTGCCAATTATCGCAAATTGCGGGGATCTTTTTCTTTTACTCTCGCTAAGACGTAATTAGAGTGACAGAGATAAATGCCCGCAATTGACGAACTTCGATTTTCGCGGTTGTAGCCCTGGGCCGGCTTACCAGGCATCCACCAGTCGGTCTTCCCAAGTAAGCCCTCTTGGCAGCCCGAACCTCTCCCATTCTTAATAGGTAACCAGACCAGCCATGTCTTTGGGAATCAACTGCACAATTTCGGTATTCTTCAGTATCCTCCACGTGCCGTTATCTCTCTTCACAGGTCCCAGGATCTTACGAAAGATCTTTCTTTTCACTACCAGGAGCTGTCTTTCCTCTTTTTGTGTTAATGTCCAGGCTTTACAACCATACATAAAGATTGGTCGAATGACGGTCTTATTTATCCTTAACATAGTATTGGTGCTGAGAAGCTTCATATTTACCGAGGACAATTTTTTTGCTTTGGGTTTTCATCGTGTAAAAAGGTAGTTCAAGATACAAGACTTTTAATAAAATTATTGTTGCAAAATTTCCGCCGCGAAACAAAAGCTTGGTTTAATTTGACTCATAAAAATAGCTCTTGTGCAAATGTGCAGCAACCTTTGTCTTCGACTTATGTTGCATCGACATGAGACAAAAGGCTAGGTTTGAAGCTAATTGCCAGGGGTCGGAATAAAAGTGCGGATGACGTAAAAATGACGTAATCTTGCACACAGGATGATGTTTGAGTTTGTATTTAAACTTCCGTGTGACATGTAGTAACAAATTAGTATTAATGAAGTAACAAAATAATCGTAAATAAATCCATGGAATTAATAATACATTTATGCATTTTTTTATGAAATTACGGAAGTTTTCATTTTGTAGTTGCACCCAGGGTATATTTGCTGCTATCATAAAATTTGTAAGGTTCATATTAAATTCACTTTGCCCTTTTTTTCTACGTTTCCGACATGTTTGGCTGTCTCCAAATGTCTTTTAATATTGCTTACCTTCGTTGGTACATCTTGATTACAGCAAGAGCAGTATACGTGTTTGTCACGTACCTCTCAAAACGGAAAATTGCCACAATATTCGAGTAAAGATGACATTTTAGAGCGTTTTCTTATACATTAGTAAATATAAATTTTAGCTAAATATAATCGTGAAGATACAATAGCTAAACAATAACGAAGTCAATTTATTGTTCACCTGATTGACAATGTGTCAGTCAAAAACGTACATACTCATTTCAAGTGGCGATATCGTTTAATAAAGAGGTTGATAAATGATAAGTGATAATTGTTTATGAAAATCAAAAATACTATTTGAAATCACCTATAAGTGGTTTGACGTCATGCGCACTTTTTGTCCGACCCCTGCTAATTGCTACGTTGTTTGTAATCAAAGACCAAAACGTAATAAAACAACTCAATTTTCAAAGTTGCTTATTAGTTCTGTTTGTATGGGTATTTTCATTTTTATACATAAACCTGACTTAAAATATATTTAAAGTGCTAATCGATCATTTGAGGTACATTATTACCTAATTACACCGAAATTCAATGAACAAGCCACGCCAAATAATAGGTCCAAAAGGAATTTAAATAAATATTCTAAATACGAAGTGGTATGGTGGGCTCTGTAATTATAGCAAAATCGAAAATAGAATCTCTAGTGATACGAAAATGTTCATATTTTCAAATAAAAAAAAAATTTAGACATAAAGTTTTGATTTACAAGTCATGAATCCTGTACCCCTGGTGTAATTTTATTCGATAGCGAAACGTGACGTACGCGTTTGCGTTAAGTCTCATTTTGTATGGGTTTTTGGACAGCGCGCCAAGCTACGTTTTGGAAAGTCATAAATCTCATACAAAATGACAATTAACGCAAACGCGTACGTCACGTTTCGCTGTCGAAAATATTTACACTAGGGGTACTGATCATGTATAAGGTAGGTGGTGTTAGGCCAAGTTAAGTTGGCAGCGATTTTGATAGCTCAGATTGTGCAAGCTATTTTAAATGTGAAAATTCTATGAAAGTATGACGTTTGTAAATAACACTTGCACAGTCTAAGCTATCAAATTCGGTGCTAACTTAGCTTGGTCTAACTCTATAATATCGTAGAACGATGTTATTCTTACGCTACGGATTTTAAGACAGGTACATTTTTTCAAGTTGTATTCAAAGTCTCAAATGTTTGCCAGTTTTACATTACAGAAAGTCCACTACTACAAACAGAGACTACTGGTACAGTCGCAATTCATTAACTAACCTCTCTCTGTGTTTGTAATAAACAACCCTAGGCTGCCTATTATTATTAGTGCCCTAATTACAGACGCCACTAACAATTTCGGGGACGTCAGCTCTCACCATCACAAAGCCAATCACAACGTTTTCCAGAAATTCCCAGTTTGCGGCCGGGTACCGTTCCGTTTCGTCTGGTAATTTCATTAGCGGGGGAGAAAATACCCACTTTCCGGTATATTCTCCACGGTATGGGTATGGCATTTGGAAGGAATCTGAAACTTTTTTTTCCTTTTCAAGCTAACAGCGTCATTTTTACTATAAATATGTTAATGGAGAATTTACATTGATAATTGTTTTTCTGAATTCCCGGTATTTCGGCACAGTTGCACATGCCATTTTCAGGAAGAAACTCTGACCACAACTCACAAAAATAAGTATCCTCCTGACGATCAGCGTTCTAAACATACATTGATTACTTATAAAGTCCCCAATTAATTATTGAATCCATCAATTTAACAGAATTAAAATTAAGCTAGAAAATATTAAAACTCAGTCCTCAGAAGGATATTCATCCTTACTCAATAGAAAGTATGGTTATTTTTTGTTACTTAATATAATTATATTCTACGACTCTGTACACGACTTAATGACTGGCCTTGACAGAAAAATTACTACTTTTCTGTCAATATGTTTAAAAATAGGAAAAGTAAAGAGGGACCTATTTTAACGTCTGTGGTGTATTATTTCTATCTTCCATTTTTTATACTACGTTATACCGTATATATTTTTTGCTTGTTTTTATTTTATTAAAATAAAATTGAATATGTCCATTCAAAACTAGATATAGCTATTTGTTTCGTGCACAGAGAACGTGTTAAATGTACAACGAACGCACCTGACATATGTGTCTGGATTTAAAACCGTTTGTAATCTATTCCTTTGTGAAACGGTAACAAAGGACCTATTTTAGAAATGAGCTGAAAGTGAGTGAGGGACTCGCTTAAATCTGACTTGTTATGTTAACTTCACGGCACACTTGTTGCCATCCCATTTTCATGTTTAATTTAACCCTTAACTACCTACCTACTATTTTTATTACACATGCACCTACCTCCCGTCCTTAGGACGGCTACATAATATCGACCTTATATTTTAAATGTTATGGTTTATATAGGTTTTTGGAAATAGAAACAACAATTACCCAAGTTAAATTGTTTATTAATATAAAAATAACATCAAAAACACGAACATAACATATTTTTCTCTTAAACATATGGCGCCAGTCTTTAAATTTACTCTAGGAACAATATATCCTTTAAAAGGTGAGTTCAACGTAAATTATAACTTCTTATAGAGATCCAAGTAATTATTTCTTATTATTTAATAATCAACAAAGCTAATTAGCAATATAACGGTACAAAAAAGGCACTATTTTAATAAAATTGCAGACCACCAAGTTACTGCTTTTCGCGGCAGCGAATGCACAATTTGTTCGCACATTCTAGGCAAATTGGTTTTTTTGCATTCGAAACACATGTACTGCGTTCTGCGTTTCTTCTTCGGGTCACACGTAGAGCAGGTTTTGCGCACTTCCAAGCATTCTTCAACACCATTAGCGTTTTGGAGTGTTGGCAAATGATCGTTGTAGTTGTGGAAAAGTATGCGATTTAGAGCATTTTTAAGTATTTACAAACCTACTTAGATGCATAGAAAAACACTTAAAACTTTTAAAGTAATATTCGTCGCTCATAAAATAATAAGTGTACTTTTACGAAGACAAGGTCACCGACTATTATACTAGACAAACAGTTGCCTTGGTAAAGAAAATAAGAGTGCATAGTTACGTAGCCTCCTACAACCCGTCTCCGAGACCGCAAGAAAAAAAAACGTAAGCACCTACCACCCGTCTCAGAGACGGGCCGAGGCAGAAATATACTCACCAAAACTAAACGCATGCACGACCGACCTCGGCGAGCGGTGATGCGGCACTGAGGCGGGAGGGAGGAAGGTACAAGGACACACACGTTTCTCCGATGCTCACACTTAGAATTATACCATTTTTATTATTGAATGAGTCTGTGAGACGGTAGGTAGGTGGTTAAGGGTTAAAAAGTATCTAGAACTGTAGGCGCTCTGTAACCTAACCTATCAATTTAAAAATACATCCAAATATTACAAAACCCGAACTTTAATGCAAATAAATAAATATGTAGGTACTGTACAATAACGTCAGTGTTTTCCATGATTACTCTTTTTTAAATACCATACATTATTGCATGCATCTAATGGCGGTCCCACACTGGCTGTTATAAAATGTTATAATATATAACATTGTGTTATAGGGCCAACATAATGAAACACTCACAATAATATCATGTTGTTCCTGCCACACGATATTATATAACGTTATCAACCGGTGTGGGGCCACCGATGATCGAATTTAAACTGTTGTGAGTCATTCTATACTAAGCTAATAATTCCGGTTTAATCGTGTAATTTTAGTCACTAGTTCGATATCTAAATGAGTGGCCACGTAAAATTGGAAACAAGACTAAATAAATTGGATAGTAAATTGCCCAATCAAACCGTCATTTTTGTACCCAAAAAAACAGCTTAAATCACCATCGATTTTCTCATAAATTTTATATCACGTCATGACAATTAGACCTTCCACATATTTTCCGAAAACGACCGTTTCAACACACCATTGTAGCTATAACTTTATCTAAAACGCTATCGAGCGTTGTCGAGCGCGCAAGCAAATCCTAGTCGCGAAAACGGTTTCCGAAAGCTTTTCCTCCAGCTCGGTCCAATTGCATTCGCACCTATTATTTCCGGATTTGCTCTGCAGGAAGTTCATTACAAGAAGGGTGAAAAGAAAAACGGGTGCTGCGCTGTACGAGTACAACTTTTTGGTGCAAAACTTTAGAGTAGGAATTGGTGTCGCGCTGCGGTGACGACGGGAGCACAGCCTGTTCATTTGATATAAATAATATTAGTAAATTACTAAAGAGACCGGGAAACGAAGGGTTGCAGGCCAAGTAGATATAAATGTATAGGAATACGCAGCTGGCAATTCCGTTTCTCGCCGAGATTTGTATACATAGTGCTTCTATCAAATTTTCATAGAAAATAAGAAAAAATGACAATTTGTTTTATTCGTAGGTTTACACAGCTAAAAACTAATTATGAATCTACTACTATTTGATGGTTGATTTCCAAGACGTTGCGTCACAATCTGACATTTAAAAACAAAATAATGTTAATGTTAATAACTGCCCTTATCGGGATTCGAACATCGGTTTCATAGACAGGGTTGAGCAGTGACCTAGGGCACACATTGAATTAATGAAATACTAGAAACATGTATTTTTGATTGTTTTAAATGAGCAAAAAAAAAAGAGAATTTAAAGAACTCAGATCACAGAGAGAGAATCATTCGACGCGAGAATTGTAGTGAAGAGGCTGTGCTACCTCAAGTACAGGAAGTAAAGTATAATAAGGTAGGTAAAACGAGCTCGCGCTGACAATACGTATTGTACTTCGGCGCCGCCCACGCAGCCTTTATTAGCATTTGCGATCACAAAATACTTCTACTTCTAATATTTGATTTTTCCTTCTCATAACGAACCGCTTAAGGCGCAGCGAGTTTAAGAAAACCGTGGCGCTTTTTTTAGATCATATTACGATTGCCAAATAGTTATTGGTGCCACAAGAGAGGAAAGTTGTTTTTTTTTAATACCACGTCGGTGGCAAACAAGCTTACGGCCCGCCTGATGGTAAGCAGTCACCGTAGCCTATGGACGCCTGCAACAGAGGTGTTACATGCGCGTTGCCGAACCTTTAAAAACCTGTACACTCCTTTTTTTGAAGAACCCCATACCTCGGGAAAACCTCGGCAGGGAGCTCATTCCACAGCCGGAGCGTCCGCGGGAGGAAATTCCTCTTAAACCACACAGTGCGCGACCATTTAGGCTCTAGGGTATGAGGATGAACACCCTGCCGACGGCGAGCGGTGCGGTGATAGAAAGTGGCCGTTGGCATCATGTCAAACAATTCTTCAGAGCACAGCCCATTGTACAAGCGGTAGAACACACACAAGGAGCCACGTCTCTCCTTAGACTTAATGGTTCAATGCCGCTTGTGAGTTTGGGATCGTCGACGATTCGTACAGCGCGCCTTTGGACTGAGTCGAAGGGTCCAAGCTGGCATCCAGGTGCTCCTGCCCAAAGGTGACAGCAGTACTCCATGTGGGGTCTGACTTGCGATTCTTGCAAGTGTTGATTTTAAGTCCTGAGTAAGCGAAATATTCTGTAATTGAATCACGAGCGAAGCGAATGGCAATGGCAAGCGAATGGGAGGCATTCTCTACCAGTCAACCATTAGGTCAAACAAAAACTTACATTTGTGCGTTACGTACAAACCTTTGACCCACTTGTTAGAACGTGACAGGCATGATGATACATGATAAAAAACCGACCATGTCAGGCCTACTGGAAGTCGCAAACAAAGGCTAGTAATATAAACTGGTATCACAATTTCATGCTTTGCCGCTTTGTTTTAAAACTTGAATGAAAAAACACCGTATATTTCATGTTTTAACACGTCTTCGTCAGGCAATCCGTGCCTTCCTGGCCGTATATACCACACAATTTACGGTGTAAGTCCAGAAATAACCCACAAACCACCGTTTAAAAATCCCACCATTCTCATCTTTCATAAATATCGTTGCAAGTTATGTGTAACACGCACGCTACGCCGGCGAAACATAAATTATAAAATTAATTGAAATGATTAATTCAAGGAAGTTATTCTTTGTGTATATAACATAGCAAAATGAAACTGAAAACGAATTGATGGCATACGCTTAATCCTTCCTAGGCGTAGTCAAATACGTGTGAGCGAGAAACACTAATATAATTATTGAATTGATATTATATATTATAATCGGTCAGTTGTTTTCCTTAGATAGACGTTGCATGTTAAAAAGCGCTTCATCGATTGATCCTGATTGAGCCATGACTAATTAATGAGATCGTTTATGAAACCACATTAGTAGATTGTTCAACAAGAGATCAAAGGCACCCATTTCTGTCAAGGTAGTTTGGCGCTCGAACACAGTGAGAGCGTCAATAGTCCGAGGCTGAAATGATGCCTTTTACCCTAGTAAAACACTCTACTTTTCATTTCGAATACGAGGAAATTAAAATACATGCCTTTTAAAAAACTTGACTAATTATAAATTTATATATTATTTCTTAAGTGTACTTTCAAGTATCGTTATTTATGGAATGGGGAGTTAAATATCGGAATGGAAAATGTACTACAAATCCACTTCTTCTTCCTCGCGTTGTCCCGGCATTTTGCCACGACACATCGAAGCCTGCGGTCAGCTTGGCAACTAATCCCGACAGTTGGCGTAGACACTAGTTTTTACGAAAGCGGCTGCCATCTGATCTTTCAACCCAGAGGGTAATCTAAGCCTTATAGGACTACAAATCCACTTCAGACCTAACTTTAATTGTTGATCGTAAAAAATATGACATTTCTGAATTTTGAGCATTGTTCAAGAGATATTAATTTGCCGATGAAGATTTTAGAGTTTATTTTACATGTGCAACCACTACCAAAACGGACATTTGCGGTTCCGTAATACATTTACCTACATTTATTTTAAATTCTCAGACTATATAACGTTTAGTGTACTAAATAAGGCTAATTTAACCTTTTATTTGTGTGCATACACAAATAAGTTAGCATAGAGTGCTTACTCCATACATCAGTTTTCTTACCAAAACGCATATTATTTTCGTAGTCGACATCTGGTGTCAATTAGAGGATTTAGTACTGCTACGTGACATTAGATGTCGCGATGAGCTATAAGTCTAATGCTCAACAATTTTCAAGGAACTCTATTCAACTCCTTGTGCTTGTAATATGAATTGTAGATTGTTGAGCAATCCACTTTTCTTCAGTCACGATAATCGTGACACATAGTGTCAAGTAGGGATACTGATAAATCCGCTACTTGACGCTAGATGTCGACTCAGGAAATAATAAACAATTTGTAAGGAAACTAATGTACGGAGTGAGCACTTTATGCTTATTTATTTTTCTATGTCGGTACGTAGTCAAAAATCCAGGGTTCAAACCTCGATTGTGCTAAACAGAGCATTTTTTAGGGTTCCGTACCTCAAAAGAAAAAAAATTGAACCCTTATAGGATCACTTTGAGTGGTCTGACAACTTTGTTGTCCGTCCGTCCGTCTGTCTGTCTGTCAAGACCCTTTTTCGGAGGAATGCGTGGAGATATCAAGCTGGATTTATATCAAATAATCAGGTATACTGTACCTTGGAGCTGTGAAAAAATCAAACTTCTAAACCAACGCAATCAAAAGATACAGCCGTTTAAGCCGCAAATTTCCGCAAATTTTCGACTTTCGCAAGGGAATCAAAACCTCCCGTGAACTCAAAATCTTGAAATTTGGTACAAAGCAACGTCTTATAGCACAGATAAAGGAAAAATTGCGAAAACCGTAAATTTTTAGTTACATCATATAATATTTTAAATAATTAATATGACTCGATTGTCGCGATGGGTGAACTTTTACTTATATACCTACAGGTTTGTACGGAACCCTCAGTGTGCGAGTCTGACTCGCACTTGGCCGGTTTTTTATGATATAGGAGGCAAACGAGCAGACCGATCACCTGATGGTAAGTGATAACTGACGCCCATGGACACCCGCAACACCAGAAGGGTTGTAAGTGCGTAGCCGGCCTATAAGATGAGAGTACGCTTTCTTGAAGGTCGTATCGGTCCGGAATTACCGCAAGCGACAGTTCATTCCAAGGTTCATGACGAATCGTTTATAAAATGCTAAAATGTGACTAAAAATTTCGTCAGGAACGTTATTGTACACAGACAAGAGGTTAATGATATTCCACAATACTGCAGTAACATTATAAATCCCAATTATACAATTAAGTAAAAAGCGAGGCGTGATTGGGGGCGGTAAATAACGCGCCAAGTTTGGCCGGGCTATGATTACACCACTGAACGGACACCGACACCGGCGGAACTAGTGATGTGCGACATGCATTTTTTCACTAGTCTCACTACACTATTCTTTACAGTATATATGGTGCTACTTTGCCGTACTAGTGCGATAATTAGCATATTACGTAAGTATGTTGAAAAATTAAAGGGACTTACATACTGTAAAACGTTGTAAGTTACATGTACGAATAGGTAAATAATTCCTAACTCGTGTCGGTTTAAAACACTCCCGCCACACATTTCGAATTTCCTATTTTTCGCACTTGTATTGTAATGTACTATTACAGTACAGCTACTTTACCGCACTTGAGCGATAATTAGCAAATTACGTAACTATGTCGAAAATTTAAAGGGCCATATGTAGATAGATAGATAGAATAATCTTTATTGGAACACCCCAGTAAAAAAAAATGTACTGTAAAACGTAGGATAAACGCGAATGCGAATAGATGTTGCAAATTTCTATTTTTTTGCACTTGTATCGTAATGTACTATTACAGTACATATGGTGCTACTTTACCGCATTAGTGCGAAAATTAGCATATTACGTTACTGTGTCGAACATTTAAAGGGCCATATGTACTGTAAAACGTTGTACGATACATGTGCTAATACGTAATTTGCAACTCGTGTCGATTTAAAACACTCCCTTCGGTCGTGTTTTAATCCTATTCCTATTTTTCGCACTTGTATCGTAATGTACTATTGTACCTCTCGCGTCGAATGATAATCCGTATGACAGTTCCTTCAAGTATCTTTTGCTTGGGCTTAATTAAAAAAAATTGAAAAATATTATTTTTATCGTACCTGTTTTTATAATTTAAATACTAAATTTCTAAATAAATTAATATGGTTAATTGTTAAAAATATATCTTGTAACATTTTAAGTTTAAGTTACAGCTACTTCCTATGAACAAAAGAACTTCAGCAACAACCATAATATAGGACGTCACATGTATGTATGTATGTATGGACGTCGTCGTCGTATGTATCACGTCGGGGTCACCACTTTAGAAGTATGTCGGTACTTCTATTATATAGCGTCTGGGTGACCTATTGGGATGTAATAATAATCACTTCTTTATATTAACTCCGTATATTAAATAAACGAGTTTATTGTACAAAGGTTCAGGCGGGACTGGCGTCCCGTAGTTCCTTAAAGCTATACCTAAGCTTTTGGCTAGTCAGCTCATAATCACGGTGCACGCGCACTTGAATATGAGCTGATGTAGCTAACTGTTCCTATAACCACTTTCGCATCGTCAGTTACAAACTTCATTCTTATTTTTTTATTACTTACGAAAAATTGTACATAACGATAATTTTAACAAAATGAGTAAGATAACAGTTTGATTATGTGAACATCAAAGTGAACTATTAGCTCCAAATCCATCCAATCAGTGGCGGCTCAGTTCTATACACGTTCCGCCGCTGTCACCGGGTCCGGATACATACGTCATATCAGGGATCGGAAACCGGTATTTTTTGTATGGGAACGAAAACGGTATTTTTTCGTTCTTTGTTAATTATTTTCGTTCTAATTGGGCAATCTAATAATACGAAGTCGTTATCTAAAAACACAACCGAGTCCTATATTTGGAGTATAAAATAAACCGAAATATATGTTTATTTCAAAATTTTTCCAAAAACCCGGTTCCGATCCCTGCGTCATATATTGGTTTAATGATGGATCTTATTTATTGATACCATCCAAATAAAAGAGTATACACTTTAATGATATCGAAAACACGAAAATAAATCTTTTGTGACAAAAGATTAACTTTATTAAAAAAAACTGTGTAAATGTGTAGCTTAGTCATAACTTCCAATTCGCTAGTCGTGCCAGCTGCATTGCTGTGTGGAGACCATTTCGGCTTCACATCTCTGTTTCTAGTGTTTTGTTTATCTTTGCGTATTTATTCCAGGACCAATGGCACATCACTTCGCGATATAATCGGTATTTTTTACAGTTTCGTTCCAAAATAAAACAGTTAGCGGTATCAGTTTCGAACTTGTTCCAGTTGCCCGCTCTGTCCGCGGGAGCGTTTTACATGAATTTTTGTGCGTATTTGTTCTGCATCGAATTTTTTGCCATCCAAATCGATTGGGTAGGGCGGCGTACATTGTGCTAGGATATAAATAAATTGGGATTTAATTGGCATTGCCATGCAGTACAAAACAGTTATGTTCAGCTATTGGCTAATTTAATTATAATTATATTACCTATTACTCTAGTAATAAATAAATAAAATATTAAAGGACATTCTTACACAGATTGATTAAGCCTCCTAAATCTGTGACTAAGCCCCACAGTAAGCTCATGGGTGTTTTCTTTGTATTTAAGTATTTGTATATTACATATATCGTTATCTGAGTACCCCCACAGAACAATCCTTGTTGAGCTTACCGTGGGGCTTAGTCAATCTGTGTAAAAATGTCCTATAACATTTATGTATTTATTATACCTACATCGTTGTATTATAACTACTTAGAACCGTATATTATTGTTGGTATATTTTTAACCTATTTTTGTTTTCGATTATAAAAACCGGACAAGTACATGTCGGAATCGCCCACCGAGGGTTCCGTACTTTTTAGTATTTGTTGTTATAACGGCAACAGAAATGGGTACGGAACCCTATAAAACACTCTCTAAAATCCACACTAGACAAGTATTATCTCTTCTTAAGTCTTATTTTTCTATTTTCGCATTACCAAACGACCCGATTCCAAGAATGAGATACGATAACGATAAGTTCTGATTTAGATAAATTCTCATTTAGATATCGTTTGTATGCCGTATAATTGACAAAAGCAGCTCGATTCGGGCAACCAATGTCACTTTGACGTTAGGAATATCGTAGATATATCTTATTAGGATCACAGCGGATCGAAATAAACGTCAATTTTGACATTTAGTTTAGTTATCAATCTTTTCAAGATCTTTCCAAGATCTTAAACGTGTCTTAATCATGCTTCGAATGGGGCCGTAAGTCACACTCATATTATAACATGAAAATGGCAGTAGTAGGTAATTACATAGCGAAAAACAGATAAACGTGATTCTATCATTAAATGCACCTTGCTATTTAAATATATATTATAGGACATTATTACACAAATTGACTAAGTCCCACAGTAAGCTCAATAAGGCTTGTGTTGAGGGTACTTAGACAACAAAATACTTAAATACACAGAAAACACCCATGACTCAGGAGCAAATATCCATGCTCACCACACGAATAAATGCCCTTACCAGGATTTGAACCCGGGACCATCAGCTTCGTAGGCAGGGTCACTACCCACTAGGCCAAACCGGTCGTATTTATCCTTATATTTACGTAGAACCCCGTATTCCTATTTATACAGTGTATTATTATAACAGTCTCCTAGTAAAACAGAACCTCCTCCTCTTCGCTGTGTTTGTTAAGTAAATTAGATTTTCAAGACAATTTTTTGTCAAGTTCGAGTTCTGACAATGGGGTCCATGAGGAATCGAGGGAACTCTTCAAATGTGAAAGGTATACATATAGTGATTTTTGTATTTTCATCAACAAATCAAGTATTTACATTTGTAGAAGTGACATTTGATGAAGTGGAACTGTTCATGATGAACAGAATGGAACTCTTCAACGATGCATAGTTCACGTTTGGCAATTTGTTCTCTGTGCATGTTTGTCAAGTAGTTAGGTTTTCAAGACACATTTTTATATTTCTATCCTATTTAGTTTTTTTAATAATTATCAGTACCCCTAGTGTAATTTTAGTCGATTGCGAAACGTGACGTACGCGTTTGCGTTAAGTCTCATTTTGTATGGGTTTTTGAACAGCGCGCCAAGCGGGACGTTTTGGAAAGTCAAAAATCTCATACAAAATGACACTTAACGCAAACGCGTACGTCACGTTTCGCTGTCGAAAATATTTACACTAGGGGTACAGAACTATGTGTGTGTTTCAGTGGATTAAAGTTAGGAGTTTTAAGAACGGATTAGACTGAGTGTTGGTCCATCGAGGGTGCACAGCGTAATTCTAAACGCTGTATGCGCGAGCAGATCACTCGTTTGAAATATTATAAAAGGACCCTAGCTATCTATAGAAATTGGTTATTCTACTTTTTACTGCAGGTTTTTTTTTCCCCACAAAAAAATAATTAATATTTATATTTAAATATGATGTTATTATTTTAACGATACACTAACGATACCATGTCATCAAAATATGTTATTTATATATTTTTTTAAAGTAACAAAGTTCGCATTATGAGTACGGTACTGGGACGTAGTTGTTTATTTGCATAAATACTGAAAAAAAAAGGGTTAAATATTGAGGCCAGTACCCCTAGTGTAAATAAATTCGATTTCCAAACGTGACGTACGCGTTTGCGTTTAGTCTCATTTTGTATTGGATTTCGAAAGAGCGCGCCAAGCGGGACGTTTTGGAAACTCAAAATCCTATACAAAATGAGACTTAACGCAAACGCGTTCGTCACGTTATGATGTCGATCAAAGTTACACTAGGGGTACTGTTCTGTGCTTAGTAGCGAGTGTAAGTTAAAACGCATTACGAATATTAAAATTTCAAGACTGTTGGATTTGTAAATCTGCAATAAAAAGTAGAATGACCCAATTACGAATTGTAAACCTGCAATAAAAAGTAGAATGACCCAATTACGAATCTCGAGATCTCATTACACTGGGTTTTGAAAATAAATGAAAAGTGGAAATGTTCACTGTTTCGGGGGAAAATTTAAACTATGACTCTGAATCACTAGCTCACCGCTCTGCCAACTGAGCTACAGAGATTTCACTCGATGACAGTGAATATTTCGACCATCGACGGCATCTTTTCGAGCGATGGCGCCATACCTTTGGCATATGCTCTAGTAGATGGCGCCACTTTTTGATACCTAACAAATTTAACACATATCAGTGAAAGAATAAGGATCAAAGTCTAATGGCGTTCTAAAAGTTTTAATCATGTGTCGAAAGATGGCTGTAGATGTACTTTGGTCATCCACCTCTATTTCAAGTTCTCTTTGATATTGACTCATATGCACCTTAGGAGGCGCCTAGCGACATCTACCGTAAGAGTATTACACTTTTTAAACGGCTACCGAAACCCTTGTGATAAATTTGCACTCTACAGTCTTTTAATACAAATTTAATAATGTTATACTAAGTTTTGTCCAAAAAACGAGTTGCCGCCGCTCGCGAATCAATCGGGAACACTACCAGACAAGCTTAGTTAAACATAGTTACAAACTTGGCCCAGAGCGCTAACGTGCACAGCGAAATATCCTTTTTAATATTCAAGAAATTAGTTTAAAGATTATGTGAGTGATATCTGATATCTGTGAGTGATGTGAGTGATCTTAATGACTGGTCCTTTATAAGTCGTTGGGGTGTTTTCACAATTTGTTATGAATTCAATAGACTTTAACCATTTTCCAGGCATAGTACGATTTATCGACCACCGACGCGCCATTAAAATTTCAACTTTAGCATTCCGATTTAAGGTTCAAATTAGATAACACTTTCAGGAAATGTTACATGTCTTCTAATGAATCATCAAAGCTGGATTAATTGGAATATATTTGGATTTTTTTGAGAAAACCTTGTAGATTGGTGCGGCCTGAAAAAGGGTTAACATTTTAAGTTTTGTCCTTATTCAACGCAGCTAAAAGATATTGATGTCAACTTTTGCCAGTCTTTCTCGAAACATCAGAGTTAATTTCAATTATACGCGATCAAGCCCCGGTAAAGTAAATAATAACATTTCTTCTTTTTCTAACAGTAAAAATTGACGATGTCACAAACTTTCATTAAAGTATCTCGCACAGAGCCCAACTCCGCCATAAATAGCCTGATCAGAAATGACAAAGCACCCCGCGTTAGAGTGGGTTGGGGCGAATCAGGCCTGATTGAGGCGCCGTTGGCCGTTTTTGCCGCGCCTCCCCACGGAGACAAATGAGTGGCGATGGCTAATCTCGAGGTGAAGAAAGGCTTTGTCGTAATTTGTATCGGCTCTTTATTGGAGGGGCTTCGTTAATCAAAGTATGCTGACTGTTGCTTTAAGTTCAAGAGGCCGTGAATATCAGGGGACAATCTTACAATCAATCCCCTCCCCTTTTTTGTATAGAAATACCATGGGTCAGAGACTAGGCCAAAAACTTAGATTTTGAAGAAATAAGGAAAATAAGAAAATCCAATTTAATTATATCTCTGTGACATATTAAAATGATAAAAAGTAGGCGAATTTCAACATTATTTTCTAAGGTGGGAAAACAATTTTGTTGTTTTTAATCTTCCTCGTGTTGTCTCGGTATTTTGCCACGGCTCATGGGAGCCTGGAGTCCGCTTGGTAACTAATCACAAGAATTGGCGTAGACACTAGGTTTTACGAAAGCGACTGCCATCTGACCTTCCAACCCAGAGGGTAAATTACCTTATTGGGATTAGTCCGGTTTCCTCACGATGTTTTCCTTCACCGAAAAGCGACTGGTAAATATCAAATGATATTTCGTAGTTCCGAAAAACTCATTAGTACGAGCTGAAGTTTAAATCCGCGACCTCCGGATTGCAAGTCACACGCTCTTACCGAGGCCACCAGCGCTTCGGCGTTGTCCCTTCGATAACTAATTAACTAGTGACCTCACAACCGAAAAAAGTGTAACGTATGGCATGCTTCATAATCGCAAGCACTTGTAAGCTGTAACCGCAAGAAATTAATCGCAGTGCGTTCTAAGCCTTGGCTACGATATTATTTTTTGTCAAAACAGCAACCTTTCCTTGTTTCAGGTAAACCAACTATTGAATTGCAGAGTCAGCAAAAAGCTATTTCTGGTAATAACTCCGATAAAAGCTTGATATATTTATAGAAGTAGTTTTTCTATTCTTTCATTTTTGTACAGGTTTTTAATAACGATTTACTTAAGGGGCTCCCCGCGGTTTTCATAGATTTTTGACTAGTTTTGAGTCCTTACCCTTACATTTGCACTATAGATAAAATTATAAGACAAACGGCTATCGATTCTTCAATCTTTTATCTCCATTCTGGTCTGCCGGATTTCGAAAAAAATGAACACATATTTTTTTAAACAATGTCTAAAAACACTATTTTCGTTACTAGATTGCTGTGAAGGATTGTACATGTACGAATTCTACATATTTGGGTTCGTCTTTGACGTCTCTAGAAACTGATCGGGGATTTTAATTTTAAACTTATTAACACAAAAGTTATGGCCAGTATACCAGTTTTTTGGCCTAAAATTGTTCAACTTTGATGCCAAATATCTCGAAGACAGTGAACTTTGAAGTAAATATTGAATACTATATTGCTTACAGCCGTTGCTGTTTATATGATAAGCTACATAAAAACATTAGAAAACTAAGGAATTCAGATCGAAGGTCATTGGCGTAAGGACCCCCTTAAGAGTCTCAAACATAACAATACCCAACTTACGTTACTACTTTGCACAACCTACATAACCCAATCTTAACTTCGTTCACGGTTGGCAAACCAGTATTGCATTGTTACCGAAACAAATAGGCCAATTCGAACGTGAGTACACTGACATCAGAATGATATTGGGAATAATCTTACCGCGTTATTTAGTTATCTTGCGGCTCGCCCACGCCAATACATGTAAACACAAGGACAATTATGAGCGAAATGCAAGATAAATGAATTACATCAGTTATATGTCATTCTGATTCCAGTATACGTTCGACTTGGGCATGTAACTCCTCTGGAGTTGTAGACGTACATAGGCTACGAAGACTGCCTACCATCAGGCGTGTAGTATAAATTGGCATGAGAAACGTCGTATGATAAATTTCAGCTTTATCGTACATGAGAATACCGGCTTGCGAGATTTAATCAAAACAAAAAAAGAACAGACTATAAGACTAAATTTATATGATTATACGCTGAAACCAGTTAAATAATAAATTATTGAAATTTAGATTAAGTCAACTCACTCAGTAAGTCGTCACGGGTAAGTGTAGCTGCGGGTAAGTGTAACCGGCCTTCATACCGGGCCTTGTTTAGCCATTAATTAGCATTTAGTGCGATTCATGCTCGTATACAATTTGCCACTAAACGCCAGTAGCAAATGTATGAACTCGCAATAAACACTAATCAATGTAACTTGCCCCAATGTGAAGGCCAGCCGCACTTATCCCGCGGCTACAATTATCCGTATTGAACTTATAATTATTAGCTTTGCATCACGGTGCATATTTAAAAGTAGCTAAATGTATGCAACTTTATGTTTCGCCATAAAATGCACTTGTAAGTGGACGATATGATTTATTATTAATTTGCGTAATGGCACAGAAACGTCGCGTGTACTAGGCCCAATTTATGTTCGAAGCTCATAATTAAGTGCTTTTATTATTAACAACTTAATAAGGCGGTAAGCAAATGTGAGTGAAGCATGCTTTGCCCGGAAAATATGTATTAATTAGTAAACTAAAGAATATAATATATGTCACGACCTTTGTTATGTCTATATTTTGAAGACAACTTTTAGATAGATATATAGATAAACCATTTATTCGCTTGCCACAATACACACATATAAACAGAAAAATATAGAAACAATAGCAACACCAAAATAAAAATAAAATAAAGAACAAAAAGCATCAATAAAAGGTAGGTAGATTTGCTGAGTGCGTTGCAGGAAAACGAAAGGGTTCTGGCTCAGTAATACGCTCCACTCTTTCGGGTGAAGCATTGATAATTCTGCAAGAACTCAGATCACGAACGGATTAAATATCAAAGTACAAAAATATAAATTAAAAAAATATTGGTAGCAGGCCTATTAAATAATATTAAGTGTTGTGCGTGTTGGTGTACAGTGTTATATCAGATATGGAGTCGAAAACTACCTATAATAAGATAAATTGTTTTACCCACAAGAAGCATTTTAACGTCTCTTTTCACGCTTAATTCTTTTTGGTATTTATGCTCTGACTTGCCGTGCGAATTATATAATTGATTTCATAAAAATTCATTCACAAATTCTAAAATTTGTTTGAAAATGGGCACACCAATGAAAAATCGAGACTTATGAATTATTAATTTACTTTAAAGCTGGCATACAGTCCGAAAGTTATGTGGAAAAAATCTAAATAAGTATATACATAGAAACAAATTTACCGGCACGAATTCACTTAAAAAGCTACTTGGCAGGCTTCGCCAAATTAAAATTTACTAAAAGAACTAATATTTTTTAATACGATATGCGTATTATACCGTGGCTTGTTAAACCTCTAAGGAAGTTTTCAATACCAGGCAAAGCTATTCGGTGTTGGTCATGTGGAAAGCGATATGGATTTTTCCAACAACTAAGCTCATTCAGGAAGAATCATGGGGTCTTGTCAATTGTGTCCTTTATATGTTACGTGAGGTGAAGGCTTTCACTGAACATTCTCATATAAAGGGATAAATTCGTCTTTGTCCTTAATCATTTCATTTGTTATGTTGTCATGTACTTGTTCTTTGCAATGAACAGTTTTACTACCTGTTTATATTCAGATAATTATCATTGAATAAAAAAATATCGTTAGTTTTGAAGTGACATAATAGCAAGAAAGGCGTCATTATTACAAATTAATTAATATGAATCAGATCTATATTTAATATTACTCTAAGACACTGAACTATTTGTTTTAAGTAGGTACTAAGTTACCTATTTTTAAGACATTTTTACCTATAACTTTGTTGTTATTAATAAAGTTTTTTAATTGTATTTATACATTACGTTACAAAGGGTAATTAATAAGGTCTCAAAATAAAATGTAATTTAAATAAGTTTTTGGCAAAAATGACATTTTTGGTACGCTGACTGCTTTTTTTTCCACAGGCAACTAATACTTAACGAGACATTTCTAAAAACCCAAACACAATTAGGTTGCGTTGTTTTATCACAGAGTTCCTATGGCTACCTCCTGTTTCCATCATCAGATCAACTTGATGGTACCATAATATTGCATTGTCACCCGACTTACATAATGTATGAAAATTTTCAGCTTCATCGGAAACTGGGAAGTGGGTCAAATTTAACTTGCAAGATTTGTCCCATACATACTACCAGGGCAAGTTAAAATAAAAGCTTGTATTATTCATTTATCGTTAAGTGTGATAAATACTCAGTCAAATCATGAGAAAATTAGGTCCGTTAGGAAAAGTTTATATTAAAATGATATTTATTACACTAACTTTTATTGTAAACACCCATCAGATATAATGCTTAAATAATCCCTCCGTCGCTTTCAAGGTTCTTATTCCTAATGCTTACTGAACACAAAGAAGGAAAAACCAGTAACTAGTGACTCCAATATCCGCAACAACTAGGTATATCATCATATCCATTTTTGGCCACAGTATCTGTTGTAGATGTTTCTTAAGACGCTTGTGAGTTTACGTGGTCCCACATCGTCGTTGATGGCTATAGTCTTAACCTCCTGAGACCTCCGGTACAAATGTTTGTACATATTCAACAATCTATTCTGAACTTTCATTTATTAACAAAAGGTTCCAAATTCAACAACAAAACAACTGCGTCCAGGTCTCGGGAAACTATAGCAACGCGACATTTCTTAGCACATCTTCGTCGATGGCTATAGAAACTTAAGCTCCTGGGACCCCCGGTACAATTTTTTGTACATATTCAACAATCTATTCTGAACTTTCATATTTTATTAACAAAAGGTTCCAAATTCAACAATGAAGCAACTGCGTCCAGGTCTCGGGAAACTATAGCAACGCGACATTTCTTAGCACATCGATCGCATACAAAACGTGAGTCAGCAGGAGTTGGTGAAGCATGACCAATTATTTTCTGCCTAAGGTTCTCCAAGTATTATTCGTCATGTTTTAATGTCCCGACTATAATGTAAGATACACATATATTAAATAACTTTATTTAATCAAAATCAAGCATTAATAAAATAATGACAAATTCATATCCGCAACGCAGGCTTCGTCAGGAGGGTACAACCATAAATCAGCAACAGGCGTCGTCATTGCACACAAACAATAAAGCTATCCGCAACAGGCTTCGTCGTTTTTAATACACAATCATTTCATTTAAAAAGGACCACCCCGGATTGCATCTGATCCAAAAGTTCACACATATATTGGTTTTATTGTGCTAGGTTAGCGGTGGGAACAGGGAGTCAGATAATCGTGGGACGGAACAAATCTCGGAACTGTCTAACCAGTTCGCCTTTCAGCTGAGACCGAACTTGGAATTATTGCGATGCAGTCCAATTTCGGCTTTATGTCTGCGAACAAATGCTCCATTTGGCTTGAGCTCCAGTTTCCACCTGAATGAATATAGCCGTGATTCTAGTTTCGAGTTAGCCTATTCAATTACTCGACTAGTTTAATTTGGTATTAGTGGAATGCTATAAAATTATACTTCGACGGCTTTAATCAAAAACATGTAGGTATGCAAATCCATTTTATGTTTTTTTTTTGGTATTTTAAATACGGCATTTTACCGTTTATTCGGGATTTATTAAAAAGAGAATAATAATATTCTTTATGCGCTAAAACAAGTATGATATTGATTTGTTGTGTCTTTTGGAGCTGAGTGTTTGTTGTTTGTTATTTAGGTTTTTGAAAGACATTTTTTTTTATTAGCACACGACCCACATGATGGTAAGCAGTCTCCGTAGTCTATGTGCGCGTTGCCGACCCTAATACTCCGCACCCTCGTTGATCTCTGGCAACCTTACTCACCCGCAGGAACACAACACTATGAGTATGGTCTAGTGTTATTTGGCTGCGGTTATCTCTAAGGACATACTTCCCCAATTGGGATCAACTCTAGATCTGAAATGACACCTGCTGTGCTGTGCCAAAGTGAGATGATATTCACAGGGCCCATACCTCTCTTAAAGACGTAGTTTAATGATATACCCGAGTCCAATAAGATACCAAACTTATATCTACGTCTCCATAAATCTCTACGACTAACAAAATAATTATGCAAAATGTCGGTCACTCGTTTAAAATTTGACCCAACAAAATTGAAATACAAAATGAGTTAGTTGCAGTTTTAAATATTGCAATTGTGCTACAAAGTTTCCTTTGTACCTTCTTTCTCTTTTAACTTGTTCCTTAGATCTTGCTATGTTATCTATCAATATTGTAACTTCAAAATTATAACTACAATTATTTTTTACGAACTTTCGGACTTTACCAGCTTTTCTGTCCATCGCGGAACACCTTTTTTTCTTCAAAATATGATTTTGCATCCAAACGTATTGTTATCCATTTCATTTCAGTAATCATTTTTCATTTTAATTGACATTTTATTTGAAATAACAATGTACATAATAGATATATACTTACCTACAGAGGATTACTTTAACTAGCTTAAATCTAATTTATAAGAATGAAGAAGAAAAAGGAAGTACATAGTTGAGCGGAGAAACATTGCATATTATGGACATCTACATAGACATAAAAAGTATAATCTGTTCAAAGTAAATAATGAAAGGAAAAATAGAGAGAAAATGGGGAAGTGAAAGAAGGAAGGAAGAACTGGCTCGACAACATCAAAAAATTGACAAACTATAAGGTAGCGGCCACGCTAATAAGACTGGCCAAGAATAGAAAAGACTGCAAAGGTGGCTACCGACGCCCACGAGGGCGTGAAAGAATAAGAAAGGGATTTTTTTTTTCATTTTGTTTTTCGTCAAACTCTTACACCGTTTTCATAAGAAACATGTTCATATCAATTTCAGTTCATTCATAAATTTTCATTTTAATTCAATTTTAACATTTTCTTTTTCAATTTAATTTACTTATTTATTGACCGTAGTCCGGCTTCAGTAGCTCAGCTGGTTGGTTGGTTCTACAGAATTGTGATGATTATATTGATACAGTGAGATACATTCTCATATTTTTCCTTTAGTTTCAACATTATGCTATAAGTAATATTTATGAAAATCGGCATTTTACATTGATATGTCATCAAACAGTTTTATGGTACCAAATGTTCTTCATATATTATTCATAACCAAACACTTATAAAGAACTCAATTCCGTAATAAAACGACATCCAGCTTTTGATAAGTTAAATTCTGACCTGGATTTTGGCTGTAAATAAGGGCATGTAAGAAACTATATTGCAGTTTTTCCTGAAAATCGTAAACTCATTTTAACATCTTTTAGAGTTTCATGTTTTTCCTCAGTGCCCTATTCAAATAATATAATATAATATTTCATATAATATTTCGCATAAGCAGTTTGGCGAGTAACTTTAAAATTGATTATGTATATGTGCCTTAGAAAAAAAAAGGAAAAAAAAAACTTGATCAAGGCGTTGAAGCAATTGAACAACACTATATTTATCTTTTGCTTAAAGCTTCAATCAGACGCTTGAATGACAGAGTTTGAAAAGTATTTTGTTTAAAGTCTAGGTCACCTAACTAACTTTTCACAGCTTACCATCTCTTAATTAAGTGAATTCATCCGATTCTGAAAATGATAAAGTATTTACTTAAAAATTTAGATTATTTGGTCTAACGAGTTTTCGTTATATTAAGAAGTAAAAGGTTGTATACATGATTTTATAGTATGCTTAACTCATTCGCGTCTTTCCTGTAGACACGGAAAATTAAAGGGAATCTAAAGCTATTTTTATGCAGGGCCCCTTAGCCTTACAGGCGAGATACATTATTATTGTACATATTAATTGTACGTCAAGAAGGTTCCAAATGCCTCATAGCATTATCTACCAGTCTACAAAGGGCAAAACATTATAAGGTGTATTGTCCACAGAAGTAACTTTTTTATAAAATCTGTTTGGCCTAAAACCAAACTTTGCATATTGCTTGAGCCATTGTCAAAAACTACTGATGATACGGAGAAGAGTTAAAATTATGCTTCTCTTTGTTAAAAGACTATCTATATAAGTTTTAAGCTCACTTAAAATAAAAATCTAAATCTAATTGCCTCCTAATACTCACTTAATTACATAAGTTCATTCGTTGCATATTGCTTGAGCCATTGTCATACCTACTTTACAGATATCATACGTAGTAGAGTTAAAACTATGATTATATGTGTTAAAAGATTATCCTAAGTTTTAAGCTCAAATGAAATAAAAATCTAAACCTAATTGCTTCCTAATACTCACTTAATTACATAAGCTTATTCGCAGGTAGATGATAGAGATGCTCCGAGTGACAAACGGCGAGAGGTCACGCTCGCGAACCACTCGGGCGATTAACGGCACGCCAAGCTGAGGGCTTTACATATTCAATTAAGCGTTAGCATGCTGAAAGCAGATTATAATGCTACATGGAATAGATGCTTGAGATATGTTTAATATAGACATCTAGTAATAAGTAATTAAACTGTGAAATTAATATAAAGATAAAGATAAGATAAAATACATTTATTCGTGACAGCCACAAACATGTACGAACATGTACAGGCAATAAAAACAGAAGAACAGAACATTAAGTGCGCATCACAAAATAGACCCAACTCTGCATAATGCATAGCTATGAAGCCAGCGCTGGTCTTCCGTAGGGCCCCCTTCCATGGTTCCACGACAGAATAGATAACACAATGTACATGTCATGTACATTATAAGATTATAACATTACAAAGAAAAAAAACAATGTAAAAGAAGAATTACTTACTACTACAGAGATTACACAAAAACAAATGAAGACAGACATAAGAAAATTGGTGACAATGAACGCGACCATATCATCTGTCAACGTTTGCCTGTTACGGCCACGGCCTTCGTTACGACCCTCAAGAAAAGAGCGTACGTCCATCTGAAAGGCCGGTAATGCACTTCTAACCCCTCTGGTGTTGCAGGTGCCCATGGGCGACGATAATTGCTTTCCATCAGGCACTTCGTCTCCTCGTTTACCGCCTATATGATAAAAAAATAATTAGTTGACAACGCATAATACATATCACTCAAAAACTATGATGTATCGAGCACACATTAAAGTGATTTTCATTAAAATTAACTGCTTGATATACTGTTTGAAAATTTCTTAGTATTAAAAAAAGCGGCCAAGTGCGAGTCGGACTCGCCCATGAAGGGTTCAGCATTTATGACGTATTAAAAAAAACTACTTACTTGATCTCGTTCAAACCAATTTTTGGTGGAATTTTGCATGGTAATGTACATCATATATTTTTTTTAGTTTTATCATTCTCTTATTTTAGAAGTTACAGGGGGAGGGAGGGGACATATTTTACCACTTTGGAAGTGTCTCTCGCGCAAACTATTCAGTTTAGAAAAAAATGAAATTAGAAACCTCAATATCATTTTTGAAGATCTATCCATAGATACCCCATACGTATGGGTTTGATGAAAAAATGTTTTTGAGTTTCAGTTCTAAGTATGGGGAACCCCCAAAAAAAATTATTTCTCTATTCTTTGTGTGAAAATCTTAATGCGGTTCACAGAATACATCTACTTACCAAGTTTCAACAGTATAGTTCTTATAGTTTCGAAAAAAGTGACTGTGACATACGGACGTACACAAAAAATTGACAGCCATGACGAATCCATAAGGGTTCCGTTTTTTGCCATTTGACTACGAAACCCTAAAAACGACAAAAATAAACTCTACTCAGAACAGTAAAATTTACTATCTTTTCAGAACAGTAAAAATTACTGTTTTTTCCGATAGGCGCATAAGGAACTGTTTAAAGCATTAAACATTACTGCAATTTCGGTTGTTTTAAAAGGTTTATTTTCTCAAGTTGTGCTGTACTTATTATATAGGTAAAACATATCAGGTAAAGCGTTTGAATTCTAACTTATACTGTCAAAAAGCAGCAAAAGTCTAACTTCAAGCATAGACGTTATCAAGGTGAAACACATCAAATATCAAATATCAAACATTTATTCAGCAAATAGGCCACAGGGGCACTTTTAAATGTCCATTTTTACAAACAATAAAAATTACAAAAATAACAATTACAAATATGGAATCGATGAAATAATATATATTTTATTAGAGATGTATACTGTCTCTAAATGTCAAAATACACAAAAAGAACTATGATAAAAAAAAAACCAACAAATACTAAAATTCTTCAGAGATGTATAAGTCTCAAAGTGTTAGAAATAAAATACAAAAAAATATATATTAAATTATCCTTAGAGATGTAGAGGGTCTCCCAGGCTTGAATTATTATATAAATAATTAAAATACAAAAAAATAAATCAGACAAGAACCGAATGAAGTGTCTCACGTTAATGCCACTCAAAAGTAAAGTTACATACTTATAACATAACATCTCAAATATTACATAATAAACATAATTAAGTGTGTTCAATGAAGTCCAAGAAGTGAGAGTAATTGTTTAAACTTAGTTCAATTTGTAACTTAAGTACGTAATTACAAGGTTAACTGGCTTCACGTTCATGTGTCAAATTTATTAGTTTATAAATTAAACCACAGGTATTATTTTTATTTCTGCGACGTTTAGTAAATTCCACTCCCAAGTGAAATTGTATAACTGCTTATAATTTAAAAACCGTCCGGCTAGCGCTACAGAACTTTCTCAATATACATAATTATAGTCATGAAACAGAAAAATACATGGGCGATGCAAGTATTTTATAAAACATTACTTTTCCTTCTTCCTCGGTTTGAATTTGTTTCTACACGTAAATCTCGTAATGCGAAGAGTACAGACAAATGCTTTTCATGAATGTGAAATCACTTTGCTACATTATGCTGCTTGAAGACATTTAAAGAATGGACTTTAAATGTTGAATACCTAACTTGTCGTACCGTGAAACAAGCTGACGTAACTACATATAAGTACAGTCAGCATCAAAAGTAGCGGATCAAATAACGCTTCATTCTGTAACGGCTTAACAAAAAGTGATGTCTTTAATATAGAAAAACTAAGACCGTAAAAGATATAGTTTTGAACGTGGATTTTAGAAATTTATCTATATTTGGAAGAGTTATTCGGGTTGTCAGATACTTTTGGCGCGTTGTTTCATCCGCTACTATTGATGCTGACTGTACATCATTTTTGCTTACTTAAAAAAAATCTCTTTTTGTGGAGATATTTTTGATATTTTAATTAAAAATTTCGACGACTGTTCATTCATATAAAACTACTTCTTGGACTACATAAAATAAACTACCATTCATATTGCCAGCTTTTTTAAAATGTTTTCTGTTCTGAATTAATAATAAAAATATTTTCTGAATTAATTCATTAATTTATTATATAAGAGGTATATTTTTATCGCTCAAACTAAACCTTTTGGAAGGAAGTTCTTTACGGTTGGCGGATGGGGGCTAGGCAAAAAAAGTGTAAGAATTTTCCGTCACGGCTCTCTTTTGTTTAAGTTCTTCCTCGAGAATAAGTAACATAATTTCACCGACTTACGACTTAAAAACAGGTGGTAACAACGACGATCCGGGTTCGATCCCCATTCCGAGTCTATGATAATTCAATGTATATATATACCGTATTTTTTGACATTTAGATTTTATTCTAGAAAGGTTCTAGACTAGTATTTTTATACAATTTTGATGTTTGACGATCTTTTTGTGAAATTCTTATTATTAAGTTTACCATATCTATAATAGTTCAATGTTTTTTTTAGAACAATAATAACTGCATCAATAAATTGCTCTGATTTTTAGATTAAGATGATATTTGTAAAATTTGACGATTTAAAAGTGCTTGTTGCTAGGCCTATTTGAATAAAGAATATTTTGACTTGACTTGACTTGACTATGCAGATATTGTATTTTTTTGCACTCGAATTTCATATTTTTAATTGACTAAGCGAATATGAAGCTCGAGCTAAGCGTATGAGTTTCAGCTTGTACAAAAATGTTTTCTTATATACAGTTGTTCTCTCTGCCTGTACGTTGCATTTCTGAACTGTTTTTTGAAACCTTGTAAAGAAATTAGATAATTATTATTTTGTCGATTAAGTTTATTTTTTGTACTTTATTAACATCAATAATATAACACGTTTATCAATAGTAATATACTTCGTTCCAACTCATTGGTGCACGACACTCACGAATTTTTTGCTTTTTAACGCTGAAAAGACTACGTTATATCAACATTCATCTTAATTTGATTTATCCCTGGTCAATTCTTGTCTTTCGTTTTCCTCGTTTACCTTTACTTCTACTATATTACATTGCAAATACCATTGTTATATAATGAACAAGACATTAATAATCATAAAAGTTGTCAACTTTTTACTTTCTAGTTGTCACAAATAAAAATGTAATTTAACAATTACTTAGCTTTCAAATTATTGATAATATTTGCTAATATTCTCCAGTGGCCAATTAACACCTGCGGTCTATCGGTCTGCGGTGACGGGTATTGTTTATTCCGTAATAAGCGAGCGTTAAAACTTGCGCTATAATTTTAGCTTTATTTTGTAGTGAAGAGTTAATAGCCTGCCTTATATCGCCTATCGCCTATATAGCGTGACAGTTTTACTAAGTATGTACCTATATGCGAGAGTTAAGTATGACACGATAGACGATAAAAACTATAACATAATTGTTTGTTATGGATAGCCATGCGTATTTAAAATATGCCACCTCTTATTTATGTTAGGTACGGCCTTTAAACCTTCAATAAAATATCTTAAGGTTGGGCAACGTATTTGCCACCCTCAATTCGTTGCCTTATCGATGCGTTGCTTGATACCTCCTTTGCGGATCTCCATGGGCAACCGTAATCGCATACCATCAGGTGATTTTTCTGCTCGTTTGCCTCTCCTACATCGTATATTATCTTCCGTTACTTAGGCATAGCCAGCCTAGTGTGGGGCCGCAGGATATTTTTTAAATGTAATAATGTTTTTTCTTTTGAATAAACAATTTTTATTCTTATTCTTATTTTAATCCAAGCTACAAATCTAGACACGCTGCTTAAAAGCCTTTCATAGAAATTCGGTGTTCAAATTTGAAACTCCATCCAGTGTAACAGAACAAAACTGTCTTCAAACCATCATCTTCCAGAATCCCATTTGTGCACGCCGTGTTCCCAATTTCATTTCATCGCACAAACAAATGAAAGTCGCCTCGGTCCGCACGGTAATATCCTGGCACGGTAGAGCAAAGCGGACTGGTGGATAGAACGGCTGACACAGATCACCTCAACTACAAGATGGAGCCAAACATGGGCGCACTAATTTGGTATGGAGCTCGACCAAGAGGTAAATAAGAATTTTAGGTGCGTCAATGTTTACGGCCTGTGTTAATATAAATTAAAATATTTGTATTTCTACAGATAAACATGGGTAAAAATTCTCTTTGAACGCCACGCTTATTGTGTGTGGTGCTTCATTGTGAACCATGTAAAAATGCACGAAGTTTGATATTGGGCCATAGCCGCGCGCGTCAGTTGACATATTTGGCAATCGAAGGGTAAAAACATAACTATTTAAGAAATTAAACATCAAAATAAATCATGGGCCCAATCCACCTTATGACTCCATCGTCAAATCAGTTCAGTAGTATCATTTGTGTTACTGTGAATAGCAAAGGTCAGTTGGACGGAGAAGAAAACCAATGAAGAAGTTTTACCCATAGTAGGAGAGAAGAGCAGTTTGTTAAGAACCGTAAAATGCTGCAACTTTGCCATTTAAGCTCAATTTTGCCTATTTCATTTCAATTACGATCTCTCGAATTTGCTTAGTTTTTTCTTGTTTTTTACCAGTTGGTAGTAAATTTCATTATTCTGGCAACACATATTTAATTTTTTTACAATGGTAACTCCATTGTTGCTCCGCCAGTTACGTATCATAAGTCGGCGTGAGTGGCAGCATTTTTTTAGTGTCTCGCAACTTTTGAATTTTTATCTACGAAAAAGGTGTTTTTTGAGAAGTGGTAACGTCCCAGGGTAAGTAAAGACTGTCTATTTCCCGTAAGTTTAATATTTTCAAGAAAAGGACATGATTTCAGCATAATAACGTACTAGGCAATATTGGGCAGTGTTTTTGAAACTTGAATGACACAATTTTGCCTGGGTCTAGGGCTGTCACTAGCTGAATTTTATAAATGTACAGAAAAGAGTAAAAATAAGCTTGCCTAAACTGCTTAAATGAGTTCATTTATTACAAGCTTTTTATTAACTTGCAATGTTTGTTTAAGTCAAATCTTGCAAGTCGATTTTCACCGACTTTCAGTGTGGGTACCTATGTAGATCTGCTGACAATGCAATAATAAACTAACGTTAACAAAAAAAACTTATGGGTATTAAAATGAAAGTTATAAAAAAATCTTATTGCAATCTGTTATTATATTTTTATTGTAGTTACTTGCAATTGTATATTTATTGTATTATAATTATATTGTATGTTTACTTGTAATTATCTTTTTGTTCAAAATTTGCAATCTAATTTTCAACCACTTATTAGCGACCAATTGAGGTGTTTGACATACTTATGTAACTTGGGTGACAATGCAATGTTTATATATATATATATATAGCAACTTCTAAACTACACATAATAAACCCACTGTGTTTAAGCTCATTTGATTTGTCTTGCAGTTATCTTTCTTATCGAAATCTGGGTTGTCAGGTGTCGGGTCGATTACAATTGGAGTTCAAAGGTGATGGGTGATTAGAACTTTACAATGAAATAGAACTTTACACTATAATAATGCATTGAAAATTAGCAAAATAGTGTATCTGCAATGTACTTGTAATAAAAAATTTAAAATAAGTTCAAATTATTAAATACTAAAAGAAAAAGAAATCAAACAACATTATATTACATTTGTTGGTTGATTATTTTGTAACTAACAATATGAATAGATTTTTTTTGGCACAACCCTACAGTTAACGATATTTTTGTATAGAAAGTTTGTGGAACCTGCTACAACTTTACCTATTGCATGTGAAAAAAAAAGTATTAAGCTTATGGCAATAATTTGACTGTCAGGGACAAGCATAATGTCTCATGCACAAGAGTAAATATTATTGCAAATAGCAACACATTATTTATGGAGATATCCGTCTAGGCAAAGTTACGTCTTAGGCCTACAACTTTGCCTGCCACTTTGATTGCTTGTAAATCGGAAATACAGTATGATTAGGTAATGAGGTTTGAGTCTTATCTGGTAAGGCATAGGGTATGTTTTCCGACTAATACTCATGAAACTCATAATGAAAAATAGGTTCACAGATATAAGAAAAAAACGTCAAAATCCAGGCAAAGTTGCAGCGTTTTACGGAACCATAAAAGAAGAAGAGGAAAGCTGCTTGAAAATCTGCTACGACAAGACGAATTTATCAAAAACATTATGGAAAGGAGCGAAGGAGGAGGAGACCGAGAAAAACGGCGCATGGTGACTTTATTAATTAATTCATTCATTATTTTGCAAGTTTGCAGCTCATTGTACATGGATCAAGTAAAGGAAAAACTCAACGTCGTGTCGTATTAGGCTGTCAATGAGAAGGCAGAGGACCAACATGCATGGAAATCGCTCTACCGACAAGAGTCTAACTCTTAAGTATTATGATGATGATTATATTGTTATCAAATCACTGGACGTACGTGGATCTTGCGTTCTTCGTAAAGGCTTCATGCGGCATCCATTTAGTCTGTGACGGGTGACAACAGCCGACAAAGGCCGAGCCAATGGCCGAGCTCGGCTAGTTTGCGTCGGCCGACACACGCGATTTGGTTTGCTAACTTTTAAATGTAAATTGACTGTGAAGTGACCTGGAATGCTATTTGTACTGGAGTTCTTGAGTTTGTTAGGCAATTGCGTGGGTGTTGAATCTGGTTTAAACTTTAATGAATACCTTTACGGTAACAGGGTTTTCTAATGATACTGTCTTTTTTTATTCTGCAAGTATGCCTCAAGGGCTCTTTTACAAGTAAAAACAACTTTTGCTCCACTGCAGCGCACGCTATGTACACGACCCACGTTCCTATACAAAATTTCGTGGGCTTGCCCACGGTTTGTATTAAAACGTGGGCCGTGGATGTAGCGTGCGCAGCAGTGGGGCGCCGGCCTTACGGTAACATCATATAGTGATATGAAAAATACATAACAACATTTATAAATACAATGTCTATGTTACTTACATGAAGAAACTTTAGAGTCTCCATTGTGGAAAAGGTGTGGTTATTTTAGCTTTCCAAATTATGAGAATATTGAGTAATATTTCGTATAATTTCAAGCTAAGCATCTTAAGCTGATAAACTAGGCGTTTTTGTTATTAAAGTAGATTATGTGAAGAAGTGGATATGCTTTGATTATTTAATACGCTGATAAACTTAAATTACACTGGCGCAGTCTGCGAGGATTAGATGTTGAAACCATACAATTCTTTTAGAGCTAAGTTTACTTGTCTCTTTATAATTCCTTATATATACTAAATCAAACTATTTATATTTAAATTAATCTATGTTTAATAATTTCCATTATATTTAATATACATGGTTACCTTAATCGACTTGCATATAAATATGTTACGAATTTACCTAATGAATGTTATATTGCTCACCTAGGTGCAAAAATTCATTAAGATATGACGATGTGCAATCAGAACAAATAAAATATTTCAGTATATTTACAGCAATTTCAACGGATTTCTAAATCTTTTCTATTTGTATCCATATTTCGTATCATCTCGCATACTGAACCAAGACTTAGTCGCAAGCTTCTAAATCGTGTTAGAAATAGACTCGAAACCCCACGGCACATGCCTCACAACTAGTTATATAAAGACTTACTTCTAAAAGTAGCACTTTCAAAATTCAATTTCATAGTAATAGAAATATGGTTGAAAATTGAATTGCACCTGTTTAAAGTATGTGTCCAGCACACTCGGCTGCAGTCCGCGCGATTTGGCCGCTTCAGGACGGCTAAGTTTGTCTTGCAAATCGAAAACGTCATATGTGCCGATCAGTTTACTAATAAGTTTGTCGTTTTAGTTCGAAAGCACAAGTTTGTTTTAAGCCTTCATCTTGCCTCTTTACCCCTATCTCTGCAATTCACATGTACCTACTTACGAATGTTGTATTATGTATACTTTTGTAACTAGTTCTTGGCTCAGATTCGTAAAATATATCTATAGTACTACGATAGATTTTGCTGAAAACGTACAGGCAGAGATGACAAGCATTGACGGCTATAACAAATAAATAAATCTTTGTAGGTTCCTACCCTTACTTTTTTGCGGTATTGTATATTCTGATATTTTGATACGATATCATAAATATAATAAAAAAGTAAAGGTAGAATTTATGACGAGTAAATTATCAGTGTGAGTGAGTAGACTTAAGTCATTGTTAAAAAAAAATGTTTTAGGATTAGACACATAGCAAACGTGGGCAGTTGAATACGCTTTATGCGAACCCGTTTTGTCTCACTGCAACTTTTGTTTGACTTAAAGTTGTTTCCACGTAGGATTCAAAAGCGTAGGCATTCTGCCGCAACGTTCGATACGGGTACAACGGAAAGCCGACCGGAATCGAATCTCGACGCAATCTCGTCGAGTCTCCTGTGAAACCTCGACGATGCGGACTTTTTTATTTGTGTTTTCGCATATCTGAAAATGGATATATTCGCGAAGCTCATTCTCATTTCAGGAACGTGCTTTTAGCTTACTTATTATATTGAGAGTACTCAGAAGTATATAATTTTGAAATCAAGTTTCCAATTGAACAACTTTTTTTGCGTCAGGGGTTTAAAGTACTTTTCGGAGAATCAAGAAGGAAAGTTAACAATATTAAACACCATTCGCAAGCGAGCTACATCCCTTGTGCGCAGAGTGAGGGCCAGCTCCAACAACATTCTGCAAATAGATTTGATTGCATGTATTTGAATAACTGCTGCTTGATACACGAACGCAGTAATAAATAATTGCAAAGTTATTCTCACACTTGGATAAGATTATTTTACTAACACAATGATCCCTGATGATCATTTCAGTTCAGTTCATATTCAAATAAGTATACTTTATTCATGTAGGCCTAGCAACAAGCACTTATGAATAGTAAGACAGTATTACATATAATTATCTTAAGCTAATTATCAGAGCAATTTATTGATGTAAATATTATTCCATATATAATACTAAATAATGAATATATTTCATAGATCAAATTTAATACTAAGAATTTCACAAAATATCGTCATACAAAAAAAAACATCATAAATAAATAATTTATTATTATTATTAAACGACTCCATCAAATTGTCAAAACCATTACGAATTTTTCTTTTCACGAGTAATTTGTAATTATAAAATCAAAACGCTCAACAGTACCATCAAAGTCATACTTACTAATTTTTAAATTATGCGATTTTACCGTTAAATATTGACCGTTGTTCCACACTAACTCCTAATTCCGACCAGTACAAATGTTCACTCGTTCTTTTGATCATCGTTCATCAATCACACTGAGTGTAGTCAATATTAGCATTTCAAATATTAGTCGGGCTTATTAATGAGTTGCCTAAATCAGTACGCGGCCGTTTGTTGAATTATTGAAACTGCCTTTGGTCGTTCAAAGGCATGAGAAGCTCGTAGTATTATAAGAAGCTTATGTTCTCCGCCTCTTAGCAAATCTTTGTCTAAAATATATTTTTTACGGTATAAAAGGAGCCAACAAGTAAATTACAACTTCATCCTGAGAAATCATTGCCGAGAGGCAAAGTATGAAGGACTACTTTGAACATAACACGTCTTTACGTTAATTTGCTCATCTTTGAAAAATAAATTATTGTTATCTTTATCTTTATCGTCATCAATAATTAGATTTTAGGAATGTAGTACATAATTTGGGCCTTGTGTTTAATAAGAAGGGGTGCTTTTGAAATAAAGGTGCGGGCGAATGAGTGAGTGAGAAAGGGATGATATGTGTTTCTGATAAATGTCGAATATTCTGGAAGTATAATGATTAAGATTATAATTAAAGAAACTGATTCTTAGAAAATATATTTCTTTATTACATAATAAAAACTGTTGTTATCATCATCATCATTTTAGCCTCCAGTCGCCCACTACAGTGCATAGGCTTCTTTTCGTGCACGCTACTTATCCTGGTCCTAGGCTAGTCTCATCCAGAAGTGCCCCGCGATTTTCAAAATGTCATCCACCCTTTTTGTGTCGTATTGGTATGAAATTAATGTTTCCTTTACTGGCGCAGTCAGTAGAACTTGAAACAAAATCATAATGTTACATTCGGATGGTTACTGCAGTGATAACGCGGGTGATGTCGCTGTCAATTTTATTGATAAATTGCGTTTTGTCGTTACCACATTGATGTCGCCATTAGAACGTCCAATTCATCACTTATTTTATTATGAAGATTGACAGTGGCGTCGCTCGTGATATCGCTGCAGCGGTTACGCTGTAACAGCAATGTAGTCACCATTCGAATATAACCTTAACTTTGTACGACCCAGAGCATGTTTTGCGCTTTCGAGAGAGAAAAAATTTTGTGGTTTCTTTTATTTTCGTTCAAAACTTGAGTCGAATTTGTACTAAAAGTATACATAGACTTATGTAATAAGCAACAAAACAAAACAATCGCACACGGTGTACGGTACCCGCCCATATCCGCGGGATAAGGAAACGTCCTTGATGATATATCGTTGTCGCTATCTCGCAGTACTGTTTTGGTACGAGAGGTACATCACGTTCCTTAAATATTTACCTGCGAATTAAGGGCCTACTAAAGCCGCGAATACCGGTTCGTAAGCCACGCCCGCTAGCTTCCTCACTCCCCGCTAGCACGCACACATGGAAGCGCTCCGCGGAGTCCGCGGCGCACGTGAAGGTGAAAGCTCCATCTAGCGTTACAAAAGTTTACTACGATCATACGCGGTCGGCCAGAAACTTAATTCTTAGAAAATAAAAAAGATGGCGTTATTACTTGATACTAGAAAATAAAAATATATATTGTTGTAAATTGTAATAAATCTGAGACTACAATATAGCCAATTATTATTGTTGATTTTTGGAAGATGTTAATAGTATAGTTAATTGTAAGTATAATTTGTTAGTTACATTGTTAGTTATCATATTTTTTTTAGTAATATATTGTTGAGGCAGGAAATACAGGGTGCCGTTTTCCGACGACCAATTTTTCGGATGATAGTGAATCACAGTTGTCAGTGGTAACTACCTACATATAAAAAAGAAAAAAGTAAGTATTATGGTAACAACGAAAACTACTAAAAAAAAGTGAAGTAAGTATTTTTATTACGCTGAAATATGTAATATTCAACTAATAACTTTTAAACAATTACTCAAACAATCAGGGTGATTCTTAAATTGTGTCCAGAAAAATATTTTTTCATAAAAGCTTTTTATTTTTCACATATTGTTACGTATAAAAAGCATTTTTTGATGCATATGGTCAAGCTTAATACCCTCAGAAAAGGTAAATAAAATGAGTACATAATCACGGCTGTCACAAAGTGTCCCTCAGCTGCACTATTTTGAATTATACAATATTTTTAATATAGCCTAAGTTACTCCCATAACTAAGACACATCGAATGACAGCTCATACGTTGAAATTCGTCAAACTAGCGCTGTAGAGCGTGACAAAGAATCGGATACACATCATACATCCACATACACGCGGAAACCATTTTTCTGCTTTGGCAGTTGGGCAATAATAACAAATGAACGTAGCTAATAAAATCCATTTCTAAAGAGTGAATATGCCTCTAAATTAATCAAACGAATTGAGAATGTCACGACCACGTGTCTATATGTCACGAACGTGGATTCAAAAGTCTGTGGCGGGGACAAAATTGAGGCCACTGTCGTGACAATTTGAAACATGTTCGGTATTACCTAAAAATTACCTTTGACTTTACAAATATTAAATAATTAGCTCAATCTCGAATGTATTAGGTATATCTTATGTTACAAACAATAACGTGAAATGAGTACAGACTTTTAAAACTCAAACACGGCGGTGACGCGTTAAGGTTGACCTTTTTTTTAATTAACACAAATAAATAATTTTCGACAACACTTCTCCCTTCAGCCATTTGCAAATATGGCACCAACACAGTATTGCTGTTCTAAAAAAATAGCCTTAAAAAGACTGCCAGACGTAAAGGTAACTTTCTACCGAGTACTGCATGTTTATGTTACCACGCGCGGCGGTGACACGAAAACTGATCACAAGATGTATGTTATTAAAATTGTTATAGTCGTTATATATCCATTCAATTTATAAACCCTATTGTGGAATAGGTGTAAGTGTTAACATTTGATATAAAATTCTTCCAAAATCACTTTCAAAGAAAAATAAAATATGATAAAATCCGAGGAAGTCACACTACACGTTCCGTGACATTTCGAACTTCTTAATATGTTTCTAATAAATGATCTTAGGATATTAGGTTGACATAAAACTAGAGGTAAATTACTAAGTATATTGATATTCAGTTTACTTATTTTCTTAAAAATATATGCTATTCTTACAGGTAACACAAAATTGACGTATGTATTTATGATTGTTATTTTGACTGTTTTTAATTTAAGTTAATTTGTATTGTATTTTCGTTTGTTTGTGATGTAATTATGGGTCTTTCACCTGAAATAAACGATTTCATAATATCGTTCCCCTGGCTTTAGATCACTGTGATTTTCATTCCCGTGTGTTTTGATATAAAATGTATTCTTCATGGGCATGTACAATGTTAAATCATATGTCAAGTAAATGATTATTTACTTTCATGGATTAAGTAAAAATGATCGTAATCATAACAGTTGATCAAAGACATACTTATTTTTTTCCCCTGGTTCTCATTCCATGCCTTTGGACTGGGGTTTCAACTAAAATCAACGTTTGGCACTTCGTTCTATAGATCTTAAAAATAACATTAACTTGCTAAGAGCGTTCTATGATTCATTGTATTATTTTGGAACTAATTGTTCCGAAATTCATTGTCATTATGTCATTCCTTGTCATTCCCTTATCGGTTTTTTTCATTCCCACGTCGCTTTTACTTTCTTTTTATCGATTTTATTATTCCCCTGATATATTGAAATTATATTTAATAATCTAATTTCAAAGAACGACCCTTCAATGCCCGCCATAAGCTAATTGGTTGGCTAATGGTTTCAAGAGCATGGACAAATAAAGTATAGCCTAACATTATCAACACAGAATCGCGTTCCTCTGAAATGAAAAGTTTGATCGGGATATCCATAATTGCACAACGCCGTCTATTAGGAACTATTTTAATTATCAGACAGTTAGACAAGAGGTTGAAGCACCGAACCAAGTGTAATGAACTAAGTGCCTACCGCGAACCACGTTCGACGTGTTGCCTCCCTGTCACACTTACGTACGAATTTACAAGTGCGACAGAGAGGCAACCCGTCGAACGTGGTTCGCAGTAGGCCCTCTGATACTGCTGTTAAATGGTGGTATCTGCTATAGCAATTGCCTAAACTTACAGGAAAGCGATTTTGTAAAGACATTGTTAGTAAGCGAAAACTAAGTATAAAACTTTAATAGTCTTTGTCAAGACTAAGATATATTAAATTATTAAGGTATAAAAGTAGAGCGGTATAATTTTAAAATCTGAAAAAAAAAAGAAATTAAAAACAGTTTAAGTTCTAAGATGTACATTATCGAAAACCATCCTGTATATGTTAACATTTATAGTATTTTTCAAACTCGATGGGGAGGATTTTCATTTCATTTTCAATTTTAAACCTAAAAACGCCAAATCTCGCAAAATCGTATTGACACGACAGCTGTCAGCGTACCCATATAAAAAAAGAAAGAAAACTTTACTCTTTTCTGAAAAGTCATATTAGTCATTGACGTTTTGACAGTATCCTGTTAAATAAATTATGTGAATTGTTCTTAAGGCATGCGGATTACAAATCAGAGGTTGCTGGTTCAAACCCCGGCCCGTGCAAACGAGTTTTTTTTTTCTAATAAACGTGTTGATTTTTTTCGTTTTTTTTTAATATAATAAGTAAGTATATTTGTTTTACATAAAGATTACCTAGGCTATACAAAAATTGGTATGAATAAAATAAAATTATTCGTGTCATTAAAATATGTTTTTAATACACATATTTAAAAGAATAACTTTATTTCTGTATAAGACAGACAAGATTTACTTTTACAATAAAATAGAAAATAAGGAATAAAGATATTATATAGGAACAAAAAAAGAAAACAAAAAGTTACGATTAGATTCGATGGGTCTATAGATGTCTCGCATTTCTTCTTTGGTGTCTACACGACCACACAGCTACCGATACATTACAGAAGCTGTCGAAATTTCCATACCCGTTGTAATTGTTCAAAGAGTATTAGACTTTGACGTAGCTAGGCAAACACGCACACATGCGTAACGTATAGGCCTGTAAAGATAGCTCCATTCGTAGTAGACCTCGGATTCCGTTACTAGTTAATAGAGCTACGACTCAACGTTTATTGGATATGTCGATTTTACGTAATTTGGAGCGCTGCGCGATTTGACATAGGTCTTACCTCTTTGAGGCACCACGGCCATCTAACATTACTGGCATAAAGGACGCATTTATGACTTTGACGCATGACAGAAAGAGAAGCCGAACTGCGTAAAATGGGCGTTTTCTGTTGAATTCATAAAATCAAAAACGAGAATAAATCCGTTTGTATAAGATAATAAGTTAATATTTAGTTGAATGATGTTTAAGACGAGATGAAAACCTTTACTTTAATGTGGATTATGCTGGATGAAGATGTGTTTTCTAGTTGCACTGAGGTAAACACTAAAAATGTAGATGTAACTTTGGATTTATATTCTATCGAGGAAATTTTATGCCTTTTTGTTTCGACTAGTATCATATCTCTTATCATATAGTCAAGATACATATATCCGAAAAACACGTCTGTTTGTTTCCGGGGCTAGCCCCTGCCACGCTTCAAAGATCCCGTTATTTTTCGATGCAGGGCCTTAACAGACTGACAAACTTGTAAATGTCAGCTCTCATGCCTGTTCAAGAAAAGATTTGATCTCTTTGATGACGTCTCTGGCCTAGACGGTAACGACCATGTCTATGAAACCAATGGTCCGGGGTTCAAATCCCGGTAAAAGCTTTTATTTGTGTTGAGCATGTTTTTGTTCCTGAGTTATGGGTGTTTTCTATGTACATATTTATATATTATATCTATCGTTGTCTAATATCTAAGTACCCACAACACAAGCCTTATTGACCGTACTGTGGGACTTAGTTAATTAGTGTAATTATGTCTTATAATATTTATTTATTATTTAATACTTGTTCAGGAAATAGTCTAGGCACCAAAAAACAGCCCAATTATAATCACAAAGCTTTCAAACGATAGTCTGAAATTAACTCTAACATCTTCATTCAGGAGGGCTAAGATGGTCGGCGTTTTATCATTAAATTTGTCACCATGCCTGTCACGTTCTAACAAGTATGTAAATACGAAAGTGACAGGCATAGTGACAGGTGACAAAAATTCGACCATGATACCGCTGCAGGTGTGACTATTAAATACGTAAATATCTTAGTGTTATGGCAAAATGTGTTTTTGGTGTGACTATTACTTAAATGCGTAATATTTTGGAAAAATATATTTAAAAGTTGAAGGAAATACCTAAATAAAAAATACGCATTGAACTTGTGGACTATACTTAAAATTAAATTAATTTCCTCAATTCCCGGACATTTTTATATAAAACTATTTACACCTCGACAGGTATTTCTTGAATTACGTATTCTTACTTACTTACTTATTTGGCGCGATGACCCAAAATGAGTCTTGGGCTCCAACACAAGAGCACGCAATTTTACCCGGTTCTGCGTGGATTCACGCCAGCTTTTACTGACGATGACGCCGAGTTTCCGGAGATGTACCTCCACTCTATCCACCGGCACTAAGGATGAAATTTCAGAAGTTTGAATTTACACTCCCAAAGAAAGTAAAACTACGTTTAATTTTACGTAAAATAACCTAACACAAAAAAAATACACCTGTTTGCTCATCAACATCCGAGGATAAAGAAACATCCAAAATGATATATCGTTCTCGCTGTCTCAAATGCAACATGGTGTAGGAAAAACGGCAACACCTACTATAAATACGGCACGACATGTGAAATTTTTGGTTTGTACACATATAAAATAAATGAGATTACTCGGATGATAGTTTCTGAATAAGCTGCAAGTAGGTTAAAGTCGCACATAACATGATTTACAACAAATTAGAAGAATTGTGAGACTTTTTAGGTTTAAAGTAGATAAATGACCTGAATGTTCTAGATTTCACATCGTTGCCGGAAACACGGCACTGCACGAAACATTTTATCCGTTGAATATCAGCTGGTGGCTTACCAGACTGACAAACTCACATAACGTCAGCTGACGTATGAGGGACTCAAATGAACATTGACGCGAAAGCCCATATTAACATTTTGTCAGTTTTTCAACTTAATGTGTAATTTTATACTTATTTTGCTGAGATATTTTTGATTGTTACACTCTAGTCTGTGTTGCGATTATCGCTCAAATTTGAACTGTGTTTTAGTGGTCCATATATGATGGTAAAAAAAGTTCTTATTAAATTTCTTCTGTTTCTAATTTTCGTGATTCTAGAATAATAGATAAAGGAATTTGATTTGCAAGTAGATCTTTTGAAAATGTCTGTACTTTAGTAAAGTCTCGCTAACCTTGCATTTATTATATTTATGCTTGAAATATGTCGTAAACTGCTAGTGTTAACGCCTCGTCTTTGTTCGGGCATCTTCGGGAGCCGTCACCGACGCAATGCATGGTGCGGGGCGCGGAAAAGTGGGGCCGGCAGCGGCATTCTCTCAGCAATCTTGCGACGGACGGTTGTGCCCGTCCGCTTAAAATCAGTGATAACTTTTAATATCTATGTATCATCAAAGTTAAAGTATTATACATGCATGTATTGGACTACGAGTGCCATTTAACTCACCTCATCCACGACCCCAAGATCTTCTCGTCCACCCCTACATGCGCGGACAGCTAGTGAGAACGAAAGACTTTATTCTTCAATTGAGCGTGTGCCTATTTTCATACTCACACTTTACAATCCTGCACCAAACTAACCGTTTTCTGTTTTGCCCAGCGGTTGATTGGTGGAGACTGCTGCAAGGCGTTAAGTCCGCTATTTGGACTCTTTTTTGGATATTTGTGATGTTATGTTTAAATAAATAAATGAGGCATATTACATGCCATACTACCACTGGTTCTAATCGTACGCCACATCCCCGAGAAGATACCGGGTAAATATAATTAAAAAGAATTAAAATCTTAAAAATAGATAATTTATATATAGTATACAATTTTATGGAATATATTAAATGAAACACAATCATTATATATATTGCATATAGTTTTCCAATAATCAGTATTATACTTGGCAATTTGCCACTATATCAACTTTGCCAGATCATATTACACGAGCTCTATCAGTTCAGTACACGCGAGTACAGTAACTTTTAAACTCTGGGACCGCCTCCAGACGATATCAGATACGATAAGCGGGAATTTCGCGTGCCTCCATTGGCAATATTGGCGATAAGACAACGCTTCGAGCACGAGCCTCATTATTTGATAACCCCGATCGGTTCACGATGTTATACTGGAGTAACTTCGGAATCCTTTAATTGGAGCTGCGACATATTTACTGGGTAGATATTTTACCTAATAATTTTGAGAGTTTTGTGAATATCACAGATTTTCAGAGATCAGATTAGACTATCTTTATTGGTTCTACGGAGCAATGGGCGAGTCATTCTCCAGATTTGTGCCTGCATCTAAACTGCATCAAATCATACTAAATGTATAAAAAGTTTGACGGAGTTGAGGTTGACCGCAGTCATATAACCCGAACAATGAATTCGGTAAATACCAATTTATAGAAAATGAAATACCCTATTGCATATGTACATTTCGGCTTTGTCCAATGGCTAAGGACACACTGTATATGTAAGAAATATAAGTACTACCTGTCTATAATATTATCTAAGAGTAATGTTTTTAAACTTTCTTTAAAAACCTGTTTAAAATCTTAAGTTTGTTAAAAATCTTCGGTATAATATATTTACGAGTTGGCCAAAGTAGTAACTAGTGCTATATTCTACATATTTTCTTGCTTTTACCTCGCACTGGTCCTCCACCACTCGCACACTTCGCACATTCGCTTCAATTCGCTCGCACACGGGTAACCAATGTAAACACACTGCCAAAGATTTACGACTTTCACACCTGATATCATGAAGGATTTATAGAGAACAAATCACAAGTTTTGATAACTTGACGAATGGAGTCAGTATTCCACACATGAGATTTAGTACAATAGGGTCTAGAAGATTTAGAAATATAGTTTAAGTAAGTAAAGTAAGTAAGTAAATATTCTTTACCGCACCAAAAATTATACAATTTACATACATGTAAAACTACAAATGAATTTTAAAGGAAAATAGAACCAGGTAACAACAGATAAAATATTAAAACCTAGTTTAAGATAAAAATAATTGTATGCCCGAGAAGGGTAAAACTGTTGATACTCATCAAAAAATGTACCTAATAGTCATATTCTTGTACCTACACAGTTTACACAATAAATATTTCTGATTCTGATTTCAGGAAAAGGCCTCTTCTTTTTTTTAAATCTTTACTAGAGAGCTATATCGCTTAGCAATTATGTCGCTCCATATAATCTACATACAGTCACACTCATTTACGCTTACTGAGTATATATATACTAGTTTGAACAGTGCTCTGGCCTCGTCCGGCAATGGAAAAGCCAGGGCACTATTACAGCCACCGACATTGTGAAAAGTTTTATGGGCTATTTTCAGTTGGTTCCTAAAGGACTCGTTCCGCACACATTCCACTAATATGTGGTACACGTCAAAAGGCCTCTTCTTGGGACCATACAATTAAAGCTATATTATTTCTATTTTCTTATTTAAGTCTTAAATTAACTTTTGATTCCATTAACTTTGAGATGTATACTGGAAAGACGTGAATGAGTTGAGAATAACATAAATAAATAAATATTATAGGACATTATTACACAAATTGACTAAGTCCCACAGTAAGCTCAATAAGGCTTGTGTTGAGGGTACTTAGACAATGATATATATAATATATAAATATTTATAAATACTTAAATACATAGAAAAGACCCATGACTCAGGAACAAATATCCATGCTCATCACACGAATACATGCCCTTACCAGGATTTGAACCCGGGACCATCGGCTTCGTAGGCAGGGTCACTACCCACTAGGCCAAACTGGTCGTCAATACAATAATTGTAATCAGCTGTAGATATAGGTGACCCCCAATCTGTATACAATCAGTCTATGCAGGCGGCCTCTTTCTACATCTGACTGTACATTATGATACAAGTTTGAAAAGTAGGAAATTCGCATGTGTATAGTACAACGTTTTACAGTACATATGGCCCTCTACATTTTCGACATAGGCACGTAAAGAGATAATTACCGCACTAGTGCGGTAAAGTAGCGCGATATGTACTGTAAAATGTATATGATCCAATGGTGAGTTCCAAGATATGAACTGATAGTAGGCATTATTGACCATCAAATATTTAGTAAAATGTTATTCGACTTAAATATGGTAAAAATCGGTTTCATATCCAATCACGGCTACCCCGAGTTATCATTTGACATTTACGTTAGCTAATGCGCGAATTCGATCATATTCCCTCTCTATCACACCAATAAATAAGTGGGAGCGAGACAGACTACGATCGGGTTTACACAGTCGCTAACGTAAACGTCATATGTCAACTAGTGGTACAGCTACAGGTAAAATAAAGCAAACTTTTCCGTAATTATTGCTTAATTAAATCTAATTAATTAAAATATCAATTTATCTGAAAATCTCTTAGTTCTAAGAACAATCTCTGACACGCCAGCTGAGTATGGTTTTAAAAAGGTCCCCAAAAACCTAATACCCACCGTGCAGGGATCGATTGAAGCAACCCATACATTATTTAGAAGCGCCATCTGCTCCGCAAGATAATGGCGACAGCGAATTGAATACAAATTTGTTGTTATTTTATTTGCGACAGGTTTAGGGCAAGTAAAAGTTTAATGGAGTCGTTCTGTTTTTTATTGGACGCTATCAAATGGATGGCTTCATTGATGAGATGCCAATTGGGCCTCATTTTCGGAAAAGAGATTACAAAATAAATAAATAAATAATTGACTAAAGTCCCACAGTAAGCTCAATAAGGCATGTGTTGAGGGTACTTAGACAACGATATATATAATATATAAATATTTATAAATACTTAAATACATAGAAAACACCCATGACTCGGGAACAGATATCCATGCTCATCACACGAATAAATGCCCTTACCAAGATTTGAACCCGGGACCATCAGCTTCGTAGGCAGGGTCACTACCCACTAGGCCAAACCGGTCGTCAAACAACAACAACAACAACAACAACAACAGTATTGTTATCGTGAGGAGAACGTAAGTATAAGTATTGTTCTTTAGTTCATAAATTGGTACTCGTAAGACAGGGTCACCCTTTTAATCAAGTTCTTCCAACACAAGCTTTATTGAACTCACTTAAGGGGGGCGTATAGCCAGGAAATTAGAAGGAAACAAAAGATATGGCCACCGCGTGAGTTTACCTTTTATCCATAGATGATAGGATTGTATAGATATTGCTATACCGCGTGCGCCCGTGAGGGACAGAACATACGCAATGCGACAAAATTAAAAACACGTTTTAACATTTTTGACAACATAGCAAAAACCTACGTAATTTGGTCAGGTTATTTACAGCTGACCATAAACCATAAACTACACAAATATTTACGATGGGGAATAAAAAAAATGAAAAAATAACGCTTTCTCTGCTGAAAGATACAGACCATCCCATTCTGTCAGTTCCCCCTACCACTCTTGCCCAATCCATACTAAATATTAGATTCATGTTTTTATCTGAATTACGTTGAAAATATACTTCTGTCTAAAAATTGTATGGTCCGAATCCCTCGCTTATATCACTAGCTATTATATTTAAATTACTGCTGTGTGTTATAATATATCTTCTTCTTCCTCCCGTTGTCCCGGCATTTTGCCACGGCTCAAGGGAGCCTGGGGTCCGCTTGACAACTAATCCCAAGATTTGGCGTAGGCACTAGTTTTTACGAAAGCGACTGCCATCTGACCTCCCAACCCAGAGGGTAAACTAGGCTTTGTTGGGATTAGTCCGGTTTTCCTCACGATGTTTTCCTTCACCGAAAAGCGACTGGTAAATATCAAATAATATTTCGCACATAAGTTCCAAAAAAGTCATTGGTACGAGCCGGGTTTGAGCCGGGTGTGTTATAATATATGTACTTCTGAAAAGAAATGAAAATTAGACATAATTCCTTTAAAGATTTTGGTTGGAGTTTACTTTAGCAAATATATTCTAGTTTTCCTGTGAATTTTTCTCTGGATAAAAACCTGTATAATTCAATATAAAAAGTAAAAAAAAAATATTTAGCTCCTAAAGTGTTCGCTTTATCCCACACCCTTGAGGCTTCACACCCTTTATCACTTCTTCTTTTCTAATAATTATGATATTTATGATATTCTTCTGAACATAAATCATTTATTCCACCATATCACACACGGCAAATAAAACCAAGTGTCCAGCTAGTTATAGGTATCCAAAATTAAGACATAAAAGTGAACAATTTGTATAAAGTGAATTAGTAGGGAAATAATATCATTAAATTTCTAATTCTGGACACTTTAGTTTTATTCGGTTATTCAGCTATACTTTTAAACTACGCTGTTATCGCGATGGTGGTTAATGCCCCACTAATGGCATGATACGGGTTATTAACGTGAAAGCGTAATCAAATGTTGTATTTCCGACCTTATTTTGATTGGTACCGACTATGATTTATGTTATAAATACCTACTTCAGTTTAACTAATCTACCTGGTTAATATAATATTAAAAAAATGAAAATGAAAAACTTTATTGGTAACAATTGTTACAGGTCGGTTGGTTATGGTTAAAAAACTTGAAGAAGCTTTGTTTAGCAAATATAGAAAATGTAAAGCCTAGCTCATTTATAAATGAAAAAAAATATGTCAGAACAAAATGTGACAATAACTGGCCAGAGCCCCTAGTGTAAATTTATTCGATTTCTAAACGTGACGTACGTTTGCGTTAAGTCTCATTTAGCATGGGATTTAGACACAGAGCGCCAAGCGGAACGTTTTGGAAACTCAAAATCCCATACTAAATGAGACTAAACGCAAACGCGTACTTCACGTTTCGCTATCGAATAAATGTACACTATGGCTACAGAATAGCCTGTCGAAATTTTACTTTACTTCAAAACACCTATATTTTCTAGGTTTTATGATACAATACCAAAATTTTCCGAGAATTAACTTAAACTCTATAATTCCTCTTTGCAAGTAGGGTACATGATTATCTTAAAAGACCTTATATAAAAAGATTCCTTTGTTACTATTAAAACTTTAAAAGAATAATGTATGACTATCAATCTTAGTTTGCCCTATTACAATGTAATTTGATGCTTCCGTTTCAGTCGACGCCTTTAAACCTATTCAAACTCGCCTACTTTTCCACATTACGTTACTAAAGTGCTTCTTTCCGTTAGTGTTCTTTCATATGCAATGACGATGCAATTTTCTTTGACGCGCTGACTCTCGCAGCTCGTCAATAAACCCGTTCGCAAATATAAACACGTTGCGACAGATAAACAGATCGCAAAGCGCGAGTATGACACAAACAAATCGGTCAATACTCGGCGTCGAAGCGTCTTCACATATTTAATTCAGCACACACAGCCAATATCGTTACGTACGCCGTGCACCGCTTCCGAAACGAGTAGGGCTGTATTCCTGTAAATGTGCGGGCGTAGGTCTCGTAGTTAACTGGAACGAGACCAGTGTAACCTCCGTTGGAATAAAGATAAATATAGCTATTCAATTAGAAAAAACTCTACTCTGCCTAATGATTTTTTAGTTCTTACCGAAAATGCCCTACACTATTTTGGAAAAAAGTTGATACTCTTCAACCAACTGGATCGATTTCTATCAAAAATAGCTAAATATTACTGTAAGAAAGAGAGGTGTTGAGAGTTTATCTAGAGCAGAGCCCATCTGGGGAAATACCTCAACTTTACAGAAAACAGAAAACATAGTGTTCTGTTCCTGCCGGTGTGTAAGGTTGCCAGAGCTCAACAAGGTGCGGGGTGTTAGAGTCGACAATGCGCGTGTGACACCTCTGGAGTTGCAGGCATCCATAGGCTGTTTTAACCGCTTACCATCTGGTGGGCCGTATGCTTGTTTACGTCCCGACGTAGTATTAAAAAAAGAAAACTTGCTATCACGTAAAACAATCGACTGAATCTAAATCGGTCTATCCATTGGAGAACACATTAGGCACATTATACGCTTTTAGTCGCTTACCAAACATGTGACTTATAATGTACTGACAAGGTGGCTCTGTTTTAGTATTTGAGGTGCATAGAATACCTAACCAACAACCTTACTTGGGTTAAAATGTTATTAAGCTCATGCAAGCCCCGATTTACGCAAAGTTAGTAACCCAGCAGTGCACAGTAAGCGTCGTTGCTTACTGTGCATGCACGTTAGCCGTGTTCCGACTCGATTTGGCCAATCTGCGTGTGAATGGGAATTGGTTTCATTCTGCTTCTTTTATTTGAACTTGAGCGTTGAAATGTGTACTTACTGAGGTAGTTTGCTATTAACTTATTAATAAATATAAGCAGGCGATACTTTGCGGAAATCTATATTATTTAAACAAAAATATTACTTTACTAATCCGCGAAACAATATCGTGCTAGCCAATCAGTGCTAACTTGCGTATTTTACATGCAATGAACGTTAAAGTCGCTGTTAAAAAATAACATTTTTTTTTAATATAGGTTATATTACTTATTAATAATGTCCTATAATAATATTTATTTACATTACACTTTACACTTTTAAGCTTCGTAGTATACAATACACTAAAGAAATAAACATACACAGACTGAAAACATGCTCAAAACTGACTAAATGCGTAAAAGAGGATTCGACGAATAAAATGACAGACTAAAACAGATCAGTACCCCTAGTGTAAATAAATTCGATTTCCAAACGTGACGTACGCGTTTGCGTTTAGTCTAATTTTGTATTGGATTTCGAAAGAGCGCGCCAAGCGGGACGTTTTGGAACCTCAAAATCCTATACAAAATGAGACTTAACGCAAACGCGTTCGTCACGTTATGATGTCGATCAAAGTTACACTAGGGGTACTGACATGATCTTGACGACACTTACTTACCAAGGAAATATATATGTTATTAATTCAACGAGGTATGAAAAAATCCCAGGTGTCTTCAAAATAATTATTGCAATTCTCTCTATCTTACGCTATCTTTGCTGAAAAATAAAAATATACGTGGTATTTCTGGATCGATAAGATAAGATAAGATAAGATAATCTTTATTGGTAGCGTACTGGTATAAGTCAAAAAACAATTTTGTACAACAAACATACACATTCCACATTACAAAATACTTATTTCGTACGAAATATTAGTAATGTCAGTTATCCTTAATAAAATAAAATAAAAATATTATATAGTCAGTGGCAATTCCATCATTTCATTAAAAGTATAAAAGTTTTTTGTGAGTAGCCACGATTCCAAATTTCTTTTAAAAGATTGGTGAGGTGTTGCATTTCTTATATTTTCTGATACGATACGACCTTCAACAGCATACTCCCATTCCATCTTAGTGTTGCAGGTGTCCATGAGGGATGGCAACTGCTTACCATTGGCTGATTTGTCGGCTCGTTTTTCTACTAGTATGTCATAAAAAAAAAAACAACGGGTTGCACTCCGGGAGTGCCGGCAGAAGTGAAAACTTGAATATTAACGTTGTGCATATTTGATATTTTGCAATGAGTAGGGAATAATTTTGCACGAATTGCTTTAATTATCAGTATAAAAGTACTATCACATACGTGGTAAAATACAATATACATTTATTGCGCTATCGTACACAAACATGATTATTTATATTACATTCAAAATGTAACACTTCAGAACTATTACAATTATCAAACATTAAAAAGTTTATCTCTCAGAAAAATCAACTTCCATCCATAATTTCAACGACTCTTACACCATCATCATTACAAGAACCATCATGGAGTTTTTCGATCAGGTCACGTGTCCGTCTTACGAATTTTCAATCTGACGAATCTGTCGGTCACATGACCGGTCGCGAGTTTAACATTTTTTCCCCCATCACAAAAAGTGCACAGCGCCGCGAAAGAAGTTTTCACTTCAAAATGTTGATATTAAGTTACATGTATGTAGTTGTTCTTAAGTTATTTAATATTACTTATAAAATCTGAGTTAATTCGTAAGTTGTAAGCAATGAACAATACAATTTATGGCATCGTTTTATGTCGAATCGAAGCCCGAGGTCTGTTTGTAGTGTTACAAGCAAACCAAACACGAACGGTCGATAGAGATCAAATACAACAGTGTGGAACGCTCCATGTTTTATTTTTCTTTTACTGTTATTTCGGCATATGGAGAATATGCCATTAGAACATTTTCTCTTTGTATTTGAGTACAGTACATACAAGAAACGTCACTAATGGTTTTGCTTTAGGTAATAATATGGGTGTGTTTTTACAAGTTTTGTGTAATGTATGATACGTTCGAGTCAAATCTGGCTGGTTAAATTAGTTAAACCTAAATCCCATTGTTCAAATAAGCTGAAACATCACATACATCGAGCTGATCTGATGATGGACACAGGAAGTATACCAACCTAACCTAACAAACAACGCAACCTAATTTTGTTTGGATTTGTGGGAATTGTCTAGACAAGTATTCATTGCCTATTGAAAGAAAAGTACAGTAAGCCATAAAAGCTTGTATCAAAAATGGTTTCCTCACGATGTTTTCCTTCACCGGAAAGCGACTGGTAAATATCAAATGAGTCGGGGTTTGAACCCGCGACGTCCGGATTGCAAGTCGCACGCTCTTACTGCTAGCCTACTAGCGCTTTTTCTTTTTAGGATTTGCACAACGTACCTGAAATATACGGGAAGATCGGGAATCCGGATCCAGATCTGAATAATTTCATACATTTTGGATCCGAATTGCTATGATGAGTTGACGTAACCAACGAAGCTGCTGAAGCATTGAACTTTAATGTTCATTATTAATTAGCGTTAATCAGCGTTGCTTTAGTTTTAAGATTTTATGAATTGTTTTACTTTAATTTTTATTTTCTTTTGCAAAATTATTTTTGGTTGGACATTATTAGTTCCTGAGTTCATACATGCAATGGCCGCTTCAGTAAACTCATTTTTTTTTTATGCCACACCGATGGCATACGAGTACCTACTATAACTATATTTTATATTATGACCAGTTTAGACACTGGGACTGGGTTTTGTGCATCCTGGATATGTAACGACCGATCAGTCAAATAAGGGAGCCGACTTAAATTAAAATCAGCGGTGGGTATATATATCTACTCTCTTCTAGCTGTTTGCTGGTATATATTCTAGCAAACAGCTGAAACTGGTTTCCATTGCCTATACCACAAAATCACATACCCAATGGATGTAGTTTAATTTTTTTATAATATTTGTGCAATTAAGTGTATTTTTTGTTTTCTCAAGTGCAATGTTTTTTTTTTTTTTATAAAAAAAAAACATTTTTATCATTATCATTATCATCATTATCATTATCAATATACCTACCTATATTCATACATATGACTGAACGATTGTATTTTTTTTTTGCCATACGAATAAATAAATTAATCATTATCTTTTAACCTAGCATACGTCAGGGGGACGACGGTAAGTGGTCACCGTAGCAATTACAGGGGTGTTAAATACGCGTAGCCGTTTTGAAGAACCCCATAGTGGAGTTTTGGTGCGAACAAAGCGCACAACAGGTACGTCTAAGTGCTTAAGGTGCAGCTTACAATCAATCACCAATTTACAAGTAATAAATTCAAGCAAAATAGACTGCAAAATTATATTTAGTTGCTTGTAAAGTTTGAATTCTGCTTCAGGCTTCACTAAAATCGAGCACTAAAATAAGTCATTCCGATTTAATACCGCTAACACCCAAGTGAGCGTTTGTCACTTCTGCTAAATCTCGCTATGTCATAAAAACCGTCTTTATTAAGCCAGTTCTACAGTTCTAGCTCAAACTTGTATATTTTATGAGCTACAATCACGTACGACGCCGTAAAACAAATGAACGAACTGCTGACGCCCGCTTTGCTGTGTTAACAATTAGTAGGAACAAAGTTACATATAACAGAGACAGTTAAATTAAAAAGACTGCCAATCGCTTTAATAAAAATTGTAAAAAAAAAAACGTATTCCAGAAAAAAGGGACCGTGAGAGCATTTCATATTGCCAATCCAATATCGGATTTCGGAAGGAAAATAGAAGACATATGTGTCATCAATTATTAAATCATTATTACTAAAAAAAGATAGATAACGCAAAAAGACGGACTTGATACCATATGGCAATCTCCTGCAGCTGTTTATCTCATAGGCACCTCCCGACATCCGATATCGGAAAGGCGCTTTTTTATAATATAAAAGGCAAACGAGCAGACGGGACACCTGATAGTAAGTGATTAGCGCCGCCCATGGACACCCGCAACACCAGAAGGGTTGTAAGTGCGTTGCCAGCTTTTAACTTGTACGCTCTTTTCTTGAAGGTTTGAAAGGCGTATCGGTCCGGAAATACCGCAGCCGATAGTTCATTCCACAGTTTAGCTGTGCAAAGCAGGAAGTTTCTGGAGAAACGTACAGTTGAGGACTGCCAACCATCTAAGTGGTGAGGATGAAAATGTTGAGGCGTTGGGCGATGGCGAAAAGAAGCGGCAGGGATTAATTCGAACAGTTCCTCGGAGCACTCTCCGTTATACGTCCGATAGACATGTCCGTTATACATGTCGGAGCCCCCCGTCAGCTGCCGGACCGATAATATTTATTTGGTGTGTGCGTATGTGTAGGCATGATATTTGTATGTTTGTTGGAGTGTGCGTGACGGCTATAAACGGCGCCCAGTGGATGTAGGATCCTACATCCGATATCAGATCGGACAATCGTGTCAGAGCGTTCTCACACGCTCTGACGCTGTTTTTAATACTTCTGATGAAGCTAAGGAGCCGATATTTGGCATGATAAAGCCTTACGTTTGATAACTAAGCAAAACGCAAGTAGCAAGTACTAAATGTATGAACTCGCAATAAATGCTAATCAATGTGTAAACCGGCCCAATATGAAAGCCAGCCACACTAACCCGTATTGACCTTAGTATATTTTCTATTCTGTATTTGTCTCTAGTTACAACGAACGTTAAGTTTAATGAAATCTTAATACCGTACTCGTAATTTTCATAAATACTTAACTGCCCTGTAATTACATTTAAATACTTGATAGCCTTTTCATCTTCAAGGTTAATATTGGTAATTTTAAAATAGATACGGCTCCACGTGGAAATATGTAGATTAATTTTAAATGGTAATTACGCGTATTTATATTGTTATTTCCCGTCTGTTTTTGGAATAATGAGGGGACCCTAACAAATTCCCTTTAAGAGAAGGTACGATTAGGGAATTTGATATCTTGTCACAGTGACAATAAAATGAGGTCCCTATTGGCTACATTCAAAATCGGACGATTCTCAATACCGGTGTAGAAATCGGAGATTGGCTCACAATACCAGAATCCTGGAATAAATACCGATATTGAATAGTTACTACCACCAAAAAAAAATTTTAAATGTAAAATTAGTTAAAAAGTCTAAATATGGCCTGCCTGATTATCTATGCCTACTAAAAAAACCACAGAAAAGTCAGTTTTTCTTACTAGAAATAGAACTCTATTACTTTGTCTTCGGTGTCTGTCAATATCTGCCTTTTTGTCAGCAGGCCCTATTAAATATGTTTGTTTTTTTTATTCTTGATATTTCGACAATACCTAGGTTGTCCCTAGCTATGTATACATTGACATTTTCTTTTTTGTCGTGAGATTTCTTTATTTATTTATTTTATATTTTTTGTTTTAATGTTAAGTTGAGGATCTTTTAGTGAAAGCCTTTGTTTTATCCTTTTGTGTAAAATACTGTGTCTTTTTCTTTAAGAAATAAATAAATCTAATCTAATCTAATCTATTGCAAGAAATGTTAAATAATTGAACATAAAGGAATTTATTGGTTGATTTCGGATTCTATCAGCATACAGGTAGATGCTCAAATATCCAAACTATCGCAATATCGACTGCGATACCAATCGAGCGAAGCTGGCTCGCCGAGATTAAACAGCAATAACAACGGCGCGCCTTTAAACATTCAATATTATCGGAAGAAAAACTCTTTCGCCAGGCGAAATAAGCTCACAGCTATTATCATCTAAAGTGAATTGCAAATTTGAAGTATTCCCCGGAATTTTGTAGAAGGCAAAATAAGAGCTGAACGTTATTTACTATAACGATTTCTTAAAACGGTTTTTGTTGCAGTTATGGTGTTTTATAAAAGCGGTTTGTAAATAATGTGTTAGTATCGTGAAAATTTCTACCAATCCGATCTTTCCAACGTTTTGCCTGTTTCAGTCGCGTCGGCCTCATTGCATTTATTTGCGAACAATTAGCATTTGCAAGATGAGAAACTACGACGGATCTGACTATTTGTTATTAGACTTCCTATGAAACATTTTTTTAGTTAATATGAAAAATTAGTAATCAGCGTACGAGTACAAAACAAAGATAAATATTTTTCTATCATTTTGGGACATATAATGGCACGTGAATAAGATATGCCACTATGTCTGCGTAAGAATGTCCCCAAATATGAGTGTCATAAACTAGCATCTTACACGAAGCAACCCGTTATTTATAAAACCGTTCCTTAATAAAACGAAACGAACCCGTTCATTCACGAAAAACTCTCTGAGACACGACAAAAAGACACGAATGCCGGTGAATTTCTAAAAACAAACACGGGGCAAAATAAAGCCTTAGGTGTTTGCGTCGGATGTCAGTCGTATATTCGCGGCACTCGGTTAAGGAGCCGCCAGGGAAGCCCTCGGCAGGGATGAACAGGCGTCATGTTTAAATTTGCAATTCAACTAGAATACCTTCGCCCTAACTACCAGTGTCGCTCCCTTCCATATTTGATAAACAAATATGAAAATGAAGTACAGTCACGCGAAGATCGAAGTTTCCCTCTTGTTTTGACAGGAGGTGTTTTCTGACGCATATAGAGGCGTCGATAAGTATATGATGTCATTCGCACCGTTAGGAGGAAATGCGTGCTGGCGCCCGTTTTATTTAAACCTCGATTTTGAGGTTTTTTTTTTACTGTTTACTCCCGTTCAATGTTTTCGTTGGAATACGTATGTATATTTGTGGGTGGGCTCTGTAATATGAGAAGAAATAAAGGGTAAATTATTAAAATGTGGTTTGAACAAAAGTAAAACGCATATTTTCCCAAACAATATATATTAATACTGAAATATTATTGCTTCTGTAGTGTAGTGTTGTAGTTTTTCAAAAGATATCTGCGGAAATATTAAATTTTAGAGGAGGAAGCTGTCGAGAACATAACATAAAATCAATGTTTTTTACGCACGGAACGCCAGCCCACATTTCCTCTCCTGTCAAAGGTATTTGATTCCGTAATTCAATTTAAAGCGTATTGTTAACTGTCGCGCGTGTGCTTGCCGCTGACAGTGATATGAAACAAATTGCTTTGAACATTATTTTGCTAGTCGATAAGCGGGCGTATTTATTCACTTCATTCAGTTACAAAATGATGGACAACTTAATTAGCACGTGAAGAGATAACGTGTTTTCAAAATGTTTACCAAACAACGATCATCACTCGCTCAGGGATGATTGCCTAAATAAATCTCGATAAAGATTTATCGCGAATGCTTTCCAACAATCCAACGATAGCGCATCTGCTCGCGCAAAAACCTACGAGCCGAGATAAGTCATTGGCCGGCACTCAACTCTGTAAGATAAAACAAAACATTACGGTAACAAGGCACAACGTTATCCAATCTATTTCAGTCTATAGAGACATCGAGAACAATATCGCTTCGAAAGCTACATTACAATGTATAGTCCATTACATAAATGTCTATCAATCCCATTTTAGGAGCTCAAGATAATCGGCGCTCGGCAGCCTCGGTATGTTTAAATTCCTTTGAGCCTCGTGTTCAAGAGCTGGCTTGTTCAAAGCGAGTTTTTTCTACATCCCGACTTATCGGCGGTGCAGAAAAAGTGTGAGACACCAATCGTAAACATGACGAGCGCTCGACCTCTTTTAAATAGGAACTTATGTTTCTCTGTACGTGACGTGAAATTTACTCGAACCTTTGTATGGTAAGGTTTCGTTAAACTTTATTCTTTTCGAAGTATTGACTTTTATTTACCAACCTTTCACATAACTTTCCTTTTCACCTCTAAGATATTTGTAAAGAGAGTAAAGAACTACGAGCACCGTAAACTGACGCAACCACTCACTTGCTTCATATTTTTCAGTGACCTCTATTATTATAATAGAATGAGGGTGACAGCTGGTAACCACAGTTTTTGGTAACTGTGGCAAGTGAGTGGGTATAGTTATTTGTACAACAAGAGAGCAAAGTTTGATATTTCTTCGAGTGCTTGTTTTGAGTCCCGTGCAAGCGAAAGATTCTATAACTCGCTACGCTCGTGAATCTAATTTAGAATCTTGAGCGTAGTAAGGGACTCAAAAGCGCACGAGATGTAAATAACTTTGATCTCGTGTAGTACACAAAATTTTTCACGTCAGTCAGCCATCAAAAAATGCAACCTGAAAAGATGTGATCCGTCTTCATCACTATTTCACTCATGTTTTCGGAAGGTATTCTAACAATTAACTTTAGTTACCGCAATAAAACAAAACGAAAGAAATTTCAATAAAATGATACGAAAATAATGAATTAACGAATATCAACTGACAGCTCAATCGTCAACTTTTTTTTGTTAAAAAAAAACTTTGTAAGATACGGTCCGAATTGCGGATACTACTATTTGTCAACTATAGTAGAGATCGTTAAAAGTCGTTAAGTAGAATTATTTACTGCGTAACAATTGCGTAAATTTGTATAAGTACATTGTTTTGATTGTATAATAAAATACGTAAAATATGGTATTTTTATTAAATTTTAAACTTTTATTTCATTAATTAATTATTACGAATGAAGACTCGTAGGGTGTTTTGGAACGATGCGGTCTGACTTATTTCGGGGGTCTATTATAAACCGTCAATATATCGTTGAATTACGTATACACTTTTTTTGTCTCTTTCTTTTTGCTAATGACGTGAAAGGGACAAAGACAATAGTATTCTTCTTCGAACTTGTATTAGGCCCCGCACGTTGAAATGACATTCGAATATGAAGGTCACTTGAATGTTATTTTGTCTCACTCAGTGAGCAAAATGCGATTTTGCTCACTGTTTTTAAGCAGCAAATTACCCTTGTTCCAGCTGCTGACGTGAAAAGATATTTTCGAACGACGAGATGAAAAGTTTGCTATTCAATTAGAGTAATACCTACAGCTGACAGCCAGTCAGGCGTTGACGCGTGCCTAAAATAGGCAACGTGTCACGCATGATTTGAAGCGATCGTGACGTCACGTCGACGCGACGTCGCTCGCGGCCTCGCGGCTAGTTGCCGCGCGAAGAAGGGGTGAGCGGCAAATTGACAAAGGGGCTCGGAGTGGATCGTCGTTTTGCGAGTGACGGCGAGCGGCGGCCGGAATACGGGATGAGCCCCAGGCCTCCGGGGGAAATAAAACAACACGGATCCCGTAAAAAATATGACGCGGGCAGGAGTTGCGAGCGGGAGCGGTGTGACCTACTGATCAACTTGGCTTTGAAAATCTTACAGGCTAATTTGAACTGCACCTGACATGTGTACGAGACGTCCACGCGAACGAAAGCTTACTGATATGATTCCTATATTATTCTAATATCGATTTGATGACATGTGTACGTCCAAATTGGCCTGTTAGTCTAACTGCTACAAACAATTAGTAACTCATAGTCCTGATTAATACACTACTTACATTTCTGCTTTTATTTTCATGCGTTACATGACGACCATTTTGACGTCCGGTTTGGCCCAGTGGGTAGTGACCCTGCCTACGAAGCTGATGGTCCCGGGTTCAAATCCTGGTAAGGGCATTTATTCGTGTGATGAGCATGGATATTTGTTCCTGAGTCATGGGTGTTTTTTATGTATTTAAGTATTTATATATTATATATATCGTTGTCTAGGTACCCTCAACACAAGCCTTATTGAGCTTACTGTGGGACTTAGTCAATCTGTGTAATAATGTCCTATAATATTTATGAAAAAAAAAAACATACAGTTTTTCTTAATGAACTTTTTTATGCAATTCTAAACTTAGCTAAACTAACTACTCAAAAACTGGATATATTCACTGATTTAGAAGAAATATATGCTTCGCTATCGCCTGTCCTCTAGAGTCGGCGCTAGAGTCACGCGTCGCCGCTCCATCACCGCTAATGTCCCGCCTCGGGCAGATCACTCATGATACGACGTCTTACATTCAACTACTAAACAATTTTACACTCGCACCTCGACCTAGGATAAATAAATATTTGGTGACAATCTTTCACGGATTGACCCATACGAAACCGGGTAACTATGCAAAAAAAAACCAAGATTTTTACATAGGTATGATATGTCGGTTTAATATGAAAAATATTTCGAGCAACACCGGGAAGGGAGACGGCATTCGTACTATTTCCCCTCTGTCGAAGTATAGGTACAACTGTACCTATGGCGGTGCATGTTGTGACTTGTCCGTACACAAAAAGAGATCGAGGTGTGCAAGCTTTATCTTTGACGTATGTCATTTTCTATGTATTTCTGTCGTCGTTACAGATTGGATTTTGTATGTAGTGAGTGAGAAGTGCGACTGTGTGCACGTTTCCCCCCGTAAAAAATGGCGGAATAATTTGTACGGTAAGATATCGCTTGGGCTCCTCCCTTCCGACATGTCTGAAGCCGGTGTTGCTCGAAGGAAAAATACATAATGGTAAAATAATTTGTGAATGATACACAAGTAGCAATAGTATGAGTGGCTTCAGGAAGAGGAATCATACCGACTGATACTGACTAAGGTCGGGGTAAAATAATGTAGGTAGGTTAAAATGTTGATTGCTGAATAATTATCGTTAAAAAATTCAAGTTTAAAGTTGTAGGAATAATCAAAATCCCAAAATAATAAAAATAAACAGTATACATGTACACTTGTACAGCGAGCTGTCAAATTGGACACATTCCTATCTTGACTTTCTGTCACGGCACCGTTCGCTATGGATTGGGCAGGGTGATCATCTTCACACTCCTGAACCTAAATGGTCGCGCACTGAGCGGTTTAAGAGGAATTTCCTCCCGTGGATGCTCCGGCTGTGGAATAAGCTCCCTGCTGAGGTTTTCTCGAGGGGTATACTCGTAGTATGAGATTCTTCAAGAAAAGAGTGTACAGGTTTTTAAAAGGGTCGGCAAAGCTCATGTAACACCCTCCGGAATCGCAAGAGTCCATAGGCTACGGCGACTACTTACCACCAGGCGAGCCGTGGACTTGTTTTCCACCATGTGGTATAAAAAAAATGGAATTCATTCAAAAAGTGGCCATGCACCTTTGTAGCTGAGTGTACAAATGTAGCTCGTATTTAAGTCTGTTAGAAAGCGCTAAAATTCGCTATATGCAACGCTTAACTCTTCCAGAGAATAATTAAAATGTCGAAACCAGACGGAGTAATCACAACTTCGCGTCAAAAAACAACGCATTAACAAAATTAAACTGTTACCTAACGAAACTGAATTTGAACCAAAATTCATGCGATACGAAGTTTGCAATACTTTTAAAAAGTGGATTTCTCGCTGAAATCCGCATATACATCGGCAGAAGCGACGGCAGGCGCTAATTAAGATCACATTACTCAAAAACTTTATAATGAAGAGCGCTCTCAACACAGTAATTAGATTTTTCTTTTGTTAAAATCCGGAGGCGTGGGCCGAGTTATTCCCTCTCGGCTACCTGAATTATTCGAGGGAAAACGTATTTTTTTATAATTTCAGAAGTTTCCAGAGAACTTTTTTGATAAATCTATAATTGCGAGATGAGTTTTAGGGTACCGAGACTTGGAATTTGAAATACGGCTTTCCTAGAGGTATTTTCTTTGGGTAAACATTGTGGGAGCCCGTTGGGAATAATTCGTGCAAAAATAGTGTGACGAAGGCGACTCTAATATGCTCACGAAGTGAAGGCGCCACACGGGAATTAGACTCGGTTATACTGAGAAAACTTTGAGAAATAATACGACGCGAATATAGCCGTACGTATCTGCAGGTAGGTATTAATATCATTTGCTTGACCTAAATAAGATTTTTATCGAAAAAATCATTTTTGATACAAGCTTCTATCGCTGACTGTACTTTCCCAATGGCAACTATGGTCGCGTTGTTTTATCAGAGAGTTTCAATAGCCACCTCCTGTCCTCATCATCACATCAGCTCGATAGTACCATAATATTGCATTGTCACCTAACTTACACTTCACTTCACGTCACTTGTTTAGTATCTAATATGAAAAATACGTTTTCAATATCATTTTAATAAGGCATATTTCGGAATAAAACCCGGATGTGAAAACACAAAAGGTATTAATTGGTTTGATTGTTCCATTATGGTTGCGTGAGTCAACGATAATGGCCCATGACTGTTCGGTACCTGGCCACAACAGGCGACGTGACTCCTACTAAATTACGTGATCGTGAGCGAGTATTGCTCTCGAACAAACCAGTATACCGTACCTACGCCACCAAACTATTCATCACTTAGGCGACAAAACGTGGCTCCGTTGAATCGGGTGTCCTTTGTCTCGGATTCGGCAGTTAGCCTTGGAAACTCCGAAATACGACACCCATTGGCCTGAAGTCGGCGCACCCAATGATTCCTTGCAGGGGTCGCGGCATGCTCATCACGAAAGAGTTAAAGTGCTCGTACTGGCCTGATTGAAGCTGTAACACCCTCCAGCCTTTTCACTTCAACTCTCTAGCTATGGAATTAATGTTCCATTGAAGATGATAATGCCACGTCTGATAGAATGCTTGTAACGCAAGTCCGTTTAATACAAGTGCTGCCAGTAGCTGATACGAAGTGACGCTAAAATAATTTAAAAAATAAACTTGCAAGTGAATGCTCGTCCGCGAACTTTAAGAACGCAAATACAAACACTTGGCACATCTACTGTCGCGAACGTATTGCGAACCAGCTAATATTTGCCAATGTCATGGAGTAGATGGCGCTAGTAGTCACGTTTAAGTTAAGTAACCGCTTCTAGGTTATTGGGATTTTTTGAGGGAAGTTGAGAGGGTAGATGAGAATGACAGTAGGAAAAAGGAGGTTGTGTGTGAACAAATCGACGCGGCAGTGATATTTGCTTTTAGATCAAGTCAAGAACGTTCTTATGAACGTATGTATGTGTTATTAGAATAATGATGTGTCTCTGGTATATTGTACAGTAATGATGTGTGTCTGGTATAGTGTATCAAACGTTGAAGCCTTGGTTCCTATAGACTATCATCACCCGGTCTTTTGTGTGAAGACTTGTATAGGGTCGACTGATAATTACTTAAAACCTGCGGGTCGTATAGTACGGCGTTTCTTCGCAGCTGACTACGACATTGTAAACGCAGAATTGGATAAAGTGGATTGGGAACTTTGTCTTCCACAAGATAGTATAGAAAATGCTGTCGATACTTTTTATGATATTCTTAATCGTATTATAGATGATCTAATCCCCACTAAAATAATAAATTCAAGCCATGATAAATTTCCGGTCTGGTACTCCCGACCTTTAATAAAAATGATTAAGAATAAAACGAAGACTCATAAAAAATGGAAAATTTATGGACGAATCGCGGATTACATAGCATTTTCAAAACTACGGGCAAAAATTAAATCTATGGAAAGTTCATGCTATAAATTATTTATCTCACGTACTGAAAATAACATTCGTTATAACTCAAAATCTTTTTGGTCATTTTTAAAGTCTAAAACGAATATTAACGGGATTCCGAACACAGTTTTCTTGGGCAACAGTGTTGGTAATAGCGGCAAAGAAGTCGCTGATCTATTTAATACCTATTTTCAGTCAGTTTTCGTAAAAAATGCTACCTCTCAGCCACCTTTCCAATCTACTCCATTGTTAAATAACACTGCCTTCTCAAATTGCCTTGTAAATAATGTTAATATCACTACCTGTCTAGTTGAAAGCTACCTTAGGGAATTGGTGACTTCTAAAGGCTGTGGACCAGATGGAATATATCCAATATTTTTAAAGAACTGTCGTGCTAGGTTAGCTTTCCCCATATGCCTACTATTCAATCTTTCTTTAAGAACTGGGACATTGCCATGTTGTTGGAAGAGATCGATTGTTGTTCCAATTTATAAAAGTGGCAATAAACATGATATTAAGAACTATCGGGGTATCTCAAAGTTGTCGGTTATTCCTAAACTGTTCGAAAAAATTATTTACGACACTCTGTTTTACGCAGTCCGACCGCAATTGGTAAATCAGCAACATGGGTTTATCAATAGGCGTTCCACTGAGTCCAATTTATGTCAGTTGATTGATTATGCGATGAATGCAATGGATAAGGGCTATCAGGTAGATGTTATTTATACCGACTACTCCAAAGCATTCGATAAAATTTCACATTCTCTGCTCATTCATAAATTACAAACTTTTGGAATTCACGGGAATCTTTTAAGATGGCTTACTTCATACCTGCGTGACAGAACGCAAGCAGTTGCTATAAAGGGATACACTTCTAGTTTTGTTCCCGTATCTTCAGGCGTACCTCAGGGATCCCATTTGGGTCCATTATTATTCAACATTTACATTAATGACGTCGTTGATTGTTTCAAATTTTCTGACTTATTATTATATGCCGACGATACTAAAATATACACCATTATTAAATCAAGTGACGATTGTATGAAACTTCAAGCTGATCTTGATAGACTGAGTTGTTATTGTTCTATGAATGAACTGTACTTGAATGTCGAAAAATGTTGTGCCATTACATTTACAAGAAAACGCAATAAGATAGAGTATAATTATTCATTAAACAACAAAAATTTAAGGATTGTGTCTGAAGTGAAGGACCTAGGGTTAAATCTTGATAGCGAACTACAATTTATTTCACATATTGACAAAATTTCAGCAAAAGCATACAGAATGTTGGGATTCATTTTCCGACAAAGCAGGGATTTTACAAACCCTAAGACTCTGCAACTTCTCTTTAACGCATTTGTTAGGTCCAACTTAGAATACGCTACTACAGTCTGGAATCCTCATTTCAATGTTCACATTAACACAATTGAAAAAATTCAGAACAAATTTATCAGAACAATGAAATATAAATTTAAATCTTTTTGCCCTGACAATTTCTCTCTTCAAACCCGTAGAGAAATTCGAGATCAGATATTTTTGTTCAAAATCATACATGGCCTTATTGATTCTCCCAATCTTTTGTCTAAAATTTCAATTAGATGTCCTGATCGGCGAACTCGCTCCACAAGCCTATTTGCAATTAACTTTGGTCGTACTACATATGCAAGAAATAAGTTCTTAGCTAGAGCGTGTAGAACTTATAATGAAAAATTTTCTGATATTGATATATTCCATTTATCATTACAGCAGTTTGTTTCTGCAATAAAATGTACAGCTAATAATAATATTGTTTAGTTATGTAGTATATTTCAGCATACTTGCCAATTTGTTAATATTGTTTTCAACAGTTAGTGTTATTTGAGTTTTGCATGTTTTAATATTAATGTTAATTTCTGAGCAACATAATTGTTATTATTCATTAGTGGAAACTGTTTGGCTTATGAATGTGTAATCTGATTAACTATATGTGTTGTTCTTGCCTGTTTGTTTCCCAAAGGTTTAAATAAATAAATAAATAAATAAATAAATAAATTGTGACCAACGTTATCAGTATTCAGAGTGAACAGTGATCCAGTAAGGCTAATATGAACTTAAGGTAAACTTTGTGTGAGGAATGGGGTCGTTATAAGGGGAGGTTTGGAGGCGACTATTAAGCTCAAGAAACCAGGTGGATAATCATGTGATACTCATGTTAAATGTAGGTAATAAAGTCGGACACCAGCACAACTCATATCGTCATCTCACTAACATCCAGGCCTCGTATAGGTATGTAGTACATTTACATATCGCTTTCCAGTATCCGTAAAAGCATTAGCTCATTCGATAGGTTAATAAGTATGGTGAGCTTGACGACATCTACTCCGTATTTAGCACTTTGAGACTTCGACTCGCTCGCATTCAGTAGAAACTCGTAAATGATTGGAATATCACAACAGGACGCCATAATGTGCGCATTTTTATTTACACGAAGCTCCGCAAGAACACGCTCGTATTCGCAAAAGTAATGACTATTCCCATTGTACGTTGTAGTTGTAAAGAACAATTCTTTATCCGCGCACGTGCTCTCTCAGTAAAACAATGTCACTCGACATTAAAATGAAAAAGCTAATCTGCATAAAAATAAAAGCGGTGCCTTCCCGATGACTGAAAAAAACGGTACGCCTCTATAATTTTTTCTGGGGTAATCTCCTTTATGGCTATGCAGTCGTGTTCGCTTCTTTTATGTCCGTGGCTTTTGAACGTTTCTAGCGATTACATTAAAATCATAGGGCATGTGGGCTCCTGATTTATGGAGGGCACTGGCACTTAATTTTACCCTTGTTTATTGTAATGCGGCCCTTCGCTGAGCCGGGGACGGCAAACATCGCGGGCCCTAACCTTGCCTTGGACTTATCCAAATCTACAACACCCTTTAACTACAAATCCCTTGTACTCCAAAGCTTCAAAACAGAGTGAAGTACAGTATCGTTTTATACTAGTTAGGTAAGTTCTATACGTTTCTTTATATCAACTCATAACAAGTAATCTTCTTATGAAATGAAATCTGCAGGAGATTCAAGGACGATAGATATAGCGCAAAACTTGCCAAGTTTAAGTGTTATTGAAAAGAAAGGATAGGTTTTGCAGTGAAATTCGCCACAAATGGAAACCAATGAATGAGGGCAACATATGGTAGGTTTTAATAAATTGTATAAACAGATGTCAATCACAATGAAAAAAAATAATATCTGTGGTCAACTCTGGCTAACGTGAGACTAGAACCCACATCTTTGGATTTCCGGTCCAATGCCCGTTAGCCAGTGTTAGTCATAGAATTGTTCTTATTATAATTCACATAAAAAAGGAAAAAAATCATTATGTTTATTAAAAACGTATTGATATATTACTCGTAACATGAATGGTCCTTATGCAGATCGTCGGAGTAGTTTTTGCTGCACATCGCTGAAATGTCAATACATATCAGCGAATATACGAAGCGAGTATCCGATCCTACCGACTTTTCCAATGCAGAAATTCACTCAGAAATAACATGAATATGGCCATATTACTTGTACACAAATCAGCTGCCCACGTATTTGAGGTTTCCATTTTCAGACTGCACAAAACCGATTGTAAGATTCATGAATAGACATGCCCGCATGCATTACACCAAACGGCAGTAGTAAATTACCATGGCCCATGCTTTCCGGGTTAGTTATGTGAGGTTACAGCTTAATCCGCCGGCCGCGGCGAGCGAAATGACTTTCTTCCTTTATTTACCTGCGCAAAAACAAGCCCGGCTTTATACCGCTGCAGTCCTGCAAATATTTGACATTAAAGAAATCTATACTCAAGTATTATATTAGATTAGTTATATTTGAGTCGGAATACAGCTGCAAATTGAGCGATAAAAGGCCCGTTTGTTTGCGGATCGTTGGTAAAAAGTAAGCCGCCGGCATCTCAATTCGCGCGCTCAAATAACAATCTGCCCAACTCGGCCGTCGTTCGCAGTTTTTCTACGGCTCCGATAGGCATGAAGCAAACGATAGCTGTCATCAAACCCGTCAGCTGAAAATAGAAAAGAAATTCCCTTACTGACCTAAATAATACCGAAGACTGATAAAAAAGTAACATTTTTGTGAAACGGTGTTATAATAATAAATAACAATATTAGGGCTTACAAAATGTCGAACGGAGACTAAAAGCTAAGTATATTTTTCTTAATTATAGCTGAGGGTTTTAAAATGAATATTTTCTATTGATTGAGGATTAATGGTCACGGAAATTTTCCAGCGATCCGCTTAAAAAGGTTTTAGAATTTAAAGATGTTTATAGAAAAATACTTGGGGAATTTATTGGCATTGCTTTTAAAAATATTACGGAGCTTTGGTCCCGGCGGGCGGTGATAGATCGCTGAGTCTGCGCATCTGGAGTTATACTCGACAATCTTTCGTTGACGATTAAATTATTATCGTTAAATCTTGCTCAACGCCAAAACGGGTATATTAAATTAAAGTCCCCATAATAAATAATAGCAAAACAATAATAATCATACTTAGATACCTTGTACAGAGACTCCAAGAGGAATTTGAGCTACCTATAGTCTCAACAACAGACCATTTTAACGCGAATCAAGTTTTTTTTGCAGACGAATTCAACTTATTTACCTATAACTTTTTTATTTAAGTTCGGTAATCCGTCAGACAGCCTTAGGCTACGGTGACTGCTGCTGCTAACCATCAGGTGGATCGTATAAACGTGGTATAAAATCCGAAATTTAATTTACTCACTCACGATTTACCAACAGATCATTATAAATGCATTAACCATCGCTTGTACGTTTTACGACGCCTTATAAAAACAAGCTTAGAACAGAAAACACTATAAAAGCATTCGAACCGCATCGCCGTCAGAATTGTCGCTCTGCGCAATGTTATTCGCTTTCATACGACCCGGGGCTGAATAACGGATTATTGTTATTGGCTATAGTGGACTCTCGCCCGAAAAGGCGGCTCAAATTTAGTTTTAGATTCAAATCGTAGCTATGAGGATGAATAAATATGAATTGGCATTTTAACCGGCTCCAACTGGCAGTGGAAATATTATAAAAATAAATGGGAAACCAGATTAGAGATCGGAAGAAACAAAAATAACTTAGATACATTATATTGAAGAGAATAATAATTTAAGAGAAATATATTTAAAATAAAATGGACAGATATTAAACATGTATAAAAGTATGTTAGGGCGTCAGCTAGCTTGCGCTGTGACCACGGAGTAGGTGGGCGGGTTAACGATTTTTTTTAAGTTTCTCCACACTATGAGCAACGCTTACTAGCACGGTCGCATGCGACGGATATTATATTTTACCTATAATGGCCGCGGGTGTCATTGCTTGCTTGCCCCCACTCCGTGTACCCATGCGAGCTAGTCGACGCCCTTAAATAGATACCTTAGTACAAATTTAAGGAAGCTTACTAGGGAAGCCGTTTCATTGACGCAAGTTTTGATCAATTGATCTGAAAGTTTATATTAAAACGCCATTTCAACATGTTTGCTTTAACAATACCTACATTTTAAAATGATAATATCGATAATGCCTTTTACATTTTTATCGACAAATATTAATCGGATCTGAAACCTCAATGTAAAAAAGAAAAATTGGCATCAAGGAGTTCTCGAGTCACCAGTACTCTTAATCTTCAGGTGAGCGTGGCAAGCTTTCAAATTGGGACTTAAATATGTATATGTTGACTAGTGTTAAGTTTAGCGAGTTTTTTTTTTGTTTGCTACTTGCATTGTGCGTTTAGTGGCAAACAAATGTATGAACTCGCAATAATCACTCATCGATGTCTAAATATCCACCACTAGACCAGAGAGACTTACCCGTATTGACCTTATAGAAAACCACATCTGCGTATGACTTTTGTAGTTCTGAACTGAATATAATACCAGTATTTAACAATAAACAATATCTATAGTTCAAACCTTCAAGCATTCACGCATTGCTGTCAATGCTTGTTAGCATTAACAAGCCCTACATTGTGAACCCGGCCTCAGGCTTTGTGTGGCCTGACAATGTGACTGTCGTCACCAATAAGTTTCGACATGTCGCATTGTCGCGCTCAGTGACGAGTTTGTCACGTTGGAATCAATGGATGACTGAAACAGGATGTGTTATGGTTTTTGATGGATGTGCGTATTCAATTTATTGGGTATCTTTGCAGGTAATTTACCTGTAGATATTAACAAAGCTATAATTTTATCTCAATATAACAGAAGTTGTATTTGTTAACGAGTAACTCTTTTCACCCGATTTCTAAAAAAGGGGTTTGTGTTTAAACGGGTGACTTACGTAGTTCTGATCGATTATCGCCCTACAAATATATTTCGAGCCGTTTCGAGGATCATCAACAGGACTAAGTCCTTGAACTCACTTCAATCTACGCACGCACATTTAAACTTACACGCTTCACTATTTGTCTGTGGCAGAATACCGTGAAAACTAGTTTAAACTGATACGGAAAAGTAGTTTTAAGTAATAGGGAAAAACGCATTTTTACTAAAAACACCTAAAGTTGTCGATCACCTACTAATTGAATTTATGTCTACCAACTAAAGTATTTAATTTTTTTTGGTACGCAATACAAAGACAGTTACAAATGTTTAATATTTATATTGCCATCTGAATTACATTACGAAAGTACAACGTTTCCGTAACGTGTAATTCCTTTGGGGTAAAATCAAATATGAAACAAATGAGCGACGTGCGGTTGCGGCTGCCGCTGACAAATATTTCAGCTGCAGTGTATCCCGCCTTCATTTATTTTTGGTATGCTACGAGGATTCGGATCCGAGCACGCGAACGTTTTGTTTCCCTGGAGTTTCCTGAATCTGACCGTTTTGATAGCTTGCTTTATATTGCTTTCAGAGAAATATTAAAATGAAGATTACCCCTTGTCTTAATTGCATGTTTTGTCTAATGTTTATAAGTACTTGAAAGTTGAGAAGCATTATGCTGATGCCGACCATTTAAACGTAAATAGTTAAGGAGGGCATCGTTAGCAAAGTAATTTAAGAGCTGTAGCTAAAAAGACTCAGTACCTGCAGAATTACATTATTTCATCTAGGCACTTGCAATATTTGTAGATCCAGAATAGCTTCCCAACTCATAGCTTCATAACTTATCATAAATCTATGTTAATGATAATATGCGGGCACGCCCAGTTTGTATCGTTAACCTATTTTTATTGAGTAGGACATGAAGGTTTCTATCCAAGAACATGATTTATTGAGTTCATTTCTATCAAACCTCAAAATTATTTTTCTTTTGTCTACAGTTTCGACGTGCGAGGCAAGCCGCTCTCCGAAGCGCGGCACTGGTCTGCGCCAGAAGTATTTGGGCCGCGCGCACACTTCGCCACCTCGCCGCCGCCGGCCGCACTCCTTGTGCGCGACGTCAAACGGCGTGACGAGGGCGTGTACCGGTGTCGGGTGGACTTTAGAAACACTCAGACTACAAGCTTTAGATACAATCTCACTGTTGTTGGTAAGTATTCTATCTAATATCAAGTTTTGTCATGCTCCTCCTATATCTATAGCCACACGAACAGGTATGTACTAAAAACGTACTGGCGCCATGAGATTTGCGACCTCCCCGCTAGCCTCGCTCCTGTGTTAAGTTCGCGACGTTGAGAACAGTTAATTAAAAATGTTAGTACTAGTAGTGCCTAGAAGGTACCAACAAAAAGTTTACTTAAAATCGCTAAATTAGGAGGCAAAGTTGTTATTTAAGCGCTTGTGCTAATATATATGGGTATCAATGGGTGCTCGGATTAGCAAGCAAAAGATTCCAAAATTGAATCGACAGCGTAGCGAGTGGCTTGAAATGTGGAATTTTGAGCATTGCGAGGGTTTCAAGGTACGAGGGTTAAACAAATCTTGCCACCTAGTGAAATGAAAAAATTTGCACCACACCAACGCTAGGAAATTCCTAACTGTAAAATATCAAACTAAATCAAATACAGATGAACGTTATTAAATATTTATCATTCACAAGCATCTTTTAAAAGTCAATTTTACCAGCTAACATAAGTATATCATTCAAAATCTGTATCAGATTATTTTGCCACACATGTGGATAAAATGCAACTTTATCATCAGTTTTTGAACAATCAAGAGATCCTTTACCAGCTGGTGTGGCAAAATAGTTATTTGTTTTACAAGGGGGCAAAGTTGTTGTTTAACCGCTCGTGCTAATATTGATACCCGAGCAAGCGAAAGATTCCAAAATTGAACCACGAACGTAACGAGTGGTTTGAGAAGTGGAATCTTGAGCGTTGCGAGGGTTTCAATGCACGAGGGTTAAACAAACTTTGCCTCCGAGTGAAACACAAAAATTTTCACCACACCAACACGAGAAAACTACCAACTATGAAATGAAATACCAAAAAATTCACATGAAATCAAATCCAAATGAACGTAATAAAAAAATAATCATTCAAAATCATCATTTAAAAGTCAATTCAAGAGAGCCTTTACTAGCTGGTGTGGCAAAAAACAATATCCCAGTCATTTATTTGTAGTTTTACATACCACGCCTTTAAAACCAGCAAGGAATACGGGTTCTTGTTAAAAAATGTGTTATCTGATAATACCCATTGATTTTCACGAAAAAGAATGAGAGAAGCTTTCATATATCACGTACCTACAACGGTAGGGATGTCTTTTACAACAATTCACCCGCGTAATTGGTGGAAACTAGATATCAGAGCTTTGTCAACGTCTCTGCCGAGTCGTATGAACGATATTCAACAATATATCTAGTTCAATTCGACTTTTCATATTTTTTTGGTAAGGATATTTATTTGTGTAAAGAGCACAGATTCCTGAGTCACGGATATTTCTTATTTATTTATGTATTTATATTATATCTATCGTTATCTAAGTACCCACAACACAGGCCTCATTGAACTTACTGTGGGACTTAGTCAATTTGTCTCATAATATCCAACAATATTTATTTATTTCTTTGCACCACCTGCCATCTAAGTATTCTAATTTTATTGTAGTCGACACTGGAAGATTTCGCTCTTAAGCAATAAGGCAGCCTGTTATTACCTCTATCCAATTGTCTTTGTTTATGTTTCTGTACATTTATTGTAAACTATGTGGGGTGTGAAATTAAGAGTATTATATTGTATTAATAGGGTTGAACTACAAAAGCACCATTCTTCGACAAAATACTATTTCAATAAATAAGAGAGGAAAATTATTTGTTAAAACAATTTTACAATGATAGCAAATAAATTCTTAAAACCCTGTTTTAAACAAATCTTTAATTATTGACGAGCAGTCTGCTTATTAACAAAATCAATCACAATTCCACTTTGAATTAAGAGCATTTTTGTAAGGAGCATGTACAAAAGGCAATAAACCAAAATTTCATAAACACTCGCATGTTAGGTTGTAGCCCCAGACCTTAAATTCAATTGAATTGCCAAAATTGTTAATATTCGTCATTAAGTTGTTAGTTAAAATCGTTTCCCAAAACTCATTAGTTCCGATAGTTCGCCAAGAAAGCTAACACCGGCAAGCGACACACTACTCGATTTGTGGCAGCCATATATTAATCCCCAAGATGTAGATTAACTCGCGAGGAACTGCATTCCGTTCGGTAGGCCTGCTTTACTATCGCCTTAATTGATCAGGATGTAATGTGAGGGCGTGTGCTGTGTTTGAAAATGTGATGTATATATATAATAGTCCTCCTCATCGTTTTCGATGACGGCGACCCCAAATAAACACATTATGGACGTTGTCTAGCATGAGCCCTAATGTGGCTGGCCAGGCCGAACTTGCTCTTAAATACTCTATTGCACGCGTGACAATAAAGTTGGCCAGCTGCGTTGAACGTGTACACGTAGGAGGGCTTAGGTCTCTCTTTCCGTAACTGGCGTTTCATGTCTAGGCTAGTGAGGCGGTTATCTTCGAATGTTTGTGTTGAATGTGATGTGGGTGTGGGTGGAAAACGAAAACGTATTTACACTTAACGAAAATTGAAAAGTACCTAAGATTTAAAAAATTTAAGCAAAATATAGCTTCTATAGCAGATTTTAATATAAAGATGAGGTTTTCTATTCAGTTGGAAATTGTAAAAAAAAAATCTTGACTTAGAATAATCGAGTAAGGTAGAATGCTATAAGAATGCGATAAGAGATAGGTACGTAAGTATGTATTTTACAACATTTTAAAATATAGTTTTTTAAATTCAAATTAATAATGATTTTTTGCATTACTCTCTTAGTGCTATGGTACTCGTAGTCATAGTTTACTAATTTTAACAACAATTTGTCTTCTTCTAATTAATGATTAGCTTTGTAAGTAAGTGCTTATTTACTTAAATGTTTCGAGATTCACTACGCGTATAGTGTGGCATATGTATGACGTAATAACTATAATGGCCGTTCTATACTACGTGTATTTTTAATTTAAAATAAATAAAATAAAACCATATACAAGATGGGACGAGGATATTAAAAAAAACAGCTGGACCAAACTGGCTCCATATAGCTAAGGATAGAGATAAGTGGAAGTCCATGGAGGAGGCCTTCACCTAGAAGGGGTCTAATGCATAAAAGAACAACGTAAACCTATAAACCACAACCTAATTATAAATTATTCACAATATGTCTGTCTGTCTGTCTGTCTGTCTGTCTGTCTGACCGAGGCTTTGCTCCGTGGTCGTTAGTGCTAGAAAGCTGAAATTTTATAATAATAAATCAATAAAGCCGACAAAGTCGTATAATAAAATCTAATTTTTTTTTTAGGGTACCTCCCCTACACGTAAAGGGGGTGAACATTTTTTTTTGCTTCAACCCTACAGTGTGGGATATCGTTGGAAAGGTCTTTCAAAACTAACAGGGGTCTTCAACAAACAGTTCTTGATAAAGTGAATATATTCGGAGATAATTGCTCCGAAAGAAAAAAAAATGTGTCCCCCCCTCTAACTTTTGAACCATAGGTCGAAAAAATATGAAAAAAATCTTGGAAGTAGAGCTTAAGAAAGACATTAAATGAAAACTATAGCGGATTTGATCAGTTTAGCTGTTTTTGAGTTATCGCAAAAAGTTTCCCCTTCATAGTAAAAAGACGTACACCCAGAGTTCATCCCTTGTTTAACAATCTACCATACTTTAAGCTCCAGTTTATTTATTGTGACGGAAGAGTAACTACGGAACCCTACTCTGAGCATGGCCTAACATGTTCTTGGCCGGTTTTATTTTATTTTTGATATACTTAACCACAAACTTAAACGAGACGTAGGTTTTAGTAGTATGAAATGATTCAGAGCCCCTAATGTAAATTTATTCGATTTCGTGACGTGAAGTACGCGTTTGCGTTGTCTCATTTAGTATGAGATTTAGAAACAGCGCACCAAGCGGAACGTTTTGGAAACTCAAAATCCCATACAAAATCAAAACTAACGCAAACACCACGTTACGCCATTGAATAAATTGACACTAGGGGCACTGAAAGAAATTATTAATTTACTCTTAACCACAAATTTTTCGTGATCACGTGTGACAGTCGTGACGTCGCGTCATAAATGCGACGTTTTGAGTTAAAACAAAGTAGTGAACATTGCTTGCTAAATTATTTAGATGGAAAAATAAACGTCGTCCGTGTTTATAAAAACCACGAAAGTGTGTTCATTAAAGCCTAAACTAATTACCATTTGATAATGTGGTCGTATCGGAAATACACACTGTATAATATATTGTAATTGTTTGTACATACACGAGTAAGCAAGTTAATAATAGATGTCGCGTACTTCAAACATTTCCAACAACAGGTATTCCGTCGTGTCAAAACGTAACATACACAAATGTAACACGTGTTTGGGATAATAATTACTATCAACACTACTCTGGTTCCCTTAAGATCAATCCTTCACTAAATAATAGAATATATTAAATGATACCTCGTGTATGTACGTTCCAAGGAATTTTAGTGCGCGCATGAGTAGGAATCGCTTTACCACTCGTCTATGAATGGTCAGATTCTATCGGGTACATTTTTACTTAAGACTGTAAATTTTGGGGTCATAGTATCTTGATTTATCTCGGCAATTACGAGTACAAAACCCATGAAAGTTTTGTTTGGTGAACTGCTTATTCATGGCATCGACTTCATTTCTGAAGTTGCCGTAAAGTTATTGGTTATTATATATTATAGGACATTATTACACAAATTGACTAAGTCCCACAGTAAGCTCAATAAGGCTTGTGTTGAGGGTACTTAGACAACGATATATATAATATATAAATATTTATAAATACTTAAATACATAGAAAACACCCATGACTCAGGAACAAATATCTATGCTCATAACACGAATAAATGCCCTTACGAGGATTTGAGCCCGGGACCATCGGCTTCGTAGGCAGGGTCACTACCCACTAGGCCAAACTGGTCGTCAATACAGTAAGCAGGTCCGGAAGCAAGCAAGCATGGCATTCTTAGATTTTATTGTTTAACGATGCGCCACTTTAAGTACTTATACAGGATGTAACAAGAATAGTGGGGATCCGTTTAAGGGTATAGTGGCTATCATGTTCTGATTACGAAAAATTAAGAGAAAAAGTATTTTTGCTCCACCTTGTAAATAAATGTGTCTTTCTACTAGCTTGTACCTCGTGAACTCGGAGGTCCCGGAGCTCCGCCATCGCCACTTTGTAAAATTAAGAAATACTGAATAAACAAATCTATGCTCTTATTGGAAGTTTTTCTAGGCAGCCACACTATTATGGAACTTTCTCCTACTCTATCAGGCGCAGACCAAATTCACTTTCAAGCGCATGTTACGCAAGCATTTCCTTTTTTTTATGAAGGAGGAGGCAAACAAACAGACGGATCATCCGAAGGTAAGCGATTACCACCGCCCATGGACACCTGCAACACCGGAGGGGTTGTAAATGGGTTGCCGGCCTTTAAGATGAGAGTACGCTCTTTTCTTAAAGAATTGTTCCTAGACAAACTTCCTTCACCGTCCTCCTGATAATCCACATAGGTACAAAAAATATTTGTAAAAGTATATCTGTATGTTTAAACTATACTTACTGTTTTTTGTATTAACACTTATACTATGTCTTGATTAAAATTTAATTTACTTTAAAATACCTTGCAATTCGTGTAATTTGATCTCTGATTTAGTCCATTGGTTGACTGGTAGAGAAGGCCTCAAGGCATTAAGTCAGATATTAAGTATCGTGCTATAAAGATCAAATAAATAAATAAATCACTTAATTTCACGAGAATAAATAGGTTCAGAAATGCTTTCCGCATTTGGAGAAGAATAGCCGGACAAACGGACATTCGAAATTACGAATTCTCGCTTCGCTCTCGCTTCGCTCTCGCTTGGTCAAACAAAGATTATCAGATAAAGTAAATAAAAAAACACTTCGTCCATAAATCCAAGTTAATATTAAATGGACAAAACATCGACATTATTACGAAGAGTCCTCCTTCCTTGCCGTATCCGGCAATGGCGACTCCATCAACAATTCTTGTCCGGATTATGAAATGCCCTTATGTGGCTCGCAAAACCAAACTTTGTTTTGAAGATGCGGTCACACGATGCGCAATGGAGTTGTCCAGTCGAGTTGCGGGTGTATGTGTAGAATAGCCGGACAAACGGACATTCGAAATTACGAATTCTCGCTTCGCTCTCGCTTGGTCAAACAAAGATTATCAGATAAAGTAAATAAAAAAACACTTCGTCCATAAATCCAAGTTAATATTAAATGGACAAAGCATCGACATTATTACGAAGAAACCAAATAAAGAACGAATATGAACACAAGTGCGTAATAAAATGTTTTCCCGAACTAACATTCACTGTAATTGCCCATCAAGATGACGAAGCACCTCGTTGGTTGTTTTCTATTTCGACTCCATACAATCCGGTGAAGGCATTCATAGTTTATTGGACGATGATACCACAGACAGTATGTGTTGGAGTACCTAGACCAAACAAACGCGCTTGTTTTGAGTGCCATCCATGCGAAGTGGCAACAGCTTCCAAGCGTTTGTGTCAAATCCTTGTTTTAGCGCACGGGAGAGATTTTTTGATGTTTTTCCGAACGGTTTTGTTCGTTTAAACACTTCTTCGTTTGTCTGTCAAGTGTCAGTACTCAATTTAACGCTCTAGGACATGTCATATAAAATAATTTGTTTAAATTTGAACTTTAATAGCTGTCAATAGAGACTTTTTATAACTGTCATATATGGCTTCGTACGAACTAGAGGCTTAATTTATATGCGAATCAAATAAAATTAACTGTGGTATCTGAATTTGTTGATTTGGTGACTGCCAAGGAGTGGAATGCCCTGCCCGAGTAATGACTTCCACATGAGTACAATCTGAATATCTTCTCTATCTCCAAGGCTAAAGTAAATAGGTATCTCATAGTTAAGCGTGCTCCACCTTAGACCGCATCATCACTTACCATCAGGTGTGATCGTGGTCAAACGCCTGCCTATCCTCCATAAAAAAAAGTGTTCGTTTAGATATCTCATAAATAACTTCCTAAAGATAAGATGTTTGAACGAAGCGAAATTTTTTCTTGACAACGCGAAGATGACAATATTAATGTAGCTGACCCTCGCACGTTTTCTAGAGTTATAATTTTATTGCTTAGGATGGATTTTACTTTGAATATGGTCTACCGCTATTTCCACATTGCTCTAGCTGGAATAAAGGTACAAGCTTGATTTACACACTAAATTTAATAACTGCAATATCTATTAAACAATGTATTTGCTGATATCAAATCAGTTTGAGTCGTGATCGATCACAGAAACTTCAGGAATGTTCAATCAATGTTGCTCTTAGACGCTCGATTTTCATTAGTGCTGATGAAACCGTTTATTAATTTAATCAGCGGGACGTGTCACGTCGTGCGTGGATGGATGGAGTGCTTGGACCCTTGTCACAGTAGTTGCTGACTTCAGCAAGCGAAAGAATTTCCTATACTGGGATAGATATAGCTAGCTTTCCTCTTTTCCTATGGTTGGCAAGTTTAAGCAATACTTCAGTGAAAAGTTTTACTGCAACGTGGAAGAAAAGCTAAAAAACGAAAGCTACCTCAAAGTTGCAAATTTGACGTAGGTATACGTTGAAAGGTTTTTCATGAAACAGCAATTGTCAGAGAAATTAAAGATAAAGATAACATAAAGATAGTTTATTATTCAAGTAGGCATATTACAATGCGCTTATGAACGTCAAATAAAGCTACACAGGCTCTAACCCTACACCTCTGACCCGAGAAGATTTAAATCCCACCTCAATTGGAGGGTATCCAATATGGACCGGCAAGAAACATCTAAATATCTAAATGTAATCAATATAATAGCGCAAGTTACATTACCTGACATGCTGTCTGCATGCTGAATTGCGATGATTTTATTATATACTTACACAAGATCTTTTTAAACTTTGATCAATTTTAAAAAGCTGCTTATTTATTTAATATAACTCGGTATGAACTTAGTAAACAAACGCTGAATGAGTGGAAGTTCAATAAAACGACATAATTAAAAATGCAACACACGCAACCGCCCCCGGACGGACTCCTAACTTCTAAAGGAAGATAACATTTAGCGAGCATATAGGAAGACGTGGACTTTAACAACTTTCAATGAAAATTGTTGCGAACATACTGACTTTATTACTTTTAGGATATGAGAAATATAGGTGATGTTATGCAAAACAGAAATAGACTGTGACTTTATATGCGTGATCGTTATTTTAAAATGGAAAATTAGACTGCTTGCAACTAATAGTTTGATCTAACGGCATAAAGTGTCTCGAGAAATTCCTGACCAAAATTCCTTGCGGAAGCAAGCAACGTAACTCACAAGATTGTGTTTTAGGTACATTGCTTTATATGATTCAATCGAATCTTGGAAGGTGCTGGTGAATTGACCTAATAGGAGTTTTAAGCTAGTTCTAACCCAAGCCTATTTGATAGGATTTTAGTACTAGAGTCCGTATTGAAACCTTTTGATTGGTTGATTTTCCCTTCAATTGGTATATATTGTATACCGTCAAGATGGCAATTTATTCTCTATTTAACCCGCAATACACTGTAAAACAAGAGATTTGCGAAAACCCCAACAGTGTTAGGCAACCAACCCCGCCATTCAAGGAAATTACCTACTTAGTTGCCTCGTGCACACGATTATGGTCCTCGCCCTTTGGTGACAGAGCCGAAATCGTGTGGCCTCACGGGAAGGGTGCTTAATCACGAATTGATGAGGCGAGCTAATTACGTTCCGCAGCTCGCGATATAATGTACAGTTGGAACCCTACAATTAAATTGATTGTTTGGTGCCACCTATATTTCAAGGTACAAAGCAGTAGGGTTCAAAATCAACCGATATACATATGTATATCCTACCTACAGTTCTTAAAGATTTTTACAATAAAATTACAACTGTTAATAAGTAGTATGTATGTGCGCTGCTGTTATTCGTTTTTCGCAATCTTGTCCGAAGTTTGGTCTTCGTCTTCTTCTCCTTGTCCTTTTTCCATTATTTGGGATCAGCTCTACTATATTTCGCTAGGATCCGAAAAATAATATGAGTTGCTATACTTCCCTCTAAACACAAGAAGTCTAAAGCTTGCTAGAGACTATCCTCTAGCAATCTTTGAACCCAAGCGTGCATTCGACTGAAACTGCGACATTAAACAACGAAACATTCTACAAAAACCATTGCATTCTTTCTTTTATTCGCATATCCAGGTCAAGCGCGACTCCCATTTCCGCTCACAAATCATTATCGCCTACAAAAGTGCGTGCAGACGTTGACCTTACACAAATGCCATGCAAATGCTAATCGCTGCCATTGCTACACTCAAGGTGATAGTGCAGGCAAATGTCACCGCTATATCTACGCACATATAGGCTGAAGCTCTAGAGTCGAGACAAGCTGTTCCTATCGCTTAAGCATGGTTAGGTAGACGATTCATATTTTTGAGAATACCAGCGTAGCGAGACTTTGAGTGCCGTATAAATTGTAGACACTGATAGGGCGCTAATTATTGGACTGCCTCAGGTTACGTTACGATTCACTCGAGTTTTGCAGGCAATTGGAATGAAGTCTCAGGTGCGCGAATCCGCGCTTTTAATAAATTGCGAACGTCGTTGCCTTCGTCTTGTGTTGTCGAGAATTATGGTTCGGGAAATTTGCAGCTGAATGAACCGGCGAAAACAGGTGCAGGCGTTGTAGGCAAAATTAATTCTAAATATTAAGCGCGGTGTTCTGAAACGGCTTTTGACTAGGTACCTAGCTTGTCGTATTGTGGGAACTTGATCCAAAGAAGCTTAAATATGGGTGTGGGGTGGCCTAGTTTGAATCATTTGAAAAATATATGAAATAGAAATATTTATTTGGTTGAATATTTAGTCTAATATGTTTCAATACTAGATCTTACACACAGCGCAACCTAAGACGCCTAATTTATGTCTAGCACACGTAACAAGTTCTACTTCTTTTTATTCTTTTTGTACAGGTATATTAGTCCAATTCAGATGAAATATTTAAATTGCTTTATGGCTGTAAACATTTGCTCAGGTCAAAAGATTCTAGAAATATTGACAAACAGCCTGTCATATTGAATTATTACACTCCAGCCTACAACGACTGTACAATTTAATCACAGCAGGCTATATAACTCTCTTATACAGCAAATCTCGATATAACTGGTATCTGTTTCCAGTAATTGGTCACAGCTCACAGCGACAGCCCACGCTTATTCCCATCACTTCAAGCATCATATACTTAGACAAACCAGTATAACTACGCTCTCTGTTTACACATAGTCACTACCAACCTCAAGGTCATAGATTTATAGAGTTAGGTAAGTCTCGACTCGTGCGTGTTCAGGAATACGCGGCCAGGTAATATGCCGTCCGGCTCCCGCGCGGCACCGTTAATTTGATCGCATTTCCGTCAACGGGTTGTTCCCTTTAATGAGCAGCGGCCCCCCGGGCCCGGCGTAATTGGCCGGTGCCGGACGCCGGACAGCGCCGATAATTGCCCGTCTCTTTTGCCGGACGGCGCCACGTGTCGGGGCTTGATGGGATGCCCGTGCTTCCGATTTGTTGGGCTGCCTTTATGGCCGGTGAAGTAGTTTCATGTGTGACTTTCAGAATAGACTTTCACCTAACAAAATTACCTACTTGCTAAGATGTCTCTTACCTGTTTAAGCTAGTATAATAATTATATTATTCAATTAAGTATTAAATCAAATTAATTTATGAATTATTATTTTGCGTAAGCTGAAGACGCGGTTTCGATTCCCGTCTCGGCCACCGGTGGATTTGGTCCGTTGACATATATCATATATCTAGGGACGGACCTTACGGACAATAAGAACGGGGCCATTAAAATGATGTCACTCACACGAATTCGAGCCAATCGTGCAGTCTAACGCCACAACGCGATTGGTTGATAAGTTCGCATCACGCGCGCGATTGTCCGCAACTAGTTGCGTTAGACTGCACGATTGGCTCGAATTCCAATTCAATTTTTCTCTATATGTATACGTATATGATATGCATTGCAGTTTATATTTGTTACATCCAAGAAATTTAAATCATAGAATAAGAAAATGGACTATCCCTTTACAAAATCTAAACAATATTTACGCGCTGCAGTATATTTCAGGTAGTAGACTTGCAAACTGCGCTCACAAATTCCAGTTTTAAAAGAGTAGTTAGTCGTAAATTTCCTTTTCTTCATAAAATTCAGAATAGCCCCGGGGCTGTAACGGCTTGATTTCACGCCAAGTTCGGTTTGGCGCTGCCCGCTCGGGGCCTTATTCTTGAATGCATTTGACGTTTGAAAATGATATCGAAAACATATTTTTTTACATATAAATAAATAATGTATAGTCGCGCACTGTGCAGTTTCAGAGGATTTTCTCTAACGAACGACTGGTTTAGACAAAACTTCGGAGCTAACGTTTTTTTCGTGGGGCTTGCACTATGGCAACTTATAGAGAGTACACGTGGTTATAAAATGGCGGGAGCTTTAATTTTTACCAATGCAAGCACGGCATACCGGGTATAGCCTTTAACAGGATCAATAATTTAAACAGTAGGTAGTACACCTCATACTGATCAACATATGTTCAGTAGCTTATAAAAATAACTCGAGTTTTGATTTTCATTACACTTCAAAGTTTATTCTAAAATGAAATGTATTGCGAATTTCGTTCTGTTCAAAGCGTGACAACTGTGTCAGGCAACGTCAATTAAAAAAGTAAAAGATTCATAATTTTTAAATGTTGTTAAACATTTTTTTATCGTTTGAAGAGTATACCTACATACATATGTTTTCATTATTTTCTCGTGTTACAGGCCACATCTGTACCCCTAGTGTAAATTTGATCGACATCATAACGTGACGAACGCGTTTGCGTTAAGTCTCATTTTGTATAGGATTTTGAGTTTCCAAAACGTCCCGCTTGGCGCGCTCTTTCTAAATCCAATATAAAATGAGACAAAACGCAAACGCGTACGACACGTTTCGAAATCGAATTTATTTACACTAGGGGTACTGGTATACGTTGAAAGCTCAACCTTTTGCGTAAAATTCATCGGGTGGGATATCGGTATGTCTGTGTACATCCAGAGACAATATGATTTACTTGAATAACTAACTGTAAAGAACCAAAAATTGAGTTAGTGCTAGCAATGAATATATTGAATATGATAGCCACTAAAGTAAAAAGAGTGTTAATTGGCAAACCGTGAAAAAGTCATTAATGATATGCCGATTAATAATCTGACCAAGCCATAATGGCTTGCAGCTACGAGTGCCTACTCGTATTCAGCAGTGGCTATTTGTGGCTGATATAATAGTTAAGATAGTGCTTATAGGCTTTCAAGCAATCTATATGCATATTGAATCAGTATTACGTCGGTGTCGAAGTCCAGCTTCTGAATAAGCCTCCGGTCCACTTTCGGATAACCGCCTTTTGCCATGAAACGTGTTATCTGCGATATTGGAGGCGATGATCGCCGCGGTTGGATAAGTGGCACGGGACCGAGAACGAAATGTTGAGTGGTTAATATTTACTTTTTAGATTAAACTGTTAGTTTGAGCAGTATATGTCTGTACTATACATCGTGGGCTTATATAACCCGACAGATTTTAAATGGTGTATTCTTGACCGCACTTAGAGACTAAAATGTCATAAAAAGTTTTCTGTAATCGGTCTTATTTTAGAGATAATGTCAATTCTTGTCTTCTCATTCGTGTAAAGGGATCACACTTTATAAATTAAATTCTCGTCTGCCAATGCTTTGCCACTTCTAGCCCTCTGGGTGTAGCCCTCAGGAGATCTTCCTCAGTGCACATCGTTGAGCACAGGGAACATTTGATCATGTGTTTTGTTGTTTGGAGGACTCCACACTCGCAGAAAATATCACCTTGTCGGCCAATACCCCATCTCAGAAGATTATCTTTTGACCGACCAACTCCCGTTCGAAGTCGGTTAAGGGCTTTCCATACTGCCCAGTTTTCCTTTCCCCCTGGAGGCAGGAGTTCCGCAGCTGGTATGCGTAACGACGTGTCGTTGAGTTGTGAGTTCCATGATTTTAGGCGAGCCTCCTGGGGAGTTTGGTGCTTCTAAAAATTCTTGTAAAAAATAGTTTCTGTAATAACTCAGTGAAAAAAGCCTTTTTGGCTGCGATGCTGCCACTATGCGACTTGGTTTAGACATACCTTCTGACAGACATTAAAGTTTGAAAGGGAACTCGCAAATTATTTATCTGTAAATAAATAAATTAAACTTTACTTATTCGTTAAGATGTAAAACGAAATAACGTGTCGTGTGCAAAAAAAAAATACAGATTTTTTTTGCCGTATTTAACCAAAAGTCATAGATAACATTTTTGCTTCTTATGACATTAGAAATGCGTGGTTTAAATCTGTCGGGTTAGATATATAGGTCCACGGTCTAGATTAAGTAGGTATAGCATCAAAGACTCGCGGCACCCCGAACTAAACGCAAGCAAGCTACAAATGTATGAACTCGTAATGTATAAACAGGCCCTAATGTCCAGCCATCCTTACCCATATGCCACACTTATCCATATTGACTTAACCATTTTCCGAAGCAAGCGCTTCTCTAGTCCGTTAGTATCACTAACTACCGGCTTGTACTCGAACGTTTTAATATAACGAAAATGAATTTTTAGATTTATTTTAGTTTTATTTTAGATCTAATTTAGTCATATTTTAGTTTTATTTTACTTATAGTTTTTATTATCAAGTCTTTGATTTAATTTATCAATTAATATATCTTTAGTAAGAAAATAAATGATTATTAAAATAACCAAGAACCCGTGAGTGGCTGGTTTTATCTTATCGTATATTTCATTCAATTTAATCTATTTCATTCAAACTTCGTTGGGAAAACTTTACAATCATGTTATTTAGTGTCAATGGTGTACAAACACGCAATCCTGAATTGACAATAAATTGTCACGAAGCTTAACTGAGTGTTTATTTTCTGCCCTAGTATTGTTCAGATTGTTCTATCGAAGGCATATAGCACAGGCAATTGAGTTGCTATATATTATTAAGATTGCCTATTAATGTCAATAAGGGTAAGTGTGGCTGGCCTTCACATTGGAGCCTCTTTTCACATTGGCTAGTGTTTATTGCAAGTTCATACAATTGCTACTTACTGCTTTCGTTTAGTGGCAAATGTATTTACTCGCAATAAACGCGAATCAATGTCTTAACACTTTCGGATCTTCGAATCCATTGTGAAATCTGTTTTGCATTTTGGCTGTGAAACTAGGAGAGTGAGTAACGGCCTAACGAATAAACTCCAAATCTTTGCCAACAAGTCCCTGAGTAGATCCTCGTTTTCTGGCCAAAAACCATTCGGAGCGAAGAAACCGCTGGACGGAAGTCATGGCTCCAGGCGGCCTATGTACACTCTTGGCAACGGTCTGTCAGTGAACTACGAGCGATCGGGCTGAAGTGGAGTGAGGCCAGAAGGGTCGCTGAAGATAGAAAGGCGTGGTGCGGCCTTGTGATAGCCCTCTGCACCTCTGGGTTGTCTTAAGACAACAACAACAATGTGTAAACAGGCCCCAATAAGAAGACCAGCCACATTTATCCCGCAGCCACACTTAACCGTTTTGACCTTATTCATTACTAGAATAAGGTCAAAACGGGCACGGGCACTAGTCTCACCAACCCTCATGGCTTCGCCATTTCGAAAACTTTTCAAAACCCATATTATCTATACTTTTAATATGTGCTATCAACTGATAATGTTCGAAGTAAAGGCGACTTAGTCGAATATTTAATTTATTAAATATTAAGTTAAATTACTTGTGTGTAACATATACCTGCTTATACATGCAAATACACAACAAGTTGATCTAATCAAGCGTCCTTCTAATCTTTTCTATACTGAAAGGTTTAATTACCTTAAAATAATATTTTGCTCCAACCTGAGCGCTCTTGTGTCATCTCCGCGATAACAGAAACTTCCCTGGAAGATGACCGGGGAATCGAGGCTTAATCGAAACTTTAAATCACTTTGCTCGGATCCGCAAGACTTTGTTGTCTTTCCATCCGAGCTGATCCACCGCGAAACGGTAAACAGATACCTACTTATTTATCAATTAATATCAAGAGTTAGTCAGCTCGAAAGTTTTAATTGGAACTGAGACTGAAAGGACAAGCGAAAAAGCTGTATGCAACGCGGAGTCAGTCACTTTGACTGGTCGGTATTAGAGGTTAAAGTTAGATTGAGCGCGCGGCTCTGACGCCGAATGTAAAACCTAATTGCCCTTTGATGCTTTAAATGGGACAAGCCAGAATAGCTTTTATATACAGCTGTGCCAAGCAAATACAGGCCTTTTTCCCTTGCGGCTTAAATTGGAACAATGGCATAGTGGGAATGCGGCTGGCTGCATGGTAATCGGAGTGAATTGTGAGCAATCACCTGCGTTGTATTTAGGCTGATTGGCTATTAATCTGCTTTGGATACCTCCGTGCTGTTTACTGGGTGAACCAATAATGGTGCAAAGTGGGAATAGGCTTGAAACTGGAATAAATATTTTAATATAAATACTATTCCTTAATTGTTCAGAAATACCTAATAATGATTTAACTTAGGTATGTTAAATAGGAAAATAGGTTAAAGGAATCAGAATAGATCCAATTAAAACTGAATTGTTAAACTTAGTTGCTGATGCTGACTATGAGATTTCTTGAGAAGGAAAGAGTGTCTTTAAGTAGAATTGAATAATGATACTTTAAAAAGAATTGAATAATGGTACGAGGATTTAAAAGCGATTCAGCTTTTGAATATACATTTTATTTTTATTCGCAGTGTCATTGAGATATCCCTAAAATAAAATACAAAAATGAATTGTGATCGTTATATGTCTATTAAAATTATTTGTCCCCATAAGCAGCCACACAAAAACACTAAAACAAAACAAAACATTTAAAAGCGCATATTAAGCGCGTAATGCGTTATCTCTCTACATATGCCTCGTGATGGATTTAAACATGTCGAACTATATCCAACCTAAAATTCACGCAATCTTAGGTTGTATAACTTTCCCTGTTTACCCGTTTCAAAATATTTTATTAGCCTCCATTACATTTGCCAACACGCTCCGAACGGCATCTCCGAACCTAAAATATTAGAAAGCTAAAACTTCGTGACATGCTATGTTTAGACAATCCTAAAATACAGGAACGGAGTTCCCTCGCAGGTCCCTGGTGTAGCGGTAACGAACCGGAACGTTGCCGTCACCCGCCGTCTCATATCATAACGCGAAGTATTTCGATCGCTTGTCTAGCATATTCTTAGATAAACCAGTCTGGCCTTTTCTTGGCTTTCCTTTCTTAGTGCTTTGATTGAATCCACCTTGTTATAACTATGTAAAAACCGCCCTGTATTTTACGCAAAATGCAAAGGATTTAAGCCCTCCTACGTATTGTGTACACGTCACGAAATACCTACCATAAATTTTGTGTGGCGGGGACGCTGATAACTATCAGTTATTCATGAACTTTTAGTAGATAGATAGAATACTCTTTATTGGCACACCTCAGTAAAAAGATACAAGAAAATAAACAATTGATTAAATGTAGGGGCAGACAACAGGCGGTCTTATCGCTAAAGAGCGATCTCTTCCAGACAACCTTTGGGTAGCGGAAATAGAGAAGATAATCGAAAAAGTAGGTGTTGCTAAAACGTTATGAAACCTACATTCACACACACAATTACATTACAAAGTAGATTATATAGTATTTATACACATTACACATAACTTACAGAATAAAAACGTACCACATCAATATTATCATAAACGTCCTAGTGTTCCATTTCATAATGCTCAATAGATGATACCCTGGTCCTACATCTATTGACAATGACTTCAGTTTTAAAATGTCATGTACTAGGCCAGTAATGGGCACTCCCACGTCCACTTTATTTATAACTCAAAAATAAATGAAAAGCTTAGTATTGTGTAATTCTATGAATCCGTACGCTCGTGCTTCTCATCTGTCTGAGTTTTCCTAGAATAAAAGAGCCCAGAGTCTATTCAACTTTAGTATTCCAACAATCGATATGCACGTTACGCAACTAGTATTTGAACTTCCAATAAAAATGGAAAACTTAGAACTAGGAGAGCTTCTTAAGATGATTTACTTTGCTGGAAAGCTAATAAAAAATAAATGATTTTCTGTATATACCTATTCATAATTTAGTAGCTCATTGACAAGAATCATGATTGTAGACCATCTAAAAATTGGAAAATTATGAAATCGCCGTGGGAAATAGTCTTAGGGATTGTAGAACTGGCAGCCACTGAAGCACAGTGTACAGAACCCCCTAAAAAGTACACTTCTTAAATTATGTCAAGTGCGATTTCAAGTATGGAGTCGCGCTTCGTAATATGCTGGGGGGTTAGTACTGATCATAGATGACACTTTGAAGGAGACAAACAGTGAAACAATCACCAGTGGATCTGTTTACCTGATATGTGTGTCGAAAATCACTCTCATAACTGGTTCATATTAAGCTATACGTGTGGTAGGCGATGGGAAGCGCTACTGACTATTACATGCCAAACATTGACACGTTAGTTATGCCAATGCCGTACACCTCGTTATTATAATGCCTTATATCTATCTTGATTTAAGACGGCACACTTGCACACATTATACCGTAAAGTAAAATACGATAAATGTCTTTTTATGGTTACAATTATTGAAGGAAATTGGATGATTAAAACAAATTGGCTGTAGTTAACATTAATTAATATTCAGTACCCCTAGTGTAAATTTTATCGACATCATAACGTGACGAACGTGTTTGCGTTAAGTCTCATTTTGTATAGGATTTTGAGTTTCCAAAACGTCCCGCTTGGCGCGCTCTTTCTAAATCCAATACAAAATGAGACTAAACGCAAACGCGTACGTCACGTTTCAAAATCGAATTTATTTACACTAGGGGTACAGAAGAATTTTCAATACACAAAATTTAATAGTTCAAAGTAACAAAACTTCAGTCACGACCTACCATTGATCTTAAAAAATATTATTTGATATAAGCTAAATGTGAATTGTCTCATGGGGTAGTATCTAATTAATATTAAAAGAAAAGTAAAAAAAAAACCGGAACACATGATACCTATAAAACACGAAAAATTATTCCAAAAATTGCACTCGTACCTATAACAACGTAGCGACGAGACTGCACGGAAACTCTAGACTGTCCTATAAAATTTGCCTGCATCATTAGCGTCACGAGGCAACAGGCAGAAAAATGTCTCCAGTCGGTGAGCTATTCCGGAGCAAGTCAAGCCAGCGAGATGTCATTCTAACAGCGTACCAAGCACTGGCAAGACGAAGGATCAGCTGAACCAGTACAAGTGAGCACTTCGATCACATACTTGACAAGGTTCTCGCGATACACCGGTTTGTTAGCAAACAAGATTTACTCTCGCTCGTGAACGAATGGGAACACGCCTAGACATTTCCTTATTCTTCGCGGATCGTGATTCTAAGAATAGAAAAGAATTGACACTTGAAAGGCTGGGACAAGCTTAAGAATTTAAAGGTCGAATCAGATATGTGATGACCTTTTCTGAATCCGTCGAACCCTTTGCTACAGATAATCAGAAAGACGCTCTGAATCGCATCTAACCCGTTTTGATCATGAAACGGAGCAGACGGAAAGTCTTATTTTCATGGGCCTACTTTCAATTTGATATTACGAGTATTTAACTAAATTACCTTAGCTATTGATTAATATCATTAGGATCTTTACCAGAGCGCCATGAAACACACTAAAACTTGTACCCTGGACGCTGACGCCGAACGCCATACATTTGTGGTAACTAATAATTGGTTTAATTCTAGTTAAAATTAGAAAATTATTTTGGAATCATATTTATTTATTATTTTAATATCATATTATTTTACTATCATATTATTTTATTATAATATTATTTTATTATCATATTATTTTATTATAATATTATTTTATTATCATATTATTTTATTATAGTTGAATGCTCTCTTGGCATCAGCACCCGAGTGTGAGCTGTTTGCGTGGCGATGGGCGGCTGTGAGAAATGAATGCTTGAGATTCTGTGAAGTAATGGATGCGAGGCCCACATCTGTGAAAGTGTAATTACTAATTATTGATAATAATTTGTTATTGTATTATTTGTTTGTATGCACCTGTTATTTGTAATATGTACATATAAAATTATATGTTTGTTATATGTTAATTTTAAGTTTCACGGCGCATTGGTATCTCTGTAACATCATAGAAAGTAGAAACTAGAAACATATTTTCAAACAAAATGAATAATAAAATAAAATGACACAAGGCACAGGTGTGTAATAAAAATGTTTCAAGATAGTGCTACGAGTATTGCATCAATTCTTTTACAGTACATATGGGGCTACTTTATAGCACTAGTGCGAGAAGTAGCATATTACGTTACTGTGTCGAACATTTAAAGGGCCATATGTACTGTAAAACGTTGTACGATACATATGCGAATAGGTAATTCGCAACTCGTGTCGATTTAAAACACTCCCTTCGGTCGTGTTTTAATTTATCGCCACTCGTTTCGAATTTCCTATTTTTCGCACTTGTATCGTAATGTACTATTACGGACTCGCAAATATTTCTATATTACTTATATATAACTATGAGTAAGGAAAGAATGATCGAGTAGTTCGGTGCAAATTGTATTACTAGTGACTATACTTCTAACAAGAAATATCCGGTTTATATTATAAAGAACACCAGATGCCTGATTTGTTCTGATTCCTCGAGGAATCGGAATATCATAAGAGTGCAAACGCGCAACTCAGAACGATTGACGAAGGTCTGCTTGCGCAGTTAGTCGTACTTATCATCACCTTAGAGCAGGTATTCGGTACACTTCGCAGTTAGAAGCTCATGGAGAATGCAAGCTGCCGTAGCGCCAGACTGATGGTGCCGCATTACGAGAAGCGATCGCATATTTTATTCATCGCCGCAGATAGGCGCGCGAAATTAGGAAAACAAACGAACAAAAGGCGAGAGATTTACTTTCGGCTTATCTTCTCTGTAAACGGGCGGATGTTACTGTTTACTGACTTTTTTTATTTTATTTGTTTTTTACGGTTGTTGAGAAATTTAAACTCGGGATTGCTCTGACGATTGGCTAATATTTTATTTGGGATTAATGCTACTTGGATACGCATTCACGGTCTGAATATAATACGAAGGTCGAAGATCTACCTAAAATATTGACGTCTTTGAATTTATATTTTTTATTGTAGAACTCGTTTTCCTCCTCATTCTTATTATTGTTGTGCTGTTTTGGAAGTTTGGTTTTTCGCAGTATGTATCCTTTTTTTATACCACGACTGTGGCAAACAAGCGGCCCGCCTGATGGTAAGCAGTCACCGTATCCTATGGACGCCTGCAACACCAGAGGTATTACATGCGCGTTGCCGACCCTTTAAAAACCTGTACACTCCTTTTCTAAGAACCCCATACTGTAGCCCCTCGGGAAAACCTCGGCAGGAAGCTCATTCCACAGCCAAAGCGTTCGCGGAAGGAAATTCCTCTTAAACCGCACAGTACGCGACCATTTAAGTTCTAGGGTGTGAGGATGAACACCCTGCCGACGGCGAGCGGTGCGGTGATAGAAAGCGGCCGTTGGCATCATGTCAAACAATTCTTCAGAGCACAGCCCATTGTACAAGCGGTAGAACACACACGAGGAGGGAATGTCTTATAATAATCCTCCTATAATACTAATATCCCTATAGATTCGAACTAGTTTTCAGGTACGAAACTGAATTCTATTTGTATCTTATCCCTTTCTTCTCCTAAAAAAAAAACGTTTCTGGGACGTTGGAATTTCGTTTTGGATATAATTTAACTAGTCTACAAAAAAACAGTTGGTCAGCAACCCTTGCTGATCATCTGAATTTTCTGCTGAACAAAATATACATTTTTGGCTGACCATTTAATGACTTCTCTTTATTTATTCCTCTACCCTTAAAGTCATCAGCCCCGAACAAAATTACATTCAGCAAAACTAGTTCTAAACATGTTATTCTCTTCCAGTGCCCCCAGAGAAGCCGGTGGTGGTGGACCGCTGGGGGCGCGTTATCAACACCACCACGTTGGGCCCGCACCAGGAAGGAGACGATGTTCTGCTCACCTGCCGAGTGCTTGGAGGTAAGAACTGAACTATCTTGCCGTACTTCTAGAGAAACTGGTGGTGGACCGCTGGGGGTTCGTCATCAATATCACCACGTTAGGCCCGCGACAGGAAGGAGACGATGCTGTGCTCACCTACAAAGTGCTTGGTAAAAAGTTGTCTTATCTTGCCATGTCTCTATAGAAAAATCAATAGGTGTATATGTCCGTATAGGTAGACTTATGCCTTCCACAAGATGAACTGAAAATCGGCAAATATAAATAAATAAATAAATAAATATTATAGGACATTATTACACAAATTGACTAAGTCCCACAGTAAGCTCAATAAGGCTTGTGTTGAGGGTACTTAGACAACGATATATATAATATATAAATATTTATAAATACTTAAATACACAGAAAACACCCATGACTCAGGAACAAATATCCATGCTCATCACACGAATAAATGCTCTTACCAGGATTTGAACCCGGGACCATCAGCTTCATAGGCAGGGTCACTACCCACTAGGCCAAACCGGTCGTCAAATATAAAGACAGCATGAACTGATGATGATGATGATATCTGTATGGGGCCCAACGGAAGACCAGCGCTGGTTTAATAGCTAGAATTATGCTGAGTTGGGAACCAATTCATGATGCACAGTTATTGTTCTGTTTTTTTTCTGCTTTTATTGTCTGTGCATGTTCGTATAGGTTTTTTATCATCACGAATAAATGTCTTTTCTCTTTTATCTTTATGACTAAAATCTGGATAAACTCAGAATCAAAGTGGATTGTCATTTTCTAGAAGCACTCGAGCCATTGTAGTTAAAGATAATCTTAACAAGCAATAATTATCAAAGCCGAGAGTAATTTAATTAATTAAACTAATAATCTCCAGAAAACACAAAGATCTGCTTTCTATTATTCATGAAATAAGGCTTTGTGCTACTTGAAACTAATAATATTTTCTCGGTAAAATGCTGCGCAATAAGAGATTTATGAATTTCGAGCTAAACGCGGCTTCTTGGGTGTTAAGATGAAAGTGTAGGACCCGCGAGAAACCACCTTTTCATATAAATGTAGTCCTCATTTTCCTACCTGGATATTAACATTATTGAAAATATGTTACATCAACCACACAGCTCGGCAGCCTAAAGCAGATAACAAGTAGATGTCTCGGTTTTGAATTTTGTTTTGAGGAGAGCAAAAAAAACGTAATTTGCCAGATTTGTTAGGTATTTTGTCTAAAATATAAAATTTGTTTATGCCATTATACTAAGGGCGATAAACTTAAGCTTATACAGAGTTTATTTTTTGATATTTTTGTAAATTATAATTTAAAAATAATTTTCAAAAATCTCAGAAGCATGCTACATAAATTCATGTATCTTGTGTTTAGCTTTGAAATACTTTATCTTCATAAATACTTCATATATCGACGGTTAAGGTCGCATATCTCGTAACTCCATTTTTTTAAATCGTGTTAACTCTACCAAGAAGCCTAGCAGACCCTTGATGTTGCCGATGACTCCTGGGAGAGACCCCGGCGAACCGAGGTATTGTACCCGGTACTCTGCCAACCCTGGGCATCAAGAATGACGTGGGCGGCTGTCTCCTCTGCCTCCATGCACGCCCCGCAGAGGGGTCTATCTGTAACACGTAGGGTTAATATGTGTTTGTTTAGTGGGGCGTGACCAGTTATGGCCCCAGACAAAAACCGGAGCTGTGGCCTCTTCAGCTGTCTCAGCCTCCTTGACAAACCGGGGTCGATTCTCAGAAGGGCTTCCTTCGCCTGCCTGCACGTGCCTAGGTTAGACCAGTACTGTTGATGTTTTACTTTCGTGTTGTGTCGCAGCATGTTCCGGAGCCAGGCATAAGGCAGAGGTATAATTGGCTCCGGTCCAGCCACCTTCAGTTGCGAGCCTCCTCTCACCAATATGTCGACTGCATCGTTACCTCGTAAATTGCTGTATCCCTTGATCCACTGCAGAGTTACGCTGGTGGTGGTGCATACCTCTGACAGAGCTTTATGGCATTCGTAGATTAGCCCTGAGGTCAAAGTATAACTTTGCAGAGCTTGTAGTAATAACCGACTATCAGAGAGTATGCGGATGGACAATAATCTAAAAATCGAGAAAATGGCAAATGTAGACCTAGAGAAAATAGCAAATGTAGAATGGCAGACCTATCTAGTATTTAGTCACGATTGAAAATTCTGTCAAACATATTTTTTAACGGCTGTTAAATTTATCAAATTAACAATTTTTTGAGAAAAACAATAAAAATAAATTATAAATCAGTATTTTAAAAGTAAAACTCATTTATACCTTTACTCCCTCGGGCTTTTTTTCACAGTCTATAACTCCCACAGGAACAATACATGCCCTTGTCTTTCAGTAAACCTGCATGAAATAAGATGTTTTTCGTTCTAGTGTGATAAAAAATGAATTAACCGACTCGGTTCGAATAGGCATCCAAGAATTGTCAACTCGCAATCCAACACAATGTTCTACGCCAAATACAGCCGAGTGGAATGTTTCACACTAATCCGGGCGGCAAAATGGCGGAACAGGCGTCCTTCTCTTTTTGTCTACTGCCTGTCGCCATGCTATTGACGTTTTAAAAAAGGAACAAGCACAAGTTAAGCTTCGTTGTTTTGCAAGGTTTGCAACAGGGCATTTCTATTTAAAGTTGTAACCCCAACATGCATTTTAGATTTTAGACTTTCTATACTATTTCCACTTAGACTCACGAGCTCTTTCTATCCGTATTGGAGAAAAAAGTGTTCCCTAAATTTTTGTAAAATTTTTTGGTCCGTTTTTTTACGGTCATAGAACGTTGTATTGAAAACCGTTACTAAACAGACCAAATATTTTAGGAACACTTTTTCTTAGTAAAAATATAAAAAGTTCGTGATTCCGAATAGAAATAATATAAAAATTATCAATTCTAACACAAAAAAATTAAAAATATTTTAATAACGTACTCACTCTCTACTGGGGAGTGTAGTCCGGAGCTCGCGTTGGTGGACGGGCGCAGATTGCGGGCCGCAGCCCACCACGCCCGGTGAAGGAGAAAAAACCCTCGTTGACGGCATTATTGTCAAATACGTATACGTAGTGACCCGTTTTTTAGGGTTCCGTACCGAAAGGATAAAACGGGACCCTATTACTAAGATTCAACTGTCCGTCCGTCTGCCTGTCTGTCTCTCCGTCAGTCACCAGGCTGTATCTTATGAACCGTGATAGCTAAACAGTTGAAATTTTCACAGATGATGTATTTGCAGCTATAACAACATATACTAAAAAGTACGGAACCCTCGGTGGGCAAGTCCGACTCGCACTTGTTCGGTTTTTTAATATATTTAATATGTTTGCGTCTCACGAGAGTTATCACAAAAAAGGTTGGTAAAATTTTGAACAGAAATGCCCAACAGTGCTTTTATTTATGGACGCTTCGAAGTATTTCGACGAACGAATAATAGGTAAAGAGGAGGATAGATTAGACTAAAGAATCAAGAAGAATAGGTCAAGAATCTCTTCTTTCGCGTCTTTCGCGTTTTTGGCGTGGAAACCGCCGGACGGAAGCCGTGGCTCCGGGCGTCCTGTACACTCTTGGCAACGGTCCGTCCAAAGAGAGTTACGAGCGGTCGGGTTGAGCTGGAGCGAGGCCAGAGGACGAGCTGAAGATAGGAAGGCGTGGCGCGAGCTTGTGAAGGCCCTTTGCACCTCTGGGGTGCTTTAGGACAACAACAACAACACAACAACAACAAGGATCTTTAGAGGCTGCTACCGAGTTTAAACGTCACACGAACCCTTCCCGAAAAAGATGCCCTCATACTATCAAAGTTCCGCTCTAATTTTATATGAAATAAAACTTCTCCTGAACATTTACGTAACTATCGCAATGCATCGTATGTTATTGTATTCATTTTAAATTAAGTATTTATAGTAAAAAATATATATCACCTTGATTACGTTTTCATATTAGTTTATATAATTTTTGCATGTCGTTCACCGACTGAAAACTTTATCACCTACTGTAAGTACTACATGTTGTTTTTAAGTATTCTGTAAATAATAAGTTTTGGCACAAATTTCATTTTTGGCACAAGCTTTTATCGCTGACTGTACTTTTCTTCTAATACTCATAGGCATCTAATACTCATCGAGCAAATTCTAAAAACCCCAAACACAATTAGGTTGCGTTGTTTTATCACAGAGTTCCTATGTCCACCTCTTGTCTCCATCATCAGATCAGCTCGATGGTACCATAATATTGCATTGTCACCCGACTTACATATGTATGCAAATTTTCAGCTCAATCGGAAACCGGGAAGTGGATCAAATTTAACTTCCAAGATTTGATTACAAACAGACAACGGTCAGGTGAAAGTAAATAAAAGCTTGTAATAAAATGATCTTGAGTCTGATTCTGTAGTACAGATAGCTATATATTCAGAATCAGAATCAAGATTATTTTATTTTACTAGACATAGGTCTAGTATATAACAGACAAAAGATTTAATTTGTGACTCAGTGACAATAGTTTGACGTATCTAGCGACTTTCATGTTGTTTGTCACTGTGACAAGGTACGAAATAGATCTCAAATTAAATCTTTTTTACTGTGGTAGTTTTCATTACTAAAAGTTATTAAATATAGAAAATAGAGGGAGTAGGTAGTAATCTTGTATGTGAAACTAAGTACCTACTTAATTTCATCTTGCTTAATTTCTAGGCGGCTAGTTTCGTGTGATTCCTTAATAATGGAAATACATTTTGAAGTCAGTTGCTTATAACGTTGAATATTAAACTCGAATGAGGAACACCAGCGACGTATTAAAATAAACAGAAAATCAGCTGTTTAAATATGTGTAAGTGTGTAAAACCGGAACCAAAAGAGAAATGTTAAATAAAACCGTATTTTCATAATATCTACGAACTTTACGATTAAGAGTTTAAAAGTCTCTGATTACTTGACTTAATTAACAATATATTTATTAGTTAAGAAAACTATTTTTATTATCACACGTGGAAAAACCAACCAACTTTTAAATCCTTATATTGTACGGTTTTATTATTTAAAAAACTAGGCAGAGCTTCAATAATTTCAACAACATTTTGTTATTGAGGCATACGTCTCGCTCGCGCCAATACGTGTACAAACAAATACAATTAAAATGCACATGAACAAGTACATTTGATATCGAAATGTAAGTTCGAACAGGCTTCCTGGTCGATATTCAAATAAGAATGTAACTTCCCCTGTACGAAGCACGTTCGATCACGCTCGGCAGACAATTATTTTGCATAAAACGAAGCAGAATAATATACCTAAAGCATAATATGAATAAAAATTGAATCTGTGTTTATCTCCTCATAATCAAGTTATATGTAGATAGTAAGTTAGGTGAAATAGTGCGGAAAGTAAATACATATAATCACGCCTATTTCCCGGAGGGGTAGGTTTCGCTTCTTTCATTTCCTAAAATGTATAAAACTAATATTGTTTCTTCAGTTAGGAATTTAGAGAAGTTATTTGCCGCGATATCATCAATATTTAATTACCTTCAAAGTAAAATTACTGTCACTGTAATAGTTCCACAACACGATGGACCATCATACTGGCCCACTAAGATGAGCCAGCGTGTACGGAGGGTAGTTGTGTTGGATGGCTTATGGCGCGGCGGGATGGCGATGGGATGGTCACGGTGACGGTTTTTTGTCCGCACATCAAAGGTAGGCCAGCGATGGTGCCTACGCATCTACTACTACTACTACTGGCCTTATCGTCTATTTCAGACTATCTATAGTGCAATGTCCGCAAAACATCTTTTTTGGTGACTGAAAAGACCGATGCGAGAGCAGCATACTCTGCCACAGAGCTGCTGGCAAGGGAAGTTCGCGAGTTTGTTACGCATCTACACGTGGCCCATTTCATAGTGCGTGCTCTCAACAATCGCAAGGCCATCTCGCTGGTTCAGCACTAGGCCATCGTGTCGAGGAGCCATAACCATCGCATGGCCACCGCGCTGGTCCATCTTGTAGAGGAGCCATAAAATTATTTAAGATTCCTTATACATTTTTAGCGATTGATATAATTGCTATCGCATAATTTTTGAGAAAAAAAATTTGGGAATTAGAAAAGAATATCGATTCTAGATAAATGATTGAACGTAACCAAAAGTGTGTTTAAACAAGACAGAATCCCACCATGCTGTCTCTGCATAGTATTTTCAATGACAAAGTGTGGCAATCTCATCATTAATGACAAATTTCTATAAAAATGACACTCCCTAACTTTGTTAACTTCAACTTGTAGTTTCTTGTTTCTACTTCTTTCTACTCATTTATGTTTTTACGCAATAAATTATGAATCAATTTTCGTTCAAACAACAGTTAATTTATGGTGTTCCCACATTGGTTGTTTTAAAATGTTAATATAACATCGTGTGACAGGGACAAGATAATAAATTACTATCAATACTATCATGATGTCCCTGTCACACGATGTTGTACAACATTTTATAACAGCCAACGTGGGAGCGCCATTACCTTAAGCATTTTCAGTATTAGTTTAAATTCAGTTTCAATAACAGTAGATATCACGTGAAACTCGAAATTTGTAGCGTGTACAAAGTTTTATTATAACAGCGAATGTGGGAGCGCCATTACCTTAAGCATTTTCAGTATTAGTTTAAATTCAGTTTCAATAACAGTAGATATCACGTGAAACTCGAAACTTGTAGCGTGTACAAAGTTTTATTAATAAACCGAAAATTAAGCATAACTCAGGCTTCTGTCTGGTCGCATCTGCCCGTTTTGCAATTCAGCAACTTCGGAACTATTCAAATGGGATGCAATTCATTAGAACGATGGTTAAATGTTTTTGTCGGTTGCAACAATAGTTGGTTCGAGTTTGCGTGGTACTGCCGCGGGCCTTGTCAAGGGTTGTCACCCGCAGCGAGTTTGTGCTCTTCAGCGGCCCGTATTTTGTAATTTCTTATCTTCTACTGTGTTGAAACCTGATTTTTCAAGCTTCGTGGCAACTACTACCGAATAATTTTACCATTTGGTTTATTGCCTCTTTTTACTGTTTGGCAGTGTGGGGAAAATTGATTAAAACTAAGATCAAAACGGAAACGTTATTCTTAAATGTAATATTGTATCAACTTGTTACGAATATCATTAGCTAATGAAACAGATTCAATTAGATATGATTAAATCTTATGATTTAAATTCTTAATCATTATTCTTAATGTGATTAAATTATTCGAACAGATCGTTATTTAAGCTAACGATTAAATCATTTAAATCATATTTAGAATGAGATTCGTTTCACCCTTACACTGTACATACATTTACAGTCATGTCTTCTTTACCTACTGTATAATAATAAAGTGTTAATGAACGGATTGCAGTAAAATTTGATAGGCTAATAATGTCCTAGACAAATAAAATAATTAATTATATACATTGTAACCTCTACTTTATGTGTTGTATTATTTGTACTGTTTCTGTATTGAGGTGTGCAATAAAGACTATTTGTATTTTTAGGGTTCCGTAGCCAAATGGCAAAAAACGGAACCCTTATAGATTCGTCATGTCCGTCTGTCTGTCCGATTCTGTCACAGCCACTTTTTTCCGAAACTATAAAAGCTATACTGTTCAAACTTGGTAAGTAGATGTATTCTATGAACCGCATTATGATGTTTACACAAAAATAGAAAAAAAACAATAAATTTTGGGGGTTCCCCATACTTAGAACTGAAACTCAAAAAATCTTTTTTCATCAAACCCATACGTGTGGGGTATCTATGGATAGGTCTTTAAAAATGATATTGAGGTTTCTAATATCATTTTTTTCTAAACTGAATAGTTTGCGCGAGAGACACTTCCAAAGTGGTAAAAAGTGTGTCCCCCCCCCCCCCGTAACTTCTAAAATAACAGAATGAAAAATCTAAAAAAAATATATGATATACATTGCCATGCAAACTTCCACCGAAAATTGGTTCGAACGAGATCTAGTAAGTAGTTTTTTTTTAATACGTCATAAAATTAAAAAAAAATTTTTTTTTTCATCAATCCCATACGTGTGGGGTATCTAAGGATAGGTCTTCAAAAATGATATTTAGGTTTCTAATATCATTTTTTTCTAAACTGAATAGTTTGCGCGAGAGACACTTCCAAAGTGAAAAAAAGTGTCCCCCCCCCCCTGTAACTTCTAAAATAACGGAATGAAAAATCTAAAAAAAATATAAGATATACATTACCATGCAAACTTCCAAAGAAAATTGGTTTGAACCAGATCTAGTAAGTAGTTTTTTTAATACGTCATAAATGGTACGGAACCCTTCATGGGCGAGTCCGACTCGCACTTGGCCGCTTTTTATTGTATTGTATTGTACACTACTTCTAACTTCCAAATTGTAATAATTGAAATACTTCATTCTGTACCTTTACGTTTTAAAGGCAACCCTAGCAATGTCGCGCTCGATCGCGTTGTTTTCACGCGACGAACTTTGTTTGCTCGCCTCAAGTGTGTCGACTGCCGACTTGACAACCCCCGCCCCTTACACAAGAACGCTTTTATCAACCCCCAAAATGATTCTTTATTATAATCGAAAAGTTTATTTCTCAAATGTTATCAGGCTTCAGGTATTGACATTCTTTAAAAAAACTCGTCGGCGCTAAGTGGTTGCATTGTTACGAAAATGGAATTGAAACCTTATTTTGCGCAAAATTCAATTTACTTAATGTCTTTATATTTTTCTAAAAGCATTTTAATACTAATCTAGGTAATCATATATTTTTAAGTCAAATAAATTGAGTAACTTATATCAAAGAGAGTTTTAAGTATTTCTTTTCTGTTCTTTGTGCGAAGAAGCATCTCCCGGCTTCTCTTTCATCTTCATCTAAATTTTATAATTCATCCTTCACTTTTCGAGCTGTTCGATTGTGGAATGCTTTGCGAATATGCGAAATCCCTTCTTATATTTAAAAGCCTTTTAAACGGCCTATCATACGCGGCGCGTAATCGTGAACCTTGTCGGTACGCATGAAGATTGATATTGGGCCGTAGCCGCGCGCGTCATATGACGTCTTTGGCGGTCAAAAGGTTAAACTCACATAACGACTCGCTGCCTTAAGAGGCTGTCAATACCTTAATCGCGCACACTGTCTATTTGTATCGGAGCAAATGAGATAGCACTGTCGCATGTTACTGGGCCTGGGCAAGGGAATAATAAGAAAATTATTTAAATAAAAAAGTGGATTATTAGTATAATATTTTACTCGTTAGCGGTTTAGATATAAATGTTTTGAAATTGTGATTTTAATTGCAGACCCTAAGTCAAAACAATAAAGACATAGAACCGTTTAATTGTGATTTTAAGACCAATCTTTGCAATTATTTGATATCTAGCCGATTTCGTTCAATCATGTATCGAGTACAACCACGATCTTTGAAATATAATTAATATGAACATATATTTTTCCCTCTTGACTAAAACAAATACTCTTTCTTAAAAAACTGTTTAAGTAACATCAATTTCAAGGGCATTGGGTGTTGACAGCCCCTTAACTTGCCTTTATTTGTGTGTGTATTTCTTGAATCTATTTTTGATACTTGATATGTGATGCTGTTCTTATAATATTATAGGCAGTCCCATTGTTCATTGTTGTAAGTTATCAGTTTCCTGTTACCCAAAGGTTGTCAAAAAGAGATCGCTTGATAAGATCATCTGTTGTTACCTACACTGAAAGAAATGTTTGCATAACTGTAACAAAATTTTGGTTACTGTTTACACAAAAGTTGGGACTTGCGAACTATGTGTTATATGTTACAAAACTTTTTGGCTATCAGTGTTCAGGTACTGGGTATACACTACAAAATAAGTTTGTAAATTTATGCAAAGTTTATTTTCTTATAACCGTAGTTTAGTTATTTAGTAAAGTTACAAAACCAGTTCGGCTATCTATTTTTTTCAGTGTAGTTGAAATTTGTGTTCTTTATCTATATTCTCTTTTTCATATGGTGCCCATCGCACAATAAAGGATTCTTATATTATTTTTATTAACATTATAAAACACACGATTCATATATCACATTAAATAATAAGATAACGGCAAGCAGCGAGTTCTCGGCGGGTGTATTTTTCTTCCCGGCGAACAGGCTACATACACAGAAACGCTTTTATCTAGCTAAACATTCCTACAGCCAGAGCAGAGATCAAACTATACATAGGTAGCACTGTGTAGAAGGTAATATCCACATTCTCGACCAGTTTGACTTCGTGGCCTTTTCTTTGGGAATTTACTAAGATTTCTAAGAAATCTTGTTGATAATAAGGCCAATACGGGGAAATGTGGCTTGTCTTCACATTGAGGCCTGTTAACACATTCATTAGCGAAAAGAAAAAGTTGAAAATGTCCTCGCAACAAACAATGGATTGGAATTGGACCCGGGTATGTCCTTAAACTACGTCCAAAGAGAGGTATGGGCACTGTCAATGTCATCTCACTTTGTGTGGTAGGGCACAGCACAGCGGATGTCATTCTAGATCTACAGCAGAACCCAACTGGGGAAGTATCTCCACCTTACAGAAAACCGCAGCCAAATAAAAAGAGATCATATTCATAGTCTTGTGTTCCTGCCGGTGAGTAGGGTCACCTGTTCAACAGTTAACCACCTAATATTCAAAGCATCACACCGCGTAATAGGTCAATCAGAACCAACTTTTTTCTACTTTTACCGAAAGGTAAGTTATCTGGCTACAATTTGGCATTTAAGAATATTTCGTATACTTAACAGTTCTTGAGAAAGTCATGTTTAAAAAAAAAATGGGAAATGGCTAACAGTGTCCACCCCCTAGTACACTATTAACCGGGGGGGTATGCTACAATTAACCATGGCGTACACAGTTAATCACTCAATATGAATAATTATTTATTTTGAAATAATAACCCCATTCGTTATAATATTTGGCTTTTATTTTGAAATAAAGGGTACATTCGACAAAATCAACAAAAAAACATAATCTTCTTACGTTAGTTAGGAACAAAATAAAGTGTTTATGAATTCAACGATTTAACTTAAAGTTTTGAAAAATTAATGATATCAAAAGCGTTTTTTATTATAATTATATCAATATGAGTGAGTTTTGACTTCTTAAATATAAAATTAGAACTAAACATACGACTATGGAGATCCATTTAGTTTCATTATAATCTTCTTATTAATTATTGGCACGTAATGATTACGTGCGAATAATTAATAAGAAGATTATAATGAAACTAAATGGATTAAATGAAAAGGACATTTGCCTGCGGCTGCTGCCCATAATTTTTGGATCAGGCAATATATATTTAATATCCCGTACTCGAATACCCGCATTGTCAGGTACCAAAGGCTCGCAAAATGTTTGGTGCGTCTTATTTTTAAGCCTCAAGCTTACAAAGAAATCGGAATCATCATCGTTGTCATCTATTTTTTCTAAAATTTTTGCCACGTAATAGACAAAGGTTTTCTTCAATGGAAATAAGACTAGCACGAATTCATTTTCCTTTGGATCTCGAGGTATTGGTTCAAAGTTCCCATCCAGTACTACTTCCCCCACATTCTATAGCCTTCTTCATGTCATCTGCGGAATGGCCTCCTTTCTTTCGTTCTGGTTGCTTACTACGCCCCATCTAAAAAATAAATTAAATCAAAATTGAAAAAAGCAGCAAACAAATAAAGCTTTACAAATAATTGGGGTATGGTACACAATTAATCTCATGCGGTACACAATTAACCATAGTTAGTACACAGTTAACCATGGTTAACTGTAGAACGTACCGTTTTGGTTAATTGTAGACCACCCCACTCCCGAAGCCGTTACGCAAACCTCATTTTTAAATGAGCGTCACTACGCACACAAGTACTTTACCAGATGGAACATGTTTAGTTAGTCTACACAACGAACATATAAGCATCTATGTGATGCTAAGCTAAAACGAGTAAAGAGAAAAAGTACTCAAGTTATTTTTTCACGTGTCTTCATTAAAAAAACACAAAATCGTTCTTCACACAACCGGCGGCTAGCTCGCGGCAAACTGGGGACGGGGGAGAGGGGCTATTCCGTCATTCATCGCGCGGCGCTGCACGAAGTGGCAACATCGCGTTTGCAAATTATAGCGATGGTTAACTGTGTCCACATGGTTAACTGTTGAACAGGAGACCCTAAGGTTGCCAGAGCTCAACGAGGATGTGGAGTGTTAGGGTCGGCAACGCGCATGTAAGTCCTCTGGAGTTGCAGGCGTCCATAGGGTACGGATACTGTTTATCATCAGGCGGCCGTATGCTTATTTGCCACCGATGTAGTATTAACATAATAAATAAGTAATCAATATGTAAACAGACTCCAAAGGGAAAGTCAGCTACACTTACAAATATACCACACTTGCCCATATTGACGTTAGTGAAATTAAGTTTTTGGTAAACATTTCATTTCTAGTACATGCTTTTATCGCTGACTGTACTTTTCTTTCCACAGCCAACTAATACTCACGGAGACAATTCTAACAACCCCAAACACAATTCGTTTGCGTTTTTTTTATCACAGAGTTCCCATGGCCACCTCCTATTTCCATCATCAGATCAGCTCCATGTAATATTGCATTGTCATCCAATTATGAATGCAAAATTTCTAACGGAAATCGGGAAATGGGTCAAATCCTAGGTTCTAAAATTTGACGCATGAGGTCCCAGCGCGCACAAGTTTTTTTTTTCAGAAATCGAGAAACATCTGGTTGATGTAACTGGTGACCGAAGAGCTAGCGGCTTCCTCGCACAACGTATCAGCATTGCGATACAACGAGCAAATGCCGTCAGCATCCTTGGTACCATGGCTCAAGGACCTATTTCAGATTTAAGCTAGTTATAGTAATCCTCTGTATATATCCACGATGTATATTGTAATTGTAAATACAATATACCTACATGTTAAAAGGCCAAGTTGAATAAATGTTTGTAAAAACGATTTTTACTTGGACACAAGCCTCAACCAGTGATTGCGACCTTCTCTATACCGTCGGTCTATGCTACCCGCTCTGCATTATTGTTGTGTATTTATGCTAACTACTGAGACTCACCTGTAGGGCTAAGATGGTCGACTCTTTATCATTTGTCACCACGCCTGTCACGTTCTAACAAGTATATAAGTGCGAAAGTGACGGGCATAGTGACAAGCAATAAAAATGGAACCATGCTGCCACTCCTGGTTATTATGTGCCACATGACTAATTAAACAAAAAATTACATTACTTTCACGTTGACCGCTATTTTTACTTTTATTTCCGTTACGACACACTGCATGAAATTAATTTCAATCCCGCTAAATCTAAAGATATCTCCATAATTGCCATAAAATTCATCTCCCAATTAAAAATATCTCGAAAACGTTAACATTTTCCCAAATTAACAGCGACAGGTATCGCCCCGAACAGCTTGGCAATTTCAAAATCGCCAGATTCCAATCAAAGTGACTTTTATTGGATTAAGTGTATAACTCAGACGTAATTCCGATCGACGGGGGCACCGTATTTGCATAATCGAGAAATTGATTGAAGCGTATTCGCAGTCCCAGGCGAGAAAAGAGTCCATGTTAACGGAGATGCCCCAATGAAGAGACGGGCATTATTCGAATAATTTTTGGCGAATTGTTTTAAATAAATAAATAAATATTAGAGGACATTATTACACAAATTGGCTATGTCCCACAGTAAGCTCAATAAGGCTTGTGTTGAGGGTAGATAGACAACGATTTATATAATATATAAATATTTTATAAATACTTAAATATATAAAAAAACACCCATGACTCAGGAACAAATATCCATGCTCATCACACAAATAAATGCCCTTACCAGGGTTTGAACCCGGGACCATCGGCAGGGTCACTACCCACGAGGCCAGACCGGTCGTCAAATTGTATTGCAGTGTATCATAGTCTTTTTATTAAACGTGAAACTTCTATGAAATTATGACGTTTACTTATCACTTGCACCGTCTGGGCTATCAAAATCTCCGTCAACTATCTTGGACTTACTCTATTAAAAAAAACCGGACAAGTGCGAGTCGGACTCGCCTACCGAGAGTTCCATACTTTTTAGTATTTGTTGTTATAGCGGCAACAGAAATACATTATCTATGAAAATTTCAACTGTCTAGCTATCACGGTTCATGAGATACAGCCTGGTGACAGACGGACGGACGGACAGCGGAGTCTTAGTAATAGGGTCCCGTTTTACCCTTTGGGTACGGAACCTTAAAAACGAATGAAAAAAAAAAATTAATGTCGTCTTTTTGGCTTTTTGATACGTGCAATAAAAAGGTACATAAATATCTAAGAGCAGATTAATAGGCATAGTACATGGCAGTACCTAGTACAGTCACGTACTTTAATTGTTGAGGCATTTAGGGTTCAAGTTAATTTGATTATCAATACTTACGGTATGAAATGTCCAATGTAAAGTAAACCTTAAGTACCCTACCCTTAGAGCGGTTTCGCACTAGGTCCGATCCGAATCCGATCCGACCCTGTGAAAATATTGGTCCGTTGTAGCCGTAGAACAATTTCTATGGTAAGTTACGCACTGGATCCAAAAGAAATCGGATGACGGAGATCACCATAGAAATAGTTCTACGGCTACTACGTACCATATTTTCACGGGTTCGGATCGGATTCAGATCGGACGTAGTGCGAAACTGCTCTTAAAGTCCGAGACTATACGTAAGCAAGATATTTTACAAAAAACTACTTAACTTAAACCGTACTTAATCGAAGATCTCCAAAACCACGGGTCAATGCCGTCCTCGAAATGTAGCCAATTTTGAAAATTGAATTTCGTTATAATAATGTCTAAAAACCGAAAAAAATCAAAATCAGTCTCCTACATTATCCCCATCTCTGCCTAACGGCAGGGCTCAGTTCGCCTGTTGCGTCGTCCCATCTCACTTTAAAATTAACTGCACGGACAGCTCGTCAAAGATCCGACGTCTTTTTGTCGCAGATTTAAAACGAATCCACTCTAAGCCGCTTTTTGTATCTCAAATGGATTGTATACACTCTTCAAACGAATAAAATTTACGCTAGCTAAACGTAACCATTAATAAGAATGTAGACGACCGCCTTCTCCATATAGTTAATTGTAGTCTGGATTTTTCGCTTTAGAAAATATTGTTCGAGAATTTTTATCTTAATTATATTTAGCTATGACTTTTCGTTTGAGTTCTTTGATTTATTTTCATTATTGACATGAGTTAGGAGCGAAAACCAAATTGCGAACAATTTTTTTGGAAGATCCTCTTCTAATATAATATATTAAAAATGAAATAAAGACAAACTAAGGGTCAGAAAATTATGCAACATTAGTTTATGTGACTGCTACAGCTAATAAAAGGCATACAAGTGTGAGTTTAAGAAAGGAACGATATGTTTCTTAAAAGGATCACACAAGTGTTTTAATGCCTAATTATGTAACTACACTATTTTATCTACAGTTACATAAACTATTTTATCTACACACGTCTTATAAACTTTCTATGATATATTCACTAACCTCATAGTTGTCTCTGGCGGACCTGGCGGATATGAGGTGGCGTCTCCGAAATATCTTTTTCACTCATTTGATACAAAGATGTTGCTTTATTTAGTTTAAAAACAAATTAAAAGATAAACTGTACGTCAAATGGCAAAAAAGGAAATCTTTGTCACGCATGTCACTCATCTGTAGTTTTTTTTATTTTTATTTATAGACAGACAGAGGTCAAATCATTGTTTTTTTTCAGAGAGGTTCGGAATGTGAATGTCATTGATTGTTGATTTTGATACAATAATGAAGTAATTACAATTCCACAGATATGACATTAGTTGTAACAAAACAGTTTATCGTAGTTACTAGGCTATTATTTAGGGACGCATGGGCATCATAGAGAGTTTATGATATGTGCGTAAAAAAACAACGGGTTGCACTCCGAGAGTGCCGGCAGAAGTGAAAACTTGAATATTAACGTTGTGCATTTTTGATATTTTGGAGAAATTGAGTAGCAGTTTTATAAAAAGAGATAATTCTCTATTATACCTACGTAAATAAATCTGAGTGTGGAAGATATTTTGAAATGCGAATTTTAGTGTTAATATAATATAACATAATATACAGAGTAATTCATATGACGTGAGCAGGACTACAGCCTACACAATCAGTAAATGTTAATGAATCGTTCACCGTCATATTAAGTAACATAATCACGCTTCTTTTCTGTTATTTAACTTTTTGGTAAGGAAAAATTTGAGTATCTACAATCATGAACACAATACAACACAACACACCAAGATACAATACAACACAATTAACAAAGATTAAACCTCTTTAAACGTTATGGCAGCACTTTGATTATGAAGAAAATAAAATGTCACACTTGAATGAAATACGATTTTTCAAAAGTAACCAGGCTTCGATGACATTCAATTTGCACGTCACCATGATGTCACGTGTCTGTCTTACGAATTTTCATTCTGACGGTCACGTGACCCTAACGCGAGTTTAACATTTTTTCCCCATCACAAAAAGTGCACAGCGCCTTTAAAGAAGTTATCACTTCAAAATTTTATTTAATTATTTAGATTTATTTATTTCATAATATTCAAGTAAGAAAATTATTTAATTATATAAAATGTCAAGCAATACACAACTTATTGAATAAACCATAATGATCATAATACTTACCTACAGAAATTTATATAGAAACTAAGTTTGTATTGAAAAGCCACCCACGTTCTTCTTAAAGCCATCCACTTCTGAATATGTTAGTATGGAGTTGAAAAACTAATTTGCGAACTCAGAACCGTTTTAGTACTAATTAATTATGCTACTTTGATAAGTTGATGGCCGTTCCGTTTATTGATTTAGGTTAACTTTGATGTGATACTCGACCGGCTCAAGTTTTCTCCAGTTAATTGAAATTTGATAATTGATTTAAAGAATTCTCCTTGACACGAATTTCAGAAATGGCCTCGATTGTACCCCGAATCTAATTTGAGAGGCCAATTGGCATAACAAGTTCTGTATCATCAATTTGATATGGTTTTGGTCTTAATTTGATATGACCTTGAGTCAGCGTACGCCGCTGCGCCAGTCAGTGTGTCCCACTAACGCTGATTCGTTCTCTACTTCTTTCTCGCGTTGTCCCGGCATTTTTGCCACGGCTCATGGGAGCCTGGGGTCCGCTTAACAACTAATCCCCAGAATTGGCGTAGGTTTTACGAAGACGACTGCCATCTGACCTTTCAACCCAGAGAGTAAACTAGGCCTTATTGAGATTAGTCCGGTTGCCTCACGATGTATTCCTTCACCGAAAAACGACTGGTAAATATCAAATGATATTTCGTACATTAGTTCCTAAAACTCATTGGTACGACCCGGGGTTTGAACCCGCGACCTCCGGATTGAAAGTCGCACATTCTTACCGCTAGGCCACCAGCGCTTCGCTGACTGGTGCTTACTAAATACAATTAGGAATTATAAGTCTACGGACTTATCGGTGTGCGTGAAATGCCTGGTGACACGACATCGTATCAAAATAAGACGAAAACATTAATAAGTTCTAAGACCAGAATCGGCCTCTGAGACTCAATCAGGGGTTGTTTCGAGTGAATACTTCATTTTGTCTGGAGCGTTTTGTTGTTTTTCAAACGCCAATTCTATATAAAGAGGAAGGTTATTTGCCGAGCGTCGCGCGAGCCGAAGTGCCGATCTCTCCTAATAGATGGGACTGAGACTTGCGCTCGCTGCGTTTGCACTTCCATAAGTAGGTATGAAAGTTCTACGTTCATATTTATCGGATCTGACTGAATATCCGAAATGATTGAAATATAATTAAAAATATGTCGTTGTTAAAATACACGTTTTGGTATATAAACAGCACAAAATGTGTACGAGTATATGGTATTTGCCGCTCCGCTCTCTGCGACAGATTATGCTGTCGGTACGTGATTAGCAAAGATACAATGATTGAGTAACATGCGTAAAATCTATACAGCTCAATACATTTTACGGTAACTCTGATTATCAAAAGTTTACGTTTCACAATTCAGTGGTCGCAAAACATATGGCGCAGTACAGCGCCATCTGTTTTGGGTGTCATAACAAGGAACACGTTTTCTTCTTAGACTTTAGTAGAGAGGTAAAGTCTAAGAATTTATTACAATTAATTATTTTGGTGATAAACGAAATGTTAATTAGTAAAGGTACCATTCGGATTCAGACTACCTACACCAGCGATACTGTTATGCAGTGCGATATAACTGCCAATAGCCTTGTTGTCACAAATATCAAAATCTATGGTTATGCCCGGATTTTTGACATTTATGGCAGCAATGTCGATCGCAGTGCAGCAGCAACATTTGGGTTGTCTGAAACCAAACGGTACCTTTATGTGTCTCGCGGTACAAGCGTTAAGCGAACGCAAAGCAAAAAATTTAAAACATATAGTTCATAACATAATGCTGTATCTAAAAGGTAGTCTATGACAGGGGGCAAGCCAATACGCCAAACGGTGACTCGCAGTTTTCATTTAACGAATAACTGAGAACGCTCGTTGAAGACTTTTCGAGATCTGACAATTATTGGCACTTGGCTACTTGGCTGATTTAGCATTATTAAATTTGTGGTATAGCTTTGCGGTGCGCTGGTGGCCTAGCGGTAAGACCGTGCGACTTGCAATCCGGAGGTCGCGGGTTCAAACCCAGCTCGTTCCAATGAGTTTATCGGAACTTATGTAAGAAATATCATTTGATATTTACCAGTCGCTTTTCGTTGAAGGAAAACATCGTGAGGAAACCGGACTAATGCATGTAACTCCTCTGGAGTTGCAGGCGTACATAGGCTACGGATACTGCTTACCATCAGGCGGGCCGTATGCTTGTTTGCCACTGAGGTAGAAAAAAATCCCAACCAGGCCTAGTTTACCCTCTGGGTTGGAAGGTCAGATGGCAGTCGCTTTCGAAAAAAACTAGTGCCTACGCCAAATCTTGGGATTAGTTGTCAAGCGGATCCCAGGTTTCCATGAGCCGTGGCAAAATTCCGGGACAACGCAAGGAAGAAGAAATTTGTGGTATAGCTTTACGGGGATGAACTTTGGATAAGCTAAATTAAGCCTTATGTCAATGTCTAAAAAAGTGATATGTGCATGATTTTTCTACATTACTTGTGATGTACAGTCAGCATCAAAAGTAGCGGATCAAATAACGCTTCATAAGTATCTACCATTCTGTAACGGCTTAACAAAAAGTGATGTCTTTAATATAGAACAACTCAGACTGTAAAAGATATACTTTCGAATGTGAATTTTAGAAATTTATCTATGTTTGGAAAAGCTATCTGAGATGTCAGATACTTTTGGCGCGTTGTTTCATCCGCTACTATTGATGCTGACTGTACATCGTGCCTTGCTTGGAAATTGGAACAAACTTTGAAAAATTAATTGTTGAGCCATCTAGAGCACACTTTATATTGGAGATGTCATAGAATAGAATAGAATCATTTATTGCATGTCACAAACCAGTTGTAAACGTGGTACATATTATGTGGTTAGTTCAAGTGACGCCCTGTAAGGACACAGCAACATTAATACTACAGATAACTCAAAACTAAACAACTTTAAACAATTTACATAGATATTATAAAAATATTTTAATCATAATTTTCGTTTAAGTAATCTTTCACACTGTAAAAGCACTTACTAATAAGGAAGTTTTTTTTTAATTTATTTTGAAATAATTTAGGCTTTTCTAAGTTTTTTAGCGAATTCGGAAGGTGATTATAATTTTTATGCAAATAAAATTAGGGATAAATGTAACAAGCTTTAATGAGGAGGAAGGCAATTCCAATTTGTTTAAATTTCGGTTGTTTCTTCTATTATACGACGACGACGTACGACGACCGGTCTGGCCTAGTGGGTAGTGACCCTGCCTATGAAGCCGATGGTCCCGGGTTCAAATCCTGGTAAGGGCATTTATTCGTGTGATTGAGCATGGATATTTGTTACTGAGTCATGGGTGTTTTCTATGTATTTAAGTATTTATAATTATTTATATAATTATTATATATATCGTTGTCTAAGTACCCTCAACACAAGCCTTATTGAGCTTACTGTGGGACTTAGTCAATTTGTGTAATAATGTCCTATAATATTTATTATTTATTATTATTTATTATCTATTAGTGGCGAATAAATTTTGGTATGTTTTCTCACAAATTTGCTTGTTTCATATATGTACATCGAAGCAAGGGCGAGTATCTGGTGTTTAATAAAATAAGGTCTACAGGAATCTAGTTGATCAATATTCGCTAGTATTCTGATACATTTAGTTGTGACAACCAAATCAGCGTGAACCGTAGATAGGTCAACAATTAAAGTTCGGAACCGTACGTAGATACATACGTTTTAATTCAAACGCAAAGCTATCACGTCAATTATAATTTACAGACGCCAATGTTCAATACCAACTAAACCGCCGTTTTGTATTTTCAAATATAGAATTGGCAAAGTTCACAAATGAAAACGTTTCCATTGTCATAACGGCAAAATGAAACCGTTATATTTTTGTCATGTCCGTCTATCCGTATGTCACAGCCATTTAATTTGAAAACTATATGCAATATTTGAATTAAATTTGGAACGTATTTAGGTGTTTTGTGAGCGGTTATTTAATTTATAGCTTCATTATGGGTAAACTCCAATAATCTAACTTAATCGGTTGAGCCATTAGCCATTAATCAGATTTTCCAAATTACTTTTCATTTCATTGATTATTAAATGCAAATATTGTTTTCTTTGTTGTTGTGGATATTTTATTACATTATTATGTAAGCGGTGGTGGCCGAGTGGATATGACGTCCGACTTTCAATCCGGAGGTCGTGGGTTCAAATCCTGGCTCGTACCAATGAGTTTTTCGGAACTTATGTACGAAATATCATTTGATATTTACCACTTGCTTTTCGGTGAAGGAAAACATCGTGAGGAAACCTGCATGCATCTGCGAAGAAATTCAAAGGTGTATGTGAAGTCCCCAATCCGCATTGGGCTAGCGTGGGGACTATAGCCCGAGCCCTCTCGCGCATGAGAGGAGGCCTGTGCCCAGCAGTGGGACGTATATAGGCTAAATTATTATTATATTATTATTATGTATAAATTGCATATACAGATGTCAATAACAATGAAACGATGATCAAGTTTTGCCTCTTGTCACAGTTGCAATGGTTAAATTCGTCATTGATTATTATTAAAATTTAGGAAAGTCGTATAGATTTTTCACATTTTTCACAAAGCGCTGATGGCTTAGCGGTAAGAGCGTGCGACTTGCAATCCGGAGGTCGCGGGTTCAAATCCGGACTCGTACCAATGAGTTTTTCGGAACTTATGTACGAAATATCATTTGATATTTACCAGTCGCTTTTCGGTGAAGGAAAACATCGTGAGGAAACCGGACTAATCCCAACCAGGCCTAGTTTACCCTCTGGGTTGGAAGGTCAGATGGCAGTCGCTTTCGTAAAAACTAGTGCCTACGCCAAATCTTGGGATTAGTTGTCAAGCGGACCCCAGGCTCCCATGAGCCGTGGCAATATGCCGGGACAACGCGAGGAAGAAGAGTATAGATTTTTCACATCGTATGTGTGAAGGTGTGGTACTCACAAATATGCGTGTCCCGACTTGCACTTGGCCGGTATAATACAATAAACCTGACCCGATTCACGAGCTCTGCTGCGCCATTAATTAGGTCCGCGAATCGTGTCGAGCTCGAATGTAAATTAACGTATCAAAATGAAATTAAAATCATATTGATTGCATGCGCTTTGCTTACACTAAAGTCGCAATCACATGTGAGATAACGCGATAAAGCAAGTTTAAATTGATATTATTCAGTTTTATGAATAACGCCCTTAAGCATGTTGGCGGCTTTCAACTAGTTTACCTCCAGTCGGCGCTGTGAAATAGTTTGACCAACCGAAAAAATAATACCTGTTGTAGTTTCCCGCGAAATAATAAACCAAGTTGCTTCGCTTTGAAGTTGTTTCGAACGGAGTAAATTGAAATATAATTAAATGGCTATATAACGCAGGTAACCGGCACTTGTTACTGTCAACACAAATCCAAATTAAACCCATTGACATTTGGAATTAGATCCCCGAAACCGCGCCAGTGCCCCAGGACTGCGAGAACTAATTCAATTTGCTCAGAGCGGAACTAAGGATGCTTTAGCGTTCGATCCCGGCTTAACAAAAGCACATAGCGGTTTACAAACAAGCAAACAAAGGACCAGCCGAAAGGAGCCTGCGGGCGACAAATATCGACGGCGTATTGTTTCACGTACAATACAGTCATGTAATACGTGTTAAATTGGTATTCTTAGTACACACTTACGGCCCGATTCGAAGAATGATTAAGACACGGTTAAGATTTTGGAATGATCTTTAAAAGATCGATAACTAAACGTCACGTCAAAATTGACGTTTATTTCGATTCCGCTGTGATCCCAATAAGATCTATCAACGATATTTCTAACGTCAAAGTGACATTGGTTACCCGAATCGAGCTGCTTCTGTCAAAATAACGCCATGCACACGATATCTAAATGAGAACTTATCTAAACCAGAACTTGTCGTTCTCGTATTTTACTCTTCGAATTGGGCCGTTAACCTAGTACATATACACAAATGGGGCTGTCGAGAACGAGAACGTCGCTTGCGAAATACCATTCTATACCCTGCTACCTTAAGGTTGTCTGGAAGAGATATGTTACAGCGATAAGTCCATCTATTGCTTTATTTACATTGTAACCCCCTAATTTATAAAACTGCGAGACTGAATTAGTTAAGTTATATTTTATCCCTTTCTTACAAAAACGTCAGCCAAAATGACAGATAAAGACCAACCATTTATAGCTAATTCAGGCTTGTAATGCTGTTGTGAAAAACGCCATTAATCCATTTTTGAATTTAATTTCTTTTGTGGCGTAAAATAGTATATTTACTTACTTATGGAAATACTGAGTAACCGATATTTTGTCTGGTAATATTTCAAAATTTGACTAACTCATTGCCATAATATACTTGAGCTTTACGCATTCGATTGAGGTAGCTACCATGCAGAACAAAATCGTTTGTAAGCGATATTCCTGTGTAATGTTCCAGATACAAACAACAATACAATGTGAATTTCTCCGAATCCTAACTTCCTTCAAGACCTAAACAAGCATACCTATTGAAAACGTATTCCGAATTCCGAGAAAGTTAAGTTTATCTTATTCCTACACAGAATCATGAGCACTATACAGTAGGTTGATTCTTCTACTAAAATATTATTGATATTTAAATACTTTCATAACTCGGAAGCTAATAAATGCAAAAAATAACCAATAGAATCATGATTTTAAGTAAGAATTCAAATCGAAATCTGTGATTTAATTTCCGAAAACACTCCAAATATAATTTCCTGATAATGTACCTATTGAATTTCGGAACCTTTATCTTTTTGTGAATGCATTTTATTTTGACATGTAAAATACTTATAATTTATAATGTACATTTCCAATAAGAAATAAATGAATCTAATCTAATCTTATACAGCTGGTGCACTTAGAAATAGTAGATTTCATGGTGCTCCTGATTCAAAGAAGAAATAACCTGATTTAAAATATATTCTGAAAACACTCAAAACATATTTCATAAAAACGTACTCTTTGTAAAATTCATGAAAACAGTCCGAACTATCATGGTCGGCTAGAGCGGGAATCCACGCAGCGTCGAGCATGATAGCATCCAAGCGTAACGAAGCAAGTGCACGCATTGTACCGCGCCACTGGTTTATACATTTTAGGATTCCTGTTTCTCTCCGACATTTGCATCGGGAAAGCCAGTTTATGTTATCTTTTGACTCCCATGTAGATTACGAGTCAACCTATTTCGTTCATTTACCATAGTCATATTTAGCTCGGGTGCCGGTAACGTGAGCTAAGCATGTTTGTCTGATATTAATCAGGAGTCCATGTTAATGACACGCTACTACTTTAATCGTGGACGTTTATTTTAGGAGTAAGCTTGTTTACTGGTGAAGGGAAATATGTTGTAAAGGATTAATATGGTACCTATTATTTATTCATGTTAGTCGGAATGTTGAAGTATTAATTTTCGTTAGTAATTACACACACTTTGTAAATTCCGACTACGCTAAGTTTTTATGCCATGTTCTACGTCAAGTACGGCGCTCTTATGTGTTGTCACTCTTTTTTTTACTGGCTTTCTTTATATTTTTTGTATTAGGTAGTAAACAAGTCTCCACATCACCCTAATATATATTCGTATTTAATCTTGTTCTTTCTTCCACAGGGCGACCAGAACCAACAGTCCGATGGCTGGTCAACGGCGTACTAGTAGACGCCGAGTACGAACAAAACACCGGTGACGTCATTGAGAATCGCCTCATGTGGCCTGCGATACGGCGCGCTGACTACGCCGCTGTGTTCACTTGCCAAGCTGCTAATTCACAATTAGTCCCACCACGTGAAGTATCCCTAGTCCTGGATATGTTCCGTAAGTTGATCTTCCATCAAGCGTTCCTACCAACTAAAATGAGACTGATAAATTTATAATAGGTTTGACAACGTGCTCTGCTGGTAGACATTGAGTGATAATTTAAAACTGACTCGTAGCGCGCAATACGAGGCGCTCGGACGACCATGGTCATGGTGGTCAGGTATACCAGCCAATCAACAGCGACTTATTTATCAATTTTGTGTTAAAGTGTATCTGGTCCTGGATTTGTATGTAAATATTACAGATTACAGTTAACATGACCTATGGCTTATTATTAGATCCTTTGATAGTTGGCAATCTAGCGTGTTAATTTATATACGTGCGTGCGTAGCGTGACACTCAAATATTTTCAAGCTTTTCCAGAATGAAAATTATCATTATTGGTTTTAAATCCAGCTTGGTGTTTCTTCTTTTAATTTTAGTTCAACTTCTTATAATATGTAAATTTAAATCTAATTTTATGTTGCAGTGAGGCCACTAACGGTAGAAATACGGAGGCCTACAGAAATAGGCGAAGGAGGCACATTAACGGCCGAACGGCGGTATGAGGTGTCTTGCGAGTCCGCAGGGTCGAGGCCACCTGCCGTCATTACGTGGCACAAGGGAAAGCGGCTGCTAAAGCGGATCACGGTGAGTGATACAATTAAGTATATCCTAGAGGCCTAAACAATCTTAACTTTAATTATTATAAAGTAAAGACTTATTGAGCATATAAATTGTTACCGGCTTTTTTTAATAATGTTTATGCTTCGGCTACAAACAAAAGTCACCTTGTAATTATTTCATTTGTAACGCACCACAGAAACTATAAGAAGACTGTAATGGAAACTGGCGTAAACATCTCAAATCATGAAACTAAATAAAAACGCGGTCATGAAAATTATTAGCAATAAGTAACTTTCATAATTACGAGCTTTGATGTAGGTATGTAGGTTATATCTAAAATAGCCAGCATTTTCCTCGTTCCAACAAAGCTCGTATATTTTTAATATTGCGAGTAGATCCAAGAATCTTTAAATTGCCAAGCATCACAATAAACATTTCTAAAGGCGTGCAGAGGCCAGCCAATCGCCTAATGGCAGTCTTACGTATGTCAACTATTATTACAGTCGCATTGTAGCATTGAGATCCGAATTCAAAGCAGGCATTACCAGGGTTGAATGTATGTGTATTCAAACCATATTATGCTTTGAAAATGCAATTGTTGAGGAATTCAATACACTTAATTAGTTTGCTGCGGTGATGTTATTGTGAGTTGTAACATGACAAGAATTCTAACATTAGCTACTGTTTCTTTGTATTCGGTTATGACGTTTAATTTACTATGATAATACTATTGAGCAATGTAATTTTTCTTCTACTTAGGTACAACCTAGATTTTAGAAAGATATTTGTATCTGCATACAAATATTCATTATTATTTCTATAAAAAAACATGTCTTCGGAAATCACACCTCAAAAGCGTTGAGATAGCTATTAACTTTCTAAATCTATCCGCTTCAAGATCAAAGCGTTCTTAACGACGAGCCTCGCAAAAATACTTTAAAAGCGTAATCTCAGACGCAATTTAGTTTGGTTGGAGCGTGTAGGAAAAGGTCGACCGTACTAAGCTTCTAATCAATCCAAGATAATTCCCGGAGCCGCGTGCAATTTCAGCACTAATTGAAGCTCAACCTGTCAATACTTCCTCGTACCGCAAGTATAAGTACTTACGTCGAACTAGGTAATTCCATCAATTAAATAAGCCTTCGGACTTTTGTTATATAAATATCATCGTAAAATAATCGGAAGGCCATTCCCGTTTTATGAATTTGATATTGTTGTCACCTTGTCAAGACAAAGGCGTTAGCGAAATGCAATCAAGAGACGTCTCATAACGTATTTCGTTCGCACTTGCCCGATACATTTGAAAACCATATCAAGTTGTTAAAACAGAATTTTACTACGTAGGTTCTGAGCTCCGAGTGCCCAAACAAACGCGCTTCAGTGTATGAATATTTTATTGTGAAATAAAGTGATATTTCTGGCTTAGCGATGGCGGAGTCGCGCAAGGAGCGCGTTTATGCAAATACGCTAACTCTGTTGGACTAATAAAGCTAACCGTTTATGGGAAAGGTTTAACGCACAGTTTTAAATGGACTTTAAAAGAAAATGTTGTGGTGCAAGCAATGGTGCAATAAGAGAGGCGAGGAATTTTTGTATGCTTCTTCAAGATTTTGTGCTGCATCGATCGATCGATATTTGACTTTTTAGTGAACGAATATATTGGTCAATATATTTTTAAAACGAACAGCGATACATAATAATCTCCAAATCTACCAAAAATCTATGACTATAACAAAAATCTTAACCTGAATTAAACGAAATCCTAATCTAACTAACAAACACGGGAACTATTCACAAAATACGCCCCGCGACCTCCAGATGCAAAGAAGCCCATCAAACTCGCCACGATACCACGTTGAACAGCGATGGATAACCTTTGCATAAGGATTGACTTGGAGCGAGGATCTATTGTCAATTCAATCATATTTGTCAATTATTCGATTTAAACATTTATAAATACTGTGCGTTAGGTAAATTTTCTTACTTGTTTATTACTTATACAATGCCGTCTTCATTTCTTCTAAATGCATCCCTTTCTTTAAAGTTTCTTTGCACGATCAGTCAGTTAAAAATAGGTCCAATCGAATAGAGCAACGTCCTTAGGAGTCATTGGCTTTTCACTAATGGATGCTATTCTTGGGATTGTCGAAGTTAAATTCTTGAATGTCCATGGAATTAACAGTTTCATGCATATTCTGTTATTATAAAATGCAATTTACGTTTTTATGTTAACAAATTAAAACTATTCATATTAAATGTGTCAACGCTATTTGCACGCAACTGTTTGTGTAAAATTTTCCTTGTAAAAGCTTAGGTATATAAAGGGAATTACTGCTTTGTTTGAACTTGTTACAGCTTAGTTATGTTAGAAGTTAGAAATGAATTAATTGTTTGACTGCACAAATTATACATCATTTTCTCGATTCGACAAATAAGGTTAACATGATTTTTCTATCATCGCATCGCCCTGGCGCACTTACCTACAATATGATTATTGACTTATCTTAAAAACGGACTAGTATGACTTTTATTCGTTTATTAATTCATGAACAAATTGGATTTTATCGCCATGATACTAAATTGAATGCCATTTTGCGCCACTATGTTGAAAATACAGGGATCAACTATATGAAGTGACGTTAACAAACTTGTATTCTGATATACCTAAATCCTGTACATTTGCATCATTATTCTATAGTAACCGGTAAGTTGTCAAGCAGTGATGACGTCACTACTCTCCATAAGTAAGATAATTTAAGTGAGGCAGGTACTTCTCAATGTGAACTGTAGATTAATTAGACTAAATACGATCATCTATTTGTAAAACTTGAAGAAAATGGCTGATATACAGTATGTATCTGAACGTAAATCAATCAATTAAGTCCATTAATGTTGGGGGAGCAATTTTATGTTTAGATACATACAGTTGTATGAACATAATCATAATTTCTGCGCCAAATACATGTATTTGCCGTAGACATTATGATTTGTACCTTATTGCAATTACGTTCATTCAATTTTAAATTAAAATATGGCTGGTTTTCAAACGGCTGTCAAATAGTCTACATTATGTATTTTTTCTTTGAATTTCCATTTCGGGATAAAACGGTTTCTACATACTTGATCGCTTCATTATAATATATTCTAGGTTTATATGTATCGCTTAAAAAAATGCACATCAAAAAAGGAAAACTTATAAACCTAGTTTTTCATTGTGTCATTAACGTACTAAAAATCATGGAAAATATTTAGAAGTGGAAAAACGTTTTCTCTTTTTGTAAGGACTACCACATGATACTTCTTTCTAAGGTAAACTAAGATTTTTAAAATATTCCAGTCGTTCTCCAGTAAACTTCTTCCAGTAAGGTGCTCCATTATACTTAAAAGTGAGGGCGTCAATTTTCGTTTGATCGCGTGCCTCAAGTATAATTAAAGCCTCTTTTCGCTCCGACATGCGGCGGTTCATGTTGTCTTTTTGTCGTTTTAAGAACAGCCGGCACAGCAATTTATGAAACAGTGTCTCAACATATTGACGAATATTTGCATCAGTTTAAACCTTCGCATCAAATGAAGCAAATGTTATGCGAATGTGCGCAGATCGTGTCCTGTCTCGTCGTCAACTCAACGGATGGGCAGTGCGCGCAAACTGTTTACAAGTAATGCATTTTGACCAGTAGACAGCATTTCTCAACAGTATAGCACCCCGTTCTACTTAAAATGACATGTTGCATGTACTAACAGTTTTTTTAAAATTAGGAATGATAATAACAACTACATATGCCCTAACATTCGTATTCGGACATAGTATGCTGGACTTTTGGATTCGCATTCGCATTCGCGAATGTGAAGAATGGGACATTCTTGACATACTGCAATAGGGACAGTTTTAGAGACGAGGTCGTTTCAAAAATCGCTAAATTGTATATATTTCTTGTCGAACTTAAGATCACTAGAAAAGATCTCTAACTTTGTAGACCAATATTTGGTCTTAATCGCCGGCAACAGTTAAATGAGGGTAGCACACGACCGATCGTTGTAGAGATCCTTAAAGAAGAGCTTTACACGAGCTAGAGTCGACTTGGGCCGTTATAAACTATCAGCCGGATTTGATCAATGCTTATAAGATGTCACAGCGATACGATACCGATCTGTCAGTGTTAAAAGTAACATTCCTACAGCCAAAAACGTAACAGTTGACACAGACAGATTGGTATCGTATCCCTGTGACATCTCATAAGCATTGCTCGAATACGTCCGTATGAAGATAATAGAATCACTAATAAGCGTCCGTTTAAAAGGAGGAAAAACTTTTGACTTTGAGTTAAGCTGACACTTGTTTACTACTATACCATATTGTGTTACTCACGCGTATTAAACAGCTGAAATTGAACTCTTTCGACACGAAAATTCCAAATAGTTCTGTATATTTCGTTGTTCAATCCTCTAGTGGCATACAAATCCACAATATAGGTAAAATATGGGATAAGCTTGTTTGTGATAAATGAGCATTGAGCATTGAGCACTCAGCGTGTTGAGTATTGAGCATTGAGCGCGGCTGAATGAGCGCTAATTGGCGGCTCGCGCTAATCTAGTTGCCTCCGATCGCAGCCCGCTATTGGTTTAGGCCAAAGCTTGGGTAAGATTTTGGCCACGAAACCAGTGGTCATGGAATACATTATTATAATTTTACACAAAGTATAAAATATTGCAATATTCTGCCTACTTTTCGTATCGGTTACCAGCCGAAATATTTTAAACTCGCTCTAAAAAAGTTTCATCAAGTAATTCTTCAGTATTCACTTGGTCAGGAGCAATGTAAAAACATATTATGTTAACGATCATGGGACATTTAAGAGAAAATTTGGAGAATTTTTGATACTTCACCGACATCTGTAAAATTTCTACAACTTATGCTTAAAAAGTTGAATGTCCAATTCGTCCTTTATGTTTTCTATGTATTTAATGAAAGCTACTGCAATGGGTTTCAATATTATTAATCAATTAAAACTATGGTTTTTTGCTCCAGTCATGGGATGTATGGCGCCATTAATTTTCAAAGTAACAAATATCAATGAAAAATTCAACTTAAGCAGCTCTTTAGCTCTTTTTTATGGTAAAATATTGCCAGCGATTAAAAACTGATGGTAAATACTTGTTTTACAGGATTTGTCTATACCATTCCATTACTGGTGCCTGTTCCATTATAGGGGTGTTTACTATAGCAAAATAGTTCATATTCATATTTATATTGTATTGTTATGTCTAGCAATTAGACTGTAGGTAAGAAATTATAATAATTTTGTTTGACTGCGGTGTTGCAGAGTTAAATAGTAAGGTATACTAATGAAGTAGCTTTGGTACGCAGATAAAATTCCGAAAATGCCTTATATATGTACTTTCTTTCATGCTCTCCTACGTAGGTATATTCTCGTTTATGTTAATCGCATGAAAATAGCTAGTCAATTTTGAAATTGCTTGAAAAAGCAAACCTCTCACGCAGCACATTTAAACTGCAAGGTTGAAATTTCAATTAATCCCTTGCTTATATCTGAAAAACTTAAAAAAAATAGTCTCCAATTGTACGAGCATCGAGGAGGAAGGAGGAAGATGTTTGCCTAATAACAAAGCCACAAGCAGTATATAGTTAGTTAGTTATTAGTAATAACCAAAGATTCATTGTGTTGAAATATTTGGTAAAGATGAAGATCAATAAATGCACCAATAATAATTATCAAAATCCCGCTATTAAAAATTGCCATAATAATCCCGCTATCCGCTTCACTACCCTCTTATTTCGCAGCCACAACGAAGCCGCCAACTTTTTCCCGAGTGTTTCCGTAAGACCCCGATATTAGATACGTGGTCGTTTTGTACCAAACTCATACAGATAGCCGTAATGCCAGCCGGCACGTGAAGGCATTATGATTTTATTCCACCTAATATTTTCCTTGTTCTCGAATCATTATAGCCACTTAGGAAGGCTCGTATCAAGGGTATCGAAGGTATTGTTTCTCGAGGGTCTGATATTGTGAGAGGTTTCATTGCTTGGCCAATAGAAATCTTCTTTAGCCTACGTCACCTTATATTAATTTTATTGATATTGATGTTTGACTGTTATTTTAACAAACTTTTATTTAATTGTATAATCGAGTGATAAATATTGTGTAATAAATTGTAATTGTTTACTATAAAAATAAACGTCAGTTAGTGTAATGTAGGTAATCATATAATCTTTGATAAATATGAGATGTGGGTATTCGGGTTGTTCGCAAATAAATGGCGTTAGAACGGACGTGCTGGTTTTATTACAGTGGCTTACGAGGTTGGGATCTATTCGGTATATACACACAGTGTTATTGCAAAATTTACGTAAAACAGAGTGCTTTAAGTGATACGTGTAAAAATAACAACATAAACAATGTCGATAGGGAAAATGAGCGAGTTCGACGTGACGGGCGGAACGTGGTCATCATATGTAGACCGTTTGGAAATGTTTTTTCTGGTAAACGCCATAAAAGAGGAATTAAAATTGCCGACTATGATTGCTGTGATGGGAAACGGGGCGTACGAGCTACTTGTGAACCTGGCAAGCCCCAAAAAGCCGTCGGAGGTCACTTACAAAGAAGCTGTGGATCTATTACGTCATCATTTACAACCAACGCCGTCCGTTTTGGCCGAACGATATCGTTTTAGACAACGTCGACAAAATAACGGCGAAAATATTGCCACTTACGTGGCGGAATTGAAGAAATTGGCCAGGGAATGCAAATTCGATGCTACCCTTAATGAAAACCTTCGCGACCAATTTGTATGTGGTCTGCGAAGTGACATCATACGTCAGCGGTTATTTGCGGAGGAAGATACGCTAACGTACACAAACGCGATAAGGATTGCGACGTCCTTGGAGGCAGCGGAAAGAGACGCGGCAGCGGTAGAACCATCGTCGGGCACCGGGTCGAGCGGTGCGGGGCCGACGGTATCAGCTGCGGTACATGCTCTAGCGCCAGGAGGGCCGCGCGGGAACCAGATGCGGGGTTCCCGGGCCACGGGCGGTTGGCGCGCCAGGAGCCTTGGTAGCATAGCGCGGGGAAGCGGGACAAGATCGCACGCCATAGCGGAGAACGGCGGACATGGCGCCGGCGGCGGCAGCGTGGCGGCCTACACTCCAGGCGGCAGAGGGCCCCACCAAGACTGCAAAGGCTGTGGTTCGACAGCTCACGACTACACCAATTGTCGTTTCCGAGATTATATCTGCAGTTTATGCCGTCGCAGGGGGCATTTGCGACGAGTGTGCTCGAGCCGTAGTGAGGGCGGCGGTCGCGGGGGAAGCGCCCCATCAGGAAGGCTGCATTATAGCCAAGCGGAGAGTTCGGATCGGGAGGAGTCAACCACCGAGGACTTTCACCATTTGTGTTTAAGTGACTACGGACCGGTGAGTGTACCTATCACTGTAGACTCTCATATCTTACTACAAATGGAGATAGATACGGGCTCGGCGATATCGTGTATTAGTAGCAAAACTTATAAGAAACTTTTAAGTCACTATCCTCTTGAAAATGGTTGGTTAACACTTAAGTTTTATAACGGGGCAAAGGTCAAGCCGATAGGCGTTATCAAGCCGAAAGTTAGTTATGATAAGCAAGAAAAATATTTAGAATTGTTTGTTATTGATGGAGGCACTACCTCACTGCTAGGGAGACAGTGGTTGGCCGAGTTAAATATTAAGATCCCCGAGTTCAGCAATTGTAACAATGTAAAGGTTGATGATCTAAAAATGTCTAATGAAATAAATAATTTACTTTGCAGATATAAAGAATTGTTTAGCGGCGGGCTCGGGCGGTACAATGGCGGGCAGGCAACGCTGCGGGTGCGCGAGGGGGCGGCGCCGGTGTTCCACCGCGCGCGGCCGCTGGCGTACGCGCTGCGCGAGCGGGTTGACGCCGAGCTGGACGCCATGCTGCGGGACGGCGTCATCGAGGCCGTGGACTGCTCCGACTGGGCCTCACCGCTGGTGCCGGTAAATAAAGCTGACGGTTCTTTGAGAATATGTGCCGACTATAAATCTACATTGAATCCGGTTTTGCTAATTGATCGATATCCCTTGCCTAAAATCGATGATTTAATGGTAAGCCTTAGCGGAGCGTGCTACTTTTCTAAAATAGATTTATCCCAAGCCTATAACCAGATCGAGCTGGATGATTCAAAAAAATATACCGTTATAAATACGCATCGCGGTCTATATAGGTATAATCGACTAGTATACGGGTTATCGTCCAGTCCGGGAATATTCCAACGTATAATGTGTAATTTGCTGAAAGGTATACCTAATGTGGAAATATTTTTGGATGACGTAATCATTGGGGGTAAAACTAAACAAGAACACTTAGCGGCCTTAGAAGCGGTGTTCAGCAGGATACATAAGGCCGGTTTAAAACTAAAAAGTAGCAAATGCGTATTTTTAGTAGACGAAGTTCAATATCTCGGGTACATAATAAGTAAGGATGGTATAAAAACCGACCCGGCCAAGGTCGAGGCTGTACTTCGGGTACCTAGACCAAGTAACGTCACGGAGCTCCGTTCCTTCTTAGGTATTATTAATTTCTATGGGAAATTTATTAAGAATATGAGTGTGAAGTTAGTCCCACTATATGAACTTCTTAAAAAGGAAAAACAATGGTTTTGGTCTTCAGAATGTGAACGATCTTTTAAAGAAATTAAGGCAATATTAGCCAGCGCGGAGGTACTCGCTCACTATGATCCTAAGAAACAGCTGTTTGTTACCTGTGACGCGAGCTCGCGCGGCGTGGCCGGCGTGCTGACGCAGCCGGGCCCGGACGGCCGCGAGCGGCCCGTTGCCTACGCTTCGCGCACTCTCAATGACGCCGAGCGGAACTATTCACAAATACATTGCGAGGCATTAGCTATCATATTTTGTATGAATAAATTTCACCAGTATTTGTATGGTCGGCATTTCACATTACGTACCGACCATAAACCGCTAGTGTCAATTTTCGGACCCAACACCGGTATACCGACTATGGTAGCTAGTCGGATGCAGCGATGGGCGATTATTTTATCGGCCTACTCGTTTGATATTGAATATGTGCGAACGGATAATAACGGCGCGGACGGTTTTTCGCGGTTACCCGTTAGTACCAAGAGCCAAGACAAATTATCGGCACCGGAACAAACTTATTTGCACTTTGTTCAACAAGCACTCTTGCTAGATTATAATGAAATTAAACGAGAGACGGCACGTGACCCATTGCTATCTAAGGTTTTAAGTTACATTAGGGATGGCTGGCCCGAATCATGTGAGATTTCGAATTTACAACCATACTTCAATAGGAAGAACGAGTTGTACGAGGAACTAGGGTGCGTCATGTGGGGTCCCAGGCTGGTGGTACCAGAAAAATGTAAAGATAAAATATTAACTATGATTCATGAGCCTCACATGGGAATCGTCAAATCAAAGGCGCTCGCTCGCAGTTATGTATGGTGGGCGGGGATCGACGAGGCCGTGGAGCGCGTGTGCCGCGCGTGCGCGGTGTGCGCGGCGCACGCGGACGCGCCAGCCAGGCACACGCCGCGCATGTGGACTTGGCCTCACCGACCCTGGTCGCGCCTCCATTTGGACTACATGGGCCCTATAGGGGGCAAAACGTATTTAGTCGTAGTGGATGCTATGTCTAAGTGGATAGAGGTCTTTAATGTCACTAATACCACAGCGGGAGGGTTAATAGATCGGCTGTGCGAATTGTTCAGTAGGTTCGGCATACCTAAACAAATAGTCAGTGATAACGGCAAGCAATTCACTTCAAAGGAACTCGATGATTTTACAAAATATTGTGGCATTGAACATATATTTACAGCTCCGTATCATCCGGCGTCAAACGGGTTAGCGGAAAATTCAGTTAGGACATTAAAGCGGGTGATCCGTAAGGCACTGCAAGAAAACCAGAACGTGGAGAGGGCATTATGGGCCTTTCTGATACATTACCGTAATGTAGAACACTCCACTACGGGCGAATCCCCGGCTACGCTTCTTTTAGGTAGACGTTTACGCACGCGTTTAGACACAATTAAACCGGACAGGGAGGGACACGTGCGGCGTGCGCAGCAGCGGCAGCAGGAGGCGGCGGGAGGAGTGAGTAGGAGTGTAGAGATGGAGGACGCGGTCTGGTATAGGAAGTACTTGAAGGGAGAAAAATGGTTTCCGGGTCGAATAGTAGATGTTCTAGGGCCGAGCAATTATAAAGTTTTAGGAGATGATGGTGAAACTGTACACAGGCATATCGATCAATTGCGGAAACGGTCAGTTAACGGTAGGCTATCTCTCGCAGCTACCACGACGGCAATAGAACCATCCGACACACTTGGCACAGATTCTCAAGGGCATCGCTCGGTATCGGCGGAGACACCGGTAACACCGGTGAGGGTTCGGGCGGAGACGTCGGCGGCCTCCGCGGACGAGTCGCGCGGCACGGCGCAGACCGCCAGCTCTGGCAGCGCCTCTCCGGCTTCACCGGAGTGGCAGTTTGCTTCTCCTCGTGCTTCTACACCTGCCCGGGCTCGCCCAATCCGTCAGTGTCGATTAAATAAACCTAATTATAAAATTTAGAATGTAAAAGCTGTTAAACCCTTTAACCGCCTATTACTAAATTATTATATACTAGTTTCGTTTACCTAATGTAACTTAATTTTTCGCAGTTGCAAGTTATCATGTTGGGCTCGTTCTGAGATGACATTCGTCCCCAGCTCAATAGACGGTGGTTAAAAGGTTCCCTAGAATATTAGTTCATATGTTTAGCGTAGAGGAGTGTAATGTAGGTAATCATATAATCTTTGATAAATATGAGATGTGGGTATTCGGGTTGTTCGCAAATAAATGGCGTTAGAACGGACGTGCTGGTTTTATTACAGTTAGTATTTTTAACGAAGAAATATAACATTATTGTTTGTTAAACATAAAAAAACTGATTATGGATTCGATGTTATATTTTGCTTAAATATTTGTAAAAAAAATGGAACTCTGCACACTTCCAGTGTACATATATACTTACTGTTTATAAATCTCATAAACGCATTGTTTTTTGATGTAATGTATTTTGTTTGTTTAGTCTTATTTATAATATCGCATTTTTTTCCTTGGTTTTTCAATTTAGGCATTGTAACGTGCCTACACTTAAAGATGTCGAAAACTACCACCAGTTCAGTTCCAGTTCAGTACCACACACCCCAGAAGATACCGGCGCAAGAATCTCGGAAACCTATCATTCTAGTCTGACTTTAGCTTACGATTGCAATTGCAAATATTCACGTTTGAGTTTTGCGACAGACCGAAGTCAAAGTTTGCCAATTGTATTTTCTATAAATATCTTTCAAAGTGCATTCTCTTTTAGAAGTCTGGGTGTCAATACATCAAAGTATATTTCAGAACAGACGTGATCCATTAGTGGCTTGCTGTGTCACTCACTAGATTTATTCAACGAGTGTAGGTGGGTTGAAAGCTTGGGCAAACTACTGTAATTGTATTTTTTATCACACTTGTTCGTTAAAGCTGGTATTAAGCACAAGTAGGCGATACGATCCGTAAACCCTAAATTTCGATCTAGGGCTGTAATGTACGTACGAAATTTGGGAGAAGTTTTATTTATATCCCTTTTTTTCTCACAAGTGTGATGAAAATCATTGCGTGTGCCACGGGCGGTACACGAATTACAAACTCACTTTCGACTCAATTCACACCCGTTCGTAAATTGTTTCTAAACAATGTACTAATATACAACCTCTAAAAAATAAACGTAATCAATCGTATATACCTTCTGTATAATATTACATTACATTACATTCTAAATGTATTACACGGATATATGTACACCCGTACATGACATGTAACCGGGCAAAATATACCAACCGCATTTAAATTTTCATTAAGGCGCTAATACAGTAAAGATTCAATTAGAAATCAATCTAATCGAAAACAATGTGTTACCTTTTACTAAAAATATTACCTTCCAATTTCCAGCGCTCTATCAGCAATTCGAATAAGACATTTGCAAGCATGCGGCGATGTTTATATTTATTTTCATTCACGAATAGCGTGCGTTAAAGTTTGTTTCTCAATAATAAATGGACGTAGTTAAAGGAAAAGGATCCAATCCACAAAAATACCAAAACATGAGTTAAGTATACCAGGCAGGCCTTTAATGTGTATATTTTCATTCAGCAAAAAAGCACTGAGCTCACATAGCGTTTTCATATTTTAATCGACATGGGATACCATCCCCCATGTATGAAAGATTAAAAATGATATTCACCAATAAGTATTCAATACTCTTGGTACCTTGTTGTAAAATTATGTTAGTGACAGGACTGGTTTATATAAATTTCAACAAGAAAAATCCAAACTGCTTGGAATGTTTTTGAGAAAATGCAATGAATACTTTTCGTCCTAAATATATATCAACAAAACCGATCCAACCCATTTGGATCGTTTTTGAGAAACTAATTTGACGATGTGTAAATAATTTAGCTAAACAACAAAAACGATTCAGCAAACTTGGATCACATTTATGGAATTCTTGTTAATCCAGCATTGGTGTATCAGTAAACAACAAAAACGATTCATGTTAAATATATTAACTTTAGGCTGACTTTTTAAATTTAAACAACTTTATACTCAACCTAAAAGGCAGTTTTACTGCTATGATAGGCTAATTTTGAATTTTTTACTATATATGTCGACTTGGATCGTAATTCATAAACAAACTAAATAGATGAGGAAAAATAACAGAAATCATTCAAACTGTTTGAATCATTTTTGCAGGTTTAAATTAACTTGTTCTTATATTCAGCGTCAAACATCAAAGTCGATTTAAGTTACTTGGATCTTTTTTGATAATTTACTCCAGGTATAGTTGCATAGTGGCAAATTAATCAACGGAAAAGATCCAGTTTACATAAATACGTTATAGGGATTTTTTATATTTAAAATGGCAATATAATGCTAAATTTTAATAACGATCCATGTTAATTATATTGTTCATAAAAAAAATTGCTTTTAGTATTAATTTCGTTTATACGTTGCTGGTATTAATAATGTTATAGTAATTATAATTTTGAAACTTTACCTATCATTTTTGTAACTAAAAAAACTGATTTTGCTATTGCGTCATGCTGTGCATTGTCGCGAAAGACAGGTCTGTGGATTTGTAACGACACAAATGGTGAGTAAAAGCTATTTTGGTTGAGTCCATCAAAACTTCTTCCGACTTATAAGATAAATTATTAAAGTTCTGTTCTAATATGTGTATGTTATTATTTAGCTGAGAATAGCGATCCTAAATTTTTTGCAAGGAATATAGGCATAAAAGTAAGTGGTATGGTTATAGTTATATATCTTTTAATCTACAATTACTTTGGTATTAACTATTAAATATTCATTTTCCATTAGTTGTACAAAAGATTAATATGTGATGAATTTGGTATGTTATGGGAAATATTGTTCAAAAATGGTATTTTGATTTATGTCCTAAATTTTTTTTTTATGTAAACGATTAGTGATGCGTTTCAGCGGGACTGGCGGGACCTTGCTCAGCACAGGGAGGATTGGAAAGCTATAGGGGAGGCCTTTGCCCAGCAGTGGGACACACAAATAGGCTAATAAAATAAAAAAAAACTATTAGTGATTATAAGAGGCTTTTATTATCGTTAAACAGAAGTGATCTCAATTTTGTTAATACTCAATACTTTGATAAGCTATTACATTGTTTTTTTAATATAGTTTTTTATCTTTTCTTGGTGATTTTCTCGCTTTTTTTCCAATTTATTGGGATGGATCCTTATTGCCTATTTAAAATGAAAAAGGTTACATGGAAAAAGTATTTTCTCAAAATGGATCCAACCCCACATTTAGTTAAATATCTCAAGAAATACGACATTAAACTAAATCGTTTATGTACAGAATCTTAAAACACGTCAAAACTCATGTTTCATCCAAATAAGTATTATGGGAAAAGTGAATCAGTAATGAGGAATACCATTTCTAACTTTAAACCTCCATAACTTTTGCTCATCTCGCTGTGGATTGAATCCTTTTCCTTTAACTACGTCCAAATAAGAATCGGAAAGGCATTGGAAAGTGTTGTAAGAAGTGTATATTATTCTGTTCAGCAATCATGGCGTTTGTAACAATGCCGAAATATTCGCAACTTATGGTAACAACATGGTAAATATCCCATGCTTAAAACATTGAGGGTAATTCCAACTTACATTGTGACATTAAAATGATATATCTAAATGATGTCTGTGGCGCGTACATGTCGCTCGTATTTATCCGTAGATACATGACGTTTTGGCACGAGCGAGACGCACGGGTGACTGACATAATTTAACTGCCTCAATGACGGGTTCTCTGTTTTTTGCTTTGAAGCCGCCCCAAATGGGGGTGTAGGAAACCCACGTTATCGGCTACGTACGTAGCGCATAGCTCATACTGCGTGGTAGTGAAAACTTTAAGTAGTAAATAGTAATAACACTAGTACATGCTACGTTTTAAGAAATCAGCTTAAGGTGGCTTTCCACGCTATTTTTCTATGGATGTATTGAATCATATTCATTGGTCTACAGAGCATAGGACTGGAAGAAACGGGTCCAACTAAGCTATGATTTAACATGATTGGTGGATATCAAACACATCCATAGCAACGTAGCGTAGCACATCCTCTGGTGGAAAGGCACCCTTAACCACCATTATTATTTTCAAAGTTACGCTACCTTTCAATTATACATAAAAGTCATAGATACAGCTTTTAATAGATTTACCAGGCTTTGTCCGAATTAACACCTTGTATCGGATGAAGTATATCCGTAAAAACAAAATCAAATTTCAACTCAAAATAGACAAAATTTAACAAATGATTCTCCCAGTATCAGAATTCAACATTCCCCAATTTCAAATTCTAGTCATAAAATGGAATAAAAGTTAACATGAATCGCTTGGTCAAGCTTATCCGATATCAGAACCAGAGCATCTACAAATTCCACATTCCGTCCGGGCCAGTCCGAAACCCGCGCAATACCTGTCAGCTACCTGGAGTCTTATTCTGAATTATGCATTTGATATGAATGATATGATATTGTAAACGCATTCAAATTAAATACTCTTTAATTTTTACAAAATATTATTCAGAGACATATCAAATCATTTTGCTCAATATATTTTTCCAAAGTCGTCCAGTCTTTTAAAGATTGCATATACTCGAGAAATTGGGTCTAAACTGCCGTGGCCGGGTACGGTAGAGGTCTAAAGCGTAAGCCGCTGTGAATGACATCCGCTGTGCTGTGTCCTACCTCTCATTCATAGTGCCCATACCTCTCTTTTGGACGTAGTTTAAGCACATACCCGGGTCCAGAAGTAATAGTTATTTGTTTGTTTAAACTTTATTGCACAAATTTACAAAAAGAGTACAAATGGCAGACTTAACGCCTTGAGGCATTCTCTACCAGTCAACCATTGGGCTAAACAGAAATAGTTAGTTTGGTGCAGGATTGTAAAGAGTTGATATGGAAATAGACACAAGTTGAGACTACTATGATACTATACTTACACAAATATATGTTTTAAATATATACATATTCAATATATATAAATAAACATATATAGGAAAGCTGCGAGTGCGGGTGCCCAAAGCAAACTGTTCGTCATATCATTTTGGAGTGCCCACTGACAAAATACGATGGCCCAGTGGAAGATTTTAAAAACATAACGAGTTCAGCCATTACTTACCTACTTGGAGAAATGTAGATTTAGATTATAAACTAATAGTTATTCAATGTACAGTGTAGTAGTAATTGCCATACGATAAATAAATAATAACATACATATATATAAGTAAGTAAGTAAATATTCTTTATTGTGCACCACAGTTACAAATAGACAGGAAATGAAAAAAACACGTAAAAGTTAGGTAACAACAGGCGGTCTTATCGCTAAGAAGCGATCTCTTCCAGACAACCTTTGGGTAGCAGGAAACTATGAACTTACAACATTGAACGGGTAGTGCCGATATACATATAATTCAACAAAATGAAGACGCAAATATATATATGTAATTATTTGTATTAAAAATGAAGTATTTGTTTCTGAATAAGGCCTCTGCAGTCTGCATCTCTGAAACTCGCATGTCAGGGGCTTAGTCTTGCATTGCATATCAAATAAAAGTTTTATAGTATCGATTCCCGATGTCCGCGCTGGCGCTACGCCAGCCTTCTTTCGAAGAGCATAATCGCTGGCGCAGTATTGACGGTTATTACCGGGGATTATGCTAATATAAAAATTACTGGGATACTCGGATTTAAACAACGTGTAGAAGCTATCGCCATAGAGAATTTACTTAAGAGGCTGTCAATACCTAATGCGCGCACACTGTCTATTTGTATCGGAGTAAATGAGATAGCACTGTCGCATGTTACTGGGCCTGGGCAAGGGAATAATAAGAAAAATATTGAAATAAAAAAAGTGGATTATTAGTGTAATATTTTACTCAATAGCGGTTTAGATATAAATGTTTTGAAATTGTGATTTTAATTGCAGACCCATAAGTCAAAACAATAAAGACATAAAACCGTTTAATTGTGATTTTAAGACCAATCTTTGCAATTATTTTCTATCGAGCCGTTTTCGTTCAATCATGTATCGAGTACAACCACGGTCTTTGAAATATAATTAATATGACTAAAAAAATAGTCTTTCTTAAAAAACTGTTTAAGTAACATCAATTTCAAGGACATTGGGTGTTGATAGCCTCTTAGTGTAACATTTGTTGAAAATAAGTGAGTTGCTATAACTATGCCTTGATAGCACCATATATAAACAGTCGGCGCGATTCGAATATTAAAACACGTTTAATATCTTGGAAAGATCTTTAAAAGATCGATACCTACGTTTAGTTATGTCAAAATTGACGTTTATTTCGATTCCGCTGTGATCCCAATAAGATCTATCTACGATATTTCTAACGTCAAAGTGACATTGGTTGCCCGAATCGAGTTGCTTCTGTCAATTATGCGACATACAAACGATATCTAAACCAGAACTTATCATTATCTTATCTCATTCTTCGAATCGGGCTAAGTGTCTTCGCAGTATCACCAAACATTAAGCGTTTTTATTATCACTAGCGAGGGATTTAAAAATTAATTAAACGAACAGTGGCCGTAACACGAGTTGACATTTGACATTTACGTTAGAGACTGCGTGAACTCGATAGCATTTCCTCTCTATCGCACTAATTGATCAGTGCGAGCGAGATGGACTATGATTGAATTCACGTTGTTGCTAACGTAAACATCAAGTGTCAACTGGTTGTAACCGTACGGTTTTATATTAATGATTTTGTCATTTACTTTAATATTACGCACTAGTGTTATCTGTTACTTTCTTGTATTGCATAACTATGAAATATAAAAACTATTCCCGTATCCAATACAAGTATCATATTTCTCTAAGCTAATAATACAGTTTAACTAACGTAGGTATTTATACTCAGTCGCGCGACATGTTTTGGCGAGCCTAAGTCTTGATTGCGAGGCTAAAAGTTTTCATGCGCAGTGCCATCTAGCGGGCAGTTTAATACCTAACATAATCTGCTTTTTACAATAAAATTAGTGAAAACTTGTTTTCACTGAGGCCTAAAGGATAATTAGTTATGACTAGTGAAAACTCGTTTTCACTGAGGACGGATTTTTGCGTTAACACATACATTTGTTTTTAATAGTTTTTACTAACTTTACGTGAATTACATATCAAATAAAATCTACTTACTATCGATTCCTGACGTCCACTGGCATTCTGCCAAAGTTCTTTCGCTGAGTATAATCGCTGGCGCACTTTCCACGGTTATTATCGAGGATTATTCAGTTTAGAACAATGGTTGCTCTATTAGCGCTTTTGTACTCTAGAGAATTTATTCCATTTTCAATTTAATTGTGGGTGATGTAGCTCGTTTGTTGTGAAATATTGAATAATTGATAGGGTATTGTGCGTATGTCAGCTCCACGCCAATCTGGTCCGAGTATTTATAGGAATATAACGGGCTGCATTCAACACTTAAAAATATAGTTCCAATCAATATAAATCCTGGAACTGGTTGCTTTTGATCATCATATATTATGAGTTATTACAAGCTTTTATTTACTTTCACTTGACCGTTGTCTGTTTGTAATCAAATCTTGCAAGTTAAATTTGACCCACTTCCCGGTTTCCGATTGAGCTGAAAATTTGCATACATATGTAAGTCGGGTGACAATGCAATATTATGGTACCATCGAGCTGATCTGATGATGTAGACAAGAGGTGGACATAGGAACTCTGTGATAAAACAACGCAACCTAATTGTGTTTGGGTTTTTAGAAGTGTCTCGATGAGTATTAGTTGCCTGTGGAAAAAAGTACAGGCAGCGATAAAAGCTTGTACCAAAATAGAAATTTTTGCCAAAACTTGGTTATGTTCTGTGTGTGTGTGTGTGTGTGTGTGTGTGTGTGTGTGTGTGTGTGTGTGTGTGTGTGGTTGTGTTGTGTGTGTCTTGGTTTCCTTTAAAATTCATTTGTAGTTTTACATGTATGTAAAATGTATAATTGTTGGTGCAATAAAGAATATTTACTTACTTACTTACTTATGTTATTTCTGGTGCTGATATAAAGGCTAGAAGTTTTTATGAATAGAATAAGTTGATAAAGTTTATTTTCAATGGATCGAATGTATGGAACCTATTGCATTAAAGCAATACAAAAGTCAAAAATGATATCTACTAAGTCAAAGTCTACTCACAAAACAGCATGCAATCTTGACGTCACTGTGGCTGAGAAGACGTCTTGAAGTAGTATGGTAAACAAGGAAATTACGATTTTGTTAGTGAAATATTGCGTTTATGTATATAGTTGCTATATACAATTGTAAGGAATCGAAAAAACTTATACTTTGAGGTTAAGGCGGATTCTAACAGACAAATTACTTGAGTGAGCGAGTCGTATGCGATAGCATATTATTGTATCGATTAACGTATCAATTTTACTAATAAGTTTTGGTTTCTTTGTTCATTAATATTTAAAAATATTAGTGGTAACACGTTATAAAAGAAAAAAAATCTAGTGCTAACCAACAATTATTTGTTACTGTTGCTACCGGCGGTGGGAACCTATAATTGGCTCTTTGTTATTTATATATATAACTATTGTGCAATTTATAGCTGTTGGTTTTCCGAACAATAAATAAATAAATAAATTGTTATATTTCTATTTATTTAACTGGATTTTGTTAAAAAATTCAACATGTGTCATCATCCCTATTATTATTCTCATGACAATAAAGTAGTGTTGATTATCTATACGTTAGGTAACAAACTTTATGTTTTTAATACTATCGTGATTGTTAGAATAAACTGACCAATTACAAGCCTTATTAGCCTGTAACAAGACTCACGAATGATCAGGTGGATACATTCAATTAATCGAGTAGTTAGTACTCAGTACAAATTTCACACGAAGGTAAGTCAGGCTACGGTAAACACAACACCCTTATACCCGTTTCCAAAGCAATCAAAACTTTCGTGCGTCCAGATGTTGTCATGCAGTCAATAATAGGAACAAAGACTAAAGTGAGGATTGTTCACAAGCAATAATTAATATTAAAATATTTTGTTAATGTAATAACCTGTAAGTGTAGTCGAGAGTAGGCCAGCACTATATGCGAGCAGAGTACAAGAAATAAAAAATCTGTCATGGGATACAAGAGTTCAAGTACTATTATATTTTTAAAATTGTAAACTGTTTCCTCATCAGCCATAAAATGTCAGTTTCAGACAGTTACGAAAACCTATTTTGTGAGAAGTCATCATTCATTATTATAATTTATATTTTCCCGTTTACCAACATTTCTCATTAGCCCCTTTTCCATCTCTTGTGCAAGATGTATTTATTTATAAGTGACCTTCAGCCTTTGAACCTCATCAACTAATAAAAGTAGTAAACGGTAGATGTATTTAACATATTATTAGTATACCTTACTGTCATTCTGACAACAAAGGTCTAACACAACTCCTTGGGTTGGTAATGGCGTTTTGCATGCTTGCATGAGAATTTAAAATATTCTCAGATATTGCAGCTTTATGCCGAGCATTTCACGCTTCATTGGTCTCAAAGCACACTGTATTTTATGCAGTGCTTGTTATGAGCAGCTATGTATGTTCCGGAAATATGATGACATAGAATGCACATTGACACAAATTTACATAAATCACTTTTCTGAAATCCGCTCTTTAACAGCCAACGCAAAAAGAGAGGTGTTACGTACGTTTGACGCCAATGTCTGTCTGTGTGTCTGCATGTCTGTCTGTAGCATCGTAGCTCTCAAACGGATGGACCGATTTCAATGCAGTTTTTTTATATGAAAGCGAGATTCCTTGCGGAAGAACCACCGCACCGCAAGAATAGTGTAATCAGAACGATGTAAGGCATTTTAGGCCTAAAATCTTTGCGTAGGTTTAATAGTTAGTAACTGCTACATAAACATGACACTTTGATACTTTTTCTTCACTCCGCTGGCAAACAAGTTCGATACGAATACACCCAGTCATTTTGCCAAATTCCCGTCAATAAGCTGTGATGTGTTTCAAGGAAATTTGATTTATATGGTTTCAGCAGCTGCCAAGAACAATCGTTCATTCGATCATTCCAGTTACGGAAGAATAGAATTATTTGAAATTTAAATATGAAAGCTACTAGCATGCCACTTCCACTCTTAAATCCATTATTAAATTTAGTAAAACAATGAATGATAAAGGTAGAATTTATTAGCTCTTTCTGCCTTTAGTCCAATGGCTCAGCTATGGCCTCATTTAATAAGGAAAATATGGATCATGACCAGAAATCTTTCTCTACAGTCAATAGAGATGAGATATTTTGAGAAAAGGATTGTAATCGGCTTATTCTGCTTGCACAGAATCAAAACAACAATAGCAACTTTTTAAGTCTTAGACAAAAAACTATATGAATCATTAATCAAGTGTTCTTGACCTACTTATTTTTTATTGTTATAATATTAGCACGTTTTACAAGCTAAACATAACGCAGTAGTGACATCTAATGTCAAAATGAACACAATATATAGAAACCAGTTGAAACTCCGCTGCATCAGCCCACAGTGCCTGCTCTGCAACATTGGCGCTTCGCCAGCATTCGGATAATTATCCCCTATTAATCTACGAGCCAAATCGCTGTCCAAAAGCAGTCCTTTAAAAAACCGACCGCGCCCGCGTCCGCCCCCGCTTCCACCTCTGAGACAATGCCTGATTTAAAATCATTCCCTAGCTACCAGCGTTGGATGAACTATTGAATAAAGAGTGGAACGTAGGAAATTACTGTCTATATACACTGTTTATATGGCGCAGGATATCGCTTTGTAGGATATGTTTTGCACTTGAGTGGGTTTTAATGTAAGTTTTCGTGAGAAATGAATATTCTAAAATATATGAAAGGATGTTGAATTCACCTTCCTGGTTTAGAAAATTTGTAACATTTTCTTCAGGTACCTACACTGTGTAGAAGTTGCTTAGTACGTATTTGTGCCGTATGTTCCACCGCGGCGTCAGAACCACTGAGCTGCTCGTAATATTGATGAATGAGCTGTCAATCGATTTGTTTTTGCTACCCGAAAGGCGACGTATCTCCTTTATTATTATTACTTACTATTATTATACATTAATATTACTCAAACTTAAATTGATTAATATGGTTCACTGAAATAACTATTTTAGATGCTAATCTTAGCAGTGAGAACCAGTGCCGTACCAGCCCAATGTCCCATCTGTCGAAGTTTATGTTCAAGAATATTTACTTATTTTTCATAAAATGATAGCCACGAACGGCTAGTGTCCTATTTTACTCTCTAATTTAAAAATTAATAAATATTATATGACATTATTACACAAATTGACTAAGTCCCACAGTAAGCTCAATAAGGCTTGTGTTGAGGGTACTTAGACAACCATATATATAATATATAAATATTTTTAAATACTTAAATACATAGAAAACACCCATGATTCAGGAACAAATATCCATGCTCATCACACGAATAAATGCCCTTATCAGGATTTGAACCCGGGACCTTCGGCTTCGTAGGCAGGGTCACTATCCACTAGGCCAAACTGGTCGTCAGATATTAATTTAATTTTGAGTTTTACTGATAAAATGATCTCTAATTTTGGTAATATTTAATAAGAATCCACTCAATTACTTTTTGAAAACCGCTCAGTAACTTTCCATCTTTTATTTCGTTTCGCTTGTATTTCAACAGTTTAGCACGACACAGTACACATAGTTACGCAAACAGCTGCATAAGCTAAGCTGCGATCAAAAGCCAGTATTTTGTATAAATCTTTTGAACTCAAAGCATAAGATGATCGGTCACCCGGTCCGAAAGTTAAAGTAGTTTGAGAGTTGCAACGCCCGCGTCGCCTGCGGCTCTCGTCTAATGTTCATGTTGCTGTCACGACCGCGGGCTAGTTGAGATCGAGACCAATACCGTATTTAAATGGTGCTGGTGAAATTTCATCATTTCCTACAGATATTACTGATGTTAGCCCTTCGATATCATTCTGCCAAAGATATCTGTTGATACAAGATGAAATCAAATATACTACACTCGTATCTAAAATGAAAATGATACACAGGGGAGAAAGATGCAACAGGCGTTTATTTGATGAGGTTACCACGGTAGGTAACCTCAATACAAGAGCAATCGATTGGTGGAAATTCGTCAAAGGACAAGAACACTCGAAAGCTCTAATCAAAGGGTTCAACAACAAATTTGCTAAGGAGCTCTTAGAGCTCAAAAGACATAAAACCTGCGCGGTGACCAGAATATTGACTGGACACTGTAAGTTGAACAAACACATGTTTCAAATTGGGAAGAAACAAGACGCGACATGCAGGTTCTGCCATGAGTCAGAGGAGACTGCAATGCACATTCTCTGCTCCTGTGGACCACTAATGTCAAAAAGAAGTACCCACTTAGGGCGGCACGTATTGCAACCCTATGAGGTACAGAACATTACGGCCCAAAGAATCTGGAATTTCCTGGAGGGCTGTCACAATAGATCACTACCTGGTCGACGTGGCACTCAAAGGCCCGAAACCCCAATAATAATAATACCACGGTAGGTATAAATCTTATGAATTCAACTGTATACACTATAATTACTATTGGATACAGGGTATTTAAGTACCGAATGAGTAGCCACATATACTGGTTTCGTGAGTTTACTGCTCTCTCGTGCTTATCCAGCGTTCGAGATGACATCCTAGGCTTCGATTGCTGTTTAAAATTCCGCGGCGGTTTACAAATTTTACCAAGTCATCAAACTTTCCCAATAAAACCCTTTCATATTTAATGAATCCGGGAACGAGGACGTGAGTGCCGCGGTTTAATCGCTTTACAATAAACTTATGCTGGCGAATAATGCGATATAAGCATGCATGCCTGACCTGCTAGCGTGAGTTCAAGTATGGTTTCGCATGCTAGCCTTGTCTAGTCAGAATAGGTCTGCCTTGTAGAGATAGAATCTATTATAGTATTCCTATGCTACATCAACGATATTTTGAAGATATAGGGAGGCAAACAGGCGAATCGCCGGATGATAAGTAGTGACCGTCGCCTTGGACCTGCAACATCAGAGAGGCAAATACGTTGGCGGCCGTTAAGCTGCGAGTACATTATTTCTAGAAGGATTTAATATCATTCTAAAATGGCATGGCATGTTACATATTTCCACTACGCTTTGAAATAGGCAGAGTGTCTGAGTGGAAGGGTTGATTCACCAAACACAGTATACAGGTTAACAGATGTAATGTCTTCCAGCTTGTACACGTTAATCCTCCCAATACTTGCTATTCTATGATTATATATATTTATTCTACGTGACAGAAGAGAAAATCCCTTATCGAGTGGAGGAGCAAGATCTACATTTAATGTGCTGATCACTCAATATGCACATACGTGCTAATATGAGTGTCTGCCTATCGCAGCTTATTATTCTTTTATTTATATTAATATCTGGCATACTTAGCTGCCGTCGTAGTAGCGTCTCGAGTTGGTCATTAATTCGTGTAGTCTTATCTTAGACAGTGAATTTTAATATAATTTACCTTCATTTACTATCTATTCCCGATTTAATATTATCCGTACTATTTCGACGACATAATGGAAAACCCATCTGAATTGGAACCTAAGCCCTGCCTTGAAGAGGCCCCCTTAGCGAGAAACGTCACTTTTCGCTTTCACAAAGCCGGCTAGGTAAAATTAAAATAGCTCTAAGCTTATGCAACCTGACGTGGCACGCCAGATGATTCTTTTTCCGATAAATTGCATTAAATTTCCGCCCGTATACTAATAACTCTAAATTTTTAAAATTTTACTGCCTATATATTATTATATTACCTATCATTATTTGGTGTGTTTAAACCTATTTAAGAGCGGACTAAGAGCCATGTAGCGTTGGTGTATCCCAAATCCTTATAGAAACTTGCAACAAAATCCAAGCGATATAAGTGTATACATTACATGTACAAATCATATCATAAATAAATAATGCTAGTTTCGAAATTAATTATACAAACGTGATATAATAGAGAGCTTTTCAGTCGAGTACCGTGTTTAGGCAACGAAGCCTGCTGAGTTACCTAAGTAAGGTACGAGATCGAAAAACTTGATTATATCACTATTGTACATTACTTTTTTCTACGAGATATCTAAAAATATTTTTTTTTTTACTACAAAACATCAATGAAAATTGGTAAGTATCACAGTAGACAAAAATGAAGTACAAAAGACATAAACGCGCGACTCCCGCCCCGAGCCCCGCGTCCGTTTAGTTTTTTCTATGGGAGCGCGGCGGCACGTGATTGGTATTTTTTTAAATATTTGACTAGCGTTTTAAAATGAATCTCATAGTTGAGTTGGGAGCCCATACATGAAACACAATTATAGTTTGGTATACAAAAACTTTATTCAACCATTATACTCGACGAGTAGAAACAATAACTTTCATTTCGTAATCCCAACAGGTTATTTAAGAAGGGTATTTTAGTAGGGTCGATAACACGCATTTGACGCGCAGTTGCAAGCGTCCAGCTCCATTTGTCATTTAATATTCGATATCTATTTAAAATTGAATCTAGCATAAAAAGCAAATATTTATATTTTATGTTTTCAGGGTAATAAAAACAGCTCCACAGAAGTCATAAAACATACATTTAAAACAAAGGTAAAAATAATCTGACTAAGGTCACTATGTCCTAAGAAGTTACCGTCGCTCTTATAAAATCAAGGTGTCGGTCATTTATTCGTAATACTCGTATCAGGATCAGACAAATAAAACCAAAATATCAAGAGAAATAGAAACCGTAATAAACGAAGCTCAAGTTACAACGAACGAATGAATCATTACAACATATTTCACGCCAGATGGCTGAGGTCGTAAATTCATACCCACCTTACCTATTATGAAGAATAACAGCATAAAATATTCAATATAAAATTTATTATTGTATGCACGTGCGGCAAAAAGTATCCTTTAATGTGGGATTTGGTAGGTTCCCTCAAACCTCTAAAACAGAATACAGAGCCAACGTCAGCGTTAGTCAAACGTGCTAAATAGTAATTAATGGCTTGATCGTTGTTATAAAATCTAGAGAGCTGGATTTCTTACAAAAAAAATTTCACTTCCTTGAGCATCTGAGATTATGAACTAATCACGCGGTGATCAATATGGGAGCTTAGACCAATTTCACTTGTGGGTATGATGGTTTGGAACAATGAAGTTTAAATTTTCGCTGAACCATTGCAAAGATGTGCTGACAGAAAGTTACTCCTTTAACTCTGTATCTTTAGGTATTTAAATAAAAGTAAACAATATCTACCCTCAAATGGCTCCTTAAGCCAGTTGAGGGTAGATGAAATGATCAAATAATGTAGATTAAAGTCAGACCGTTCAGTGACAGATCCAGGCGGTCAACACATTTTGTCAACAATTCATTTAATAATTTCCTGAGATAATTCGGTGGCACACATAACGTGTTTCGCTTGATTAGGTACTTAAACATTATGAAACATATAATACGTGCCTTAAGATGCAAGTGATTTGGAGATGCTCCTGGTGACTAGGTGATCATGGTATTATTAGTTATTGCAATATTGCAATTTAAAACCAGCGTGATTTGAATTTAAAAAGGGAATTTAAAATTTGTATGCGCCAGAAATATTAGGGAATTTGATAGTGTAACGTTCCGTTATAATATAACGCATCGTTACAAAGTTTGCTATAGGTATCATTGTAAGTGTTCAGTCAGCATCTGAAGTAGCGGATGAAACAACGCGCCAAAAGTATCTGATATTCCGGATAACTTTTCCAAATATAGATAAATTGTTAAAATATCTTTTACCGTCTTAGTTATTCTATATTCTTCTATCATTTTTTGGTAAGCTGTTATAGAATGGTAGATACTTATGAAACGTTATTTGATCCGCTACTTTTGATGCTGACTGTTCAAGTCCGTCGTTACCTTCGTCTCCTAGATCTCCAACGTATTCACGGTTCTAGAAATGTCCGCCATACATTTACCACAAATAAATCCCTCGCTCAATTTTAGAGGCTTATAATCATTCAAATCAAAACCGGCGTACTTAACTGGTAAACTAATCAAAGCTTTATAATGTTTAGTTGATAATCTTCCAATTAAAATCAAGCGTTAATTGGTTTGGTTTTGAGATTGATTGGTTTTTTTAGCGATTTCAGGGTTGGTCTAGTAAAAGTTGAAAGAGAAAAAAGAAAGAAGGAAAGAAATGATATTTATTCCATAAAGCACACATACACAGGACAAGAAGATGAAAGAAATAAGATAGAAAGATAATGATAAGAATAAAAAAAAATAACAGATATAATTATGTACACATTAAAATCCGAAAATTACACACTTGGGTCCAGCAAGCAGATGATTTAAACATCAGTTCAATGCGTTCGCCCACATAGATAGGATGGAGTAAAAGTGTGACAAGACACGTTTCTCTCTTTCCACTGAGAAGAAGCAATACTTCAATCATTTAAGAAGTTGTAGGAAATATTAGTATACAATTTATACCTTTGAACATTATTTTTCCATCATACAAGACAAAAACATTTCATCATTGAAAATACTTTTTATTTTTACCCGTGTATGTCTACATCAAAGCAAATTTAATGAAACAAGGAACCTTAAATTATACACTTATAATGTATATATTTATTTTAGTAGGTACTATTACAAAAAGGGCGTCCTATATTTAGAGTAAACACCCACACAAAACACGCGTCCCTTAATTGTATTCATGCACGCGTTTTCAAAGAACGTATCTTATAGACCCAATATGGGGCGCGATCCCAAATTGCTTTCTTAAACGCAAATAAAAGCGAACAGGAAAAACGCGTAAATTATTTACTGAGGTCGCAACTCTCTCAAGCCTTTTACATAGAAGAGCACATGTACATTGAATAACCATAGCTTTTACGGTTTATTGAGTATGAAAGCGTTCATGGATGAGTACAGATGGAATAGTTCGTACCGATACGGCGCTCTAGGCGCATAACGTGCCCAAACCATCGAAGTCGCCCTTCGATTATTTTTTCGGGTAAAGGTCTAACTTTAAAACTACCGCGGATGTAGGTGTTACAGATGCGTTCTAGTAAGGTGACACCACCGGCCCAGCGAAGCATTTTCATCTCTGCGACGTGAAGTTTATCCTCTAGCTGTTTTTTTAGGGCCCAGCACTCGGCGCCGTATGCCATGGCCGGATGGACTGCCGCTTTATAAGCTTTTCCCTTAATGTCATGTACCTTAATGATAAATGAATTAAAAAATAATAATAATCATAATATTTGACGTATTTTAAAGTTCAAATCTAGCATTATCTTATTTCAACGACCTTAAATATTTGAACTACTTACTTGTAAATAGTTAATTGAGTGTCACTAAAATCTGAGAGCTTTGAACAATAGACTCTCCAGTTCCACAGAACTTTTGCAAAGTACCTTGCTTGAGTACCATCTCTCTAGGCAACATAAGACGTAGACAGCAGACACAGTATCACAGAGCCAATTATAGACACTTGTGAGTAAAGTTGAAGTTAATTTGTCTGCCAGATGTTAATGTTACAAACTTCTTGGGGTGTTTGAGATGTGATGAAACAACGATAATAAGTTAATGAGCTTTAATACAATCTATATCTGCATCTAAACTTGATTCGTCATATTAATCGCAGTGCATTTTATACGTAAAAAATATTAATTGAGCTTACTGTGGGACTAAGTTAATTTGTGTAATAATCAGCTACTCGTTATATACGCTTAGCTTGAGAATCACACTCGCTTAGTCAATCTAAAATATGAAATTGAAGTGCCAAAAAAATACAAAAAGTAATATCTGCATACACATCCGGGGATCGAACCCGGATCATTGCTGTTACACCTGTTTCTAAACGGGTGTTTGGCAACTGCGCCACTATAGGATATACGTAGGTCTGTGAAAGAATTTAAACAAATGAGGATCGAGACGGAAAAATCATGTATCTGATAACTCGATAAGTGACTTAGTTCCAAAAAATTATTTATCAACACATTTCAAGTAAACCAAATAACATAAATATTGTATCGAAACTTATAAACTAAACTAAATTATAACCATCCAAAAATAGAAAAAAAAAACAAATCATCCCATTAGATGGCGCTCTTTCCTGCAGCGTAGTCCCAGCGCAGCTAAATATATCCAGTACACAAGCAGGTGACATTTTATCTCTTGTTCATTTACCGTTGCCATCGCGCCGTTTGTCGTTGTCTCGCTACAAGGGGTTATTGCTTGTACATAAAGGTTTATTTAACAATCAACATTGAATTTAAAACGTTTGTTGTTGAAGTTTTATACAGGCTTTGTTGAATGATAACAAATTCGCAGATAATTTTCAAATAAATCGACACACACGTTTATTATTTATTCAGAAATATGTTGAACATTAAATGCAAGTACAGCGTTCAAACTAGGTCCTAGTTGAAACTTTTGAGATCTCAACTTTCATTGAATATTGATTTGACATAACTCGTTGCAAAGTATCTAAAAGTTCGCACCAGTGTATTTATTTTATCATAAGCCCGGCAAAGATGCTTTGCTCTTAATCAAACGAAGACGTTTTTAGGGTTCCGTAGCCAAAGGGTCAAACGGGACCCTATTTCTGAGACTTCGCTGTCCGTCCGTCCATCCGTCTGTCACCCAGGCTGTATCTCATGAACCGTGATAGTTAGCCAGTTGAAATTTCTACAGATTATGTATCTCTGTTGCCGCTATAACAACAAATACTAAAAACAGATTAAAATAAATATTTAATGGGGGCTCCCATACAACAAACATATTTTTTGCCGTTTTTATAAATAATGGTACGGAACCCTTTGTGCGCGAGTCCGACACGCACTTGCCCGGTTTTTTTTCTTAATTTCAAATGGAGATGTAGTTTTAGTTGTATGTTGTAGTGTATTGCTGTACGCATGAAAAACATGGACTACATACACGAAACAAGAACGCAAACTCAACACTTTCCATATGCGCTGCCTGAGTAACTATACTTGGAGTTATTTGGCAAAATAAAGTTACTAACGAAGTAGTACTCTCAAGAACACATTGCTGCAGCTTAACTGCTATGTTAAAGCAGAGAAGACTTCGCTGGCTCGGTCACGTTGGACCCTGAGAGACTACCACGCCAAGTAATGCTGGATCAGATAGCTGACGTAAAGAGACCTGTTGGGCGTCCAACTCTACGGTTTATGGACTCCTGTAAGCGGGACATGGACAGTTTTGGCATTGGGACCGACGGTCGGGAGAAACGCGCCGAAATGAGACCTGAATGGTGTCACGACGTTAAAGTCGGAATATCAAAGCACGACGTTGACTGACTGGAGCACCTTAAGCAGAAAAATCTTCGTCGTGCTCTACCTCCTGCCGACTCACGTTTTGTGTGCGATCGATGTGGGAAGAAATGTCGAGACTGGACTTTATAGCCACCAACGGCGATGCCCAGCCCCATAAACCCACAAGCGCCGCAACAAGCATCTACAACAGATGATGCGGCCAATGATGTAGTTGTATGAAACAATAAAATCCTGCCCCTAGAGAAGCCGGAAGAACTTTCTTACTCCCTTACGGATAATTCTTAAGCATTTCATCCATAGATCAACGTCTTGCACACGTTTATCCCCCGTTAATTCAATATTCATTAATTACGAAGCGATCGTGTTTAGCAGCTATCGGCTGTCGATATATTTCCCACAGCGCAGGTTAACCGTCACAGATCACTTACACGATGGACGGCGTGTGTATAACGAAAACATGCATTGGTGCTAACATGCCAAATTTTACGGAGTTTCATAAAATAACGATGGTTTTTAAAGTGACCAGCATTGTGTAACTTAATTACATTGAGTTGAATGCACCCAAAAGCATTAAAGAAATATATATTTTAAGCAGGTCATATGTGTATTTGCCTCCGAAAAAATATGAGAGCACAGCCACTCATTTCAGTTCCGTTCATCTCGAACTAATAGCACTTAGGTATATATATAAAAAAGTTCTATGAATAAACACAAAGAGTTGTTTGTACTCGTGTAAATGATACACATATGGTAAGGCTCGATGCGTAGTAATTGCACTTATAAACTTAAACAGCCTTTGCGTGGTGACCGTTATCTATCGGTACTTTTCCGATTACAATCAAGGAGAGTACGCTTTTGTAACGTTTTTAGATACCGAACAATCTAAAGCCAAAACTTATGGGTACGGGCTGGGCTTCGAATTCTCTTGAAAGGCGCACGCCTCACCACTAAGCAACCAACGTTTTATACCGCCGAGTCTTTGCGGGGTAGTCTACGTTAACAACATAATAAAGGTAACCCGAGCTATAACTCAGCAAGACAAACGCAGACGCGGCCGGTCGCAAGACAATACACGTTCCTGCGATATACGAGTGGTAGGTTACTGCATAAATTGTGTGACGAAGGAAACTGACCGTTTAGCCCTTTAGTCTATCGATGACGTTGTGCGTAGTTCGTCTAGTTCTACTTAAACAAAATAGGTATAAAATTTCAATATTTTTTACTGTGTTCACAAAATATGAGATGCTATACGCAGCGCATAAATTCAAGGGGTATACAAAGCTTTAATGGGCCTTGGTCTCCCTAGACGCCGTACTATGTGTACCTACCGCATGTTATATAAGTAGAAATGTGGCAACGTTTTTTGTAATAAGCCTTAATGTATTAAGTGAGACACACTCATCAAGAAAATGAAGGGCGTAGGAGTTGGAGTTAGATACGTTTTTGCTAATCATATCAAAATAACTGTACCTACCTAAATCGCTAATTTGAGGCATTTCATTTAAAATTTGTATTAATTTCATCACTTATTAACATTCCATTGTATATCGCACTTAGGGCTTGTTTCACAATAGATAAAGTCCTGAATAAGCTACTTATCGCTTATCTGACGAATAAAGTCATCGTTAGCGTTTCACAATCTTAAAATAAGCTTGACTGGTAGATAAAGTGCTAAATTTTGCAGGAAGTTTTATCTGGGAGTATTTTTTTGTTAATTAGCTATCCAATACTTTACTTAGACTTTGCGAAACAAACCCTTATAATTTCATTATAATATATATCGATGACAGCTAGATACGCTGTAAGTATCTAATATACTACAGACTGATGTATTACGATTCAGAACAATATTCTGCTAATGAACCTTAACAAACTGGGCAGCCTGAACAGATAGAACTGGCCCAAACAACCCTTCAAGTTCCAACTTCAAGCTACATTTAGACAAATACCGCTATTAAAACAGTTGATTTTTTGTTTGTCCCGGGTTCCGTGGCATGACGAGGGTTCCGTCGCTAATGGCGCCCGACAGATATGACGTCGCCACGGGGGACCGGGTATCATTTGACGCGCGATCTCGCCGATGCTCGCCCGCTTATAAAAATAACTTGAAAGGTTGATGAATGGTCTCGCTGATGTTTTGTTGACAACGTTTGCCATTTGGGCTGACGTGTGTAGGTTTCGTCTTTTTGCTACGTTGAAAAAAGATGTAGTGAATAAATGAAATGGTGTATATTTCAGCGGAGAGGTAGCATTTTAATTTAATAAATGGACAACACACGCAATGATACTAATTTGAAAATGTATATCAAAAACGGTACGTGGTGTATACTCGATATATATGTAGCAAAAGCCAGCAATGGGCATCGTACAACCCGATGTTTCAAATAGATAATAAATGATGATGAATTATTCTACCCATTTAAATATATATATTTTTAATAAATAAACAAATGGCAGGACGACTTGGACGCAATCTATCCAAAATGGTGGGAAAATGCCAATGAAAGGGTCAAGTGGAGAAAACGAGGGGAAGCCTTTGCCCAGCAATAAAAATAAAATAAAATAAAATAAGCCTTTATTGCTGTTCTACAGTGATAACAATATTAGGTTTTTCTTTTCCGACGACTGAGTTTTGTAACAACAGCTTGTCTTTGCCCAGCAATGGGACACTAAAGTAGGCTAACAAAAAAAAAGATGTATTAATAACAGGACAGTGATGGCAATCCACGCAAAAAACGTCTCTCCTCTATTCTCCAATCTGTTATCTCTTACTTCTATCACTCTCTATATCTCTCACTCTCTTTCTACTTGGCTTGGCAGTTTCCTACTTGCCCTTCAGGCCGCGGCACTGACCCCACTCACATCAAGAACTGTAACTGGCCCCAGGCGCGGCCAAACAGTAAAGTCATAATAAAAAAAAACACGCAAACCAATCAAAGTCAATGATAGTCCAGATCGTATCATAATCTTATCAAAAAATGTACCAGCCTAGTTCCGCGAGCTATGTCAACAATGAGCTCGATTCTAATTTCACAAATAGTTGTTTTGACGACCGGTTTGGCCTAGTGGGTAGTGACCCTGCCTACGAAGCTGATGGTCCCGGGTTCAAATCCTGGTAAGGGCATGTATTCGTGTGATGAGCATGGATATTTGTTCCTGAGTAATGGGTGTTTTCTATGTATTTAAGTATTTATAAATATTTTTATATTATAATATATATATCGTTGTCTAAGTACCCTCAACACAAGCCTTATTGAGCTTGCTGTGGGACTTAGTCAATTTGTGTAATAATGTCCTATATAATATTTATTATTTATTATTATTATTATTTATTGTTTTGTGGTTTTGAACTGGTACGATGCTCGATGATACGACCTTATCGATCGTCGCACATCTCACGCACTCTCACTTCATTTAGCACACACCAATCAGCGTGAACGATCTTCAGGGCCATGTCAAAATAAAATTATAACCGTAAGGCGAGGCAAGCGTAATTTTGTGAGTTGTGAGCTGCGTAATTTCTGCTACAGAAATTCTAATATATGTCAGCAGACAACTCATTTTGCGTCACAGTGTGAACCAAACCGGAATTTTGTATGAAACCGAATATTCATATGATCAATTTTCGACGAGACCTCATGTCACCCAGAGCTCATTCCCGAGGTCACTGGCCTTTTCCCCGCTGTATGGCTAAAAAACCTTTGGGAAAAATATCGCAACTCAATAAATTACGCTCATGTGGCTTCACCCTAACAAGTTGTTCAAATGTTAATCGGGCTCCATATCAAAAACTCTAACTAATTTCAAATACCATTTCTAATCTTGCAATTGCATGAAAATAATTCATACGTGTACAATATTAATATGTGCTATTTTTATCTGTATGTTCAAAGGCAATTGCAAAGTTACTTTGTCCGTAATAATGTTGACTATTGCTGTCCGCTTCCACGACCCGGGTCGACCCCAGGTGCAAGCAGTTGCAAGTATGACTTCGTTAATGTATGTATGAAACGCGTCGGGGGAAATCAGCCATAAGTGCAAAGTTGCGCTTGTTTATTCCAACACAGTGGATATGAAGTGGATAAACTCAATACTACTTAATTATATTATAGTTACTTAAAGAAGTTGGCCCGTTAAAGAAACACATGTTACATGTGGCCATAAAGAAAATGCTTAAATGGTCAGATGGTATTACAAGAATAAAGAAGATACGAAACGAGCTTATTAGAGGCAGTTTCAAGGTCACTCCCATCTCCGAAAAACTTACAGAAACCCGCCTAAGGTGTTACGGCCATGTTATGCGGAGAGACGATGGCTATCGGCCCGATTCGAAGGATGATTAAGACAGACATGGATGACACGTTTAAAATCTTTAATAGATCGAACTAAACGACATGTCAAAATTGACGATTATTTAGATTTCGCTGTGATCCCAATAAGATCTATACCTACGATATTTCTAACGTCAAAGTGACATTGGTTGCCCAAATCGAACTGCTTTTGTCAATTATACGACATACAAACGATATCTAAATGAGAACTTATCTAAGGGCTCCTCTACACGATGGCTCAGCGTAGGCCAGTCTAAGTGACGCAGCTAATCGGTGAAATGAGATAACAGTATCACTTGCTCCCTCTAACGCATAAATGCGTCCCTAGGACTGGCCTACGCTGGGCCATCGTGTAGATGAGCTATAAACCAGAACTTATCGTTATCGTATCTCATTTTTCAAATCAGGCCGTATGTCAAGCAAAAAACGTTAGGTCTGCCAGAAGGCATAAAGCGAGGAGGACGGCCCCATCTGACGTGGTGGACGAGTATGGCCAAACTATTGGAAAAACCCCAACTACCCAACCCGACAACTCAAGCCAGGTCGTCTTAATCTCAGCAATCAAAGATTTTTCCTCTTATGAGCTCTCATGTGGCTGGCCAGGCCAAACTTGCTCTTAAACACCCTTTCACATTCACAACAGTAGAGTTGACCGGCCGTGTTGTACACATTCACGTAGGTGGGCTAAGCCCTAAGGGCAGACAGAAGAAGAAGGACAGAAGTCTTTCCTTGCGTAGTTAGCATTTTACTTAATATCGCGAGGCGGTTTTCCTTAAATGACTTGACTAAAAGTAAGTGGTACCCCTTAAAGCGTAGCTGTAGTTACGTTGTCTGAGTAAAACTCTAATAGATCTAGAAATTTCCCAGACTTTGGAAGCTCACGATGGAACAAGATGCTGAAGATAGACTTAATAAGTTTTAATTGGGCTGTGAAGGTAACAGGAGACTAATAAATCGTTTCGTTTAACACTGGTTTAAATATAGACTACAAAGGAACTTCATTGGTACTTACTTTTATTTAGTTTCTGCTATGGTTCAGAAAATAGAGAAACGAATTAAAACTTTAGTATATTGCCTATTTATGACTAGTGGTCGAACGCAGATAGAAATTATAACAATTGGACTCAAAAATTAATGCTCGTACATTTTTTATGTCCGTATGCCGATACGGATGTTAAAGTTACATTTAAAAATAGGCAATTGATGGAATTTATATGCTTCTGTGTGAGTTTTATAGGCAAGTAATAGATGAGGCCAATACTTATAGTTTATTCTTGTTTAGGAAAACTCAGTATAAAATTAATTTCAAAAGTTTACGAGATAGAATTCAGTATAAAATTTGTATCAATTTAATATACCTAATGCCCTACGACTATATTTATGTATTAAGAAATGCGCAGTCACCAAAACTCGATATCTCTTCGAAAATCACTTCATAAAACCGTTATCTTTCTCATACCAGAATATCAATTCGAGCAAAAAACAACTTTTTCTTCCATTCGATTCCCGTTCGCGGTGGATCCAATGATCAAGCTGTTTTGCCGAATATTTTTAGGTGAAACGCGATTCTGTCAATACCCACTGCTTACACAACTTATTTACACGGAATCCATCAATTTTGGATCACGAAAACAGCTGTTATAATAAGTAGACTTTAACAGTAGAATATGACATTTTTGAAATGTTTTTATTTATATATGAAATAGGGAAGAATAATATTTATCTAACAGATTCAATTCCGCTGTTACTTTTATGGTTTAAATTTGGATTGTATCAGGGTTTTTCCCTGAGTGTTTTTCTGGCGGCTTTATTATTTGTTGGGAGAACGGACTTGTTTCCAATTTTCTTCTACAAACACCCGTTTTGATGCGAGCCCAGAAAACAATACGTTCCTTAGAGTAAACAATTATAAAGTAAATCCATTCAACAAATAATACTAAAGTACTCATTCGGAAATAAAAGGAATGAATACTAATTTTCGAGCCTTTTACATTTTTACAAATTTTTATTTAACTTGCCCTGTTAGTATGTATGGGACAAATCTTGCAGGTTAAATTTGACCCACTTCCCGGTTTTCGATGAAGCTGAAAATTTGCATACATATGTAAGTCGGGTGACAATGCAATATTATGGTACCATCAAGCTGATTTGATGATGGAGACAGGAGGTAGCCATAGGAACTCTGTGATAAAACAATGGGACAAATCTTGCAAGTTAAATTTGACCCACTTCCCGGTTTTCGATGAAGCTGAAAATTTGCATACATATGTAAGTCGGGTGACAATGCAATATTATGGTACAATAGTATGGAGACAGGAGGTAGCCATAGGAACTCTGTGATAAAACAACGCAACCTAATTGTGTTTGGGGTTTTTAGAATTGTCTCGATGATTATTAGTTGCTGTGGAAAAAAAGCACAGTCAGCGATAAAAGCAAAATTTTTGCTAAAAACTTATTTGAGTCTGATTATTACACCATGAAATTTTATAAATCTCTTTTCCGTGGAGTCTAATCTAGGGCCTAATTCAAAAACTGCTCTTGGTACTATTTGTGGCATTCTCTTTGCGACAACCAACTACAAAGTATATCACATGTTTAATGCCTGTTAATTATAAGATTGTGTGTTGTTTCAAAGAATTATTTTTTGTTGTTTTCCTTTTTCATTTTTTTTTACTTTTGTCGCCCGTAGCAATGTCAAGACATCTGCCAAACTTTATCAGGCGACAAGCCTTACGTCAGTTCTTTGGAGTCATATTGAACACGTAGATGATAGCTTGTTTGCTTGTCATGATATATTTATAAAATTAGCTCATTGAAGAAAAAGCGAATCATAATTGTAATATATCAACTAGGTATCTTGAAACGTCTAAGATAGGATAACATATTCTATCACCCACCCAAAGCTTCTTGCGAAGTAGACTTGACTCCCAAACGTTTTCATTGCCCCAGCCGGCCTTAACGCCTGTACCCGTCAGTCCTGCTCTTAATGGCCCTGAATACCTCAAAGATTTATTAACTGGGAGTAACGCAGGCGGCGCCCGCGCTGGCACCCGGCCAGCACAGCTGCTCGCTACGTGACTCCCCACCAGACTTGTCGACTTCTCTGAGTTTCGCCCTGATTTTCGTACGCTCCAAGGTTCAATGATACGAAATTGTAGACCGCGAATGTTATTACGGCTGCAACTGCATCGGGATGGATTTTTAGTGGGGTGTGTGAATAAAAAGGGGATTTATGTTCTTAAAGTACGGACCTGATACTGCCACTATAATAGAAGTCTATTACTATTATATTATTCTTTATTAGCGCGTTTAAACAGAATTATAACGACCGGTTTGGCGAATTACTTTGCTGTTTCAACTACACCAGTTTACCGTTGAATATTAACGACAATCACTGGTTTTCCCGGTTATAACTGCTCTAAGGACTGCTTAGAACCGAGTGAGATGGAGAAAAATTTAGCATGAAGCAACTTGAAACTTTCCAGGACACGACCTTCAGAATTTAAGTCGTTTCTGATTTTTTAATGCAATGATTTCAATATAGATATTTGATCTGCAAAACAATTCGGATCGACTGATACCATTAAAAACTTGTCATCTAACCTATTAAATGTATGGTGCACAATAAAGAATATTTACTTACTTACTTACTATTATGCGAATTTTATGTCAGCATCAATACTCACCTTTTCTTTTTCCTCGCGTTGTCCTGGCATTTTGCCACGGCTCATGGGAGCCTGGGGTCCGCTTGACAACTAATCCCAAGATTTGGCGTAGACACTAGTTTTTACGAAAGCGACTGCCATCTGACCTTCCAACCCAGAGGGTAAACTAGGCCTTGTTGGGATTAGTCCGGTTTCCTCACAATGTTTTCCTTCACCGAAAAGCGACTGGTAAATATCAAATGATATTTCGTACATAAGTTCCGAAAAACTCATTGGTACGAGCCGGGGTTTGAACCTGCGACCTCCGGATTGCTAGTCGCACGCTCTTACCGCTAGGCCACAAGCGCTTCTCAATACTCACCATAGTTTCTATTTCAACATAAGCTTTAAATCTAATAAGCTATTAAAATTGAAACAGAAATGTGAGCTACACAATAAACCTATCATAACATACTAATTGAATTGGTTGCAACAGCGATTCCATTCCCAACGACGTTCTAATCCTATTTCACGAGCTATCAAACGTTCGAGAGATGCAAGTACCTGAGCAATATGATACGGGATCTTAGGGCGGAATGGGATGTAAACTTAAGTATGAACTGGAGTTTAAGAGGATAGTGTACGACGTAGCTTCTCCATACAAAAGTAATCCCCATTTTCCTCTCTTGATATCGATGTTGTGGAAAATATATTTGCACCATTTTATGTATATTAATCATAGCCATGCCTTTTCGTTTGATTTAGTTAGAAGCAAAAACAAATTCCATACGTTTTTTAAGTGAACCACTGCACGAGAACACTTTTCCTGGATATAATAATTAAAGAAAGCACCTTTCTTTGCTATCCCAGCTAAGCCCTTTAGTTTGATTATATAGATTTCTAATAAGAAGGATAAGTGGGAAGGCGCTAGAATGGATAGGGAGTTATTTAGCTGACAGAATGCAATTTGCAGAAATTAAGTTGCTTGCAACGGAAACTGACAACCTACGTAAGTCAGTAATAAAACAGGCTTACAGATCGGAATTTAGAACTTGTAACACTGGTGTTCCGCAGGGTAGTATACTGGGTCCCTTGCTTTTTTTTAAACATACGTAAACGACTTTCCTAAAGACACAAAAGAGAAATGCATAATGTTTGCTGATGACACAACGCTGGTAATAAAATGTGACAGGAGAGACATGTTTCAAATGAATATTAACGAAAAATTAACTGACATTATTGAATAGACGAGAATTAATAATATACACATTAATATATCTAAAACTAAACATATACAATTTCAGTCATATAATGCAAATTCAATACCAATCCACATTACATATAAAAATGAATTAGTAGATGAGGTTGATTTTATTAATTTTCTAGGTATAATGATTGAAAAACATCTGAATTGGAAAAACCAAGTTGAAGAAATTTCGAATAAATTAAATTGTTTTATATTTGCGCTAAGAAGATTACGAGTAACTGTCTCCAAAGAAGCTGCATTAACTGCGTACCATGGCTATGTGTCATCGGTCCTTTCTTATGGCTTAATACTGTGGGGCAACTCCGTAGAATCGGATAGAGTATTTCTAATACAGAAAAAATGTATAAGAGCGGTATGCAACGCTAAAACGGATGACAGCTGTATGCCTTATTTAGAGACCTTAATGTTTTACCTTTGCCATGTTTATGCATTAGGGATGTATGTGTTTTTGTCAAGTTCCATCCAGAATACTTCCTTAAACGGAGTGAAGTATTACAAAGACAGACAAGACCACATAAAATGTGCCTTTTGTACAAACCTCCTAGTTACAAAGATATGTACAAAAGAAATATTTTTAATATGAGTATAACAATACATAACAATTTGTCAAATGAATTCCGAATACTGTCGGGGGAAACTTTTAAACAAAAGTAAACAAACTTGTTACTGGATAAATGTTTTTATAGCATTAAGGCTTACTTAGATTATAAGGAACCGATGACGTTATGATATATTAAATTGTAATAATTGATACATTTTGACATTGTGGGTATTTTCATTTAATTTTTAGATTGTTTAATTATTTTAATGTAAATATTTGTACGCTTGCTTGCATGCTGAATACAAAGATTCCTTTTTATTATTTTAAGACCAAAGTGTACTGTATTCTTACAAATAAAGAATTATTAATTAAGAATTAGGAGCTTAAATATAATGATAATATCCAGGAAACCCCGTTTCGTGCAGTGGTCTACTTTGAATCGCAATGCATAATATACTAATAATAATAGATCTACTATGCAACCTCTGCAAAATAATATCGCCCATTGAAACTACCAGCTTCGTTAGTTCAGATTCTACAATTGCGTAGTTCTTTCTTAGAAGATGCAGTCTGAATTTGAAGTATACTAATATTGATGTCAAATCTCAAATATTTACGTAATACTTATGTTTATTGAAAAACACGTGGAACGTAAACATTCTTAAAGCTTATCATCAAATTAATTAATGAAAACATCAAAAGCCCTTATAAATTAAGATCATTATTTTCTAAATTAACGGGAATTTTGTAACGAGAGAAAAGCCTGAAAGTATTACTTTATCAGTCTTCACAGTATTAGGTCTAGATATGATATGGATCAGATATTCTGTGTCAAAAGTGACGTTTCTTCCATCTAGCCGTATTCGCCGAACGATAATTAGAACTGACCATTAACCGTTACAAATTGAACCGTAAACTGTAACCGTCCGTTACTGTTTACGTTTTAATTTGTAACGGTTAAGGTCAGTTCTAATTAACGTTCGGCCAACATTGGTATATAGACCTAATATTTAACGTATCTTAAAGTTCGAATCGGGCTGTAAGTAACACCTACTCTGCGTCATTGCTGAGCAAAATGTACATATCTATCTACTTTGTTTACGGAATAATCACTCTTCTTTTCTTGGAAATGTTCGTTTAAACAACTTCTAGTTTACTGAGAAATAGTAATTTTAGAACCGTAGGCAGTAAGTAGAACTGTCGTATTAGAAATAAAAACACAAAAGAGCGACAAAGGCAGGCAGGTGTTGAGCACTGGGGTTCTATTATGAAATCCGGTGTATCGCAAATTGTTTGAGACGTCTAAGGTGGCTATCCTCCGAACGTGCGATGTAGCCTATGGAATCATATTTTTTGTCTACAATGTTAGTGGCAATCTAAAATGTGACCCATTTAAGGGTAATTTTTAAACTCTTTTTTTAATTAAGTTGCATTATAAGGTATAGTTCCATTTTGGTTTTAATTAAGTTTAGGGCATAAAGCAAGGAATGTCGTAGGTCACATATAATTTCCAGTCCAGCCAGTACCGACGGAGCCGGAAAGCAGCAATTTTGTGTAACGCAGCGGGCGTTGAGGACAGAAATCATATTTATTGAGTGTACTGCCTAAATATTTTATGCTACACTCGTTATTTTGGTGCAGTAAAGACTTCTTCTTCCTCGCGTTGTCCCGGCATTTTGCAACGGCTCATGGCAGCCTTGGGTCCGTTTCCCAACTAATCCTAAGAATTAGCGTAGGCACTAGTTTTTACGAAAGCGACTGCCATCTGACCTTCCAACCCAGTGGGTAAACTAGGTCTTATTAGAATAAGTCTGGTTTCCTTACTATGTTTTCCTTCACCGAAAAGCGACTGGTAAATATCATATAATATTACGTACATAAGTTCCAAAAACTCCTTGCTACGAGCCTAGGCTTGAACCTGCGACCTCCGGATTGCAAGTCGCGCGCTGTTACCGCTAAACCATTGATAATCTTTTTTCATTATACATCGTTTCGAAATTTATATTATCATGTTTCTGCTTTGCACAAAAAAGTCAATACATTTATCATAGTAATATCCCACAGGTCTTAAGCTTGATGTTGATAAATAAGCTACTTACTTATTTCCGAAAAAATCATCTACAGTATTAATAATATTAATTAATATTATAAGGCCACGCTATTAGACTAAGTCTACGCCGCACTGGCAGCGGGCCCTTAATCCATTAGCGTCTTTATCGGTCCCATATTTAATCAAGGAAAGGCGGATGCGTCGATACCGTTGCGGATACACGTCATTGATACGCCAGTTTGTGGTATTCGGTATACCGCTTGGTTCATCTTTGTAGTAGTAGTAGTGTAACACTTTATTGTACAAAAAGAAACATAAAACAGGAAAAAAACACATATCATTTGTACAAAGACGAACTTATCCCTTTCAGGGATTTATCATTTATCATTTATTTATTGCAGTCATGAAGTTACATAATAAGGTGTTACAATTAATTTAGTCAGTTCATGACACCCTGTTAGGGCACACAATATTAAATTTAACTAAATATCTAATACCTATTAAAACATTTCTACATAATATGTCTCGTGTATATAAAATTCGAATAATAATAATAACATTATAATAGTAAATAAAACATAAAAAAATTAAATAACATTCCATATACAAAGTTTGAGCTATTGTAAGCGTAGATAAAAATAATAATAATAATTTTAAAAAAATCTTCCAGTTAACCTTTGAGCATTAAGGAAGAATTGGAGAACGGTAGAGATCAAAACTAAACTGAACGTTTAGGTAGGAGGTTAATAGTAGCCTTTTAATGCGATTATTTTTAAATCGAAATAAGTACTATTACAGTAACGATGATGCTACGATTTGAAAAGGGTAACTAGACTTACTAGGTAAATCCTCATGCCAACTACAGAGTACAATGAATTCAGTCGTTCCACCAAATACCGCAATGTAATTAAAATTTCTTGCAATTTCTTGGACGTCCCCCGTTGGGCGCCAATATGACCAATTGAGACAGTCAAGTGATATGTCTAATTGTCATTAATATATAGCAAGAGAGGAAACAGATTGTTGTAATTACATGTTATGACATAGTTATATACCTTGATATCGACATCTTTACATACTTCTAACATGAAGGAACATTGTACCTTCATTAATCTTCTGTATCTTAACTAACATTAATCCTCTGTTCGGAACGCTTGCATTTTATTTTCGAATATTATATATAACCCCTCCTGATTCCTGTCTCAAGATACACTTTACACGCTACATTTGTCCTCGACATATTGGCGCCCAACGTGGGGCTCAAATAATTTTGTACTTATTAATAAAAACTTGTTTCAATTTATAAGTCTTAGGTGATTACTCTTTGTAATTTGTGGCAACATCGTTAAATCAGAAAAAGTAAAAGTACATTAGATATATTTTATAAACACTCAATTTAACAAATCAACTTTGTTTGATTCTAGGCTTAAGAAGAATCCACTAAAATCTCAAAGTATATTCGAAATAGCTTCGAAATAGTGATCAAAGATTTACCAGTTCAGTAAAAATTGCAAACACAATAGCCACAACAGCCCGAACACTCGATATTTATTTTACCGGGCGCTATCAAATTTATCGACGTTGTTAGGCAGCGTTCCGCACTAGTGGCCACGACCGCGGGCCAAGGTCGGTGAGCATTAATTAGAGCGACGCGCCCGCAGAGAATCGTAGTAGGGTTGTAACTAATATCGATAATATCGAATATGTAACAACAACAGACATCAAAGAGGTAAACGCTATGAGTATATTTTCAACAGCAAAACGATACCAAGCAAACTATCAATTAGTATGTATTTTATGTCTCTTAAAAGAACTCATCACGCTGTTCTCAGCTCCTAGATTGGATAATTTGATTAGTTATATAATAATAGATTCTTGTAACGTTCGACAATTAATAAAGGATGCCACTTACGTCACTTCTTGATATCTTATACTGAATGTTTAGTGTAATGATTGTTTTTAACTCATTGTTTTGAATATTTTTTATCAGGTAAAGCGTTGTTTTAATGAGTTTTTAACACACGTGACCGCAAAGAAATATAAAATTATAGCTATCATATACCTGTTATATCAAAATGTAAGATTCTTGATCTCGTGTTGTCACGTAGTCGTCAAAGTAAGACCGTGGCCGTATAGAATTTTTGTTGTCTTCATATGCAATGATATACGCACCGTATAGTAAAAGCAAGTTAGTAAATTAATCTCTTCAGTCTTGTTTGGTCTGAATTATTTATGGTATCGCTTAGATTTATTAATATTTATACTATTTGCTTCTTTTATCTGAAGCGCTCGTATTAACAAATTTGTAAACGTGCTCACGCGGGTTTTGCGCGGATAAAGTTAGGATATTTGTATAATCCGTGAGGAAATTGCATTGTTTGTAATTCTTTACATAGCAAAATTTGCTATCTGTAATCTTTGAATTAAAGATTAATTACAGTTTAATTAAACAACCCCGCATTAGTACGAGTAACCATCCAATTATATTCTTGATAAAAAAGTGTAATGTAATAGATTTACCAAGATACTTTATGTGTTACAACGATTAAAATCTGCTTCGCTAAGATTCGTCAACTGAAACCCTAAAGAACATTTTAAACTGAAATAGACCTAGACTAAAAGTGACCGAGTCTACTGGCAGAGGCCAGAATTGAACCGGTGTTTTCAACTTACGCGACGGCAGCGAGGTTTATAATGTATATAGTAGATATAGAAGAGTGACTACTTAAAAAACACGAATCAAAAAGTGTTTAATAATATAATTTGATTTGTTCCCTAGTTCCTCAAGTTCAATGTTCAGTTACACCTACTAGTTCTAAAACAGAGGTTGTTGATGTTCAGTGTATTGGCAAATTATAGTCGTCTTGCCATAAAGGAAAACAAAGCAATTAATGGAAATAGTGCCAACAACGCATTCATTCTTCTTTAGGTTGGTATATTAAGTGATACAGCAGCTTCTGTAAAAACTAGTCAATACTTGAACCGAATGAAAAACCCAAAATTTTATGGCATGACGAGACGAGAGAGATAAGAATCAAATTGAAATGGTGACCGAAAATTAGTCACTAATATTTATTTTTTATGTCGTCAAAAATACATGTTTCCTATCTCTTGGGTTGAACAACTGATTTATACCCCGACCTCAAAGTTATAGGTATTCAAAGCTTGCTTTTGGTCCCTCAATTTTGAGTTCTTTATACTTCAGATCAAACAAATGTTAAGGTTCCAAAGTTTACATCACGCGGTGGAAGCAAAATGACACCGGAATGAAAACAAAGTGTCCTTGAAAAACTCAATGATATTTCTCACCTCATCCAAATAGATTAACTCCATATCCTGGCCCGAACAGCTGGTCTATCCCGGGCCTTATTACAATCCAGTCCGCCCTCCGCGACGCCGCGGGCGCCCGGAGCACTCGCTCGTCTCATCGTGTTAGCTGCGTCACTTCGCTTGCCTTCCGACATGCATTATCTCTGCACCGGATTAGTTCATGGCCCGAATGTCGCTGCTAGGGCATGGTAAAACGCTTTATGTGTTGACCTCTTTAGTGGCTGTGTTGCAAATTGGAGTTATCATGGTTAGCTTACAGACAAAACATTCGATCTTAAAAAAAAATCTCACAGTGTACATATATGCATCATATCGGTATCTTTTTTTAATATTACGTCTGTGGCAAACAAGCATACGGCTCGCCTGATATTAAGCAGTCTCCGTAGCCTATGAATAGCCGTAGCGAGATGCACTACGGTAAAAGTAGGAAACTTGGCTCCCCACTGGGTATTTGTGCTCCAACAATTTTTAGGTTTCCGTACCCAAAGAGTAAAACGGAACCCTATTACTAAGACTCCGTTGTCCGTCCGTCTATCTACGAACGACTCAAACCGGACAAGGTTTTTTTTTATAACTAATAAAAACTATATCACATCCTCATTTAAGTAATCGTGTAATATTAAAGTGATATAAATTGTGTAGAAATAAGTTTGAAATTGTGACCTGTAATACCTTATTACCAATAAATTATGTCTATGTCTATTACAAGTAGGTAGAGATCGTCTCTTCAAATCGGAATAATTATGTATATCAACATAGGGCAAACCTTGGCTATTTGGTGATCCATAGTTATTCGGTGATAGTCAGTTTTATTGTCTTTTAGCCAAGTTACCTGGCAATTTTATGACTTGGAACCATATTACACCACATTAGCCACATTCGTGCTATTTCTTAGACATCGTTTTAAGCAATAAAATTACAGGGCAACTCGGCTAAAAGACAATAAAACTGACTATCACTGAATAACCAAGTAACACCGAATAGCCCAGGTTTGGCCTACCTACCAAATTTATTTATTTTTTATTGGAGAAATGTAAAAATTTGACCACAATCTCACCTGATGGTAAGTGCCGATGCAATCTAGGATGGAACATGCTTACCCAAAAGACGGAACGTTAACCAAATTTTACGGTAGGTACTTACGACTTTCAAGTAAACTGTCGAATCATATTTTTTAAAGATCAAACAGTAAAATCATAGATGGGTTTTTTGATGTCAACCCTGCTTATATTATAGATTTTAATTTTTTTAAATGATGAATTCATATTTTTAAGGCAAATTTGACTTGACTTTAAGTTATATTTTTATTCCAAAACATAAAAAAAACCTACGTTAAATTAATTATTTTCATTATGGCTTTGACTCGATGTAAAAATACACCTTTCGCACACATATCTAAACAAATCACAAGCAGGCGCCCGTATCCCTACACAAAGGGTTAATGAGATCAGTCCATCCCCTAAAACAGATGTATTTAATCCGACCTCTCGATCGGATTGAAATATAAAGGTGCCTGTCAGCAACTCACCGACTGTCCCGGAATTAAAGGTGCAAAAGGTAGACGTTAGGAATTAGGCTGCCCTCGCGGATGACCCATAAAACTGGTCGAACACGAGACGAGGGTCAATTTATCGTTTCATTGCGCCCCTGGGGAGCGATTCGTTCCTCTTTTAATTTCCGTACAGGACAAAAAACTACAACCGCTAAAATGCTGCATTTCTTGCAGGCGATCCAATTTAAGTAGTAAGAATTTATAGCAGATGGAATGTATCTTGTTTTGGACGGTGAAATATAGAACGCCATTGGAGACGATTGCATCGTTTTAACCGCACGCGTGGCAAGAATTCTAATTTTAGCCGAACCTCTCCTTAGTCCATATTAGCTCTGTGGAAAACTGGGGCAGCGATGTTTGGACGCGTGTGTGCTGCAAATGAATCTTTAGTACTCACAGGACAAAATTCAATTTAGAATTTTGCTTGTTTTGTTTATATATGCATGTTTGTCTAGTCTAACAGGGATACAGTCAGCGCGACTCGTTGGAGAGACTGCATACTGGAGTAACTTTGCCTGGATGAATGTCTTTGCTTAAGTTCTCGGTGGATCGCTGGCATCCGACTGAGCACATACTTAATCAATGGAATGGGCATAGCAGCTGTGTCATGTCCTTAGTGCGCAAGGAAATCCTGTGAGCTGATTTAGTCTGTTTGCGAAAGGGCTTCGCAAGTCGCAACCATCTAGTTTCTCGGTTGTATTTTGAGATAATTCCTAAATACACTGCAGGATTCCATTAGTATGAATGCCTCAAAAGGATTTTAAAATGTCCTCAGATACTGGGAAATAAGTTATTTGCTTCTTAAGTGATAACAATCTTAATCATAAGCAAGTTAAAGTATGGTCAACTCTATCAAATTTTAAAAATGTCGATGCTTTTTAACATTTAGACGATGGTCTCTTGGTTTTTTAATAAAACTGAAAAAATCAATGGTGGACCCACAATTTCTTGACCTTTATTGAGATATTGATCGTGTTGCAATCATCACCGATGTTTATAATCCCTTTGCTCTGTTGCGGCTTCGAGAAGCGCTTAAGCGATATCTAGCATAAAACCATTATTTATTTAACAATAAAATACAACTATATTTCATTCCAATTTTAACACAGCATATTGTTATTTGCAAAAACGTGTAGACGTAAAAAAACCTTGCTACATCATGAAACTTTACCACCTTCTTATCTTCATTTCACATCGATACCTAAAACTGACCCCATCGCGTAAATTAGCTCCTATCTGATTCATACGAGTAGTAACTTTTTATCCTCTGCCTTTTGAAAACTCCTTTACTATCGTTCCGCAGCCATTGCTCGAGCCAAAGTCCTGGTAACTAAGCTTAATGGAGCAGAAGGTTGATTCTGTCAGGACGGCGGGTTGCTGGCTATCTTTATTTCCTACTTACATGTTTAACTAGAACGTATATAAACGTAATTCATATTGATTTGTTAGACCTGTACCCCAAAAGCATAACATTGTTGTAGTAATTCACCGAATCGCATTTCACCTTGAATGAAAAAGATATCACTGGATTTTTTTACTTGACGCACTTTTTCCCGTATTTGTTAGCCGTTCGTCCAATACGCAGTTCGTCCAAACGATATTTGAATTCGCATTTCGTCCAATACATATTTGGTCCAACATACATATCGCTCAACAGCAGCTCGTCCAAGACGTATTGTGTCAACACGTCTTTCGTCCATCCCATAGTTTGTCCAACAGGCGTTCAGTCTAATACGTATTACGTCAACACGTGCTTTGTCCAAGATGCAGTTAGTGCAACACGTAATACGGTCACGTTATAAAGTACATGTCTGATAAACTTTACACTGTCCTTATCTATTCGTTCGTTACGTAGATATGTCAGATAGTGTCCGTCCTACCAATAGTTTCCACAATCGTGCAAAGATTTCTGATATCTCACTACCCTTCATAACTGTTACTCCAAAAACTGACTACCTTGACAAGTTACGCACTTTTTTCAATCACAATGTAACAATGTTAAGCTATGCGGGTGCCATAATTCTACAGTTATTCTTATAAATTCATCCTCTTTCCATAACTATGTCATGTATCTGGCCTACTGCTAAAACTGACTTTTCGCATGTGACGTTATTTCATCGTAAAACAAATTAAATTCGATCTGGCTAAACGGTGGATTGAAATTATAAAAATGGATGAAAAATTCGATCTGACTTTTATAAAAAGTAAAAGAGGACATGATTTATTGTTGAGAAACGGGTTTAGATATCACTTAAACGCTCGAAAACCTGTAAATGTCGAAAATAGTAATACTTCATTGTGGCGGTGCAGCAACAGATATGAGTGCAGTGCGTCTGTTACATTAAATGAAGACCGTGATGTAGTGCTACGAGAAAGCCAGCATACCTGCGAACCTGATCATTCCAGAAATGCAATCGACATTGCATTCGACGCTTGCAAGATAAAAGTATCGGCTGATTTCGGTTCTGTACAGCAGATATACGAAGATACCATCCAGCAACTAGAGGACAGTGGCCTAGTAGAACCAGATGATATTCCCCCTTTTTATTCAAAACGAGACACGCTGTACAGAACAAAAAAGAAAAGCTTGGAAATCACTAGTTTATCATTTCGTCACCTAAGAAACGTCCAAATTCCAGAATGTTTAGCTGATGACTTTTTAGTTAAGGAATGTGGTGACGACGACAAAAATCTTGTGTTTTGCACAAAAGTAACACGAAAGTTGCTCGAAAAATCAAAAAACAAATCTCACAAATTTTATGGCGATGGCACTTACAAAAGAGCAGCAAAACCATTTAAACAGATATTCACTCTACATTTGGATTTGGACCGAGACACCAAATACCAAAATATTGTACCAGTTATTTACTGCTTGTTGCCAAACAAGACTGAAAATACCTACAAGAGATGCTTTACAATCATAAAAGAAGAACTGAATGTCGAAATCAAATATTACAAGGGTGATTTCGAACTTGCACAGTTGAACGCTGTCAAAAGTGTTTACCCGGATGTCTACGTAAGCGGATGCTTTTTCCACTATTACAAAGCAGTCAAAAGCATATCGTCCTATTACTGCAAATACCTATTAAGTGCAAAAATCGTGTGTTCAGATAATGATATTTGAATGTTTGGATGTTCTTTTCGATGTAAAAATATGAACAAATTTACACTGTATTTATAAATTCCTAAGCATAATTTAATCTAGTTTAGTACCTAATCATGCAAAAGATCCAGATTGTGTCTAATTGACGATAAAAACAAGATTAAAATGAAATAGTCGCGCACTTAATAGGTTTTGCCTGTAGAAATATACTTTGGTATATATCCCTCAGGAAAGCATTTATGCCTGTATATCTATTTAATTCAGCTTTACTTTACATAGAATGTATCTACTAGCCGCAAGATAACAGTAAATACCTATAGGTTTTCGTGTTTTTTCATTTTAACTGAAAATCGACCAAAGTATAAGTGGTTTTACCTGTAAATAATATTGGAATTTCTTATTGAAGGCTCCATAATTTTACTGATTACAGTGTTTTCACTAAAGAAAGTAGTTGTTAGCACGTAGTAATTATTTGTTGGTATTTGAAATGAATAAACTGAAATTGTATCAATGTATCATGGTTATTTATTAATCAAATATGCTACAAAAAAAAGTTAACAATCGTTTTCATCACTGCTGGATTCTGATGCTGCAACATCCGGAACTCGGTCAATAACATCATTGTCACAGTTAAGCGAGCAAAACCAACCATGATATTCTTCAGGAATGACGCCTTTATCGCAAAGACTGAGTAAATCCTTTTTCTTTGCTGCAGAGATCGCCAAGGGCTTATCGTACATTCTTTCTAAACCCTGACTAAGAAATGCTTCAGGAGTCGGAGGTTCTACAGAGTTGGGATTCGACTTGTTGCGTTGGTTCCTTGTCTTGTACCGAGAGCCAGATTGGGGAGTCGCCGTCTTGCGAGATGATACCGCAGCCCTGGTATCAAAGTTCAAATAATCTTCAGACGTGTCGTAGTTGAAGTATATTTTTGAGTCGCCTTTTACGTATTTAATTTTTTTTATCTTTAGCCAGAGGACTTTATTCCCATTGCAGTCCTTGCTTTTATTTTTTAATATGGCTTCAGCTAGACGTTTTAGGTCGTAAAACTCGTTGTATTTAAATTCTTTAACATGATAGGGATCCTTTTTTACCTTTTTTTTGCCAACTTTGTACACTCCTTTCGATCTAGCATTCTTAAAAATGTTTTTCCAATCCGTCATAGAGAATACGTCCTTGTTTTTCTTCGCACTTTCAATACTGCTGTGCATTGAATCGGCTTCCATGTAAGAATGCCCCGACTCAAGAAATTTTTGTTCAATAACTTGCAGATGATCGATTTCGTTAACAGCCCAAAGTAATATAGCCGCAACGTTTTGGTTACGATTTTGACCACCGCAGGTGTCGGAGAACAAAGACACACTTGTTACGTTCGTGGAGATACAATTTGACAAGTAATGGTATAAAATTGTACCAATCTCCGCGCTTCCCTTTTTGCCATGTACTTCGGACCAGGAAAAGCAAAAGGCATTGTTGGGTAAGGCACTCTCATACACGGTCAAATTGTATACGGTCAGTTTTCGCACGTAATAAAGCAAGCCAACTTTTGAACATGGTATTTGTAATATAGCTTGCAAATCAAAAGACACAGATATAAAGGTTGGATCGGTCCCTGCTTTCTGTTTGTCTCTTTCTTTCTCAGCCTCACATGCAGCTTTTCTTTGTATGTGCTCGTTATAGGACGTTTCGAGATCAGCTTTATCCTTATCTTGTGCTGAGGTGTACTTGTTACATACCTGACACTGATCTTTTTTTGGGACATAGAAACTCAAGTTGAACTGAGTCGAGAAAATTCTGCGATAAGTAATTGCAGACACAGGATTGTTGTTTTCATACTCTTGCAAATAAAGTTCATGCATTTTATTCACTGAAAGTGTGCCTTCTAAATATTTACGTTTAGATTTTTTACGAATATAATGTCCCTCCATTGTAGGAAAGGAAGAAATGTGGTCAACTACTTCTTGCACTTTTTCTGGGGGAGTTTTATTTGGCGGAATATGATGTCCTCGTCCATCAGCACCGGAGTAAAATCCAAGTTCATCTCGGTTTTTAACCGCGTCACCGAGAGTTGCCTGTGAGATGCCTAAAGTAGAGCAAAAGAATTTCTGGCAAACTTGTCGCTCCTCTGCGCCTAAATAAAAAAAACACTTTGTAGTGTAAGGTCTAGCTGGACGTTTTCTCTCTACCAGGACTTTCTTTGGTGGCTGGACTCTAACACGAGACAGTATAAAGTTTTTTTTGCTTACAAAGTCCAAATGCCAGTAGATTCTACATATTTTCGCTCGGTCTTGTTCGGTGAATGTATCTGTACATTTGAATGAGCATTTTGTGCAATCAACTGTCTTAGGGACTTTTGGGGCTCTTATGTGGTTATTAGTTGTATACGACAACCCTTCCGCACGTCTTTTTTTTGCGACATTTTTTTTCCAATTGCTCGGATCAGCAGCTCGCCAACGGCTTAATGTTTTCACTTCAGCCCAAACCAACTCTAACACATCTGATAATATTAGAGTAGCAATCTCAGAGGCTGTGTCGTTATTTATCTCTTCATATTGGTGACTGATGCCAGGCTGTGGTGATATAGTAAAAGATTTAATGCTTTCATTAGCATTGGCGCCTAATAAGTCTGTTTCATTATTTATCTCTTCATATTGGTGACTGGTGCCAGGCTGTGGTGATATAGTAAAAGATTCAATGCTATAATTAGCAGTGGCGCCTAATAAGTCCTGCAATGTAATTAAATCACCATCATCATCGCCGTGGTTGCCAGGAGCCCGCTGCTGGTCCTCTTCGTCAGGATAGTAGGTAGGATCGTTATCAGAAAAGTCGCCGCCGAATAACGACGACTCTGACTCAGATGTAGTTTCCGAGATTCGCCTTGCAGGCAATGTTATCTTAGTCCGTGGAAGCTCTTGTTCGGACTCTGACGTGCTATCATCAAGAAATATATTATCATTAAATATCTGCTGCATCTGATCAGCGATACGTTCTTGTGACTCGTCGAGATCTGAAGCCTGGCGTTGTTCATACTCTTGCTCGTGTTCATCTGCAAAAAAAAACCCTGACAATTTATTATTATAAATGTACTAGTGGCTCTGTGCGCTGTAGACTTCGCGCTAAGCTTAGAAAATGTGAAAGTAAAAAATACTTAGTTCATTAAGTCGTTATCACAGTGAACTCACAATAGTCATAAGGGCCACATACGTTATTGGCGCTTAAGTCCTTTATGCCAGATTCCACATTAAGAAAAAAATCCAGAAACTGGATCGACCAAAAAAATCTATTGAATCATAAAATATGGCCACTAAATTTTACGAGAATCGGTTAAGAATTGCGACCTATAAAGGAGAACGTATGTCCACGAAAGCAAAATGTCCGAGTCAAAACGGAGATACGCTAACGCTACTGTCAATAAAACTATTTATTTTGAATGTTGTCGTAGAATATATTCACATTTTCTCACGAAGTTTCTTTCAACACATAAGTTCCGAGAAACTGATAAGTGAGAGACAGAATTTATATTCACAAATATGTACGGCATGCCCAAATACTCAAGAAATACCGTAAATTAAATTAGTCAGATACGGCCAATTAAATAAATAAATGAGTATATAAATATTAGGTAAAGACACTCTGGCTTTGCAGATAAACACAGAAGTAAGGACCTACCTACTTACATAGTCAACCGGCCGGCACGGCACGCAGCGGGCGCCTTGGATATTTTAATTGACCTTGTACCTGCCTACGTCCGAGGTATATCCTCTTTGCAGAACTATCCAAGTCTATTCTTTATTAAAATCTATAGTATATACATAAAATAGTTAAAATATTCATTCACGGACCATAAACGTCTTGAAAATACAATACAATCATACGAACCTCAAATTTAAATTTGGGCCAAATAATATTACTTACGGTTTGCATCCTTGTCTTCCGTGACCATTCTAACGAGTCTTCTACTCCTGGCACTCATTTTTATCACACAGTGTCATTAACTTAGGATTCTAAACAAATTATTCACAACAATTATAAGAGCATCAAACGTTACATCGGCGCGTGAGTCGCAACTGAGTGAAGTTAGCTACGGTGCGAAGCTAGTAAGCGCACTTAGTTGGTTCTGCCTGTACAACTACATGTTAACATTGGAATAAAGTTACATGCAAAACCTACTAAGTCACTGTACAGTTTTTTAGCAGAAAGATATTGCAGTTTGATGAATACGTAAATCTTCAGACAAAAACATATAAAGATGTTTAGTATATTTAGCTTGGCATAAAATAAATAATTTGCTGAATAATCATTTACGCAAATACCAAATATGTACACATAGAAGTTACTGTTAGAATATACAACGGTTATAATTTAATAAAATTAGTATGCAAAAACACGATAAAACATGGTAACAGTTTTTACTTGGAGGTGAACACATGAATCATTGTGTTATTATACACATTTCAATTTCTTCCAGTACATAATGCTACCAAATCATTAATATGTTGCCTTACGCGGTGAGTTATTTTTGGAACGAAAGGTCGTATCAAAAAATGGGTTTTACCAGATTGTAAAGCTTGAAAAGTTAATTCTAAAGGTCTAAAAAAACCACTTTCGTCATAAATTCACTTAATAGGTATTTGCAGTAATAGGACGATATGTGATAAACTCAACCTAGAACAGACACTCATTGGAAGAAATATTACGAAGCTGTGCTCATATATGACATTATTACCCACTAATCTTTTAATGGACGCGTGGGTAGAGATTAAAAAAATGGGAGAAGTGTGCCAAGACTCAGTTGCTTTTCAAGAGTTTTCCGTTTATTTTGAAAAACAGTGGGTACCCCTTTTTGCCATGTTAAGTGTAGCCGAAGAAAATAACCGCACGACAAATGCATTAGAAGGATGGCACAATCGACTGAACAAGAGAACTCCTCCGAAGCCCAATTTACTCAGACTGATTGAAATATTAAAAAAGGAGGGTCGTCACCATGATATTTTTATCAAAAGAACAATACCTATGAGCCGCAAACGACGACAAAAAGATATTCGGTTCAACGAATTTTTAAATAAAAAGCTAAAATCGCTGAAAACATTGAAAATAAGTGCCATGGAGTTTCTGCGAAAAGCTATTAGGGCAAAACTGCTATAAATTATCCTTAGAAATATAAATAAACTATAAGCAGGGCGGTTTTCGATAAACTGTACATGGGAAGGATTTTTTTGTTAATGAAATTTCACTACTTTTAATATACCGCTTATCGGAAACAACCCTGTACAGTGGTTTTGTCTTAACTTCCTACGACCCATGGGTTTGACGTAGGTTATTTTAGTTTTGTGTAAGTTTAATATTTTTTGTTATCTTGATGACTAGGCTGTTCTGTAAGTTAAAGAAGTTTTATTAATATATTTTGTCGAGTTCATTCAGCTTTTTATTCATTTTTGAGGCTAGAGGAGTCAATCTAGGGCAAATTTCACTTAAGTTTGGAACTGATTCTAGGCAGGGCTTGATAACGTTACTAAATTTAACGTTATAATATCGTTAGGTAACGTTAAAATCATAGATATACTTGACTACCGGTACAAAGTGATAACGTTACCTATATCATAACAAAAGGTAACGATACTTAGTTAACGTTACTTTTAACGTTTTTATTGCATAAAATCATCATCAATAAACTCTTGAAAATACTCACGGTTCGCTAGCTTATTCGATAAAATTTCATTATTTCGAGCGTAGGTAATTCTGTGTAGGTAGGGCCTATGGTCCTTGGTAGGGTAGGGCGTACTATACGTAAGGACGAATCGCGAAATGGACGAAATATGAAATGACAAATAGCGAAATGGTCGAACTGCGTGTTGACGAGTCGCGAAATGGACCAAATCTTGAATGTCAATCAGCGAAATGGACGACCTGCGTATTGACGAATCGCGAAATGGACGTATCATATTATGGACGAACTGCGTAGTTGGCAAACGGCAAAATGCGATTTGGACGAACTGCGTATTGGACAAACGGCTAACAAATCTTTGACATTAGTATAATTAATTTGTAGTATTTAATTTTTCGTGTAGTATGTTACCGAAGAGGCATTTCGCCGCGATCGACGTTTGTTTGGGACTCTATTTAACTTGATACGTTAATTTGATGCTTGCACTAAAATTAAGTGTTTTTTTAAACACGTTTTGTACTTGTAGGATTAAGCCTCAAGTGCTATCAAACTCATTAAAATTTTATCTATGTGACGTTGACGTTGCGTTGACTCACGTCGCCAATACAATACACGATCGAGGTGAAATGCGACTAAAGTAATAAACGATTGAGTCACAACGCGATGTTTAAATGCACGGTCGAGGTGAAATGCGACTAAAACTTATAGCCACTAGAAAAAAAAAACTATTGAGACACAATGCGAAAATTAAATATGAGATCGAGGTGAAATGCGATTCGGTGAATTACTACAACAATTTAATGCTTTTGGGGTACAGGTCTAACAAATCTTCATATTAAATTTTCTACATGGAGAAATTTATAATATTTCTCTACAAATTTTCAATATTTGAAATGATCGATCGATATCAACGAAATGTAGGCGGTAATAGAAAATATATTGTTTATTTCGAGTTCCGTACAATTGAGAATTAGGAACACATAAAGAAAAGAGGGTCGTTGAAAAAAAAATGTTTTTGCCTTCCTGTGTAATTGTTCAACCAATCTGTGGAGTTTTTTTTTTATTACTAAAAGGTAAGCATTTGACCACAATCTCACCTGATGGAAAGTGCCGATGCAGTCCAGGATGGAACATGCTTACCTAAAAGATGTCTATTCACTCTCGAGTTCTTTTGATACAACTAATTACATCGTTTTATTTTTCTTTAGCTTTCATTATCCCTATCGATAAATAGATTCAGCCCAATACAGGAAAATGGAAAGACATAATCAATACTTTTAACTGCGGACAGTTCGGTCCGACTTGCTCGATGATATTTCCCGATGCATTGAGCGCATTAAGGATTATCTCGTTACACCGTGACGTAACCGACAAGAGTGCTGGACGGCGTTCTGGCTAATTTCAAATTCAATACATGACTTTTAGATGCTTATGTTGAGGTCGGCTAGATATCTCTAGTGTGACGGTCGAGCGTCAGTGAAGTGTTTAAAATGCGCAGGATTTTTTATATGAAATTGGTTTTACTTGCAATGGCAAACGTTACACGCAAATCGATAAAAAGATTAAAACCAATGAAATAAAAGAGAGAATTTAAAGTGACGTGCCATAACAAGGTCATCTCATGGAGTTCTGTATACATCTGGGTAGCAAACATCAAAAAAAATTCTAGTTGTGAAGTCGATAGTTATATGTCATATGAATCTGTTCAACACGCGCGTGCAGTTTTTTTTTATGAAATCGGCTCCTGCTGAGTGCACGCCATCGCACCGAGCAGGATTCAATACGTAGACTGATTCCCGTTGATCTCGAAACGTAGGCGAATCATAACCCAAATACCTATTTTATTCTGATTTTATTCTAACGCCTACGAGTATTTTATTCTATTTAACTTTTTTTAACTTAACTTATTTTAGTCCGGTTCATAATGTTTATTTTTGGGTAGTTTATATTTTTGATTAATAATAAAATAATGTCTTAAAGTATTGAAAATTTATCATTACATTGACGACCTGTCTGGCCTAGTAGTGACTCTGCCTATGAAAGCGATGGTCCCGGGTTCAAATCCTGGTAAGGGCATTCATTTGTGTGATGAGCACGACTAGTTGATCCTGAGTCATGGGTATTTTATATTTACTTATGTGTTCGTCTAAGTATCGTTGTCTAAGTACCCACAACACAAGCCTCATTGAGCTATTGAGCTGTGAGACGTAGTCAATTTGTGTAAAACAGTCCTATACAAAAAAAAAATCTTTAATTGGTTTTCTTGAGACAGATGCACGTTTTGCACTGAGAATAAGACCTCTGCGTTCAAAAGGTTTTGTTATAGATCGCTCGCTTGCATTATCCGCTTATGAATGCGAATATTCCAGTTAATTCCTAGCAGTTTGCGAATAATTGAGTTGGGAACTGGACGATTCGCAGTTATAGCGCAGTTCTACAGATCGAGCATCGTATTTAAGCGTTTTAATAGCTTTTAATAATTAGAAATAATAAGTAATAATCATCAATGAGTTACCAATTATTACGGAAGGTTGTAAGAGGAAAGGTAAGTCAAGGAATGCCATGGTCTGTTTGAGAGACTATATGAAAATAAAGAATTATTTAAACGAGCAATTCTTGTACATGTACAAAAATTTCGGGGATCTTGGAAACAGCTTTAACGATTTCGATATAATTTGCTATATGGGGGTTTTCGGGGGCGAAAAATCAATCTAGCTGGGTCATTCACCAGTCATTCTGAGAAACCGCGCATTTTTGAATTTTTATATGCTCGGTCTCCAACATTAATATGGAATCGATGATCCTTAAAATCAATGAATTTTTATTTTGTTGGTTTTGTTAGGAAAAATATCATACCTTTATTTCTTCCGAACCACATTTTTTTTTTTTATATTATTTTATTCAAAATGTCTGCCAACAGCGGTTATACTGATACATTGTTAGGTTAGGTTACATTCGATAGCTATCTTAAACTTATTGCACAGCTAATTAAAAAAAAGGCCAACAAATGGTTCAGGAATGAAGAAAAAAATACAAATAGCACGATAACTTATGACTCAATCCTGGGTGTTAATCCGGAATCTGCTCAAAGAGAATCTACTACGAATGATGAATAACAAATTAATACTATTTTAAAATAACAAAAGCTTCTACTATCACCCATCCAATTTTTACGTAGAACTACATCTACGAGTAGGTAAATGTCAGTGTCGTAGCACGAGTGGCGCTTTGACGCGTAGCAGAGAGGCGTTCTCGTAGATCCGGTTACTGAGGGCTCACGTTAGCGTGCTACGGGCGTAGCTAGTGAATTCTGAGCGGTGAATTTCACTTGCTTTTGATAGACATTTACGGCGCGATTCGAAGAATGACTAAGACACGTTTAAAATTTTTGAAAGATCTTTAAAAGATCGATAGCTAAACGACATGTCATAATTGACGTTTATTTCGATTCCGCTGTGATCCCAATAAGATTTATCTACGATATTTCTAACGTCAAAGTGACATTGGTTGGCCTAATCGAGCTGCTTCTGTCAATTATACGACATACAAACAATATCTAAATGAGAACTTATCTAAACCAGAACTTATCGTTATCGTATCTCATTCTTCGAATTGGGCCGTTAGTCACATTTCAATTTTCTTAGGTGGCCCATTCAAAATTAAAAAAATTGACACGACTCAATAGGGTCGACTCGATTTGTCCAATTCGTACCAATCACATCCATAAACAAGTAAGATTTTCTTTATTTCAATATGGTATTAGCTTCTATCGTCGGTAATGTTAATGCAGTGCCCAAGTTAATGAAACAAAAAATCATTTAGTATAGAATAGAATATACTATATTTTATTCATAAACACGAACAAGACACATTGTAGTACTCACACACACAGGGGGAAACGTATACGGCTCGTTACGTCACCAGTAGCTGGGATCGACACGTCCGCTCTCACCAACGGCTCTCACGTGACTGTCGCCCCACTATCTGTCTATTCGTATCTGTCACGAAAGGTAACAGATGTACAGAAACCTTCTTCTGCTCTCGCTGTCCAGACTAATGGCATCAACAATGGTAGTTGCGCTGCGCAGGCGTTCTGTTGGCGCTTAACTTACAGCTCGACGACCTTTTTCGCTCGTGTGTGAGCCTAAGTACGCGTACTTTACAAGCGAAAAGAGTCGTCGAAACTTATGTTCGCGAACTTACTCGCCCGTCTATCAGCCACTTAAGACCGGTAATTGACACGCCGCTAAAAATGCACGAACTAACCGCTTAGCATTACTTTTATTACATCCATTTAATATAAACGTTTACTTCCTAGTTCAGAAGAACTGATATTTTGAGCACGACTAAGGAAATATTTTGATTTGTGTTTTACCTAGTTATTGGATCTGTCACGCATGCAGAAGATGCTGGATGATGGTTGGATCTCAGCTCTTTGCGCAGGAAGGTCACTTTTTTGTTTCGTATATGTCATTTATTCCGTCTATGATATGTTCTGTTCAAATAAAAGATCGTGCCTGTACGTTTTTGGAACAGATTTAACAATTTGTTTTGATTGTAAGTGCAGGTAGTTCGAATAACTCGCGCGGCTAGAAGATGTTGATGTGAATTTTAGCCAGTCTTCTCCGAAAACACGCAGGCAAAGGCCGTCTTCGAAACGTCGAAGGAAAATTAAAACTTAATACGCGATTAGGCCCGTTTCTATAATGTAATAGTGGATTTAACTGGTTTTGATATAACCTTGAAGATCGCTCACACTAATTGGTGTATGAAGTCATGTGTGAGAAGAAAACCAGTTCAATACAATGACAAATTGCTAAATTAGAATCAAAGTCTAAGGTTGTATTAAGTCAGTAGACCAAAATAGACCTAAATATTTCGGTTGCAATGCATTGCATGGTATACAATTTTTGAAGCAAAATGCTTTATCTGCTGGTTTTAAATTATTGCAATTTTATCTATCTTTCGCATATTCCACGTAATTTAATCTGCATTGAACTGAGATACTGATATTGTTCCTGAACCTAGCTAACAAGCAAAGCCTATTGAAATAGTTTCAGAAACCAAGCCAGTTAATAGCCATTGTGGAATCAGATCCACGACGGTTATAGAACTTTCGATATTAGAATCAGTAAATCTGGCTTACTGTGATATCGAGCGCGCGGATATTATCTACTGCCACGAAGTCATTTTATAATGTGAGGCACGGAAATGTTATCTCATTTTAGGGTTTAGAAATGTCTTTATCGAATTTTTCTCCTGCTTATCGACTTTGAATTTAGGGTTTTTCTTCATGGATTTTAGTTATGAATGTAGATATAATACCGGTCTGGCCTAGTGGGTAGTGAACCCGCCTATGAAGCCGATGGTTCCGGGTTCAACTGGTCTCCTTCCTCGCGTTGTCACGGCATTTTGCCACGGCTCATGGGAGCCTGGGGTCCGCTACAACTAATCCCAAGATTTGGCGTAGGCACTAGTTTTTATAAAAGCGACTGCCATCTGACCTTCCAACCCAAAGGGTAAACTAGGCCTTGTTGGGTCCGGTTTCCTCACGATGTTTTCCTTCACCGAAAAGCGACTGGTAAATATCAAATGATATTTCGTACATAAGTTCCGAAAAACTCATTGGCACGAGCTGGGGTTTGAACCCGCGACCTCCGGATTGCAAGTCGCACGCTCTTACCGCTAGGCCACCAGCACTTCCAGGTTCAACTGGTAAGGGCATTTATTTGTGTGATAAGCACGGATATTTGTTCCCGAGTCATGGGTGTTTTCTATTTATTTAAGTATTTATAAATATTTATATATTATATATATCTTTGTCTTAGTATCCACAACACAAGCCTTATTGAGCTTACTGTGGGACTTAGTCAATTTGTGTAATAATGTCCTATAATTTAAAAAAAATACCACACTGACCTCGTGATACAGCCAAACTTAGTTTTTCGACCACTATGCTCTCAATGAAACCAATAACAGGATGCCTTACTCCAGGAGCTCCAGGGATAATGTACCTACTTGTTATTAATATATAACTATAGACCTGATTCTAACTTTACATATCCCATCCAAATGTATGACGCATCTTAAAGTTCGAATCAGGCTGTAGAAAAAATATATTTTGCAAGTAGGCCTAAAGGGCTCTTTTACAAGTGAATACAACAATTATAGTAACATAAAAAATACATAAAAACATTTTATAAATACAACAGCCAATCCCTGGGTAAACATTACATTATAATAATCTTAAAATAAATAATTACTACAATACAACAGAGATGTATAGTCTCTATGTTTAAAAATAAATAAATCTGGGGATGTAAAAGGTCCCCAAAGGTGTAAAGGTGTAAAGGTGACAGAGTACTACTACTAATAAGATTTGGAGGTGTAAAGTCTCTCCAAGTGTCAAAATCAAATTAATAAATCAATCGCGTCTAGACTTTTAAGCTAGCAGTCTCATAAACTAATGCTACAGAATACATAACTAGTATGTATGCAAAGTCAAGTATATGAGACAATTCTGATCCAAAAATTTGATAAATCAAACATATATCAGTATTGTATTTGTACTAATACGCTAATCTGAAAGCAAACGTTTGCGAGCAAGACTCCTAATAACATTGAATTTAAACTGACTTTGGTTTTTGCCCTGTTAAATGAAGCTTTCCATAAAACATTATTGCTTTTAAGCCACGTAACAGCGGAGTCGTTTGAGTGTATTGGAGAAGATCAGTTGTTAGAACACGCGAGTGGGGAACTTGCAAGTTAAAAGCCTTTTGATTTGTATTAGTCAGGGTAATATAAAAATGTGTAATTGTGCAAGTCAAAAAGCGGCCAAGTGCGAGTCGGACTCGCCCATGAAGGGTTCCGTACCATTTATGACGTATTCAAAAAACTACTTACTAGATCTCGTTCAAACCAATTTTCGTTGGAAGTTTGCATGGCAATGTATATCATATATTTTTTTAAATTTTTCATTCTGTTATTTTAGAAATTACAGGGGGGGGGGACACAAATTTTTTCACTTTGGAAGTGTCTCTCGCGCAAACTATTCAGTTTAGAAAAAAATGATATTAGAAACCTAAATATCATTTTTAAAGACCTATCCATAGATACCCCACACGTATGGGTTTGATAATTTTTTTTTTTTAATTTTATGACGTATTAAAAAAAACTACTTACTAGATCTCGTTCAAACCAATTTTTGGTGGAAGTTTGCATGGCAATGTATATCATATATTTTTTTTAGATTTTTTATTGTGTTATTTTAGAAGTTACGGGGGGGGGGGGGGACACATTTTACCACTTTGGAAGTGTCTCTCGCGCTAACTATTCAGTTTAGAAAAAAATGATATTAGAAACCTCAATATCATTTTTAAAGACCTATCCATAGATACCCCACACGTATGGGTATGATGAAAAAAGATTTTTTGAGTTTCAGTTCTAAGTATGGGGAACCCCCAAAATTTATTGTTTTTTTTTTCTATTTTTGTGTAAAAATCCTAATGCGGTTCATAGAATACATCTACTTACCAAGTTTGAACAGTATAGCTCTTATAGTTTCGGAAAAAAGTGGCGGTGACATAATCGGACAGACAGAGGGACATGACGAATCTATAAGGGTTCCGTTTTTTGCCATTTGGCTACGGAACCCTAAAAACAGAGGGTAAATTAAAATTTCCTTTATTAATGGCTCTATTTAAAATAGACTTAACTAGTTATTCTATTAATCCTTATCTATTTATTATTTCTTAAGGCACTAGGTATGCATTAAGTCACTTGACCCACACATCACTTTAATTCTTGAACCCCGTCCGTATTTATGAATTAAAACTTACTTATTGCATTCCTTTCACGCAAAAATTATTTAACAGCTAAATTTAAGAAAACTGTTTTAATAAGATTCTTTACTAATAGGGAGTATTACTGAAATGTTCTGCCACCAGAGTGCTGAGCTCTAGCGCACTTAAACAGTTTGACTAAATAAAAAAATATGACATTATTGCATCGAGGCGGTTTGTGTACAGGGATAGGTCGCTGTACTCAAACCGCCTCGACGAAATTTATTTTTTGGCGTTTAATATATTAAATAAATTTTGTTATCTGCTTCTCTATCGTTCGAATATACAAGAGTGATAGAGAGCCGGATAACAAAATTTCGATTTTCCTATTCGCAGAATTCGTCTGAATGTGCTAGTGGCTCCCCTTACGCAGAGTTTTGCGTAATATTCCCTATTATAAAATAATAACTCGATCAAAAACAGGATCGTTTTTAGGTTACCAATTTTTCTGCAGGTTATGTGTTTACAGGTCAGGTACACAGTCAGCATCAAAAGTAGCGGATCAAACAAGGTTTCAAAAGTATCTACCATTCTGTAACATCTTAACTAAAGTAAAGTTGACGGTTCTATATATGCAGAACAATTAAGACTGTAAGAAATATACTTTTGAAGGTGAAATTTTAAAATTAGATAAATCAAATCAAAAATAAATATTTGGAAAAGTTATCCGGGATATCAGATACTTTTGGCGCGTTGTTTCATCCGCTACTATTGATGCTGACTGCTATTTCAAACTTTGACGTAACAATCCCGCTCAACCTATAAGCAATTTCACTCGTTGTAAGGGTTGTTTTAATTTTTATTCCCATCTTTCGAACTCTGTATTTAATTTTCTAAATAATACACGCATATTACCAATACTTAATTGCGTAGGTAATTCAAATATCTGTACAGCCTTACGAGTATATTCTGCCTCTCTAGATGTTTTCGCCTGATAAACTTAAAGAGAATCTAATAAAGCTAATTAGAGCTGCTTCTATCCAATTAGGACACTCGTCTTATCAAACCCACACATGTTGCGGTGAATATTCTATGTCTACGTGTTTATTTATTCATCGAAATTCGTCGGTATCGCCGGCGGTTGCCGACAGATAACGAATTTAATTGTAAGGGAATTGTAACAGACTTTGAGCTGTATTAAAACAGAATAAAAGTTCTATTAGATTGCCAAATTTTGAGAAATGTTGTGGTTGAAAAAACCTAATGACTTCACTTTTAAAGATTGATCGTGTTCGTATTAATTTTTTACACTCTTCGTAATCAGTTTAGATTGAACAAAATATCATTTGACCTTTTTGTTTCATACTTTTCAAAGTTTGAAGTTTTATGTACAAATTATAATTAGAAAGTCAAAGAAAGCAAATAATTATCTAAGTTAAATTAATAAAATGAACTTGTTTGATTTCCAAGACTTTCACTATTTATATTATTGGACTTTTCACTTTTCTCACTTGCAAGACTTCTAGGGTTCCGTAATTAAATACAAATTTTGCAGCCAACCAATTTGTTTCTCAATAAATACTTTATGCATAGTGAGATTCTTACCCGTCAAATCAGCATATAATTCATAAATATCTACAAAATCATATCAAAATCCGCCTACTTGATATTATAGCCTACCGCCTTTAAAACACATTTTATATTATCTTCCTGAGCTGCACTACGTTTTACTTAATTTATTTTATTGTTTTTTTTTTTATTTTTTCGGAGAAAACACATTTTATATTATCTTCTGAGCTGCACTACTTTTTGCTTAATTTATTTTATTGATTTTTTTTTATTTCTTCGGAGAAAGCTTTAAAAATTACAATTAAATTTGACTACTATGACAATCCAACTGGTGTTGCCTTTATTTACATTTTTTATTTTATTTCTACAATTTTATGTACCTATTACCTGCTACTGTTCGTCTAGTCATTGCCACGTGTTGATAATATTCTGCTGTCCAGCACAATTAATAGTGCTTGTTAGTTTCAAAAATGGCAAATTCAAAACGCCGGGATAAACCTAGGCTCCAGCTCGATTAGTGGCGAAGTGTGCGCTTCATCGATCGCACTCGCCACAATGAAGTTAATTTCCTTACGCAAACACTCGCCACTCCGACTAAACTAACTTCGCACAGAGGAAGTATTTCCTCTACGGAGAATACGGGCCGTTGAGAAACGATTACACAGTTGGTCAATTCTCGATCGTTAGTAGCTTTTCGAATTTTCGATTCGTTTGTTGAGAAAGTGGTTTACTTATTTATAAAATTCGTTACTTTGATTTTTCTTTGCGTTGTGACCCAACGTAATGAAATCATTAAGGTCCTACCTATTAATGAATTAAGAAATAACTGTTCATATATACAAGCTTGCTTCTCTAACACTAGCTGGGAAATGTTGTCTGAATATATATGAACAAGGAACTACAAGTAGACAACTTTAAATAATTGATTTTATACTGATAGTAACTAGTAGTTCACCCCGAACTAAGAACTAGCGGTTCGCCAAAAACATATATCGATTTAATTTATTGCATCTACTTAGTTAACAATGCACAATGGATCGAATACCACGTGCGATTTATTGCAAGGTCTGTGGATTATAGAATTTATGTCACCATAGAGATTAAAATAAACTGTATCTGTGGTAAGCCGTAATCTTTTTTGTCAAATGTCAATTGCCTGTATAATGTTTATATATATCTTACTAATTATTTAAAATGGTTACTTTAAAAACCAAATTATGAATGTATAAACCGAGTACTTTTATTTGATACCATACTCGATCATACTTTCTTGCAAACAAGAGGACCAAAATAGCAAAACCCCTCACAAATAAGTTTTGGGCCTTCCAGGCTCTTCTAGCTCCAAAACGCCTTGATCGAGCCAGCTCATAAATTAATGAATATAATATAATGCCTCCAACTACAATTTGACCTCATTTTATCTTATACCTTTGAACGAGCAATTCTTGTATATATATATTTCTGTGACCTCGGAAACGGCTCTAAAGATTTCGCTGAAATTTGGTATATGAGGGTTTTTGGGGGTATACAATCGATCTAGATTAAGTCTTATGTTTGGGAAAACGCGTGTTTTCGAGTTTTCATGCGTTTTTCTTTCGACGCAGAATATGGTCGCTAATTTCGTATTACCGGCCACTGTCCGTCTGGTCCAGCGGGTTAAGACGCGGACGGCTAGAAAGTAGAAACGAGTGTTACGGGTTCGAATCTCGCCCGGTGACTAACGTTTGTTTTTTTTTTATATCTTCAAGTTTATATATAATTTTTTTAATTTTTATTGTTTTAGACAAGTTTAATTTAGTAAAAAATGTAGTTAAAATTATCACCCTATTACAATAAATACTTATAACCGAGCAAAGCTCAGTCGCCCAGGTACTTCATTTTAAATTAGAACAAATTTACTTGCTTAGCTTAAGTTATTGCGTAACAATCCTCGGATAGTTCAAGTTAAAAACATCGAAATGCCGAGACGTGCCCCTAGCCAGCCGTGTCTTCCGAGTTAAATGTAAGAACTTCACTTCGCTTCGCTCTCTCGTTCGACTAGGTGAGAACCTGAGATTAAGCTATATTAAACAGTACTAAACCAATCTCAAATTGAGATTATATTTTTAATTTCAAATTCCTTTTATTTGATGATTATAGTTACACACAAAGTATGTTTACCTATAGCGTACTAATTATGCTACTGGCACGAATTGGGTGTAGTAAAATAACAAGTTGAGCTTTAATTTGTGTACAGGATTGAAGTCCGAGTGTCATCACCCCCTGAGGGAGAGGGGGGGAGGGCCGCAACTCTTTGTGAGAATTAAACCCGCTCTCATATTTATTTTGCGCGGCCGGCGCTGCTCATTTTTATTACTCTCCTATTTCCACTTGCTACTGTCTTGTTTAATTAGGAAGGGACTCGCTTTTTATCTTTTAATGTTCCAACGTTTTGATTTTAATAGTGCAGCTTTTCATCCGCGACTTAATAATGTAATCTCCGGGCCGATTCGGCTTATCTTTACGAGTCATGAAATCGTAGCAGAATCTTGGATAAAATTATTTTAATGACGCTAGTATTGAAACGGAGCCGCAGGCTTTACAATAATAGCTGCAGTCGTTAGCTTTTTGAATACGGACGGTTCAGGTGCCGCTTATCTGTGTCGCTCGTTTCGCTAATTTCGCTGCAGAAGCACGCCTCGAGCGCTCTCAGCATGAGAACCCTCGCTAGCCGGCTTGTTAGTGTAGCAGCCAAACCGTTGCCGCTCGTGCTCAGTGCAATTTTCGAACCCCTTAGCGAAGCGCAGCAATGGATACTTTTTAAGCGTAACATCCACTTCAGATTGTATCTCTTTTCGTCGCGGAATTGTATTCGGCGTTCGCACCTCCGGCATCAATGCAGCTGATGCAGCGATTAAATTCCACGAAGTTTCTTATCTCATTCGATCAGTGATTCCTGGCGACGCCTGTCGTATAATGTGGCTATTTTCCTTTGCGCAGAAAAATTTACTTGTCGGAGGGGTTTCTGTTAATACTTTGCCACTTTTGTAGATCTGATAAGAGAGGGCAAAATACTTATTGCTCTCGTGAAAATATTTTTGGATAAAAATCGTTTTATATTGGTGCGAACGAGATAAATATGCTCTGCGCTAAAAAAATATGTAATAATCTATTAAAATATTTTTATTCAAAGTTTTAGTATAAATATTTGTCCGAGCGTAGTTAATTTCTACTGAACAAGCTTGTACATAAACAGCGTGGGTCTGATTAACTCTTAGACTGGAGATGCTTTATTGTCTGTAATTTTCTGTACAAAAAATATCTGCTGATTTTTGCGGCGAAGGGCACGTTAAATGTATGGCTATTAATTGTGCGTAATGTACAAATTGAATAGCCATGTCAGAAAAACGTCAGTTCATACAATAAGTATGACGGTTGGGCGAGGTTTCTGACAGAGGGGATAAGCTCTCAAAGGCGACTCGGGTTGTTAAATGCTCTAAGGATTAACTAGTTTTTTTAAAAGTAGAGTCAGAAATTTAGGCCGACCATGTGTACGTTTTCCGGGCATTTACTTGGCGCCGTTCCATGGAGCAAGAGTTGGGTGTATTGGGGATGGGGTGGGAGGAGGTTACCCAAACTGCCCCGGACCGGAGCGGAAGAAAATGGTTCGACGCCTACACCCCATCAGTACACCATCAAGGAGTAACAGGATGGAAAAAAGAAGAGAGAGTCAGAAATAAGTGTCTACAGACTTAAATACTAAAAATATAAAATCAAACCTCGGGTACCACTAGGAGCCAGTTTGCGACAGAATAAAATTCTGCCAAGCACAGTCTCTGGCAGCAACTCAAATACTACCAGATATTGTGACCCACGGCGAGTTCATCTTTGACAAACAGAATGAAAATTCATAAAATTTAACGGAGCTGATGATCTGAATACTTAAGTGCCAGATGATAAAGCGACGTAATTAGTCGTAGGCCGTACTCGGCTGTAGGGTTGCGACAATCAGTCGCGCGACGCGGTCACGCGCCGGCGATAAATCGCGGACAATCGCGGCGGCGCACACAGCGCTTGTTTTTTATCTTTAGTTCTTTTTTATATTATTTATTATTTAGGAGGGTCTAACGGAAAATTGCAGTATTAATTTTTTATACGTTTTAATCACAGGCCATGAAAAAATGAACTTGGAACTAGACTATATTTGCAAGGGCAGATTCTAAGAAAAACTGTGTAAGGTTAAAGTTGACTCGATAAAAAAAAATCACGAAAACATGTCTATTTTTCATTTATTTTCGATTGTATAATCATAAAAACCAAATAAAAACATCAAAATGGCTTTCTCCGCGTGATAAAATAAGTGTTACTTTTTGAACAAAACGACTGAAAGAGAGATCATTATCTCGCTGTCACATAGACGAATACGACCATCGGTATCTGTAGGCACGAATTGTATACTCGTACTTTTATATCTAAGTTTAGTCCAACTTACAGATACGAGTATAATACATATACAGACAATAACGACATTTACCTAGAGAGAATATCACAGAAATACCTAAACATACGAAAAAATATACAAATACATTTTATAAAATCCACGTTTCTCCTTTTAAGGTTCATTACAAGCATTTATCTTTAACCATAAAACGTCTGTACCGCCGTATTAAAAAAAAGTCTGAACAGCTAAATATTAAATATTTTGTAAATACTTCACTATAAAAAAAAATAGACGGCACGACATTTCGTTTCAGCCGTTCGGAAAAGAGTTTTAGCCGTTCTCGGATTAAAAGGTATTTGCAGAATCTGTTTGATTTCGGATTTTAAAACTTCCGTGCAGCAAAAAACTGGCTCTTAGTCCCATTAAAAAATTATGTTTCAACATGAAGTTAAAATATAGACAATGGCGCGCGATCAGTCTTTCTAAATGGTCCTCCCCTTTATAAGAAAAGATGCCTAAAGTAACAAACAATACAGTAAATGCACAAAAAATGTCATGTCTCTTCCAACGTACCGTAATGTCCGTCCTCCATTTCGCTTCACTATCATAGGAATTGCGTTGGTCAGTAAAAACTCACTTTAACCCACACACTCCGCGGACAATTGTACTGAAACATCTTTACGAGGCACGTGACGAGTACGTTCTTTAAAATTTCATAAAGCCGTAACTGACGCAATTTTATAAATGAACCATGTCATTTTATGGGGGCTAAAGTAACCCACGCCATTCGGGTAAAAAGGGCGCCACTTAAGTCGGGGGAGTTGCACTTTGTTGCGCTGTAACTTAGTAAAGTTTTTAGTGCTCTTGAGTTTATATCCGTGGATTGTACGGCAATGTGATAACAAAACAAAAGGATTTAACTAGTTGAAGGTAACTCGGGAAATTCTCTAAGAATAGTTATGTAATCTGTTACTTTATTCGAAATGCACGTTGGAAATTATTTGATTTATTTATGTTTACTAAGTGGTTTTCCAAAGTCAAACCTTTAAAGTAATTAATTACGATGTTTTAGTACCTTTGGCACAAAAGGAGTGCAAAAATAAAAGAAAAAAAATCTTCGTAAAAATATTAACATTGTCATTTTAAGCCGTCCTCACAATGCGCCCAACGTAGGATTATTTTATTTCTACAGCCATTTCGTGCGTTAAAAATGTTTTCTGTTTATGATTTTTGGAACGCTTTCATCTAGCTATTTTGTGAAGCTGCTATTTATACTGTTCTTTTGAATTTTACAGCATTAGTACCTTTGGCACAAAAGGAGTGCAAAAATAAAAGAAAAAAAATCTTCGTAAAAATATTAACATTGTCATTTTAAGCCGTCCTCACAATGCGCCCAACGTAGGATTATTTTATTTCTACAGCCATTTCGTGCGTTAAAAATGTTTTCTGTTTATGATTTTTGGAACGCTTTCATCTAGCTATTTTGTGAAGCTGCTATTTATACTGTTCTTTTGAATTTTACAGCATTACAACCAACAAGCATTATTCTGTGTGAAACATAAAATAAATATTCGACTAGTGCTGAGTTTGTTCTGTGGCAGTGTACGCCGCGCTTTAGCATTGTCTCATTCCTTTCTTTTTAAATTAGAGCGGGATGTCACGCGCCTCTCGCTCCGTTACAATATTCATAATTCAGCGTTATTAGAGCGCGACACGTGACTGGGCCGGAAGCGACGTGACGGAACGTGTTCAAACGGAAACAACTGATATAGTTAGAGTAAAACAGTTCGCGTTTGTCACAGTGATGCAGATCCGTACGCCGCTTCGGTATCGAGCGAGACAGCGTTATGCACGTTTGTAATGAAGCGATATCCAGGAGCGGCGTACACACATCGCTACAACGGAACCAAACCCTACGGCTTCCTTTCCACTGAGTCATCTAATAGTATTAGTTTTAATCTATGGATTATACTGGAGCGCAGAAAAGATGTCTTTTCTCCGCTCCGCTGGATTACAACCAATGCTATTTGTTGATTCCCGCACGTCTCATCTCCTTTCATATCATCCTCAGCGAAAAGGCAGCGTATATCCTCACACCAGAGTCGTTTAAACTTTCCGTTCGTAACGTTCCAAATTCAAAAACAATATAATTACTTCTGGGTCTCAGGAGTTCTTTCCATATAGTTTCTTGTTTATGCACCTACAGGTGACCTATTGAGCTAATGTTAAAATACGCAAATATTTTCATGAACAGCTATTTCTTAAGAGGAAAATATACCACATACCTACTCGTCCATATAAAAAGAGAATTTTTTTATTCGACTTCTAAATATTTTCCATTCTCCATGATTTCTTAGTGTATTAGTGACACAATGAAAAACTTTTTTGTTCAAAAATGTTTAAAAAAGCAAAACCTATAAACCTAGACTATATTATGCTGAAGCGAACGACATCAAAAGTAAGTGATTTTTTTTAAATTTTGTTAATGGAAAACGTTTTCTCCCGAAACGGAATTTCATAGAAAAAGTTCCGTTATTTCGTTACGATTGCAAAGCTATTCTTCCATCTTAATCCAAGTAATATAAGTATGGACCTAAAATCTTTCATTACGTTGGGTCACAACGCTAGGAAAAATGAAAGCTACGTAACGAATTTTATACATAAGCAAACCACTTTCTCAACAACGAATCGAAATTTCGAAAAGCTACTAACGATTGCGAATTGACCAACTGTGTAATCATTTCTCAACGGCCCGTATTCTTCGTAGAGGAAATACTTCCTCTGTGTGGAGTTAGTTTAGTCGGAGTGGCGAGTGTTTGCGTAAGGAAATTAACTTCATTGTGGCGAGTGCGATCAGTGAAGCGCACACTTCGCCACTAATCGAGCTGGAGCCTAGGTTTATCCCAGCGTTTTGAATTTGCCGTTTTGAAAAGAGCGTGGTTTGAAAACTTTACTGTGATAACGAAACTTCAAGTCAGAAAATTAGAGGTGCAAGTCTTCATAGATTACAGTATCAACATCGATGGAAATCGAACATACAACCGGCCTTATTGTAAAAGTCAGGATGGCAACTACGGCTCCATTTCTGTTGGAGCATTACTGCTGCATTAGCGTCAAACTAGTCCAGAACTGTAAAACAAACCTAAATGCACTCCAACAAAGTCATACTTAGATGGGTACCAGGACACTCCGACAATAACGGAAACGAAGAAGCGGATGAACTTGCTAGAAAGGGCTCGGACACACCACTGGTCGGACACGGTCCAGAACCGATCTGTGGAATCACAAAACAGGATGCATATTCTCTGCTCAGCAACTTAAAAAAAACTTGAGCAATCGATTGGTAGAAGTTCGCCAAAGGGCAAGAACACTTGAAAGCTCTAATCATAGGGTTCAACAGCAAAACTGCTAAGGAACTTCTAGGGGTCAAAGACACAAAACCTGCGCGGTGACCAGAATATTGACTGGACACTGTAACTTGAACAAACAAATGTTTCAAATTCGAAAGAAATAAGATGCGACATGCAGGTTCTGTCAGGAGTAAGATAAGACTGCATTGCACATTCTCTGTTCCTGTGGATCACTAATGTCAAAAAAATCCTACATAGGGCGGTATGTATTGCAACCCCATGAGGTAATGAACCCCAAAGAATCTGGAACTTCCGGGATGCAAGGGGCATTAGTAATGAACTTTAAAGGGCTGTCATAATACATCACTGCTTGGTCGACGTGGCACTCAAAGTCCTATAAAACCCCTATAATAATAATAGGCAAGCTTACATGGAAGAGAAACTTTCTGATCATGAAATGCGACAATGATCCTCACACATTTTATTGAGGTAATTGTTAGTGATAATGTCATTTTAAGTAGTCTTCAATACTTGAACGCCTGCAACTTCAGGTTAGTTACATGCGCGTTACCGACCCTGTGGAAACCTACCTACCGATACCGCCGACATCAAAAAATCTAAACACGTTATCCACATCTCTATCGCTCTTGGATATGCAAGCGACAGACAGTAAAATAAAGGAACTTCGAATTTCACTGTACAACTCCTTGAAAAACCCGATAGGTACAATTATAGTCCCTCGAGAGCACGGGAGCTCATTCTACAGTCGGATTCGCGGTAACACATACTGAAACCGCACCGCGAACTCTACTCGTTATCTCACTCGCAATCCCGCAATAATACGTCTAACTATTATAATAAATCACAGCACAATAGTTAGCCGGATACGAAGAAAGTTCGCTTTTCTCTCCGCCTTTCAGCCGAAATAATTGTGACGCAGGCATGCGGGGGAGGGTTAATACAAATCCGGAGCATCGTATATCAAGGGCGGAATATCTTAAGCTATTGTGTGGTTACGTAGGCGGAAGTGTTGACTTCACTTCAGCTGGAGCCGCGTTCAGTATGAACAAGTTACTCGCACATTAGTTTGCTAATTGCTCAAACTGCACATTCGTTAAGCTTGCATTATGTAATTAATAAAAGTTTAAACCCACACAGCTCTTTATGTTAAATTGATTGAGAAATCTGAGTACATGTGCAATACATAAGGCAATCTGCAGTACATAATATTTTGAGAAACAATTTAGCTACTAAACTTTAAATTATAATGTCGTGTTTAACTAAACTTCCCAGCGAATTTATTTTTTGTATTGAAATTTATATTAATTCTTGATTTAATTGAAAATGCTAATTAATGATATTATTATTTTAACGTTTAAATCGCTTTGAACTGTATAGAATTTCTGTTTATCATAGTAATATTTGTCGTTTTGACGTGAATATTCCTACGTTACGTCCACCTTGTCTTTAAGGTCGCGAGACACCTAAGAAACATTTGTGAGACACTATTAACATGTCATACGTCTTAATTGACTTAAAAATGAGCTTGGAAAAGATTGGGTGTTGTTGGGGGAAACGCAATAAAAGAATCGAAACGGAACGGATGGAAGCAGTAACTTAGATACAGTTCAGAAAACGGTTAGATGATAGATCAAGAGAGTAAGTAAGTAAATATTATTTCCACCCTCCGACCGGAAAGCGCCAACTTTTGGCCTACGGCTACCAAGTTATCGCTCTCCGGCTCCGTCGAGGAGAAAAATAGTATATAAGTAAACCTCGGGCATTAAGAATGCCTCAAATCACGTGTCGGCCGAGACACGGAAAGAAGAAAAACAGATTTACAATGTAAATAAAGGTATAGCAACAGGCGGTAGAGCAGTGAAGTGAGTAGGTAGCCCTTACTTCCGCGTAGTTCAAATTTAGAACATAAGTAAACTAGCATAGCAAGCATTAGTATTGTCAGAGGTGATAAGTAAGTAGTAACTAGTCAAGTGCATTACAACGCGACTCTTGGGTCTCTGGCGGGAAGCCAGCCGTTCCGTATTCATGCCCGAATATTTGCCGCGGCGCCGAATTCGCGCACTGCATACATTTTCACCAGTCCACGCATACTCGTATAACGTTAAAAATGAACTAATTCCATTAAAATCTAGCTAAGTCTCCCTTTTTCCTCGCGTTGTCCCGGAATTTTGCCACGGCTCATGGGAGCCTGGGGTCCGCTTGACAAATAATCCCAAGATTTGGCGTAGGCACTGGTTTTTACCAAATCGACTGCCATCTGACCTTCCAACCTAGGGGGTAAACTAGGCCAACAAGGCCTAGTTTATTCCGGATCCTAGATTAGTCCGGTTTACTCACGATGTTTTCCTTCACGGAAAAGCGACTGGTAAATATCAAATGATATATCGTACATAAGTTCCAAAAAACTCATTGGTACGAGCCGGGGTTCGAACCCGCGACCTCCGGATTGCAAGTCGCACGCTCTTACCGCTAGGCCACCAGCGCTTCTCAATCTAGCTAAGTCTAATAAATGATTATGAATGAGCAATTCATTGGTTGAATTAGGTGTAAACTGTAAAAAGAATTGACGCCAGCATACATTAGACTTGACATATTTGATACAATCAAGTATAGTATTGCTAACCAAGGGATGAAAGACACTCATTTCAGTCGAGGTAGTTTGGCGCTCGAACTCAGTGATAGCGCTCATAGTCCTAGGCTGAAATGATGTACCCGAGCTAAACAGTGTTCTTTTCATTCTAAAAATCGAAAGTAAAATGCTCTAGTGCAGAAACGTATCACTTTCTACACACCACTTAGAACAACAATAACCCTCTTTCAGAGCATGACAAATGAAAAATATATTATATAGATACTATGAGAATATTGAAAAGGAAATTTCCACATATATCGCAATTCAAAATCCTCGCATATAACCCACAATTCTGATAATCTTCCATCACAGTCGACTCGGCATTATGTAACTCAAGTTAATCCAATACATCCAATAACTGTACAAAATAATTCTGAGAAAAAAAATATGTAGAAATATCGTATTTTAATACACTCCAAAGCTGTCTCTATAAAAGCACCTTTTTGCACTGAGCTTCAGAATCGTCTGTACACAATATTATAGAAACATTTTCATTGCTCTTTAATTTAATCTTAATATTAAGTCATAATTTATTGTATTTTTGTAATGTATTCATTGTTGACATTTGATTTATAATTATAATTGACATTTTTTATTGATTTAATTTTACAATTTACATTTAGTTAAATGTAATACGATAGTGTGTAAGTATTTTGGACGTGTAATTACTTTTATCAATAAATATATGAATATGAATAATTTTATACTATTTTCTGTCGATGACTGTGAGGTATAAAGTTGGACCATACTAATTCTGCACGCAATATTCCATTCAGGATGTCAGCCCTTTTCGGGCTGTCATTAGAATCAGCCAAGAACCAGTCCATTAACGCAGCTCTTCGGGTCATTCAAATAAACGTCACTGTGTCACAGGCAGACACACACAAGCATAGACTATTTCGATATTTGACATTACATTAAACGCAGTTCATCATAAGAGACTATCAGTTATGGAAGGTAGAGTTAAGGAACGCAATCTCCATAGGCAGAACTTATGCAAAAGTATCCAGTGGTCAGCTATAAATAATAGTTCCAAATCTCTTCAGAGTAGCGCTCGAGTAGCTAAGAACCTAGGCGTTATTGACGGAGTGAAGTGCGCTGTCTATGTTTTTTTTTTTTTTTAGCGCCACCTATTTAAGGTTTTTTGATGACACTTTTTGGTATATGAAGATTCCATTCCTTATCTCCACCTTCCGTACTATCAGTTACATAATTATAAGTATTTTGCAGTAGGTATAAATAGTGCATTCATTTTTCTGTAGTGTGTCTAAAATATCCTAGTAATAATTTTCATTGTGTACAGTACGTGTCTCATCAATGCCCCCTTAAGCCTGCTCCTGTCAATTAGCGACATGTTATCACTCAAATAGAGCAAGCGCCAAAAAGGTCAATGGCGTTTACGCCTTTTGTGAACAGATGTCGTTAGTATTCACACCACGGCCCACTACTTAGCCGCACTTGTCTCCCGATACGCGGCTATTCTCTAAGGTAACATAGTGCTGATGAAAGGCTTAACCAAGGGCATTATTAGCTTGGATATATACTATGAAGACAACGCCGTCCTCGAAAAGTCGAAGTTTTTAAAATTTAATTTTACGCGCCAACCACGCGGCCGCACTGTTGGCGCTGGTTGGAAGATGCACTAAATCGGGGGTTGTGGAAGACTATGGGAGAGGGTTTTGCCCAGGAGTGGGACGCCGTAATAGGCTACTTAAAAATAAACGGGTTACACTCCGGAAGTGCCGGCAGAAGTGAAAACTTTTGATATTTTGGAGAAATTGAGTAGTAGTTTTATAAAAAGAGATAATTCTCTATTATACCTACGTAAATAAATTTGAGTGTGGAAGATATTTTGAAATGCGAATTTTAGTGTTAATAGGTATATAACGTATACCGAGTAATTCATGAGACGTGAGCAGGACTACAGCATATACAATCAGTAAATGTTAATGAATTCGTATACCGAGTAATTCATGAGTCGTGAGCAGGACTACAGCATATACAATCAGTAAATGTTAATGAATCGTTCACCATCATATTACTTAAGTGAAACAATCACGCTTCTTTTCTGTTATTTAACTTTTTGGTAAGGAAAAATTTGAGTATCTATAATCATGAACACCCAACAACACAAAGATACAATACAACACAATTAACAAAGATTAAACCTCTTTAAACGTTATGACAGTACTTTTATTATAATGTCACAATTGAATGAGATACGATTTTTCAATAGCAACCAGGCTTCGATGACATTCAATTTGCACGTCACCATAATGTCACGTGTCCGTCTTACGAATTTTCAATCTGACGGTCACGTGATCCTGACGCGAGTTTAACATTTTTTCCCCATCACAAAAATTGCACAGCGCCGCTAAAGAAGTTTTCACTTCAAAAATGATGCGTAAAAATCGTGAAAATTTAAATCAGTGTGGATATAAGTACATATACTAGTTTTTTTTTAAATTATTATCATAAGTTATTACATTAAATTGTCACGGCTGTATCATACAGTTACAATTGGCTTTCAGCAAATATTAATGAAATTTCATTCGAATCATTATTTATTACTGACTAATAATAAAATATCGTAACCTACTTTTGTCCATTTTAACATTGTCGCATATACAAGCTTAAATTCAACTCCATAATTTATGTGCAAATTGAGAACTTACAGTTATTACTTTTCACGACTTAGAGTCGTAAATCTTTCCTGCTTTCAGAAAAAAGGTAGATTTTCTCAACTGGAGTAGAATTATTTGTCGAATAAAATACTTGCTATCAAAATTATAAGTTCCACTTAAGTATATCATTCACGAAAAAATGTAATTTTAATAACTTTTAAAAAGTTAAGTGGTAAAATTTATATGCCGCAATATAAATAATGAATATAAAAGACTATTTTTGACTTTGAGATGAACTTCTGTGGAAAATTTTAAACTCTGGCCGATTTTTAATACTAGAGAGATTCCGCCGCACCGTGACAGCAAACTTGAGCGGAACGTAAGAAGAAATTGGTAAAAAGGACTAATTTTTAGGAACCCGCTAGGAAAAGTATAATGGTCATTTCCCACTTATTTCGTTATATTAGTGGAAAAAGTAAGAGCGAATCGCCTAGCGTATTATCACTCGTGCCACACTGCACTGTTAGTGCATTTGAGAAAGGAGACCTAGGCTCCGAAACATGTCGCGCGTGAGTGTAAACTGTAAAATTAATTTAATGTTAGTATGTCTCACGATCAAAAGAAAAAAGAAAAGAGGATTGTCAGCTCCTGATAGCGGAAAGAAAAGTGCTCAGGAAGATCCTGAGACCTGTCCGAAGTGACGACGGTTCCTGGAGGATCCGGAAAAATGCCGAGATCGAAGAGTTGGTGGCTGAGCCCAATATCATAGGCGTAACTAAATCCCACAGACTTCGCTGGCTCGGTCACCTACTCAGAATGGGGGAGGATCGCGTAGTCAAGGAAGCGTACTTGGGGCGACCAACCGGCCGTCGTCCGATCGGGCGCCCCAGATACCGCTGGTGTGATGTCGTGGAGGCGGACCTGCGTCGGCTGAATGCCAATTCATGGCAGGAAACCGCGCTGGATCGGGACAGGTGGCGTTCTCTCGTTTCGGAGGCCAAGATTCTTTTTGGATTGCTGGGCCAAAGCAGTTAGTTAGTTAGTTATGTCTCACGATAGCTTAAATCCGATCGTTGCAGATTTTCATCGGTTGGTTGTTGGCGGATCTAAAATCCCCATCTACAATAGAGAGTCCACTTTCTCCGCCCCTCCACTGGACAACTCTAATTAAATTATATTTATATCCAAGCCGTCTCTTATGAAAATGGCCGCAATTTAGAGCGCGAGATAAAATGAAGCACCTTCGTGCATAATTTAAAACGTAATAAAACGTCATGAAACACGGCTAATTAGACAATAAAATTCCTCAGCTCGAGGGAACGACGAATCAAAGGAGGAATCCACGTGGGATTAACAACGAGACGGCACATTTTATTATTCAGTTAATAGCTGTTTTAAAAGACACACACACTCATGCTCATGGTACACCGCCCAGAAACTACGCATTGTAAAGCTTATAAATTTAGATTTATTTATTTCATAATACAGACTACATTATAAAATGCAGGCATGTTAATCTACACGAATTAATTTTATGATCGTCAAAATAGGTGTACAAGAATATAATCAATGAAATATCAATTAAGAATTAAATAATTACAGGATAATAAGATTTCAAATTAATGTCATGATAGTATCTCCTGAACTGGATCGTCAAAATATTGACCCGGGTGATCTGAGTCAACTACAGGAAAATCTATACACAATTCAGTTAGGGAATAACAGAATACAACGGTCTATCTAACAAGGTTCGGAACCGGTTTTAAAAATACCGGTAAATACCGGTTTATTTTGGTTTTACTCCGAACTTTCATAAAAACGCAAACTTTTTAAGAACAATTGTAACCTAAATAAATCGGTTTATTCGACGAGTGATGAGACGGCCGTCCGGCTTAGTAGTGTGCTGCATAAACAAAGATACTCACATAGAAAGAAACCTGTTTTTATTTATCTACCGGTTTACCGGTCAGCTAAAAACTGGTTTACCGGTCAGCTACAGCTATTAAGCTATTAACAGCTATTAATATTTCTTTACAACTTCTTGGCAGATGAACCGGTGTATCTACACCGGTTCATCTGCCAAGAAGTTGTAAAGAACCGGTTTCACGAAAGAAACCGAAATTAAAAGGTTTTGCTCCCATTACATGCTAATTTGGTTTGGAAATTTAACCGGTTTCCGAGCAATGCTATATCCAACAAAAAATCTTTTGATCGGCGTGTAAATATTTAATCATACAGTTCACTTCTTATAAAGTCGTTCATGATAAGTTGGTCCTGTATGACACGATACGATATAGAAAAACGTTCAGTCGCCATATGTAACTGCTCTTATTCTTTACCAAGCTGAATGCTACGCCACTTGGATACCAATTCGAACGTATACTGACATCAAAATGATTTCATTTAGTTATCGTGTATTTCGCTCATACTTGTCCGTACATGTATTGACGCGAGCGAAACGCAGGATAACTAAATGACATCCTTTAGATATTATTTTAATGTTCATATGTTCGAATTGGCCTGTCAGTTGAATTCTATACCATCATAATACTAAAGCAGTCCATGATTTACCCTTTTACACATTTTAATAATTAACGTTCTTGTTGAAAACATAAACGCAACTAAAATGAGAGGTTGTATTCTCATAAGTACTTAGCATCGGAGTGGAATCACCAATGTAAAACTATTATGCACCATCTATCTGGTTGCTAAGCGATCTGGGGTTAATGGAAAAACGTGCGTATGCTACACGGAAAAACGCTTCAAGCGCGACAATTTGAATTAAATTCTAATCTGCGATGTGATTTCGCGACCGAAATCAAATACGGTCGTAGCTTGAGATCTGATCTGAGATAATTTTAACATAATTGACTTATGATTTTCACTCGCAAAATGACGATTTCGACTTTTCTGTAAACCTGAATGACATTTAGAGCTATATTTGATTTTTTAAGTGTTTGCATTTTAATGTTAGTTCAAGTACCGCTGATTATTTTTAGTGCATTATTGATTTTAGATAAATATTTTCTTAAATAATTTGCACGAAGCCCCTACACATTATATATTTACTACCTTATAACAATATATTACAGTAAAAAAATATAAGTACACAGTGACATTCATTTTATAACAATGACAGTACCACTTTAGCAATTTTAAAAGCTTTTAAAACGTACTTAGGTTGTCGACTTTAGGTCCTCAACTAATTAGGGCCTTCGTCCTAATAGCGCGTTGTCCACACAATGTTTATTCAACTTAATTCGTTAAAGTAGATATTATTTTTATTCAGACACTAAGATGCTTTTTAGCACCGGCTTTGAAATAGTCTAGTTTCGAATTAACGCCAAAAACTATTAAAACACAGATGTCAAAATATGTTTGCATATTTTTTACATTCGTTTTCCCACAGATAATAAAAAATAAATATATTATAGGACATTATTACACAAATTGACTAAGTCCCACAGTAAGCTCAATGAGGCTTGTGTTGAGGGTACTTAGACAACGATATATATAATATATAAATATTTATAAATACTTAAATACATAGAAAACACCCATGACTCAGGAACAAATATCCATGCTCATCACACGAATAAATGCCCTTACCAGGATTTGAACCCGGGACCATCAGCTTCGTAGGCAGGGTCATTACCCACTAGGCCAAACCGGTCGTCAAAAGCGACAGATAAGCGACAATAACTTGTCACTGAATTGTATTATATAGATGGAACCTTTTTACACGGGATCTTTGTTTATACACATGCCAGCTTATTTTATCTGTAAACAATGTAACAGAAATCGTATTTGTATATATCGCCCTTTCTTTGAAATTGTGTTAACGTAAACACGGAAACTGCCTCAGCATCTTTCTTTTAAATTTCCCACTTGTTTTCCTCCTCCACTTCAGCGGATGAAAACGTCTCTCATGCAGTTCTCCAACTACAAGTTTATTACGGAGTGTTCATAACCAGGCCACCGAAGTTGCTCGGCGCCCGCCGTCAATGCGCGCTGATTGCGCTGCACTGACAACTCGATTATCGATCCCGCGATGCGATTATACAGAGTTAAACTCGCATTAGAATCGATTATCTCACCAAGCTCCAACGTTGATTACCTAATTACCAAAGTTTAACCAGCTTTCTTGGCGTACGCATTCAAGTTAGAACAATACGGTCTCAAACATTAGCGAACAAGCGTAAGCCGCTTTCATTTTATGCGAAGCTTGAATACCTAGTGGCGGTGTAGAATTTGGTATCTTCATTATTTTGCTGGCGAAGTTCGTAACCCTCATTAAAATTATTTAGTTTCTCGGCGGACTTTAGGGCAATATCCGTCTTCATTACATTTTAGAAGACTTCGTTTAGAAACGCTACATTACCTGGGTATCACAAAACCTGTAGATAACCTGTTCTAAATCTGTTCAAAATATTTTTCCTTCATTTTATAAAGTGTACTTTTATTCTTTGTTTGCGATGGCATCATAAATTATAATAGGTCCTATTAACTTATATAAAGCAGGCAAATGACTCCACTAACAAGATAATTATATCCACACACTAATCCAATATTGATCGGGGACTAGAGAGAAGTCAAAAACCAAAGAAGCTACTAAAGTTTTGACTATACGAGATATGTGTGTGTAGTAACTATACTGGGCATTGTGATGCATGAAATCAGGTAGATTCGGAACTCTCCATTTAATTGGAATTAATAGGCCGAGTAGTTTGCTTGCATCTCGAGTGTACATAACACTTGCTCGGTACACGGGAGGCAATTTCATTTGCAAATGCTTGTTTGCCGGCAGCAAACAAATTAGCGGGCAATCCGCAGGTGTCGTGACATATGTGTGTGTGTGTGTGTTTGTGTGCAGTGCGTGTGTAAACAAGCAACCGGGACTAGGTCGTGTAAATGCATCTTATTGGAATGATGGTTGATTTGTTTGTTTGTATCTCGGTCTTGAATACACGAATTCAATGACATCGGATACACGTTCACACGATGGGTTTGTCCACTAACCTTTCCACCTCCAATAAAAACTATAAGGCAGAAAGGAAATAAGTTAAATTTCCTGCTTTGAAATATATTCACATGTGCGTATACACAGTGTAACACGAGGAACCCGAATGATTTTAACAGTTTAGTTATTCTTGATCACATTTAAAGAATTAAATGTGATATATTTTTATGTGATACGAGTATATACACCGTGTATATACACGTGTATATACACGTGTATATACACGTGTATATACACGGTGTATATACAACTATTTTCGAAAATAGTTTTGATCTGTATCACACTTTTGAAGGACTTTGAAGACTCAGAACTTCTCAGCTATCAGGAATAGAAGGCGACTTCAAATCTAAATCTATTTATAACCCTGAGGGCCTTTATCTCAAGACAGAATGCCACGTGTGAAGAATTTCCCATATAATGTATATTTTTCTCAGCCCTTGCAAGGTTACATTAAATCTACTCCTCAGGTGTCTTATACCTACTTAAAGCCTGTCCGATTTTTGGCTTACTTGATCAGAAAAACGGACAGACTACAACAATCTACCGACATTATTTAAACACCTAGACATTTGGCGTTGGCATATTATCATGCCAATACGATGTTTACCTTCTTAACAGGTGATACGTAACTTGATATATTCTAGCTCAGCACAAGTATCGATAGCCAATTAACAAAGATTACAATCCACACTACATCAAACATGATACAGAATAAGTCAAATATCACGTTCTCGTAGATCCTATTCATTATAAACGGAAACCGCATTGTAGCACAGTAATAATCCTCTAACCGTTATTCCTGAACGATTACCACTCTGAGTTCCCGGAATCTAACGATACGGCATTCGAGCAACCCGGTCAGAAATAATTTAGACTTCTGAATTTACTTCCACTCAATAGCCGAGGGCATACGAAAATATATCGGCGGGAAAATGTCAGCCTTTCTAAGATATCGGAACATACTTTTGCTTTTATGAATAATGTAATCATTCTAAGTTTGTTTGGTTGTGGAAGGTGGAAGATTTTCCAAATGAAATCAAGTTATTCGTTCACATAGGGTTTGGTTGGCGAAACGATAGTTTAAGTGATGGCGTAAAGTAAAGGAGGCTAGTTTATGGTGTAATTAGGAGCCGCTTTACGACTCTGCGCTGCGGGAACGTTCTCACGGCCCGGCCGCTTTCGCTAACAGTTTATGTTAATCCTTAAGTGAACCTCCATAGACAAAGAACACTATGAAAATGTCTTTCTCTAACCTTTCTCTCTAAATATTACTTAATTTTAGACGGAAAACTAGAGGATACTTGGCGGGAATGAGGCTATTCGACAGAATACAATTTGAATAACATATAAATACGTTCCGAAAGCCTCATTGTTACGACCTACGGTTTGAATCCGCGACCTCCGGATTGAAAATCGCATGCTCTTACCGCTAAGCTACCAGCACTTTCATATAACAGCGCTTTTATATACGTCGTGAGCAGATTTTATCATTTATTATTTAAGGACGTAGCAATCATTTCATGAAATGATTGGTTCGCCATATCATGAAAAAGTCAAACCTAACCTATGTCATGAAGTGATCAATTCTAAGATGGCATTTCATGAAATCATCAAAATCTATGATCTGGCCACCACGACATATATATATAGGTACATAGAAAACATCCATGACTCAAATGCTTATGACGAATTTACAAATAAATGCTCTTACCGACTATATAATAGATTACAGCTACAGAGGCCCGAAACAGCAAGGTCGGCTGACAATGTTTCTAATAGTTTTCTATTCTTACCTTTCGATACTAATTCAACTAGTGAATAATGCTGTATATTCAGTATTAATCAAAGAACTTAATAATCCAATTTTTACAATACCCTCTAGCGCTTATATAACCTTGACTCCCTTGAGTTATGGAATAGCGGAAAGTACACGTGCCACAATTTTATGTAAACAGCTTCGGAACTTTCTATTTCTCGTCGGCCTTGACGGACCGAATATTAGATCAGCAATTTCATTTTGATTACGAACCAATCAAAGTTATTTCGATGGACAAGATTATAATTTGTTGAAAAAGTTTTCTTGCTTGCGTCACTTTTAGTCATTTCATTACCCTGGAGTGGCTCTGTCCATAATATAGTGATATAGATTATGATTTGCTGTTCCAAACAATTTTGAATGTCGGTTGCCTTAAATATTTTGAAGGAAGCTCTATATAACTGAATTCTACATGAGCCTTACACATGCAAAGCTCTTTGCGCATTAAATATATAGCTCAAAAAACAATAATAATAAGAAGCACCGTTCCGAGTATGTTTATTACTTTATGCACCGGACGTGGCTGCATACACGACGCGCATACTGCAACGCGAGCGTTTCGGGCCGCAGCTCATAAAGTGTGAAATAATGCGTCCTGCACGGACCCGCTGAAGCATGCAGTAAGCGAGAGTTACGCGCGCGGCGTATGGCGTGCGGCGTACGGCGTGCGGCGTACAACGCCGTCGCGCAACCTAATAAGCACCGCCTGGCCGCGCGCCAGAATTATGACACTACACAACTGCATTCGCAACGCCAAACGTCGTAAGGAGGTACATGTTGAGATTCTCGGATTGCCTTTTGGACTGGATAACACGACAGGCGCACTGAGTCAGCTGCGATTAAGATTTTTGCACCGACTCCTATACAGAATACGCGGGCACTTAGTTATGAATAACTCCTTGAAAAATGGTCAGCATTTCGCCAAGTGGAATGCAGATTATCCTGCTAGCTTTAATTTTGCTAATACAACTGAGTATATCTTGAAACCGACTCGATATAAAGGCGTATACTTGCAACAAATTATCGTTCTTTATGTTCCGTGTCACGGAGGGTATCTTGAATTTATACCGCGACAATTTCGACAACGCGCCAATATGAAGGCGTAAAAGAGGGGAAAGGAATACAGAAGAATGTAGCATTACATCCATTGAAGGGTGTACGTGACAATGATGGCGGCGGCGCGGGCGCCGCGGATTTATCGCACTTACGTGATCGTGGAAAGAAATAAGCCCCACGGATAACGAAGGAGATGTAATCGCTGCATTATTGATAATATGCGAGACAAATCCGACCGTCTGCAGCCGGCGATAATCCGCTACGCCGGGAGGATATTAAAAATAAACTTGAAAGCGGAAATGTTAAAGTAATGAAGAAACTTAAAAGAGATTTTGACAGTTAATGTGACGTTCGGACGTCAACCTGTAGCAGCAGCGTCTATCAATATCTTTAATAAAATGAGTGACGTTCGCTGACGCATTGCTGCCGCGATTATAACGTTTATTCCCTTACTCACTTTATTACGGAAATTAACAGATACAGCGACGGCAACAACGACGCCCCAACAGTAATGCAGCTGCTGTTGATATCGGAACGTCAGCTTTAAGTATATTAATAACACTGGACCCTACTCATAGTGTTGTGTTCATGCCTGTGAGTAAGGTTGTCTGAGCTCAACGAGGGTGCGGATTGTTAGGGTCGGTAACGCGCGTATAACTCCTCTGGAGTTGCAGGCGTATATAGGCTATGGAGACTACTTACCATCAGGCGGGCCGAATGCTTGTTTACCACTGACGTAATATTTTAACAAAACACGATTCAAACTTATAAAGTTTAGCCCAGTGCTTCAAAGTGTAGCCTATTGGTTACACTTGATGAAAAGTTTAATGTTTCTTTGTGCTTAAGAGGGATTAGGAAAACCGAGTAAATGATGTCGGTGATCTCAGCTGGGTATTATCGGTCGGATGCACTGTGTAAACAGCCGATTGTTTGCGTATCGGTTGGTCCACCTGCAACGCTATCTAAGCTAATCCGGGGCGACGTCTTGCCGCGATAGTATGCCAATAAGATGACGTGAAAACGTTCTCGCATTGTCCGCTGCTATATCGGATGTTGGATAACTTGGATACGGACGGATACAAAAAAAGAGCATTTTTATTTATTTATTTGTACATTTCATTATTGATTGTTGTTGAAAAAAAAGCGTTAATGCAAATAAAAGGACTTGATACATTTCCTCTCAGCTTTTTCTCCAAAGGCTATTCGATGTCAGACTAGACAATGTGAAAACGCTCCTACACCGTGTCAAGCTTGTTGTCGCTATTATGATAAAGAATCGTGATAAGTTATTTAGTCAAATTTGTATAAGGCTGTATAAAATTCCTCTACATAACATATTCACTCAACGCATCGGATACGTAAGTAGTATTTCCGGACCTAATTTGAAGTAAATCATGTCAATATTTCATTGCAAGTTTGAGAAAAAAAATATTACAGTCTTTAGCAGTAGGTATCTATTGACAGAATCTCTTTCAAATTTTGGCTTGGCTCTTAATAGACAGTTGTCAATATCGAATTGATACATATTCACTCCAAGAGTTTTACTAAAATACACATTCAGGTCACTTCCAGGAATATATTCAATTAACCTTGCCTCGTTTTCAATTCAGGAACTTCTTGCTGTTTTATATAGATGACATCGATAAAAAATACATTTTCTCAAAGACATTCTTGATATCAAATTAAAAAGAGCTTACCTATTTGTGCTGTCATGACCTGCTCCTCATCGTCATTATAGGTGTTAAACTTGCGAACAAGAATATTAATCGATCATCGACGTATAGAAGCTGAGTAAGCTACTCTCGAACGCGGTGCTTGAGGAGGACGAAGCCTGTAAAGGGTTATCTACGTGAGTTAAGTGCACGTTGTACAGTCTACAACAGTAGGTATGAACTCTTCAATAAAAGGGACGGTACAGCCTCAGTTTCTATTAAAAGAATGACGTACTGTTCACCTAAATTGGCACTTCGAATAAAATTGTGCATTCTTGTCTCGGTTGCGTCTAATAGAGCAACAAACATTATAAAAAAAGAGGCTCCTGAATCTCGAATGGTGGTTTCATACATATTGGTTTACCAGGTGTCGATGTTTTCTATGAGAGAGTCAATATTTTTTTCGGTATTTCTGGATAGGTCCCATAGTAAAAGTTGCTCAGTATGACCTATATATTCTCAAAATATAGCTAAGGATCGAAAATCATCCTGTATTATACAGGGTGTTTTACGCTAGACAGGAGTGCGGCTGTATACAGTTACGCTAGGGGTGCAAGCTATTAGGGGTATAAGAGTAAAGACCACAGCAGGGAGCCGTGTTGACCGAGCGCTCCACTCTCGCTTATTAGCGACTCTTTCAAGCACTCGGGAGTCTTACAGAGCATTCCGTAATAAGGTCGGACACTGCCCAGGACAACGTTCCCTTCCATTTACCTACTAATATTTTATACTAAAATAACCTTGTATCTATTTAACCGATTAATAAAATTTTGTATGACATAATTCGTAACCGTAATATTCCGTGATTTTGTGGAAATATTAAACAATTAAATTGTATTCATATAATTTAATTGTTTTTGTTGAGTTGGTATAAGAGTTGTAACAATTAAAATATTTAGATAGTTTCTTTACATTTTATGTCTGTGGGGTGAATCTGATTTAATAGCATACAATGAATTATCAAAGCAACAAGTATTTCTTAAATTTTTGACATGCTTTTGATACTACGTGTGCATATTTGTTTTGTCTTCGAGTAAATTAATAAAAAATAAGTTTACCTACTTGTATTGCTTTATATTTATAAATAAATAAAGACATTTAGCTAAAAACAACGATAAATGGATATATCTTTCAATACTTGTTAACTTTTCTTTGAAAACGAATCAGATTTTCCTTTTTTCAAAGAACATATACCATCCTCGTACTTATTCATAGAAAATAATATTATAAAATGATTTTATTACAAGCTGAAAGCTTAACTAAAATTTTCACTTTATCACTTTGCAATATATGAGGTTCTCTTTAAAAATAGATTCTATAATAAAGAATAATGTAAAAGGAGCATACATTTTTAATAACCATAAAAGTCAGCCGGAGCGTTAACAGCGTACATTGTTTTATCGCACCGATATATCCCGGCATGGCTCAATGAAAATTGAATGCACAGTTTGCCTCGATTTGTGGTGGAGGATTTGAAATGAAAGCTAATGAAATATGACAGAAACGCAATGACGCGATCACGCCCGCCGCGCTTCACGCCTCGGTCCCCCCGCGCACCGCTCGCACCTCCGCGTGACAAACGGCTGCTGACTCGCGCGCCGATACTCGCCGATCCGCTTGGATAAAACTAACGAGCCTCTGCGCTTTTGATACGTTAATATTGCACGATAAAGTTGTTTCGGGTTTATTCAGGCCGGCGTGGAATAAGGGCAAATTGGCACTATTTTTTGCGCCGTTTTTACTTTATCGATGCTCGACTACAATGAAAGCCGTGCATGAAAATGCAGCCGCATACAGAGTAATTTTACGAAGCGTTAACAACGTTTATGCTCTTGTAAATGTTACTTGCAATACAACATTTCCACAATAAAAAAACTCTGATGGATGGATAAGTTATTGATACTTTCATCTCACTGGTACATCACAATACGCCTTTAACACCATTTATATAATTGCTTGCTCAGATACGCTTGACCAATTATTCAAGTCTAGACACTTTTTTCTGAAAATATATTTGAAGGGATAACTATCGTACTTTTTTTTAAATATATAAATTGATTCGCGAGTGGTGCTACTCACACCTGAGGGTAAGTAAAGATTAGAATAGAATAGAAGAATACAAAAACGTTTATTGCAAAACCATCTACAAACAGCAACACATTACGAGTAGAAAGAAGGTCTAATACACTAAACAGTTATAACTACTTATAACTTATACTAACATGCAATAGTTACAGTGATGATGCTGTAATAGAGGCTACAAATGGACACCACTCAGCATATGCTCTAACATATATATGCTACAGCGCTGGTCTTCCGTGGAGCCCAGGGCAAGAAGATAGCTCAGAACAGTAAAGGCAGCAACACATTGATTTAGCAAGTATTAATATTTAACACAAGTTAGAGACTTGCGTTAAATTTATTAGGCTCTCTTATGGACCACATGTGAATGAATTGCACGTATATTGTTATTATATTCAAGAGTTACTCGTGCTGGTATTGGTCATTGTTATCAGTATCCAGTCTATTCATGTGCAATCAGCCGACAGACTTCGGTAGGCCACCTGCCTTGTTACATCACTTTAGCAGGATCAATGGATGCGGCTGGTGACCACAGATACCGCAATACCATAGGTAGCTTAATTTAAGCGCTGGAGTCTGATTCTGAGTAAGCAATTAGTTAAAGATTTGATCTTGTTATAATACGACCTTGACACAACTCCCCGGTGGGAATAATTTAATCAAACGGGTAATTTACGTATTTTTGGTCGAATTATTGCAGGCATGTTTAATTAATAAATATGTTTGATTTGTATAAATTACGGGAGTAATCCGTTTACAATCGTTTTAGTAGGTATCACGGGAGTTTGATAATTAAAACTTATATTGAATATTTTAATTAAAAGAGTTCCCTAATATGTAGGTAATATGGAAACAATGAAGCTAGGTAATGTTATGATTTATCTGATCAACAATAGATAAATCAATAGTAGTAGTTTTGACGACCGGTCTGGCCTAGTGGGTGACCCTGCATATGAAGCCGATGGTCCCGGGTTCAAATCCTGGTAAGGGCATTTATTTTAGTGTGATGAGCACGGATATTTGTTCCTGAGTCATGGGTGTTTTCTATGTTTTTAAGTATTTATAAATATTTATATATTATATATATCGTTGTCTAAGTACCCTCAACACAAGCCTTATTGAGCTTACTGTGGGACTTAGTCAATTTGTGTAATGATGTCCTATGATATTTATTTACTTATTTATTTATAGTAACATATTTGTTACTGCGTTAACATTAGGGATGAGAGCAATTAACTTAACTACACTATATTGGCTAGTTTTAAGAACAAACCTGCCAATCTGAGTTGAGTTCAATAGTTTCGTGTTAAAATAAAGCGTCTCATTCCTAATCGCCAGAATTGGAATTAGGGTCAAAATTTCTTATGGCCGCAGTTAAAGCTGGCCTATGGCCATGACCTTCTGAGACAGAGGACTTATTGACCTTGATAAAGGTCCGGTTGTTACAAAGTTACGACCGTTAAAATTAAATTTCATGGAACTTTGATAGCCCTCTTCAGTATCCCAGCTGCTGGCGCCATATTGTGATATTGGCTATTAAATATTGATCCCATACTTAAAGTAGTGGTATATGATGATATCACGGAAGCTCTATCGAGTTAGGGAGGAACCAAATGATTTGTGGCCTTACACTGTCAAACATAGGCTCTCTTAGACAGTGGGAATTCTATACGTATTATTATCTATTAACATCTTCCAGCGACTTCGTCGGCTTCCCTTCTACAGTAAATCCCATCCCCTTTTCACTTTCTTCAAGACTGACTTCCGATAAAGTATTCTTTCCCGAAAGTCAAGCTTTCTCCATACCAAATTTCATTGAAATCAGTTTAGCGGTTTATGCGTTCAATACATACACGATTTACTTTTAGATTTATAGTATTAAATAATAGGGAATATTTTGTCGCAGGGGTATATCGCTTACGATCATCGCTCTCATTAGCTAGTACCGTGAACTGCGAATTTGCTTGGAGAAATTATGATTGAATTCATTGATAAAGTAAAAGTCAATATATTCTTTATTCAAATAGGCTTAGCGAAAAGCATTGAATTATTTATAGATATGTCTAAATTAATAATATGAATTTCACAAAAGGATCGTTAAACACCAAAATTGTTTAAAAATACTAGTCAAAAATTAAGGATTACCTACTATATACATTGAGTTATTAATTTCAGCATTATTAACATAACAATAAATAACTAATTATTTTAAATCACACTTAATTCCGCGGTGTTTCATCATTCATGTAGTCTTGTGTGCTATAATAGGCTTTAGAGATAAGCTTACGTTGCCATGCACTTTTACGGCTGATGGTACAAATGCAAACCCAGTCGACAGTCAGTGGTGGATAAGGGTTTATAAGCTAATAGTCTCGTTTTGTTACAGGAGGAGGTCCGTGAGAACTTAACAGTCAGCGTAATGAGCTTCGTTCCTACGCTAGAAGACGACGGCAAGGCGATCACTTGTCGAGCAGAAAACCCTAATGTGACTGCGTTACATATGGAGACTTCGTGGACGATTAACGTTGTCTGTATGTATCTTACAGTAGCCTGACCTTAGTTTTTAAGTCTTTTATATTATAACGATCACAAGAATTGCTCCATGTTCCAAGTATGGTCTACAAGTTCAGAAAACGGGTTTAAAAAGTATTAGCGCTTTTTTGGATCGCAATACGGCTGCTATAAAATTTAACAAATTTGAGGGTTTTTTCTAGAGACTTCAGTGATTCGAATCCTGAGTTTTTGAGTTTCGCTTGATAGAAAAATCATTAACATAGGTCTAAAACGCACTCAATTTTTTTTATTAATTTTGCACAAAAGCTTTTTTCTACACATAAAACACTTAATATCCGCGCTCCCGGGCTCGCACTTCCATCTTGAGTGAGAGATGAACATGAACTTACCGCACCGTAAGCATGAATATTTACTAATGTTCGTTTTGGTGTATATAGGACTGTAGGTGTTTTCCCATCCCATTTATGAAAAAATTGCCTCAGAAATCCCTCATTCAAATAATAATCACAACTAAATGAAAATCTTCAAGTTAATTTTGGAACATTGTTAGCAGTTTGGTGGTTTTACGGTCTCTTAAGTTAATTTTGGCACTAGGACGGTGCCTTCATAATAATACATACAATGCAACAATGCCATTGTTATCCTTCTAAGTACGAGTTTAACAACCCAAACAACCAACGCGTGTAACTAAAAACGGATCGAAACAAAATGTGTACGACCTTTATCAAAAGCGGTTCCTTATAAAAAGTACCACAACACAATACAAAACTATCTAATATTGACATCCTCGCTTGAGCTGGACAATGAAATAAAATCAACTTAGTCAAACGCGAGTTCCTAAGTAGCCAGGAACAAAGGATTGGAATACCGTCGTCCGAACGAAACGCTCCTAAAACTTATTGGGTACAAACTTGAAAGCCTCAGGGAAACAGACTAAGTAAAATCTAGATAAATAGATTCTTTGATTTTGTAGATTGAAGTAACTAAAAGCGGTTATGTTTACTTAAAGATCAAAGCCACGTCTTGTTAATAATTCTGAGCTCGGAAATTGAATCCTCAGCTTTTACTTAATCTGGTATGAAAAAGTTAGAAATTTCGCTAGAATTCGAAAGCCAATTAAAGTATCCCTGTAGTCTGTTGAAACAGCCGTATCACTTTTAATTTAAGTATTTATTGCAGCTTATTCGTTTAATAGTATCCTCCTGTTATACTTAGGAAATAATCATTTATGTCGTATTTATATTGGCTGTGCCAGTGACTTTTACCACACGCAGGATTCGGTCTGTACTTATAATGTCTTTTCTTCTCCGAATTGATGGATTTCCAAGAAATAAGTCTCAGTGTTCATCAGCGCTGCCTTTATGCTTTTAGTCGTGAAATTCCAGACGAAGTAGCTTTCGCATTTATATAAGCATCCATAATGTAGAGTAGGTTGGTATTTTATGTTGGTTGTCAGGTATTATAATAATACATGTATACGCCAAGAGCATTATTACCACAATAACTATCATGAGCAGATGGTAAGATCCTATAGATGTGCTATACCGCGTGCGCCCGTGAGGGACAGAACATACGGAATGCGACAAAATTAAAAACAACATTCAACATTCCTGACAACATACCAAAAACAACCTACTTAATTTGGTCGGGTTAGTTGTTGTCCACCATAAAATTTATGGTGGGGAAAAAAATGAGACTGTGACAAGGACAAACAATAATTCCTCTGCTGCTCCTACTGAAGGTTCTATAAGTGCATCTCGTCGGTCATCTGGCCCCTCTCCCATTTCATAATCTATATTATTGTACCTTTTAAACTAAGTTTTATTAAGAAATACATACATGAATGTATGCATGACAAAATTATCCTTAAATTTGACACACATTTTAGATATTAGCTTACTTACTCGTATATTCTCTGGGACATCCTGCAGCAGTATTATTGACGTACAGAGTTATAGTGGAGTATTTATATAGTGTGTAGGATCATTCTCTCGAAACGTCTTATTTTTATTGTATAACACACAATGCTCTGTACAAGTGAGAACCTGGCGGCTTGGAAAATATTGCAATTGCACACACTTAACGGCGAGTAGTTATGGTCGCTGTCTCTTCGCCTCCTTACTTTTAAAAAGGCGTTACTGTAGTACAGATTGAAGTGGGCGTTATTCTTCTAGTTTTATTACAACGTGGTCCATATTAATATTAAAAAGAAGACTGTATATTACTGCTGCTAAAATATACGGCTTGGATGACATGCAGAAAGCATAAGCTCTGATGAACATAGTTAGGTTCTTTTCTAGAATAGGGGTGGATTCTGTGGGATAGAGGAGAAATTTATACAGACCGAATCTCAGGCAAGCGGATACGCAAGCAGAAACATTAGCTAGAAATGATTAAAAACTAAGACAGTAGCAAAGTGAATTCATTTTTAACAAGCAAAAACGTCTGCGAACGATGCTATTAAACTTACAATAAATTTAAAAGTGGACAAATTACTAACTTGGGTGATACTTGAACTCACGGTATCTGGATCGATACTCCAGCGCTCTGTCATCTGAGCCACCAAGACCTCATCCATAGTCAGTAAATTTGCTACCATATGGGTCTAGGGGACCCTAGCGACATTTACCGTAAGAACGTTACACTTCTTAGGCGGCTACGGGAGTTCCAAGTCATATTGAAAATTCACCAGTAACGATGTGATAGTAAATTAATTGCTGCCTATGGATGAGGTCTTGGTGACTTAGATGGCAGAGCACAGGAGTATCGATTCTGAGGCTGTGAGTTGAAGTCTCACACAAGGTAGTAATTTTTTCACTTTTAAATTTATTCTAAACAGATAAGTGATGACGTCAAATATTTTATTGTTTTTTTTTTTAATATTTTACATAAATTCTATTAATAGTGCGGGATCATCAACTGGATATCTCAAACTACAATATATGGGAAATAACTACCAAATAACAAAATAGTACCTAATTCTAGTTCCTGGAGCAAAGATGAAACAAAAGCGAACGGTTCGAAAAGATAGCGGCACTCGCCTGTATTTGTCGTCGATATAGTTTTCATAGTCGATATAAATTTTATTTATTGTACTGCAGTAGGAAGGCAAACATAACCCAGAGTAAACTGGAGCGAAGTTTCTTGAAGATAACATGTACAATGTTTTAAATATATTATTTAGTGTGAGTCGACATGGTCGCTCACTGTACGGTTTCGAAGGAATTTTCTGCTGCAAATTTTGCTGTGGCTTCATTTCAAGGATTTCTCAGTAGTCCCTAGAACTGGTAAATTATATTTGTAACAACTATAAAGGCTAGCAACGCGTAAGCCATAGATTTCCAATCATTCGCAGTAACTTAGTAAACAATCCTTAGTAGGTAAACATTTTACCCTTGAAGGGTGCCATAGCTCCTGGATTATTTTTATATGTGCAGCTAAGAACGTAATTCGTCCATGTGGGTATTTATGCATCATCCCCCGGGAAGAGGTTTGCCTATTTTGGGGGGTATGTGGGACTTTTACTATCCCGGCTCTTTCTTCTGAAAAAGAAAGGGAGGAGCCTACCCACTAATCCCACATCGGCTTTTCTTACAATGTGCCATTTAACAAGGAGTCCTGGGATCGCGAACATTAGACTATAATCAGACTCCAAGTAGTCTGACTTTTGGCTATGATTTTGAAACTGATTTTATTTACAGATCCTCCAGTAGTGCGGCTTCGACTAGGCAGCACGTTAGCTGGCGGAGACATCAAAGAAGGCGACGACGTATACTTCGAGTGCCACGTGCGCGCCAACCCGGTCGCGCGGAAACTCTCGTGGCTACATGACGTGAGTATTGATCTTCTTGTGCCACATCCAATGAACAATAAAGGGGGCTTTCTAGAAAAGTATCGGGTATGCACAGTCGCCATCAGATATATCAGAGCGGCCAAGGTGCTCACAAATAACTGAACACGCCTCTATTGTCAAGGCGTTAGAGTGCGTGTTCAGATATTTTGAGCACCTCGGCCGCTCCGATATATCTGATAGCGACTGAACGTGACGCTATTTTTTATAAGTATATCGCAACATTAGTTTCGAATATGTTTATGCAATGGTTTACCGTGCACCAAAATGGGAACAAAAAATAGCGTAATTTTTGTATTTTAATCGTTCAACCTTTTGGCATTTTGACTTTTACATAGAATTTTTGATACATGACCGATATTCAATGATGGCATATAATACAAATTTTTGCAGGTGATTAAGGCACTGTCACGTCCCTAATAAAGTAAACCTTTTTAGGGAATGCCCCAAAAGTCACGAGTTGGGCTATAAAATAACTGTATTTTAGCGTATCTCACAACTGTTGTGATACACGCTTCTTAAGACGATCCGGCTCGAAGGACCAAATTGATGTATGTGCTTCTAATAGTGCCTCATACACCAATTATATTATGTTGTTGCTTGATTTAATGATAACTCACAATATTGCTTAAAGTAAACACTTTATTGATACAAAAACGTTAACTATAAAAGCGCGATATTGTGTATGATAGTGTTAATGAGGACACGCGTGTAGGATGCTAATTATGAACGTGAACTGGCTCGTATTTGATTGCTTTACGCAATAAAATTGTAAGTAATTTCGCTGAGATGGCAATGTGCGGTATGTAGACCGTACATGCTGCCCCGCGAGAGAAGCGCGAGATGAATATGATACAAAATTAACGATAAAAGCAATTGATACAATAAAAAAAAATAAAACTTATAAATTTCAAAAGTAGGTATGATCACTGTCTTGTTACGTAGTTTTAATGCAAGACGGGTGAAGTTTCTCTGTGTTGTTTCGTTGTCTTACGAATGCCCGAAGAATCGGGTGGTGCCTAACCTATTAACTTAGAAATGAAGACTTCATTTGGCATTTTAACTTTTACATAGTATTTTTGATATGGGTGTTCAAATGGACGTTTTGCCTCAAATTAAACTTTTTTTATTATTTTATTCATTTTCATTACTTATTTACAGCACCTCTAATAGAGCAAAAAGCCGATATTCAATGATGGTATATAATACAAATTTTTGCAGATTATTAAGGCACTGTCACGTCCCTAACAAAATAAACCTTTTTATGGAATGCCCCAAAAGTCACGAGTTGGGCTATAAAATAACTGTATTTTACAGTACATATGGTGCTACTTTACCGCACTAGTGCGAAAATTAGCATATTACGTTACTGTATCAGACATTTAAAGGGCCATATGTACTGTAAAACGTTGTACGATACATGTGCGAATAGGTAATTCACAACTTCGTCGATTTAAAACACTCCCTTCGGTCTTGTTTTAATTTATCGCCATTCGTTTCGAATTTCCTATTTTTCGCACTTGTATCGTAATGTACTATTAGCGTATCTCACAACTGTTGTGATACACGCTCCTCAAAGCAGACGCTACGCTTGTCTTGTTTTGCAGACGCTAGGTAATTAAGATGAATGAGATTTTTCTTTATTCAAAGCTATTCTGGAGAGAGTGGCAGCGTCTATAACACACAATATAAAACAGTCGCCCTGGCCTTCCGAGCCCGAGTGAGAAATCGGTCTGAATTTGGATATTATTTTGCAAGAATTAGGTAGTATTATTAAAGTCAGTTTCACCGATAAATTATTTCATATTTCTCCCGCCAGCTTATTTAGGTCTTCTATTTTTTTAGCTTTCTATTGAAACATGAAAGTCTAATTTTAAACACGTCGACCTAATTTTGCCAGACTTTTATTCAATAGACTTTCAAGCGTTTTAAGTTGTAGGTCGACTATTTTTAAGTGTTTTCTGAGAATGAATTAATCGTTAATTTCTTTGTGCCTAAATTCTACTCAGACAATTGTAACGCTTTGTTTAATTTGTCCGACATTCCTTTATTAACACCATTTGTCCAGAGTATTTTTACGGTTGTAAATATTTTTAAGGTTACTCGATTATTATTAAATCGATAATAGTACATTACGATACAAGTGCGAAAAATAGGATATTCGAAACGAGTGGCGATAAATTAAAACACGACCGAAGGGAGTGTTTTAAATCGACACGAGTTGCGAATTACCTATTCGCACATGTATCGTACAACGTTTTACAGTACATATGGCCCTTTAAATGTTCGACACAGTAACGTAATATGCTAATTTTCGCACTAGTGCTATAAGGTAGCACCGTATGTACTGTAAAAGACTTTTTTCGTTTCGATCCGTTTATGAGGACCTTGGACTAGAGCACCAACAGCACATTCTCTACTGCCGGCTTAGCCAAGGTGACAATCGATATCGCTACGACAACGAAATGCTTTGTGTCTTTCTCTCTTCCATATAAGTGCGACAGTAACAGTTGCGTTTCGTTCGCTACGGAGCGTTAGCGATTGTCAGGTTGCCTACGAGCCCTGATTCTCGCGAACGACATGTACTGAATCTCAAATCGAAGATCCTCAAAAATGGATCCAGAGATGTCTTAGCGTTTAATAGACTTAATAACACCTACTTACTAGGTGAGTAATCCGTTATAAAAATGTTCGAATCTCACGGGAGTATTATAGTTCTTTCAAATGTAAATTTTTTTTGTCACGTTAAAATTTTTCACTCACATTGAAGTCTTGAAACGTCCAACATTTTCATGAGACGGTACAGAGCGCCCGTTGACTCCAAGTTGTTGAATCATGGATGTTAGGTTATGCATGGCGGGAGTGCACTGTGTTCTCATTGGTCGTACGAATGTGGGCGATATGTTACATGAACTAGAGTAACATGAGCGGGATCCGTAACAACTGATATATTTAAAAACGAGTTCAGTATTGAATCAAATATTATTAAATAACAAGTTACCGTCAAAAATATTTTTTGATACTTTTATTGCCGATTTTCCTTTCTCTATGTCTATCAAGTACTCCTCGAGATTTTATACAGAGCGTTAACTCAATGTGTTTAATCTATCGAAGAGTTCATTTAGCTACCTTTCGACTGCTTTATCAGATCAGATCCATCCAGATATTTTAGCAGCCATCAGAAATACGGAAGTATGCAAAATTACAGCTCAATCACACACCGGGAAGTGATTCAAATTTAAGTTACAAGATTTTGAAGCACATTATACAATAGAAATATTTAGACGCATTGAAGCTAAATTGAAAATGTTCCTTAAGAAATCACTATTTATCCACCGTAATGACGACTTGCTTCCGGTAGTCATTAAATACTATGAACCAGTTGATTACGTCTACTTAGTCACACAACCGGCCAGTATTGGGACACATCAGTCAGCTTGCTGCCAATATAAATGACGGAAGTCAATTGACATATAATATTACTATAGATAGATAGATAGAATACTCTTTATTGGCACACCTCAGTAAAAATATACAAGAAAAATAAACCATTGATCAAATTTAGAGGCAGACAACAGGCGGTCTTATCGCTAAAAAGCGATCTCTTCCAGACAACCTTTGGGTGGGTGTTGCTAAACCGTTATGAAGCCTAGATTCACACACACAATTACAGTGAATAAACATACACATATAAGGAATACAAATAGACATACATAATAACATACATATAAATATATATAAAATTAACCGAAACATAGCTAAATGTGACAGCAGCAAGTCAACCACAGAGTAAAAGTAACTATGTACAGTCGACGTCACCAACATCTTTACAAGCCAACATGCCAATAATATATTTACACGCCTCTTTGACACTGACTTTAATAAGGTCGCGTTGACATATATTTGAAATGTTGGGTTGTAAAGATATCTGTGTACTCGACTGTACTATATAAACACTAAGGGAGGGATAAATAATGTTCTTTGAGTGATTTTTTAAACACAGCAAGAAATTGAGCGCATCTAATGCCAACGGGTAAGGAGTTCCAGAGTCGGACAGCTTGAAAAGTAAATGAAGTGTTGCAAAATTTTGTAGAAGATGGGATAGAGAGAAGCAGGCAGCAGTACTATATTATAATGTAATGAAATTTCATTATATTATAAGTATATTTCGACATCATTTGCCTTGATTCTGCTTCATAAAAATATGTTAAAATGAATTAGAATAATATAACGACGTTTGCCGCCGCATTACTGCCGCAATTATGGCGATCATTCTGTCAGTCATTTTATCAAGGGAAGGGAATTGACAGATTGGGTTTTTTAATTGGTAGATAGTGTTGTGTTCCTGCCGGTGAGTAAGGTTGCCAGAGCTCAACGAGGGGGGGCGGGTTTAGGGTCGGCAACGCGCATGTAACTCCTCTGGAGTTGCAGGCGTACATAGGCTACGGAGACTGCTTACCATCAGGCGGGCCGTATGCTTGTTTGCCACCGACGTAGTATAAAAAAATATATATATATAGCGGCGGCAACAACGCCACAGTAATGCAGCTGTAGTTGACTTCCGAACGTTGGAGGTCGCTATTCGCTTCTGTTAAGTTAAGATTAGTTAGTTATAAACAAATCAGAAATCGAAATCTAGAATCATCGTTAGAGCGCACTTGAGACAACCAAAAGGGAGACGCCCGATTGGACGTCCCGGATACCGCTGGAACAGCGTAGTAGCTCAAGACCTGCTCAACCTCGGCCATGGCGACTCGCGAGAGCTATCACAAGACCGAGAGGCATGGCGTGAACTGGTGTCGGAGACCAGGACTCAGTTTGGGTCGTTGCGTCACCGTAGTAAGTAAGTAAGTGTGTTAAGAGCGATCCAACCGGTTTTCCGAAAGGTCTCAATTTCAAAATCATCATCTAGCATCCTGCAAAGGTGCGAGCGATAGCTACATCATGCTCCATAAGCGTTAGGAATAACAAATCCCCTTGCGAGGCTATTAGCGTAATGCGGTCCGAGCGGCCGCGCCATACATTTTGCAGCCGATATTACATACTTTCTCCTGTCTGAGCACCGACTTTTATGTCGGAAAGGTAAAAAATTGCGTTCTAGTTATAATTTTACTATCTACTGCCCGCAATCCTTTACGTAGAATGATCTGAATGATGTAATCCATGAACCAAGAAAATATCCTGTGTCCTTTTTCGAAACTTAAATTAAGGTGGACTAAACGTGACCCCGGTAACAGACAGATAGAGAGACGGACAAGTTTACTTTCGAATATAAAATATTAGTAGAGATGTCCCTCGATTAGTGATAAACGGGAACAAGTCTAAAAACGAGAATTGTGGTAAAACGCGTTTAAAGATTACTTCGTCAGCGCATGACACTTTCTCTAACTTATTTTGTAAACTTGAATTGCATTATATCATTGTTTGTATTATAGTTGACATTGTATATATTAAATTCTTTTATCCTATTTAATAAAAAACAGTTAATTTCAATATGTTTATTGTTTACAGTCATCAATGTCATCATCAAACAACCAGTATTTATCAGCAAAGAATATTAAATAGAAGACTTTGTTGTACGATCAAGTGTAAAAATATGGGTCCATGTGACTTACTCAAAAATATATCCCATAGCTCTTAATTCGCCGACATACGAGTATATGGATATATTTTTGAGCAATTTGCACATACATAGTACATATAGTACTCTAATCACTATTTCTGTTTGCATCTTAGCTTTGTGCATATGAAAACAGAACTGTCACATTACCCATGCCTGAATTCGACAAGGAAAATCAGACTCGTCTGACCGCTGTTACTGTTTATAGCTTAGATGTGAATGCAAACAAAAGTAAAATTCTTAACAACACGACAATAATTAAAATAATGCGGTCATCTTAATAATTTATGACCACGACCGCAGACTCTGAATAGCTAATTTAAAATATTACACGATAATTCGCGGTCAAGATTCACGCCGGCAATTCCATTTTGACTGCCACTTTTACAACCGGCCATATTGGACCTCATTTCGATGGCTCTAAATGCTACATTGTCGCCCGCATCAAACTCGCCATCAAATTGCAAGCATGTACTTTGTACACACAATTTGCATTTAATATCGTACAATGTCGTCCAAATATGGCGTCCGACATTGTCGTGGTCTCATGGGCTCGGATTAATAGGTCCAAATGCGAGGGAAAAATCTGTGGGTGAAATTACTGTCGTTACTTAAACGAGTGGCGTTATAGATGTATATATTAGGTATGTGTTTTCTAAAGGTAATTAAACTTTTACATTTCGCTTTAAGCTCATTAGTTGATTGATCCATTACGTGCCAAATAAATACAGTACTAATTTGTAAACGAGTTAATTAAGTTAATTTGAAAAATTAATCGCTCCAATGATTGCGAAATTTGAAGTTTAATTAACTTAGGTATTAGGCGTCGGTTGATGGCCTACGCTATATATGTGGGAAAATATCAGCATTTAGAGATACAAATCACGTCAGTTACCTGATGAAGCATATAACTCTAATAAACATAAGAGCTCCGGTACTAATTTGGTATGGTACTTATTTCAGTCGTGTCCACGTCAATGATCTAAACTACAAGTTCACCAAAATACTACTGAAAATATCCAGACACCAACTACGCAAAATAAGACATAACAACACTAAACAAATACCTTCATAAAATGGGTAAAACAGACAGCCCGATATGTAGAACGTGCATGGGAGAAGAGGAAACACCAAAACATATTCTCCTAGACTGTAAACAGGTAAAAGTACACAGGGACAAATACCTAGGGACTCCGTGCACATTAAAGGAGGCAGTTAGCAACCTGAAGACACTGCTAGGTTTCGTGGAGGAGCTGGGGTAGCAAGAGTAGCGCTACCTCGTTTTCACGCAAAATAATCACAATGGTTGTTGATTTGCGGCAAATAAAAAAATAAAAATAAAATAAATTGATTTTATTTCAGGCAAGCACCCATATAAAATAACGTTATACATAGAATTCACAATTTAAAATGGCACAAAAGTGTAAAAAGTAAAGTACTTACAATTTCGAATAAATAAAATAAAATAACTACTTTCGGTTCGCAACCTGATGCAGAGACAGCCAAAACCTACAGATTGGACTGTGCAAATCTTCACTAATCGTGGCTAGGATACAGTTCTCAGAGCTGCGCAGCCTACTCCAAAAGGACGCCACTCTAGACCGAATTACGGCAAAGAAATCGGGGACACGAGCTTCCGCAAACATACTCGACGCACTACACCACCTTGGCAACTTCATCAGGATTCTGAAGGCGTCGTTATATTGAACCCTTAGGGTGTTAATTGCTTTCCTGGTGAAGTTGGTCCAAAGTTGCCCTGTGTAAAAGCTTTGACAGTATGCTCTAAAAAGGGTCACTTTGACCTCGTCAGAGCATCTGCCAAACCTGCGCGCGAGCATGTTGCACCTTACTGATAAGGCTCTTCTCTCTCGCTCGATGTCTTTGTCGTCCTTCAGGTTTTCGGTTAAGATATGTCCGAGGTATTTAAACTGCTGCACCCTTCGAACAGGTAACCCGTTTAAAAACACGTCAAGTATCCTCTCCGGACCCTTTCCCGTTCTAAATACAAGGTATTCAGTTTTAGAGCTATTATACTTCATTCCGTGAGAGATCGCATATTTCTCACAGAAATGAAGCAACCTCCTGAGGCCCTCAGCCGAGGGGCTGAGGAGCACCATGTCATCCGCATAGCTTAAACTATTAACGCAGACGCCACCTATGTGACATCCGACTCTGGTACTCCTCAACCCCACAATCAGGTCATTTACGTAGAGGTTGAAAAGGTCCGGAGAGGTTATTCCCCCTTGGCGAACACCGCATTCTAACCTATACTCGTTAGAAGTCGCTTCGCCCCATTTTACGTAGTTCGTTTGGTTTTCGTACCAGTATCTCAACAGATTGGTGACCTCTGTAGGAACTGTAGTGTTCCTAAGTTTACTCCACAGTAAGTTATAATTTACCAAGTCAAAAACCTTAACCAAGTCTTAGGTCGAGAAAACATGCATACACTGATGTTTCTCGTGTGGTGTAATAGTTGACCGTATGCTTTAGGCTCATTATGGCTGAATCCGTTGAGAGACCAGGACGAAAACCAAACTGAGCGTCATCTATAATACACCCCTCCTGAATCAAAGGTTGCAGCAGCCGCTCAAACACTTTACCGACCACTGTACCTAGAGATATTGGACGATAATTGCTGGCAGATCCCAGGTTCCCGGTTTTGTTCTTAACAATAGGTACTACAACCGTCTTCATAAGTGCATCCGGCAAAAAATTATAGCGTATACACATATTAAACAGGTTGCATAGCCTAGTAACAATCCACGGTCCTGCATGGAGAATGTGCTCAATACTTAGACCGTCGTATCCTGGTGACTTGCCCTTGGACATCGCTTTTAAAACGCTAATAATATCATTAGTACTGAATTGCTTAACATCTGTCATTTTTAATATGTTATCTTTTATACTAAGGTTGGGCACATTCTCCACGGTCAAGGGACTAACCCTGAATCTGCCCGCAAACATGTCCGCTATTTCCTTACCGTCCTGTAAGCCCTCCACTGAAACCGGCGACTTTTTGGTGAAATTTATTTTTTTAACAGATTTCCAAAAATTAACAAAGTTTTTCCCTCTTTGATGGGTAGCCAGAATACTACGTTTAATTTTATCTTCATTATTTTGGCACCATTTTAGCTTATTTTTGAATTGTTTTCTGTCTAACCTCATTTTGGCATATACCGGTCCAGTAGAGGGCTTACCGGCCACCGCCCAACATTGAAAACTGACCCTCGCCCGTTGATGGCTGTCTTGAACATGGTAATTCCAACCAACTACCTTTTTTGCCTGTCCTCTGCAACCAAAATGCGACCGTGCACTCCGCTCGGCACCTTTCTGTAAAATATTTATTATATTAGTATAGTAGTCATTTATAAATGCATAGTGATCTTTCAAATTACAAGTTTCATTCATACATTCCTCACATTCATACTCCTCTTTCATTCTACTTAGTCTAATATCACAGAACATAGCATATTTCTTTATCTGACTAGCGTTACGCGTTCCCCACAGCACGTTATTTCTCTGGGGTAATACATTCGAGCTACAGGTGGAAGGATCACGGGCCACCAATCCTATATCGCTTTTAACTATCATTGGAAAATGATCTGACCATAATACGTCATTTTTAACTGTTATTGAATTAATTGTGGCCCAGCCCGCTCCCGTCACTAAACAGTGATCCAACCACCTGCGGCTACCGTGTGCTTCGCTGAGGTAGGTATAAATGTCTGCGTCGCGACCTAATAGTTTAAAGTCGGCGCATTCCCACATATCATTTTCTTCACAAAATTGAATGAGTTCGCGTCCGAATCTCGCGGTAGGGTGCGCGTTAAAGTCCCCCAGGACATACGCGATTTGAGTGTCACTATCCTCAACTATTGCACTGATCTTAGATAGACAATCCGTAAAATCTACAAGATTTTCAGGTTCATCCGTCGGTAAATACACACTTAGCACGACAAAAGAACGCTCTCCTTGTATGACCTTAATACCGGCAATTCTATCACTGCCACAGTCGATTACAGTCACACTCGGAAATCTAGATTTCCGCCACATTATGCCTAGGCCGCCGTAGGGTCGTCCGCGAAGAACACCGCTCGACGTGTCTACCGAGGTCGTTGCGATCCCATCGAAGTCCTTATGTATGCTATGTATCATGTCAAGGTCAAAACAAAGAAGCCAGGTCTCCTGTAACGTCAGTATGCCCGGCAAAACTAAGAAACTAACGTCAGTTATCTGTATTAAATGTAAACACGATATATATCAAATATCTACAAAACGGGCTCTAGCCACGAACATAAATTTTTTAGAGTCAGTCTCCGTATCTTCAAAACAGGAGTGTAGGTAAAGGTTTTTAAAGGGTCGGCAACACGCATCCGACAATAGTGACACCCCTGGGACTGCAGGCGTCCATAGGCTACAGTTGCCGCTTCATTGCCCCTGCCACAGTGATTAAAATAATAAATGTATGTGTAGTTTGGGTCTAGATAGAATACTGCGTCAAGCGACTTAGGCATTACGTATTTATTGAAACGCTTGTAGCATCGTCCCGGGACGATAAGTGGCCAACAAAAACACGTGGAAACAATACAGGATACAAAAAAGCGAGGGCGGTGATGCGTGTCGCGATCCGTGTAACAGCGCGCGACCGATTGCTCCTGAAAGGGTGAAACGGAACAAAAAAATAAAAAGTGTACCCCGCCCGCGCCCGCACACATTGCCTGATTAAAACACGAGCCATACTGATTACCTACAGTAGACTTGGTATTGGAAAAAGTTGACGAAGACTTACAGGTACTATCAGTATAAATAGTGGCTAAATATAATATATAGCAACAAAGGTTTGTTACCATTAAAATAAGGATGTGTAGCGATATAATTATTTGGTTACTTTGGCCGTCACTATCTATTAGATGACGACTAGCGGTCCGATTCCAAGAATGAGATACGATAACGATAAGTTCTGGTTTAGATAAGTTCTCATTTAGATATCGTTTGTATGTCATATAATTGACAGAAGCCGCTCGATTCGGGCAACCTACGTCACTTTGAAGTTAGAAATATCTTAGATAGATCTTATTGGGATCACAGCAGCAGACGTCAATTCTTTTAAAGATCTTAAACGTGTCTTAATCATTCTTCGAATCGGGCCGTATAAATGGCGCCTTTACGAAACTTATAATAAATAAATAATAAATACAAATACCTCACTAACAACAATAGCCCGCTGTTCCTGGAAATCAAGTTTTGTTGATATTTGTTATTTAAACGTTAACTTACGTTCGGCCGTTCTTGATGAGCAGTTGCACTTTCATACTACACGCGTTGTAATCACAAGTCGTTTTATACGTATGCTCCATCTGATAGAAGAGTGATCTGTGGGCACAGTACAAAGCGATTATCGGACCGTACACCGCCATCTATTACTTTATCCCCCACCCTTCATTGTTATGCCAACAATAATGTTGGACTACTTTGTTATTGTTAATCTTTTGTCGCCGAATTCATTTGAAGCCAACAGCGATTGCGATTAAAAGTCTGAACGACGGCTGTGTTATTTTTTATTAATATTCGCTCGTAAATTCATTAGGATGAAGCGTTTCATTGTTTGAGTTGTGATGGAGGAAAAATTACCGAATTACGACGCCGTTAACATGTTTTGGAATTATTTATGTTGGTTGCGGGCTGATTGATGGGAATGGGTGGAAGTAAACAATTTTATGCTTATAACGCCGAATACGCCGGTATTTGCCAGCTCTCAAATTGTAGGTCAGTATAGGTGCCCTACAACGGGTTTTGTGCATTTCTAGGCTGAGAAAGCGGAAAGATGTATGTTGTGCCTTACGCCAAACGTAGGGCTGTGCTGTGAGGTTAAGCCGGGTTAACCCATGATGCATCTGTGTTTGTTCGCAAAGTGTTATGCTTCTTTTCATAATACGGTCCTGCTGAAAGCTTGACAGCTTTTATAATGTCTACTATTCTAATATACCTATTCAGAACACTGTGATTTAGTAACGTACATTTTTTGTCCGGTATATTTTGTTTCTATTTACGTAAAAACTCTCAGCATCACTTTTTATAAAAATATTCTGTTGATAAAATGCCATAAATACGCTGATTATTCACCCAGTAATATATTTTTCCTTCTTTTCTTTCCTCTGATCAGTATGAAGAGAGGCATTGGTCATCCAACTTAGCTTTATTTACATACATTTCAATCATCCTAACAATTCTTTAATTACGGAACGCAGTCAAAAGCCTCAGGAGTTCATTTATTCGCAGCGACAGGTGACATCTCTGCAAAAAAGATTATTAATGTTCGGGGAGTAGATTAGAGCCGTGTGAAGGTTTGTTTGGCTTTTTGTTTCGCCCCGAGGGAGGGCGCTGCTGAAGCTTACTGTGTAATGAATTATTCGTCGTGTGCTGAGGCCGCTGGTACAGATATTTTAATACAGATATGTCACTCGAGTGTACATGTAGGTCTAATTTATGTTGATTTCCTTGTCATTTTCAGAATGCTCTTGTTTTCTGTTAATTGCCATAAAATCTTACTATTAACCAGCTGTTTTATGTTGCTCTATCCTTTCTTAACTCTAAAATATGACGATTATACGAAGACCATTATAGAAGGGAAACCGGAAGCAAGGAAGAAGAGAGGGTAGAACTTACAATGACCAAGTAAAAGAAAAAGTAAACATCGTGTTTTATCAGGAAGTCAAAGAGAAGGCACAAAATTGAGATACTTGGAAATTGCTCCGCGGAGAGAACTAAGTTCTCTGCAACTGATTAGTTAATCCATACCCTTATACTCCTGACTTAAAGTATCAGAACCAAAACTAACCAAACCACGCTGTCCTTTAAGACCCAAATTATCGACGTAGCTCTGAAGGCGGCCAAGTTAAATGAGACTGGGCTAAGGCAAAATTACTACCGAGTGAGAGCCCAAAATCTCGAATCGGAGATCAGACAAACCCCGCCCCAAAAGGTGCATGAACCGGATCTGGACCTGGGTCAATGAAGAAGTAGGATGGAGGACTTTGCCCAGCTGTGTGATACTGTAGATTAATATAATATTAAATAAACGTTATCCGCTTTAGCATCATCATCGCAACAATTGGATGGCATCAGTGCGCGCGCAATATTTCAATCCTCCTATGTTGGGTTTCAACCAGAGATGTGTGAGGATACATAGCGAGGAATGTGTTTGTTAAGTTCCAAAAGAATCACTTCATTTGTTTTCCTCGCTCAGCGTGCAGTGATTCTATTGGTTCTTAGCAAACATATCCCTCACTACGCAAATTCGCACATCTCTGGTGAAAACAAGGCCGTATGCTACTGCTCATTGTCTACTGTCTAACTGAAAATCTTTGGTCAGAGGAAAACCATTCCTAATCGCTTAAAGCTCATTAAATTACATTTTAAAATTGAAACCATTCCTCAATATTTATATTCCTGCCACAATATTTTTAATACAGAATCCTTTTCCCTTGTTACCAGAATCAAATTTACTGCCGTCAATATTATATAATGTAACAAAGAATAACGAGCGAGGCGACGTTTCCAATATTCTGATAGAAGATAGTAATGAGGCTCCGCAACCACTTTGTAATGAAATATGTTCCTGGAATAATGTTCCGTTTTGCTTTGACTTTGCTGGTCTCTAGGCAGACTTTGCTTTGAGCTATCATTCTGGTAAGGGCTTACTCTGTAGGTGACTTAAACGAATATGAATCCTAACTTTACGTATATACAGTTTGAAATTGGTCGAAAAATGACGCTGAATTATATTTATATTTTGAACTATTATTTAAATTGCTACTGTAGCTTCATAGTATTTAATAACATGATTGTTAACTTTGCAACAAGCCAACACAGTGGTCTCTGGTTCTCAGAAACCGTTAGCTGGCTTTCTTTTTTGCAACTTGTTTTTGAGTTAGTTATAACCTTGGTAAATATTTTTTCGTTTATTGTTAGGTATGCTAAGGCTTTCGGGTACTTCTTAAGAATTCATTAGAAAAAAAACGGGCATATATGTAGATTTAACATAATAGCTTGTAATTTTAGGTGATTGTCGAAGAAAACCAATGACAATTTCTTTAATATCGTTATTGATATAACTTATGTCTAGTGAGATGTTTCTCGCCCCAATATTAACATAAGTGATTCGCGGGAGTGTAGATTTTTTGTTTCTTTTTTTTATGGAGGATAGGCAGGCGTTTGACCACGATCACACCTGATGGTAAGTGATGATGCGGTCTACGGTGGAGCACGCTTACCTATGAGATACCTATTTACTCTAGCCTCAAATGAATACCAATCTTGTCGTGACGTCTATATCTATGTAACGTTGCCAACCAGAGTAAATATTCTTTATTACTCTAGTATGAAACCATGCCTGAGTAGAAACAAGACATAACGACAAGATACTTCTGAACATATACAACATAGTACTAAAGAGTAAGAGATGAAGTGATTCCTGGATTTATATTCTGATCTAGATTCTAATACCATCTATATTCTATTCTGATTGTTTGGCGGAGATTCTTTCTCCGCCGCGGACCTCCACAACTCCCCTTATAGCCCGACCCTGTCCACTCACAACCATTTGACTTATTCTTGGCTGCTTCTATTCTAATTCTCGTTCTTAGTAATCCCTTCATCTCTCTCATCTAAATAATGATGAAACTATATTTCTAACACTCACCGATTTACACCCGCAGGTCTTTCTTTTATTCTGTCCAACTGATTCCCCCTACGAACATTGTTCCATCGGGGAAAGTCTCTTCTACCTCCTACTGACAAAGATACGTTCAAACCTTTTTTATGTTCTGTCAGTGTTACCAGTATAAACAATTAAATCTGTTTAAGGCACAGACTTACCTGCTATTTTGTTGAGGCTCGCGTTCGTCGCGACACTCCCCAACGGCCGTGAGTTTCTATAGCAGGGCTATCAGCTGGCTCGTCCATTGGGCAATCTTTTCTCTCGCCCGGACCGCCGCTGCTCTTCTACTTCTTCCTTCATTGACATCTGACACAGTTTCTACTCTCTCTACGTCTTCATCACCTTCAGACACCACTTTACCCTGCTCTCCAATACCATTTTCCTGGATCAGTTCTTCGGGAGTGAGTATTTTGCCTAAACCATTGGTCTCAAATCTAACATCATCCTCCACTGCAGTTTCTAGTGTCATCTGTTCTGTTGATTCCCTTTCAGTATATCTGGATTCTATTTCAGATATCTCTGTGCTTCCCTGTAGTGAAGATTCCTCTGCCTCCAGTACATCTGGATTTACTTGAATTCTTTCTTCTGTTCCTGAATCTTCTAGTCTAGCCTCTTCCACCTCTAATGGATATAAGTGACCTATTGATCTTATAAATTCCTTTCCTTCAACATTGACCTTTGCAACTCTGCATTCTCCATCGGCTCCTCGTTTCAAACTGATGATTTTTCCTACCTTCCAGTTCTCCCTGTTTTTCGAGTCTCCCTTAATTTGGACTATATCACCAATATGAGGGCTGCGATTAGTTTTGACTCGGGGTTCCTTGTGTGAGTGTTGGTACCTTTCACGTAGACTGCAAAGGTATTGTCCCAGAAACATTCTTTTAAATTCTTCTAGCATAATTCTTCCCTTCTTCCATCCCTCTACTAGATTTTCTTTTGTGACTGAACCACCTGGATAGGAATTTTGTATAGAAGGCTCAATCGCTATACATTTCCCATAGGTTAGAAAGTCTGTCGGCCTCAAAAGATATTCTATGTCAGACCCAACACAAGTAAGTGGACGTGAATTCGTCACAGCTTCTATTTCTTTAATGACTGTACTTAGCTGTGAGTCATTTAGAACTCTCTTTGCTAAGGTTCTCTTCATACAATTCTTTACAATGCCGACCAGCCTTTCATAAAATCCTCCATGCCATGGACTGAGCTGAGGGATAAACTTCCACCTTATTTTATTGTCCATGAAGTATGTGTTCGCCAATAATTCTGCAGTTAATTTAAACTGTAATGCATTGTCTGAGACAATGAGTTCTGGTCTTCCTCGTGTAGATATGAATCTTCTCATTGCAAGTAAACATTCTTCCGCAGTTAAATCCTTAACTACTTCCATGTGAATTGCGCGTACAGCCAGGCAAGTATACAGACAAATCCATCTTTTTATCATCTGTCCATTCTCCATAACAAGGATTGGCCCAAAATAGTCCATTCCAGTATATGTGAAAGGAGCACTATAATTAGCACGTTCTACTGGTAGTGCTGGTGTGGAGGGAAGTTTGTAGGGACCACCTCCATGTTTAATACACTGCTGGCATTTTCTTATGATTCGCTGAACCTTCGCTCTTCCTTGAGGAATCCAGTATTTCTGGCGAATAATGCTCAGTGTATGTGGGGCTCCCACATGGTAGTATCTCTGATGAGTCTCCAGAATCAGTCTGTCTGTGAATTCCGAGTTCTTAGGTATCAGTATCGGATATTTGGTGTCATATGAACACATTGTGTTCATAAGCCGACCTTTACATCTTAATAATCCATCCATATCCACAAATAGTCCTAAATTCCTGAATAAGCTTGTTTTCTTGCCTGCTGCCTCTTGGGGGAAGTGTAATTTTTGTAAATTCTTTATTTCAGCACAGTTAATATCAGCTCCAATGGCCGAAACCTGCATCTGACCATTGTCTTCTATATTATCTATATCTATTGTCATTCCTTCTGTAATTTCCTGTTCTATGGTTCCTCTGACTGACTCTTCTGCTTGAGATGATGTGGTATCTATTATAGAGTCAGTTCCTGCAAAAAGAGCTGACTGGCCATGTTCTTGCAACTTTGGCCAGCCCTCCTCACTTAGCGAAAGAAATTGAGGTCCATTGAACCACAATTCCTTCTTAGTGTGCCAAAGTTCCGGTCGTGTTGCTAGATCGGCAGGGTTCAATTCAGTATTGACATATCTGGGTTCTATATCTTTGTTTTGTTTAATTTCATTTATTCTTCTGCAAACAAATGGAGGCAATAACTTGTCTGATTTCATCCAGTATAAAACTATTTCACTGTCAGACCAGAGGCATAGTCTTTTCAATTCTATTCTAAGGGTGTTCTTTACATAAGTTAAGAGTCGCTTCCCAATGACGAATCCAAGTAATTCTAATTTCGGTATTTTGAGGTCTTCCGTGTGGTTTATCGGGGTAACTCGGGATTTAGCCATTATGAGCATTACTTTAGTGCTCACTTCTTTCTTATTCACTATCCTCAGATATACTACAGCTGAGTAAGCTCTTTTAGATGCATCAGTGAAGCAATGAAGTTCACACTCTGTGTCTTCATTTGGCGACAGGCCAACATGTCTGGGTATTTCTATTTCAGCAGCAGTCTGTAGAGCACTTACTGCCTTCTGCCATTCTTCCTGTAAGTCCTCTGGCAATTGAGAATCCCATTTTTCTTTCCTTTTCCATAGTTCTTGAAGAAGGAGTTTTGCAGGCAAAATTAAGGGTGCCGCGAAACCGCAAGGATCATATAATGAAGCAAGAGTTCGCAATATCCCTCGTTTTGTTGTAGTTGTGTTGTCTTGCTTTGTGTCGGAAAGTACATCACCCAACCTTAGTTTCAGGGTATCCTTTCCTATGTGCCAGGTAAGTCCTAATACCTTTGTCGATTCAGTGTCTAGTCTTCAGCAATCGTTTGTTGTTGGATGTCCATTCTCTTATATTCATAGACAATTCTGTGAATGTCGCCCGAGTCTTGTTTACAAGCTCACGAGCTTCCTCTAACGTGTCTGTTCCAGTGACTAAGTTGTCCACGTAAGTTCTTTCTGCTATTTCTGACATAAGGTGCTGGTCACCCTTTGACAAATGATGGCGAATCGTAGCTGTCAGCAAAAATGGACTAGATATTACCCCAAATGGGACACGACAGAAGCGCAGATGAAGAAGGTTCTTCTCAGTCACTCCTTGTTTGGGGTCCTTCAGCCATAAAAACCTGGTCACATCTCTATCCTCCTGTTGTAGTCCTACTTGAAGAAACGCCTTTTCTACATCCGCTGTAATTCCAATCTTGTTGACTCTGAATCTCAATAGGAGTGCGGTCAAGTCTTCGAGCATCGAAGGTCCTCTATACATGCATTCATTGAGGCTTTTACTATTCTTGAGTTTAGCCGAACCATCATACACCACACGCCCCTTCTTCCCCTTCGGAAGAATAATATGATGGGCAAGATAGTGAACAGGATGTGTCTTAGAGTCAATTTCCGATGGATCTATTACTTCTATAACCCCTGCGGTTAGTTGTTCTTTCAGAATGCTATCATACTCTTCCATGGCATCATGTTCTAATCTTTTGATTAAGCTTGACAGTCTCCCATAAGCTAGACCATAGTTAGTGGGTAAGTCAGGGGGATACGTTATCCAGGGCCACTTCACCTGATATCTCTTATCCTCATATTTGACTGTTTCATTAAAGTGTTTGATGGCCTCTTCCTCTCTAGTTATCTTAGGAGAGTCTACAATCCCAATACTTTCTAAGGCCCATAGAAATCTGATATCCGGTTCCCGGAGAGGCAAGTCTGGTGTTACAAAATAGGGTATTACGGATTCCTGGCATTGGCAGTACATAATGACAGATAGTGTATTATTTTTCTCTTCTTGTAGGACCTTGCCGGCAATCATCCAGCCAAAATCTGTGTTAATTAAATATAAGTGATCCTTCAGCAATAGCATTTCTTTTCTGTGAAATGAATAATAATCATCACCACCCATCAAAAGTTGTGGTTCTTCACTAGCAGACCCATCATCAGCTATAACATCTACTCCATCAATTCCATCCATACTCATGGGAGGACCAAGATAATTAGTTATATGGCGCACAATGTTTACCCGAATATCCCTTCTGATACCTCTTCTTGTTATAATTTGGATGTCAACTGATGGGCTGGAAATGTTAACTGGGTCATCAGCACCGAAAACAAATACCATCAGTTCATCTTCCTGATCCGCTACTAAGTCAAGTTCTTTTGCAAGCTTCCTGGTAATATAGCTGCGACCACTGCCATTGTCAAGAATCAGCCTTCGTGTCTTAGTTCTGTTTGAGTTCTTCGGCCCCACCTCCACTATTGCCGTCTGTAGGTAAGAACAATAATAATGTTTAATATTGATATCATTATGTTTAGATAATGACATAGATGCCATAGATAACTCAATATTATTATGACCTGGCTTTTGTGGACATAAAGCTTGATTATGACTTCCTTTGCAGAAGAAGCACGGCTTCCTATTGTGGCATGTTGTTGTTCTATGTCCTTCCTTGAAGCAAATGTAACATCTTTTGCCTAGTTTCTTTTTCCTATCGTTGATATCCTGAACCACTGTGCAGGATGCATTGTAGTGCGCGCCTTGGCAAAAAATGCAAGCCATCTTAGGTTTCTTATTTTTTGACATCTTCTCAGTATTCTCCGGTAGTTTTCTTTTAAGAAACCCCCTTTTATGGGTTATCCTCTTGTTTTCCTGCTTCCCTTTCTTCTGGTGGGTAGTTATATGTAAAGCTGCTGTAGAAATGTTGTCACTACTACTTGGGACAGGGCTTTCTTTAGCACTTTCCATTGCAGTTATAATTTTTTGTAGTCCGCTTCGTATATTATCTATATTATCCGTCAGCGTTAGCAAGTGTAACTCATATACCACCTTCTCAGGGAATTTGGATAGTATGGTAGACCTTAAATGATTTCCATTTATGGTTTCTCCTAAACTTTGAAGGACTCTTAAATGTCTCTCTATCATATTCAAATTTGCTCTGCAGTCCGTGGCATGGTGCGTTGCTCTTTGAACATTATTGATGGCATCATAGTGGGCATCAATAACCTTTTGCTGGTTCCCAAACCTTTCTTTTAATATTTCTAATGTTACATTATAATTTAATTCAGTTATACCAAGGCCTTCCACTGCCTGAAGAGCCTCTGCTTCTAGGCAGCCGACAAGGTATGCCATCTTCTCGGCATCAGGCAATGACTTGTCGTGTACATTACTCTTAAAACGATCCCAAAACTCTGCCCATCGCAGTGTTTCTCCTTTGAATTTTGGTAGGGCAAGTTTTGGCAACTTCGCAGTGGTAAGTGTCACTGAAGGATTTTTTAACAGAGCTTTCATTTCCACCCTCCATTCTTCCGACTGAAACTGTGTCTTGGTAAAAGTTTTTAATCTTTCACTGGAAACTTGACTGCACTTTTCTATGTAAAAATGTATTTCTTGAGTGAGTTTCGAGTCGCACTCTTCGATGAGCTGAATCTGTTTAGCTAATTTCTCTTCCGTGACCGTACCCATGGCGGTGCTTTGCGCCATCAAGTTCGATAGGCGCTCATGAATAAGTTCCAAACGAACTAACATGGCGTCGTCCATTCTGAATGTACTGAAAGCAAATAATTTCTTACAATCCTACACCTATTTTATCCATTTTATTTAGTGTATACCACAAGAACATTATTTACTAGACTTTCTCTAAGCAGAATCATTACTGGGTCCTACAGACTCAATTTTTTAGAATTTAAACAAGATACTATTTGAACTACTTCGGTGTAGTACTACACAAGTAAACAACATCACACATTACGTAAATACGTTTTGCCAAATTGGCGTGGTAACTGGATTCTGGTAAGAAACTTTAAGAAAAAACTTACGTTTATATCCTTGCTTTGTTTATACACAGTAGAACTACAGCACAGTGTATCTTCTGTGGTAAAGTATACTCGTTGCACTTTCACAACAGGATTACATACAAGAAACACTAATCTAAACACACTTGCAATGGTATCCTTCGAAAATTTCGCTTACAAACAATATTAATCAGCCATTTAGCCATACCAAGTTTTTTCTTTTTTCAGATACCTTTTATTGCGATTGCGAACATTCATACTCTAACTTCAGACCAAACATTTTTATACAAAGTAACCGACTGAAGTTATTCTTAGATTAAAAGAGCGCCAAAGCTGACAAGTACGTTTCCATTTACAAATCCATATGTCATTTCGTAATTGGCATTAATAACCAATAACAAAACCCTTAATTTCTAAATAGGCCGATGACAGTTGCTTAGTACTAGTTCGGATAAATTTATGCTAACAAGAACAAACCATTACACTGCTGCCACCATAACGAGCATGAGGCGTTTTTTCGCCTACAACTCTTATCGAGGTTTTAAGCAGATTTCACACTCTCCGACATCTGTGACATGTACGCTGCTCATTTGAGTTAAGTATATTTCATCACTTCAAAATACATTATTTAGCTAGTAAATACATAAAATAAATTCACAATTAAATAAAACACATTTATTTGTATCTAGTCATTGTTTTCCTTCCGTGTATGTTCCGTATTAATGAGCCCGAGCTAGGATTCCTAGCATAGGGTTCTTCTGAATGACGAAATAGGAAAAAACGTTCTGTTCCTGTGAGACCAAACTAGGATTCCTAGGCTATGGACTCTGTACATCTTGCATTTCTAACGATGTGTAAACGTACATCAACTTCTCATCTGTATATAAGTTTCTAGGTCTCCACCGTTCTATGAGTTTCTTGGCCTCCACCGTTCTGTGAGTTTCTAGGTCTCCACCGTTCTGTGAGTTTCTAGGTCTCCACCGTTCTGTGAGTTTCTAGGTCTCCACCGTTCTGTGAGTTTCTTGGCCTCCACCGTTCTGTGAGTTTCTAGGTCTCCACCGTTCTGTGAGTTTCTAGGTCTCCACCGTTCTGTGAGTTTCTAGGTCTCCACCGTTCTTTCTGTTACCTCTCCGTTTTACCTCGGAGCCTCCCGAGCAAAACGAAAGGTGTTTATTCTAACGAACATGCTTATGCTTCGCTTATTAATAATATGTTCGCACAACATCTCCACCAATTTGTCGTGACGTCTATATCTATGTAACGTTGCCAACCAGAGTAAATATTCTTTATTACTCTAGTATGAAACCATGCCTGAGTAGAAACAAGACATAACGACAAGATACTTCTGAACATATACAACATAGTACTAAAGAGTAAGAGATGAAGTGATTCCTGGATTTATATTCTGATCTAGATTCTAATACCATCTATATTCTATTCTGATTGTTTGGCGGAGATTCTTTCTCCGCCGCGGACCTCCACAACTCCCCTTATAGCCCGACCCTGTCCACTCACAACCATTTGACTTATTCTTGGCTGCTTCTATTCTAATTCTCGTTCTTAGTAATCCCTTCATCTCTCTCATCTAAATAATGATGAAACTATATTTCTAACACTCACCGATTTACACCCGCAGGTCTTTCTTTTATTCTGTCCAACTGATTCCCCCTACGAACATTGTTCCATCGGGGAAAGTCTCTTCTACCTCCTACTGACAAAGATACGTTCAAACCTTTTTTATGTTCTGTCAGTGTTACCAGTATAAACAATTAAATCTGTTTAAGGCACAGACTTACCTGCTATTTTGTTGAGGCTCGCGTTCGTCGCGACAAATCTAGAGATCAAATTAATACCAATTCGTAAATTCAAATCAGTCTCCAGACCAAGCAGAGTCCATTTTTACGTAGGTTCTAAAATTTTAAAGCGAACCTGTAGTATATATGACATTTCTGTCCGAAACTACGTAGGTTTGGACTCGTGTTCAAATTAGGCAGCACATTCAACTCACCATGCAACCATTCAGCAACTTTAGGCTCCGTTACAGACTCAGTTATTCCGCTATACCTCCAACAGCTGAAGTAACCACGTCATATATCCTAAACGATATACACACAACACTATCACGAACAGAATAAGGCTTGTGCAGGTAATTTTGCGCGCGTTACTTGTGTTGTTGACTGTTCGCTTTGAATCGCCCTCGAATCGGATTTACGTCGAGCACTGTAACAAATTCCGGCGAAACATTTTATCGCGTTAACCCTTGTTCGGGCGAACACTTCGCTAACTTTTTTAATATCGGACACGTTGAATTTAATTTTTATTCCAGCCAGAATCTCCCTGTAAATGTCCGTCATCAATTACGCGCACAAACATCCCCCCTCCCGCAGACCTCTCATTATTAACTACCCTCGAATGAGCTGTCAAAATAATAAGACGCGGCATAAATTTCTCGTCTCGACCGCCATTTTGCTTTGAATTTATGTATTGTAATCCTCCCAATTACTCAGCTGCATCCCGGCTGATGTCGAATCATATTTCTGCGGATCCCTTTAGTTAAATCGCTTCCGGAGTTTGATTGTTAGGGCCTCGCTATCTCGCTATTCAACGTTGCCTAAAATATTATAGGTACGGATATTAATTAGTATTGTACCGTAACGCTTGGAATGGATATTAGCCATTGTTTAAGATATATTCAAATGTAAAATGATAACACAATTACATATACATTTATATTGTAACTTGTATTGTAACCAACAAATAATGTTATAAATACTGAAAAAAAAGAGAGTTGAGCCCACTTCTAATAGCCTCGTTTACGGCATTATTGTCAAATAATGGGTTGCACACAACACTCACTACGCCTGCAACTCCAGAGGAACTACATGCGCGTTGCCGACCCTAACACTCCGCACTCTCGTTGAGCTCTGGCAACCTTAATAATAACTGGCTCAATAAATTGCTCTGATATTTAAATTAAGATGATATTTGTAAAACTTGAAAATTGAATAAAGAATATATTTGACATTGACTTACTCACCAGCAGGAACACAACACTATGAGTAGGGTCTAGTGTAATTTGGCTGCGGTTTTTTGTAAGGTGGAGGTACTCCCCAGTTGGGCTCTGTTCTAGATCTGGAATGAAATCCGCCGTGCTATGCTTTACCACACAAAGCGAGATGACATTCAGTCTATTTCTTGCAAAAACTTAAAGTCAATGTAGACAAGAGGGGCATATAATTTTTTTAAGTTAGGAAACCAGTCATAGGCCAAGGACTTTCGTAGGTATTTGTAGTCTAAATAGTTATTCAAAATAGCTTATAGTTGTCATGTTTTCTGAATTATTTTTCTCAATGCACCCACATTCGAGAATTTCTGTTTTGCCCTATGGTTGACTGGTAGAGAATGTCCTAAGGCATTAAGTCCGCTATTTGTTCTTATTTTTAGCGTGCAATAAAGATTAAATAAATAAATATATACTTTGCTGAGACCCAGTCAAAATGGAAGAGCTTCGCTCCTTCTGCCCTGCCGATCTTCTGTCAATGGAGTATGTATCTGATTGCCTTAGACAGGCTTCTTGTATAGCTGGCCACACACTATGAGTAGGGTCTAGTGTTATTTGGCTGCGGTTTTCTGTAAGGTGGAGGTACTTCCCCAGTTGAGCTCTGCTCTAGATCTGGAATGACATCCGCTGTGCTGTGCTCTACCACACAAAGTATGATGATATTCACAATATATATACCTTACCTCTTTTGGACGTAGTTTAAGGACATACCCGGGTCCAGACAAAAACCTAGTTATCTGCATATAAGGGTTAAGAAAAACACTCTTTTTCGTATTTTCAATATACCATACTTTAGTAGTTATGCTTTTGCAAATTGTTATTAAGTTTATTAAAGTATACATTAGCATCAATATGATTTAATTTATGAGTAACCCAGGGGTCTAAAGAGTTTTAACAGTTTGAGATTATAATACTCTTTGCAAAAGCGGCAGACATGTAACTGCTATACTTTAACCCTTTTTGAAAAGGAAATATTTTCCTTTTTGTCTTTTTTGGGACAGAACATGAAGACAATAGATAGGTTAAGTTAAGAGGGAGTGTTCTTAACAGGCTGTCGCGGAAGTAACAATGGAACCTTGCGATGCAAAAGACGGCAACGATATGAAGGGTGATCTGCAAACGACGACCACAGTGTCAAGATTTTAACCAAAAATGTTGCTTGTAGTAGATTATTTTGAATGAATGTTGACATGACTTAGTTCAAATTAGGTCCGGAAATACAACGTATCCGGTGCGATGAGTGGAGATGATAATCCACGTATCCTTAGCCACTTGTATATCTACTTGGTCTTACCCTTCGCTTTCCGGCCTCTAATAGTTATGTACTATTACATAGTATAGGTAGCATAATTAGAATAAATTTTTCTTTGGTATAGGTATGATATTTCAGTTTAACTGTTAGCTTAGCAAAAATTCAAATTGCAACTAAAATATGACTTTTAGTTAAATGTGTGTAACCAAAAAGCAATATTTATTTACACCAAACTGCTTACCTTCTAATCGTCTACAAAATAACAGTCGTAAGCCGTGTTACAAATATAATTATCCCAGCTGATTAAGTATCGTGTTTAATTTCCCAAAGATTTGATAAATCAAGTAACGGAATGTTGTTTCTCAGAATCTGGAAAGTTCGGCGTTCCAAGGAGTCCTTTACCAAACGGCCCTGAAAGTGGCGGTGTGTTCCCATTGGTTTAGCCGGCGGGAGAGAGTTGAGTTCTCGGATGGTCCAGTATAACGTGATCTTCAAGCCTGTTTGAATTCAAATAATATAATAACTCGGAAATTTAACTCGGAAAGGTTGGCCAGATTGGTTACTGAGTGGGACCCACGGAACACCATAGACGGTGCAGGCCGGGATGCACGCAGATCGAAAAGGAGATGGTGGGAAGACTTGGACGCATTTTACCCGGATTGGTGGGAACATACCAACGATAGGGACGCGTGGTAGAAACGAGGCCTTTGCCTAGCAATGGGATACTGATGTAGTCTAATAATAAAAAGTTTTTTTTTCTTTTTAATTCTGGAAAAGTTCTCGTAAATTTCAGGATTATCTCAAAAGAAATTTTGTTTTTTTTTTTTTGCAATTTTGGAAAATTTTCGATGGCACATCATGGTGCGTAGACAAGATGCCAATCGTTCACGTTCCGTAGCGAAGCGTAGTTATCTCTCTCTATCACTCTTTCGTATTAATGCTAGAGTAACAGTTGCGTTTCGTTCGCTCGCTATGGGGCATAAACGATTGGCACGTTGACTACGCACCCACTACTCGTAGTGCATTGCGCTTGTGGTTATTGTTGCATCTGAAATACATTGCAAGAAATGTCAAATCAAGTCGAGAGTTTTATGGTTCACAGAGACCTTCGTAAGATACTGCTGACTTAACGATGCCTTGTATTCGGGTCGGCTAAAACTTTCCTGTCTCTCCTACTATCCTGACTGCAAACCCTACACTCCAGTCCTATCTACCGGGTGCTCCGGTGTCTCGGGCAGGCTGCGGGTGCCTACAGCGGGGTGGCAGGAGTTGTTGCGTAATGAGCCGGTGTGCGAGCGTACTTTGTTTGATTTCGCGTTTGAGGCTTAGCCGGTGGCATGTGACGCTGACATAATCCACCGACTCGCTGCCTCTTAGGTTGAATCAGCAGAGTCATGCGAGCTTACAGTGCTATTTTGTATCAACATCGCCTCCCCCTTGTAGTCTCCCCTTCCTAGTCCTTGCTGCAGGATCTGCTGGCTGGAGTTACCCCAAGTATCAGTATCAGTATCACGGAGACCTTCGTAAGATTCGTGGAAATTATTGTAGAGTCTAAAGTCTTCAGGTTTTAGAGTCCTTATCTTAAAGGCTCGAAATTTTCGAAGTCGAAGATTAAATTATAATACAACAATTGTTAGAGACTTTATGGGACTTTAGCTTCATTTAAGTCAGATATCAGAAATATTCTATAAATAGCACAACTCTCGACTCTGTCATAAATGCTGATTCAAAAGTCGAGTTCTTACGAACTCCTATACTGGTGAGCAGTTGGAATGAGTCTGGTCTCCAATCAACCCGATTTCCGATGGACCGTGATACCCGTGACCCCAGTTTCTACCCGACCTTACACATAAGAAATACAAAAACAACAGTACATTAAAGACGGCGAGCGCGTGGCGAATGTGTTTTGAAGGTCACGGGATTTGAATAAAAACAATTGACAACAGAATTGTAATAAAAACGAAATGTACATAAATTTTACTTTATATCATTGAAACTGAAGTAGGGTATATACATACGTATGTTTTTTTATGATATGTTAGGCAAATAAGCAGGCAAATCGCCTGATGTTAAGACATATACCGTCCGTCGCCCTTAGACATCTATAACACCAGAGGGGTTGCCGGCCTTTAAGTTGCAGAATTGAGATGTATGTGTGAACTTCCTTGCCCACAATCATACGATGATAATGTGTTTCAATTCATAATCATACTCTTACTAAACAATTTTTCCAAGAATTCCCATACTATACCAGTACGGCAAGATTGTATGCGTGCTGCGTGCGTCGCGGCGTCAACCTATTACAAATTTAGATTCATATTTTGTTTTTTTTTGTTCTGGAAAATATAGCTTCTAGGCTATATACTACCTATTTCGCGCTGCTAAATTTTCTCACATAAGTTTAGCCATCTAAGCTACAATCGGCATATCATTCCCATTCAAATCAGGCCTGTAAACTAATTTCATAATATAAATAAATACTAGCAACCTAAAGTTACTTTCACGGCCACGAAAGCAAAAACAATATTTCGGCACATGATCCCGGAAAACAAATAAGTAAACAAGCAAGTAATATAGCCAAGTTAGTTCCGCTCCAATGGAGAATGCTCTCCAAATAAGAAGCATGAGTAAAATAATGATTTGTTTTACGATTTCAAAGAAACTCATACGGAATCCAATAACAACAGAACAGGCGGGGTTATCAGGTGGAAAATTCTCTCTTTATTCGTTAATGGCAACCATTTCCGTACGCGATTGCTGAGACGCGTCATAATGGGGTTTGATTCGATCCTTTCAAAGTGGGGATTGGTTTCATGCGTGCTGGCCATCAGGGTATCAATATGGAGGTACCTACTGAAATGCTTAGAGTATCTGCACACTAACATTTCATATTTTAACGAGGTAAAACGCTTCGTTAACGCGATCTCGTTTAATGGGTAGGAATGTAGTTAGTTGCCTATCTAATGAAAAAAGAATGACCGACTTTCAAACCTATAAAATAAAATACGAGTATTATCTATTTAATATGCGCTACTGATATGTTTGAAGCATGTAAAAGGGATATACTAATTTCATTTTATCCTTTTTACCTCGGTTTTTCTTTTTTAGTTTTATTTATTTTTAGTTGTGAGTTTTTTAAATATGTGTTCGCAGCATTCTGCAAGATTACTTTCTGGCTAAACAGTTATGTCACGAAACAGTTTTTTTTTGCTTTATTTTTGTGAGATCCTTCAATCCTTCATGAATCGCATTATGAGACTTGGTTCTTACAAAAATAGGACCAACTTGGTACTATATCTTTCAAACAAAAAAATAATTTTCTATTCAGGTCTGAAATGCTGGAGTTCTGAGGAGCATAGTACATACAAAAACATAACTCGGTTAAAAACAAACTATGACTGAAATATCATCAAGACCCTGAGAAGAATATCTCTAAATCCAAGCGTAGAAAGGTTTAAATACAAGTATTCAAAAGATTACAACGGTCACTGTGTGTTGGAGCATTTTGCGAATTGCCACTACAGGAACAGCAAGCGACAGCTTTAACGGGACACGGCAGAGCATTAATTAGAGATTTGGCTCCACTCTGATTAGACGCTTGTGACCGGCCAGGTGACGCGCGGCTTAACTGAATCTTGTTCACGCGCGTAATAGCTGTCCCGCTCTGTGTTTGAGCGACGGCGAAGCGCAATCGCCGATGTTCCTTCGTGTACAGTAAAGTTGTGCAGAATTCGAATATGTAGTTAGTTGCATAATATCTAGTTTGTGTTCCTAAAATATTACCGGTGGTTTTTTGTAGTTCTTGAAATACCAAAAGCACCATCAAAAACAAGTGCAAAAAATTTAATTAGAATATTTTGAGGCTTGCTTTTCGTTTTTGGTGCGATGATCAAAATTTTAAATGCAGCTACAATTTTGGTGTCGTGACCAGGATATCTGAATGACGTCGCAAGTTACAACAATATTTAATCAGACACTTTTCAGCTTGCTACCCGATTACTCTACTTTAGCACTACGCGTTAAGCAAAAAATAGTGTAGCAGCATGGAATCTGGTAGCTATCGTCAGTGCCGCATTTAAAAAATCCACCTTGTATTACAATTTGAAATGATAATTATATACCTATGTACTCTTCTCGCTTCACAACCTAGCGCAACTCTGGTAAATACTCAGCCTTGCGTATGTGTGCGCTATCCGAATTTCGTCTCTTTCAGAGTCGAGAGCAGCTAGTACACATGCAGAAGTAGCGATTTAACATTAATGACATTTGCTTAGCAGCTTTACTGTCGGTACTTTCAGCAATATTTGTTTATTTTTACGAGCGTTAAACTTTTAAGAGATTTTGGGGCAGTGCTGGTAATAGAGGGTACGATTGTTTCTCATTTGTGTTAATGTTTTATTCCGGGTTCGGGCTGACAAGCTCTCGTTAAAAAAGGTCTGGCGCGCTAATTGTTTAGGGATGATGCCTTCGGCCATCTTCCGTTTTTAATGAGTACACCTTCGAACTTGGAATGTTTAACATAGAATAAATATAGGTATATGAAAATGATCAATGCAGGAAGATGTAAAATGTCGAACGATTGTGAAGATGAAAGAAATTAGCGAAACGATATAAAAAGTGAAATATAGAACACAATAATACACTAATATACAAATATTTGTACCACTATGATTAAGCATTAAATTCTTTTTCTTTAATTAATATAACCTTTCTCTACACATTAATATTATTATTATTCATCTCGATACTTCGAATCTATATTACAACAATTACCTGGAAGTCGATAAAACGGATTACTTCGATTTGTTTATAATTCCGCATAAATTAGTAAAGTTAATTTATTATGTTTAGGATCATTTTCGATTCCTTCCAAATAGAGACAACAAACTACTATTATCAAACCTACATACGATAAAACATTAAACATTACATCAGTAACATTTTTAGAAAAGTAAACTTTTTTATATGTTAATCACTCTTATATTACAATTTACGTTAATATGTACTTATATACCTACTTATGACCTTACTACCTGAGAAGGTCGAAGACGATTTCGACATGAAAACGAATAAATGCAAATACCTTTGGTTCGTGTCTACGACCCCAGAATACCGGTGAAGCTAAAGAGCCTTGTGTACAAGAACATCGTCCACCCAGTCCTACTATATGGTAGCGAGATCTGGCCTGTCCTCGGAAGACATATTTAGCAGCTTCACGTCGCCGATGTGTGTCGCTACGCGATTAGATCGCATGCGTAACGAACACATCCGTGGCAGCCTCGGAATCCGTGACGTACCGGATAAGCTGCAGGAAAGTCACCTCCGATGGTATGACCTGGTCTGCGCAGTACATACGTGGGAAGTAGATACCTCACTATTCAAGGCCCTAGATCACGCGGCCGCGGTAGGCCTAAGAAGCACTGGCTGAACGTCGTGATAGCGCGGATCGAAGTGAACAATCTCACACCTGAGGATGCCGAAGACCGAGTAAAGTGGAAATGATTAACTAGGAAAGCGGACCCTGGCTCTAGGCTAGGCTAGAAGAAAACGAAGAGGAGTAATTTGAAGAGGTGCATGAAGCTCATAATACCCATTAGGCTGGTGAATAGACTTATAACGTTATTCATAAGAGTGCTACAATTCTCAACAAGGTATAATCGTTTGTTCTACTCTATCATAATTACATATGTATTTGTAAGAAAGGAAAGGATTAAATAAATCATACCAAACCCAAATATCGTTTAGTTTCAGACAACTAAGGCCCTTAGATAGGTACCTTACAAACTAACATATATAGAATAAATAAGTTATAAGCTAAAAAATCATATCAGCTTCACAGTTTTCTGTTGCCGTGTAGGTTTTGGCAGATTCCCACAGAACCGCCAAAATACCACACCCTTCGACCAGAAGTCCGCACTCACCGAGGCTCTTTAAGTTTTATGAATATGGGTATATAATCCCGATTCTTCTTATGATGGAAAACCTGACCCAGTACGACTTCCACACACACACACACACACACATATACACACACACACACACACACACATGTGACATACTCATTATAACCGCTATAATAGTTGACTACTAATTCTGAATTGTGTTTTTAGGAAAGTTTGAACCAAGTTTGTGAAATACAAAATTTAAAGTGTATCTGTATTTGCCTCGAAGGAATTAATTGTTCAAAGACAACAGGCAAACAGGCCGGTGTGATGACAAAAAAAAGAATATCTCGTATAAGTAAACAAAGGCTAGGTTAACACTTAAACCTTCAAGAAAAGAGCGTACTCCCATCTTAAAGGCCGGTCACGCACTTACAACCCCTCTGGTGTTACAGGTGTTAATGGGCGGTGGTAATCGCTTACCATCAGGTGATCCGTTTGCTCGTTTGTCTCCTGTATCATAAAAAAAACGGCGTTAATTTATACCGTATACGGGATTATATCGAATACCGTTACGTAGTGAAATACCGGAAAAGCTACGGGAAAAATTAACGCCATGTGAACCTATCCAAAGACTTTAAATGGCTAACCCAATAATGTCTTGGTTAAAAAGTCAGATGATTATAAAATTTGAACACATTACCTGGTAGTCGTCAGGCGGAAGTTAGTACACGTAAAATACCCATGGAAGTACTAGAGGCAGGTGGCCTATTATCAGCATCTTGTTCGTTAAAATATTCCAAATAATTTGGCCAACAGGCTAAATATACCTACCCGAAGACTTTTCCTTAGCATGTAAGGTAAAAACGCTTAAATTCGATAGTTCCACTTCATTTTCTCAATAAAACATTTTAAAGCAATCCTCAATTTTCAGATCAACCAGAAATCACATTTTTCCGATATTTCTCCACCGATTAAGAACAAAGCGAATACCGTGATGTATTTTAAATTTTAATGCCCCCCTTCCTCCGGCTTTAAAGCGTTTCAATTTTCTTTCCCTTTCGAAACAACAGCGTCATTGGGCGTAAATGCTTTCTGTTTGTACCGTGCGACTTCATTAGTAGAAATGAAATTTCGTATCCTTCGTTAAGCCACTCTCATGTACTCGTACCTAACCCTCTTCCCCCTCGGGGCCCATATTGGTGTGCGTATTCAAACAAACCACATAAGTGGCCCTAGAATTTCATGCGACGGCACCGAAATTGCACGAACAGACTGGGACTGGAGGTCGATTCTAATTGTCATAGTTTTGAAATGGGTTTGACACGACCTTAGCGATCGGTCTTGGTGATTGGCACGCATCTGACGACTTTTGCACGCACCAATCAGCGATAGTGATCTTCAAGGTCATATCAAAATAAGATCAAAATTGTATCAATTTTTTTTATCAGAACCGGGCTACTGGTCAGCAGAGGCGGCAAATATGGTAGCGTGTTATTAAATACCAGTTGTAGTTAGACGACTTTGACTCCCTCGGTCATGCGAAAGGTTTACTACTAGCTCCTCTTCCTGGAAACGGAGCCCGTCAGTTACTCCAAAACTTAACCAATTGAGAGACTTTTAAGGCAGCGACCGTGGAATCGTTATATCGAATAGTTAGCCTAAAACTTTTATTTATTTATTTTAAACTTTATTGCACAAATACAAGTATAACGTACAATAGACGGACTTAATGCCTTGAGGCATTCTCTACCAGTCAACCACTGCTGGGCGAAACAGAACTTTGCTTAGGTGGGTGCAGTGTGAAAAGAAAATATTCCAAAATTAAATACTAAGTCTAATGTTCATAGGTCAATAATTATACAAACTAACACGTATATATATAATGCTTTTAAAACTACACAAATACACTTTTCTAACTTACCGTACTGTTTACCTTAAAACCAAAAGCTAAAGAACATTAGAGGCGAATGCTCGTCTTTATTTCGAATTCTCCGTTACATATAAATCTAGAAACAAAGAAAATAAAATTACAAACTAAATACATCTAATAAATGTATACGGCAACATTATTTGAGAGCGAGATATCATGAGATAAAATTTGTTATTGATTCCCGGTTTTCTTAACGGGTACTTTATTTTTGAACCCAAAATAAAAAGGGGTTCTTCTTTTTATCACTATATGCAGGTCCCGTTTGTTTATATTGTCCAAATCACGTATTCGGTATTGTTTACCTAGGACTTCTCGCTAGGGGCCACGCGCGTGCATGTCCAAAACCTTTTGTTAAGAAACGACGAAACGAGTAATATTTTTCAGAATATAACGACTACCTTTATTGTCCATTGAAGTGGGGCCCGGCGAGAAAATAATGGGAGGGCCTTTTGTACATCTAGTAATCGCCCCCCTTTTATAAGGACATTTAGGTTTTTATTTAACACGCTAGGGTACAAAGTAATTTGATTCCAAATGGTCGGGCGTGGAGGTTTCATTTGCGATGAGTGGTGATTCTTAATGTTCCCATATTTTCAGCGCAGTAATTGTTTTTGTTTAATATCTAGAATATTTTAGGTCTAACAGATGTAAACGATTAGGCCTGAAGCAATGGTACCTATTATAGCTCATATTTTATTTTATACTTTAATAATTTACATAAAACCACAAAATATGGCAAAAAGTGAACTCATTGGGATCTCACAAATAAAAGTTGGTTAAGCAGTAGATAGTATCTATGTAAGTACAGTCAGCGTCAAATACTTTGTAGCAGTCAAAGTGGCCAAATAGTTCGGTACACCATACTAAATATAGAGTGTACCGAACTATTTGGCTACTTTGGTTGCTACAAAGTATTTGACGCTGACTGTACCTACCTAAAAATTCCTTTAGCTGTCATTTTATTTGTTTCTTATAGCGTTTAAAACATTTTCTTTATATTCGTGATAATAGGCTGTGAAACATCAAGTGCTTTAATAAAATGGTGGGCAATGGATTTTCATACAAAATTGCTGGCTGCTGGCCTTAAGTACCTAAAACATTTAGGTTGTAAATAATGGATTTTAGGTAATAGTTCCCCACATTTGTTGAGAAAAGCACTGAGCATACATAGCTCCGCGTGAATAAGGGATTGCTGGCGTCGTATCCCAATCCTCACTACCCACGAAAATTCTATGGTCCTTGCTTGTAAAAATGTTCATTCCTTCAACCGAACTCTTTTGTTAACAGGACCGGCCTTTAGCGCACAACGCGTCAGCGCGCGTATTCCACAGCAACCAGAGTCTCGTGCTACAGAAAGTTACGAGGCATTCCTCGGGACGCTATGCTTGCTCCGCGCTCAACGCGGAGGGCGAGACGGTCTCGAATGAGCTACACTTTCGTGTTAAATGTGAGTACAAATTCATCATAATTTAAGTATTTACTGTAGTCCGCTGCATCCTAAATAGTCTAACATGCTGTCTACTGCAACAAGCTTTGCCTTGCTATTAACTAGCGGCTCTGTAATGCTCGGTTCTGTTCGAGAATGTCAGCAATATGTATTGTACATTTTTAGGGCGATTAAATGATACTAATTTGTAGACCTCCCGAACCCCCATAGATGTGTATAGTTATCTAAACTGTACTCAAAACGGCGAGAAACGATTAACAAATGCGACCTGTCGAGGAGATACACAAGCATTTTTGTTCAAGTTGAAATAGACACCTTTGCACTCGTTTGGTCAATTATAGCTCGGTAGCCATTCGCTACTCAGACAAGTACTGTGTGTAAATTCCAAAATTAAAACTGCAAAATGGGCCAGTGTGACACGGACTTAACCCAGAAAGACGTCGGTGTAATATGAGCCATCCTTAACTCGTGAGCAGCGCTCATTACCGCTCAGCCCTGAGTCGCTCAAATGCGCCCAATTCATTAATCGCACCAACCGCAGTATAGCGCCTCGCGGGCCACGTGGCACGGGTCTCTATCACTAACCTCAAGCCAAAAAGTCGCATCTCCACATGACTCCCATAATCACATACGGCTTTACCCAACTCAGATTCTAACTTACGTCTCCCCCACACCCAGAAATGCCTCCAGCAAACTTTCCTCTAATTGTTTTTCCCCGACGTTTGCCGTCTGAAAAAAAAAACAACGACTCGACTTCGTTGCTTAGCGATTTAAGACTAAATGGAGTTCTTGCCTTTTTTATTCGAATTAAGCGATCGTTCACGCGCCCGATACGCTCAACATTTTAGGCGAGTCATAACAATAGAGCAATCGGTGGGGAAAGACTTTAAATTGTACCTGGCACCGCTTAAAATATCTGAAAGGATTTCTAAACAATGGTCAATTAGAAAGCGGATTTGGTGGCGGTGATTAAGCACCGAAGAGAAATAATGGATATAAATTAAATAAGAGTCGCCGCAGGTGTGTACCGTCACAACAAGACGGCACATTTAATGGCGCATTACGGGATGCGGTAATAAATTGTTGTTGCTTGGCGAATTGTTTTGTAATGAAGTTACTCGGAGAGACGATTGGCCATTACGGGCCGTTTTTATCGCATCGCCGCGTTCCGTGCACTCTTTACGGCTACTTATTGCCCTTTAATTACTTTCTATTGCGACGGGAAGTTTCCGCGCGCTCATGTAAGGGGGTGTCGTGTCCTACATACAATTAGTGGGTAGCTGTGAGACTACCGATTTGCATATTTCGAAGGGCCCTCAATTTGGAATGTTTGACTTCGATTTCTCTAACAATTTTGGGATAAATTCTTGAACCGTTAAGCGTATATCAACATACTTGAATCAATTTCAACATCTACGCAGCATTTTCGCGTGAATTTCGTAGCTGGTTGAATTTGGGTCAACAACAAAGTGAGCGCTCGACGCTTGCTTCTAAAGGCAATTAGCGGTGGCCATAGTTTTCCGTTCTTCCCGGGACGCTCACCCATCGTGCTCAATTACAATTTAATATGTAGGCTTGCCAACGGCCGTTCCGACCTTGCATCAATATTAAACGAGATCTTCAAATTAATTGTTACAATCGTCGGCTCCTTTTGCATTTTAAATTGTTTCGGGGAAGTTGGTGCCGGCGTATCGAAGTGGTTATTTCTGTGATTCATTTTTTATTATCAAACTTTGGGTTGGCATTTTTGTGTGATGTCGACACGCAACAATACATCTACAATTATGACGCGTTGCTGAACACGATTCATGCCTCGTGTCAATTTTAAAGGCTCTGATAAAACAATGCCGCTCGACTTCAAGGAAGCATTTTTCCTCCTGTCACGGACTCACCCAAGCGCGATGCGATATGTAGGGTACGTCGTGAATGCCTCGCAACCTTTGTGACAGAGTAAAATAGGTAAGACCTCTCCAAAGGTACATGACATAGACACAAATGCGTCTCTCACTACGGCCATCCATTGCTTTCGGTTGAGAGTTAAGTTCCTCGGCATAGTTCAGATGTATGTTCGTAGACACATTTGGAGTGTTTCCATCGCCTGCACCCATTCCTCACAAATAATAAAAAACTCAACAGAAGAATTCGCAAATAGACATTGAAAATTCGTGCAGCCAAATGTAGTTAATTTCAATAGAATAAAAATAAATTATTCGTAAACACAAACGAGACAATTTACATATAACTAAACATAGAAAGAACAAAGTGCCTCAAAATGGCCTCATCTCAGCATGTTGCTGGCGACTTCAAGCGCTAATCTTCCGATGTATCAAGTGAGAAGAATCACGGCTGGTAACAGACAAAAAGAAGAGAGACATCAGCTTAACATAACATACAGAATGGACAAACGGTTAAATAAGAAAACTTATACGGCAAGACTAAATCTATTTAAAATTATATAGATATACCAAGTGCGATGCTGTATCGGCCCGGTCCAACCACACCTTGGGCTAGCTTTGATGTCAAAATTTGTAACTAAACAATTACCTAAAGATGTGCTACTTTTCCTTATTAGATTACTATTCTCGTCTCACACACGTACCGTGGAAGATCGCATCGCTTAATGCACGATACACTCGGTGTCACCGTTCACTTAAAGAGAGCGAGCTACGTGACTGACCCGACTCCTCAAACGATGTCTTCAACAGTGAGGAATGTTTTGTTTCAAGCGTAATTCGTCCGTACAATGAGCTTCTTTGAGCGCTCCTCGTAATTTGAATATTTTCGCTTTAATCACACCCAAGTGATGTCGAGAACGCGTTTATTAGACACAACTTGGTAATGATGCCGACATTCAAACCGGAGGGAATTGATTCCTTACAATGAAGTAAAATACGGTGTGTGGGTCGGGTTGATGTTAATCGCGATTAATTTATCACTATATGTGTCGCGGCACTCGCACTTGATCAAAGTCTGCGAGTCGGGACCGACCGGCAACTCTTCAAAGAGTTCAAAGGGGGCACAATTGCACGGGAATTGTATTGGGGTGGGTACTGGCGTTTATCAAGCACCGATAAGGATCTCTTTCCACTGACGCGGAGACGAACGGAAATGAGATTAATCAATCAATAGTATTGGTTATAATCCACATTATTTCCAGTCCATTGGAACCTCGGTAGAACAACAGCCCGATGTAATTTAAAATTCTGGCGTTTCTTCTCATGTTCATTTATCCAAAACATGCAATGCAGCAAACATTTTATTTCATTCTTACTAGTATATGTGCACGTGTGAGAGACCTAAGCCCTCCTACGTGTACACGTTCAACGCAGCTGGCCAACTTTATTGTCACGCGTGCAATAGAGTATTTAAGAGCAAGTTCGGCCTGGCCAGCCACATTAGGGCTCATGCTAGACAACCTCCATAATGTGTTTATTTGGAGTCGCCGTCATCGAAAACGATGAGGAGGACTATATATATATGTGCACTGCTGCTATTAAGACAGCATACCCTGGACTTAACATTTTATATTACATACACATTTTATATTACAGCATACCCTGGACTTAGAATTGATTGATTGATATATTTTCCAACTTACCGTATAAGCGGTCGGTTTGGTGATTTTGCCAAAAATTTCACTACATCCACAACCAATTCCATAACAAAATTCTTTGTTGATATGAATCTGTATAAAAGTAACTTTAAAATGAGGGTAACCATTTATCGAACAAATTGCGTAAAAACTTTTGCTTGAAAACATATAAGTGCTTTAGGAATTCGGTAAAATAATTAAGATACAAGATATCATGATTTTTTCCAACATAGTAATACTCGTACTATTTCCGGATCTTTTACGACGTGTACGAAAATCTCTGGAGCTTTGCTGAAAGTAAACTTCAACAAATCTGGGACTTAAGCAGTCAACTCATAAGTACCTATAGTTAGCTGAGTACTTAAAAAAATGTTTGCAGAAGATACGAAAATAGAATACCTACGTATATTTGCATATGCTTATAATAAAAATATCAAGCAGTACAATAAAATAATACATATAATGAAAAGAAAATATGAATGTTTGATTCTTCTTGTTGATCCTTGAGATGGGGGTCAAGTCAAAGAAGAATATTTAAAAGATAATAAGATTTAGGTAAACGATTATAGTTTTAATATAAGTAGGGATTAATATTAGCTATAATAGCAATCGTTTAGATATTTATACTCGTATGTATATTAAAAATATCTTCCCGATCATCTTCGAAATCTCGAATGTATTAGTACTAAACACGCTTATATGTATGAACCCCTACGGCCACGTCGTCCGAAACTTACATCCACTTAGTTCAACCATTTAAAATTCCACTTGATTCGATCACCGAACCACGTTCTAATTGTATTTATGTCCTCAGATGCACCATCATGTCGCACCGGCGCGGGCTCACCCTCCGGCGTGTCCGTGGTCGGCGCGGCGCGGGGCGAGGCCGTAGTCATCGTGTGCGAGGTCGACGCAGACCCACCGGCAGCTGTTTTCAAGTGGAAGTTCAACAACTCGGGCGAGACCATAGATGTGGCTGCCGACCGGTACACGTCCAACGGCAGCGCTAGTAGCCTCAAGTAAGCTCATACCATTGAACACCAGTGATTCCCTTGACGAGGGGACCGGAATATATATAGTTAGTGTCATACACGATGACTCGCAGATTTGCCAAATCTAACCTTTAATAACATTACAATACGAGTCAAGGCAAGCGTCTTCGTGAATAATACGATCTATAAAATTTATTGCAAGGAATATTATATTTGTATAAGTACGTCGCTCAAACACAGTCAGAAAGGAAGAACTTTAATCCTTCTGATCTACCAATCCTCTGTAAGTGGAGAATGTGTACCTACAAGATTTAAAAGCGACGAAAGGTAAAAAAGAAAAGGTTGTAGGCGGTCCTCCCTTATCTTACATAGGTCTTCGTCACACTGACCTCAAACCTGCTAGCATGAGTTTTGAGTCCGGTCAGAAAAAGAAACCCATTCCTCTTGATTTTCATGAATTTATGTTTTTTGTAAGGTATTAAATCTGCTTAAAACAAAATGATGAACAATGTTTTCTTCTAGCGAGTTTATATCGAACTATAAGAAATTATTTTAAAAACGTAGTACAGATGTATAGGTAATTTAAAAAATCTAGTATGAATAAGAAACCAAGAGATCCCACTCTTCCTTAAAATAATGGATAGTTGAGCCTAATGTTCTAGAAGTAGTTCATCTTCTGTGTGATTTTAGATCTGTTCCCCATGGTTTTATTCTTCTGTGTTCTCTACTCACTTACAGGTAAAGATAACTCCTAAACAATAAACATACTAACACGTGTCTAGTTGTGTGTCCAATATATCTGAAACTTTGTGTGTATAGATATACGCCAGTGGCTGACTTGGACTATGGCACATTATCCTGCTCGGCTTCCAACGAAGTGGGCTCGCAGCTCGCACCCTGTGTCTTCCAAATGGTAGCAGCTGGTAAGCCAATTTATTTATAGTGTTTTAAGAGCCTTAATCTCTAGCCGCCCAGTGGCCTTTACAATAAAAATGGCCTACATTCTATTTATTCTATTTTAAATATTTATTTTCACAAGTCAAAATTGCTTTTTTTCTTGGTAAGTTTTGATGTATGGGCGGCTAAACAACTGCCATGTATCCATAAACAATTTCCGGAGGTTTCATATAGTATCATATCCATAGCTGATTCGTAACAAGAAATTACAATCTAAATTATAGGCGTCCCAGGCTACTCAAATTAAAATCATGAACATGTTTTTGATTGGATATGTATCCATAAACAATTTCCGGAGGTTTCATATAGTATCATATCCATAGCTGATTCGTAACAAGAAATTACAATCTAAATTATAGGCGTCCCAGGCTACTCAAATTAAAATCATGAACATGTTTTTGATTGGAACCGCGAATATTTTTTGTATTTATAAACACTGGCAGCTACTTGGTTGACAGTATACTTGAAAGTATGCCCTACCGCTTGGTAAGGCATGCTTTCCAACTGGAAGTCAAAGCTTTAAACTCGGCTCTCAAACACGAGTCTCTCGAAACTTATGTACTCCTATGAGATAAAGGAGTGCCTGGCGTCCGTTGGCTCGTTGGGTGGACGACATTCGGAAGATTGCGGGTCACTTCTGGATGAGATTGGCTCAGGACTGGAATAAGTGGCGTACTGGAAGAGAGGCCTATGCTCAGCTATATAAAAGGCTGATATGATGATGATGAGAGAAATCCTGTGCTTATGGAATATGAATAGCCTTACCTAAAGGGTTGTCAGTAACTGTACCTGACAAAACTTTAACAGCTTATTCAACCAATTCTCAAAGGTTGAAAATTTCATTCATTGTTGTACAGGCAAACCGCATCCACCTCGCAACTGCTCCCTATGGAATCAGACGGCGGAATCAGTGGAAGTGGCGTGCCTAGCTGGCTTCGACGGCGGCTTGCCTCAGACTTTTCTGCTGCAGGTCTACTCCGCAGGCGAGAGCGTGCCTAGGTAAGGTCCAGCATATCTGCTCCCAGAACTAGATGGTGCAATTTGTGGAGGTGGCGAGCCTGGCCGGCTTCGACGACGGCCTGCCTCAGAGTGCTTAGGTAAGTTACCGCTTGGGCTAATTTCAGCATATCTCTTGAGTATACATTCCTCTTTACACATGAAGTATCTCCTCCGTGTAAATGCTTACAACTCCGAGGGGTTTTGAGAATCTTTTCTGCCTAAAGGAAACCTGGAAACAATCAAGTTTCCAGCTTTATTCATCTTAACGATCATTTTGTCCTATTCCATGAAAATTATGTAATGAAAAATCTTTATTTTCAGGCAATGTCCATAACCCACAGATAAATACCTTAAAACTAGCATACATATTATACAATATAAATATCTTAAAAACTAAAACACGCGATGCATGTCGCAACCCCGCTGTGTCAGGGAGCCGGCCACGGAACCGCCGAAACATGACACTCTTCGGCCAAAACTCCTCCTGTGTGAAAAAGTTGTTTACATGTAGCAACTACTTATTACTCAAAAAGTACATTTGATAGTCTGTCAAATGACCCGTACATAACAGGCCTGACTACTTTTCTTTTTTTGACTATGTAAAAGCTCTGAACTATGAGGTGACATCGTTACGGTCGCCTTTTTAAGTGCCGTTGCCTTCGTTACTTGCACTGGCATCCTCGACAAATGCCTTTAAGGGTTGACTTTTACGTAAAATGCGATAGATATATACAAGAAGTGAAGAACACTTTAAATATATTGTAAAAAAAACTTGACTGTAATATCATAGGCACAAATTAAAAACTTTTTTATTTCAACTGTGCACACTACATCTATGGCCCGATTCCAAGAATTATTAAGACACGTTTAAGATCTTGGAAAGATATTTAAAAGATCGATAACTAAACGAAATCTCAAAATTTACGTTTATTTCGATTCCGCTGTGATCCCAATAAGATGTATCTACGATATTTTTAACGTCAAAGTGACATTGGTTGCCCGAATCGAGCTGCTTCTATCAATTATACGACATACAAACAATATCTAAATGAGAACTTATCTAAACCAGAACTTATCGTTGTCGTATTTCATTCTTCGAATAGGGCCGCTAGTATGTTTATATGTGTGTGTATGTTTCTGTATTGAGGTGTGCAATAAAGTATATTTGTATTGTATTGTATTGTATGTTACACAATTATTCGAGAAATGTATGCAGATACACCTTTCGAAGCACCAGGGATATAACATTGACTACATGGTATTATCTTACGAAATAAGTACTCATTGTTAAATAATTACGTACCCTGTATATTTAGACCAGATAAAATGTCGGTAAAAATTCCAAGTTCCTCATACCTACTCGTACATTATTATTCCGCAAATTAGTACCTGTACGAACATCCGTGGCTAAAAGGCAAAGATCATTATTTTAACGTACAACGTAAAGCATGAGCCCTTCTCGCTATATTGTATTTCCCGTACTATTCGGGAGCCCTCGGGAGTCCGTTAATGAGAGCGCATAATGGAAGGGACCAGCGGCAGCGACAACGTTTTTATCCGGCCATTTGGGCCTGCGAGACTTCTGGCTATTCTTTAACTGGTTGGCAGCGGCTGTTGGCTTATCCCTCTTTTTCGTGTGGAAAAGCGGATTAGAATCATAGTTGAAGTCTTTGCTCACAAGATTTGCCACTGTTTGACACGTTTTTCGTTAATTTATTAGTAAGTATAGATAGGCGTATTTAGTTTTGCGGGAAAAAACTTGTTTTTATCTACTCACAAAAGATATATTATGTTCATAAGTTTTCGTACGGAGAAGTCCTGAATCTCAATAGAGGTTTCGAGTACCTTGCATTTGCTCGTTCATTACTTCGAGAGCTATATTGTAGCTCTAAGTAGTATTATCACATAGGTATTATCGCCTTCGCCCTTTCTTCTGGGATCGTAATGTATGAGAACTTTGCCAGTAATATTAGATGCCTACAGTTTTACTGTAATCTTCTTACATGAGATCCTTCTCTCTAGTTTAACTCCTAAATTCGTAATAAACAACCGTAATAAAAGTATTTCTGGTCAGTAAATAAAGCAGCTGTGAAAAGTTTTGCGAACAACAGCCCTGTCTAAATAGAATATCTGCGTCTACTGTCTTTAAGCCTCTGATAAACACATTCATCCTCCTAAAGGGTGCTTTGCGTGTTTCCTAACACGGGTGACGTCGTATGAGCGGGAGATAATAGAAATCCGGGTATATGACTGGAAATTTGACATATATGGCTAGCAAAAAGGTGTTTATTTTTACTGCTTGTGGATTGGTGCGGTCAATTTGTTCTAGACTACTTAAACTAAGAGTAGAGAGAAGAATTACCAAGCAAAATCTTTTTCTAATGATACTTTGTTTTAGAAGTTCTAATCCAGTTTCATGCTGATAAAATAGCGACCCTTACCGTACTGGAACGGCCGTCAAAGCAATTATACCTAGCATCAAATAGCGAAGCGGAGTAGACGAAAGGTCATTGTCGAAATAGCCTCTGTAGAGTCTAAGAAAATTCAAGGTAGATTACACTCTATTTCAATGTAAGAAGGTTTAAAATCCAAAATCACTCCTCATCAAGAGTTTCCTCCACGTATTTTAGTGCATCCTAAAAGGTGCTCGCTAATTAGTATTATTTAACTATGCAGAATGCATGCACAAGACGTGTTCTTGCAGCTGTGGTCGGCGCTGTAAGGGAAATTCACCCGATTCAATTAGGTTGCCGCTTTAAAATGCCGTACGCTGACAGAATAATGACTTGACAACGTTACAAGAATTACCCAATTAGGGATGTTACTTTAACGAGACGAGACATGCGCACATATTATTATATATGGCAATGAATTATATGTAGCTCGAAGGTGGAACTCATGCTTCCATAATTTAGACAACGATGTCTTCAGGCGAATTTCGGCTTACAAAATAAGACTTAAGTACCTAATCATTCTCTGTTCTGCAAATTCCAGAATCTTTTTGCTTGGGGGCAAATTCTAAATATTTATTCTATGAGTAAACCTCATGGGATTTTCTTCACATGGCCATAAAATGTTAATTTATAAAAGAATATAATAAATGCAGCAGCTGAGTAATTATTTTTATAATAAATTTAAAATTAAATCAAATTCTACAAATACCGACGACCAGTCTGGCCTAGTGGGTAGTGACCCTGCCTATGACGCCGATGGTCCTGGATTCTGGTGTGATGAGCACGGGTATTTGTTCCTGACTCATGGGTGTTTTCTATGTATTTAAGTATTTGTATATTATATATTTCATTGCCTGAGTACCCACAAGACAAGCCTTCTTGAGCTTACCGTGGGACTTAGTCAATTTGTGTATGAATGTCCTATAATATTTATTAATTTATTAAAGAGATCACTGATTTATGAAGTCGTTATGGTTTACAATATGTACACACATTGTAAACCATATGCATACACATTTGTGTGCAGGGGTGCCAAGCTGATAGATTTACTGAATTTAGTAATTTTATAGATTCCCAATGTTAGAAAAAATAATTATACTCATAACTTGTGTAGCTGAGGTATTGTAACGAATTCTGAAAAACAACAGATCGTTTTGTGAGTTTGAGCTCTTTGATAACAATATCAAAATTCAAAATTCAAAATTCAAAATTCAAAAATTTATTCTGCAAGTAGGCCTCAAGGGCTCTTTTACAAGTCAATACAACATTTATAGTAACATCATATAGTGACATGAAAAATACATAACAACATTTATAAATACAACAGCCAATACCTGGGTAAACATTGCATTATAATAATCTTAAAATAAATAATTAATACAATACAATAGAGATGTATAGTCTCTATGGTTAAAAACACATTAAATCTGGAGATGTAAAAGGTCCCCAATGTCAGAGTACTAATACTAATAAAATTTGGAGGTGTAAAGTCTCTCCAAGTGTCAAAATAAAATTTATACTAAATAAATAAACCGCGTCTGGACTGTTAAACTAGCAGTTTCATAAACTAATGCTACATTCTGTACATAACTAGTATGTACCAAGTCAAGTATATTATACAATATGACAGAGACGTATAGTCTCCACGGTTAATACATTAAGTTTGGAGATGTATAAGGTCCCCACGGTCTGAGAAAAATAATAATACACAATAATAAGATTTGGAGGTGTAAAGGTTCTCCAAATGTCAAAGAATAAAAAAAAATAAAAAATTGTATGAAATACATATACATATCATTATGTTTTTGTAGGAAAATGTTCGATTTGATATCCTATTAGAATTAAATCAGAAACCTATCGGATCAAATGCCCTTTATGCTCCAGCACACGTATCTATTACGTGAGGATTGCGTACTGATTATATGGAATTCCAATTAAGTTTGGATTAAATTAGTTGAATCGGTTCATTAATTGAATGTCCAGGATTAACTGGCATAGAATATTACATATTCATCTAAAGCTTGCGTAGTAGTCTTACTAAGCTTTATTTCAATTACTTAGTTTAAAAAAGTTTTTTTCTGATAAATAGACTTACCTCTTGGCTTCGCTTTTTTAATTTAATCTATTATCTTAATCATTCTCCCGAACGATTCCGGTCACAGCAACTGTGTCGTCTGGAGTGTAGAGATTTTTTAATGACCGTTATTAGAGTATAGCAGAGCTGTTCCACTATGTAGTGCGCCTTTAGATGGCCCGCGTACCCTATCTTCTTCTTTGTAGGGTTCCGTACCCAAAGGGTAAAACGGGACCCTATTGCTAAAACTCCGCTGTCCGTTCGTCTGTCACCAGGCTGTATCTCATGAATCGTGATAGCTAGACAGTTGCCGCTATAACAACAAATATTAAAAAGTACGGAACCCTCGGTGGAAGAGTTCAACTCGCACTTGTCCGATTTTTTTATTTGGATAATAATGATGTTCGGACCCGGGTATGTCCTTAAAGTACAGTCAGCATCAAAAGTAGCGGATCAAATAACGTTTCATAAGTATCTACCATTCTGTAACAGCTTAACAAAAAGTGATGTCTATAATATAGAACAACAAAGAGTATAAAAGATATACTTTTAAGCGCGAATTTTAGAAATTTATCTATGTTTTGAAGAGTTATCCGGAATATCAGATACTTTTGGCGCGTTGTTTCATCCGCTACTTTTGATGCTGACTGTACATCCAAAAGAGAGGTACTTTACATTAAAACAACTTTAAATAGACATTAAGAAAACTTTTCTTTAAATTTTTTTGTTTTCATTCACCAAACAAAAAATATATCATAATTCTATCTAAAAATAATCATCATGTGCATATAACTGACAAGGTGTTTGACACTTTCTGTCATTTCAACAATCGTTAGTCTTAAATATCATTATCAACGTGTCATTAGATTTATCAACGTGAAGTGGCCAGTTAAGTGTTAGGTAAAAGATGTTCGAGAATCTGTTCACTGAGGTTTCATTTAATTATGTCATTAACAGGGTGTTTTTACCGTAACAAATTTGTTTTCCAATTTTCTCCAAAAAAACATCATAAAACCTATAATGTTTCATACTTAAATATACTCCAGGAGCCGAGCACTACCAGCTGTAAAAATATCGGTAGCAAATTTTTTAGTACCATATATGCGTACATATGCATTTTAGCCTCTCATATGTGGGTAGATAGGGAACTTCCTGCCAAGGTTTTCTAGAGGGACAACAGTATAGATATACGCAGATTTTAAAGGTTGGGAATGCGTTTGTATAGTACATACCCGGGCGTCGGTAACTGCTTTCTTCAGACAAACCATATGGCTTGTAAATATGATTTAATATTGTTTGTAGTTGGTGTTGTAGGATAAAAAAAACTTTCCATGTTCCAAGATTATTGAATTATAATTGTCCCGGTACCTGTCATAATCGCTCCATCGTCCATCTTGCGGAATGCTCCACTTCACGCATTATCAATAACGTGGTCTTACATTTACAACATTGAATATTCCGGGCTCGGCCTCGCAGGTTGGTCCACGATTTATTCAAAAGGAAGGGTTTCTGAAGGTCGCAAAGAATATTAATTACAGAGATTTGCGTTTCCTATTTACTCTTAATTACCTTACGCGAGTCTTTGAAGTCCAAAATGTTCACGTAGGCGCTGTACAAGTACATGATCTATATATCCTATTAAATAGAATATATCCAAAAAGACAAAATTCACTTGGTGGTGAGGTCCTTGGCCCGTGGGGTCCGAGTGCATTTACGCCATTTTATAAAGATATGATTATTTAGTTTAAATCATAGCGGATGTCTAAGACAATCGCAAGGCTGCCAGCAACCTCGCTTAACGGATTAGTTCCTATTGCGAATTAACCAGGAAATGCTGTTTGCCTCTACGATACCGTACCCCGGGAGATCGTTTATTATTAATCCATTTTAGGTTTCGTTTTATTTAATTTTTCATTTATAAATTGGTGTAAGAATGTGGTCACAACTTCTATCAACATTTACTATACCGGAATCCTGGATAAAATTACAATAAATAAATATAATATCGGATAAGGAACACAGAGCTGCGCTCCAAAACTTTAACGACCGAAACTATTATGACGACCGGTTTGGCCTAGTGGGTAGTGACCCTGCCTACGAAGCTGATGGTCCCGGGTTCAAATCCTGGTAAGGGCATTTATTCGTGTGATGAGCATGGATAGTTGTTCCTGAGTCATGGGTGTTTTCTATGTATTTAAGTATTTATAAATATTTACATATTATATATATCGTTGTCTAAGTACCCTCAACACAAGCCTTATTGAGCTTACTGTGGGACTTAGTCAATTTATGTAATAATGTCCTATACTAAACAAAACTGGTATCGTAGATGTAAGTGTGAAGGGCCACCAAGCTCAAATGGGATTGGGCGGGACACATCAGCTGAAGGATGCATACGCACAGATGGGCCAAAATAGCGACCGAATGGGCACCACAGATCACCCGAGGCAGAGGCAGGCCAAGTGATGAGTGGCGGAAGACAGGTAGGCTAATGTAAATGTATGTAGGCTAATAAAAATAAAAATTGATAGTACTAATTTCTATTTCTATTTTCAAATGACACCAATTAATTTATTTACATGTCGTAACTTTTTCCATATATCTGAGTAACACGAAAGTTTTCTAATTAATATTAAGTTGTGAATAAAATTCATACTCGTGGATACAAACAATGAGTCGATGACTTAATTTCATATACACGTGCCAACTATTGCTATTGTTTGCTCGATGAGGGCCAGATCAGTTAATCGCTTCAGGGTTTGTTCCCCGGGCAACACCGCAGGCAAGTTGCATAATAATGCCAACTTTTGATCGAGAACTTTGCGGGATATGGGGAGCGCTTTATTTGAACGGGTGTCAGGTGTGCGAGACGCGGTGAAATGAGTACTCACATACAATATTCTGTAACACTGTGTATGGAAACTTAGACTGTATTCTACGCTCGCAAAAACCTAAGTAACTGTTAGTGTATTTTTGCAAATAACTGTGCGATCTCTTATACTTTATTCTGGCGACGATTAAATTAAATTTGTCTTGATCCAATGTGCCTGATTTGATTTAACAAAAACCTACAAATTCAAATCAAGTTTCAAACTCATAGAAATTAAAAAAGGTTCTGATTTCTCAAACGTAAAAATCGCTGCTCTGATGTTTGCGAGATTATTTTTTTAAGATTAAAATTCAAATTTCAGTCACCTCCGCAAAACTGATGATTCCAATTAAAGTGACAGATCAAAGTACGGTTCCATTGTCAGTGTAACCTGAGCATGGACACATTTTAATTGTTTTTCTGAAACAAAAACCTCCCCTAAAGTTGTCTCATTCGACCTGACGACGTGAGTGCTTATTTGAATATTTAGCGGTGTTTTGTTGACAGCGCGATTATCCCGCACAGGTGCGGGTTTTTATCTGTCGGTCCGATATTATACACGGCTGCTATTCACAATGCATACTTCGAATATTGCTGCAGAGAGACCATTTAATTACGCCACTTTCCCGAATGAAGGTTGAGGGAGGCGATGGCTGAGATACACGTCATACTCGTGAACGGGTGCTGTTTGTGGAGACCGGTCTGTTTAAGCTTACAGGTAAGTTTAAGGGTACAGGTTATGTTAAAGTATGTAACTTTACTTTTGAGTGACATTAACGTGAGACACTTCATTCGGTTCTTGTCTGTTTTAATTTTTTTGTCTTTTAATTATTTATATAAGAATTCAAGCCTTGGCGACCCTCTACATCTCTAAGGATAATTTAATATATATTTTTATATTTTATCTCTGACACTTAGAGACTTATACATCTCTAAAGAATTTTAGTATTTTATGGTTTTATTTTTTTATCATAGTTTTTTTTTGTGTAATTTGACATTTAGAGACAGTATACATCTCTAATAAAGTATTTATTATTTCATAGATTCGATATTTGTAATTGTTTTTTTTTTAATTTATTGTTTGTAAAAATGGACATGTAAAAGTGCCCCTGTGGCCTATTTGCTGAATAAATGTTTGATATTTGATATTTGATAATCTGGGCCACAATCACAGTTAGGATAATCGTTGGACTTTGCAGCAAGTACTTTATTATCAAGCGCTGCTAATTGCACGTTGTGCGCTGCTTCGCCATCTCACAGTATCAACTATCCTGTACATGGTCTTCTTTATTCTTCGTACGGCGCTCAAGATCATAATATTAGGCGAGTTGGATTGTATGTCAGACCTGCCTGCATGAGTTGTGTTCTCGCGCGCAACTCAATACATCTAGCGCGACTTCAAGTATGGAGTCCCGCGAGAACGCAACTCATGCTAAACCAGCAGATCTGTCTAGAACTACAAGTCAAGGGGCAAATTTTACTAGTTACTAGTTTAAAGTCGGGTACAAGGTATTTTGTGAACAGAAAAGCTCATAGTGAGGAGCCGGGGGTGAAAAGTAACAAGATGGATTTGACGCAGCTGCGCGCGGGGATAAATAAAAGGCGGCGTTTATCACCCCGTTTTGTATAGAAATTTAATTACGGAATACCGGAGTGCGAGTGGACTCGTAGATTACTGGTACATAACGGTTTTCGGGTGATAATTAAAGAGTAATCCGCTCGTAAAGTATTCTTTATCGTAGTATATTGTAGGGCACGCTTTTATAAACGATTGTTATTTTGTTTACATCATGATCGACCTGATCATCATCAGGCTAAAGACATGGACAAATGCTGGACAAACTGGTTCACTCAGAATAATATGTAAAAGTTTCCGACAACCGCAGTAAAGGCATCCAAAATATGTTCATTTCATTTCATTCTGTTAAGATTATGGCTTCGGTCCAGTGGGACTATTACGAGTACACCAGTATCAAGGTATTAGGAGCTTTAAATACGACTAAAATTGTACGTTTAGTACAAGGCAGTGTACGGTGATTTGATTAGGTCTTGTAAAGCGATAGTTAGACTTACAAGTAGCACGTGGATTACTGGCCGTTGAGTCCAAAATGGTGGTTAATCGCGTTTTAAGATTAATTCTCCATTCCCTGCACACTACCACATTAAGTAGTTTACTGTATTATATAAACTATAGATATGAAATATACAATATTATACACAATATACACTTTAAACAATATTAAAAAGCGAAAAACAAAGGAATTAATCACGAGGCTATAGGAAGAAGTCCCCAAAATATATAGGAGTACTTTTTTACGCGTTTAAATAAATAAATATTATAGAGACATTCTTACACAAATTGACTAAGTCCCACGGTAAGCCAAGAAAGCTTGTATTGTAAATACTCAGACAACGATATATGTATATATTATACAAATACTTAAATACCTATGTATGAGTAATGTGAGTCTATACTCAGAAACAAATATATGTGCTCATCACACAAATAAATTCACTTACCGGGATTCGAACCCAGGACCATCGGCTTCCTAGGCAGGGTCACTACCCACTACTACAAAGCGTTTATATCAAAAGATGTCATCTTAATGGAACAAGGTTTCTATGCTTGATTATTCTGCCGCAACAATGCCCAGCTTTTATAATCGTGACCAAATCCAAATCCCGTGATAAAACTATCCTTGCCATACTGACTCCACTGATTCTAAACTGAATTTTCAAGCAAACACTCAACTATATGTTTTTTCGCAGAGTGAACCTGTCATCAGATGAGCCCTCATGGACGGTGCGCGGCCTGGAGTGGGACGTGCGGTTCCGGCTCGAAGCCGTCGCGGTGAACGGCAAGGGCCGCAGCGCACCCGCGCGGCTCGATGACGTGTTGTTCCGGGATCCTGAGAAGAGAACAGGTCAGTGGTAAACTATTTTTTTTTTCAAGCAGATGTCTGCGAGCGCTTCTAAAAAGGCATTCAGACATATGGAAAGGAATGGAAACATTTGCATGCTTCTGGTAAACTTACTTAGTTGGTTAAGAGTGGGACTGGTTTCGGAAGCGATGTATTCATAAATTTTTCCTTTAATATAAAAGGTCAGTGGTACTTAAAGTACACCTGTGTTGTGGTAGGTTTGGAGTCATTGGTTAAAATCTGGAATAATCACGCTTCTTGATGGCGAAAGATGCCCATTCTATTTTATTTTTGGTGACATAGGAAGTCACTGTTCTCCGAAAAATCATAACACAAAGTAGCATCTCTAAATATGTATAACGTACATGTTAAATAGCCTTGCCATATGTAAGTAGCTATAGCGCAATGCTGGAGGTATCAGCTGAGAGAGGAAACACGTCATTATGGTTATCTAATATGTACTGCGAGATATCTCGGATATTGCAGTAGATCCACAATGTTTCGGAAACTGACAGGAAGGAATCCTTGGGCTGTGTTTTTAACCGACTTCAAAAAAGGAGGAGGTTCTCAATTCGTCGGAATATTTTTTTTTTATTTTTTTTTATGTATGTTCACCGATTACTCAAAGACGCCTGGACCGATTTGCAAAATTCTTTTTTTGTTTGATAGGGTATACTTCCCAGGTGGTCCCATAGTCATTAGGTCAGGATCTGATGATGGTATCCTTGAGAAACTAGTGGTATTCTTAAAATTTTATAGGCAATTTTAACGTTTTTCATATACTTCGTAAAGCTATTTAGGTATTTGCGCCTGGTAGTCATCATCTCGTTGCAGAGCTGATGATGGAAGATACAATTCCTTAACGGTAAAGAGATAGGGGGTAGATAGCTTCCGTTGTTGCAACAATACGTTTACTTTAATGATGATGAATACACGGGAAACCTTGTCAATACTAGCAAACCGCTTTCTTGGCCTAATGAATAGGTACCTGTCTACCTTTAGTCAGTAATGAGATATCTCAACCGTTGCATTTCTGCTAATGCTCGTTCATCGTGGGGTTTAGTTAACAGTTTAGTGGGTTCTAAATCAGATAGAGCTATTCCTTCCAGTTTTTACTCTGCTACATATACTTGTCCCTTAGCAAAATTATTTTTTCCTAAATCTATAACAGCTTTATCGAGGGTTATACCCTGTAGTTTATGTACTATTACAGCCCAGCATAAAATAATAGGTAACATTCAACTTCTTCAACTTCAACATTTATTCAGCAATTAGGCCACAAGGGCACTTTTACACGTCAACATGGAATTTACATACAAACAAAAACAAGCGCATCAACAATAAGGGTTACCCTCATGTGGCAGAACAATATTGGTCAGAAACACACTTGGCATAACATGTTTCGCAGAGACACTTTCGGTCGAATGGTAATTTTGCATAAAGGTATAGTTGGAATTATTAATACCACGCATACGACACATTTTGCAGAACATTGTTTCGTAGAACATTACTTTGGTCGACTTTGGTTTAGCATCAAAATTCAAAATTCAAAAATTTATTCTTCAAGTAGGCCTCAAGGGCTCTTTTACAAGTCAATACAACATTTATAATAACATCATATAGTGACATGAAAAATACATAACAACATTTATAAATACAACAGCCAATACCTGGGTAAACATTACATTATAATAGTCTTAAAATAAATAATTAATACAATACAATAGAGATGTATAGTCTCTATGGTTAAAAACACATTAAATCTGGAGATGTAAAAGGTCCCCAATGTTAGAGTACTAATACTAATAAAATTTGGAGGTGTAAAGTCTCTACAAGTGTCAAAATAAATAAATAATCATTTTAGATACCATAATAATCCTATAGCGTACTATTACATTGCATAATTATTTTCTGCTAAGTAGGCATAATAGGATTGTTAGGTATCTTGCGTCCCCAACACAACCGACTCGCTACCAAAAAGGAAATACAGTCCCAGAGTCACCGTTAGGTACGACGACGAGCGTAGCGAGGAGGAGTGTTAGGTATATTGCGTCCCCAACACACCCGACTCGCTGTCAAAAAAGAAATGCAGCCCCAGACTCACCGTTAGGTGCGACGACGAGCGAAGCGAGGAGGAGTGTTAGGTATCTTGCGTTCCCAACACACCCGACTCGCTATCAAAAAATAAATACAGTCCCAGAGTCACCGTTAGGTACGACGACGAGCGAAGCGAGGAGGAGTGTTAGGTATCTTGCGTTCCCAACACACCCGACTCGCTATCAAAAAGAAATAGGAAGAAATAAAATAGTAATAACATGTAGCTGTGAGACACAACATTTTGTGCTTGTATGTCAGATAAAAGACGCAATAGCTACACAAAATTACTAGCTTAAATTAACTTAAATGTACTATGAGATGTAAAGGTCTCTAAGTGTCAGAATTATTAAAAATATAGGTATACACAATCAAATTAAACACAAAATAAAAGTAAAAATTTAGAGATGTATAAGGTCTCCAAGTGTCTAAAATTAAAACTAAGTTAAACAATATAAGTCAGGAATATCTGAAACGGTCATTTTGTTCCAGTTTGCCTGAGCAGGAATTTTTCGTTTTTTAATTTTATTTTTTTATTTATTTATTTTTTCAAATATTTACACGGCATTACAGCATATGCCAATACACCGAATAATTAGACAATACAAATACAAAACATATATAAAATAAAAAACAGATATTCATTAATAATCACATGCAAGTGCTGGAAAGCCTATCATCCATCATCTCACAGAACCTCAGACACGCCTGGCACACATTCGCCCATCTCCCCGCAAACAAGTCACACTCTGGTGCTGATGTCAAGTTAATATGATTTGAACAACGAGTACAGGTCACGATATTACCTAAAGCGATTAAAACAGCAAGAAGTAAATTGTCTAGATTTGTAGTTACTAGTCTCGTACGCTGCTGAGGATATATCATTTTATTGCAAATGGTGCACACGACATCATGATGGCTATATATATATATATATATTTACATCACTAAAAAGCAAAAAATAAATAATTTTTAATTAAAAAAAAAACCGCCTTCAAAAAATATCCAATAAAGAAAATAGTAACTATATACACAGTAAGATAAAACACTAAAAAGTTAGAAATAATAAAGTTTTTTCTGTATTATAAATCCAAAGTTCGTTAAAGAACCCCTTTACAAAATATATTATTTACTTACAAATCAATAATAATAAACAATATTTGGAGTCGGTGCCAGCAACGATATAAAAATAACTAGTGATACAACTTAAATGTCGTTTTCAATTCAATAACTTAGAAATTAGTAGATAATGTAGATATGTTTACAAAATCTTAATCCCATTATATCGTTGCTGGCACCGACTCCAAATATTGTTTGCGGCGACCGGTTTGGCCTAGTGGGTAGTGACCCTGCCTACGAAGCTGATGGTCCCGGGTTCAAATCCTGGTAAGGGCATTTATTCTTGTGATGAGCATGGATATTTGTTCCTGAGTCATGGGTGTTTTCTATGTATTTAAGTATTTATAAATATTTATATATTATATATATCGTTGTCTAAGTACCCTCAACACAAGCCTTATTGAGCTTACTGTGGGACTTAGTCAATTTGTGTAATAATGTCCTAAAATATTTATAAAAAAAAAAAAAAAAAAAATGTATAGCTTGAATGTATGACCTTTTATTCAAACAACCTATTAAGATTTCTCTAGCAGACGCCTATTCTAGATTTAGCTTAGCGCAAATACCTGAGTCCCAAGCAAGTTTCTCAAACTATCTTGAGAGCGGTTTATTTTCTGCCAACCCGAGTAGCGCAAGTTGAATTTTGAAGCTTGTCACCCAGTTAAGCTCAAGAAATTGCGATATCGAATATTATATTGGAGTACTCTGCAACACGATTCGAAATGCATTTATAAAATTAAATTAAATAGACGGATTGAGACATAAATTAGTTAATCTGTAGGTAAAGGATTTTCGCCTTCCACTTTTCCAAGCTTCATCACCTCTACGCATAACATGACCAAAGTAAGAAAGCAACCGGTGTTGGCATATGTTGAAGAGCCGTGTTTTGATACCAAGCTGTGAGAGAATTGACGTATTTGTGCGCCGAGCCGTCCAGGGCATTAAGCATTTAACTCCAAGCCCCTCAACCTTCAGACCAAACTAGATGGTCTGACCAAGTTAAAAAGGCCGCCACAAGCAAATTCCATCAAGCGGAGGGGGCTACGAGAGATCGGGACCGATGGAGATAAATGACACATGCTGCTAAACCAAGTGGTCATGATCCTCATTAATGAGGGACCGACAAAGAAGTAGATATAGGTATAACAGTTCTGTAAAGGTGACGGTTGGATGGCAACTGCAGCTGCGTTACTGTTGCGGCATTACTGCTGTGACGATGAAGCGGTCTCCGTCTGTATTGTTTCAATCCTTGATAAAATGAGTGAAGTTTGTAGCCGCCATACTGCTGCGATTAGAACGTTCAATTCAGTTCAATTGTGCACAGACCGCAGCAGTAATGTCGCAACAGATATGCAATAGTAGTTTCTATCCAAAGGTCACCTGAACTTAGATGTTGGCATTAACAGACAACGCATACCCTAAACTGTTCAAGGCAGGATATTCAAATATGAGATATATTTTTTTTATTAACAACTTTGATGAAACTGCTTTGCATAACTTGATAGATCATAACACAAACAAGGAAGCTTTAAATTCGCAATGTCATCGACAGTCTATCTAAATTTGCTATTCAACCTGTCCATTATTAACATCACAGATTAGAGTGACTACCGCAAATATAGATCGTGTCATTCACGAAGACGTGTGCCTTAACCCGTAATGTCTCGTTATTAAAGGTTAGATTTGTCAAATTTGGGCGTCATCGTGGATGACACGAACTACATACATATATCGAATGTTGAAATTTCTTTCGTTTAATATTAAGTCTACATACGATATAGATCGGATATCTCAGTGTCATAAGCAGGGGTCGGACAAAAAGTGCGGATGACGTAAAAATGACGTACTTAATCTTGCACACAGGATGATGTTTGAGTTTGTATTTAAACTTCCGTGTGACATGTAGTAACAAAGTAGTATTAATGAAGTAACAAAATAATCGTAAATAAATCCATGGAATTAATAATACAGGTGGTAGGGTGATGTAGTGAATAAAATAAATTTCACGAAACTTGTTACCATAAGGTATAATTATTTGAAATTAGTTAGAACAAGTCTGTGGGATCCTCAGATAAATAGGTTTAATAGTCAAAAGTGGGAACAGTAGGTAAGATTAGCAGTATACGTGTTTGTCACGTACCTCCAAAAACGGAAAATTGCCACAATATTCGAGTAAAGATGACATTTTAGAGCGTTTTCTTATATATTAGTAAATATAAATTTTAGCTAAATATAATCGTGAGGATACAATAGCTAAACAATAACGAAGTCAATTTATTGTTCAGTCAGCGTCAAATACTTCGTAGCAGTCAAAGTAGCCAAATAGTTCGGTACACCATATATTTAGTATGGTGTACCGAACTATTTGGCCACTTTGACTGCTACGAAGTATTTGACGCTGACTGTTCATCTGATTGACAATGTGTCAGTCAAAAACGTACTTACTCATTTCAAGTGGCGATATCGTTTAATAAAGAGGTCAATAAAGAGATTGATAAATGATACGTGATAATTGTTTATGAAAATCAAAAATACTATTTGAAATCATCCTATAATGGGTTTGACGTCATTCGCACTTTTTGTCCGACCCCTGGTCATAAGTGATGTTTTAGTTTGATGAAATGACAGTTCCTTCTCTCTTTCTGTTGGACTTTATTTAAAAAAATAATTGACGTACTTATATATTTTTACATCGTATTTTTATTACTTAAATGATAAATATTTAAGTTACCACTGCCCTTTGAAGGTTAAAAATTTATTTAATAAACAAATAGCTCTATGACTGAATGTGCTAACGCTTTCTACTCTCTACACTAATCTCTAACGTTCCAAAAAACGTCAAAACATTTAACGTGGCAGCTACTCCATATAAAATTGTACTCTCATATGGACAGTCATTCGATGCGACAGGTACCTATACGATTGAGAACAGCTGTACTTATCATGGCCATATGATTACTACACTAACCGTAACTGGGTTTTGTTCTAAATCACACAACCTGATTCGGGCACGGCAAGCCCACGCCGCACTGTGGGCTGAAATTCGGCTCTTGTTGTCATAGAAACCAAAGTTGTTATTTTCAAATTATTTTATAGCAAAAGCACTGTTATAGTAACATTTGAATTTGGGACAATTTGGCATTAAGTGTCGAGTTGTAATATTAAAAAAAAATTCTAAACACTCTTCATGCCAAATTGTCCCAAATTCAATTGTTACTAAAATAATGTTGAGCAAAACTTATATCAATCAAAAACAAATGAAAATAGCAACTTTGGTTTCTATGTCAATGCGAGCCGAATTTCAGCCCACAGTGCGCCGGGACCTCGTATGGCTAAGTAGCCGCTAGCCGGGCAGCTATGGTACTACATCTTATATAGTGGTAAGCAAGCTCAGCAGCTCCGGCCCGCGCAAGGCTTTCATCCGGCCCACCGCCGGTCCTTCGAAATAATTAGTATATACTCGAGAGATAACGGTTTCAAATCCAAATGTATTTATACTGCAGTTCCGGCCCTCCTCGGAATTTTTTAAATTTTCTGGCCCCCCATGAAAAAAGTTTGCCCACCACTGTCTTATAGTAATAAAAAGTAGCGTAAGTAATGTCTGTCCGATTATCACGGTTTTTTTTTGAGTCAGCATACTCAGTGCCAGTGCGAGCTACGTGCTGTGAGAGTTGCCGGTAATGTGGGAGAAACCGTATGTAGCGAAAAGCTACGAACAGAGAACCCGCCTAGCGGGTCACTGGCAATGAGTGTGTTAAGAATCGATATTATTTTTGCCAGGGACTAATAGGTATGTTTATGGGATAAAAGAACTGAATTTTAAAATAAACATTAAACAGCCAAAAATTAAACCAAAATTTAACTTTCGTACAGGATTCTCCTAAAGGATCATATCATTGCAAAACCTGGCATCAAATGATGTCATTAAGGGCAGTTTCAGACTAGCATATTTTTCTGCGCGTATACGGTCATTTCGGCGGTATGAACTGACACGCGCTTTACTATTCCCTACATTTTGGTTTTTACGAGATAACACGCGCGTTACATTCCCCTATATTTTGGTTTTAACCAGCTTACATGCGCGTTACATTCCCCTATATTTTGGTTTTAACCAGCTTACATGCGCGTTACATTCCCCTATATTTTGGTTTTAACCAGCTTACATGCGCGTTATATTCCCCTACATTTTGGTTTTTAACAGCTTACACGCACGTTATATACCCCAACATTTAGTCAATACGAGCAAAAAGAAGGTAGTTTAATGTGCATATCTAAAATAATATTAATTACTTCAAATACTGCAGATAAACTACTAATTTCTTTCTGACATTACCGCCTAAGAGTAGGTACATAAGCCCTTGCCTTTTACGATACGAAGGTTACTTTACTGAAGGAATAGCAGAGTGCCTATTATCGCTAGTCCCGATTATTACTGAATGTCTGAGTACTATAGAAGAGAGGCTTTAATAATGAATACATTAGTTGGTGCTAAAATAAGGGCTAGGAAGATTGCAACGGGTATACTTATTAATATTGGTATGAATAGATATTTATTTTAACAGTAATTGTATGTTGAAAACCGCCCAAGTGCGAGTCGGACTCGCACAGGAAGGGTTCCGTACCATTATCTATATAAACGGTCACCCATCCAAGTACTGACCCCGCCCGACGCTGCTTAACTTCGGTGATTGGATGAGAACCTCGAGATTGGAAAGAAATATTTATTTTATTCTGTTTTTAGTATTTGTTGTTATAGCGGCAACAGAAATATATAATCTGTGGAAATTTCAACTGGCTAACTATCACGGTTCATGAGATACAGCCTGGTGACAGACGGACGGACGGACGGACAGCGGAGTCTCAGTAATAGGGTCCCGTTTGACCCTTTGGGTACGGAACCCTAAAAACATACTAGGGCAAATCCGACACCTTTTATGTACACCACCAAAAGTACACACTCTCGATACGTGTTTCGCCTCTCGATGAGACATCAACTGTTAATTAAGAATCATCCCCCTATTTTTGTACCTAACTATTAATAGGAGGATGATTTTTAAGACAAATTGAATGTTGCGTAATTTTTCCATCTCACTCACACTTGCACAGTAGGGGAATGGTCAAGGCATAAATATGGCCGACCATTCTAGACAGCTCATTCAGTTGTCAGACGTCAGACCCTTAACATCTCCAGCATCTTCTGAGGATGCGTCGTAGAGAGGCAAAACACGTGTCTAGTTTCTTACTTTTGGTGGTGGGTTATTATATTTAGGGAGGATGGGAACATTAATTACATGTATAAATACGCAAGTAAGTATAACTGGTTAGCACTGATTGACTAGCACGTTATCTTTTCGCGGATTAGCAAAGTAATATTTTTAGTTTTAATTAGTATGGATTTCCGCAAAGTAACGCCTAATTCCATTAATTAAGTAGATATGAAAACAAGATAAAATTCGTGAAAAAATGCATTCGTTTTCTTTGACGGTTGATCGGTGATCACGTGATTTTTCTATAAACAAATTAAGTGTCTTTTTTAAGACATCATTATCAGCAATTATGGCAATTTGGTAAATTTCGGGTATTTACTATGATTATGCTTACGAAAATTATTCTACGCAAATGAATTCGAGGACAGCACCTAGTGACGATAGAAGTTAGTGGATCATAAATCCACCAAATGTCGATACATTCGTGTATTGTTTACGACAAGCAGATCGTGCACTCTACTCGTAGGTACAGTCAGCGCCGGGCGATACGTTCAGCGCCGTAAATCCGTATTACCACCGCCTGCAGCGGCACTTTAAATATTTACCTTTAAGGCTAATACAGAGACTGTACGCCGTAAGATTGCTGTCTTTGGGATTATTTCTTTTTAGTTTTCTCAAATTGGCATAGGATATTGCTTACTAGAAAGCTTAAAGTTGGGCAATTTAAATATATTTGAAACGGAAAGTACTTGTAATACCTATTTGATTGTGAAAGCATTATATCATTCTGTTTAGCCTCGTGGGCCATATTTTGTACATATGGAAAACGTTTCGGACTATCTATGTACATAAGTAAGCATTTTTTAGATCATTTTATCTACAATAACAATATATATAATTGATATATACAGAGAATTACTATAACTAGCTGAAATCTAAAATAGGCCCTTGAGGCATTTCCTCGTTGTATCGCAATACTGATACGTCGTGCGAGGAAGCCGCCAGCTCTTCGGTCAACAGTTACGTCAACCAAATGCTTTGCGATTTCTGCAAAAAGCTAGATAAAACTTCCTGCAAAACTTACCACTTTATCTACCAGTTTTATTTGAAGATTGTGAAACGCCAAAGATGACTTTATTCGCCAGACAAGTGGTAAATAGCCAGGACTTTTCTTGGACATTGTGAAACAAGCCAACCTCGTGGGCCATATGTCGTACATATGGAAAGCATTTTGGAATACTATTTTTTATATCGCAGAAGAAGTTCGCTGAGCCAATGCAGTAAGTATTATTTATTGATCATTTCTCGCCAGCACTTGGTTACAGATAATACAGATACATAATTCACACCGTCTTTGTTGAAGCTATTCCGACTTTTGGTATAGAATAAGTCTAATAAGTACATGTGGCATTATTCCAAGCTATTAAAGAGTATTAATTCAGTTTAAAAGCGATGAATAAAAGGCAAGGTGACATAAGTTTCCGATATTCTTACACAATTACAGGTTCCATGTTCACGTCCCAACTGTGCTAAAAGTAACCCATTTTTTTGTTGCTACCTATAGTTAACCTAATTAAATATATGAAAAGGTTATCTCCAATACTAATTTAGTAACGTATTAGATAAGTATAACTACATATTCCCAGAGTATAATTTATACAATATACTACAATGGAGAAGTTAGCGCAAAAGTTGCGAGGAACTGGAATATTTGATGAAATCATGGAATATTAGCTGCATGTTCCTAGGATGATATTACAATCGCTTGCCAAGCGCAAATATCGTCTTGTAATGTAGTATTAAGTTTGTTATGGATTCATGTCAGGAATAAAATCTTTTTTAATTTAATCCGCAACATGGCGCGTAATCATATATTACTGGTCAGGCTATTATGTCGACGGCTAGTTTTGTGTGAATTTTAATTGCTTGAGTAATTTGTCTGCATATGAGCTCCAAGGACTTCTATGCTTAGTCATTAGTGAGATTAGTAAAAAAAAAACAACGGGTTGCACTCCGGGAGTGCCGGCAGAAGTGAAAACTTGAATATTAACGTTGTGCATTTTTGAAATTTTGGAGAAATTGAGTAGCAGTTTTAATAAAGAGAAATTTCTCTATTATACCTACGTAAATAAATTTGGGTGTGGAAGATATTTTGCGAATTTTAGTGTTAATATATAACATATACAGAGTAATTCATGACTTTCATGAGACGTGAGCAGGACTACAGCCTACACAATCAGTAAATGTTAATGAAATATTAAGTAAAACAATCACGCTTTTCTGTTATTTAACTTTTTGGTAAGGAAAAATTTGAGTATCTACAATCATGGACATCCAACAATACAAAGATACAATACAACACAAATAACAAATATTAAACCTCTTTAACCGTTATGACAGCACTTTGATTATGAAGAAAATAAAATGTCACACTTGAATGAGATACTATTTTTCAAAAGTAACCAGGCTTCGATGACATTCAATTTGCACGTCACCATGATGTCACGTGTCCGTCTTACGAATTTTCAATCTGACGGTCTCGTGACCTGACGCAACTGACCGTCACGTGACCTGACGCGAGTTTAACATTTTTTTCCCGTCACAAAAAGTGCAAAGCGCCGCTAAAGAAGTTTTCACATCAAAAACACGAGTCAAAATATTTAATAAAATTATTTTATCTTTTTCTAAGGTATTCTGCTTCTTGGCATTCAAAGTTTCTTGAGATCATGCTATACTGGTCTGCTCAAACTCAACTCGCTTGCGCATATAAAAGCAATAAGAACCAACCCTCGCTCGTTAGTGAGCGCGCAACATGCCGCAACTTTTACTCAGTCATTCTTTGGATTATTCCCGATGACTTTAAAGGCCGTTTCTAAGACGTCACAAAGACAAATTTCGGAAGCGGGATGAGTGTTGTGTCTTGCTTGCGTCATAGAGAAATAAGTTAGCATTGACTGCTTACTTCATACGTCTGTTTTCTTACCAAAACGCTTATAATTTTCGTAGTCTACATCTAGTGTCAAGTAGCGGACTGCAAAATAATAAGCGTTTTGGTAAGAAAACGGACTAACTATACATTATGACTTAAAACTTGATACGTAACAAAAGAGACCCTTCAATCAATTCTGAAGTTTAATATAGCAATTACTTTGAATTCAATAAGAGAGAACTACGTAACGATAGTTTGACCTTGAAATTTCCGGACTTTCATAATAGACAGAAACCTTTGTGTTTTATTTCAAAGAAGTTCAAGTCAAGACACCAGGAGTAATCAAAGATAAGGAAAGAGCCTGGCCTTGATTAAATTGACAGAAGCATTAAGGGAATGAAGATTGCAAACTATCTTTGATCTGAGAGTTGTGAATACAAATAGGTACCTTTAGAAATCAGCACTAAAGATCATCCAAGGTATTAATTACGTCTCATAGATCCCGCAATGTAGATGAATACAGGCTGACTTCAAATTGCTAATAGAAAACACTTGATTGTGGCTCAGCTTGCCAACACACATACTACATTAACTCCGTTGTTAAAATAAGCTGTTTTTGACTATCGAAAATTTTGACTAGCAATGTGGGGGTCAAAAATATCAATGCCCCTACCACAATGATCACCGGCTGTTAAGTCATTATATTGGCGGCACATTCTTGTTATTGGATTATAGAATGAAGTATTGTTTTGGCAAGAACCCTTGTAAACAAGTACCTTTTGGAAGATTACACCTAACACTTCATTATAAATCGAAGTTTTATTTGAGTCGTCGAGATCCTGACCTGCACGGCGGCTACAAATGCTTTTATCATATTTATACGTCAGCAGTTTCATTTCACCAAATATCAGTTTCTGAGACCATTTGTACAGGTAACAAAAAAAAATTACAAATCACTCAAATACTAGTAAAAATAATAATCAAATGCCAGATGTTGGTAAATTGTGTGAACCTGTAAAATTACTTTTGTGTACCACTTTTTATGCAAATTAAAGACATTGGATTGAATTGAATTGAACTACCTAGGCAAGACTACAAGTTTGCCTATATAATAACTTAAGAGTTCCCTCCAGTATTCCATCATCAGGTCCAGTACATCAGGCATGTACAGCATTCTAACGGTTGGTGCATGAGAGCGCTTATAAATTTACTGAACAACAGAATTCCTTTTATACGCTCCGTCTAGCAGATAAAATCCGTGTCCTATGATCTTTAATTTGAGACCAAATAGTTTTCCCTGGACTTGACTATAGATGAAAAGACACAGGACAATTCGAACGTACACTGACAGAATGATATTTGAATCATATTATTTATTACTATTAGAAGTATTAGAACAAATTCAATTATTTTTCAGAAAATATTTTAATTTGTTGTTTTTTTTCTTAGTGTGTGACATTTATTTCAGTTTATAATTTATATAGTAATGTTTCTACTTGAATTAAAATTAAAATATTTTCAGACTTACAGTATTGATTGGCAGCGCCATCTCTCTTGCTAGCTCGGTATAACCTGAGTTAATCCAGTTAGAAGGTCGAACTGTTCTACCTAAGGGCTGGCTAGGGGGTGCCGTAAGCCTTCAGTAAGAAATGCATATACTTGGAAAAAATCGACCAATGCCGCCGTGACCCCGGTGGCCGAGTGGCTCAGTCACCTGCCGCGATAGCAGAGGATGCTGGTTCGATTCCAGCCAGATGGAGGTTTTGGTCACTTTTCCTTAGTATGTATGACATTTATTTCAGTTTATCTTATTTAGTTATCGTGCGTCTCGCCCGTGCCAATGCATGTACGAACATGTTCAAACGAATGCTGATTGACATCAGTTAGATGTCATTCTGATATCAGTGTACGTTCGAATTGGCTCACAGGTTGTCGTAGCTAATCAGCGGAGGGGTATGTCGACTATTTCTTTGAAGCGTTTAATGGAGATTCCGGGCAAGTTCGAGTTGAATCGTTATTGTGATGTAATTTGATTCAAGGACGCGAGAGGAGTGGTGATGTGCTGTGATTGAATTCCTTGGTATATTTGCCTGTTCCTATTTCGCTCCCCTTTTAAATACATACATACATACATACATATAATCACGCCTTTTTCCCGAAGGGGTAGGCAGAGACCACGGATTTCCACTTGCTACGATCCTGACATACCTCTTTCGCTTCCTTCACTTTCATGTCATTCCTCATACACGCTCGTCGGTTTAGGGTGCTCTTGACCTGGCCTTTCTTCAGGATTTCCCCGATTTGATCAGAGAAAGTCCGCCGAGGTTTACCCCTTCCAGCTCCCTCTTCTACTTCTCCCTTATACACTCTCTTTGTTAACCTTCTTTCACTCATTCTTTCCACGTGTCCAAACCATCTCAACATACCTTTCTCAATTTTTGTCACTACATCTTCGTTCAGTCCACACTTTTCCCTTTTAAATGGTACTGGATATTGAAGTCATCAAAAAAGTTGAATAAGAATTCAGTTTTCCTTAATTTAGCTGTAGTTAAGCATTGTTTAAAGATCATAACTAAACACTATGTACATGTGTGCCTGTTGTTTACCTCTATCTTCATGTATTTATTCTGAGGTTGTGCAATAAGGAGGATTAGTATTGTATTATTTAGGATACTACTAAATATATAAAACTTTAGCGAAGTTCAGAAATTATACAAAATTTCAGGGTATATATACCCTATACGCAATAACCATGAAATATTAACATTTGGTGATACTCTTGGTTTAAATAGGGTCATGGTGCCTATGATTCACTTTGTGTTTAAAGAAAATTTTAAAATATACACAGCCATCAAATCTACCCAATTTATTGTTATGATCAGGAATATTCCGGGGAATTTTCCAAAAATATTCCTGACTGGGAATAATTCCCACTGCCTATCGCTAGAAGGGAGATTTCTGAAGATTACTCTCGCCGGTAATATTTTGTAGTGACAATCTTAATTAGAGTCATAATAAGTATTCTTATAAGCATATGATTTTGTTTTTTAAGAAAAAATTAAATAAATTTGATTTTAGGCAAGGCAAAGCAAGTTTAGCCAATATTGTCCTATCTTAGGAATATTCCGGGGAATATCCCAGAAATATTTTCGCTCGGGAATAACTCCCACGGTCCATCACTAGAGGGGAGGCTTCTGAGGAGCCTCTTGATTAATCTCGCCGGTAAATCCGAGGCGCGTTTAATTAAAATGGGATTATCTGGAGGTTGCAGCGGCGGGCAGCTGCGCCAGGTACGCGCCCTTTTCGGCACTCCTGGAAATATAAAAATTTAAAGATTTTTATTGAACATAGTAAAATACATTTTCACTACACCAACTGGTAAAGGTCCTATTGATTGCTTAAAAACGAATGAGAAAGTTGCATTAATCCACATGTGGAGCAAAGTAATCAGATGCAAATTTTAAGTTGTTTCCTTATGTTAGCTGACAGAATTGACTTTTAAATGATGATTTTGAATGTTTTTTTTTTTTATTACGTTCATTTGGATTTGACTTGGTTTGATTTTTTGGTACCTTTTTTATAAACAGTATTTTCCTCGCGTTGGTGCGGTGAACATTTTTGTGTTTCATTAGAGGCAACGTTTGTTTAACCCTCGGAAAGCTCAAGATGCCACTTCGCGAACCACTCGCTATGCTAGTGGTTCAATTTTGGAATCTATCGCTTGCTCGGGTATCAATAATTAGCACGAGCGGTTAAACAATAATTTTACCCCCTTGTGAAACAAATAACTATTTTCTCTTCACCGTCCGGAAAGTGTCAAATTTCGACACGCTGCGCTAAACGGAGTTCGTGCATTCCGGCTCCGTCGAACAGAAATATAGTAAACACACCTCAGGCACTAATTAAATAAAAAAAAACCGGCCAAGTGCGAGTCGGACTCGCACAGGAAGGGTTCCGTACCATTATCAATAAAAACGGTTACCCATCCAAGTACTGACCCCGCCCGACGTTGCTTAACTTCGGTGATTGGATGAGAACCTCGAGATTGGAAAGAAATATTTATTTTATTCTGTTTTTAGTATTTGTTGTTATAGCGGCAATAGAAATACATAATCTGTAGAAATTTCAACTGGCTAACGATCACGGTTCATGAGATACAGCCTGGTGACAGACGGACAGACGGACAGCGGAGTCTAAGTAATAGAGTCCCGTTTGACCCTTTAGGTACGGGACCCTAAAAATATATAATATAAAAAATATATAAAATATAATAGTGTAAATATTAATACATAAATGTTATTACACAGTTGACGACTTTTATAGAGATAAATAATTTGACATCAAATTCAATAATTATTTTTTAGTAATAAATAACTTTTTTTGTTAATAGGGAAGAATAGCTTTGCGATCCTAGCGAAATAACGTTACTTTTTCCAGCAATTCCATTTCGGCAGATATCGGATTCCACTAACTAAATCCTAACACTTCACTTTGATTTTGATGTCGATCGCTTCATCATAATATATTCTAAGCTTATAGGTTTCGCTTTAAAAAAAATGGTTTCTTGCAATTTTTGAAAAAAAAAAGGAATGATCATACACCTGATTTTTCATTGTGTCAATACCATAATAGAAAGTCATGGGGAATGGGAAATATTTAGAAGTGGAAAAACGTTCTTTTTTGTATGGACGATGTTGCCCACGTGGTATTCTTCCCTCTGAAGTATTGTAATAGTTATTGCAAAAAGATTGTAAACGATTGTTGCTTTATCTTCCTTTCGGTTTCTTCCTTTCTTCTAAACAGACTATGAGCCTGCTTGCTGCTTGCTTTATGCATTTTAGTGGCGAATGTATGAACTCGGAATAAATAATAATTAATATGTAAACAAGCCCCAATGTGAAGGCCAACTACCCCTCTTGCCCCCTCAGCCACACTTACCCTTATTACACATTTTGTAATGTTAGTCGTTTTTGTCACTACGCCGCGACATTTATGGTTCTGTATCTGTACCCCTAGTGTAAATTTATTCGATAGCGAAACGTGACGTACGCGTTTGCGTTAAGTCTCTGTATGGGATTTTGAGTTTCCAAAACATCTCGCATACACCATGAGACTTAACGCCAGCGCGTATGTCACGTCACGCTATCGTAGACATTTACACTAGGGGTTCTGAACCTCTAGTGTAAATTTCATTCGATATCGCGACGAGCGTTTGCGTTAAGTCTATTTTTGTACGGGATTTTGATCAGCGCGCCAATCGGGACGTTTCATAAACTCAAAATCACATACAAAATGACACTTAACGCCAACACGTAAGTCACGTCACGCTATCGAATAAATTTACACTAGAGGTGCCGTTTACGTCCATCGTCTATTATTTTTACAAATATACCGAAAGACCTCTGAATATAATGTCTAAAAATATCAAGAAAAGAAAATAATTTCTCGCAGGAAAGCTGCGTCACGATGAAACTGTATCGGATTGAATAGGGTCCTACATATTATATCAAGTGTAAAATTACTTATGGAAACGTAATGCGCATCAGTGTGAAGTGAAATCGAGCGTGAAATGTTGCGTGAGGCGGTGTACACCCTGAGGTACTGACCGTTTGGTGTTTTGATGTAATAAGAAAAAAATACATATTTTAAAGTAGGCATATTACTATGCGCTTATGAACCTCAAATAAAGTTACACCGGCTCTAACCCTACACCTCTGACCCGAGAAGATTTAAATCCCCTTCTATTGGAGGAGGGTATCCCAATATGGACCGGCAAAAACTCGGAGGGACACATTTTTTCAAAATATTACATCTTATAATTAACATTCATTAAATAGGAAAAAAAAAATACAATTTAGATTAATATAGAAATCATACATACAGTACACACAGTATACATACAGTAGCTACTTTTCTTTTTAGAAATACCCATACAGACGAGCGACATCTTTGTCAGTGGTTATATTTCAAATATGTATTTAGAAATGTGTTAAACAGACTGATCGGCAGGGTCGCACCATTAGGATTATTTTTTAGGGTTCCGTAGTCAACTAGGAACTCTTATAGTTTCATCATGACTGTCTGTTTGTCTGACCGTCCGCGGCTTTGTTCCGTGATCGTTAGTCCTAGAAAGCTAAAATTTTCATGGATATATTTATAAATCACTTATGCCGTCAAAGTAAAATAAAAGCAAGATTTTTTTAAATGTGGAGATCCCTAGGGGATGCCTATGTCCTGCAGTGGACGTCTTTTTGATGATGATGAAACATTAAAAACGGTGGATTTTAAGAGCATACTAGTTACGAGAGATGAGACGAGATCACCTGAAAAGTATGTCTTTCCTAAACAAAATAATCTGGTAATACGAGTTTAAATGTGCTGTTTTTTTTGTGCTGCACGTAAAACAAAACTACCTAACCTAATTATTGCAAAGAAGGCGCTTAAAATATTTTCTACCAAGCAACAGACAGAGCTGTCTGCTAAAGTTAGATAGTAGCTTTCGCTCTAATGTATAGCTGCCTCCTACACCAGCAGGGCTCCAAGCAAAACTGTGAGTACGTAAACGCACGGTGTGCCCACGGTCCTTCCGTGCCTTAGCCACAACGCGATTACGCAGCAAATTGCGAACCCATGGCTCACCCTTCAATCAAACATGCCCAATTTCGTACCCAAAGCGTTCGACGGCCTCATTCCGATAGCAGTAAGGCGAGAAACAGACCAGAGCAAACCAGAATAAGGCTGCTCCCTTTTAAGTAGTATAGGAGTTCCCAATCACGCTAGGTAGATAGATATATTAATATATTTCTCATTGAAAATTACATGATATTTCATAATGACACAATGTTTCTAAATAACATCAACTCATAAACAGATCGTCAGATTGTATAAGTATAAGTTAATAATAATTCAAATAAAATAATTAAGTGTTAAGGAACAATTGCTATAGCGTGAATGCGATATCAGGAAGACAGAAGGGCCGATCTGGCATAGAACCGCCGCATGCAGAACAACATGGAAATCCATTGGCACATGATCAGCAGTGGACGCAAAAATGCTGAGAAGAGAGAAGAGATCGTGATTGCGAAATTTATTATAGTAAACACCCGTATGATGAACATGGCACCAATAGGTAGGTAATGGGATTAAAATTGTATACTTTAAATCCTGTAAAACAAGCCTTATGATCAGTTCTTAAACACTGGCAACATATTACCATAAACACGAGCCATAGAGTTGTTTAAGTTGACGTTTTGATTATTTTAAAATAAATGACTACCCATGACTGAAAAAAAACATAGCTTTAGTGTGTTCATTATGTTGAAACGAATTGAATTATATTTTATTAAACACACGTAAAGGACAAATAGGACAATTCAGCTTTTAACAAGCAAGGCGGTAGAAACTTAACAACGGATATCAGTAAAATATCAACAATAGGTAATCTGATTATTCTCTTAAATATATCATGATTGGTGCCGTTACTATTAACTGGTTTCCAGAAAGCTTGATTCACTGGAAGCTACGCCAATGGTAATATAGCCAGCCGTTTACCTTCCTTCTGGCAATTCGGCCCGTTCATTTTCACAGAGATGAAAAGACAACAAGTTACTTTAGAGCCATCGATCTCTGTCAATAACGATACGGATGGAAACAGTGGAATAAAGATATTGAATTTGGGTCGCGGTCGCCCGGTCGTGACTATTCCGGTTGTAGACAGGCTGAAATAGCTTTCGGCTTGAGTTTGAGATGGTACATCAAAGACAGGATTAAAGTTACGAAGCAGAGAAACAGCTTCAATGATTATGCATGACGCTTCCGCTGTTTTTCTGTCATGTACAATAACAGCCAGCGGATTTTAATAAACTAATTCACATAGGCTTTGTTAGGTATTATGGTCGTTATTGCATAAGATATGACATTCAGTACATTTGGATACCGCGCGTTTGTTAGAAAGGTAAGCACATCATGATGTATGAAGATAATGCGGAAGATATATCCATAATAATACACCTGCAGTACGTTTTACATCTAAAGGGGTCCACTGATTAACAGTATGCTGGACGGTATCAGCCTGTCAGTTAGAACAAAAAGTTGACAATTCTGACGAACTGACAGGCCGCTAACGTCCGGCGGACTGTTAATCAGTGGGCCCCTTATACGTCATACTATTAAGGCGAAAGTTGGGACCCGGGTATGTCCTTAAACTATGTCCAAAAGAGAGGTATGGGCACTGTGAATGTCATCTCGCTTTGTGTGGTAGGGCACAGCACAGCGGATGTCATTCCAGATCTAGAGCAGAGCCAAACTGGGGAAGTATCTCCACCTTACAGAAAACCGCAGCCAAATAACACTAGACCCTACTCATAGAGTTGTTCCTGCCGGTAAGGTTACCAGAGCTGAACGAACGTGCGAAGTGTTAGGGTCGGCAACGCACAAGTAAATCCTCCGGAATCGCTGGCGTACAAAGGCGACGGAGACTGCTTACCTTTAGGCGGGCCATATGCTTGTTTACCATCAATGTAGTTTTCTTTGACGGTTGATCGGTGATCACGTGATGTTTTGTATAAAAAAAACCTTACAGAAAACCGCAGCCAAATAACACTAGACCCACTCACAGTGTTGTGTTCCTGCCGGTGACTAAAGTTGCCAGAGCTCAACGAGGGTGTGGAGTGTTAGGGTCAGCTAGGCGCATGTAGCTCTACTGTAGTTGCAGGTATCCATAGACTACGGAGACTGCTTACCGTCAGGCGGGTCGTATGCTTGTTTGCTACTGAGGGTGTAAAAAAAAGTAATGTCCGAGTCCTTAGAGTTCTGCCATTCCCGCTGCACTTGAGGCACGCTTTTCAGAAAACATGGTATTTAGAAACGGTCGTAAAGCTGTTACTCTATTACGTTTCTTCACTCCTACACTTAAAGATACACAGTTGACTCGTGCTAAGCAATCTCAACGACAAACATTAACAGAACTCAATACACTTCGCTAGTAAAGCAACGAAACTGACGCAATGTCAAGCACTGTTCCGAGACTGAGCATTTCAGAAACTCTTTGCAATTTTTTTAGAAACGGTGTTTAATGCTCGAATTGAAACTGTCGTGAGTCATACTAACGTTAAGCTAATTGTATGTTCTCAGTCTATGATGTCTGTACCAAGAGTACCGCTGAATAGGTAAGTATCAATGAAGTTATTACGTTTCGATCTTTAATTTCGAATGGAATTTGCCCTTACACGGAGCTAATGCAGTAAGCAACACGCCGGGATAATGCTCATCCGGTGCCTTGATGTGACTTGATAAGGAAGCATTGTGGTGCACGTCACGTGTCACCGGGTGTACAATGGCCCGTGCACGTTGTAAATAATTGTTTGTAGCCGCGTTGACTTGTAACGACCAAAGGTGACATTTCGATGTCAACTGAAGTACAATAACATTAAGGTACCGTTCGGGTTCAGATTGCACTAGCATTATTGAAGGACTATTTCGGCACGACTTTGCTGACGCAAATCTAAAAATCCGGGTAACAACATCGATGTCGGCGCTGCAATTCTGCTGGAGTAATGCTTCCAACTCCATTACTGTACTAATTTCCAAATTTAACATATCTTCTTCTTTCCTTTTGTCTTTATCCCATTATTTGGGGTCGGCTCTCCATTTCTCATGCGCCAGAATCGTCTGTCCTGGGTTGTCTGTGCATTTAATTGGTTTCATTCTAAATCCTTTGACACGGTGGACCACCAGGTCCACCAGGTAGCAGGCCGGCGCCCTGGTCTTCTTTAGGTCTCCTGAAGGCCCAGCGCCATTTTCACGACATGGTCATCGTCGCGTCTCATAATATGTCTTTATATTCTCAGTGATGGGCGCTATTTGGAAGCTTACTCTGATGTAAATTTATTATAATTTCATTATTTAGTATTCCAACAGAATTTTTGCCGCAAAAGTCAAAATCGATGCTGCTACCCAGATTTTTGTCATTTGCAATGTCGAGCAGCAGTAATACTGGTATAGTCTGAAACCGAAGAGTACCTTAATTATGCTGTCAAGCAGCCACGATGATAACCATGATCTCGCCTCAGTACGCCCAAATGCACATACAGGACAACAGGGAACATACAGGATTTGCGTGAGGACAATGCACTTATCCTTATCACATCAACGAGCTATGCACATTGCACATGCTTCCCCGCTGCCTAATCAAATCAAAAGCCCAAATATCGTGTGTTGTGGTATGATTAGACTACATATATGCGTCCTTTGAGAACATGGTTTTCTGTAATGGAAGAGAAACAATGGGTTTTTCACCACACCAGCTTGTAAAGACTTTCTTTATTCTTTGAAAAACGGGTGAACAATTGCATTTTATCCACAAGAGTGGAAAAGTAATCAGATGCAGATTTTGATTTGTTTCCGAATGTTGGCTAGTGGAATTGACTTTTAAGTAATGATTTTGAATGTTAAATATTAAATAGCGTTTTTTTGGATTTAATTTATAATGTTTTACTACAGTCCTTTTTATTTCGCTTTGATTTTGTGACAGAAAATTAGTTTCACTCAGAAGCATAGTTTATTTAGCCCACGTGCCTTGAAATTCTCGCAACTCGTACACTCGTGGTTAAATTTTCGAATCTATTGCTTGCTCAATCGGTATCAATATCTTATTAGCACGAGTCGTTAAACAAGAATTATACCGAATTGTAAAATAAATAACTATTATTCGCTACGGTAACCAAGATAATTTTATCTATTTTAAGACACGCACCTCATAACTAAACAAGCTACTGAATAAATAAATACCATGTGTTCGAATAAGACTATTAAAAGAAATTATTTAACTACCGTAACGACAATATGCGACAAAAGTATCGGAAACGCTACATAATTGTTCAGGCGTCTAAAAATATAAAAGATACGAATAACAGTTTCATAATTACATTTCAAAATTTGACAATTCTTTCAAGTCAAGGTAATATTTAAATTTAAGCCCTGTCTAAATAACATGACACGAAAATTACCGTATTAAACAAAATTGTAGCTACTGCAATTAAAATTGGTAGTTTGATACAATTACATGATCTAGTATTTATCTCTTCATTTAAGTTAACGATGTTTCTTGAAAAAATAATTATGCCTGAATACCTAAAAATGCCTGATGTTTGTTGTTTACGTCTTCAAAATAATAATAATAAATTGGAATCTAGCGGCTGACCCGTTTGAATGAATGGGATAAAAAAATATGACGATGGCAGTGGTGATTGATGGTAACGATTTATGCGTCATATCTCGTCATATACAGGCCATAATAATATATAACTGCCAAATCAAGAGCCCTCCTACCATATTCCAGACCAACAAGCCTTAAATACGCTAGGCTAAAATCTAAATTCAATAGTTATTACCGTTATTAACTGTGCTATGAATAAGTTATGCTCTTCGTATGCCGCTATAGGTAAAAACAGTAACATTTTATAGTACTTCCATACGTAACGTACATGCGTACGTGATACTTTCCCGCATTAGTGCGGGAATAAGCACTTTCTGTGCCTATGTCGAAAATTTAAATGGCCATAATGGCAATGTTATGTACTGTAAAACGTTGTACAATACACATAGCTGCGAATAGGTAATTCGCAGCTCTTGTCGATTTAAAACACTCCCGTCGGTCGTGTTTTATTTATTCCACTCGTTGCAAATTTCCTATTTTTTTCGCCCTTGCAGTATCATGTATACATGTGCATTATTGAAATACAATTTTACTACTTAATTTAACAAAACTTAAACTTTGGTAACAATTTCATAATACTTTATAAAACACTGATTTTAAATATTCAATAAGGTCATTTTCCCTTGTTGTTGTGTCTCCTCCCGATCGCGACAGTCTTCCCCCGAGCCAACTTTAAAGAGCATCTCATTAATCGCATTTCCCCCCTCGCTAATTACCCTCTCGCACCGAGCTCGTAATTATATCCTTATTGCGTTATCGCCTCGGCTCGATGCTTCCTCATACACATACTAATTAAGTTTGGTTTCATCGTCCTTTCACCGAGATTGCTCTAGGAGCTAGTGACAGCGTTTCGCAGTGCTCGGGACCCGTTCAGTTTTAAACGCGTGCCTTTTGGTCTAAAAACACGCCTAGAATAATATTTGTTGAGGTCGTTTAACCTCGCATTACCGAGAACTTGATACTTCTTAATCACACTAATTTGGTTGAGGTTTCGTTATCATATCTTCGAACGACTTTATCTAACCAAGGGACCCGTTTTAACACATGCATTTTGATTTCAAAGTCAAAGTCAAATTCTTTAATTCATCGCACGATAATTGTCTCATGGCATTAAGTACGCCTTTTGTACATTAAGTTTTTCTTTTGTACAATAAAGTTTAAATAAATTATGTACTTATTGTGTTCATGGCGCTGTGGCTACAATAAAACAAGGCTTTTATCAGTTGAGGCGTTCGAACGCAATATCAAAAGATTAACAACCCTAGGAAGCCGAAAGAGAACGTGCTACGCGTCACGTAGGAATGGCGTGATCGGTGAAGTTTACCTCCCAAACTTATTTTTTTAGATTTGAATCCGTTAGTGCCATATATTCTGTATTACCCAGCCCGGGCCCCGCCGAGCGGCCCGCCGATCACTCCAGCACACACGACTCATCATTTTTATTTGGTCGGCGTTCGCCGCGCCATTTGTCGTCAGCGGCGGCGCGCCGCGTTAAATCACGCTTTGCAGCTATTTACGACAGTTATAGATTCGAGGATGCGTCGCGCCGTACATCAACGGCTTTCCCACTCTCGCCGATCACATCTAAAAAGCTAAACTAGCCATAACTTAGATTTTATTACTATTGACACAGCGCGGTTTCACAGGCCCTAAAGCGATTTATATTAAAAATAGCCACCTTTTGGTATAATCTCGCCGGACAGCGTTGAAATATGACGCTCCAGCATAATCCGCCCTTTGTTCGGCCACTATCTGGCTCGACCGTCCTAAAGTATAATCTCGAATTATTCTAACAAAAGTTATCCAAGTCCCGAAATAATATTTGGTATACGCCCGCGTCCACACAGACATATATTAAAACTAAAACCGTCATTGTTACCCGATTTGTATGAAAACCAAGCGTATTATTTGAGCGAAGAGCATTATTTGTGATAGACTTGAAAAAAAAATCTTTTTTTAATTTATGTACTGTTCACACATTGGAATGAATTGGACTCGATAATGCAATTTCCTTAATCTAGCATGCCCTATATTTTTAATTATACTTGATAGTACATACACGCGACTTAAACGATACCGTGTTTATGGACGTTTCCATAATATATGAATCGTTTCCGTCGTTTGAAGAGGATTTTTGCTATCCGTTTAGTTACACGTCTGTGCAGTCCTTTATAAGCGGAAGAGATTACAGAGCACTAAAAAAGTTCGCGAAGCAGGTGCGCGAGTCAGCTCGCTTTATTTCGCTCGCTAACGTGTGGCCACTCACTGCAGCGAGGATATGAGCGACCGCAACGGCTTTGCAAACTTAAGGATTATGTACTCAATACCGGCATTGCAACACAGGTACTGTTTTGATTTAGCCTGCAGCAGTATTGCAGCGTGAAAAGTCACGCTGCAAAACTACGAACAAACATGATTTTGTCGCTTGCAAGTCTGTTATTATCGTAAACTGACTGTATTTGCTAGTTTTTACGAAAATGCCGGTATTGAGTACATAATCGTTAAGTTTAACAGAGGATTTTTTTCTTTTTTTTCTTTTACATATTTCACATTGTTAGTAAACAGGCAAGGAAAAGGATTTAGTGCACCTTAATTTCGGTTTGTTGCGAATGCAACTTATTATTATATATTAATATTTCCAATGCAGTAGCTGAACGCAGCTATCGGACTCGGCTAGTATTCGGAGGCTTTTCAAAAGCACCAATAGGAGCCCCACATATTTTGTATCGCGGCCAATTAGAGGCACCTAAATTTAAACCACCTTTTGTACTGATCCAATATTGCAAATCACTCTTTCATCATCCTCCATACAATCATTTTTTATTTTTTATTTTATTATTCAAATTAGTTACACAGCATTACAGTATTACTACTAAGGCACTGCGAACTACAAAACACATTAAAAAAAATACAAAGATACGAGATAAAACAAATAATAACAAATACAATTTAAACATTGGATTTGGGCGACGACGTAACAGCGTGGCTCCAGCGTCGTCTGACTCGGCTTAGGATTCGGCAGGTTGCCCCGGAACCGCCGAAACACCACACCCTTCGGCCAGAAATCCGCGCTTGCGATGGCGGCCGCGGCACGCGCACCACAAATGAACTGAAGTGCACATAGTGTATCATCAACCACTTTATACATTTAACTGTTACGGCAAGAAGCCTTGTAAACCAGTACCGTTTGGAAGAATACCTAACACTTATTAGGTACAAATCGAAGTTTTATTTGAGTCGTCGAGATCCTGACCTGCACGGCGGCTACACGTTTCACCCACCGATATTCCTAGATCTCAAAACGGAATATTGTCAAAATGTCTGAATCTTAGAATGCCTAATTTTTAAATATTTAGTAACAATGAATACAAAGCTTTGCAACTAAGTACACGTATTATTAGTTAAAACCTTATCAGAAAATTCAACGAGTGTCAATACCCCTATTAATTATGCATAACACGGTTGCTATTTTATCTGTCAATTTATACAGGTCTTTAGTAATTCTACGCCAACGTCTGCAAGAGGAAATTTAATACTATCGTTGTTAGAAATACAGGTACAAATAGCTAGAAATACAGGTTTAAATCGAGTTGATTCGTTGAACAGACGAATATCGGGTTGCTATGGGCCGCGGTCGGTGTTACTTATCCGGCTCGAAGGACCGTTATTTACATTAAACTGCCGCTAACTAAAACCGAATCAGACGTTATAATTTTAGTTTCTTATACTTGAATTACCCATATACTTGAATTGGAACTTATAAATAAGATACCCAGCACACATGGATGCTCCCGTGCTAATATTTATATATAGTATGCATGGGACCACGACTACCACGAGCACTTATTTCGGTTGCGTTCACGTTTAAGAATTGTATTAATGCAAAATAAATGTCCCTAAGAACTATGTGAGTTCTACAATTATATAGGCTAATTCGCGTATAAGGTAGTTGATGTATCAATAAGGTAAGAGAAGGTGTAGCTACTTTCGAAGAAGCTCGACTTGAACACCTGGACCAAAGTCCAAGCCTGACACATATAACGACCAAGCTTTATTGTACACAGTGCGACCAGATATTTAAGACAAAGTTCGGTTTTGGGTGCCATATACGTGCTCATCTGAGGAAATTGTGAAGATCGCCGATGTCGGACATGACATGGAGGACTAAATATATAAAATAAGTAGTGTAGCTTGAAATTCTGCAGTGATGTTTGCGGCTTAGCATTTTGCAAGTGAATTTGTACTTAAGTGTGTTATAAGTAGTGGTATACTCTTCGTTAATAATTAATAATGCAGTGTTACGTAGTATGTGATACTTAAATAATTTATCAGTCAAAATACAATAGTGTTTCTTCAAAGCTACTTGTGGGTCGTTGGATCCCGAAACTACAGCGTCTCATCGAATGAATACATTACACCAACTTAAATCATTAATGCCGCCCTTATGATTAATATTTACATTAATTTCATGCAAATTGCCGGTTTGTCGCTAATTTCTGGTTATTTACGGGCAAGACGTGGCGCGGCTGTCTCTCGACGCATCACTGTTTAATCTTTATTACCTACGCAACTTGTTAAGACTTTGGCTTAAAGGCGAATTAAGCTCGGAGTTCCGCAAGGAGGTGAATTAGGACTTGGTTTATTTTATTTTTGTTGGCGCGTGTGAATAGGCTTGTAGCTGTGTTTTGTAGCATCACTTTTTAACTTTTATTGTCTACGAGGATGTAACTCGATACACAGCCTGAAGGCTAAGTTAGCTTAGGACAGTTAGTTAGGTTAGGGTTTTTTTCGCGACTTTTTTACTTTATTTCACAAATACTATAGTCTAAAATCAAAACTATAATCAGCTAACCATTGAGAAAATGAGAGAAGAACAAACACTAAAAGATAAAAGACAAACAAATCTTGGAAGCTAAATTTGACCCATTTCCCGATTTTCGATTAAGCTGACATTTCGCATATGGGTACTCTATGATAAAACAACGCAATATAATCGTGTTTAAGGTTGTTAGAATTGTCTCGATGAGTATTTGGTTGCCTGTGGAAAGAAAGAAAAGTTAGCAATAAAAGCTTGTACCAAAAATTTATTTTTTAGCCAGAAACTCTTTTTAGGGTTCCGTAGCCAAATGGCAAAAAACGGAACCCTTATAGATTCGCCATGCCCGTCTGTCTGTCTGATTATTTTATGCTACGTCCGTGGTAAATAATGATACGACCCGCCTGATGGTAAGCAGTCGCCGTTGCTCATTGAACTCTGGCAACCTGACTCACCACTAATTATATAGCTGCGGTTTTCTGTAAGGAGGTATTACCCCAGGGTCTGCTCTAGATCTGGAATGACATCCGCTGTGCTTTACCCTACCACACAAAGATGATATTTTCAGTGCCTCTACCCGGGTCTTACATACTTTAAGGACATAAAACTTATATTTAAGCTACATAACAATTATAACACACGTTTGACGCATATTAAATGCGCTAACTGCCTAATCCAGCTGGATACGCTGAGCGACAGCAAGCTAATAAGTAATGAAGCATAAATTCCACCCGATGCATCAGATGCACTCAGAGCACTAAGCAGTAATGCTCTAATGGATATTGGATCTGGCTGCAATCTTGACGTAAGCCAAGCAGTGCTGGTTATTTGCATTTTTTATTTTAGAAGACCTTGGTACTCGTAATTCTTTTTTACAAGCGTTTATTTAATTTGCCATGTTAGTACATATGTTAGTTTGATACTGTGGGTCAAATCTTGGAAGTTAAATTAGTTCCACTTTGTAAAAAAATTACAATGCAATATTATGGTACCATCAAGCTGATCTGATGATCGAGACAGGGCGTAGCCATCGGAACTCTGTGATGAACCACAGTTGTCTCGATAAGTATTCGTTGATTTCGGTAAGAAAAGTACAGTCAGCGATAAAAAAAAAATGAACACTTATATACAATGTGAACAAAGAGCGTTTACTGAGTTACTAACAGTTTTTGTGTCATTATTTTATTGTTAATTAATGTTTAATATCCGTTTTAATTTAACAGCCAATCCACCTGGTATTAATAAGAAATGTATCCCCATTGACATTGCAATCACCTGCCAAACTAAGAAGTTAGTTTATGGTCAACTTTGTTTTAGGTACGTTAATCAAATGTGAAATCCACTTTAGCGAAATTGTAATCGGAAATCATTTTAATGCAGTAGTTCTGCAAAACAAACATTTCAGAGGGTTTCAGAAACAGTTATTTGTTTTTCTTGGTCGAGAAATGCCAGTTCCCGAGATTCTGTTCTGACAGTTTTATATGTTGTTGTCCCAAAGCACCCCAGAGGTGCAAAGGGCCTTCACAAGCTCGCGCCACGCCTTCCTATCTTCAGCTCGCCTTCTGGCCTCGCCCCAGCTCAACCCGACCGCTCGTAACTCTCTTAGGACGGACCGTTGCCAAGAGTGTACAGGACGCCCGGAGCCACGGCTTCCGTCCGGCGGTTTCCACGCGAAAGCTATGGTAGCATTATTCGTTTCCCCTCTTCGAATAGTATGTCCTATCCATCTCCATTTCCGTGTCGCAATTTTTTCGTCAATGGGTGTTTGCCGGCATATACTCCATAGGTCTTCATTTCGAATGGTTTTTGGCCAGAAAACGCGAAGAATCGACCTGAGGGACTTGTTGACGAAGACCTGAAGTTTATTAGTTAGGCCTTTAGTCACTCTCCACGTTTCGCAGCCAAAAAGCAACACAAATTTCACAGTGGATTCGAAGAGGGAAAGTTTAACTCGTCGCGTGAGCACACGTGAGTTTTATATGAGTTACTATAAAAATAACTCAATCGTGTACCAACAATATATAAACAAGCAAAATAGTAGGTAGATTGTTAACCAGGGGATGAAACTGATGAAAGGCACTCATTTTTGCTGTGGTAGTTTGGTGCTCGAACGCAGTGAATGTACATGTTTTTTTTAAACATGACTAACAAGGAAAGGTACCCAGCTGCCCGGTTCCGATTTGCAAATGTATTTTTTTAGCTGCCCAAACTCAACCCATTGACAGAAATTGTCCTCCAAATTACTAAAAAAATAGTAGTAGTAAATCTTCTAACTCCTATAGAAAGTGATGCTTAAGCAAGATGCTAGTTAATGGCTACATTGAATATATGTTTGAGAGCAGGGAAAAATAATTAACAGGTGTTTTGTTATATCTGCTAAAACTCAAGTTTTCCTAAAAAACACCCATCATTATGTGTATCTTTAGCGATAAGATATTATAAAACTTCGAATGTCTTTTTTTTAGGAAAAGATGAGTTTCAGCTGATAATAAAACACGTGCTCATAATTTTTTCCTGCTCTCAAACATATACTCAAACCTTTACTTCACATCACTAGAAGATTTAGTATTTTTTTTGTACTTTGGAGGACAATTTCTCCCAAAAGGTTGAGTTTGGGCAGCTAAAAAAATATATATGTCTGTTATTTTATACTACACTTTAACAGTTGGGCTTTGTAAGTATATTTTTTCATAAAATTTGTAGAGGGTACTTTCAATTAACCATTTAGATAAAAGTATTATGGAATTTATTTATTTATGGAATGGGGAGTTAAAAATCAGAACGGCAATTGTATAACAAATCCATTTAAAACCAAATTTCGATTGATTATCGTAAAAAAAAACGTACTTGGAAATTAAAATGCTCTAATCCCGAAACGTATCACTTTTTTCACAGTTTTTCGAACAACAATGACCCTCTTTCAGAGTATGAGAAATGAAAAGATACTAGAAAAAGGTAAGAACGCTTTCTAGTCATCCGACATCATTTTATTGGATATCTGAACTGCAGTCAAGTGGACAAGGAGTCACGTCGAGGGGCAGGGGGCAGGGCAAGGGAGATAATTAGTTTTCGAGTAGTCGAACTATTTCGTCGTGTTTCCTGAATACAAAATAGTTCAGCCGCGGACCGTGGCAACTGAGAATCGCTCTTGATACAACTTTGTTTTTATGACGGTGCGGTAAACAAGGATTATGGAGCTAGCAAACCAATTTTCGTACTGTGTTTTCTGTCACTAAGGGCTTGGTATTTTGAAAATTTCAACGACGTACTTTCAAACACTCGCATGAGAACCCTGTGAAGTAACTTGGAGAAATGCGATCAAAGTTTATCCTAAATATCAAAGTTCAGCTTCCTAGAAGTTCAGGAAGTACCCGAAGCGTTTTGATGATCATCAGTGAGTGAGTTAGTGACGAAATCGTGGTTTTTAGATATGAATAAAATCTAAAGTATAAGAGCTATGTAACTGAAATTTTTTATGCTTAATAAGTCTTCTATTTCCATTATATTCCGAAAATTTTGTTTATCTGGTGTAATCAAAACACAAGTTATGAGGTTTCAAAAGAACGACGAAGCGCTTCGAGAAAAGGTAGGTACCGTGCTCCCAGATATGTCATCTCAAAAATTATTTGGCCTTGTCAACATGCCAGCTTTACCGAATACAATAGTATTTCACTTGTTCCGTAACGAAACACGGCAGAACAATAACTTCAATCGAAAGTACAATTTATTGTCCAAGTCAACTGTACGGCGTCGTACGTAAGGATGCTTACCGATGCCGTAAGGCGTTAGTGCACCGCAAAGCCGACTGATGTCATTATGATTGCTCCCGAGTATGGACTAGATCAAAGCGGAGGTAAACCAGTGTAGAAGCGCTTTACATTTAGCTTAGTTGTCAAGGATCAGTTTACACTGGTTCACTAAAAGATTCAACACAACCGAGATGTCGTATGCATGGGGAATGCATGGAAAGCACGTAAGATACGTGCCGTCGTAAAGTGAGGCACAGGTGTCGAGTACTCTGCCTAAGAGCTGTTCTATTCTCAAAGCTTCCAGTACTCGACTGTACGGTCTTTTCTAGTATACAATCTTAGGTATTTATATTGGTACTAACTATAGGGTATCTGCATTAAAAAACCTTTTATATTTTCAACACTGGCCATGTTTTGCGCTTTCGTTTTCAGTTAATTTGATGAGCGTAAGCTCCTCAATGGGTTCAAATCAGACTGGATCCCAAGCCAGAGGTTTTCAAATCCCGTACCAGTGATTTCTTGGGATTTACGTGGAATATAATTATTGATGTTAACCAGTTGCTTAGTGAATCCATCAATCGCATCACCATCCGCATCGTGAATAAACCTTCACACAAGTGTGTCCAGCAATTCATACTGGGATAGCGTGAGGATTTAGGTCAAAGTCCTCTTGTACAACGAGAAAAGCCCAGCAGTGTGTAAGCTGGCGATGATGATAATACCGCTGTAATAGAAGGTCAAAGTAATAAATACTTTGGTGCGTTTGCGTAAGCAATATACAGATATATTTCTATCCAATGAATTGTCGCTCACGGTATTTCTGGATCGATACGACCATCAAATCTACAAAATAATAGCGTACTCCCGACAACACACTTGCAACTCAGGTGTTGTAAACTGCTTATCATCGGGCAATGGGGTACTTGGTTTTCTGCCTTTTCGCCGAAAATTATATTGCCGAATTTCACTTGCCAACCAACTTTTCGCTTAATTTTAATTTGGGCAAATTTCATTTCCCAACTTTACATAATCCAACTTAACCTAACCCAACCTAGTACCTACGCAATTTTAATTTCCCAATTATGGGGTTGGGAAATGAAATGCTTGCGAAATAATTATTTGTTAAAAGTTATTCGGCCAAATGAAACGTCTGCGAAAAGTTGACAACCGGCATCATGGGTGGGACAGCGATATAATTATGCGAGTGCAATAGAGATAGCAACAGGCGGGTCAATGTACGAAAATCTATCTGGAAATCGTCTCTGCTTTAATTGGTTGGTAAACTTTGTGAACTGCGACCGTGTTGTGTTGTTAACCGGAAGACTCAGTTTGCTATTACATTTTCTCAAGCTGCTATACAGTTATGGCTTGATTTCTCAAGCTGTAGAGACGACGACACCAGAATTACCCAGAATTTAGATAAGAGTCACATTATTATAATAAGGAAAGAAAATAATTGTTAATAATGCAATCCCAGCCTGATGATGATATTATTTATTTAATTAAGTTAAAATCAATATTCTACTTCTTCTAATTAATAAGGGAATGTTTATTTATGTTTTCCTTTTTGACAGTTGGCATACTCATTAATTTCATTTACGGTCATCATGTATATTATTCTAAAATAAATGAAATATTAAATGTGACATTTGGCAGTTTTCACAAACAGTTTACCTACTCGATTAGCGTGAATTGTTCACTGTCTGTTTTGTGACGATAATGAAGTATTAAATTTCAATTAAAACTTGGTTCTAATGTTCATTTCATAAACTATAAGCGATATATTGTAGAAAGCAAAAAGGTTTAATCCCATAAAGATTTAATGTTTAATTTTCGTCAAAACACTGACAGCGATTAAGTTTTCTTAACTGCTCCCACTCATTGGGTACACTATTTTCTGAAACTCCCATTTATCTGAAAAATCTGCAAAATGAAAACGTTAAATATAATTTAGGGATAAATTTCTGCAAAAGGTTTTAAGTATTTACAATTCTGATACGGATATTTGAATACTGAAGTTCACTTCACTTAGATCTCATGAAAGATGATGCATTGTCATGAGCCCAATCCAATGAGACAGACGTACACAATCTATATTTATGAGCTCGACGTAGTAAGCGTTGCTACAGCGCCATACATAACAATGTTATTGCTCAAGCAGCGTGGAAACAATTTTAGTAGACCAGTTAACTGTTAAAGTAAAAGAGTGTTTGCTGGTCGAACTTCAAGATGGCGAAGTCGTTTTGAGAATATTCATAAATTTGATGGAAGGCATTTTAGAGTTCCATAGTCAAACAGTTTCGCCATGTTCGTCTGTCTGTCCGTCCGCGGCTTTGGTCCGTGATCCTTAGTGATAGAAAGCTGAGATTTATGGCGAAAGAATAGTAAATTACAAAACACAAAAAAATTGTACCTCCCATACCTAGTATAGCGTAATGGTCACTATAATATACACCACCTAAAGGGGAAAAACGCAGTTAAACTAGTTTTAACTAGTGAAAATGCTTTCATTGAGAAATGTATAGTACTACGAAGCTATAGGTCCCGGGTTTTATTCCTGGTAAGAGCATTTATTTGTATGTTTATTAGGAATATATAATTGTTTCCTGTGTTCTTGTTTTCTATGCATTGAAGTATGTATTAGTCTATTTAAGTACGTAAATACTTATGTACTTATATTGTCGTCTAGTACCTACTCATAGTACTAGCTTTGTTTAGTTCGGGGCTATGTCGATCTGTGAAAGATTTTTTTATACTACATCGGTGGCAAACATGCATACGGCCCGCCTGGTGGTTATTTGTCCTCAGAATATATTTATTTTATAATTTATTCATTTAATTAGGTCCATAGGTACATATACTAGATAATATTCGTTTTAAGTTAACTGTGTTTTTTTTTAAATAATAAATACATAATAAATATTATAGGACATTATTACACAAATTGACTAAGTCCCACTGTAAGCTCAATAAGGCTTGTGTTGAGGGTACTTAGACAACGATATATATAATATATAAATATTTATAAATACTTAAATACATAGAAAACACCCATGACTCAGGAACAAATATCCATGTTCATTACACGAATAAATGCCCTTACCAAGATTTGCAACCCGGGACATCATCTTCGTTGGCAGGGTCACTACCCACTAGGCCAAACCGGTCATCAAATACATACTGTATGTCTTGCTCAATATATTTTGAGCTGTATGTTATAGGCATCAGTCTGGTTTATGGGCAGCTTTGCAAGGACATGGCAATAAAAAGTGCAGAGCCGACTGATCGTGAGGCACGACCGGTCGGCAAACATGTCGGGCAAACAGTGTCGTAGATTTATTTATTTCAATCCTATAATATTGATAAAACTAAAGCTAAAGGCGAATTTAAAAAAAGTTGTGGGTTTCGGACGGAACTTAATCAAATAGATGTGTGTGGTTAGGTAGTTTTGTATATATGTATTATAACTATATATACTTAACTATTTATTACCTATATATTTGTTTTATTTCCTAATATATCCCACTAATATATTGTAGGTTATAGGACTTATAGGTTTTCCTATCTTTTAGGAAATTGTTTTTTTTTAATGCCTAAACGGCGGTACAGTTTTGATGTCTAACGTGATGTTCTTCCTCAATTGCTCAAAGGTTAACTAGAAGAGATCCCTGAAAGGGAGAACTTCGCCTGTGTACAAATCATGTGTGTTCTTTCCCGTTTTATGTTTCTTTTTGTAAAATAAAGTGTTTTTTTTTTTTTTTGTAATTTTTATTGTTTGTAAAAATGAACATGTAAAAGTGCCCCTGTGGCCTATTTTCTGAATAAATGTTTGATATTTGATATTTTACTACTACTACTAATATTGAAATTGTAAATGATAATACATACATACAACTCGTACATAATTATTTCACAGTCTAAGTAAAAGGATAATATATGTTCATGTAATATTCCTTTTTTAGTGAAAATTAAAACAAAATATGTATACACTGTTTCTTCAAATCTGGAGATGATTATTTTGCTGTTTTATTAGTTCTTAAAATGTGGTAACATATTAAAGGGGATATATTTTTTTTTATACTACGTCGGTGGCAAACAAGCATACGGCCCGCCTGATGGTAAGCAGTTTCCGTAGCCTATGTACGCCTGCAACTCCAGAGGAGTTACATGCGCGTTGCCGACCCTAACCCCCCCCCCCCCCCCCTCGTTGAGCTCGTCGTTGGGGATATATTTGAAAACTTTAATTTAGTTTATTTATTTCTTAATTATAATATGTTTTGTAGCCTTTAATGCACAGCAGATCACAATCGTACCTATACATGTTTTAAAATATTTTACTAATACGTTTTAGTACGTCATTCAACCCAATTACAACCTAAATCTAAATATATAAATAGTCAATGTAAGTTTCGATAACGGCAACTTTATTTTCAAGCACTATTTCTCACAAAGTTGATAAATTTGTTAAGTAACTGTATGACATCGAAAATGAAGCGAGTACCGGTAAAAGTTAGTCGTTAGACGCTGACGCTGTCGACAGCAGAGGTGTCGACGGCCGAGCGCCGATAATTTATGCGCGCCGACGCCGACGCCGGAGCGCGCCGATAAATCACCCCCGCCGATACGCGCCGGACGACGAAATGAATAATCATTATTCATTGCACTTTATCAATGATTTATGCACGTTATTGTATTTTTCCGCTCGTAATTAATTCGGGAATATTGCAGCGCAGCCGGTCGCTAATGGCGGATAATCAGATACGCGGATGATTAAAATCAACCTTTGTGCCAACGACGCTTAAAGTTGAAGCGAGTCGACGACAATTTTGGCCACTATATTTGTCACGTTAAGTATAATGCAACTTTTATGCGGTCGTTTTCTTGTAGCAAACAAAATGACTTGTACATGTTACGACTACTATTTTTTATCTTTTATGCGACCATGATAAAATAAATTTGCTATAGACCCGGTTGTATTGTATTGTATTCGGGTGATTTTCCGCAACTGAACTGGCGCCTATTTTGTGTGACATGAGGGGTTAAGCTAGTCCTGCCAGACCAGCTCCTCGAGGAATCCTATCAAACCTTTGATGTTGAACCTCGGGGAGGTCTCTCTCTGTATCGAGCGACTCTGCTGCATTCCAGCACCACGTGAGGCTGTTTCTTCTGTCTCCATGCATCCTCGGCCTACGATTGTCTGTGACACCTGTTATAAAAAGATTATAGACCCGGTTATAAATGTCACCATGAAGGTAAGTATATAAAGGTGAATATGGCATGTGTACCTTAAGACACATTCATCTGTATGTTCTTACCTAATGCAGTTTTACTACACAGTCCTCGAACCTGATTAAGTATCTAACTAACAATAAATTTTACACGACTCTCTTGTTTTACCCTATCGCTGACAAAGAAGCAAATCAGTTTAAAAACTTAATTGCAAAAGGTAACGAAGGCACGTCCGACATCCGTCGCCATTATAGTAACGTGATTCCATTCAGCGGCGGTATCATGGTCGCATTTTTATCACTTGTCATACTATGCGCCACTGTCGTTACTTGTTAGAACGTGACAGGCATAGTGACAGATAATAAAAAACCAACCATCTTAGCCCTACATGTAGTAGCTACCCTAGACAAGTATTTAGTAATAAAGTACGTAAACGCACGCACTTCGCGTGACACCGTTTGATATTTAATACATATCAGTGAAAGAAAGAAAAAACAAGTAGCCCTATTAGCCAAGGGGTGAGACCCTGGTGATCTGTAATACCTAGTTCAGACTCCAGTCTCTCACAAAGGATCATAACGTCATCTCTTGTTTCATAATCCTATTGTGAAATTATAAATCCTTTGTGAGCTGATAAATAAATATTTGTATTATTATAATTTTATTATTTCACTCTAAGACTTTTAGTTCTGTGTCGAAAGATGGCAGTATATTTAGTTGTCTACAAAATTTACTGTGACGATACGCTTCTATACTTAATTCGCTTTGCTCCCAAGTGTATGTTACATCAAATTCGCAATTAAAGCGATATTAATTTAGCTATAACGGCTGTTCCTAGAAAATAGCCCCGAGAACATACTTCCTATATAATTTAACGTCGCCTTTGACCCGCTGTAAGGCCGGATACTAGATTAAATAACTCTATCAAAGGAAGCATTGGAAGGTAATCTCAACCGGTATTAAATTAAATCTTCAAGCTCGGGCTTAACCTAAGTTAATAAGTTTAATGTCGAATCGAATTTTTGCCCTTATCCGTTATTTGACATACACATATTAATTACTATATGTACATACTGAATTAGATACCTACGTACCTAATTTAGATATTTGTACATGATTAACTAGCAAATTCGTAACAGAGTGACTTAAGTAGATGATTGGCAGTCCTCAACAACTGAAAATAAATATTTTTAAAAATATAATGATAAATAAATATTGGGGACAATCATACACAGATCGGTCTAGCCCGAAACTAATCCAAGCTTTTACTATGGGTACTATACGACATGCATACGTTTATATATAAATACATACTTATTTACACGGAAAACCCAAACTTTTTTACTTAATGAACATTGAAATCTAGTTCATAGAATTATTTATTTTACATATCAGCTATTATTCTACAGTATCTTATTTGAACAATGCAATTTCACATTTTAAGTGCTAATACTTTCACCATTTCAAAAGGTTTTCTTCAAAATGACGACCGGTTTGGCCTAGTGGGTAGTGACCCTGCCTACGAAGCTGATGGTCCCGAGTTCAAATCCTGGTAAAGGCATGTATTTGTGTGATGAGCATGGATATTTTTTCCTGAGTCATGGGTGTTTTCTATGTATTTAAGTATTTATAAATATTTATATATTATATATATTGTTGTCTAAGTACCCTCAACACAAGCCTTATTGAGCTTACTGTGGGACTTAGTCAATTTGTGTAATAATGTCCTATAATATTTAAATTTTATTTAAATTAAAAATTAAATGGTTAATAAGAGCTTACCTGCAAAAGCCACAGTAGTTTGCTGAATTAGGACGCAGCGCAGGAACGAACGCGCCGCCGCGATACATTAATGATTAGCCGACTAGAATAATCCCACAAGCGCGTGTGGGCTCAGGCGCACACAGGCGGATTTTCCTAAATTTCTGGCCAAAACTAATGGAGTGAATTAAAAGTTAGAAACGCTTTAGGAATCAAATAAAAACATATTTAAATTAAACTACAGCTTTATTTAAGGTGAATTCACTGTTTCTATATTTATTTTATTAGTTTTTTTCTTACATGTCCAGTAAATACTTAAAGTTCTTTTGGATAATGATTTACTTTTGAATCCTTCTTGTAATGTTTTCGTGAAATATCTGTTATGTAAGGATCAGATGACACAAGAAGGTACATTTTGGATCACACATCCTCTACATTTTGGATCCGACTTAATTTTCTCGAATAACTTTCTCTGTACATTTTTATGTCTTTATTTCTGGATTCTTGAGCTTCTTCTGAAAGTAACCCCGAAGGCACTATACAATTTTTCATTATTTCATGGCCATGAAATAAGATTTTATGTACAGTTGTTGGTAGGGGGTACCATGGATAATGTTTGATAAAGACAACAGCTGTCTTGCAGCAATAAATTTTAAATTTATTTGGATTAACTAGAAACGTACTTGTAAGTGCCAAAAGGATTTTAAGAAAGCGATATATAATATTTTTATTTATGCCAGTAATTTCACCTGAACCTTCGAAACAATGAAAAAATCTTCTAACAGATGCCCACTTTTGTTTGTAGTCGAATACGAACTTAGATAATAATTGTTTTGAGTCATTTGTGAGACCATCCTCAACACCTAAGAAACTTGCTACTTGGTTAAAAAGATTGTTAAGTTTTTCATTATTATCTTTCGAATTGCACGTTCTAAAATATTCAAGCAATTGTTGACGACTTATAATGATATTCTCAGAAGATGAACCTAAAAACAAAGAAAAAATAAAAATAAAAACTGTTTTCGTGATTTTTACTTCCAAGTCTTCCAACTGATAATTGTCTAATAAAAAACAGATTAGCACGTATTAGCAACCTAAACTATCAAAATAGTTTAGCTAATATGTTTGTCTTTACTATAATATTCATTCAGTAGTCAGATTCTATTGAATATTGAACTTTATACACTAATATAAGTAACCAACAGGTAAAAATTCGATTGTAAATTAACTTTTGTTTTCCTGTGTATAAACAAACTGAAAAGTATGAACATTCATGTTAAATATATAGTTACATACCTCCAGCTTCACAATCCATTATATAAATCACACCAAACAACTTCAAAACAATAGAATATGTAATATAAATACACTTAGTTTTAACAAGTAATTAACCTTTGGTCAGAAGTCGATACTTCGTTAATGTGGGTAGTTATGAAAACGTTCGTTTAAATTGTTATGAGGGTTGTCATTAAATCTTAGAAACGATACAGATACAAAAAATAAAGTCACGTGACTATTATCGTTGATTTGGTACATTGGACTTTTGGCCAGAAATTTAGGAAAATCCGCCTGTGTGAGGCGGCTTGAGAAAGCTCTTTGCATCCTACCGTTGCTTTGAAAATTGCCTGAGATTACATTTTCACAAGTAAATCTTACGTAGACTATACTAATATACTGTTGAATCTCGCTATAAGTCTTGTGATTTAAGATTGCATCATAGAATGCAAGCCATCACTTGAAGACCTTCAATAAAATGACTGGATTAGACTACATTTTTGTAAAATAATGTGTCCAAAATGTTTCTAGGCTCTGTATTAAGCAAGGCTCGAAAAGCGGTTAAATTTCCAGACCGTTATCATGAACTTAGTGCAAAACCTTTTGATTTCGGTTCCGTTCTTAAAACCGTTATTTTCAAACCGGTTGTTTAGAGAACATATCCATAAAGTTCTTGTCAGATTAGAACAATATAAACCGGTTTCTTCCTAGGTCGATGTCCTTGTTTACGCAGCATACCACCAGGCCTTCTTTCGCGTTCTTATGAGAGTTCGGAGTAAAATCGAAATAAACAGGTATTTACCGCTATTTTTAAAACCGGTTTAAGGTACAAGCCTTGGTATTAAGTAATTAAAAAGAGACAAGTAGTCTATCTCGCGGGTCAGATACTGTATGTTGCAGCGCTCCTGTGCTAAGCCTGCCGGTGGAGAAAATTTATTAAAGCAGTGCCTACTATAAAGCCCAACACTCTAATAGGTATACTCTTTCGAAGAGCGTCCGATTGACAAGGGAAAACACAGGTCAAGTATACGCTGATACGCGTGGCTGCTTGCGTCAGTAACTCGACAACGCATATGGATTGCTGTTTCAGTGTCGAATTATAATGTTCCAGCGAGCGAGCACGGACGTCGAGTATGCTCGAAGATGTGAGTGGCCTTTGACTATCACATCAGTGTGTAATGTCGAACTATTCCGCAGATAGAGATTCATATTAAAGTCTTATTCACAAATGGGGTTGGCATGTTATCTTTCTGTTAAATAATATTACATTTTACTACTCCAGCACTCTTATTTGTCAATGAAATTACTGGTAGTGAGATCAAAATCAACTTCATATGAAGTGAGGCGCGCGGGGCCCCTGGGGCCCGGCGCCCCTGTCTGTAGGATCCTACAAGCAGTGTTCTTAGGGATATTATACAACTGTTGTTTTTTTTTCTGACTTTTAGGCAAAGTTCTAAAAACCAATATTTATTTTGATTTTATTTAGAATTTTGGGCGGTTGCTGTCTTAGAAAAAATATTGTGTGCAACAATACTTAGGTCTTAAAATTCTCGGGCCTATCTTTACAAAACTCAACTAAGTTTCGTCTTGTAATTTCGGCCCTTAAATTTTAAGAACCCTTATTATGTACCTGTTGCACAATGCTATTATATGATTCATCAAATCATCACCATCTCTACTAATATTATAAATGCCACTGTAACTCTGTCTATCTGCTACGTCTACACGCTTAAACCACTTAACCGGTTTAGGTGAATTTTTATATGGGGAGCGTTTGAGGCCTGCAAAAAGACAGGATAGTTTTTATCAAACATCATTATCCCTTGCAGACGAAGTCGCAGGCAGAAGCTAGAATAAAATAATATTCAAATATGTTTAGTACCTACTTCAATATTATGCCGATATCAATTGGTTCCAATGAATCCAAAAGATCACGAATAGTCAGATACAATTTGAGTTTAGAAGGTTTACATTAATTTGTACGAAATGAATGATTTATTCGTGCAGGGACCCGGAAGGAGTATCGTCGCCGCGAGCACCTGCCCTAACCCTTGATTAATTATTGAAGTTACAAATAGCCCGCATCCCCCGCCGATCCCACCGACTGCGCCAAATCGTTTCATTGTCCCACTTAGTGAGATGTCGGCCGAGACTGATGTGGCCACGCGCTAAACTTTGCCAGCATTGTTACTGAATTTATTTCAATCCACATTAACGTGGTCTCAGTCGAAATTGAGCAGGGACATGTTGTGCCAAGTTGGGAAGTAACAAGTCGCGCGAAGTTGTCACATGTGCACGTAATATGCCGCGGACCGCAGCGGGGCGTGGTGCCGTTGCGTCGACGGCTCAGAGCACTGCTAATTGCTTCTAAAACTTCGCACTTGCCGAAATGGATTGCGGACATGTCGCTTTACCTGACATACGACTCGTCTCTACGCCTTAAACGTTTCAGGCTCCCGTTATTATCAAAGTTATATTGACCATAAAGTCTGCCCGCTGACATCATAGTAAAATTGAGTGGCCCGAGGATCCAGTCTATTCTAGCTTTAATTACCTGAGTTAATTAGAGCTGTAGAGCGAACTTTTTGTTCGAAGGCGATCGAACTGCATCACCGGTGCATAAATGACGCGAAATCCAATTATGCTACTCCTTGTGACCCCCCCCCCCCAGCCTTTTCAATTAAGTTATTAACGTTGCGATCTCGGTTCCATGGCGGAACTCTTTATACGAAATGCTAATTCCGACTCCTGTTCTGTCCCGAGTCGTTCCAATTTGATTTTGCACCTTTTTATTACAATGAATCCTTCAGAATATAAGGAGCTAGGAGCCTTGATAGCTCGGTTATTCTGTTACAGTGTGTTATTTCAGCGTTGGAATAATATTTATTCTGGAAATGTCGGAGGTCGGGCAACGAAGTAAAACAATACGACCACCGAGCATTTTTGAAGAATGTTACAATAATTTACTTTTGGCTTCGCTATCGGTCCTGTCACCAATAAGGTATGAACATCCGAATTCATCTGAAGCATCACTTCTATTTGTTGTTTTGGGCCATACAGTACCCAGCAGAGCGGAGAAAATTAAGTATTTTGTTAATATACAAATCGAGACTTTCGTGTTCACGAAACAAGGTATAAAATTGAGTTGCAAATTTGATTCTTAAAATTTAAAACGTTACGGAATATGGTTTCTGAAACGTATTTCAGCAGATCGTCATATTGCAAGCGATAACTGTTATTAATTATTATTTTCGCTGCCCGCGAATCGGTGATTTCATGAAATATTGGATAATTAATAAGACTTTTCAACAATATTATGTGTATTATTATGACAATCTGTTAAATAATTATACTCGTTATAATAAAACGGTTATTATAACGAGTATAATTATTTGATAATGTGACTTGATAGTAAAAAATATAAAAACCGTAATTATAATTCGAACTTGTAGGACAGTCTTTATATTGAACGTATCCGCAGGAATATCGCTCTAAACGTGCATAGCACTGTCTCACTCACACAACTACGTGACAACCACGTATAAGCAATCATTTTAATTTCCAAGTTCCTAATACTAATAGTGACACTATTGTTGCAGCGTCAGACACGGGGCTCGGGCTAGGCAGTACAGCAGGCGCCGTCGGCGCGCTCGGGCTCGGCGCCGGCGCCTGTGCGCTCCTCGTCGGCGCGTGCGCGCTATCACGCCGACGCCGATCGCGAGCCAAACCGCCGCCGGCGCCCGCGGTGCGCGCTACGATGGCCCCCGCGCCTGTCGAGGATATCAAGAGGCCTGATCATGATGACGCCGAACCGGACCTCATACCTAATAATTACTGTAAGTTTTATTTGTTTATCTTATACTTACTTACTTACCTCACTGGCTCAATGACCTAAACAGGATCTTGGCCTCTGACACAAGAGGGCGCCACTCTGCCCTATCCTGCGCCATTTCACGCCAGTTGACAGTTGTTTATCTTATAGAATATGTTTTTTCTCCAGCAATGCGACTGAGTTAAGTAAAATATCAATGTCTCATCGGACAAATATTTTGAATTAAAAGCTTGTATGGCAATGCTATGACAAATGTATGAAAACATTTAGAAAGTGGCTTTTCATCTTGTTAGAGACAACGTTAAAGCCATTATTAGTAATGAATATAGACTTAAGTCAATTAACTTGAGTTGCTTCGAAAAGACTAAACACTACATAGTACGGCCACGTCTGAAAATATCGTTACGAAAAAAGTGCCAAAAATATGTATACACGACTTTATTGCCCATGTATTAAGGTAGTGTATAGATATTTTTGGGCACATTTTTCGTACCGATATTTTCAGACGTGACTGATGTACACTGTTCCGTAGTATTTTTTAAGCACAGTCTTGTAATATAACATCTTATGAGACTCGAGCTGTTTCTAAGTAATCTAAGACCTATTACTTATTCAAGTGCTATTGCTTAGATTTCTCTCGCAAACTTTCAAATCGTGATTTAATGGCAAGTATTGTTTGAATACCTACTTTAATTTCATATCATTAGGGCCAGTTATATCCACATGCAAACGGGCCCGACGTTGGGCCCGACATCGGACCTGAGCAAGAGTCGTTTTCCTTTTCACCAAATATCCGCACATCGTTAACAATACTTGAAATATAAGAAATGGTTCATATGCAAAAAATAACAAACTTTTTTGGTAATTATGGACAATTTATTTTTTATAAATATAAGATGTGCTGATATTCCGTGAAACAGAAAACGACAATTACTCGGGCCCGACGTCGGGCCTGACATCGGGTCTGATAGCGTGTTTTTTTATACCACGACGGTGGCAAGCAAGCATACGGCCCGCCTGATGGTAAGCAGTCACCGTATCCTATGGACGCCTGCAACTCCAGAGATGTTACATGCGCGTTGCCGACCCTTTAAAAATCTGTACACTCCTTTTTTGAAGAACCTCATACTGTAGACCCTCGGGAAAACCGGGTCGGGTGTGTGGATGTAATTGGCCCTTTATTCCCTTTAATTCGGTCATGTACTCATGTCATTATTATATTGACTGGCTATTAATTCCACGCGATATATGAAACCGCAATAGAATTGGTTAGCGGCGTACCCACTAGCCGAGTATCACTTGATTTGCCTCGCACGAGGCAAGAGCCACGAGGCACGAGGCAGCCTGAAAGCGCTTCTAATGAACGAAGTTTCGCCTCAACCGACTATACTCGCTCGTTCACTTATCTCATTTGCTTATAAAGGAATATGTTATAGTATGAAAGTAATTCACTTGCTTATTTATAAAGTAATATGTAATAGGATAAAGTAATTCGCTTCCTTATTCCCCATTGACTGTATGGCACGTGTCGGCGTGGTATACAGGGTGAAAATGTCCCATAGTTCGTTTTTTTTATCATTATAAACAAAGTAAGCTGTCTTAACGTGTATTTTTATTTAAAAAAAAAACCTTTTGAAAAATAAGCTACAACAATGTATGTATGTACCAATTATGAATCATATTCTATTATTTACATTATTTATCGTAAGTGACAAACTAATTTTTAAAAAGCGTTTTCAATAAAGAGACTCGTCAAGATTATTTAGATTTTTTTAATGCTAAAAAAAGAATTTATATAGTGCGTCTAACCTAACTTTGCACCGACTTGAATTGAACAAAGTGAATAGACTGAGTCATATTTTTATAGAAAATTGACATTAACGATGACATTAGCACACTTTATCATTGCGAATGCCGTGCACAGTTAACTTGATCAGACTTTATTGAATTTTCTGAATTCGCCGACAGTTCGCTTTAGCCCGCGTAGCCAACATGTCAATCGTTTACGCTGCGTAGCGAATGAAACGCAACTGTCACTGTCACACTTGTATGAAAGAGTGACAGAGAGAGATACTACGCTGCGCTACGGAACGTTAATGACTGTCATGTCTTCTTCTAACTGTGGCAATTATAAAAATACCGGCAGCACACAAGAAACTGTGTCGGCACCCTTGTGATGTGTTTCTCCACATGCTATAGTATTTACTTGAAATGAAAGTAAATGCTTCCCAAATCCCAATTTAGATGACAAGAAGCAGCCAGTATTTTAATCCCAAAACTATCCACAAATCACCCACAAAGACTTCATATATTAGATTACATATGCATACTCGTTACTGTTGTCATGATTTTTATTAGGTATTAGTTTCAAAGCTTCGTTACATAGTAGATAAAGATTTACACTGATACAAATTCAATAACATTATTTCTAACCATTAAATTTCTAAGTACTTCAAAATTGATGATTAGATTAGATTTATTTATTTCTTAAAGAAAAAGACACAGTATTTTACACAAAAGCATAAAACAAAGGCTTTCACTAAAAGATCTTCAACTTAACATTAAAACAGAAATAAAAAATATAAAATTAATAAATAAGACAATGTCGCGACAAAAAGTCAATGTATACATAGCTAACCTAGGTATTGTCGAAATATCAAAAAGAAAAAACAAATATATTTACAAAAACAAATACTATTACTTTATTTGATACTATTATATTATTCGTCAACGATCTTAATTGCTTGGCCTTTACTATTTGAATTTATCGGTTTAGTCCTTTATTCCAAATCACCCGGAGCTAGGTTTCAAATTTATCGGGAAATGAATTCAGGATGTTGTTCATACATAGATTTATTGAAGCGATGAGCAGATGAGGGTTAACATGAGCCGTGACAGCCGATATTGATACAACAAAAAACCGGGATACCGGTGATATATTTTACGATATATTTTAAATATTCTCTGACAAACAACATGGTAGTAGTATTACCAGAACACGCATGACAGCCGTAAATAGTTTATCATATTCTTGCGCAGTAAATACAATTTTATAACACTTATTTTCACACGCGTATACGTTGTTGATTCTTTCTGCAGGCCTATAATAATTGCAACTTTTTAACTATTATTCTTTAGTGATCGTTCGTATCATATCTGTCATCGTGGCCGTCAAATTCTAGAGGATTTAAGCGCAAGAGAAACCATCCTATCCGTATTGAATACCATAGTTTCACCATGTCTGTCTCTCTGTCCGTCTGCGGCTTTGCTCCGTGATCGTTAGTTCTAGAAAGCTGCAACTTAGCACGGATAGAAATCAATCGTACTGACAAACTGGTAAGTTTAGAACTAGAACAAAAATATTTAGTACACTTCCCGTACGCGTAAAGTGGGGATGATTTTTTATTTCTCTTTGTCCATATGGTGTCTTTGGATAGGATAGGAAAACGAATACGGGTTTTCAACTATTATTTGAAAAAATTAATATTTTCGATAATAATTGCTCTAAAGAAAAAAAAATGTATGTGTCCCTCTCCCCCTCTAAGTTTTGAACAATGGGTCCAAAAAAATAGCTTAATAAAGACTCAATGCAAAATGCAGCAAACATGATCGGTCCAGCCGTTATTAAATTATGTACCTGTCACAAAAAGTCTTCCCTTCTTAGTAAAAATACGTACAAAGCGCTGCAAAGTTTGTGATACTTACTAATAGTCCCCGTTTAAGACAGCATATTTATGGTGACGGAAGGGTAATAAATTATGGAAACCTACACTGAGCATGACCCAACATGCTCTTGGACGGTTTTTAAAATATATGATTCCAAATTGCCTAAATTAGACACAGAATGTGACAGAATCAAAAGCATCCCAAATTAGACACTTGAGACATTCAATATTTACTTCAATATTTACTCTTCATGTAACAAAGCTAATTTAATCCTACTAAAACGCTTCAAGAGGCATTCTGATCCCAAATTACCTCCGAACCAATTCGAATTATTCAACGGAATGATTAATTTCCTCAATAAATAAATACGGCCTTCAATCCGATCTCATTTCGATTCGAAACGTGATGACAACGTTAAATTATAACGGGCCGGCACAGGGTTATATTGTTTACCCCTTTCTGTTGGTCCCATAGTAAAAGTTTCTCAGTATAAGCCCAAAACCTCCCTGGCAACGGGAATGCACATATTTTTTGGACACCTTGTATAGAATGTCCCGGTTTTTTTTGTCCCAGAAGTCCCGAGAATAAACTTGAGGCCTCGAGCACGCCCTTTGCTGCAGAAATAATTATTATATTAATAATATGCAGCAGGAGTAATTGTAATAGCAGAAGAGCATATTCACCGCATTCATTTTTTATTAAGGAAGGTCGTTTCGAAGGTCTACATCAAACGTGACTTAACTGAGCATTATCAAAACAATTTTCGTTGAAAATATATTATTACGCGTTATTCTCATTATATATTCACGGTTTAAAAGTTAAAACATACAGCATATTTTTAAGTAGTAACTTTCTTTTTCTTTTTAAGCGCAATGCTGCTTTGAAATTCTACAGTTACTGTAGCATATTAATGTAATTTTTTTTTTCTATAGTTTTTAGTTATGTATAAAGTGTTCACCTTTAAAAGCTTTATTAATACAACAAAATAAATTAAATAACAACTGGCATTAAATAACTGATATTTAGTTTTGATATTAAGAGTCCCCGGCAAGCTCGGCCGCATTTTACCTTCCTATACAAACGAGTATCATTCTCATTTTTAAACTACGTGATGGAATGTAATGAAACTTTGCTTTATAAACCATACGAAATAGAGCAAAAACAACTTTTTAGAAAAAAAAATCTGATGTTCGCTGTATTTTTAACGATGGATTCAGAGCAATCTAGCTAGTCGTTTTAAAATGAGAGGGTAACAACGTTTGTATGAAGAGCCGGGCTTGCTGGAGACTCTTAAAGAAGTAATGAAAACGTCCGAATACAAGTCATCTTGCGTCCTTAGCAATAGAGGTGACAGAACAGGTGTACCTATTGGATACTAGCACATCGAGCAGTGAGACATCTGCCTTATCAATTTTAGTACTAAGTAATTAATTAATCTTACCTACTAGACACAATATTCCTTATTACTATTAGCTACGACTATACCTGAGTCTACTAGTACTATAGTAATAGGCGGGGACTTATGTGCGCCTTCGAAACATTTAACGAGGGATTTGGCTGAGAGTCAAATGATCCTTTTCAATTCGTTTAGTTTAAATCATAATCCGTCCTATAGTAAATTTGTTGTTTAACATACGTTTAATATCTTGGAAAGATCTTTAAAAGATCGATAGCTAAACGACATGTCAAAATTGATGTTTATTTCGATTCCGCTGTGATCCCAGTAAGATCTATCTACGATATTTCTAACGTCAAAGTGACATTGGTTGCCCGAATCAAGCTGCTTCTGTCAATTATACGACATACAAACGATATCTAAATGAGAACTTATCTCAACCGGAACTTATTTTTATCGTATCTCATCCTTCGAATCGGGCCGTAAGAGCAGCTATTGCAACCACGACGGCTTACGACAGTTCCGACGACGTGACGGCTAATTAACGACTCGCATGCGGGCGCACTAATGACACTTTGAGACGAACTTACCTCCTCGATTCCTCATCTTTGGCCAATTACTCTACCATCAGATTTGCGATGCAGAAAGTTCGAGACAGAGTAAAAAGGGTTTCACATATAGCCCAAAGTATTATAAGCTTAAAGAACTTCTAAAGTTTCGTAAAAAATCAAGATTTAGGCAATAATCACTCAGTACTTCGGGAGTGATTGGTTTCCAACTGCTATAAACAATAAATGAGAAACAATTTATTATTTTATCATGATTTAGTAACGACAATACCTAATACATCAGTTTTGTCAGACAGTTACAATTCTGTACCCCTAGTGTAAATTTTGTCGATAGCGAAACGTGACGTACGCGTTTGCGTTAAGTCTCATTTTGTATGGGTTTTTGAACAGCGCGCCAAGCGGGACGTTTTGGAAAGTCAAAAATCTCATACAAAATGACACTTAACGCAAACGCGTACGTCACGTTTCGCTGTCGAAAATATTTACACTAGGGGTACTGTTCATTATATGCATTATACACCGTGGGCAAATTAAACCCGACAGATTTTAACCACGCATTCCTGAGGCCATAAAGAGCAAAAAATGTTATATAAGTTAAGGCCAAATTCGCGAAAACATTTTTTTTTCTGCACAGACACGACACGTTACACCTTGGTGAAAAAAAAACATTACAACGAATAAGTAAAGTTTATTTATTTATTTTAGAGATAAAAATTGCGAGTTCACTTTAAAACTTTAATGTTTGTCAATAGGTATGTCTAAACCAAATCACATAGTAGCAGAGCTGCAGCTAAAAAGGTGTTTTTTACTATAAAAAATTATCACTATCTTTAATATGATATTTAGTCTCTAAACGCGGTCAAGAATACACCTCTAAAATCTGTCGGGTTTAATTGGCGCACGGTGTATTAAACATAATTATACTATATGTTATAATATACCTATATAAAACGCGTGTAGGAAACTGATAGTCTTACGTGATGTGGCAAAAAGAACTTTCGTGTGCTAACATTGTCATACTATTTCTCAACCGTCAAATAACTGATGTTTCCTATAAACGTCAACGCCTACACCCAGCCGCATTTCGTTTGTCACAAACCACCTGAGCCGTGTAACGTACATTTTTACGGACGAGAGAGTTATGGGGCAATAATACCGTAATGCCTATTATTATAACACGCGTTCCGAACACATACGGACGGACATTAAATTGATTTACACGGCTTTTTAATTGCTCCTGCGCTGAATTTTTATTATCTCCATCAAACGATCAAAACGATTATGGCGGTTTGGAATTCAGTTTCAAGGTCAACTAATATTGTGGTAGGGAAATGAATTGGGTGATTTATTACGTAAGTTTTCTGAAACGAAACAAAATTTATAACCTTGATTTTTCTCCAAGTTTTCTCCAAGTCCTTGATCGCATAAGGCTACGAGACAATTGTTTCCGCAGCCTTACGCGATTAAAAATTACAATTTAATGAATGGCAAAATGTACATCAGATCATTAATCTAGTAGATAGTGTGATACGGGATCATTAAAATGTATGGCTTCTTCAATGTATTACGACGTAAATAGAATGCGTAACTTTGGTCATTAGTCTAAACGGTCACTTTATGCGTAGTCACATCTTAAGAACATGAGCCCGATTCCGAATTTAGTTTCTTATTATGAAACGATTATTCTGAAATGTCACTCCAAATTATCGATTATAAACGTAAAGATATCGGTTAAATACTCTCCGGCCCGTTTTATCATCGACTCTTTTAAACAACCCAAACACGGTGTATAACTTGACTCAACATCATCATATCAGCCCTTTATCGCCCACTGCGCTGAGCTTAGGCCTCTCTTTTAGTACGCCACTTGTCCCGGTTCTAAGCTAATCTCATCCAGAGGTGACCCGCAATCTTCCGAATGTCGTCCACCCAACGAGCTAACGGACGCCAGGGACTTCTTTCATCCGAAAGCGGCCACCATTCCGTTACCATTTTAGTCCACCTGCCATCACTCTGCCAAATTATTAATCTCAAACCAAAAACTTCCAATAACCAACAACGAACGATCAATAACGTTCAATATTCCAGCAAATTAAATTTATTAGAAAAGATAAAATAAGGTGACCTTATATTCAAAGTGACCGCTGGCCCGGCCATAAATCGCGAGGTAATGAATGCCGTTCTCACCGCAATAAAAACCGTTATGGAATCTCATATCTCCACTACCCGTTTAAGGGCGGGCGACACGCGAGCTCCGAGCTCTTCACGTTGATTAGTTCGGGAAGTCGGGAAAACTGTTACAGACATATTTTAATTAGGAGTGCGAGTGGGTTTGTGGCAGAACTTTCGATATTATTATTACAAGTTTACCACGGCGGTGAAACTGAGCGAGTATGCTTAGGTTTTGTTTATGTTCTAGAATATTATCTTTACCGATATAGCGGCCGGTATTATTGCGTGCGGGTTGCTGTATATTTATCTCAGAGTTTTATACCTTTTTGCCACAATTATTTTTCTACGACCGGTCTGGCCTAGTGAGTTTTCTGCTTATGAAGCCGATGGTCCCGGGCTCGAATTCGAAGGGTGTTCCCGAGTCATGGGTGTTTCCTATGCATTTAAGTATCTTTTTATATATACGAACATATGTACTTCGTCGCCTAGTACCCATAGTACAAGCTTTGCTTAGTTCGAGACTAGGTCGGACTGTGTAAGATTGGCCCCAATTTTTTTTATCCCCTTTGTTTTAAACGCAGTTGTGTTTCGTCTTACAGGTCAAATCGAACGTACACTGACATGGAAATGATAAATTATATCATTCAGTTATCGTACAGTTCTCTCGTACTTGTCAATTCAATTCAATTCAAATATACTTTATTCATGTAGGCCTAGCAACAAGCACTTATGAATAGTAAGACAGTATTACATATAATTATCTTAATCTAATTATCAGAGCAATTTATTGATGTTGTAAATATTATTCCATATATAATACTAATGAATATAATTCATAGATCAAATTGAATACTAAAAATTTCACAAAATATAGTCATACAAATTTTTTTTTATAAAAAATGCTAGTCTACATGTATTGCGCGGGCGAGACGCACGATATTTAAATAAAATGATTTAATAACATGATGTCACTGTACGTTCGATTTGGCCTGTTAGAACAGACAAAATACTCAATTCTCCTTATAAATATGTTTCTTGTAGCGTTTGACAGGCCTGAGAAAAAGCCGTGTGTTGATAAGAAATGGGGTTGAACAATAAAATAAGAGTGAGCGAATAAACATCGACGTAATGTGGCGTGTACCGTATTTGAGGTCATTACACACAATAAACACTGAAAAAAAAAAATAACCGAACTGGTTTTGTAACTTTACTAAATAACTAAACTACGGTTATAAGAAAATAAACTTTGCATAAATTTACAAAACTTATTTTGTAGTGTATACCCAGCCACTGAACACTGATAGCCAAACACGGTTTTGTAACATATAACACATAGTTCGCAAGTCCCAATTTTTGTGTAAACAGTAACCAAAATGTTTGTTACAGTTATGCAAACATTTCTTTCAGTGAAGTTGCTATGTATTTTTCTTCTAAGTTTCCTTTATATCTTGTCTACAGAGTAGAATACTACAAGGTATGTTCTCCATTGCGCGTTTATTGTCAACTCTTTCTCACATGACAAGCTAGTAACAGGCATTCTCAAAATTCGTTGTGAATTCAAGTGTAATATGGCAATTAGCCACTTTCAGTGTTTAAGTAACACAATGGTTTACTGTAACTTAAACGCATATTGCTTGTATCAGCGCAACTTAACGTGTATATATAGGCAAGTTTTTAGAGAATATACATTCTTATACTATCACACATAAGGTGTTTCTCTACCTACTCCCTGCCCCTGCTCGAGACAATCCCCTTTCTCTGGCGATTCAGACCAGCGGACCAAGGAACTAACTTTCAAGAAAGAAGAAATTATCTTTATTTTGGATTACATGAGTATTTTAGACAGAACACTTATTCTCCTAGTAAAATCAATTGATTCTGAGTGGATATAACCGAAATTACTACGAAATCCGAAGAACACGTGAACCTGTGACTCTGAAAAGATCCTAAACAATGCCAATAAAACTAGACAATTACATTTGTTTTTCTAAACTTTTGACCCAACTAGGAAATCATGATTGATCACATAGGGCACCTACATCTCGAGTAATTCGTCTTTATAAAAATAAGTAAAAGTTATTGTATCAAATATAATTCGATCACATTTCAAAGTCAAGTTAATCATGAATATTCACAATGGCTGACTGTCAAAGACTGCGTGGCTGCGACTGTTTAAAAAGCTATTAGGGTCTTTATTATGTACACATTTTGTAGTACGGAAATTTTACGAAACTAATGTAATGATACCTGTGATTGTTTTTAATGAAGGTTGACATTACATCAAAACGGAGTGTACAGTGGGCTGTGAAATTGCATGGAGATTTTATGAATGAATTAATTGATAGATTGACCATGCACTTTTACGGCTGATGGCACATCCTTATATACATTGGACGATCTCTTTTACCAGCCAGTCAAGTCAGTCAAGTTTTACGGATCAAGGGCTCTTTTACAAGTCAATACAACATTTTCAGTAACATCATAAAATGACAAGAATAATACATAGCAACATTTATAAATACAACAGCCAATATCGGGGTAAACAGACATACAACAATACAACAGATGTATATTCTCTATCGTTAATAATACAATAAATCTGGAGATGTGAAAGGTATCCAATGTCAGAATACTAGTATTAATAAGATTTGGAGGTGTAAAGTCTCTCCAAGTGTCAACATGCAATTTATTCTAAATAAATAAATGGCATCTACTCGTAGCTAGCAGTGTCATAGACGTAACTTCTATGCATCTCGCTCGTACTGCCATATTAGTGCGAGCGAGATGTATAGTAAGTAAGTTACGCAGGCGTTAGCGAATATGTCACTGTGAAACTGGTGGTAACGGTACTGGACTACAGTTATTTGGTTTTACGGTACACAAGAACCTTTCCGTGATCGAGCTAGTGCAGCTCCCTAATGTATCTCATTCAATCCCAGCACAATACATATTCGTCTGCATTGTCCGATCGGATCGAAACGATTCTTACAAGAAAATTGTATCGCCCGTTGCTCGCAGTGATTCTGAAGAAGATTAGATCCGATATGAGATCGTTTCTCTTACAACGAACGATAATCTTAATTTAATCAATCTAGTGATATTGGATAAGAACGATGCAGTGCCTTATCACGTTTCACATTAGATTTTAATATAAAGTATAGCAAATGAGATTTCTAAGCCTACTACAGATTAATAAATATAAATATATAAATATAAATATTATACGACATTATTACACAAATTGACTAAGTCCCACAGTAAGCTCAATAAGGCTTGTGTTGAGGGTACATAGACAACGATATATATAATATATAAATACTTAAATACATAGAAAACACCCATGACTCAGGAACAAATATCCATGCTCATCACACGAATAAATGCCCTTACCAGGATTTGAACCCAGGACCATCAGCTTCGTAGGCAGGGTCACTACCCACTAGGCCAAATCGGTCGTCATTAATGTCACGCTATTTTAATATAATGATGAATTATGTAAAAAAAGAGGGAAATCCATACGATATTAACAAGCTACATATACAAGCAAAAGGCGTTCATTTGCGGCACTTATGAGGCTATATCTGCTTCGTTGAAAGACTAGCATTCAAAAGTAACACCATGACTCAATTTCAAAAGCATTTCTATCAAAGTGTTACAAATCAAAGCATAAAAAATCTTTAGCCTGCATGTTAGCCCAAAGTTTGATTTTACAGTGTGCGCAAAAATTAGTGTATTTGCGATTGAAATGCTCTCTCGTACATTTAGTCTCAAAAGCCGACTGCATTGGAGCTTTGAGCAGCGATAGGTTTGACGTGTTTTATGCTAACTCGGAGTAGATTTCGCCGGCCCGCTACTAGCCGCGGTCGCGGTCAGGCCTATTCAGATCTTAAATTTGTATACCTATATACTGTCTCGCCAGATAAAGAATGAAGGACTTTTGAGCAGGCTATCTGAAACCAAAGGAATTCAAAGTGCTACCCATGAGCTCCAACATCCATGGAGATGGTCGAAAAAGCGCTTGAGTAGGCGAAATCATAAGATGAGATACATACTTCTTCTTCGTCGTTCCCTCATGCCTGAGGATCGTGACCAATTATGCCCCACCATTTAAGGCGGTCAAGGGCTATGTGGGCTGCCCTCTGCATGGAACCACATGCTTGTCACCAATTGTAACCAATAACATGCTTCAAACTTCAAAAAAATATATAATTTATATTTATATTTTGAAGGGATATATAATATAGGGTGTGAAGCATATATTTTCCGAAGTAGGTATAGATGACAATATGTACCTTGGCTATGAAATATAAAATTCAGGTTGGCTCCCAAACTACACTCAGCCTGTCTCGGAGGTAACACAGACTCGAATGAGTTTTTATAATTTGGGTCGAAAAGCCTAAAGTAAGAGAAACTACTATAAATGTTTTTTTAAACTAAAAATAAATAAGCATTCTCAAATTATAAATATTAGATTATTGAAGCAATGATATTAAAATTTAATTATCTACTTACACTTTGTGTGTGACATGAATGCTTAGAGCCTTACTGCGAGATCGAGAGAAGACGAGGATTGCAAATGAGTCAAAGTCAATATAGAAAACTGAATATAGTTGGTAAATAGTTGGTGGATGGTTGGTGGTAGTTGGTGGTGGTTGGTTGGTTGGCAGCGGATCAGCCACGTTGCGAGTAGAACCGACGGCCGCTGGGGCAAAAAGGGTCTGAGTGACAACCAGGCGGCATGGGAAACACCCGTAATACCTAAGATTTTGATCAAGATTGATCAAACAGCGAACAACCTGTAGTTGCGGAAGTCTTTGAGGAGGATTTTAACCAGCAGTGGAAGTCTTGCGACTAATATGATGATGTAGTGCACCGATATGGGTATAGTTTTGGTATGATATTAAAAAATCTGAATTGGCTTCCTGTTTTCAATTCCGAGTGTCGCCGCGTTGAATATTCACGAATACATCAATATTCATGAATACATCGCCGCTTCTGTTTCAAAATATTTTTCAATACACTCCGCGACGCTCTCTGAGGAAGCATTGTATCGTAAAATAATTGCGAAGGGAAAATGTATAAAAAATGCAATTATCGATTTAGATACTGCCGTTTTCAAACGACTACTTCGCAAGCATCTTCTGTCAGAAGAACTTAAATAAGGTTCACCATCATGTATATGTACATAATTATATGTATTAGTCTATCTTTTATACATTATATAAGTAGTAGTATTTAACTATTTATATATTTTTAATATTATTTGACTTCACGTTTAATTTTTTCCTTATTAATTGTTATTATTTTTTCCTGCACCAACATACACAAATGTCTCTGTTTGACCCAATGGTTGACTGGTAGAGAATGCCTTTTGGCATTAAGTTCGCCATTTGTACATTTTTCTTTATGTGTGCAATAAAGTTTAAATAAATAAAATAAATAAATACTGATAACGACCCCTGACTAGGAATCAGGAGGCCCCGGGTTCGAACCCTGGTAAGGGCATTTATGTGTGTTTATCAGGAATATTTGTTCCTGAGTTACAGGTGTTTTCATCAGTTCAGGCGATGTTTATCATCGCCTAGTACCCATAGTTTGGGGCTAGGTCGATCTGTGTATGACTATCTCCAAATATTTATTTGTTTATTTAAATAAATGGACTTGGCTCCTGCCGTCAGCATTCTTAACCTATGCGATTTTCTTCACATGAGCGAATGAGCCTATTACGGTGAATTGGTTTGATTATCTGTACATCACTAATCAAAGATCGCATATCTTTTTCACTCAAATGCCAATTTCAGAACCTTTCTGAAAATCATTGTCGGTGTAACCTGTCATCCTAGAGGTATATTTAACTCTTAATTCTTAAAACTGCATCTGATTCCAACGATTTATTTTTAAAGATATAGTTGGCAACATTAATTCGTGAGTACAAACAGAAACAAACGCCCTCTAAGTTTCATATTCTTGTCCGGGGCAAAATAAATATATTTTTAATATTTTATGAGGGAACCATTTAAAATTTTGCATGGTTTTTTTTCTCACCTAACTAATAATCAGTCAAACGAAGGGGCATACCTAAACATAGTTACATCAAACTGTGTAAAAATAAAACAATATTAAAATCCAGAGAAAAAACGGTGACTTCATTTGTATAGAGAAGCAGTCTTCCCCTTTCCTCTTAATTATTTCCAGCACACTAGGCTTTTAATTCAAGCAATTTAAATAAACTCAAGGCACATTAGTAGCCCGCTATTAATTATTTCTTGCGTCGTGACTTGGCGTCTTTGAATGTAGTGATTAATCAGGTTTTTTCCGGGAGATAAATCTGCGCGGGTCCTCGCTAATTTATGTGGGCACCGCGACGCTAAACCCGGGCTAAATAAGAGTGCGCCGATTCATCTTCACAAGCCTTTCACTTTTAATGGTCTGTTTATTTTTAGGTAGAAAACTTAGGGACTATTTTCTTGGCACTACTATGTTGTCAAATTATTTATAAAGTCCTGCGTATAAATAAATAAATATTATAGGACATTATTACACAAATGTAAGCTCAATAAGGCTTGTGTTGAGGGTACTTAGACAAAGATATATATAATATATAAATATTTATAAATACTTAAATAGATAGAAAACACCCATGACTCAGGAACAAATATCCATGCTCATCACACGAATAAGTGCCCTTACCAGGATTTGAACCCGGGACCATCAGCTTCGTAGGCAGGGTCACTACCAACTAGGCCAAACCGGTCGCGTATAGAAATTAATTTTGGATAATCACGCAGAACTGCTGCACTGTCTGAAAAAGACGGGTACGTCCTTAAACTACGTCCAAAAGAGAGGTATGGGCATGTGTGGTGCACAGCGCAGCGGATGTCATTCCAGATTTAAAGCGGAGCCCAACTGGGGAAGTACCTTACGGAAAACCGCAGCCAAATAACACTAGACCCTTCTCATAGTGTTGTGTTCTTGCCGGTAAGTAAGGTTGCCATAGCTCAACAAGGGGGGGATGCTAGGGTCGGCAACGCACATGTAACTCCTCTGGAGCCTATGTACGGCAACGGAGACTGCTTACCATCAGGCGGGCCGTATGCTTGTTAGCCACCGTATAAAAAAAAGAACTTGCTCCTTAATTGTTCATTATTTCATCATTTAAGAGCATAGCTTTTGTCGGTGGAGTAGACGCCAGTTTTCGCGGTCCTTGACCAAGTTCTTTAGGTATCTGTAAGACACGATATTTTCTTTTCCTTTTACTTGCTGCGTGTAACTTGCTCGTGGTTTTCCTTTTCTTCTTCTAGCTTCGATCTTTCCTTTGTGAAATAGTTTTTAAGAAAGTGTCGTTTCTTATCAAGTGACATATCATTTGGCCTTGTCTATATTCTATGGTCCTCGGTAAGTTTCTTCTCTCTCCAACAATTCGCAGCTATATTTGTAAGCGAGCCATTTTAAAGCCAATTTTATGCCTACATTTCTTAAAAAAATAACAAGGCTATATACAATTTAATCAGTAACAAAGTTTTTAAATTTTTTATTGACCAAGCAAGTGCGAAGCGAGGTCACAGTGCCACTAGTTTGTTAATTAATATGATTTTAAATCCTTGTTCCACACATTACTAGTATGTGCATAAAATACCCTAGAATACGCACATGCCTATATGTAAGTATACATAAATACAAGGCCCAGCAAGAACAGCTCCATCCACTAATCGGAGCCCTCCCCTCGCGTTATCAGTACAAATCTCTTTACACATCCAATTTGCTTCACCGGAAATTGGGAAAAAACTACCGCTCGATACCGCTACCACGAGGCAAATTCTGTTTTTGCAATTTGATTTGATGTTCAATTCTAATCGAACCATTATTAAGATTGTTAAATTGTTTTGATAGGACACCAATAATTGCAAGTGAAATGCCTACAACGCATGACACACTGTATTCGTTTCGCTCGTCGAGTGAGATCTCGCTATAATACGCGCATAGCGTTGTCTCGCTCAAACTTCGGAGCGACGTGCGAATCGGATGCGGTATGCCATGTACCTAATAACACGTCTAACAGTGCATTTCACGTGCAGCACAATCAACTGTAAAAAATGCGGCGCTTGCTTGCGTGCCGAAACCCGCGCTCATCCCAATACTTTATGCGTAAAGAATTTGCTTTTATACTAGCTTATTCCATAAGATCGTATGCGGCAAAACGGGTTTTATTATGTAAAGTAAATGAAAAAACATGAATTAATCGAAATTCACGATATCGGAGTATTGAAGTGTGTGTTTAGACTAATCTACATGGAAATTTTACAGGCTGGCATCGGTCCTATTTGCCATTTGAAAATATTTACCTATTCGATTTTCTCTGCTATACAAGTTAACCAATCGTGTAACGGCAACTACAGAAATGAAGTCGATGCCATGTATAACCAGTTCTCCAAACAATACTTACATGAGTTTTATTGCTGACATAAATCAAGATACCTGACGCCAAAGTTACAATGCATCGTCTTAAACTATGAACAACTAATGAACAACTAAAACTACCTAAAAATTAATGCCTACAAATAAAAAAATGCCCGAGATCTATGTATACGGTAGGGTGCCCAGAAGACTGCAGCCGGGTCAACACGCTGGGTAAGGTATGCCCCAGCCTTCCGGTCATCCGTCGGGTCTATTAGACGATTGAGATGATTACATATCAAATTGATAAAACAGAATTGGCTCCCGCGCCGCCACCTTGCTTATTTGTTATTGTCAACCAATTTACAAATATTAACACGCAATAAATTCCCCGTTGTCCAATCTGGTATCACGACGTTTTTCCGCGGGCGTCGGGCGCGCGATTTTAATGATATTTTCGACAAATGGCCATTTTTACAGCGTGTTGAATATCGCCGTATGGACATCTATCAAATAGGAATTACTTTCAGATATGAATCTGTTAAGTGAGACATATATTTTGTGGGCATAATCCACAGTCAAATCTGGTTGAAATTCCATTTTTTGTCTTCAATAGTTCCCTCATCATGATCACGACTTGTGAAGATCGCGTCGAAAGGCCAAAGTATTTGGACTTTTTAAATATTGATTTTATAAATTAGTATCACACTTGCAAAACAAATACCCTTGATTTTATGTACAGTCGGCATCAAAAGTAGCTGATCGAACAAGGTTTCAAAAGTAAAGTTCTGTAACAGCGTAACAAAATATGATGCTCCTATATGTAGAACAAATAAGACGGTATAAGATATACTTGTGAACGTACATTTTAAAGATTTATCTTTATTTGGAAAAGTTTTCCGGAATATCAGATACTTTTGGCGCGTTGTTTCATCCGCTACTATAGATGCTGACTGTACCTATATTTGTGAGTAATTTTAATACCATTATGAATTAAGGTCGTCTTTATGAGCATACCCCATTAAAATATCAAACAAAGCGAGCCAACCAGCGAAAACACCAAAGCGACTAATTGTCCGATTCGTTGCCGGTCATTAATGTCAGTCAATCGATTGGTCGCTGGAGACACTCGTCCTGTCAAGCTCTGACACGTGATGCTTCCACTGCGGCGTCCTTTTCTAGCAATGCTGCTACATTAACAAAGTAGCCTCTAAAACGCTACATGTATACAAAAAATATTATTGTAAAACAAATGGTCTCGTCGGAAGATCAGCGCTGACCTGCAGGTCAGCATTATGCTGAGGCGAGCCCATTTCATGGTAAACTATATTTCAATATGCTTAAATCATTTTTTTTTTGTAATATATATACTTCTGTATGTAAATTAAGCTTTAGCACGAATAGATGATTTATGATTATGATGATTATGATATGATTATGTTTCCAACTTAATACAAACACGAGGTGTTCTATTAGTTGTTTTGACAGTTGGCATGTAAAGAAGCGGATCATTCTACGCGTGAAGAGTATTTTGGACCCGGGTACGTCATTAAACTACGTCCAAAAGAGAGGTATGGGCATTGTGAATGTCATCTGGCTTTGTGTGGTAGGGCACAGCCAGAGGATGTCATTCCAGATCTAGAGCAGAGCCCAACTGGGGAAGTACCTCCACCTTACAGAAAACAGCAGCCAAATAACACTAGACCCTACTCATAGTGTTGTGTTCCTGCCGGTGAGTAAGGTTGCCAGAGCTCAACGAGGGGGGGGGGGGGGGGGGGGTTTAGGGTCGGCAACGCGCATGTAACTCCTCTCGAGTTGCAGGCGTACATAGGCTACGGAGACTGCTTACCATCAGGCGGGCCGTATGCTTCTTTGCCACCGACGTAGTATAAAAAAAATATATCTACCATTCGTTTAAATTAATGACTTACCAAAAAGTGATATGCTTCTATAAGCTGCCGCTATAGCACGGCCGTATTATTATGACTTGTAACTATGCCTGTCACCTTCTAACAATTATATAAGTGCGAAAGTGACAGGCATAGTGACAAGTGATAAAAATGTGACCGTGCCACAGCCGCTGAATTATTAGATTGTGAGTCAATTTGTGACAGACGCTTCTGAACGTGAACTGTAGAGATATATCCCTACTTAGTAAAGTATTCCTGGGTACGTACTTTGTACGTTCGCTAAACGCACCAAAAGTACGTACTTTACTGGGACTGGGTGTCCCAGTAAAGTACGTACTTTTGGTGCGTTTTTTATTATGTATTTTCGATGCTGACTGTACTTACTAACGTAAAGGAATTTTCGCTTGGTTCATAAAAAAAAAATAGATGTACCTGCGAATATTTTCTGAAGTATATATTTTTTTCACAGGCGAATCAGCGGTGGGCATCGGAAGATTAACAGCAGCATCACCTGCGCGTACTGCGCCCGCGCCGCTTTCCACACCAGCAAGTGTAAGTACATGTAGTTCACTATAATAGCCTACCCCGTTATTCATAAACATGTACTAAAGTTACGATGCCGCTGATCATCGTTTGTCCCTTTCCGACGTATTGGTATGATAGAAAGGGACAAACGATGATCAGCGGCATCCTAACTTTAGTACACGTTTATGAATAAGGGGGCTAATGTCTAACTCCTCCTGGTAACGCTTACATGCCTTATTACTTTAAACATGCGTTTTATAATGAGTAAAACTTACAAGTAGGTACATTTGATTGTTATTTTGGAACAGTCAGCCTGGATAAACGTTAGTCCGTTTGACAACCTAATCCAAAAAGTCGGAGCACTAGTTTTTCCAACCTTGTCTACTGTAATTTTAGATCCTAAACTTTACGAATCTTTCAGCAAGAATCAACAAATTACAGTGCAAATCGTCATCAAAGACAGCTTTTCTAAGTTAATAGCGATACAGTACATGTTTAGTTAACATGTATTCTATTAGTCCTGTTCCACTGTTTAAGTACCTACCCAAATCATGTACTCGCTGTTTGACTAATTACAATAATCAAACACCGTAATAATTCGCCATAGATTTGCCTTTTGAGTAACTATCAAAGCTGTACCGCGTACAAAAACAGAACTCCTAAATCGTATCAGATTCATGGGGCCAAAAAACCCATACCCGTCAGTCTCATTGGAATATTGAGTCGGCAATCCATTTGTGCGTGCGGCCGATCGCCCATTACCCGCGACACACGCATCAATCCGATCGCATTCTCATCTCTTAAAAGCCCCCCTTCCCCCCAGTCATCTGATATTGGGAATAACTCTTACGTACGTGCCATTAGTTTTCCCGCCATATGAAATGACTTCGCGACTAAATTGTTACGTCTCTGAGTTCAAATTAAGTGGGTATTTCTTGGTAGACGCTGCAGCGGTCGAGAGCGGTCGAGTGTAGTTTATTGAAGTCCGGTAGCATCGTAGGATTTTGTGCCGCATGCACGGCTTGCACGATCATTTTCTCGCGCACCTATTTTATAAAGAAACCACTTAGTTTACGGCCATTGGCAAATATTTCACTAAAATTGTAAGGTAACTAAATCTTATTTAGACAGTCGTCACTATTATATTGGTATATACTGAGATCTGGACTTTCTCTGATCAAATCGGGGAAATCCTGAAGAAAGGCCAGGTCAAGAGCACCCTAAACCGACGAGCGTGTATGAGGAATGTCATGAAAGTGAAGGAAGCGAAAGAGGTATGTCAGGATCGTAGCAAGTGGAAATCCATGGTCTCTGCCTACCATGGACCTGCCTGCCTGCATGGGCCTGCCTACATGCCTACTAGTTGTCAACTGTGTTCTTTTTGCGTTTTCAAGGTTGGCCCAGTAAAAGTTATTCATCAAGTCATACATCAAGTTATACATATTTGCCCCTCAGAATATGGTCTGATATAACGAAATCACTCTTAATTGGCTAAACAAAAAAAAATACAAAAAACAAACCAAACAGAACAGATTTCAACTAGCTACACTCAAGTCAAGAGAATTATAAAGAGCCACATTTTCACTTAGAGGGACTCATTTGTAATTTTTTAAGAATAATTTAATAGTTATTCTGTTTGTATTAAATGGTGCCGGGATACGCTGTGAGATATCGCCGGCACAGTTCTGTGCTAATTAAATTCTTCCTGACTCGGCGTTGCACACACACTAGATTAGGTTGAACCACTTCAACCAATGTCCCTGAATGCGTGTAAGAATGTGTATTCTTACCCAGTTTAGTTAGCAGATTCATGATCGCTGATGTTTTTCTTCCTAGATTTCCCTAAGTAAATTATTTTTATGGTTAAGAGAAAAGAGGACGGCCGCTTCTCGATATTTCCTCTCTGGATGTTAACATTATGGAAAATATTATTACATGATTTGATGTATGTTAACCATATTTCCGGTGCCATATTCTGCCATATTCTGGTGTTGCAGGTGTCCATGGGCGGCGGTAATCGCTTACCATCAGGTGATCCGTCTGCTCGTTTGCCTCCTCTACCATAAAAAAACACTATTGCTATTTGACTTTTTTGGATTTTTTAATTACTGTAGAAATAAGTAGCGAAAAACAGAATTCATACAAATTTTTAAATGCTCCTAATTCAAAACTTAGGGGCATAGTTGTGGTTGATATACATCAAAATGTGACAAAATATTTTCAATTTATTTTTAATAGGCGATTTCGTGCGCGTCCTATACTTTCATCTTGATAGACCAAAACGATGATAGCAAATGACAAGTTATGAATATCGGACTTTATTAGCGACTAACTGTATTTTTTTAATGCGTTTACTAATGACTGCCAAACGTCCGATCACCTGTTATAACAAAGTTGCTGTGCAACCTATAGTTGTCGTGAATCAGACATAGAGGTAACACAGTAGATACCTATCGCTTATTATGCATAGGCCCAATTATTAATAGAGATCCTTAGTTTTCCTTAGTCATCTTCTTCCTTGCCATGTCCCGTTATTTGAGGTCGGCCCTCCGCGTTCGAAGGCGCCAGGTTTTTCTGTCCTGGGTTGTCTGCGTGTTGATCTGCGCTCACTCCATGTCTTTGCTAACGGTCACAGTAAAATCTAACCTTGAATAACATGGCATTACAAGTCAACGCACGCGTCTTCGTGAATGACACGATCTATAGCGCGCGCCGACGCGGTGCGTGTCGACGCCGCACGCCGCCGCCGCGCAATCACGCACCCGCCGCCGCCGAATAATGCCGCTCCGGCAACTCGATTAACATTAAGCTTAACGAATTTAGCATCGCTGACGAGTTTGCATTAAAATTCAACTCGCTCGTTACTTTATCGGTCGGCAACTCGGTTAACTGAAGTTCGATGTTTTTATTTGATGAGGACTTTCCAAAGTAAATTCAGGATGGAAGTTTTCGTGTAAATACGATAAAGTTTAATCTGAAGGAGATGGGAGAGGCCGCCTACAGCCTCGCCGTGACCGATTTTAATTTGTTAAGTTACAAAAGCTCCATTCATAAAGTTTTATTGGGGGCTGATTATATGGCTGTGACATCAGATTATATTATTATGTCGGTTTTTATGACCGTTTCTGACATACTGGTGGATAGTGTCGGGTACATAACGTAAATCTTTAATTGTTATTACTTTAATCTTTGAGAGTATTTTAATTTTACCTAAAACCTTACTGTGTTACCTTTTTTAGGTTTCCGTAGTCAACAAGGAAGCTTTATAGTTTCGCCATGTCCGTCTGCCTGTCTGTCCGAGGCTTTCCTCCGTGATCGTTAGTACTAGAAAGCTGTAATATTTGGCATGGATGCATAAATCAATCAATCCGACAAAGTCGTAAAATAAAATCTATTTTTTAGGGTACCTCCCTACTCGCAAAGTGGGGATGTAATTTTTTTTTCGCTTCAACCCTATACTGCGGGGCAACAAACATTTTTTAATAAAGTTATATTTTCTGAAATAAACGCTCCGAAAGAAAAAGTAAAAAAATTAAAAAGTCTCCGATTGCAACTAAAATAAACAACACACTAAAACAAACTAAAAATCAAGGCCATAGGCCTGTTACTTTAATTACTGATACCTGGAATACCGAGCTTTGCTCAGTTATAACTATTTATTCTAATATGGTGGTGTATAGGTGATAATCTTAAATACATTTTTTACTAAATTAAACATGTCTAAAACAATAAAAATTAAAAAAATATATATAAACTTGAACATATAAAAAAAAAACAAAAGTTAGTCACCGGGCGAGATTCGAACCCGTAACACTCGTTTCTAGCCGTCCGCGTCTTAACCCGCTGGACCAGACCGACATGACAGTGGCCGGCAACACGAAATGAGCGACCATATTCTGCGTCGAAAGAAAAACGCATAAAAACTCGAAAACACGCGTTTTTCCAAACATAAGACTAATCTAGATAGATTTTATATCCCCAAAAACCCCCATATACCAAATTTCAGCGAAATCGTTAGAGCCGTTTCCGAGATCACAGAAATATATGTATATACAAGAATTGCTCGTTTTAAGGTATAAGATTATACAAATTTGCATCATCTTATTTGATTTCCTCACATTGGACATGAAAAATAGAGTGTTTAACTCGGGTAAAATGCTGGTGCATTTTACCGTTTCTCTATTTTTCATCTCTTGGTTAACAATCTACTAGGTATACTAATAATTTCCGTTTAGTTTATTATGACGGAAGGGTAACTACGGAACCCTCACTGAGCATGGCCTGTTTTTGACGGAGTGGGAATGCATTTACGCACGGTCTGTGGGACTCGCCGCTCCTTTCCCCTCTCCTGGCAAGAGGGGGGAAAATTTGGCCCTACCCACTAAATCCACTTCGGCGTTACACTGAGCATGGCCTGACATGCTCTTGGCTGATTTTTTACTTTTTCTTGGCATTGTCTAGCTATTTTTTTTATTGTGGTGTGAAATAGTCATAATTTTTCAATAGAAGCTGTTGAATTTTGTAATTATCAATAGAATCGTAACTCATCCGTATGTCTATTTAATACCTCTTCACGCTTCAACCCCCAGGGAAAGACAGAGATAGTTTGAGATTCGGGGATGGACATAGGGTAGCTACGAGTATTTATCAATTCTCATCATCATCCTACGGAGACGGAGTCGCGATCAGAAGCTAGTGTATTATAATTATTGCAAACCATAGGTAAGTACATAATAAACTCAACCATTGATTGATGAAACTACGTTTTGGTTAATTGCATTGAAGTTAATGAGTTCATTATAAACAGAGTAACGAGATAATAAGTTAATATTAACACACGTGATTTTAATTAACCCAACATACGACGACACGATAGCGTGCCGACGTTGTCATCGGCTAATACAAGGGACGGTAATAAAGATACGAACCGGGCGATCAGACTTATCTTAACCACTAAAACTTCCTAAAGGGACACTCCGAATCACTCAGTTACGGCTATATTGTAAAAGAACTGATAGCATCAATGCGACTTTTATCCTGGCTTTCGAAAACTTGGTAAGTAAATACAGCAGAGGCAGTATCGTAAAGTCCGCGCGCGTTTATGGGACTTCAGCTCATTTTTATCGCCGCGGGCCCAAATGGACGGGAACCTTGTTACAATTGATAGCTTATTGATTTTGACGGACCGCAGGCAGATTGGCTTTCGCGGGGGAAGATGAAGGGCCTTTTCGATTGACGGCCAATTGCAGATTGGCATTTATAGGTGACGAGCTACATTGGAATTGTATTTGTATTTGTTAGCTAATATTAATTGAAATAAACAAAAGATGCCACTGGTAAATATCAAATGGTTTATTGTTGCTATAAATTGTATTACAAAGAATATAGAGAGTACAAGTTTTACATACAAAACTTCTACGAATCGAACATTCTTATTTTAATCTATAGGTAGGTTGGCTCCATTTTCCACCATTCAGTTCAGAACACTAAGTTATCGTAACCCATAATTATGACTCGATTCACATTTCATTTGACGTTACAATATAACGAGATAATAATGTACTTACAGACTGTAAATAACCTAATCCCATTTTTGCTTTGAAATCGAGTAAAAATATAAACGTGGACGAAATCATCTTAAACGAAGACATCTTGTTGATTTGTGCGCCAATACCGCGCTCTCCGCTGCAGCTGCCGCGGATATATCGCCCTCAAAACCACATTTCTCCCCAATAGCCGAACTGTCTACAGTTTTACACTTGGCTCAAATAAATTATCCTTACGTGTTGCCGAGGGCTATTATCAGGCTAATATGTGAATTACTGCGCGCACTGCACGTGGAATACATCCATTAAGAATTATTAGTTCCGTACGGCTGTTTACGAGATAAACTGTCGTGTGAAAGTGTTTGAACAGTTTGAGCTTTCATATTATGATAAGATTGATAAGCATAAACTGTTATTTTATAAATAGCATTAAAAAAAAATACTCTGATAAATTTTTTACTGGGTTTTGTTTTTTGAGCCATGTTAAACCAACAGTATTTTACCCTGTGGATTTTGTTCAACTGATAATAATCATTTCATATAATATTATCATTTCATTATATTATAATGCTACAAATCATTCCAATAAAATACTAAGTGATGGCCGAAAAAATTAAACTATATAGCGCACACAATTTTTTGAGTTTTGCTGTATTACCAAATAGTTTTTTTTAACTATGTACCCACATGCTTAAAACTTAATGTTAATAAACTAATAAGTCCGAGGTTTTTTGAAATCTATTTATTCGTAAAATGTAATAAGCTTCCTTTTTTTATTTTTCTAGTTTAAAAATTTAATAGTAGTGTATGTTATAACACTTTACAAGCCTCAATTACTTAATTTATGTTGTATCCCTTTCGTACAAGTAAGTCAAAATGACATTGAAGACAAACTATTATTATAAATAATTGGGCATGTAGCGTGTTTATGAATAACGCCACTAGCCAATAACATGTTCCTAATGAAGCGTGTAGTGTTGACGGGCACGTGTGGTGTCAACAAGCCACGCCGCCGCCGCGTCACGCGTCACAGGTCCCGTCACAGCGGTGCGTGTATCTGTATGTTAAAGGGTTTAGACCACCGCGCCGTCTTCGTCTAAACTACCTGTTGTTGTAGTTTCGAATCGAGATAAAACGAACTCAGAGTAGGAGGAGTGGTTAGAGGCAAAATAGCAAATGGCTGCAGGGTATGCATAGCTGGTTGGCAGATATCCGCGTCCAATAAAATTCTGCTGTCTGTGGCCAGTAATCGACTAATCTTATTTTAAAAATTAGGCATGCGTTACTTACGTTATAGCCACGCTAAAACTATAAAGTATATTTCGTTATTAATATGGTTTATTTTTGCCCGATAAGAATGTCACGCGATAATCATGTAACAATCAAAATATTATTTTTATTTTCTTTCATGATGCAAGGTTTTTAGTTTTTATAAAAGTGTAGCTCGTTATACTACCACTAAAATATCTAATAGAAGCATATTAGCTCTTGCGAACAAAAGGATGAAAACGTACTAGTTAGCAGTAAATCTATTCATTGTCTAATGAAGTGCATTAAATCGTGGCGCGCCCGCCGCCACGCCTGTAAGGGAGCGTTTTAATTAAGCGTGTGATAGTTTTGTCTACGCATTTTGTCGCGTCAGTTGTCAAGTCTGTTTGTAGTTAAACTATTTACTGTAGCTTTTTCTCCACTGAATGTAATGTGAAGATAAATAATATTACGTGTCCCGGTTAATCAGCTAATGCAATTTACATCTTGTTTCTACCTTTGACGACCGGTTTGGCCTAGTGGGTAGTGACCCTGCCTACGAAACTGATGGTCCCGGGTTCAAATCCTGGTAAGGGCATGTATTCGTGTGATGAGCAATGGATATTTGTTCCTGAGTCATGGGTGTTTTCTATGTATTTAAGTATTTATAAATATTTATATATTATATATATCGTTGTCTAAGTACCCTCAACACAACCCTTATTGAGCTTACTGTGGGACTTAGTCAATTTGTGTAAAAATGTCCTATAATATTTATTATTATATTTATTTATTATTCTACCTAGGTAGATCCTACTTATATAATATTCTCTCGTTCTCGTCGTCGTTTATTTCGTTCCGTTTATGATAAATACCTAATACCTAGACGTAGTTTCACCGATAGCGTAATTCACTCCCTGCAGTTTGACCAACGGGTCAAAGAAGGTCGCGCTTTTTATAGTCCGTTGCCACCATCGGCTAATTTTCTCTAAAGCGTGTAAATGATAGAGTGACACATGCTGGCACGATATGTCCTTCATACAAATACACTTCATACATGAACACGATACTTTTTAAATTTTTAGGTCTAGTTTGTGGTTGAATTAGTTTGAATTCTGCGTTATCTCCCGCGCGACAATGGACCGGCTAATTCTGCGAGATGCGTGCGCGATACCGCACACACGGCCTCATTATCCCGCTGATTGGATGGCCACTGCATACACGGGGGAGCCATTATAATAAATTATAAGCACAATCTTAGTTCCGCGACTAGTTAATTAGTTCCCACGATTCGGGATGGCTATAATTTGTAGTTAGGCTCACAATGGGCGGGCTGATTGCGTGCGACAATCGATGGCTTAGTGTAAAGGTTCTATATGGCTGGACCAGCGCTAAACGCATACCGATACTAATCCAAATTGAATAGATATGGCATTAGATATAATGCTCTCGTTCCCGTTCACGTTTGAAGGTATAGATGTTAGCTTGGAGTGCTAAGCAAGTACTGTGCGTGTGAATGGAAAGTATTATTGTGAAAATAAACACATTACTAAATGTGGTCTTCATCAATATTATATTGATATATGAAAATATTAACATTAAAGCGAGCATTAGCATTTCATGTTAATAAAACATAATAAAATTTGGGAAACTAAGCTAAGTTAAAAGAAAAAAATATCGTCCGCACATTCTTAATTAGTCTCTAAACAGGAGTGCCGTGTTCTTCAGTTTCCATGTTATTTAACATACCGATGGGATTAAACAATTTGTCATGTTTACACATGTCTGCTGCTGCTGCTGCACTTTTATTTCTATCTTACGCAGACTCGGCTTAACAATTCAGTTCATATTAAATTAACAATTTAAAAATATTATAGCGAGCGTCTATGAGCGCCTATACTGCCTATTTTTTTAATAAAATAATGAAGAAAGTTTAGCCATATTTGTTTTCCATGACTATTACTGTCGTTATTAGGCATCATGATCAGATTTAATGACAAATTTATCATTTTATTTTATTTCAGTCTTCTTTTATTCAGACAAAGTAATGGTCGTTTTTACTGCTGAGTAAAAAATATAGGAGATCCAAATAGCAGTGCGGCGTAGATATGATGATGTTAAACATATTTGCATTGTTGCAGGCGTGCAACGGTCCCGGCGCATCATGGACATGGGGCGCGCGGCCCCGTGAGCTCGCGGTTGGCGCACCGGCGCCGCCGCCAACAATCGGCCGCAGCGCCTCCGCCACGCTACGCGCCGCCGCCGATCTCAACGTCGACGCTATTAAAGAAAAATTGCTCGACCACCGGATCCCCGAGTCTTGCGTCTAGTCTAATTTAGGTGAATACGTTGCGCCCCGCCGTTGTCAACCATAATGTTATCACACCGATAGCTTCATCTCTCTATCAGAAAACATACGAAATACTATTACGGATATGATTGCTGTATTTTTATTTAGAGCAGTATTATACCTATAAATATGTATGTGCCATATCAGTAAACATATCAGCTTAAGTCACAAAATTCAGCCACGACATTTTATTGTACATAATATCCTTTAGTTGAATAGGTACGAAAGCCTCGGGAGGCGCTTTGTTGAACAAAGCGCTTGAATTTCGCGAGCTCTGTCAACATACGCTGCAATCAATTTGAGTGGTGAGGTAACAAAAATTCCGTTTATGAGAGTAACAAAACAAGAAATCCTCTTGAAAGCCCGGGCGGAGCGTTCACATTACAATTTTAATTTGTTAGCCAGCATTAGAACGCCGGCGGCGGGGCGCGCCGATCCTTGTACAGTCGCGATGTCCCTGTCTTGTAAATGTGGTAGGTAGGAACCTCTCGGGGTGCATTCTCTTCACTCATTCCTTCAGCCGTGCGCTCGGAATACCCTTGCATATAAATGTTGCCAATTTATCTTATGTACTTTATTTATTTTACTTAAATATGTCTGTTGACCTCTGAGGGTACGTATATGCCTGAAGGCTAAATTCGTATCTAAATAATTGTTATGCCTGCTTCTGACATCTCATGAGACCGACTTACCTACCAAATTAGCTTTTTAATTAAAGGGTTGGGCATTCCGAGCGTATTTTTTCCGAAATTGAAGACTAACGTATTGAATTACATAGTTTTATTGATCAGTATGTAAATAGTATTTGTAAGCGACTGAATCTTTGCCACTTTTTTACATGTCTACGAACTCTAGCCAGCCCGCTCGCGGTGCGTGATGTCATTAGTTTAAATGGATTCATCGTTATCTGTATAAATATCATAAACATTTATGTAAATAAAATTTGTACTTGACTCTTAAGATTTTAAAGTCGGCTTGGAAGCGCGAAGCGGCCACTTGCGAGACATTCTCGCCGAATTCACGTTTGACATTAGATGTAAAGCAAGTCAAACGAAATAAACAGACGTCGCGTCGGTGGAAAAGTTTCGCAATTAGACTGCCGTGAGTATTGTCGCGCGCGGTTCACTGTACAGATTATTTACACCCAAGCTCTGACGATTTAACTCCCACTTTATGTCCAGAGAATTGTATGTGACGTGAAAGAAGTCTGCTACATTGCTAATCCAACACGCGACTGCTCGCTCGAACACATGGATGCAGCGTAGTGCACGCACGGAAAACTATGATGTAAACTTAATCTGATCCCATTTTTACATTACTGGCCCGTGCATTTCGCTTGTACACATTTATTAATACAAATCCTCCGGTGTTTTGATTCAGGTCATCTGAAACATCCATGCACGTTCATTTCCCGAACGTTTTAATTGTGTTACGAGGCATTTAAAACAAGGCCGATGCCGTCGCTGCGAAATCACGGAAAAATTAACTTGATCACAGCGTCCAAATTACGTCAATTTTATTTTTACAACCGAAAAACTGAAGCATTTATCAGTGTGTTCGAACGAAAATTTAAATTCACAAGTTGGAGGTAGCATTACTGAAATGAAAACATATCTTTCTGGCGCAGCCGACGCAACGGAGCGTATCACGTAAATATCAGTATTGTATAAAAAACAGAGGTTTTATTGTGTCGCCTTCTACGGTCGGCGAGTAGGTAAATGATTGTTAGTTAATTTTAATTTATAAGTAAGAGGAGATTTGTTATTATAATGTTTAACAGCTCGAAGAGTTCGCCCTACTGTTGACTTATTTATTTATTTTGATGAAAGATTAAAGGTTGTCTTGAAGTACACTAAGCGTTTTACTGAGATACTCCTAATCACACAGATACAAATATTTTTTGGATGAAGAACCAGATATGTCATAATCATAATCATAAATCATTTATTCGTGGTAAAGCTTAATTTACATACAGAAGTAGGTACCTATATATTACAAAAAAAAAAGATTTAAACATATTGAAATAGTTTACCACGAAATGGGCTCGCCTCAGCATAATGCTGACCTGCAGGTCAGCGCTGATCTTCCGGCGAGACCATTTGTGGGCCACGATTGCAACTGTACGGCACGGCCTCGTAAAACTGAACCCATCCACTAGCGACAGCTACTAGCGCCATCTACGTGTATGACAGATGACAGAAATGACAATGTCAGAAAATCTAAAATGCCATGCCGTACAAGGTATTAATAAATAACAATGGAAAAATTAATAAATAACAATGGAACAATTACATATGTCTCAACTAATATATCTTGATTCAAGACTGGGTGATTTCGGGGTCGTAATAGCCATTGTCCAAAATGTATTGGGATGGTCATGTTAAGTAGAACAAGGTTTCCCATGGGACCAATAATGAATCTCGTGAAAAAATATACTCCTGGGCCTATCGTCTACTTGGAACATTCAATGGAACACTTACATTAGATTTATTTTCGTAATTTTGTGGTTAGTCCCACGGAAAAAATTGTTTATTATAACCATTAACACCTTTTTAATATTCTGGATCACTATATAATATTTTGTTTGGGTTGGTGTGCTGAAAAATTTTGCTTCACTCGGGGGCAAAATTTGTTTAACCCTCGTGCTTTGAAACCCTCGCAACGCTCAAGATTCCACTTTTTGAACCACTCGCTACGCTAGTGATTCAATATTGGAATCTTTCGCTTGTTCGGGTATCGATATTAATGAACACGAGAGATTAACCAACAACTTTAAAACTTTCTCTTTAAACTTCTACTTACAAAGACACGCCTTCTAAACACTCTAATATTCAACAAATACTCTCCCACAAACAACACTAGTATTTGTTGTTTATTTTCTTTTTCAGACTCTTCATATAATATTGATAGAAAACCCTCGCACTACTCGAGACTCGAGACCCAACTACAAGTGCTTCGATCAAGAAATAAATAAAAATAAATGTTTTTATTTAACCTCACAAAAGATAATTTTACAAAATAAACTTAAGTATTTTTTTTTTTACCTTTGCGAGGGACTGGAGTCTGAACTAGGTTAGACCTGTATGTCTTGTAGATAATTGTTCCCTTATATTACCTACTATATAAAATATATTCTATCAATAAATTTCGAAACGTATCGTACCGATAAAAAAGGCAAAGCACTTAAGAGCCAAGCGGATGATCTTTTTTTTTTTTTCATCATTTCTCCATACAAACTTTCTCGAATTTTTGCTGCGTGATTTTTGACTCTAGAGCATTGACATATATCTAACCTTACGGGCAATAAGAATGGGGCCCGTACAGCGGTGTCTCGCTCACGAATTCGAGCCAATCGTGCAGTCTAACGCCACAACACGATTGGTGGTTGAGTTCGCATCACGCGCGCGATTGTACGCAACTAGTTGCGTTAGACTGCACGATTGGCTCGAATTCGTGAGTGACCACTGAACTAGCACCATTCTTAGTGCCCGTAAGGCCCGTCCTTAGATATATGTCAATGCCTTAGAGCAATTATTTTTTGAACACTGATTAATATTATCGATATCTGTGTCGGACTGTTTTGGTGTTTTCGATATATTTGTTTATTTAAGCGCTAGAGCCCTTCTAACATTGACTGAAACGGCACAACTGACTATTATTTTTAATTTCATTATCATTTACATTTTAAAATTTCGTTAGGGTTGGTTAAATTTTGGAGGAGGAAACAGTCGAGTACGAAATCTTGATATTTTGAGATATTAAGCCTAAGCTGCAGTTGTCCTTATCGCACAAATTATTGGGGTCGCTCTCGTTAGCGGGGGTCAGCTCCCCTTTCCTCTTAAAGTTCTTAAACTGATCCGATGATTCCTAATGAAGTACGTCATAATTTCACAAAAGTTTAACGTTTAAAATAACACTGGTACTGCGTGTGCTACCAAAATCGTTGCAGACTTGTTTTGGTCTGATTCTATCCTTTCCTGGGTTTCAAACTATCTCCATGCCAAATTGCATCTAAATCAGCTCAGCGGATTACCTCTTCACGGTAACAGACAGACGAAGAAACAAAGTGACTTTCACATTTACATATAATATAATACATTTTAGTACGGATTCATGGTCAAACCTCTTTTAAGAAAGGATTCACATTTTGCATCAGTGACGCCATCTGTGAATTGCAGAGCGCGACACGAGGCAGCAGCTTCGCCTAGGACAAAACGTGCCTTCATCTGCGTTAGTACCGCCGCCCGCCGCTAGATGACGTTTGCAATAGAAGCAACGAGCTTTATGTTGACACATATTTTAAAATAAATATATATGGATAGCGAGATAATAACCAATATGAATAGACTATTTTGAAACAAAAACAAATTAAAGCTATTCATTTAATTCTACATGCTTATAATGAATAACCGGCCAAGAGCATGTCGGGCCACGCTCAGTGTAGGGTTCCGTAGTTACTCTTCCGTCACAATAAGCTAAACTGGAGCTTAAAGTATAGTAAATTGTTAACCAAGGGATGAAACGGTACCTTTCACCCGAGTTAAACAAATAGGCAAATTTGCATAATCAGTACCTAATTAAAGTCTTTTTACTATGAAGGGAAAACTTTTTGCGATAACTCAAAAACAGCTAAACTGATCATGTCCGCTATAGTTTTCATTTAATGTCTTTCTTTAGCTCTACTTCCACGATTTTTTTCATATTTTTTGGACCTATGGTTCAAAAGTTAGAGGGGGGGGGACACATATTTTTTTTCTTTCGGAGCGATTATCTCCGAATATATTCACTTTATCAAAAATGTTTCGTGAAAAACCCCTATTAGTTTTGAAAGACCTTTCCAACGATACCCCACACTCTAGGGTTGAAGCGAAAAAAAAATTCACCCCCACTTTACGTATAGGGGAGGTACCCTAAAAAAAATTAAATTTTTAGATTTTATTGTACGACTTTGTCGGCTTTATTGATTTATATATCCATGCCAAATTTCAGCTTTCTAGCACTAACGACCACGGAGCAAAGCCTCGGACAGACAGACAGACAGACAGACAGACAGACAGACAGACAGACAGACAGACAGACAGACAGACAGACAGACAGACAGACGGACATGGCGAAACTATAAGGGTTCCTAGTTGACTACGGAACCCTAAAAATTAGGTCATACTCCAGGTATGTGCAATTTCGAAATTTCAGTGTACTTACGTATAAATAATTATCTCTCGGTGTTTCTCTATAAGATAGAATTAGAATTAGATGCAATAAGCTCTTAAACTTATAAAATAAATTTTAATGTTGTTTGAAAAATATATATTAGCTGTTTTATTACCTATCTATGTATGAGGCCACACTTGGTGCGTTGAGTCGCGTTTTTTCGTCACAGGCGTCCTCGCAGCGTGGACGCTGCGTCCTTTTACATATATTTTTTTATTATGATATGCCACATTAAATGCGTTGCGATGATGCATCAGTGTGGCCTGGCCCTATGTCATAGATATCAAACATTATAAGTATGGAAGGTAGAGGCAAGGAATAGAATCTCCATAGGCAGAACTATTGCAAAAGTGTCCAGCTGTAAGTGTAAGCTCTAATAAATAATAATTCCAAATCTCTCCAGAGTAGCGCTAGAGTAGCTAAGAATCTAGGCGTTATTGACGGAGTGAAGTGCGCTGTCTATGATTAGATTTTTTCTCAAGTATTCTAGGTATTGTGTAGCGCCGCCTATTTATGGTTTTTTGTCGGACACTTTTTCTGTTCCTTAAATCTACCTTCCATAATTATAACTATAAAATAATGACGTTCAAACAGCACCCAATTTCTTAACACGATCTGTAAACACACATATTGTCGACTTCACCATTTGTACTCTTTAGTACCATGTCACTTTAGCTCGTTTGACAATTTCGTACGTCGGCCATTAATAACGCTACAACGACAAGGTACTAAAGTGTACAGATGTTTATGACGCTGGCTGTGAGCCAACGAGGCGTTGCTTCCAACTTGATTGAGTTTCCTTAAGTCGTAAACAAATTGAATTTGTGAAGTGTGCGAATATATGAAGCGGGAATATTGGGAAACAATCACTCTCATATCGGCATAGTGCTAAATTGAGCAACGCTGAGAAATGTCAATTATCCATTTTGATTTCAGGATATTCATTTTGATTACGGAAGGTGGAGATAAGGAACGAAATCTCCATGTACCAAGAAGTATCATCAAAAAACTTTAAATAGGTGGCGCTACAATACCTAGAGTACTTGAACAAAAAAATCAAATCATAGACAGCGCAATTCACTCCGTCAATAACGCCTAGGTTCTTAGCTACTCTAGCGCTACCCTGGAGAGATTTGGACCTGACAGCTGACCTTTTGACAGCTGGACAATTTTGCAACAGTTCTACCATAAGAAATGCCACTCCTCTTAATTCCACACTCCATAATTTTGACATTTCCTGCCGCAATGCTGCACAGTAACGGTGGTACAGTTACAAGCTGAATGTAAACATTAAATCTGGGCCGAATTTCACCTTCCCATACAAACGGAGTTTTGTTCTCATTTTAAAACTACTTGTTGGATTCTAATGAACCTTTGCGCATATAATGACACGAGGTATAACTAGTCCTATAATTAGTTTCCAGTTATATATTAAAACAAATTAAATAGAGCAATACAAACAAGTTTTGTTTAAGCATTTTTAATTCGCTGTATTTTTTTTACTATAGTATCTGAAGCTACATTAACGAACTACCCTCCTCCAGGATTGCACTGTAACTTTGTACTTACAATAGGATACCATATTCTATGGTAAGTACTTACCATAGGATATGGTAGTACTTACCATATACCATACCATACCGTATACCATAGTACAAAGCTTCAGAGCAATGTATAGCCAGTCATTTTAAAAAACTACATTTGTATGTTGTATGGAGAACATAGCTTGCTCTGACTCTAGGTGACATTCGGATGTCGCCACAAAAATCTGTCAATTTCCTTGATATAATGAGTGACGTTCGCCTCTGAATTATGATATTCACTGTCACTCATATTGTCACGGACATTCGGCTCGATTCGAAGAATGATTAAGACACGTTTAAAATCTTGGAAAGATCTTTAAAAGATCGATAACTAAACGACATGTCAAAATTGACGTTTTTTTCGATTCCGCTGTGATCCCAATAAGGTCTATCTACGATATTTCTAACGTCAAAGTGACATTGGTTGCCCGAATCGAGCTGCTTCTGTGAATTATACGACATAAAAACGGTCCCTAAATGAGAACTTATCTAAACCAGAACTTATCGTTATCGTAGTTCATTCTTTCGAATCCGGCCGATTGACAGATACAGGGCGGCGTTGGGAGGCCATTGCTTCGCTTTAAAGATTGTGCAAAGAGGGACATGATTGCCTTCCATATCGAACACCGAGACTGGGAGAGGCTCGCAGAACAGGGGAGGGAGTGGCGCAAACGCGTTGTGTAGGGTCGCAAGTTTTATGTTGAGACCTGGTTCGCTGCATTCGCTGACAAGAGGCAAAAACGACGACAAGGCAGATCTCAGTACCGTTTTCCGCAAATTTCTCTTGTCAGGCATCTGGTAGACCATGTCAGTCTCGCATCGGTCTATTTAGTCACCAAAAACGGTGTCTCACCGGCGTTACACCACTTACACTATAAATCGTCTGCAATAGACGCAAATGATGATGATGATGATGACAGATACAACGGTGACAGCGACGACGCAGCAATAGTAATGCAGGTGCAGATGACATTCGAGAAACAACTCTACACTACTATAGGAGACCGAAAAAGACCAATGCCAATTTATGTGTACCTAAGACGTAGACGTAAAATGATATCAAACTTTGATAATCATCGATGATTATCGTCCAAAATTTAATTTAGCAAAGAGCACAAAACCGTGTTGCTGACCAGCCGGGCCGGGCCGGGCCGGGCACGTAAGAATGTATGTTCGCGTATCTTAGCTAGGTATACTTTTGGTTTGTTTACCTATATGATTCTACTAGTTTAATTTTATTATAGTATTATTTTTGTTGACTCGTAGGAAAAGTATTGTATGCAACGTTGTTTAAGTAGGTCAAAAAATGCTCGTGTCGTATTCCTTTACAGTGTGAGCCGGAGCTGAAGGCGTAACTCACGCAACTCGCCTTTTTACATATCATTTTCACTCGTCGCACCGGATACGTAGTATTTTCGGACTTAATTTGAAGTAAGTCATGTCAACATTTCATTGCAAGCTTGAGAAAACTATATTCTCTATTTGAGTTAAGAATATCTTTCCACAAAATCTTCTACAATACAACCTAGGTCAAATTGTCGACTAACACAAAGTGATAAATTTTTGCGCTTCATCTATAACAAATATCCAGATCCGCGAAAAATGTATCGTCGTTGTAAATAAATAATATCGAATGACAATAGGCTTGCATGATGGATAGCGACATACGGCCGCATTCGTGAATGATCCGTTAGGCGTCACTACACGCGACGGATTATTCACTCATTCATGCGTTGTGTCACTTGCCGTTGCGTTGCCATCGGTCACGAGTAGTGATGTCCTTACGGCGACATTTTTTATGATTTATACTTATAAATTATATCAAATGACAATAGGCTCGTACCTATGATGGATAGGAAATGCTAAATGCCATAATTTGTTAAAATACATCTGTAATTTTAGCTGCTTTCTTGAATCCAACTGGCTACGCTAGTAGCTGGATTTTAGAATTAATTTTATAGCTCATCTACACGATGGCCCAGCGCTGGGCCAGCGAGATGGCTATGCGATAGTTGAGAGCACGCCCTATGGAATGGGCCACATGTCAATGCGTACCATCGCTGGCCTACTTCCTTTGATGTGCAGACAAAAAAACCGACACAGTGGCCATTCCATCGCCATCCCGCTGCGCCATAAGCCATCGGACACCACTACCCTCTCTACACGCTGGCCTATCTTAGTGGGCCAGTATGATGGCCCATCGTGTACAGGAGCCATTATACCACGATTTTATTCATATTGATTATTATTTCGGTATACATACATACAGGGTGACTTCAAATTGACAATACAAAACAGTTGACTGTGGCTCAGTTAATGCTAAATAGTGCTAAACGTGCTAAACGTGCAAAATTCTGGCCACGTTAACTTAGCATTACCATGGCAAAAAGAATGCATAATACAGTCATATATTATAAGCTTCATACTTGACGTAGGACTTCGCATGAAAACTTTGTATGGCCAGAGGCTTGACTCAGCGTGGGTAGAAAAACTTAATTGAAAACAAATAGAACCTACTACATATATACTACTATATAGTACTTTAATTTTCTTTAGTGGTTGTATTATTTGTAGCTTCCGTCCCCATCACTATTCCTAAGCCAATATCATAAGTAACGCGTAGATGTAACGAATATAGGTATTTCTTTTGCATGGTATACCTAATATCTTTATATCGATCATCGCAAAGTTCAATCTATTAAGCAAACTGCCGGCCTAGCCAAGGTGACAATCGCTATCGCTTCGACAACGAATCGCTTTGTGTCTCTCTATCCGTCTTCCATATTAGTGCGACAGTGACAGTTGCGTTTCGATCGCTACGGAGCGTAAGCGTTGCACGTTGGCTACGCGGCCTGAAGTGCGTGGTTTGTTTTAAGAACGGTTCACTTCTATTATTTTACTTATCACTTACTCCGTTGGCTCAGTAATCCAAAATGAGACTCCCTCTGACACAAGACAGCTCCACTTTTCTCAGTCCTACGCTTCTTCACAGATCCGCTTCCACCATGTCGCTCCAGCGATACCTGGGGCATCCGAGAGGACGGCCTCCTGGTAGGCCCGGCAACTTCAAAGGAGTTACATGCGCGTTGCCGACCCTACTAATACTCCACACCCTTGTTGAACTCTGTGTTGTAATCAAGTGTCTAAAGATGGCAGTAAATTCACTGTGTCTAATACAAAATTTTCTTTGACATTCCACCTCTATTTCAAATTCACTTTGCTATTTGCTAAAAGGTAAACGTAGACACGAAAACCTAGGTAAGAAAAATGTGACATTATTTTCGTATAAAAAACATATTCCTTTTCCATATTGATCTTTAGAAAAACCAATTCCATTCTAAGCAAGAAAATGGAAGCGAGTTTGCTTAGCAGTTCACTTCGTTTCCTCGTTGAGTTGCAGAAAAGCACGTTGCATTTATTCCACTATTTACCCGAAGCGATTTGAACGGATTCAAGTGGGCGCTATCCACTACTCGCTTCGTGTTTAACGCAAAATAACTAGTTAATTTTTAAAATACTTCAAAATTTCAAAATATAATAGTATTTTATTTAATCATGATATAATAGTTAGAAAGCTTTTCAGTCGAGTCGAGTTACCGTGTTTTGGCAGCGACGCTTGCTGAGTTGTCAAAGTGAGGTACGAGATTGAAAAGCTTGATTATATAACTATTGTAAACAATACTTTTTCTACGAGTCAATAAAAATAATACTTCAAACTAATAAAATCATATAGGTAAACGAGCCAAAAGTATGTATAGCTATTTAAGATACGCCAGCAGCCCGGTTTAGACGACCAGTTTGGCCTAGTCGGTAGTGACCCTGCCTACGAAGGTGATGGTCCCGGGTTCAAATCCTGGTAAGAGCATTTATTCGTGTGATGAGCATGGATATTTTTTCCTGAGGCATGGGTGTTTTCTATGTATTTAAGTATTTATAAATATTTATATATTATATATATCGTTGTCTAAGTACCCTCAACACAAGCCTTATTGAGCTTACCGTGGGACTTAGTCAATTTGTGTAATAATGTAATATAATATTTATTTTTATTATCCTTTATGTTCTCTTTTAGTTTTCTAACTTTTCGCTTAAGCGGACTTCAGAGTAGTTTTTGACGCTAACGCCCCAGCCAAGACATCGCGCGGCGGGCGGCAGCGACGAGCGGGGAGCATAGGTTGAAGCGAGACACAGCGATCTGACCTTTCGTTCCCACTTATGGCCGCCGCTCGCCGCTGCCATGCGAAGTCGTGGCCGGGCCACAAGGCTAAAACGGAGCGCGCATTGTATTCGGTATCATTGCATATATTTGTGAAAAACGGTTTCATTTGTTCAAAGACACGCATCTATCCTATCTCAGCTATTTACCTCGCTGAACCAGGACAAACAAACAGGAAATAAATTACACTTGAAAGGACGCACATTTGTGCATTGAAATACTTTAAAATAACTAAAATCGAGAGGATCTCTCTGAATTCGTGTTAGCAAATCGTAGATTTGTTGGTTGGTTGACATTGGTTGTAGAACCAAGAACCATTTTTCGATAAAGAGATGATTTTCGGGAATAATCGCTCCAATAGGGCGGGTCCATGGGTTCAAAAAATATGAAAAAATTGTTAATGTGAAGCTTAATAAAAATGTTCAATGAAAACTATAGCGAACATATCGGTTAAGCTGTTTTGGAATTTGTACAATAAGTCTTTCCTTCTAAGTAAACAATTATCAACTACAAAAGCCCCCGTTTAAGGCAGCCTATTCTGACGGACGGGTACGGGACTACAGAACTCTATACTAGAAACCCTTATAGTTTCGGCATGTCCGTCTATCCGTCCGTCCATTTTCGGAAATAATAGCTCCGAAAGAAAAAAATATATAACTATTGAACAATGGCTCCAAAAAATATGAAAAAAATTGTGGAACAAAAGCTTAATGAATACTTTCAATGAAAACTATGTATATCGATCATCCAGTCCAGTCCATTCGTTTTTGAGGAATTGCAAAAAATCTTCTCTACTTAGTAAAAAGACGTACAAAGCGAGAAAGGTACTTCCTTATGCTTACTTACTATTAGCCCCCCTTTGGCCTATATTGACGGAATGATAACTACAAAAACCCTACAGAGAGCATGGCCCCACATGCTCTAGGCCGATTTTTTTCTCATGTTTGGCATTTTAGACAATGTTGTGGAAGACCTAACTTTTGAATGGTCAGATACTCAACTAGCTGTAGTTATCGGTGCGCATTATGAATCTCATCGAAACTTCTAGACGAAGGGTATTGAGAGCTCGCAGGCTCCTCAGTCTCGATAATAACTTGCCCAACTAATCCGAGGCGAGGAGTGGAAGCCAAAAGAAAGGATCTGGAGTTGCGGAGTGCTTTCGGGCATTTCAATTGCTAACCAAGCAAACGCAAGTCAAATGCTCTGATGAACCAAAAAAACGCTCATAGCGGTGGCTAAAGTAGCACTAGTAAATTGTCTCATTATGTTGCTATAAAAATATATTAAAATACGCATCTAGATACGCAATCAATCCTTGCTACCAAGAAAAAATAAATTAATCAATATAACAATTTCAACGGTCCAGTTTATGCTGTTTCTGCCTACCTTAAGCAACAATATCAATCATGCTAAGCGACTTAGTCTAACACATTGCTCACATTACAGCCCCAACCACCTCCAAATTGCTTAGCATGAATTGCATGCCGCATACAACTCCATACTTGAAGTCGCGCTCGGTATATCATATCATAGCAGATCTCCTGACTACCACTACATAACTACATACTGCACGCACAAAATAATGACGCACTACTCGTTATATTTGTTCGAAATCCTTATGTATGTTAGAAATAACCTATCTTTGTTTAAACGCGTTGAGGTAGCTGGTATAAATATTAGAACTACAGGTCGATTGCGAACAGTTCCACGTCGCATGGCACTTGCAGCAAAGAACCCGCGTGTCATCGGTCCGACTTATTATGAGCGATTACCTGCAGAAATAAGGACGGACACATCCGATACAACATTCAAGCATCTATTGAGAAACTTTTTACTGGACAACCCATTATATTCAATAAGTGAATTTTTAGACATAACTGTATAATTTATAATTGAATAATGATTTGACATTGTGTTTGCTTATTCTTGATATTATTTGACGATCCTTTTCAGGTGAAAATTTATATATATATATATATATATATTATTATTGAAATTAATTAATTTGGATTATCTTGTTATTATTTAAGTTTATTTCTGACGATCACAATATAGATTCTTATAAATTGACATTGATGTAATTTGTACTGTAATCATATGTTGTGAAATAAATAAATCTAAATCTACTATATGACTGGTTTCCAAGAAAACTAGACTCGCCACTCTCGTTAAGCTATGAGAACACACAGCCTGCATCCGAATTGTCCTTTGTTCCCAAACTGCAGTGAACTTGTGACTGCTTCAGAAGGCAATACAAATCTCTTCTGCTGCGATGTTATGCTCTAGTTTACTCCTATTACGTGCATGCTATTTAATAGTTTTTCGTATGGAGTGTGGATTTAAGAGAAGAGAAATCTATTATGATAGAACTGTTGCAAAAGTGTCCAGCTGTCAGCTATAAATAATAGTTCCAAATCTCTTCAGAGTAGCGCTTGAGTAGCTAAGGACCTAGGCGTTATTGACGGAGTGAAGTGCGCTGTCTATGATTTGATTTTTTTGTTCAAGTACTCTAGGTATTGCACCACCTATTTAAGGTTTATGATGACACTTTTTGGTATATGAAGATTTCTTTCCTTACCTCCACCTTCCATAGTTTTTCGTTTAACTGAGTTTTTGGTAAGTTATTACGTTTAGCTACCGACTGGTTGAAGGCCTGGCTTCACGAAGCTGATAAAGTCAGTGAAAAAGTAAAGTTTAAAGATATAAAATAGTTTCATTCGCAAATCTCTTCAGCTTGCTATGATTGTAATCCTGTAGGTTACTTCAAATAGCTAGATGAACTAGGGATATACGTACCGATATAGCCGGCTCATGAGTTTGGCTGAAACATCCGTGAATGCATGGTGGAAATTACGCATCAGATCTTCGGAAGATCTGTTTCTTCTGAGTCTCTCTCTCTGGCGGATCCCCCCGATTCAAACTTTACGTCAAATTAGGTCTAGATATGATATGGATCGGATAGGTTAGTGTCAAAAGTGACGCTTCTTCAAACAAAAACGTAATATTTGTTGTTTCTTAAAGTTCGAATCGGGTCAAAAGGCTTATTTGTGACATTATCTATGAAAAGGGACCTTATTGTCGATGGCGCGGCGTTGTTGATAATATGGGAGCATCGTTGATAACGGCGTAAGTTGGGTAGTACATGGTCCCTTTTCATAGATAATGTCACATTTATTATTATTGTTAAGTATTAAATTCTGGGTTAAGTAACACTTATGTTACATCTGTATCTACTTATATCCCTAGTCATTATGTATCTAATCTATGGGCCGGATTCGAAGAATGTTTAATACACGTTTAAGATCTTTAAAAGATCGATAACTAAACGACATATCAAAATTGACGTTTATTTCGATTCCGTTGTGATCCCAATAAGATCTATCTACGATATTTCTAACGTCAAAGTGACATTGGTTGCCCGAATCGAGCTGCTTCTGTGAAATCTACGACATACAAACGATATCTAAAAGAGAACTGATATAAACCATAACTTTTCGTTATCGTATCTCATTACTCGAATCAGGCTGTATTACCATTCTACCCTTCAGCACGGCTACCACGGGTTGGCATTCCTTCTGTATCATGGCATTCGTCGAATCAAAATATCAGTGCGAGCGAGATGGACTGCTATCAAGTTTACGCAGTAGCTAATGTAAACGTGCAGTATCAAGTATCAACTCGTGGTATGGCGTTTAGCGTTTTCAGTACGCTGTGAACGTCGGTCGTTTAACAGCTAATCTATTTTAGCGAGAAATTCAATAAAACCATGCAAAAATAGTAAATATATAATTACAGCCGTCTATATTTAAGATTATAATGTGACCCGTAAATATATCTAGATATAATTATGTTAAAATACAAGATATAATTTGACTAGAAATAAGAATAAAATAACGTCATAAATACGTAATATGATAGCTAATTGTGTAGGTTTATAAGTATTGTCGCTTTTCAGTATTATAGATTATCGCTTATTGACAAGTAAATCGGTACACAGGAATTGCCATTAAAAAATAACGTAATAAATGTGATTTATATTAAAAACATATTTCAAGAATTTGGCGTTGAAACTCTAGGTCCATGAGGTCCCAACGCGCTCAAGTTTTTTGCAGAAAATAGCGAAGCGCTTCGTAGGCTTCCACGCATAACGTATTGTTGCGATACGAGGCAATGCCGCCAGCATCCTTGGAACAAATCCCTCAAAGGCCTATTTTAGATTTAAGTTAGTTATAGTAATCCTCTGTATATATCCATTATGTATATTGTAATTGTAAATAAAATGTTTTTTACTTTCAAGAATCAGGAAACAAATACTACACAATTAGCCTGACAACACAATTATTGTTATCAATATTTGCACAACATCATCGATCTGCCAGTGTTTGCTATTAGCAGTCCGATTCATGACGTCTTATTTTGTACTATACTGACGTACTTGTAGTACAATAACTGCGATCGCCAAACCACACCAAACCAAACGTGGTCACTGATTTGAAGTTGACAGGCAATCGACCATTGTTTACTGCGGCGAACGGTTCAGAATCTCAATAAACTTCATTTGATTGCCACTTTAAGAGCTGATATTGTGCAACTTAATTGATACTATAGCCCAAGTAGTCCCTATCCTAATAGACCTCGACGCTCTCCTGGTGATGCACGGTGTCCTGCCTGAACATCTCCACGTCGGCCTGTGAGTCCGCGTGGATCATCTTGGCGCGCCCTTCCTGCATAGAAACAGACGTCACAGCGATGATTCGTAGAGATAGATGATGCCCTACGACAACAGAGTCTTCCATGTGTTCTTTGGAGTCCATTTGTTCTTACGAAGAGTAATGTAAAACTAATAAGATGAATTTGAAATTGCATTTAATAACTCATGTTTTTTGATAGAATATTTGTAGCAGATAACCGAAAACGACACCAACATATACCCATACTTTGGCAAAAAGCACCTAAATTATACAAAAGTGAAAAGAAAAATTTGTTCCAGGAAGTATTTCATGTAGCCTAGCTTCAATTTCTCTTGTTATCAGGTGAGACCTACGGTATCTATAAAAATCTCTGAGATCTAATAAGGGTCCAGTTTCTTTGAAAGTACCTTTGGATTCGTCATGATGAAAGGCAAGCTCTTCTGCGAGGGCGCCGAGGTATAGCTTTACCTTGACGCTGTAGAAGACCGCGATGCTGAAGGCGTCGCGTTGGTTGGCAGAGCTTAAGTCTTTTGTGTACATCTGATTATGGTTACGTTTGTTCATACCTTTTTAATCAATATGATGAAAGGCATCGCAATGGCGAGTTTCCCACCAAAGCACCAAGATATATATATATCTTCACCTTGACGCTGTAAGAGACCGCGATGCCAAATACGTGGCGATGGTCTGGGTCCAGCTTAAGTCATCTGTTTATATATATTTGATTGGAGTTAAGGTTCATTATACCTTAGGATGCATCATGATGAAAGGCAGCTCAGCGGCGAGCTCTCCAGCGAGGGCGCCGAGGTACAGCTTCACTTTGACGCTGTACGAGACCACGATGCCAAATGCGTCACGTTGGTCTGGATCCAGCATCCTGCCAGGACCAAATGAACTTAGATTAAATGTGGATACTCAAAGATTTTCTGATGAGCAATATGAAAAGACTTTTGGATGCATTTCTTATCAGAAGAATACATTGTTTGAGTTCGCCTGGCATGAAACAACTATGCGAGTATGTATCTTGATTCTAGTTTTGACTGCTGAACCAGGAATATGTAAGTTTTGGTCTGACACTAAATATTTTAAGCCAAACCATGAAACATGACCAGACCAAAACATAAAGAAGAATAGCGTCCGTAAACGATATTCCAGTAGAATGCTTTATTTCCAAATGTTTGTAAAATAGGTTTGTAAACATTAAAAATTCCTTACAGAGTGGTAGACGCAAGCGTGGTGTCGCCGCGTTTCAGCTGGCCATCGAGAGCAATGCCGCGCTTGTCACGATTGGTCGACAATGCTGGAGTTAGGTGCAGCACACGCTGCAAGCTGGAACCTGGCTGTAGTGGGCATCCATCCCTACATACACATTACAAACTTACTCGTAATACCCAAAAATACACAAAATGAACAGAGACTAATGATTTGAGCTGATCGGCCCTTCTGGAGCTGAAGCATACATGCGCAGAAAGATAAAAAACTGTCACTTATTTTTCCGAAAGTTAAACATATTGCAGCTTGTTGTCTGGTTTTGAGTTTTGACTCAGGTAACTTTATTAGCCAATAATCGCCCTCAGCTTTGGTTAGAATCAAAATTGAAAGGCATTCTTTCGCCAATATCCTAACTTTTAGGAACAAATATGATAGACCGCTTTTTCAGGATAAAGGCGCGAAATTAAAAATTTATATGAGATTTTAGCATATTTGTCAAATTTACCGTGTTTATGCCGAGGCCAAAAATGGCTTACAAGACTAAGCCAAAAAATGCGTCTAGTAATTTAATTTTAATGCAACTAGAATATGAAATAAAGAGAATAGTAATTATAAATTGCACTCACTGTGTCTCCACACTGGCAACAATATTGCGATACTGCCCGCTCTGGAACAACACCACGTCAACCCCTTGCTGCACAGCCGCCTTAATACGCTTGACCACCTTGTTACTATGGTTACGAATGCACACGTTGACAGCGATGCTCTCTCCGTGCATATACAGCTGCTTGTCCAGGGTCAGCTCCAGCTCTAGTTGTCCAGGAGACAGGACAAAGTCCTTGCGGACTACGGTGCACGGTTGAGGGCCGGGCTTGCTTGGTGCGTACTGGACCTTCCGAATGCCGAGGGCGATCGTGCTCCTGCAATGAAATACAATTAAATTGATCTACAAAAAAATAACTTAACTAAATATTTCAGCTACTGGTGTCTTTCCTAATATGAGTAGTTTAATTGATAATGATAGTCCCAAAAATGTCGACGACGATGGTCGTGTTCTTCGGAACAGTGTAGCAGAACGCGTATCGTCAAACGGGATGAATATAGGGATAAAAATCAGAATTGGAATTTACCTGATAATTTCTTAGAAACTACACCCATATAAATCGTAACACGCTATCTATTACTTTCAATCACATGATACCATTTGTGTGATTGAGATAATATCAGGCAAATTTTACTGCCGGTTTTTATCCTAATTTATCCCGCCATCACTATTCACCCCGGTATTAATTGAGAAGAATCTTAGTACTTACATTCAGATTAAACGCGATTGAATTCTCAACAAGATTTTTCAGAATCTGTTCACTTTAAGTATTTTAGCGTACAATCATACCTGTTCCTGTACAGTGGACATACCTGCGATGCGAACGATCGATCTCAGAATCTCCAACAAACAGCTTCACGTAGTAATGCACGCCGCAAGGCTCCCCCTCGTCTTCCAATGCCGGCTGAAGAGTCACAGAGCCAGGCGCGCCGGCTGGCACTGTCAGACGGAACGCGAATGCGTTCTCACCGAGCTTCTTTATAAGCCGCTCCTGTTAAACAGAAACAATTCCAACTTTATATGATATAGAAGGAAAACGAGTAAATGAATTAGAAGCAATTAAAATCCTGTCGCCCATGGACACCTGCAGCACCAGAGGAGTTGTGAGCTCGATACGGTCTGTGTGACATAGGGAAAACGAGCAGACGAAAAGTTCTAATGGCAATCAATTACCGTCGCCAAAAGACACCTGCAAGTCCTGCAACACCAAAAGGATTGCAAGTGCGTTGCGGCCTTTAAGGATGGGAGTTACGCTCTTTTTTGTGGGTTTCAAGTTCGTTATTGGAATTAGGATCCAGTGTTGAATTAATGCTTAATCTTTTGAGTCTGAGAAATAATCTGAGAAACATCATTAACATCCGTATCACTAATAACATTCTTAACATTAATATCTGTATCACTTTATTAGAATAAGAATAATAGTCGCCGATCGTTGATTCAGTTCAGTTTTTGTCAAAATGTTATTTTGGACGGATGTCGGACACTCACATCCGACGTTGTGGAATTCGAGTCACCCTAGTGCTATCAAAACGTCTGTTAGCTTAACAAGAACGCTTAGAATTTAAACCTCTCACGGGGGCTGATTCTGAGGGTCTAACGCGAACAACGACCGACATCTTTCTCTGTCACTCTAATTACGTCTTAATAAAAGTAACAAAGAAATATACTCACAATTTGTGTACTTTGGTGTTTGCGGTAGGCGTTCCTTCTAATGTCACAATTTGTTAGTTTTAATCTTGTTGTGATTCCACCTTGACCGCTCTGTGGCTCATGCTAATTGGTGCGCAGTGGGTGCGCGGGAAATGCTTTGAGAGCTGTGTCCATGTTGTGGCATTAGCAAATGCTCGTACTTATTGGTGTGCATTAGACGTACTGATTATCGTATCAAGGTCATTTCATAAGAAGTCTTTTTTGTTTTTTGGATGTTAAGAAGTCTTCATATATTATTCCATGGATATTTATAAAGTGTTTTTAGTTGATACCTATGTATAATGACGTGTTATCTGCCGTGGCATCATTACCAGTACTATTATGCTGAGTTGCGTCCATTTCGTGATGCACGCTTAATGTTCCATTATTTCTGTCCTTGTTTTCTGTACATGTTCATACATGTTTTATGGTCAGAATCGGCCTCAAGGCAGTGTAAACCAGTCTGGCTGCGGTTCATTTAAAGCTGTTCTTATAATGAAGCAGTAGTGCCGGCCCGCGAGGAATGCAATAACGGCGCGCAGCGATACCTGCCGCGAATGCTGCAGAGTATTCTCTGCCACTACCACCTACATTCCTGGTCCAGTGGCTTGAATTTAACGGTTTGTAAAAGTGTCTTGTTGTCCACAGTTTACGTACAAACACTAAGTACTGTATCTTATAATGCACTACCTTGTTAAGACCTGCTGTCGCTGCTGTGACAGTCGTAGTCGTGGTCATTTGATTTCAATTTTAATTAGCGGCGGTATCATGGTTCCATTTTTATCACTTGTCACTATGCCCGTCACTTTCGCGCTTACGACATACTTGTTAGAACGTGACAGGTATGGTGACAAATGATAAAGAGCCGACGATCTTAGCCCTACAGAGCTAATAAAGAAGGCAAATTACAAAATAAAAAAATAATCACCACAACAAGAGATCCATCTGCGACTTAACTGGTTAGAAACATAAATTAGAAGGGAAAACCCAAATTACTGGAGCTGAACTTGATTTTTGTTCTCGAGATTTTCAAATTCTAATTTTGCTCCTGGTTTTGGGTATTTTAGAAAATCTCCCAAAAACCTTCACTCTCTAGTCTGGAAGCGCAATGGCGAGACACTTTTCACTCTGATTCGTGTCCAAAAAAGTAAACTGCAGACCATAAAAAAAATGAGACAAGCTTGAAGTTACCTGCGTACGAGTGGGTTCCCAGTTCCTCTTCTCCGGCGGTGGATACAGCTGTTCCGAGGCCAAGAACAGCTCTTTGTAGAAGTTCAGCCCCATGACTTCATCCTCTTCGCGTCCGTAGCGGAAGGTGCACACCACCTGGCCCCATACTTTGCGTCCGCGGACGTACTCTTCGTCCAGTACCACTACGCCGTCTGCACAATATTAACTACCATTAACAGCTGATGGCTTATTATGGTCACATTTAATGGCTCCTCTACACGATGGCCCAGGGTTGGACCAGCGAGACGCCATGCGATGGTTGAGAGCACGGACTATGGAATGGGCTACGTGCTAGCGCACGCACCATACCTTTGATGTGCGGACGAAAAACCGACAACATGGCCATCCCATCGCCAACCCGCCGCGCCATAAGCCATCCGACACCACTACCCACCCCATAAACATAAACGTTAGCCCATCGGGGCCTACGGCATACGGGGCATACGGGGCCCAAACTTAGTCACTCACAGAGATTCAGAAGTCCAAACTGAAGGTTTGCCAATGCGCAGCATTCTATGTGTTAACTAACTGATCGCATAAGAAGCATCACGCTGCGCTCTAAAACCCGCATTGCTGACGTAGGCGAGCAAACCGCTAGGCTAAAATGGGACTGGGCCGGTCACGTCTACCGCATGCATCCGGAGAGGTGAGCTAGCATACCCATCAAGTGGAACCCGGTAGAGGGACTTGGACGAGGCAGGCCCATGCGGAGATGGCGGGATGACCTGGACAGCTTCCTGAACAACTGGCCGGAGAAAACACCAAATCGGGAGTCGTGGAAATCAAGGGGTCTTTGCCCAGCAGTGAAGAGGCTAGTTAAAAAAAGTATCAGCAAATGACGTTGTTTTAAGTACTTAACTAACTAACTAACTGCTTTGGCTCAGCGATCCAAAAAGAATCTTGGCCTCCGAAACGAGAGAACGCCACCTGCCAGGTGGCGTTTAAGTACTTATATGAACATTTATCATGCGGCTTTCCAGAGCTGGTTGAAGTGATTACGAATTTTAAATAAGAAAAGCATTAACAGACGTTTTTGAAATAAAATCATTACAAACTATTATTACCTATATACCTAATCCCTAGTGCTCCCAACATCGTTAAACAATCTACCAATCGATCTTCTAAGCTTTAATAAGTAAATGTACGAGTAGACTTTAAATGGACCTATCGAGGCGTGCCAAGATGGATGCCTGCACCGCCTGCTGCTATCGCGTCGGGTAGGGCATGTTATTCCATTACTACCAGCCTCGAGTCTAATACTCAGTAAAACCAGTAAGAGTGAAGTTTATCAGTTTTGAAAACTGACAATCTTTGCCACCAAATTTTCCAATCCAGAGAAATCATTGACTAAAACTACTACAGATCTCTTAGAGTGAAACTTACGCTTAAAGATGATTGAAATGTGCAAATGGGAACTTATTATAGTATATGAAAATTTCATGAGTGTGAAAGAGTTAACAAACGAAAACGTGACCACTTTCTTTAAAAGCTGTATTCAGGACATACGGTGGGTGATTATATCTTGGATTGTATAGTTACAAAACCAAATAATTTACCCAATCATATATTATCACTTTCACCATTCCCTTTTTTTTGGTCGAACTTTTGATATTATTTGTGCAATGTAAATCTGTGTGAGCTTTACATTCTTGACAGAACTTGTGCTTCTTTATGTGTGCTTTATCTTTCAAGTTTGCCTGTCTGTTAGTCTGTATCTGTTCACCGTGGCTGTCATGTTCCAACACGTATAAGTGCAAAAGAGACACAGACGCGACCTATCCGTGAAGTACGGATTTCGCTGCCAGGGCAATTTGCCAAGGTAAGGTAAGTAATTATATTAATATCACATGGATAGCGCAATGGATACGCATTCTGGTCAAAGTTGGACCGTTTTACGGTACTTAGTAAGTACCGAAATGACTGACTGATGATTAACTGGTTCTATGTAACTTTCGACTCCTGAGCTTGGAGAATAAACCCAGGTAAAAGTTAAAACTTAATAAAGACGTGCGAAACCCGCTATTAAACTAAGATCTGTTAACGCCAAGCAGTTGTTAGTGGTCCGCCATCGGTCTTAGCTTAGTGATGGATAAGTCTGGACTCCGCCTTAACGCCTCAATTGATCGAAAGGCAAACTTAGTGGTTGATAAAAATAATCAGTCAACGGGTCTACTAGGACCATATACTAGCCTCAATGTATATATTTTCATCTAATAAAGCATCTTCTGTTCAGAATGCTTAGCCAACGTGCCAATCGTTAACGCTCTGTAGCGTAGCGTCTCTCCCTATCACTCTTGCCTATTAGTGCGACAGTAACAGACAGTCTTCCCTATTAGAGCGTTAATGATTGGCACGTTGGCTACGCACCCTGAGGATCTCCCATTTGTACGAAAATAATGTTTTAGATAAAAAAAAAAACAATGTTTAGGACTAATACTAATGTATGTTTAATTTTATACGGAAATATTCTACAATAACAAAACTCACATACAAGAAATACCAATTGTACGAAAGGAAAAACTATTTTTTGTTGTTACTTATTTCGAGGTGGAATAAAATAGATGTAGAAAGAGCTAATTACTAAGGAAACACGCCTCTGCCAATGTACTGTAAATTTTTAACGTGTACTGCCAATATTATTTGGTCAATGTTTCTTGAAAGTCCATTAAAAATGGTATTCACTTTTGGGTACGATAAGCATAAACGTCACCAGTTCATGACTGCGCATTAGCTGTGTATGACGACGCATTTGAATATGACTTTAAAAACATTTACCCACATGATTGAATTTTGATTATCGTTTAGTTGCAAAAAGGTTTGAAAAAGTACGGAAAGTTCTTCCTCAACCATGTCCAAAATTTCACCGATTCAGTGGGCCAAGATGACAGTCGGTAATAGAAAAAGCTTTAATAATTTATGGAAATAGTCACGTGACTCTTCGTTGCATCTGTCATGTCAATAATTTTATTTTCATTCATTTGGGGTTTGTCAATGTACAGTCGCCATCAGATATATTGGAGCGGCCGAAATGCTCAAAAATATCTGAACAAGCACTTTAACGCCTTAACGATAGAGGCGTCTGTACGATGCACATCATGGTTAGGCCCGAAGGAGGTCAATTGAGATTTGAACAAGCCACTTTACATTCGACGTGTATTACTTTACGTACGAATTTACAAGTGCGACAGAAAGGCAACACGTCGAACGTGACTTCAGGACTTTAACGCACCAATAGGCTCGACGAACGAGATATGATCCACGAAGTCCCTTTTCGCCATATACAGGGTAAGTTTCCCGTTCGGGGCACATTTCTTGAACACTTTGAAGTTGTACACCATTTTGACTGCACTTAGTTCGCTGCTAAACTAGCACTGACGATGGTAGTGCCGGTGTATATATACAGGATTATTGTCTGTGTGAGGCTTCTCAGCCGGTAATCTTGTTCCCCTCGTTAAGGTTCACGTGAACGGAACTGCTTCCTACGATTTCGATGAATCACACTTAAAGGTCAGTTTGCGCCATTGTCACGCGACATAAAATTATATTTTTTTTATTTTAGTTTTGTGCCCCGAAAGAAATTATTTTTAAGTACGCTTTTATTGCCGACTGTCCCCAAGGAAAAGTAAATTTTTTGTACTTGTGCCTTATAAGAAAGACACATTTTTTATGAAAAAGACAACAGATTGGAAATCCCCTAAAAATGGGGCTATTTACGAGTATTACTTTTCCGAGTCTACCGGACCATGCGAGCTGCCATCTCCTATCCTTCACATAGCTATTTTGTATATAAAGAATTAATTTCAGCACCATTTCGTACCTTGTCACACTCACAATCGGTGTGGAAATCGCAACAATTTTTTTTTGGAATGCTTGCTGCCTAAATACATAGATTAATAGACTTATCTACTAGATGCAAATTACAAACTTCCATATATATAATGCCAATAAATGACATAAATATCATCATCATCATCATCATCATATCAGCCTTTTATCGCCCACTGCTGAGCATAGGCCTCTCTTCTAGTACGCCACTTATCCCGGTCCCGAGCCAGTCTCATCCAGAAGTGACCCGCAGTCTTCCGAATGTCGTCCACCCAACGAGCCAACGGACGCCAGGCACTCCTTTCGTCTGAAAGCGGCCACCATTCCGTTAGCATTTTGGCCCACCTGCCATCACTCTGCCTGGCAACATGTCCCGCCCAGCTCCATTTTAATTTGGTAATGACGTGTCCGACGTCTTGCACCTTGCATAAATATGCAGGTCTCGAAGTAGCATAATATTATACTAAGGTAGTATTCAGGTCAGAAACTATGAACGCAGAGTTATGTCGGGTATTTATATCCCATCTATTAATTAAAACATGTAACACACACATACCCTCATTTTATTTAATGTACATCTGTTTTATGTGTGAATCCAGGTCGGGTTCCGGCAGAAAACCAGTGCTTTACTCTCGAAAGAGTGAAGAGTATCACTGAGCCGTGACCCTTTTGTCCTGCTGCAACGCACACAGTATGTAGGTAGGTACTTTTATTTTATTTTATTGTTTATTAATTATCCCTATTTTGTTGTCTCAATTTTATTTTGTGCCATTTTTATTTTGTTCCTGTAATAATTTGTGTTATTTATGATGATTTAAACTTTATATTGTGTGTTTTTGCAGCTGCCAAATAAATGATTTATCTATCTCTATCGATAACTATCTATTGACAATATTTTAACAATATAAATCTTACTATGGCACAAATCTATATCGGGCATAATGTTCAGTTCTGTTCATTCAAGAAATATTTTTTACGAACGTTAATTCGAGACCGTTATTGTGAGATACGAAGCAAGGGCCTTCTGCGCAATTGCGCAGGTATATAAAATTGTACTTTACTCACTAGATCCGGAGAATCAACTATACCTTGGGCAATTTTCATTAATAATCGTCTTTTAAATAGAGGGGCAAGGTTGTTTGGCATGACATAAAATATTTGTTCATTAGAGCTTAAATTTGAAGGAAAGGAATCTACCAAACTTATTCTGTTTTTTTCATATGATAAGGTCCCTTTTGATACGGACTGTCACATATTTATGGGGAGTGAAATGGAAAGGACTCCATAAAGCAGCAGCATAAACGCGGGTCGGTTTTACTGTAAATTGAAAGAGTGGTCGACTTTGGCTCGTAAAGCGCCGATAATCAATAAGCACAGATTTTTATTTGTAATTTTTATTGACAATAACAATATACATAATGGATATATACAGATGATTACTATAACTAGCTTATATCTAAAATAGGCCCTTGAGGCATTGTACCAAGGATGCTGGCGGCATTTCCTCGTTGTATCGCAATACTGATACGTTGTGCGAGGAAGCCGCCAGCTCTTCGGTCACCAGTTACGTCAACCAGACGTTTCGCGATTTCTCCAAAAAACTTGTGCGCGCTGGGACCCCATGGACCTAGAGTTTCAACGCCAAAAGGTACAAAATGGTACTCTCTACCGAGGCTCTTATATTTATTACGTTTCAAAATTTCGGCGCTTTCCGCCGCTGCGCCCGCTTTTACATTAGTCCGTTGGAGGTGGGACGGTGCCAGTGTGTCTACGCAGGTAGCATCCCACACTAACATCCGTCCCAAGCTCCAAGGAACCAAGGACACCCCATCAGGCCTCTTGCCATCATCCCTGATAATGCCAGTTGGCTCAAGAACAGATTCGGAATAAATAAAGTGATCGGCGTGTCGTAAAACCTTCATGACGACCGGTCTGGCCTAGTGGATAGTGACCCTGCCTATGAAGCTGATGGTCCTGAGTTCGAGTCCCGGTAAGGGCATTTATTTGTGTGAGTACTTGATATTTGTTCCTGAGTCATGGGTTTTTTTCTATTTTAAGTATTAGTTGCATTATCTATACATATACGTTACGAGTACTACGCCGGTCTCACAGAAAACCCGAAGGACTATCCGCGTGTCTTTTGCTCGAATTTGCTATGGAGATAACGAAATTTCGATTTCTAATGTTCGCGGTAGGCCCTCTGATTTGCGCTGCATTACCCATGCGGTGTGCTTTGGTCTTTATCGTTCGCATTGCGCTGTTCTTACGGTAGAGTTCACAATAGTTCATTACGATACAAGTGCGAATTATCTATTTGCACGTGTGATATAAGTACAATGTTTTACAGTACTAACTGTTCGTCAACTATTTATATTAAGCACAACACTTAAGCAGCACACCAAAATTCCTTTCAACACTGCATATAGTAACAAAAGGCGCAAAGATATTATATGTATACAAACCGTACAAAGAAAACACGTATTTTCATCTAGATTTTTTGTCTTTTTGGGCCCTTATTTGTACAACAGGTTAAATTCAAAACTAGACTTATACCCACTTAGCTATGCTGGTTGTAAGAATATTCTACGACGCGCCCTTCAAAAAATGACATACGATGATACAGAGAACTTACTAATAGTCGTAAAATGATTTCTTACTGTACTTTGATATAGAATACATAAATAAGTTATTTTGTTAAGGTTATCACCCTACCAGATTTTTATTGTGTACTATTTATAATTATAATTAAGTGAATAATTACAAATTAATTAATATGGTCCTATTCTGCCTGAAACACAGGAACTCCTAGTTCAGGCATTTGTAAACTTTTCCTTATCCTTAATCCTTAGTCTTTAAGTGCTAACACTGTACTTATACTGTTTTCAATAAAATTATTTGTATTTGTATTTGTATATGACCCTTTAAATTTCCGACATGTCAACTCTAACAAGCCGTAGGCAGTAGAAAGATTTCCTTGTTTCATTTAGACATTTATGTTTGTTAGGAAAGGACAAAATTTAACGCAAGTTTGCTAAAGTGTTATGGATAAAGCAGGTCCTCATCCCCATGTATATATATAGAGGCCTTTAGGTCAGAGTTAAACTGGTCAGTCAAGTTTACGAGTTAGCACTGGCAATGCAGTTGAGTGTCCCGACGGTGACGTCACTTGCGCACGCGGCGCTCCGTTCATTCACCCGCATTGTACCCACTCGTGCGCTTGTGTGAAGCAAAACGGACTTTCTAAGACACTGCGCAACCTAGCATAACATTCCTGTTAATTTTTTGTTCTGTCAAAAGTACAACTTAAGGTGCCCACTGATTACTTGGTACCTATCAAGTCGTAATTTAATTCGTAGTCATGTTGTATTCTAAACAATGCAATTTCCATAATATCAGTCCAAGATCCCAGAGCTGTCAGACCTTACTTATTTTCTCATGAATAAATTGTATGGGATAATATAGTGTTAGTATGTATTTTTAATGTCTGCATACTTCCTATATTGGCCCGACGGCCATTTGTCCGGTACAAGGTGCTAAAGGTTGGTAAAATATATTATTACTAACTTTTCTCAGTATTGTCATGACTGATTTTTATGTATGTTTTAGAAAACATTGTTAAAAATTGATAATAAACATTGCCAAACCATTTCCGCCGGCTATACTTAACCATTACCAGACGCTTTAAAACTGTCAAAAAATATTGTTTCACACACACTTACGCACACACACACGCTACTTACAAAATGTAATAGTAATATAATAATATTGTGGCGAGCTGTTGGGGAGTAACGACCCCACGGACCCGAGTACTCCCGAGAGTCGGTCAGGGTCTCCGTCTCCGGCGTGTCTTCGTCGGTCGGAGTGGACCCCAAGGGGACCCGCAGGACTCTCAGCTCTGGCTTGCCTTCATTGGCCGTCCAGAGAGGAGTCGTTAGAGCTAAATGCTCCAGGGGTGGAAGTGAAAACTTGCATAAGACGCGAGTTGGCACAGTGGCTGTTATCAGCCACTGGGTAGAAAGCGGCGTACACCTCTCGACACCCCTGAGCCGCTCACACCGGTGTTGCTCCTGGTCGTCTTCACGACGGCATTTTCAGGGGCCCATCTAGTGGGCGGCGAGTCACCGCCTGCCTCGATAACTAGTGAAAACATTGTTATGGCAGGTGTCCGGACGTCTTTGCAATAACCCAGTCTCATTGTCCTCCCAAACTTCAATCCATAGACCGTTATACTGTTCACTTTACTACAATAGTCCCAATGCCTGTTGCGACCGGTTCATGGGTGTCTATTGTTGCGCCCGTGAACGGGTTCCAGCAGGCGTTCTACATGACATTATAGCTCTCCAAGAGGCCTCTACGTGTTGGATCTATATCCCCGCGCAAGCCTATCAAAAGACCGGGATTTATAGGCCCGTGAAATCCAAGGAGATATAATAATAGGCCTTTTCATCTGTGTGAGATGTTTTAAGTAGCATCCTGGTAACGACACTTGCGTTCGTGGCTGTATAGCCCTATGCAAGAGAGGATCCCACGTCCACACACGCGGCAGGTGTATGCTTGCCCAGGTGGGCGAGGGTTGGAGGCCTGCTCGTGGCGCCTCATACGTTTCTCTCTTAAAGAGGTAAACCAGGCATCGTCGTGTTTGGCTTGACCATCGTGAATAGCACGACGCCATACGGGTCGGTCTTCGGCCAGTTTTTGCCATTGGTTACATGTGATATTAAAAGCAACCGTACAGTTACAAAAATTGTTTGACAGCTTTGAAGCGTCTAGTAATAGTTACCGCTGGCGGAAATGGTCTGGCAATGTTGATTATAATTTTTTTACAATATTTTCTAAAACATAAATAAAAATCAGCCATGAGAATTTAAGAAAAGTTAGCAGTATTTTTACCAACCTTTAGCACCTTGTACCGGACAAATGGCCGTCGGGCCAATATAGCAAGTATGCAAACATTAAAAGTACATACTAACACTATATTATCCCATACAATTTATTCATAAGAAAATAAGTAAGGTCTGGCGGCTCTGGGATCTTGGACTGATATTATGGAAATTGCATTGTTTAGAATACAACATGACTACGAATTAAATTACGACTTGATAGGTACCAAGTAATCAGTGGGCACCTTAAGTTGTACTTTTGACAGCACAAAAAATTAACAGGAATGTTATGTTATGCATATATTAAAAGTACATATTAACTTACACTATATTATCCCATACATTTTATTCATGACAAAATAAGTAAGGTCTGGCGGCTCTGAAATCTTGCTTTAATAGGTACATACATAGGCAATTCAACGATTTAAATTGTCTAGCTGATAATTTCAATCTATGTATGTCCCTGCATCCAAAAGGCTTAACTCTACTACCTACGTGCCGTACCCTAATTTCTAAGTCTTATCACACCCAAACTGTAATCAAGTTCTAATTAATCAAGTCGCGTATTTCTCGACAGAGGTCGCGGTGCGATGACGTCACCGACTCTCGCGCATCACAACAGACAGTTACCGGCGCGCCGCGTCGCTACCTGCGCGTTCTTAATACAAACTTTAAATTGTAACTGTTATTAAAGAAACTTAGCTGTTTTAGTTGAAGTAAATAAATAGCTGTGATAGTGTAGTGTAAAATACTGAGTGGTATTTTTACTTTAGAGTTAAGTGCCAAGTCAAAGCGCTTGAGGGTACAGTACAGTTAGCGTAAAGAAATCACGGCAGTTTCGACCTAATAAAGAATAGCTGTCATTCTTACTACAACGCGAATGGTAGTGAGTGATGAAGTGTGCAAAGTGTTAGTGTTTTTGTGTGTGAAATAACTGCGTGGATTGCAGACGTTTAGGAATGTTCTGTTAGCGCAGGTAAGGAAATAGATGTTTTGGCAGTTAGTGACCTAATAAATGTTTACACACTTAGTAAGAGGAATGAAAATGGGATACTTTTTGTAGTACCTCCCATAAAAAACAGCGTACCTGTTTATTTTAAGTCTAACCTTAAAAAGTGTGCTAAAAAGTTATGACACAAGTTGGCCACCTTTTTATTGATTTGTACGAGTATGATGATGATGAATGAAGATGGGTCACTTCGTTCGAGCGTCGAATATCTGGGTTATTCCCACTATATAGTTACGACCAGTGGTAGCTACTGTGATTTTTTTCCCACTTTTTACCAATGAAAAAAACTACTTGGAAAAAAAATCCTACAAGTTACCGCCAACTTGGTTTGCCTTGGGATTTTTTCACCACTGGTAAAAAGGTGGGATTTTTTTTCCCGTAGTTACCACCAAAATTTTGGTAGCGTTCAATACTAATAAAAACAAAATTAATATAGCGTGCTTGAATCAATTATTAATTAAAAGCCGAGTGAATTATAAGTTAATTAATTATTAGTTTAATTATAAGTCGATAACTATTTCAGTAAACTGCCTTAAAAGTGATCAAAAATAGTACTGATTTTAATATTTTTGATCACTTTTAAGAAAGTTTACTGGAACACTTATCGATATATAATTATTTATTATACCACTCTCTATTCTTACAGTATACTTAATTCTACTGTTTTTATTAGTATTGAACTCTAACAATATATTGGTGGTAACTACTGGGGAAAAAAATCCTACCTTTGACCACAGTGGCAGTGGTAACTACTAATAGTTACCAGTGGTAAAATGAAGGAAAAAAGTCAGTAATTACAACTTGGTGGTAACTAGTGGGAATAACCCAAATTTCTACCACCCACATTTCTACCTTGGGTCAACAATCTTCTTGGAAAAATGAAAAAAAAAAACGCTTTTGATTAAACACGTCAGTTAAGCCGTAAAATTATCTTCATACTTTTGGTAAACTTCAGTACCTCGGTTACTAAAAAGCAATAGGACCGGTGTTCCCGCAGAGGTGAGTATTTAATTTTTTCCCTAATAAAAAAAAATTTTTTAAGTATACTTATTATTCCCAGTTCCCAGTCAAAATACAATATACATGTGATGAATAACACAGATGCCAGTGCCAGATGCTGATGAATTAAATCAAAGCCAGTTTGAATAACCAACGCGATTAGGCGGGGTAATTAACTCGCATACTAATACAACAGAAGCGCAGAACGGAACGTAGCCGTTTACTATTGTATACGTTCTGATTTAACTGAACTGAATCACACAAAAGAAACATAGTTTTTTTAGGACGAATGAATTACAGCTACTTTAGGCTAGTCAAGAGGTTGGCAAGCCGCATATCCCTATAATGAAAGAATATTATTAATGCGAAAGTAGCTCTATCTGTCTTTAGGGAGCCTAGACAATGTGACAATCGCTTGCACTACTATAACGAAACGCTTTGTGTCTCTATCACTCTTCCATATTAGCGCGACAGTGACAGTTGCGTTTCGTTCGCTACGGAGTGTCAATGATTGGCATGTTCTCTACGCACCAATTTCGATTTGGACATACTCGGGGTCCTTAAAGTACCTTTAAACTACGTCCAAAAGAGAGGTATGGGCACTGTGAATATCATCTCGCTTTGTGTGGTAAGGCACAGCAAAGCGGATGTCATTCCAGATCTAGAGCAGTGCCCAACTGGGGAAGTACCTTACAGAGAACCGCAGCTAAATAACACTAGACCCTAGAACCCTACTCATAGTGTTGTGTTCTTGTCGGTGAGTAAGGTTGCCAGAACTGTACTAGGGTGCGGAGTGTTAGGGTCGGCAACGTGCATGTAACTCCCCTGGAGTTGCAGGCCTCCATAGGCTACGGAGACTGCTTACCATCAGGCGGGCCGTATGCTTGTTTGCCACCGACGTAGTGTGTAAAAAAAGGTGAAATTAGGTATGAAGATAATTTGAGGTACTAGAAAGGACATAGAATAGTTATTAATGACTATCAATCATCATCATCATAAAGGCTGTACAGCCGCGGTTATTCAAGTCACCCAATAAATAACACTTATATTTTTTAGTCCACTCAAACATATCTGTGTGTCATTGAGATTTAAAAAAAAACATTTCTGCAGCACTTGATTCTTCTTTCTAAAAGTTTCCGATCCCTTGGCTAGTCGGTAGTTCTTCTGCGTGTGAACCTGTTGATCGGCCAATTTTTGAATTTCGATCGCTCGATATCGTTACTCGAATCTGGAAGACGGCGAATTGATATTTTTGGAATACGAGCAATGAAGATTGGGAATTTAGTAGTTTTGACCTCTCATTTTCAATCCTATTACTAGAATTTAAATTCCGAGTAGAGGAGATATATTGAATATGAAAGGAGCCACCCAAAACCGAGCGCTCGAAATTCAAAATCAGGAACGCAGTTTGGAGTCCCTGTTAGACTGAAAAGGGTAAATACCGGTTTGCGGTCTCCAAATGATGTAAGCATGTCAAACTCCGAGTTAACATGACTTGACGCTAACTCAAATGTTCAACATTTGTCACACATTTCAGAAAAAGGCGTTGCTAGCAGCATGCAAAACACAACAGACACCACGCCACCATCAGGTAATTTTCTTAACATTGACATCTCATCTGTTTCCAGATAAATTTCCTTTGAATGCTAGTATTATCTCGGCTCTTTATCATTTGTCACCATTCCTGTCACGTTCTATATTGGTAAATAAAAACTGAAAAAAAACACCCAAAAGATTAATTGCATTATTTATAAATAATCGTGAGTCAAATCTAACAAACGGTTGATAATCTTTTGTCCTAGTCCGTCATTTTGATATTTCTGTTTGTAAGGAATATACAAAACTTAAAAAAGGTTTGTAAGATGTTGCTAAGTTTTATAAATAAGGAAATAAAAATATGTATACCCTAAGTAGTAAAAAAAAAAGAAATATAAATTTCAAAAAGTTACTGCAAAAAATGTTGAACTAGCAATTATTGCGATAATCAGAATTTCAGGCATTTACTTTCAAAATATATTAATAAAATCGGGCAATGATCACAGTTTTTTATTGTGATATAGGGAGCGTGCATGAACTGTAGGAGGCAGCACAGGAGCCGTCAGATTTTTGGCGCGAGGCGTAAATGTGGTGTTTTTTGTTCCGATGTAGCCCACAAGATGGCAGAACCTACTATGCACAAGAAAACACGTGACGTGTACATGTGCATGTTTATGGTTCCGATTCAGGCCACAAGATGGCAGACCCTCCAACGCGCACGGTCCCTATAAGCTTATTTCAATACTTTTAGCCGGAGGTATACTCAGTTTAAAGTAGCTTTAAAACGTCTACATTAGCCAGATAGCTCACTCCATCCCACTCCGTCATCGCCGGCCACTATCTTAATAAAAATCTCTCATTTCCCGCATCGCATTCCGATAATGTAAACACCGACGCCTTGCACAAAACATCCGCGCGATTAGTGACGTTCCTTGACGAGAATGTTTCTTAGATAGTAATTAAACATTCCCTAAATGGATAACAAAATAAAAAGTAAAATAAGAATACTTTATATATAATATAATAACCCAAACAGTTTTAAAATATGCAGGTAGTCTTTTTTTAAGTATACCTACCACCTACCTGATACCTGTACAGATACCTGAGATACCTGTGTCCAGAGACACCGCCCTTCCACTATAATGAAGCTTAATTGGTATTGGTACAAGGCGAGTTTAGGAGAAATGCGCTCGGAAATGTGCTTAGCAATATTTGAAACTCAGAGAGATAATATACCAATTATATTTTAAACCTATTCTATAAATTCTTTAGTTTCTTTTAAAATAGTTATAAAGATAAGTATAACAAATTATACGCTTTCATGAAATCTTGTAATTATTTGTAATATTAGCGGAAGTCTCTTTGTAACTCATTGCACTCAAAATTGACATTTATATGTTTGGTATAAAAATACAAACTGTCGTGAGATAGGCGCTAAGCTAGGTCGTAGTGTATGTAAAAGTCATTGTTCAATTGAATATTTTTATTTTATTTTATAAATATCACTGTTAAAACTAAATAAATATTTTAACTAAATAAAAACATAAAAACAATCTCTGGTCAAAACCCGGTTCTTGTTTTCATTAAAATACGTACAGTTATTAAAGTTATATAGCTTTCATGAAACAGTCTTCAATTTACAAGTAAAAATCATTACCGTTAAATACGCCAACTTTGCCCACTTTTTTGGGAAAAACTAAAAAAATTCTAGTTTTTTGTATGAAACCTCGGAAATATTTATGTATCTGTGGTAACACCGAGATCATGCGCATTTAAATTTAACTGCAAATTTAACTTTAGTCAACGTTTTCTCCATCATATGACCGATTTTGAGGTCGGGTAAAGTTATCTGGACTTTTAGCCAACATTGCCCACCGTGATTTTTAGCGCAACTATAGACCTTATTTGGTTGCCATAAAAACCAATGAAAGTATTTTGGCAATGAAGGCGATCGGTTCAAAAATTTACTCGACATAATAATACATGCTCGAAATACTTTCCTATTAAAATGAGTGGGCAATGTTAGCCTGTACATTTTTTCTTCTTCATACAAACGGCGTGTAGCGATTTAAAAGTGCTAGGGTTGTCAAAATTGAGAAGATAATAAAAACTGAACATTAATTTGCACAAAGTTGGTAGGGTAGGTAAGAAACAAAAAATATTAATAAGGCGCAAAGTTGTTTATTTCAATAACGTTATATAAAAATCTAATAGCAGAATCTAATAGCTTTTTTTCGCTGACTGTGCTTTTTGTTGACTGTACTTGTATTGTCAACTGAGATCTATATATGTACCAACCAAATTTCAATTGGTTACCTTAAGTTTTCTGAAGTGGCCATTACTATATATTTTTTTTTTTAATAGACTCATAATGGAGTTCAGAACTCTAGCTACTTTTTTAATTACTTGTGGTTTTGTAAAAATATTTTTTTGAATATTTATTTTGACATAACACACGTTTGAACGCATTTATAGCTTAGATGCCTTAGTCTGTCGTAAAGAAGTAAAAATGTCGAGTTGACAGCTGCCAGTTGCCAAATGTCACACACACAGCTGAACCGCGTACAAACAAAGTCGTAGTTGTAACCAATGAGGAAGCAATATTTGACAACTGGCAGCTGTCAACTCTACGTTTTTCACTTTTTTACGGAAGACTAAGGCATCTAAGCTATAAATGCGTTCAAACGTGTGGTATGTCAAAATAGTTATTCAATTTTTTTTCTGAAAAACGGCCAGTAATCAAAAATGAAACTATAGTTTTCGACTCCATTATATATTAACCATAGAAAAAAAAAAGAATTCCTCATGTGGAGACGATCCCGGTTGAACCAGATTGTATTGTCACTGGTAGTAGAAGTAGCAGTAGTATGCTATAATCTCAGCTCAATCGGATACCAAAAAGTGGTCGAAAAATGGCTTGCAAGATTTGATCCGAACATATGTACGTACATACAAATATTGCAAGATTTGCACATTAATAAAAAAAAAAGTTTGTAAAAAAAAGTGTCAACCCTAAGCATTTTTTTACTGCGGGCAATGTTGACACTCATACGACGGTACATTACTGGGTAATTTTGCCCATCAGCATAACTTTTGTAATATACTAGTTACAGTAACGAACCTAGCATCAAAATACTCAGCTCATGGTTTTACATTACATACAATCGATTCAACATACCTGTGTATTCGCCATGATGTACAATTCCCTTCCAAAATTTCTCAGTAATTGGCCCGCAAAAATACACTCCGTACTCGACAAGTCCCAACTGGTTACTGAATGAAGTCAGGAGTGCACGCGCTATTCTGTGTTGCCACAGGTATAGTTTACTTTCTACCAATGTCATCAATGTTGCCATAATTTTGTAACTTTTTTAGATATTAGTAGATTGCCTTAGAAATTGTGTTTTGGGCAATGTTCCCCCTGGTGGCAAAGTTGGCGTATTTAACGGTATGTTTAATTGATGGATCTATTTGGTTTAAAAATCATTCAATTCCAAAAAATTTTTTGCGTTGATTTATATCACGTGTCATTGCTTGGAGAATATTGCGGGGAATATGCCCGTGGCATTACGAGAATTCACCCGGCGCATCACTTAACGCGATATCCCGCAATTTTACCGCGATGATTTACCACAGGAAACCGGAACAGGCCGCGCCGAATCCAAATTAGTTCCACTGATTGCTGTCTCCTGCAAATCTGGGATATGTTTAATTTTGAACTTTACTGTCGAATAATTTATACTCGTAACTGCCATATAAATTAATAAAAGATGGTTATTCGATTGCTATATTAAAGGCATAGTCCTTTATAAAGGGTTCAGAGGTCCAGAAGTCAGTTGCGGTAAACTGGGGTTACTTTGAATCACGGGAATACATTGACTGTTGATTTTTAGAAATAGGGAATTGATTTTTGAACGCAATTTTGAGAATTTTATGACGTGTTGGCAACTTTAACAGAAAAACATGATGAAAGCGTTCAGAAACCTGTTCCTTAGTTTAAAAACCATGATCAATATTTCCCCGCGTTTAATAGTAACCCTAGTTTACCGGTTTCTCAATCCCTCAGAATTCTCCTTGTCCTCTGACAAGCGCATCTCTATGCGCTTTTGATTCAAGTCTTTGTATCAAATTATGTTCTCTTACGTGCAAAATGTTCCCTAACTTACGTAAATAAACTGCGTCACAGTCAATTCACCACTCGGAATGTTAAATTTCACGATATATACGAATATTTAAATGATAGATATTTAAAAAAGCGGCCAAGTGCGAGTCGGACTCGCCCATGGGGAACCCTTCATGGGCGTACAGTACCATTTATGACGTATTAAAAAAAACTACTTACTAGATCTCGTTCAAACCAATTTTCGGTGGAAGTTTGCATGGTAATGTATATCATATATTTTTTTTTGTTTTATCATTCTGTTATTTTAGAAGTTGGGGGGGGGGGGGGGAACATACATTTTACCACTTTGGAAGTGTCTCTCGCGCAATCCATAGATACCCCACACGTATGGGTTTGTTGAAAAAATATTTTTTGAGTTTCAGTTCTAAGTATGGGGAACCCCCAAATTTATTGTTTTTTTTCTATTTTTGTGTAAAAATCTTAATACGGTTCATAGAATACAATTTCACATCTACTTACCAAGTTTGAACAGTATAGCTCCTATAGTTTCGGAAAAAGAGTGGCTGTGACATAAACGGACAGACAGACGGACATGACGAATCTATAAGGGTCCCGTTTTTTGCCATTTGGCTACGGAACCCTAAAAAGGGGGCCGCTACGTACTGTATTTTCTATTTAAGTACCTTTTGAATGCATCATAATAGTTTTTACGTTGCTGGATTCGTCAATCTAGGCGTCCAAAGTTAAAACGGCCATTTTTGTTTTAAGTTCATAGATCGACGAATCCAGCAACATAGAAACTAGTTTGATGTATTCAAAAGGTACTTAAATACAAAATACAGTATGTAGCGGCCCCCTTTTTTAAATATCTATCGTAAAATTTAAACAATCGCAATTATTTTCCAGTGGCGCTAGTGAGCACGTTGATGGGCTCTTAAGCCTATTCTTGTAAGGCTGAATCCGTAACCGCCCACTTTAACTGCTAGGGTTTCTTGCTCGCAAACATTCCATAGGCCGATTAACGGCAAAATAATTTTGACAGAAATAAGTTGGTAAACACTCTAGAGGACCTTTCTAACTTAGCTAAAAAATATCGCATTGCGCATCTGAATACAGGGTGATTCATGTGACGTGAGCAGGACCAAGCCTACACAATCAGTAAATGTTAATGAATCGTTCACCGTCATATTTCTGGTTAAAGACATTTATTTACTCAAAAGAAATTTACATTTCACTTAATGAGTAGGTAGTTTACAATATTAGACACAACAAAATAGTTATGACGATTCGTGAGCGTACATAGCGTAGGTATATAGTTGCAGCAGGAAAAGCAATAAAATAAAACAAAGTTAACTAAGAACTTAGATTAAAAGTACCTATTGAGTGGTTAAGTATATTAACCTTATTTACTAACAGACAATAAAAATCACATTAACATGTATTCCTATTTTTTTATATACTTAGATAGTATATATATATTTTTTTATACATTATGGTAGGTAGAATATTTAAGTAAAACAATCACGCTTTTTTCTGTCATCTAACTTTTTTAAATGACAAATTTGATTATCTACAATGATGGACACCCTACAACACTTAATTAACAAAAATAAAACTTCTTTAACCGTTATGACAGCACTTTGATTATGAAGAAAATAAAATGTCACACTTGAGTGAGATATGAGTTTTCTAAAGTAACCAGACTCCGATGACATTCAATTTGTCACTTGTTATGGATAAAGCAAAGAGCGACCATAAATGTCGCAAATAATATACAATAAAAATTTGAACAGATTTTTTTTTTACGTTAATCTCACAATTACTGGTACGTAACAGTTACTGATAACTTACTGAATACGCAGGCTTGATCCTGCTCACGTCTCCTGAATCATCCTGTATACTTGGAATATACGAATAGACCGATTAGTTTTAGTTATTCGATCTGTTTTCGATATGATACTGATTTATCAGTGTCAAAAGTGACGTTTAGGTTGAAGAAATGTCACTTTTGAAACTGATAGAGCAGTATCATATCTGAAACAGATCGAATAACTAACACTTGAATTGGCCTGTAAGTGTAGTGTGATATATCTAAGTAAACATATGAAGATATCTATCAAAGAGAATTTGAAATAGAGGTGTATTGTCAAAGAAAACTTTGCAGCGACGTAAATGTACTGCCATCTTTCGACACATAATTAATACTTTTAGAACACCATTTGACTTTGATCCTTATTCTTTCACTGATATGTGTTCAATTTGTTAAATATCAAAAAGTGGCGCCATCTAATAGATCATAGGCGATATATAGGTAATAGCAGCATCGTGTCGAGCGATGGCGCCATAACCTTAGGTAGTGCCCGGTAAGATGGCGCATTTCAAATTGTCTTTGGTATCTATTTTAAATTATAATATGATTATGTAGCGTGTTTGATCCGTAATATAAAATAAGATAAATAGAAGCAAGCGATTCTATCTTTACTCTTTTGCGGTCGTAGCACGGTTTATTTTTATAGTCTGTCACCATGTCTGTCACGTTCTAACAAGTGGGTAATTGCGAAAGTGACAGGCGACAAAAATAGACCCCTTGCGGCCACAGTTGGACTGCCAAAGAGGCGAAACGTTTCGCCGAAAGTACAGGTGGCCCAAAAATATGTCGACAAAGATTATTTACTGAGCATATTCTTGATAATTTTTATAAGCGTTTGAGTATCAAAGCCAATGGATAATATTTTGTAGATCATACGTCTTGTTTCAGTTATAGTAAACACCCCTATAATGTTGTGGAACAGGCACTAGTAATGGAATGCTATAGACAAATGCTGTAAAACAAGTATTTACCATTAACTTTATTGAAAATTATTGACAAGTTAATAAAAAAAAATATATAAGTAATACAATTAACTAAACTAAAACTACTATATAAAACTAAAAATCTAAATCTAAAATGGGCCCCCGTGGCAAGGTACCGAGGATGCTTAAAATAAGATAAATAGAAGCAAGCGATTCTATCTTTACTCTTTTGCGGTCGTAGCACGGTTGATTTTTATAGTCTGTCACCATGTCTGTCACAGTATTTACCATTAGTTTTTAATCGCTGGCAACATTTTATCATAAACAAAAGCCAAAGAGCTGCTTAAGTTTAATTTTTCATTGATATTTAACTAGAAGAGACCCCATACAGGGATAAGTTCGCCTTTGTTGTATTTAATTTACTCTGTAACTGTGTTTTTCGTGTTTTTATTTCTATGTACAATAAAGTATATACATACATACATACATACATACATATTTGTTATTTTGAAAATGAATGGCGCCATAACATTCCGGGACTGGAGCAAAAAACCACAGTTTTAGTTGGTTAATAATATTTAAACCAATTGCAGTAGCTTTCATTAAATACATAAAGGACGAATTGGACATTCAACTTTTAAAGCGTAAAACGGTAATAGTATTTATGCATCAGTTGTATAAGAAGGGTCAAAAAAGGCGAGTGGCGTGAGTTACAATGTGAGCCGGAGCCGAAGGCGTAGGCGAACATTGTAAAGGAATACGCCACGAGAATTTTTTGACCTACTTATACAACGTTGCATACAATATTTTTCCTACGAGTCAACAAAAATAAATCTTAATTTAGGTAAACAAATTACAGCAAAAGTATATAGCCAAGACGCGCGAGCATACCTTGTTACGCGCCCGGCCCGCCCCGGGCCGCGGCCGGCCGGTCGGCGACACCTCCTCGTAACTCATGAGGCCCTGGTACTTGCTACTTGCTAAATTAATTTTTTGGACAGTTTTTTCTCAATTTTGGCCACCGTAGCCTACGGAGACTAACAAGCAACGCTAAGCGGTCTTCGTAGTCTATGGGTGTTGCTATATTACGGGTGTCACATGCGTGTTTCTGACTTATGACGTAATTATTTTTACTATGCAACCAAATGAATATTTTGTAAGTTGGCATCAATGCACTTAGTTTAAAACTGTATTCGTTTTGGTTTTGTTAGGTTGGTAGCCATTAATCACAGTAACATTATAGCTTATAAAAGCACAAGAGCTTTTATGAGGAATAGACAATATAGACTTTTCTTGAAATCTTTTATGTATGTTCTTATATTCGTGTTAATGAATGCATAAATGACAGATAACAGTAGAGGAGTAGGAAAAATTTTTACAGGTGTCTGTGAAATATCAAAAACACTCCAAATTTTCTTTTAAATGTTCCATGATTAACGTAAAAACCCCCTTCCCTTAACTTAAAAAAAAAAATCCCAACAGTTTCGTTGCAGGATTGAATTAACGTATAGAATACAGTTGTAGTTCCAATTTCTAGTGTCAATTTTTAAGAAATGTGTACACGAAAATATTCCTAAAAATGTTTGTCGATTTTTAGGGTTCCGTAGCCAAATGGCAAAAAACGGAACCCTTATAGATTCGTCATGTCCGTCTGTCTGTCCGATTCTGTCACAGCCACTTTTTTCCGAAACTATAAAAGCTATACTGTTCAAACTTGGTAAGTAGATGTATTCTATGAACCGCATTATGATGTTCACACAAAAATAGAAAAAAAACAATAAATTTTGGGGGTTCCCCATACTTAGAACTGAAACTCAAAAAATCTTTTTTCATCAAACTCATACGTGTGGGGTATCTATGGATAGGTCTTTAAAAATGATATTGAGGTTTCTAATATCATTTTTTTCTAAACTGAAAAGTTTGCGCGAGAGACACTTCCAAAGTGGTAAAAAGTGTGTCCCCCCCCCGTAACTTCTAAAATAACAGAATGAAAAATCTAAAAAAAATATATGATATACATTGCCATGCAAACTTCCACCGAAAATTGGTTCGAACGAGATCTAGTAAGTAGTTTTTTTTAATACGTCATAAAAATGTAAAAAAAAAATTTTTTTCATCAAACCCATACGTGTGGGGTATCTATGGATAGGTCTTCAAAAATGATATTTAGGTTTCTAATATCATTTTTTTCTAAACTGAATAGTTTGCGCGAGAGACACTTCCAAAGTGAAAAAATGTGTGTCCCCCCCCCTGTAACTTCTAAAATAACAGAATGAAAAATCTAAAAAAAATATATGATATACATTGCCATGCAAACTTCCACCGAAAATTGGTTCGAACGAGATCTAATAAGTAGTTTTTTTTTAATACGTCATAAAAATAAAAAAATAAAAAAATTTTCATCAAACCCATACGTGTGGGGTATCTATGGATAGGTCTTCAAAAATGATATTTAGGTTTCTAATATAATTTTTTTCTAAACTGAATAGTTTGCGCGAGAGACACTTCCAAAGTGAAAAAATGTGTGTCCCCCCCCCCTGTAACTTCTAAAATAACAGAATGAAAAATCTAAAAAAAATATATGATATACATTACCATGCAAACTTCCACCGAAAATTGGTTTGAACGAGATCTAGTGAATAGTTTTTTTTTAATACGTCAATAAATTTAAAAAAAATTTTTTTCATCAAACCCATACGTGTGGGGTATCTATGGATAGGTCTTCAAAAATGATATTTAGGTTCCTAACATCATTTTTTTCTAAACTGAATAGTTTGCGCGAGAGACAGTTCCAAAGTGGTAAAATGTGTGTCCAAAGTGGTAAAATGTTGAACAAGATCTAGCAAGTAGATTTTTTTTTAACACGTCTTAAATGGTACGGAACCCTTCATGCGCGAGTCCGACTCGCACTTGGCCGCTTTTTCTTCGTTACAGGAGACCCTGTAAGATAAGTAAAAAAAAATCTTGACCTACTGGTCTTTTTTTAGTGTAGATACCTGTGTGTTTCGATGAAGAGTATACCTGTGTGTATCGGTAGGTATACCTGCATACTCGCAGAGAAAAAATAAAATCTGCGATTAAATCCCGAATTTAAATTTAATTAGCACTACTAATAGCCCTTGACCATTATGGGTGATAAACAAGTAAGAGATACTTAAATGAATGAATTATGTAGGTAAAAAAACACTTAATACTTAATCTTAGACTTTTAAGAAGTCTGTATAAGTCTCCTCTAATATAACGTTTTAAACATTTCAGGCGTGGTGGAACTGCGCGAAGATATCCCACTAAAAGCGGGTGCCAGTAGCGGTGGCAGCTGCGGCACTCCACGCCTCATTGCGGGATGCTTCGCTGCCCTGTCTGCGGCTGTGACTATAGCTCTTCTCACGCAGATATACTATGGCGACTATCAGGTACTATCCTATATGTCGGTTGTCCGTGTCCCTTGCTTCAATATGTGTATAGTATGATGATATCCCACTAAACGCGGGCGCCAGTAGCGGTGGCAGCTGCGGCACTCCACGCCTCATCGCTGGATGCTTCGCTGCCCTGTCTGCGGCGGTGACTATAGCTCTTCTCAAGCAGATATACTATGGCGACTATCAGGTACTATCCTATATGTCGGTTGTCCATCTCCCTTGCTCCAATATGTGTATAGTATGATGATATCCCACTAAACGCGGTCGCCAGTAGCGGTGGTAGCTGCGGCACTCCACGCCTCATCGCTGGATGCTTCGCTGCCCTGTCTGCGGCGGTGACTATAGCTCTTCTCAAGCAGATATACTATGGCGACTATCAGGTACTATCCTATATGTCGGTTGTCCGTCTCCCTTGCTTCAATATGTGTATAGTATGATGATATCCCACTAAACGCGGTCGCCAGTAGCGGTGGTAGCTGCGGCACTCCACGCCTCATCGCTGGATGCTTCGCTGCCCTATCTGCGGCTGTGACTATAGCTCTTCTCAAGCAGATATACTATGGCGACTATCAGGTACTATCCTATATGTCGGTTGTCCGTGTCCCTTGCTTCAATATGTGTATAGTATGATGATATCCCACTAAACGCGGTCGCCAGTAGCGGTGGTAGCTGCGGCACTCCACGCCTCATCGCTGGATGCTTCGCTGCCCTGTCTGCGGCGGTGACTATAGCTCTTCTCAAGCAGATATACTATGGCGACTATCAGGTACTTCTGGCATACAGTTCTCCACCCGAAATATACATATAATCATCAAGGTAGTTGCATTTCGTTGGCAAACCAACGTTTCATTCTATCGAGATTCCACTGTACAGGTTGACATTCTACCTGTTAAATACGTTTGGCGTACATTAATTCAGTTATTACAGAGTGCAATTTTAACCACCAGCCATACTTTTTTGATAATCGTCCCATAAAAAAATTGTTCAGTGTGATCTATAAAGTACGCAGAGTATGGCTGGTGGTTAAAATTTCACCCTGTATCTACCTACATTATCTTGAAAGTAATCACTAGGATATTTTCACGGGAATAGTTCTGAAATAAAAATTTAGAATTTTACGTGCATTCTTCGCATGTGCATATTTATTTCCTACCACCAATTCTTGTATAGATCGTATCATTCACGAAGACTGTGTCTTGACTCGAATTGTCATATTAATAAAGGTTAGATATGAAATCTGCGCGTCATCGTAGATCACACGAACTATACCACTGTACCGCGTGAAAACAATAATTATTTTTAATTATTAATTATAGAACCTTGGTACATACAATCAAAACTACCGTTGATGAATGGTCCAAGGTCCTCTTAATGTATATGAGCTTGTTCAATTTCATACTAATAGTATCATATATACAGGTAGTGCCCCACGGCTCCGTGTCAAGCGCAGCGGAGGCATGCTCTTCAGCCGGCACGGGTGCTCTGAAAGCTGGTGGGCGAGCGATGGACGCCGCTGCTGCTGCGGCGTTATGCCTAGCGTTGCTCGCGCCGCACCGCACTAGCATTGATGCGTAAGTCAACACATTGTGATGTATACAGATGATGCCCCACGGCTCCGTGCTAAGCGCAGCGTGTTCTTCAGCAGGCACTAGCGCTCTCAAAGCTGGTGGGCGAGCGATGGACGCCGCTGCTGCTGCGGCATTATGCCTAGCGTTGCTCGCGCCGCACCGCACTAGCATTGATGCGTAAGTCAACACATTGTGATGTATACAGATGGGGCCCCACGGCTCCGTGTCAAGCGCAGCGTGTTCTTCAGCAGGCACTAGCGCTCTCAAAGCTGGTGGGCGCGCGATGAACGCCGTTGCTGCTACGGCAGTATGCCTAGCGTTGCTCGCGCCGCACCGCACTAGCATTGATGCGTAAGTCAACACACATTGTGATGTATACAGATGGTGCCGCACGGCTCCGTGTCAAGCGCAGCGTGTTCTTCAGCAAGCACTAGTGCTCTCAAAGCTGGTGGGCGAGCGATGAACGCCGCTGCTGCTACGGCAGTATGCCTAGCGTTGCTCGCGCTGCACCGCACTAGCATTGATGCGTAAGTTAACACAGATGATGCCCCACGGCTCCGTGCTAAGCGCAGCGTGTTCTTCAGCAGGCACTAGCGCTCTCAAAGCTGGTGGGCGAGTGATGAACGCCGCTGCTGCTGCGGCATTATGCCTAGTGTCGATGCGTAAGTCAACACACATTAAGATACTATAATTATAGCTACAGATGTTGACCATGTTAAGTGCAACAAAGGCGTATACTCAAAGCTATGGCCGACGGACGCCGCTGCGATGCGGCATTATGCCTAGATTTGCTCGCGCGCCGTACCGCACTAGGATATGGATTGTGAGGTAAAAGTCGGATTTAACGTTTTTAACGTTTTCTTCGTGGATGAAGGGGTTGCGTTAGAGCGATCCTAATTATGAGGATAATATTTGCCCAAAAATGCTTTACTCGCTCCTAAAACAGTGCTGGAAGTAAAAAAACTTTAGATAGATAAGACACGCAACGCATATTTGTACCATGTTTAAGATTTCTAATATTCCACAACTCGTATTGTTTTCTGATATTTTTGTAAGGATCTCATTCCAGAAACTTAAGCATTTATGTTTATTATAACTGTGATTATAGGTGTGACTTATTACTGTGAAGTAATAAACCCTGCGATTAAGATGACATACCTACAAAGAAAAACTGGCACTTGGATTATAATTTTTGAGTTTATAAATATTGCCTACAGCGCTGCATGTAAATTTTAATAACAGCGCCATCTAGTAGTAAGTAGCGGAACCACTAAAACAGCTGTACATCAATTACACACAATAGTACCGTCAGCAGCCGCTGCGCTTGGCACGGCGCTACTTGTGCGAATGCACTGTTTTATTTAGGTGAATAGGGAGCATGCATGAACTGTAGGAGGCAGCACAGGAGCCGTCAGATTTTTGGCGCGAGGCGTAAATGTGATGTTTATTGTGCCGATGTAGCCCACAAGATGGCAGAACCTACTATGCACAAGAAAACACGTGACGTGTAAATGTACATGTTTATGGTTCCGATTCAGGCCACAAGATGGCAGACTGTCGAACGCGCACGGTCCCTATAGAGTACCATTTAGCAAATTTTAAATTTAAGCATTTAGGAAAATTTTAATAAAGTCATTTAGTAGCTTGCTACTGTATTATGTCAGGTTTCTTCCCTAAATACGTTTATTCAAACTCTACTCGTCTAAATTAAGGCACTTTTGAAGGTAAAGTGGACGGAAGCAGAAACTTTCAAACTAGTTAAAACCTTTGCATATGGGTCATTGAGTAATGCCGTTGACTTATTAACAATTAGGATTGTTAATTTTCTGAATATCCTATTTCGAAATCCATAAACGAACGAGAATATAAAAAATTAAAAAAGTAAAAGGCAATCCCGCTAATTTTCATACATTAATTATCAAATTATTTTAATATTAGGTACTGCAGTTTCCTAAAATATATGTTTTTTCATAAATATTGCAATTAAATGTTTCTCGTTAGATTATTATGATTATGACCAGGAAAAAATCATGACCACGACTATTAACTTTCATTACATAATTAACTTTTTTTTTAATTTATTTGAATCAAAACAAGATTACAAAGCCTTACTACTAATCTGCCAAACTGCAGTACAGTTTGTTGGCAGAAAAAAACTAAGTACCTATGCAAATTTGCCTCGTCTTTTTGGGTTCCTCGTAATCGATATGAAAAGTAGTGTTCGAATCAGGTGAAAGGCGCCATATACAAATTTCAAAATTCTTTATTTCATAATAATATACATTTTTGTGATGCAGGGGATGGAGCCGCCTAGTAACCAAATAATGCTTGTGTTGGGAGGCACCGCGCGCTCTTCCCATATCATCCCATCCCAATTCATCCATCCCTCGGTTAACAATTTTCTATACTAATAGCTACAACCCCACCCCATCTCCTAAAGTAAAGTGGGATGGAGCAAGGAAGAAAAAGAATAGCTACAATTTAGCCTATTGTGACGGAAGCTCGGAAGGGTAACTACGGAACCCTACACTGAGCATGGCAACACACTCACTCGGATCCAACACGCCACACACGCCAGCTAAGCTGCCGGTCGCCTTCTCCGCGGCTCCATAACCTGGCCCCGCTCAAACGGTATCACCAGGTTAGGGGCCGTGGGGTTGGATAACGATCGGTAGCGAAGAGCTGGCCTACACCAGCTACCCACACCGTCCCCAAAATGACGGCCATTTGACCACCCCACCAGTCGGTGGGGAAGCGACCCGCGACAGCCGCCGCAGCCATGGTGCGGTAGCGGCCCCTCATACCCCCCTCGACAGATCACTCACTCACTGAGCATGGCCCGATATGCTCTTAGCCTGTTTTTTCATAAGTATCGCACTTGATCTTACAACTATTTACATTAACAGATATTTAGGAAAAAAATAAAACAGGGTTTAGGCAAAAATACTGTGCAAATTAAACGACTATTTCCGAGTGTTTCTTGTAGCTATACATTAAAATAACATATAACCTGTATTCTACGACGTACAATTGTAAGTCGTTATCATCACAAAAACATTAAATTATTACCAAGGTCATTGTCATCAGGAAAACATTAGCGAACTATTGCGCATTCAAAACTAAGTGCAATTAGTATTGTCCTCACTCACCACACTACGAGTGTCACTTGTCCTTTATCTATTCTATTAAAAAGATTACGATAACGATATATTATGATTGCATTTTCCATAAGTGACATATTAACACGATTTTTAATCTTATGTCAGGAACAGAAAGTTCATTATTCCTTGACTTGTCTTCCGTTTACATTGTTGCAAGGAGTGCAAAAACACAAATAACTTGTGAAACAAAACAACACGAAGGTAATGGATGGCGTTAACCACGTGACAAAGTAAGCTTCACTTTTTATCATTCATGCGATAGAAAGAGACGGACACTGTCATTATCATGCTGTCAGGTAGACGAAGACCATCATAACCGCGCTGGTGACGTCAGGGTCCGGACACGAATACTATAGACGTTACTTACGGTTATTGTTGAAGATACCTGGAAATTACGTGTCTGTATTGTATTCGGCACATTGTTTTTAAGGTTCCGTACGTCAAAAGGTAAAAAACGGAACCTTTATAGTGACGATCGGTTTGGCCTAGTGGGTACCGGGTTCAAATCCTGGTAAGGTCATTTATTCGTGTGATAAGCGTGGATATTCGTTCCTGAGTCATGGGTGTTTTCTATGTATTTAAGTATTTATATATATCGTTGTCTAAGTACCCTCAACACAAGCCTTATTGAGCTTACTGTGGGACTTAGTGAATTTGTGTAATAATGTCCTATAGTATTTATTTATTATAGGATCACTCTGTTGTCAAAATTCAAAATTCAAAAATTTATTCTGCATGTAGGCCTCAAGGGCTCTTTTACGAGTCAATACAACATTTATAATAACATCATATAGTGACATAAAAAATACTTAAAAACATTTTATACACAACATAGAATTTTTACAATAGCCAAAATCTAGGTAAACATTACATTATAATAATCTTAAAATAAATAATTACTACAATATAACAGATGTATTAATCTCTAAGTCTCTATGGTTAACAATACATTAAATCTGGAGATGTAAAAGGTCCCCAATGTCTGTCTAACCATCCATCCGGCACAGGCAATTTGCTTTAAACTATTGTACCAATAGAGCAAAATTTGCTACACTTACTGAAACAAACGGCCCGATTCAAAGAATAATTAAGACACGTTTAAGATCTTGGAAAGATCGATAACTAAGTGAAATGTCAAAAATGACGACTATTTCGATTCCGCTGTGATCCCAATAAGATTTATCTATGATATTTCTAACGTCATAGTGACATTGGTTGCCCAAAGCGATTGATAATAAACATGTTTTTTTCGTTCGCTGGGTTGCCCGAATCGAGCTGCTTCTGTCAATTAAACGACATACAAACGATATGTAAACGAGAACTTATCTAAACCAGAACTTATCGTTATCGTATCTCATTCTTCGAATTGGGCCGAAATACATTTTAAACTCATGGGAGTCACGTTTGGGGCGTAAATAAGAAAATTTCTGTCGCTTCTTTCCGCCATCGCCATACGCGACAACATTTCCATCTTCATCACTTAGATGCGCCTACTGTGCGTTTCTCCAGAAACTTCCTGCCTCGCACAGTTAAAATGTGGAATGAACTTTCGCCTGCGGAATTTCCGAACCAATTCAACTTTCAAAACAACAAAATCTTAAATACCGGCAACCCTTCTGGTGTTGCAGGTGTCTATGGGCGATGATTGTAGTGTTGGTAGGAACACTAGGAACTGGAGTCTTTTGAGTCTAAATTGAAGAACTCGACTTGTTTTTACGAGACTCAGAGCTTAAAAAACTTTCGGGTCTTTTAAGTCCCCAGTCGAGTTCTTTATTGAGTCTTTTTTAAGCGCAACTCAAAAGGACTCGAGTCTCCGAATAAAGACTCAGCCAAAAATTATATAGGTTTTACCTGAACAACAGTAAAGGAAATAGGCGTTGTTGTATGATTTTTGTTAGGTACTTCCATGAACTTTACATAAAGCCAACTCGTTTCGAAGTTATTATTAAAATGAGTCCCTTTCGAGGCTCTAAGAAGTTGAAAAGACCTCGAGTTTCATCTCAATTATAACAGTCTAGAAAACTGAGTCGAGTCTTAAAGTAGAGGATTTAAAGGACTCGAGTCTTAACTAACACTTGATGATTCCTAATTGATTTATCTGCTCATTTACTTCCTTATTTAAAAAAAGTACACAATTTTGTGCTTAACCCTTGGGGCGTGAATCCGACTTGTACTTGACCGGTTTTTTCTATTGTTCAGCTGCTGTACCGTATCTGGTTTTAGCACAAAGGCAGTTTGCATATATTTAGCGTGATGTCTTTAACTTCTTACATTATTTAATTTTAAGTTCAGTAGAGTAAGACTAAGCTATTATTGTTACTATTAATGTCAAATTAGCTTAGACGTACTATACCCGTGCCATTTGGAGGGACCATACGAGTAGACAGTCGGTGGAGATTTTGGAGCGCAATAACCCAGTCTTATATAATAAATAAAACGGCTTATGCTGGCTATAAACAAATGCAATGACATAGAAAATACTAGGAAAACACTATGGAAGGTAGAGGGTAAGGGATGAAATTTCCATAGGCAGAACTGTTGCAAAAGTGTCCAGCTATCAGCTATAAATAATAGTTCCAAAACTCTCCAGAGTAGCGCTAAAGTAGCTAAAAACCTAGGCGTTATGGAAGGTAGAGGCAAGAAAAGAATTTCCATATACCAAAAAGTGTCCGACAAAAAACCATAAATAGGTGGCGCTCCAATACCTAGAATACTTGAGAAAAAAATCTAATTATAGACAGCGCACTTCACTCCGTCAATAACGCCTAGGTTCTTAGCTACTCTAGCGGTACTCTGTAGAGATTTGGAACTATTATTTATAGCTGATAACTGGACACTTTTGCAACAGTTCTGCCTAAGGAGATTCTGTTCCTTGCTTCTACCTTCCATACTAGGCGTTATTGACGGAGTGAAGTGTGCTGTCTATGATTGTTTTGTTTTTTTTTCAAATATTCTAGGTATTGTAGCGCCACCTATTTAAGGTTTTTTGATGGACTCGTTTTGGATTTCATTCCTTACCTCTAACTTCCACAGGAAAAATCGGTTACAAACGCTTGACGTATGCGTAGCCACCGAGAACATCAGTCTCTTTAATTTTATTACAAGCTGCCCTATGTATGTTAGTTAGTTAGTGTGGGATAAATCTTGGAAGCTAAATTTGACCCACTTCCTTATTTTCGATTGAGCTGAAATTTTGCATCCATATGTAAATCGGATGGCAGTGCAATATTATGGTGACATGGAGCTGATGATGGAAACAGGAGGTGGCTATGGGAACTGTTCACAAAGTTTTATCACTAAAACAACGCAAACTAATTATGCTTGGGGTTGTTGGAATTAAAAAAGCGTGGACCGAAAATATTTTTTTGCAACAAACTTATTTACTCATAATTTAAAATTATGAAACTAGGGAACAATTACATTTTTTTAAATATATTTTTTGTTTCTCTTTTTTTAAATAGTCACACTACCTACTATATTTAAATTATAAATAGAAAAATATATTTTATACTAAAGAAAAAACTATACAAAGAAAGGGAAGGAAAGGCTGGACTAGTGGTCAAGACGTTAGCTGCGTAAGCTAAAGACATGGGTTCGATTCCCGCCTCGGCCACCGAAGAACATTGTCACTTTTTCTTAAGTACCTATATAACATATAACATCTATTTCACCATATAATTATGAATTTAACTTCAGATGCTTATCTGAAATTAAATACGTAATTCTAAACTGAAATTGATGTTATACATTTATAGCGCACCTGCGCTGGAAATCAACGGTTCGACCTGACAACTGAACATATTCGACTGGCTCATCTTATCGCCGCTAATGGATAAGGGTCATGCACTACCAATAGGCAAAAAGTTATCGCGGGTTGAGTAATTAATTTATGAGTTAATTATCACGCCATATAAGCCAGTAAGTTTATACATACCTACGTATGGCGCTTGCGACAAATCCGGTAATTTTTTGCAGACTTGCTTTCGGCCCAATGAATAATCCAAGTTTGTGACTCCGAGCGCAACTTTGTAAGAATTCGAAAAATCGCGAAAATACCCTGCCTATGAAGCCGATGGTCCTGCATGGGTTCAAATCCAGGTAAGGGCATTTATTCCTGTGATGAGCACGGACAATTGTTCCTGAGCCATGGGTGTTTTCTATGTACCTATTTAAGTATTTATATATTATACTCGTATATATCGTTGTCTAAGTACCCTCAACACAAGCCTTATTGAGCTTACTGTGGGGCTTAGACAATGTGTGTAATAATGTCCTATAATATTTATTAATTTATTATTTATTTATCTCGAAAACGAACAAGTATATAGAGACCATTCTAGTCTCGTATTGTAGCAAAATTAGTCTAGTTTAAAAACGTCCCGAGAAGGTACTATCAAAAACTAGTACTTTAGGGTTATAATACTACTGTTATATGATGTGTTATTTTTTGTTTTTCCGTTGTATCTTGTACTTACCTACTATTGTGTTATGTTTTTCTTGAATTGAAATATTTTTTAATTTAAGTTTCTCTGCGTTTGGTATGTTTATGTTGTAATGCCATATAACTATAATTGAATTAAATAATAATAGTAATAATAACCGCCCAAGTCTAATAAAATGCCCAAATTTTCGCGGTTTTTTTTTAGATTTTTGTCAAAGTTTGCATTCGACGCTCGAAGTCACAAACTTGGACTATTTATTCATTGGGGCAACATCATAAACAAGTCACCATATAATCAGAACTACCGGATTTGACGCAAGCGCTAAACGTAACCAATTTTAGTATCTAAGATTATTATAACAGTTCTGAAACGCGGCCATTTTAATTTTTAGCAAGGGTACTATAAAATGGCTACTTTGGATTAAATTTGGTAAAAGATTGTACACAAAACGTAAACGTGGAGTTTAAATGAAGCGTGAATCTCTATCACTTACAACTTAATAACGGCAAGCATTCAAACATCAAGAACCTCAACTCAATTTGGATATTTATTTGACATCTTATGACTTACGCGTTAGCGCAAGCAAGCTCTACTGAAAATATTTCAAATCCAGAACAGATATTTAAAATATGAATACGTATGCAGGTGTTTTTCTCCCGGAAACAATAGATCTGCGTAATCAAATGAAACAAGCGTTTACTTTAACGCTATTCCTATCGTCAGAGCTCAATGTTTAGGCAAACCAGTGGAAACACAACCTCGAGATCCTCTACACTATACGTGTTCAGAGCTCAGTCTCACTGGTCTTCTGAAGCAAAGGGACAAGAATAATAATCACCGAGCGTCACCAGCCTTTGTCCTACGCGAATTGTTTATTCATTCAGTAAATACAAAAAATACCTATTGTACGCAGAAGGCATTATATAAAGCATGCTTCGCAAATTTTAGGAACACCGATTGTTTAAAACATAATTCAAAATGTCATTGAAAAACAATTCCATTCATATATTTTTTTCCGAGATTGCGACGTTACTGCTTAGCTGCTACGGTGTTGAATTGAAGCCGGCAAATTCTCAGCCAATCGCTTTGATAAGATGTGACGTTTTCAACTAAATGCTATGATAAGTCGGTTGTCGACAATGTGGTAGCATTTAGTTGATATCAACCTTATGATATAACTTTGACAGCTGTACTTTGCACCTTACTCAACATTGGCGCGACAAAAATGGCACAAACACAACGCCAAAAACGGTAGCCCTCATTAGACACACAATACTACGCTCAAGAAACTTTTCCAGCAATAAAAAAAAGTTAAAAACATGCCCAGTCTTTACAACCGTTCATCCGTTTTTATCGGAAATAAAACCTCTGGCACGTGTAAACGATTATCAAGATTGTATTAAATTAGTCGAATTAGCATGTTTACTTCGTTATCCTTGTCCGGTGTGTACGCCCCCTGGGCCTGTTTTGGAACCGATAACCTTCGACTGTTATTAAATTATCAGTACATGTGGCCAAAATTAACGTGCCGGTTGAGTTCTAAAACCTCAGTACCTATGTATATACCTAGGTATACGTCTTAGGACAAGCATCGAAAACACTTGAATTTATAAACAATTATTGGGTTGGGTTGTTTGCCAAGACACACTTTGGGTCGCTGCGCCAGAGGAGTAAGTACTTATTGGGTTGTTTTATGGAAAACATCGGCATTGGGGAAACGAAATGTATGACAAAGACAAAATTTTATTTTGTGATTCTAAAGTTGGCCCCATAGTAAAAGTTTTTCAGTATGACCTACCTATTCGCAACGCATAATATGGTTCATGGTTGAAAAAAATACCCTTTATGCTTAAAATTTCAGGTTCGTATCTTCAATGGTATAGACGTAGCGTTGTCGGTCAATATCTATGTAGGTATTACAGCGCGGCTTACGTGGGCGATTACTCGCGAATGCGACGCGACGCGGCGCGGCGCCGCGGCCCAACGGCAGTCGGAGATCGCCCACGTAGCACACTTCCATAGGTATCAAAGGATTGAATTTACCCGCGCCGCTTCGCGTTCGCGAGTTATTCGCTCAGGTAAGACACTGACTTAGGAGTAGGACTGTTTTAGTATAGGTATATTATTATGTAAAAATAGTTCAGCCAAATGGCGTGTAATAAGTTTATCTATAATATAAGCTGCTATAATGTTAATATAAGCGCAACATACCACGTGACCGTCAATACAAAAAGAGAAAACGTTTTTCCACTACTAACCATTTTCCATTCTCCATGATTTTTTAGTTGTTATTGACACCCGGACCGGACGGTTTGGACCCGGGTACGTCCTTAAACTACGTCCAAAAGAGAGATATGGGCATTGTGAATGTCATCTGGCTTTGTGTGGTAGGGCACAGCCAGTGGGTGTCATTCCAGATCTAGAGCAGAGCCCAACTGGGGAAGTACCTCCACCTTACAGAAAACAGCAGCCAAATAACACTAGACCCTACTCATAGTGTTGTGTTCCAGCGGATGAGTAAGGTTGCCAGAGCTCAACGAGGGGGGGCGGGTTTAGGGTCGGCAACGCGCATGTAACTCCTCTGGGGTTGCAGGCGTACATAGGCTACGGAGACTGCTTACCATCAGGCGGGCCGTATGCTTGTTTGCCACCGACGTAGTATTAAAACAATGAAAAAGTAGGTTTATAGGTTTTACTTTATTTGAAAATTAAAAAAAAAAATATCTAGGATTTTTAAAAGCGAAACCTATAAACCTAGATTATAATATTATGCTGAAGCGATCGACATCAAAATCAAAGTGATTTGTTAAGATTTAGTTAGTGGAAAACGTTTTCACCCGCAATGGAGTTTCATAGACAAAATAGCGTTATTTCGCTAGGATCGCGAAGCTATTTTTCCCTCTTAAGTACTTAATCACTTGAAATAATTACAAGCTTATTTATTTACTTTACTTACACGATATTTTTGCCACGGCTAGCTCAGCACAGTCAATACAAGGGTCAAGAGGCAGGGGGCCTACCGGGAAAATCGAATTTCGCAAATTGCGGGGATCTTTCTCTTTTACTCTCACTAAGACGTAATTAGAGTGACTGAGAAAAATGCCCGCAATTGACGAACTTCGATTTTCGCGGTCGGCCTCCTGATCAGTACGTTTGCTCAATCGGCTAATGGGTGTCATTTGAGCTGTTTGTCTTGCCGCCGTCTATTCGCAGAACTTTTATACTCGACTGTACATCCGACTCTAGAATAATTTGATCTTTAGTTTCATAATAACTATGAAGTTAAGTTAGAACAGAGTTTCTCAAATTCCCTAGAGTTAGCCGGTGATTGTAAAGGACAATAAAATACAATAAATTAATTAAGCATTTAAATAAATAAATAAATATTATTAAAGAAAAAAAAAACAAACAAAAAACCCGACTGCACAATAAAAAAGTTTATTTTTATATATTTTTTTTATTTTTATTTATAACTTTTTAGTTACCCCCAAAAAACATCCTATGACATTCCCGTGATCAAGACGAATCTAACGATACCTCATACATCAAAATCCATCTAGCCGTTTAGTATGGAGTGTGGATTTAAGAGGAGAGAAATCTCTTATGATAGAACTGTTGCAAAAGTGTCCAGCTGTCAGCTATACATAATAGTTCCAAATCTCTCCAGAGTAGCGCTAGAGTAGCTAAGAACCTAGGACGATTGATGGAGTGAAGTGCGCTGTCTATGATTTGATTTTTTTGTTCAAGTACTCTAGGTATTGTAACGCCACCTATTTAAGGTTTTTTGATGACACTTTTTGGTATATGGAGAGTTCTTTCCTTACCTCCACATTCCATACCGTTTAGGCTACAGGAGGCCACAAAGAAACAGACATACATATATACACTCGAAAAACATTACCCTCCTCTCTTTGGCAGTCGGTTAAAAACACGACTACAGTTTAAAAGCGAACTGAAAAGCTAAAAATAAATGACGTCACTTGGCCTATGTTACCCAAGATGACATATGGATTCTAATGATACATCATATATCTAAATCGGTTAAGGCATTCAGAAGTTATGGTGAAATAAAGAACCTCACATACATAGATACAAACATGAACGCTGAAATCAATACATTCCTTTTTTGGGCAGTCGTGTAAAAAAAAGCTAAATGTGACAGGTAACCTCAGATAACAATTTCAATTTCTACATTTATTCAGCAAATAGGCCACAAAGGCACTTTTACACGTCAACATGGAATTTACATACAAGCAAAAACAAGCACATCAACAATTATATAATACAATTCATTGAAAATATTTAAATTTATAAAACCTGCATATACCCGCGAAGAACTTCAAAGGTGTATGTGAAGTCCCCAACCCGCATTGGGCCAGCGTGGTGGGGACTATAGCCCAAGCCCTCGCGCGCCTGTGCCCAGTGGTGGGACGTATATAGGCTAAATTATTATTATTTTATTCTAAAACAGCGGCCCCAATATACAAAAAAAGGATACCTTTACATTTTTTTTTTTACGTTTACCATTACGTTTCTTCAAACATAAATGTCACTTTTCACACTGACATATCCGATCCATTATGTATGTAGAAAACCTAATATTTGACGACATTGAAATTGAGAAAATACCAACAAAAAGTTTCATGAAAGAATTAAAAAAATGGCTGCTTAATCGATGACGAATTCTATAAACATGACCATTTAGGAACCAAACTCCAAGGAACCAAGGACACCCCATCAGGCCTCTTGCCAAAAAAATTAACTCTCCCAAAGAAAATTTCAAGGTCAGACAGCCAAAATGTATGAAACAGACAATTAATTTTTTTGCGATTTCGGGGCTGGTCCCATAGTAAAAGTAGCTCAGTATGATTTTATTTTACGAGTATTTTATTTCCCACACACTTACAACTATTTTTACAGGTACTAAACCTAAGACAATAGTATAACTACTTATATATAAAAATACAATCTAAACTATATCATTACATCTATAAGATAATATATACAATGCTGACTTTGTGAATTCCTGATCTATGTATACCGTAAATATTGCAGTTGACTAAATATACAACCTGAGGGCCTACCGCGAACCACGTTCGACGTATTGCCTGTCACACTTACGTACAAATTTACAAGTGCAACAGAGAGGCAACACGTCGAACGTTGTTCGCGGTAGGCCCTCTGTTCAAGTCTCCATTTTGCTAGTCACGCGAATGACTAAACTACGCGACGGTCTAAAACCGTAAAATTAGCTAATTCGATAGATTTAGTTGTAGTTCTAATAGTTTTTTCTCAAACTTGCTATGAAATGATGACATGACTTACGTCAAATTAGGTCCGGAAATACTACATATCAGGTGGCATGAGTGAAGATGATATGTAAAGGAATTTCATACTGCCTTACACACCTAGGACTGTAAAGCAACCTTCTTTTGTTTTTTACGTCAAATCGTGACACAACGTCTTGGTATCCAACCATCAACTAGCTTCAGTTAGCTTGGTACGGTGATTTGTTGTGCATATTCGTTGCTAAGCAACGGCGGTGGCGCATGGCGCAGGCGCGCGTACTTACGCGCGTAAGGTTGTACACCTGGCTGGTAGAGTGGCGAGCCGAGTAGGTCGCCACAAAACTAATTGACTACAATTTTTTGTTTTAATTGCAAGTTTGCAAGCACTATACATATCTCGGCGAGAAACGGGGTTGCCGGCCGCGTATCTCTATCTGGCTTCGCTACGCTCAGCCGTATATATCTACTTGGCCTGCAACCCTTCGTTTCCCGGCCTCTATTGTAATGTACTATTGCAGTAGCGAAAACAAAGTTTACATTTATACGTGCTGATAACGCTAAATCGTATCTTAAATAACTATTGCACCGGACGCACTAACTGCGTCATACAATCAGAGGGCCTACCGCGAACCACATTCGACGTGTTGCCTCCCTGTCACATTTACGTGCGAAGTTACAAGTGCGACGGAGAGGCAACACGTCAAACGTGGTTCTCGGTAGGCCCTCAGATAACGGTTCGTAAACAACGCGCGCGCATGTTTAGTTCAGACGTCAAAGATTTACTTAAAACCTTACTCCATTGTAATAAGGCGATATATTTATGATGTTGATACACGTTGCTTGCGCACATGATGCATACACACTAGAAAACTACTGCGTTGCGTTTCTTATCGCGATCATGACCTCTATAAATCGAGTATGAATTAACTTGGTTGTTTGGGATGATAAATCACAACAATACAGCGTACTATTTTAGTGCACTAGTGTGAATTACACGGTGCGATTATAACTGCTTTTAACGTGAAATAATGCGTAGTAGTGATTTAATGATTATTTCAATATTTTCGCAGATGTAGGTGTAGTTGTCTTTCTCGTCACAATTTTTTTTATACTACGTCGGTGGCAAACCAGCATACGGCCCGCCTGATGGTAAGCAGTCTCCGTAGCCTATGTACGCCTGCAACTCCAGAGAAGTTACATGCGCGTTGCCAACCCTAAACCCCCCCCCCCCCCCCCCCCCCCCCCCCCTCGTTGAGCTATGATTGACTGATTTCGTTTCGCTTCGTTGATTTTATTTCTCTCTAATTGTTTTTCTTTTTCTTGAAAATCAAAGGAGACCATTTTGTTAAGCATTTGCGCCCAGAACAATTTTATTATACCCCGATGGTGGCAAATAAGCATACATCCCGCCTGATGGTAAGCAGTCACCGTAGCATAGTTGGTATGTCTATATCCACAATAATATGCGTATATATTATATGTAATAGTCCGTACGCGATCGGCTCAAAATTGACAATCTCCTTAGAGATATGATTTGCAGATGATCGGATCTGCAAGATAATAAAATAAGTCTCCTAACAATTTTAACCGAATTCTGGTCAATCAAATAGGTAATTGCCTAATCTTAAGTCGCTATACTATAATATAATTAATAAAAAGATAATGACAATTACAAGAAGTGTAATCAGGGCTGTTATTCACAAATCAACGTTTACAACGAAGGGTTGACCAGTATTCGAGTAACCGTCAATTTACGTACAGTCGCTATAAGATATATCGGAGCAGCTAAGGTACTCACGAATATCTGAACATGCCTGCATTATCAAGGCGTTAGAGTGATTGTTTAGATATTTTTGGGCACCTCAGCCGCTCCCATATATATGATGGCAACAGTACCTAGTGACAATAGTGCATCCCGGGTCTGAAACTCAACGGCATTTAAGAGTAGCGGGTAATGAGGAACTACAACAAGTAGGTACAATACCAAATAGAAATACGAAAGAAAACTGTAAAGGCCACACACGCTTAGGTTAAACCCGTAGTGTAAGGTCTGAGTGGACGCTCGAGTTGGGCGTGCAGCCAGGCGGGGCGTGCGGTGAGTATGTTAAACTAATGCAAATGTATAGGAGCGGCCTTAGTGCACGCTGCTCACATCTCTTATGAGCCTGACGCCACGCTGCACGCCCCGCCAAACCTTACACTCCACCCAGGGTGTCGCATATAGCTCATAAGTTAATCAATGTATAAATTTTAGTTTTACGTTCTGCTTTTAAGTTTTATTTTTACAAATTATTTTTATGCCTCATTTGTCTTCATAACGTGTAATTTACTGTGTTAGACATAAGCTTTTACAAACTAGGTTAAGTATTTGTGAGTGTCCAAACTTAGAAAAGCCCTTAAAAAATAAAAATAAAAACACATTCATTCCATCACTAGACATCACATTAAGAGGTGCTACCTCAACACTACCCAGTGTTCTTTTACAATCAAAGTATGTGTTTTTAATCTCCCAAAACACTACCCGGTAATGGTACTTCGCGGTATGCGGTAAAGGTTCCAGTCTTCAGCCAGCGCGTTCCAGCTTCGAGTCTTCGAGCGTCCCGTGTGCTATCGACGGGCTTCTTTCTTCAGCAACCCTACTAGTCTACGCTCCACACAGGGCTTACACTTACACGTTCCTCCTCGCTTTGCTCGTCGCCGTTCAATTTCACAGATCCTCATCACTGTAAACTGTAAGGAAATATGGTGTGTTGTGTTCTCATTTGGCCCCACTCCACGTGACGGGCGGGATTAGACGGGGATAGATGGGACTGATTTATATGAATGCAACTATTCCGGCGGGGAAATAGGAATACACCGAAATATGTTGTTGTTGTACCACACGAGCCTTAATAAGCATACTGTGAAGCAAGGTTGAGGCAAATATTTTTTTCTATAACATTTACCTTAGGTGGGCTAAACTAGCCACGGAGTGGGTGCCGCAACGTAAACGCAGCATGGTCGGCCTAAGAGGAGATGGCGGGACGACCTAGACGCATTTACCAACAACTGGACGGATGCTGCAGTTCATCGGGAAGATTGAAAGTCTAGGGGGGAGGCCTTTGCCCAGCCGTGGGACACTTTATAGGCTCTTAAAAAAAATTACATTAAATATATGTACTTACTTAGTAACTCTTCTGGCGCAGCGACCCAAAGTGTGTCCTGGTGTACTTTTTTTTTCAATATATGTAGCTTTTACAAATCTATATACATCAAACTTAACTTGAGACGAACCGTTAGAAACTGTTTACGAACAACGGACAGGCAATTAGTCCTGACCGCTGTAATGACGAGAGCTATCTTACACCTACCGCCGGCAAGATTTATCTGCGGCCTCGAGTCGGGTGCGTGTATTGTAATTACTGTCATTGTTCACGGACTGGCGGTGTCATATGTAACCGTTGTATACGGTTGTTAGTGAGTTTTTTATAGCTTAAAACTAACCTAGTCTAATGGTCTAGGCAGTGTCCGTGAAACATTCTGACAATCGACCATATCACATACCACATACATATATACCGAACTTTTTCTAGCAACAAGTAACCGTCAAAAATATTTTTCACATACTTACACTTTTATTGCCGACTGCACTTTCTCTTTTTTGTATGCATATCAAGTACTTCTAGAGACCTTTCAAATGAGCCTAAATTCAATGTGTTTACGTTTTCCTATCGAAGAGTTTCGTTGACTACTTACCTTCCGACTGCATCATCAGATCAGCTCCATGTTAGCATTGTCATCGGAAATACGGAAGTATACCAAATTTCAGCTCAAACAGACACCAGGAAGTGGTTTAAATTTAAGGTACAAGATTTGAAGCACATATATATATGTAGATTTATACAAAGAAGATACGCGGTGAAGCTAAATAAAAGTGTGTAAAAAAGTATGTAAAAAGTGTGTAAAAACAAGGGATAAGGCCGGCCTTACACAGTCTGAATCCGAATCTGAATTCATAATCTGATTTCATATTATTAATTGAACGGCACGGAATTGCATACAATTTACCTACTCCCCACACACATTCTGATTTTTTCAGATTATGAATTTCTCAGATTGATCTGTCAGAATGATACTGACGTGCGTTATGAATTCAGATTATGAATTTCGGACGCAACTCATTCCATACTTTATGCATGGATGAGCACACACACGCTGGAATCAGATTATGAATTTGCCATTTTCATTCATGGGAGAGAGTGAGACAGACGTTCTTGCGACAACTGATCAATCTGAATGTTTAAGACGTGTGAGGCAACGATTTCTGAATTAAGAATCTGAATTCAGTTTATGAATTCAGAGAGACATTCCGGACGTGTGAGGCCAGCTTTAAAGAAATCGTCTCGATTTTATCACGGCTTCCGCCAAAGGAGTAAAGCTCATTCCCACTTCTTAGATACAAGGCACACCAAGAACAAACGGGCATACCGCTGGTTTCTTCCCAGAACACAACAACAACAACACAACAACAACAACAACATTTCCATCCTCACCACTTAGATGGTTGGCAGTCCTCAACTGTGCGTTTTTCCAGGAACTTTCTGCCTCGCACAGCTAAACTGTGGAATGAACTGTCGCCTGCGGTATTTCCGGACCGATACGACCTTCAAACCTTCAAGAAAAGAGCGTACTCCCATCTCAAATGCCGGCAACGCACTTACAACCCCTCTGGTGTTGCAGGTGTCCATGGGCGGCGGTAATCGCTTACCATCAGGTGATCCGTCTGCTCGTTTGCCTCCTCTACCATAAAAAAAAAAGAACGTGCAGAATGTGGAATGAATTACCTCCTCACATATTTTCTTTGCACGACGACGTTCTTCAAGAATTAGGTATTCAGGGTTATCAAGGCTTGGCCAACTCATAAGTGGCTCCTCCAATGTTGCTTATGTCTATGGGTGACGGTAACAGCTTCCCATCAGGTGGCTCTAGTGCTTGTTTACTGACTATCACATAAAAAAGATTCATTTTATTTTATTTTATTTTTATTTATTTTGAGATCAGCTGTGACATTAACATAGAAAAATATAGTCGATACAGGAAGCCAATTATAGGAACTCACTGGTAGTGACATAATACTAAACTAAGATTTGAAGCACTATCGCAACCACATATGTGAACAAAGCGAATACAAATGATACTTCATAAGGATAATGTGGGAGTTCAAAATACTAATTAACTTAGTAACATATCAGGCAAATATCTCCTCAACTACAACATATTTTTAAGCCAGCTTGCGGTCATCACACATGTTTAAATTGTTTTCGTACTATGGATCATTTAATGAGTAGCTATTATAGGACATTATTATACAAATTGACTAAGTCCCACAGTAAGCTCAATAAGGCTTGTGTTGACGGTACTTAGACAACGATATATATAATATATAAATACTTAAATACATAGAAAACACCTATGACTTAGGAACAAATATCCATACTCATCACACAAATAAATGCCCTTACCAGGATTTGAACCCGGGACCATCAGCTTCGTAGGCAGGATCGCTACCCACTAGGCCAGACCGGTCGTCATAATATCATTATCAGTCATACCTAAATACCTAACTAACTACCACAATCGCCATGTGGAAAACAATATTATTTTGGAACACAACACAGGTCCGGATACTGTCACCTTACAATGACCATGCCAGACACATTTGATTTAATGCAGTTCCCAGTATTTTTCCATAAAAATTAACCATAAACGTAAGTATTTATCAAATTAAGACCAAATTTCCAAGGCAGATAAATTAATATGTATCTAGTTGCATTTACGAAACATAAATATCAAATATTTTTGAGGTCAATCTCAGACGACCTAGTCCAAAACTGAGACGAAACGATTTTTATACTTACATAAACTTACGAACCTATTCGAAGAATGAGGTACGATAACGATAAGTTCTGGTTTAGATAAGTTCTCATTTAGATATCATTTCTATGTCGCATAATTGACAGAAGCAGCTCGATTCAGGCAACCAATGTCACTTTGACGTTAGAAATATCGTAGATAGATCTTATTGGGATCACAGCGGAATCGAAATAAACGTAAATTTTGACTATGTCGTTTAGTTATCGATCTTTTAAAGATCTTTCCAAGATCTTAAACGTGTCTTCATTAATTGTTCTTCGAATCGGGCCGTTATTTATTCTCTTAGTAAGTATAGCGCGTTTGCTGCCTAGATTTTTGACATTTACAGCAGCAATGCAGTCGGTAGTAATGTCGCGCTGCAATACTGCTGCAGTAATGTGCAGTCTGAACCCGAACGGTACCTTAACTATACATACCACATATCTAGTTACATATTATATTAATACATCACGTATGCCTCGAGTGTTAAAAAACAGGATAATTGTCGTTAATTAATTTATTGTTATTGTCCCGTCCCCGAATGTTCGTTGGCCGTACAGTGACGCCACGTCATAAAATCGTCGTTAAGCATAATTTGTGGATGCCTATTAAAATACCGCGCGGGTGGAGGCCGATTCGACGATTTAATTTTGTCACGACCTTGAATCTATGATCGCTGTTGCCCCCAATTGTCCCCAATCAGCGTAAGCCGCTAATGCTTTGATCACAAATTCCGAGTAAGGCGAGAGAGTGCCGTTGGCCGAGTGCTCGGTTCGTGTGTACTTTATGACGAGTACTCGGCCTAGTACTCGGCCCAGCAAAATGACAAGCGAGTCACTCGCACCTTGTTTTATTTACTAGGCCGAGTGCCCACCTCTGTACTCCTCTCAGCATCCTCGCGTCGACTCACTTATCACTAGACAGATATGAACACGATCAGTCGCCATTTGCCAGTAGCGAGCGATGGAGCGATTTTTTTTCTTTTTGCTAATCATGTTGAGGCAGTAAACTAACTCGTCAGGAAAAGCAAAATGCGTGTAAACACTTACCCACCCTCCTCTTTGATGCACGTGAGGTGCTTGAAGATATGCACAATTCAAATAAGATTAAAACCTTGTCAAATTGTTATGACTGAATCGGCCTCATGTGTAATTCGTCGGACGACTGACCACTGATATCATCATATTAGTTTCTGTCAACTACTCTACATAGTAAGGTGACCGCTATGAAAAACTGGTAAACAAACAGAGATAGATTTTCGTAATTTAGTAATGCGTTGCAGTGAGATTGGGGGCAATAAGATCTTTATATAATGTCTTAAATTGTTATTAATACGTCGAGTATGCGAGGACCAAAGAATTGAAGAGAAACCCCGTTACCTTTTACAGCTGTCGGCTGCCGTTTATACCCACCTACTCCCTCATGCCCCGAACACTGCGAGCGCACTTACATAATACTTGTGACTTACTTTCGTTTGATCCCTTCACTGAGTCATTTAGTTGTAGGAACTTATTAATACTTTTAAGGGCAACATCTACTTCCTTTCACTTTTCATTTTGCCAAATCAGTACGTGACGAGATAAGCCTCAAAATATGTTAACAGCGGCCATTTTTTTGAGTTCTGTATTTGCATATAGGTAAATGACTGTTCGGTAAATAGTAAGTAAGTAAGTAAATATTCTTTATTGCACCAACAATTATACATTTTACATACATGTAAAACTACAATTTTTTTTTTTAATCTTTATTGAAAAAAGGGTTTTTTCACAATTGAAAATGTCACCCTTATTGTGACATAGCAAAACAAATCAACTCTTATTAATAATTATCTACGCTTAATACCTAGGTTAACAATCTAATATAGCTTCTTCGCCTATTTTGATTGCGGGTAGGCTAAAATTAAATTAACTTCACCTATGTTATATAAATTACAATTGTATTTTTGCATGAAGTTTATCCTCTCAGCCTCGTTTCGAACACATTCCACCAAGATATGGAACACATCTTCTTTCACTTCACATTCGGTACAGTTTGGTGACTGGTTCTTACCCATAAAACTACAAATGAATTTTAAAGGAAAATAGAACCAGGTAACAACAGGCGGTCTTATCGCGGTCTTATAGTATTTGTATAAGTATAGCTTGTGCAAGTGTACAGGCAGCCCCGAGGTCTATAAAAAGTTCTCCCATTCCATTATATATTGAATCTTTATTTTGATGAATCAAATGTCTTTGTGACAAAAATTAATTTGACTCTTGCTAACAAAGTCAAATAACAAAGTGACATGACAGATGAGGACAAAGTGGACAAATGAATCAAAACAATTTAAGACGTTCAATTGCAATATTTGACAAGGCATTTCAGTACCATTTTGCGCGAACGTCTCTTTTGCAGACTTGCACCACGTCGGTGTTGCATCGGTCTATTTAGCCACCAAAAACTGTGTCTCTCCGGTGGTCTACCATAAATTGTCTGCAATTGATGAAAATGATGATGATGATGTTGTTTACATAACAAAGACTATGTGCCAGTTGCATAAACAGATAAACTGAACAACGCAACTTCGCAGAGTACAATAAAATTAAACATACAATAAAGCGAACGTTTTCACGATGACAGACGTATAGGAGATTATTTAATCAAACCTTTTCCTAATGGCCTTTCTCATACCAAGCTTTTTTCTCAGGAGCGGAAGCCTCCTCTACTGGGAGTACCGCAACAGCACCGCGCGCGATGAAGGCCCCACGCTCATGGAGTGGGGGGGACCGAACCAGGGGGGCGTGCCGCGGCTACTGGTCGCGCTGGCGCAGCTGCATGCGCGGTATGGTGCGTTACCTTGGAGCCAGGTGCTGCAGCCGGCCATCGATCTCGCCAGGTGACTATTGCCCTCCTTCTTTGTTGTTGTTTTTATTTTGTTCAATGATAGAGTGAGAGAGAGTGAGCCAGATTTGCCGTGGTGCCAGGTGCTTCAGACGGCCATCGACACCGTCTGGTAACTCAATCTTTCTCGCGCTATCCCGGCCTTTTGCAACGGCTCTTGGGAGTCTTAAGTCCACTTGGCATTAATCCCAAGAATTGGCGTCTACATTCGTTTTTATGAAAGCGTTGGCCATCTGACTTTTCAACTTAAAAGGAAAACTAGGCCTTATTGGAATAAGTCCGGTTTCCTCGCGATGTTTTCTTTCACCGAAAAGCGACTAGTTATTACCAAATGATAATATCGTCCATAAGTTCCGAAAACTTACCATGGTTTGAGTTTGAGCAAAAGTCGCACGCTCTTACCGCTGGGCTACCAACGCTCTCACCTCGCCAGGTGTTACCTTATGTTTATTACATCCAATACCAATAGGTAAAGGAGTGGGTCATCGAACTCGCCGAGTCAGTATCACTACGTCCACTGTCCGTAGGTGCAAAGCTGATGGATGATACCTAATGACGCCAAACAAGCGTTGACGTCTGTTATTGTCTTTAACACTGAATCAAAAACCTGTTCTAATAATTAATGCTGATTGCATCGAGACCAACCTCAGCAGCCGATTTTCATCCTGCCCCATAAAAGTAGAAGAAAATGCCATTATTAAGTTCTATCCTACGTATGTTACGTATTGTTCTAAATTAAAAATTCAGTTATCATTCCAAAAAAATACTGTGTAAGTAACTTTTCAAACAAATTGGCTACAAAAATAAAACTACACTGAACTGAATTGATGCACACGTTAGTGTCATTACTTTATAGGTAAAATCTTAAGTAAGTCACCTGTTGTATATAGTTGTGACGTGTTCGAATAGACAATACATGTTTAAAAGACACACACAAACAAAACAAATGTCTATTTCGAACACGTCACAACTACGTCACATACAACAGGTGACTTACTTAAGTTTTTTACCTATAAGCATCTTTAACCAATTAAGGCTGGTATATCCAAAGTTATTGTGCGAGTTTTCTCTTACTTTTTAGACTCGCATGAGTAGGTGTTTGTTATTTCGCCGAGTTTTATTTGTTTTGGTATTTTACGAGTGACCCAGACAGCTATTAAATTCAATAAGTACCAACCTAATATGCGGATTAAATTATGCAGATTATAGCACTTTATTTTGAATCAGCCAAGGACGGTATAAAACGGGTCGAAATCGTCACCCAAAATGTATTGAATTGATTTAAGATAAAACATAAAGAGCGTAAAGAAACGACCTTCGAAAACGAGATCCGAAGTAAAAGTTTAATTAACAGCAACATTCCGTGTTCAATGGAATGATTACTGAACCTTATTCTGGCAGCTACTTTTGTTAACTCTCTTTATTGATATTTAGACATATTAAAAATACAATCGTCTCTACTTTTTTTCAGTGTTAAATAATTTATTTACAATAACAAAATACATAATGGATATTATACAGATGATTACTATAACTAGCTTATATCTAAAATAGGCCCTTGAGGCATTGTACCAAGGATGCTGGCGGCATTTCCTCGTTGTGCGATACTGATACGTTGTGCGAGGAAGCCGCCAGCTCTTCGGTCACCAGTTACGTCAACCAGACGTTTCGCGATTTCTCCAAAAAACTTGTGCGCGCTGGAACCCCTTGGACCTAGAGTTTCAACGCCAAATGGTACAAAATGGTACTCTCTACCGAAGCTCTTATATTTATTACGTTTCAAAATTTCGGCGCTTTCCGCCGCTGTGGTGCCAGTGTGTCTACGCAGGTAGCATCCCACACTAACATCCGTCCCAAGCTCCAAGGAACCAAGGACACCCCATCCCTGATAATGCCAGTCGGCTCAAGAAGAGCAGGCACATTGATGGTGGCAAGAGATCGACGGATTATGTCATTAAGCGACGCATGTCTTGAAAAACGACCTGCACTTTTTTGACAAGATAATTCATGGTGTCCCAGTCGGTCCACATCCGTGCCACAAGAGCATATATGTGGCGTACATACTGAAACCACTAACCTCTCCTTTTTATGTGAAAAATCCTTTTTATTAACATTTCCAAATCTCGGGACCAGGTCCCCGAATCTTTGGGAGGCGAGCGTGGGGCCGAATCCAACAGTGCAGAGCCCCGTAAAGACAATTTAATCTAAGAGCAAGGCGCAAGAACACGTGGCACATACAATTCCCGAGCGCACAATACGATACATCCGGACAGTGTTGGGCAAACGTTAATTAGAATTGAAATTTAAACATTACAAATTTATTCTGTAACTGTCCGTTACGATTTACGTTCAATTTGTAATGGTTAATGGTCAATTCTAATTAACGTCCGGCCAAAACTGCATCTGGATTCTGGAGATGGTCCCCGTCAAGTGCAAAGACTATTGCAGTGCAGTACTTTTGTGCTGCACTGGGAGCTAATGTCACAGCCTATTGATTTGAAAGTCGGAAGGATTGGATAATGGGCTATGGGAGGAGACTCGCGGACAACTGCCGTGACAATCAGTCTCAGAGTTGTAAAAGACTCACTGAGTGGGCCCCACAATGGCTGCATGCACGGTGCGACAATGGAGCAAAGCGGCACGGCAGTGAGGTTGTCTAGAGTCTGCGATAGCCAGATCACGGTAATTCGTTTAGCAGGCCGCCGGCTTTATGACATTTTACATTTCCAACCCGTACCATAGGTCGGCTCTTGCGATTGCGACTCCACTCTGGCTGTCCGGTGAAGGCAAGCACAGAGGCGAGGGCCAGATGAAAGGGCCCTCTTGAATAGGGGTCCGCGGTGCCGCCACTCACCGTCAGCTCGCCACAAACTGCCCCCCGGTTTTATTGACATGCTTATTTACATTGCCGTAAAATCATGCGATTGACAATGTGTATACAAATTACAACTACAAATTTCTTTGTTTTCAGATAATAATTGATAAAAAAATTATTTCGTGATTTCGGGGCGGGCCCCATAAATATTAAAAGTTGTTCAGTTCAGTGGTAACAAAAGCACCCTGTATCGCCGCCCGGTGCATTTAGGACACATTGATTACTTTGCAGTTGACAGACTTATATATATTATAAAATTCAAAAACTTTTGTATGAAAATTTCGGCTCAACAAAGTTCACATTTACTTATAGCACAACATGCATTCTAACATCGCTTTTATTCTTGCCATCATGCCATTTAGCACACTATATTATATTCTTACATGTTGACTTCAACTTGTTATTACATAATGTAAACATGTTAAGCAACTGACATCATCACTTTCCATCAAATCGGCCGAATACTAAAATTATGGACTGCCTTAAAATATGTCCGCGACGACAGATTTATAACCTTACCAACACACATATAATTTGTAACTGACCACCGGTGAACCTTATCGTCTTAACAATAAGATATACAATCGGTTAACAATAACTTTTTACCGCAGATCAGTGTTTGGCCTAACGTTAGTGTCAGTTAAAATTGCAGATTGAATAGGTTAGTTAAAATTAACGACTAAAAATTGAAAGCGAGTTAATTTACAGAACACTAATCTGCATTAATATTAATTTTATTTTAATAACTAATAATTTGCTTCACTATGCCTATTTTTTCATCATTTTAATAACAGTTCCGCCAATCAAATAACAACCAAATAACAAAGTAACATTAATTTTAGTGTGCGAAAGATTAATTCTGATACAATCAATACATTAAACATGAATATAATATAATTGAATATATTGCTCAACGCATAAGCATTGCCATTCAACGTGGCAATGCGGCCAGCCTTCTGGGCACACTTCCCATCGGTAGCGAGCTTGAGGACATATTCTATTTATAAGACTCTTATTTTAAATTTACTTTTTATCATTAGTTTTAAGTTTATTTATAGCCTATTGAGAGTTAATCTGATTATTTTGTAATAAGTACGAGAATTGCATTGACGATTATTATAGATTAACATGCTCTCAAATTCAATTCTTATTTAACTTATTTAATAGATTTAGTTACGGAGTTATAACTAACACAGTTTTCAATGTACTTAATTGATTATTTTTAGTAAGCATTGACGATTATGGCCAACACTGCCGCAGAGCATCTCCGTGAACTGCACGAATGCACGTGTTTGTACTCTGTCGGTTTTTCCCGTGTCATTATCTGCGTTATTAGATGTTGTAGCATAACAATGATTCACTGATTCATGCAAAAATCACCGGGACGGTAAAGTACTGCTTGTATTGACGACTGACGACTGGTTTGGCCTAGTGGGTAGTGACCCTGCCTACGAAGCTGATGGTCCCGGGTTCAAATCCTGGTAAGGGCATTTATTCGTGTGATGAGCATGGATATTTGTTCCTGAGTCATGGGTGTTTTCTATGTATTTAAGTATTTATAAATATTTATATATTATATATATCGTTGTCTAAGTACCCTCAACACAAGCCTTATTGAGCTTACTGTGGGACTTAGTCAATTTGTGTAATAATGTCCTATAATATTTATTTATTTATTTATTGATGCTTTGATAGGCAACAGTTTTACGGCTGACATCAGGAAAGAAAATGTGGTAGAAAATGCATGTTAGTAATTAATAAATGTTAACGGCATCAATCATGGCCGTACATTTAAGTCATACCTTGACAAAATATATAAGCTGCAAGTTAGGCTGTTAAAGTTAATAGTACCCCGTAAAATGAAAGAGAACCTTGTGTGTGATAGTGACCTCTTCACTTTATGTAAGGTCCTACCGGTTCACACAAAGTTTAAACACCATATGCTAAAAGAGCAATACTTTAGAAATGAAATCCAGCATTTAATCTCACATCCAATAAATACGCGGCAAGTAACAAATCAAATGCTTCAAAAGCCCCAATTCAACAATTTTTATGGCAGAAGAACATCAGAATACATCATACCAGAGTTAATAAATAAGTTACCTAAAGAGTGGAAAGATAAGATAACACCAAACAATATAGCATATATTCTTAAAAAGGAAATGCTTAAACAATTAAATATTTTTAACTAATGCATATTTATGTTATTTCATTTAGTGCAAATGGAGCAGCCTGTATCGAGTAAGCGGGGACCGGTTCTTGTTTTGCTCGGCCGGCCGGTATGATAACAGACGCGCTCAGTTTGTGATATTTGCAATTATAATGTCATTTACGAATTGGATGTATATGTGTATTGCATTGTATTTCTAATTATTAAATACTGCGGAATGGAGTATCGAGACAAACCATTGTGGTTTAACGATACTTTTTGATCAAATATTCTGTAATTGTGTTTTACCTGTAATAAATAATAATAAAAATAATAATTGCGTACAAGAAATTTTGAGAAATTCAATTCAATTCAATTCATGGAACGATTAAGAGAAAAATTGTAGTATTTTTGATATTTCACCGACATCTGTAAAATTCTACCGCTTTATGCTTTAAAAGTTGAACGTCCAATTCGTCCTCTATGTTTTCTATGTATTTAATGAAAGCTAATGCAATGGTTTCAATATTATTAACCAATTAAAACTATGGTTTTTTGCTCCAGTCATGGGATGTATGGCGTCATTAGTTTTCAAACTAACAAATATCCATGAAAAATTAAACTTAAGCAGCTCTTTGGCTCTTGTTTATGGTAAAATGTTGTAAGCGTTTATAAACTGATGGTAAATACTTGTTTTACAGAATTTGTCTATACCATCCCATTACTGGTGCCTGTTCCATTATAGGGGTGTTTACTAAATATGTTTTTGGCAAAAAATACATTTTTGGTACAAGCTTTTATTGCTGACTGTACTTTTCTTTCCCCAGGCATCTTAATCATTGGGACAATTCTAAGAACCCCAAACAGAATTCGTTTGCGTTGTTTTATCACAGAGTTCTGATGGCCTCCTCCTGCCTACATCATCAGATCGGCTCTATGTCATCTTAATATTGCATTGTCGTCCGATTAACATAATTTAGCAAAATTTTCAAATTAGCTTCCAAATAAAAGCTTGTAAAAAATAAGGAAATATATAGGAATATTATTACCATTATTTGCAATGGTTGGTAGATCACTTAGAATTGGAGTAAATACTTTATTAGAATTACAAGTATTTAAAAAAAAACGAGTGACTTGTGCGTTCATTCTTAAAAAATCACGTCTCTCTTAAACCCACCATTAAATCCTAATTAGTTCAATTAAGTTTCATTTCTCCACTACCTAAAGCTTGTCTGGAAGATATCGCTCTGTAGCGATAAGGCCGCCTGTTGTTTACCTCTTCATGTATTATATGTGTTTCCATGTACATTTATTCTTAGGTTGTGCAATAAAGAGGATTTGTAGTGTATTGTATTGTATTGTATAACATATTCGTATAATTTATCAAATAGGGACACAGCAAATGTCAAAATATATTCCCAAAAGATTATGTAATGATAATTACATAATCTTTTAATAATTTTTTATAAATAAATAAAAAGCTAAGGATGCGAAAGCATATTTTGGCTTAAAATATCGCGGCAAAATTGACTTTACCACGTAATGCGGTGCAAGTGACTTGCCTCAATAGGTATACAATGTTTTATCACTGAATTCCCATGGCCACCTGTCTCCATCATCAGATCAGCTTCATGTCATCATAATATTGCATTGTCATCCGATTTACATATATATGACGACCGGTCTGGCCAAGTGGGTCCCTGCCTATGAAGCCGATGGTCCGGGGTTCAACTCCCGGTAAGAGCATTTATTTGTATGATGAACACAGATATTTGTTACTGAGTCATGGGTGTTTTCTATGTATACACGAGGAATCCGAAACAATTTAAGCACGGAAGCAAAATAAGGAAAAAATGTTATAGGTTTATGTAAATTTTGCCAAAAAAACATTTTTTTGTTTGTTTTTTTTTTTGTACCTAAAACTCAAATGCTATTTGTAAACCTATCACTTAAAATGATTTTTTCCTTATACGCCAACGTCCATATACGTCACTTTATTTCTAAAACTAATAGGAATTTCAGCATGAAATTTCAGTGGAACGTCAATATGATGAAAAAGTTGGGACAGAATTTATGGCAAGACTACGTATTTTAATCATAAATATGGAAAAACTGTAACCTCATGAAATTGTCACTTGCCTCAGTAGACTGTTACATATGGAGTGTGGAATTAAGACGAGTGGCATCTCTTATGGTCGAACTGTTGCAAAAGTGTCCAGCTGTCAGCTATAAATAATAGTTCCAAATCTCTCCAGAGTAGCGCTAGAGTAGCTAAGAACCTAGGCGTTATTGACGGAGTGAATTACGCTGTCTATGATTTGATTTTTTTGTTCAAGTACTCTAGGTATTGTAGCGCCACCTATTTAAAGTTTTTTTATGACACTTTTTGGTACATGGAGATTTCGTTCCTTATCTCCACCTTCCGTACTGTTACAGTTATCGAAATGACAGTTTTATGGAAAAATTCAAATCCAGAAAAGTGAGTAAAGAGACTCAACTACACAAGGACTATTGAACCAGTTCTGATTAAACGGAAATCATAATAGGTTCTGCGAATAGCAATAAAACTCACAATGCCATCTATATCTACCTCAACCCACTCCTTGACTGCAACATTCAATGCTTTGTTCAGAATGGCACCTTAATCCATTGTAACTAGGTAGGTATTTGTTTATCTTCGATATCGACCATACGAAACATGTCTTGCATGCCTTACATATTTCCATGTGTGAACTGGTTGATTATGATTACTTCAACTGCTCTCATTTTGAATCAAGAATTATGTAAAGAAAACAAGCTTGTTTATTTCCGTGTCAATTTGCGAAGATTTATTTTAAAGCACGTTTAGTACAGTCACGTCTAAATATCGATACGAAAAACGTGCCAAAAATATGTATACACTACCTTTATAAATGGGCAATAAAGTCGTGTATACATATTTTTCGCACTTTTTTCGTATCGATATTTTCAGACGTGACCGTACCTTTTCGATGGCTTGCCCGGGTTCGAATCCCGGTAAGGGCATTTATTTGTGCGTTTATCACAAATATTTGTTCCTGAGTTATGTATGATAAATAAGTATTTATACGTAACGTAAGTTTACATTATAGGTACAATGTGTAAATCCAATAGGTCGCGTCTTGTACCCACAACACAAGCTTTATTGAAGTTATTTAAAAAAATGAAAAATATTTATTTCCTTATCAAGTAAGGTTTACAAATTGGCAAGTGGTTGGGACTTCCTTTTAGGTGAATGAACCTGTATCAGGATGCCCCGCTCCTCGATAACTTACAGTCTTGTTACTTAGTAGTAGGGAAATATTGTATACATGAAAGTTTTATAATATATTATAATATTTTTATTAACTTATTTGCCGTATTCGCGTTAATAAGCAACTCTGGATAAATATGAGTTCAAAGTTGTACTCATTACAAGTAATAATGGTGATAAGTGAAGTAATGATATTATCTCGGTCATTTATTTTCACATAGTGGCAACAAATTAAACTGACAATTATTATGACATTGTTGTCAGTTTTACGTGTTCTTTATTATTTATTGACTTTTTTCTTAAGGCATTTTTGTACTGAGTAATCTTGTAACGCACAGTACCGTACACATTAACATATTTATATCTAAGGACACTAAGAATGGTGGTGGTTCAGTGGTGTCACTCACAAATTCGAGCCAATCGTGCAGTCTAACGCAACTAGTTGCGACCAATTGCGCGCGTGATGCGAACTTATCAAACAACCGCGTTGGCCTGCACGATTGGCTCGAATTCGTGTGTCTAACACCGCTGTACCACACAGTGCAGTCATTCGACGAAGCCGTCTAGACAGGGCAATCGTGCGGGCTGCGTGGAGCAAGGGGTGGGTCGCGCGCATCTGAGTTGCAAACATCGCCATTATTAGTAGCTCGGTACTACTTACAGGGCTGCCCATATTGTTTTATCCAGCTGTCCTTTTGGGCAGTTGTGTAAAAGTCTGTGTTACTGATAACCCACTGCGGCGGTCTTGTGCGGTGTCGGCATTTACGCAAACATCAAAGGCGTCGGTTTACTGTTACTTTTACACTGTGGCTGTACTAGCCCCATTCTTATTGCCCGTAAGGCCCGTCCTTAGATATATTTATTTATTTATTTTGTGATGCATGTGCAATATACGCAAACGCATCACGGCAAGTAGTAGCGCCATAAGTCACATATTACATAGTAACGCCATCTTTCCGCAACTAGCAGCAGACTAGTGGTCAGCGGGTTGAGAACTGGTAAACAAGTGACACCGATAATAGACATTTGGAAATTGAGGGTGTCGCGAAAAAACGCGGACGACCGGCAGAAGACAGAACAAAAGGAGAGAAAATGTTACGCCGTTAATAAGACGGAGACTAATAAAAACATGTAGTTTTACGGACATCGTAGACCATAATAGTATCGATTGGAGTTTGTTGTGATATTTGTGCGTGTGAGTTCCAGAATTAGTCACGGGGTAAGTGTACCGGCTGATCAATTCGCTTTATTGATGTCACTCTGTGATCATGGAAGGATTTTATATTAAAGTGTTATTCACACTCACTGTGCGACACTTTGTTCACAGCATACGGGAACGCCCTTCCTGTCGAATTCGTTTCTGGGAATTTAATCAAAAACTCCCGGAATAACACTGCAGAGGATACGTACCGCAATTTCGCCATAGTGTCATAAGACGATTTGGACTAGAGGCTCAAGTACTCGGCTGCTAAGCAACTGTTCCGGGTTCGCTTCCTGCAAAGGCGAAGTCTTTTTGTTTCTTTTATTTTTGTTTGTATTTAGTGTCTTACTTTTATCTTCATTCATTTTGTTTTTATTTTCATTTTTTTGGCTTTTATGTAATTTACGTAAACAAGAGTTTCTGTTAGTTTTAGTCATCGACGAAACTCTCTTGGCTATTTTGGCAGTATCGTGCACTGTGTCTATTTCAACTTTATTTTAGTATTTAAGGTTTTTGTTGTATTTTTAATTATTATACTGTAAAGTTAACTGTCACCAATTGTTTTATCTATCATCGAATTCAAGAACCCGAGTCATTACATTGGCGCCTAACAGGTATTCGGTGGTTTAGATTAGTCCGTGGTGACAGTTGACAACATAAGTCTGTTTAAGTTTTGTAAATTAGAGTTCAAAGATAATGGACGTTAACGCCTTGCATAAAGATGAGCTGGAGTTTGAGTTGGCATGCCGGGGTGTCTCGGATTGTGAAACTGTGGCGACTATGCGTAAATTTCTGCGGGCTATGTTAAAACGGGAGGCATCCGGGGAATCCTCTACCTCTATAAAAGTTCCCGCTAGATGTGTGGAAGATCCGGGTAAGGAAATTCTCTTTTGCAGGAACAAATTGTCATCCCTAGTAGCACTTATTTCGGAATTGTCAGTCAGTCCAGACGTTGCACTGATCAGGCGGTTACAAACTCGGTTGACACATCTGGCTTACCGCGCAAAATTGATTGTACCGTTAGCTGAAGCTGACACGGAAAGGCACTTGGCATTGCTCGAGGATATTGATGAAGCTATGGTGTCATTAGAGGGGGTGAAGGAGGAGGAGGCAGAGGACGAGGCCGCCATCTCGGAGCAGGACAAGGCCATGTTACACAGGACATTGGGGGAGGAAGGGTTGAAGATATTAGGAAGTTTATCTATAGCGCACACTTCTAGCAAAGCGGGTTCAAAAATAATTGGAGGCCATCAACACCGCGTGGGTGACGCAGCGGCTCCGGGCACTGCACCTTGCTCTGCACCGGCGGCTATAGCAAGTCGTGCTAGCCTTGAGAGGGGCCATAACCATAAGGAAATACAATCAGAAACTCGGGGCGAAATTCCGAAGGTTCCTTCGGTTTCGCAGGGTTTACAGAGGTCGTCGACATGGGATCCGGAATGTCAAAGGAGGAAGTTAGTTCCAATTAAAGATTGGGGGGTCAAGTTTAGCGGTAGGGATACTGTGAGCATCAATGCATTTCTGGAGAGGGTTGCGGAGCTCAAGGAGGCTCGTAATGCGGACGATGATGATTTATTTCGTTATGCCATAGATCTGTTTGAAGATGAGGCTCTCATATGGTTTAGAGCTAATAGGGGCGTGGTTTCTAATTGGTCGGAGCTAGTGGACCTCCTGGTTGATACTTTCCAGGCACCAAATTATCAGGATGAGCTCTTGGAGGAAATTAAGAGACGAACGCAGAGTAAGCAGGAGAGGGTTGTCATATACTTATCGATCATGCAGAATATGTTTAACCGTTTACCCATGCCGCTTACAGAATCACAAAAATTGGTAATTCTAAGGAAGAACCTGCAACCTTACTACCAGAAGGAAATTTGCCGTGACGCCTTTGATTCCGTGGCAGAATTGACGTCGGTACTAAGGGTGATTGAACGGACCAAGATTCGTTGTGAAGGGTTCAAGGAGCCAACCACGGACAACTTGTCCTTGGAGCGTGATTTAGCATACAAGGGTACCTTAAGTCCCATGCATCAGGAGAACAAGGAGGTAGCAGCCATAGACAATAAAATTGTCAGTAGATCTGTGCAGTCAAAGTGCTGGAATTGCAGGAGTCCGGGCCACAGATTTAGAGATTGCAACTTACCGAGGCAGCGACTCTTCTGTTATAAATGCGGCCGTTTTGGGAATACTGTACAGAAATGTCCTTGCAGTAAGGCGAATGAGGGAAACGGTCAGTCGGAGTCGATGCCTGCCGATTCGACCCCGCAAAAATAAGTCATTCTGTACCGGATGACTGGCAGCAATGGCTAAATACTGTCTCTAGATATTTTAGGACTGGCGAAATATGCAACATACAGCGCAGTCATAGGGATAGACGGTACTACGCAGATATAAGAATCTTGAACCAGCAATTCCTGGCTCTCTTGGACTGCGGAGCTTCAATTTCGGTAATTTCTCGAAACTTTTGTGCAAAGATCACAAGCTTAGGCTTGACGGCACAAAAGGTGGCCGCGCAGGATATATCTATAGCTGATGCATCCGTTCTGACGATTGATACTATAGTCCATCTGCCGATACAGTTTCGAGGAGAATTCAGGGTGGTTCCTTTTTTTGTCATGGACCCATCAAAACATGAAATCATATTAGGTATTAGCTTTTGGGACGCCTTTGGGTTGACAGTGGCGGAGCAGAAGCTGGCTACGGAAATATCGGAGATAGCAGTAGTAAGCTCGGTGGTTTCGCAAGATGAGTTAGATAACAGCCAAAAACAGCGTTTAGGTGTTCTACTGGAAGAGATGGGTAGGGATATAGGAAAGGGATTAGGGAGGACATCGCTCATTAGTCATAGGATTGACACAGGAGATAGCTTACCTACCAGCCAGCGACAATATCCTTTCGCTCCGCCTATTATGCGGGAACTGGAGAAGGAGATCCAAGATATGCTTGATAATGATGTAATTGAACCTTCGTTCAGCTCTTGGCGTTCTCCGGTTCTGTTAGTAAAAAAGGCATCGGGTAAAAATCGGTTGTGCCTTGACAGCCGTCAATTAAATAAAGTGACAGTAAAAGACTCTTACCCGTTGCCGAGGGTGACCACTATTTTAGACAGCTTAAAGAACGCGCAGTTTTTGTCGACTATCGATTTACGTTCTGCGTTTTGGCAGATACCCTTAGAAGACTCTAGTAAAGAAAAAACTGCTTTTGGCCTCGCGGGTAAGGGCCTTTACCAATTTAAGGTCATGCCTTTTGGTCTCTGCAATGCTTCTCAAACTCAACAGCGTCTGATGGATCGGCTGTTTCCACCCGAGTATGAAGGTAAAATATTTACCTATTTGGACGATATAGTAGTTTGTAATGGTAACTTTGAAGATCATTTATCGTCACTGGCTTTTGTTAGGGACAAACTGAAAGAGGCAGGTCTGACCATAAATCTTGAGAAGTGCGCCTTCGCAAGACCATCTCTGAAGTACTTGGGTTATATAGTCGACAAGGAGGGGCTACGAACAGATCCAGACAAGGTTAGAGCCATTCTTGATTATCCTCGGCCCACTACTTATTCAGAGTTGAAGCGCTTTATTGGCTTGGCCAGCTGGTATCGGCGCTTCGTACCAAACTTTGCCATTGTGGCGGCCCCATTGCATGACTTGACGAAAGGAGGAAAGAAGGGAAAGCAGGTTCTGTGGAACGGAGAAGCGCAACAGGCATTCCTCAGTCTGAAAACGGCTCTCACCTCTGCGCCTGTGCTAAGAGTACCGGATTTCACAAAACCTTTTTCGGTTCAGTGTGATGCTTCCAATAGGGGTACTGGTGGAGTTTTAATTCAAGAGATTGAGGATATGGAAATACCGATTGCTTACACTAGTCGAAAATTGACGGAAAGGGAATGCAGTTATTCGGCATCCGAGCGAGAACTGCTGAGTGTTCTGCATGCTGTTGAACAGTTTCGGCCTTATATTGAAGGAACTCATTTCAAGGTCATCTCGGATCATAGCGCTCTCCAATGGTTGCATCGCAATAAGGACCCTCATGGGCGGCTAGCAAGATGGGCCATGCGATTACAACAATTTGATTATCAAATTGTCCACCGCAAAGGAAAGTTTAACACTGTGCCTGATGCCTTGTCGAGAGCTATTACGGAGGATATTGACCTTCTAGAAATTACGCCAGAAGTTAAAGACGACTGGTACAAGTCCGAAGAGGCCAAAGTCACAGCGGGGGCTAATGGACCAGAGTGGGAGATCAACCAAGGCCAGCTATGGAGATGCCTCAAGCTAAAACAATTCCCAGACGAAAACTACGATTGGAAGCTTGTCATACCAGAAAAACTTAGAGAACAGATTATGAGGGAATGTCATGATGATCCTACTGCAGGACATTTGGGTGTTAAGAAATCTGTAAATCGAGTCAGACAACACTATTTCTGGCCGTCGTTGATCAAAGACGTTAAGAACCATGTACGGAAATGTGAGGTGTGCGCAAAGTACAAGTATTCCCAATTGAAACCGTCTGGTTTAATGGGCAGACAGCGAGAAGTAACAGAGCCTTTTCAAATGGTATCTATGGACCTGATGGGGCCCTTTCCAAGGTCAAAGTGCGGCAATACCATGCTTTTGGTCATTACATGCTGGTTCAGCAAATTTTGTTTTTTATTCCCTTTAAGAAATGGAAAGGCATCAGCTATCTCGCAAATTTTAGAGGAAAAGATATTTTTAGTGTACGGAGTGCCTAATGTGATAATTTGTGACAATGGGAAACAGTTCGTGTCGAACGAATTCAAAGACCTAGTGTCCGGCTACGGAGCAAAACTTTGGTATACACCGTATTACCATCCACAAGCAAATCCAACTGAGCGTGTAAATAAAGTAATTGGAGTGGCGATCGCCTCCTATGTTGAAGATAATCACAGAGAATGGGATAGGTACATATCTCACATTGCTCACGCAGTAAACACTTCAGTACACGAAGTGACGGAAAGAACTCCGGCCTACCTTTTTTTTGGTCGGGAGACGGCGATACAAGGATCGAAAGCGTATAACTTTGAGCCTAAAGATCACATAACTATTAACCAAGAGCGGTTTGAGCGAAATTTTAACCTACGTAGCAAAATATATGAAGACGTTCGTGAGAATATGAGGAAATCTTATGAAGCCAACGCCAAGCGTTACAACCTCCGGCGACGGACGTGTGACTATAAACAAGGTGATCTCGTGTTGAAGCGTACCAAACATCTCTCATGTGCGGACAAAAGTTTCATGGGCAAGTTAGCACCTAAATTTGAAAAAGCTGTTATTGCGAATAAGGTTTCCAATGATGTCTATAGACTTCGGGGTCTTAAAGGGAAAGATTTGGGAACCTGGCACGCTAGCGATTTAAAACGGATAGGGTGAATCCAGTCGGATTCTTCAGAGGTGAGGGGATATGTGATGCATGTGCAATATACGCAAACGCATCACGGCAAGTAGTAGCGCCATAAGTCACATATTACATAGTAACGCCATCTTTCCGCAACTAGCAGCAGACTAGTGGTCAGCGGGTTGAGAACTGGTAAACAAGTGACACCGATAATAGACATTTGGAAATTGAGGGTGTCGCGAAAAAACGCGGACGACCGGCAGAAGACAGAACAAAAGGAGAGAAAATGTTACGCCGTTAATAAGACGGAGACTAATAAAAACATGTAGTTTTACGGACATCGTAGACCATAATAGTATCGATTGGAGTTTGTTGTGATATTTGTGCGTGTGAGTTCCAGAATTAGTCACGGGGTAAGTGTACCGGCTGATCAATTCGCTTTATTGATGTCACTCTGTGATCATGGAAGGATTTTATATTAAAGTGTTATTCACACTCACTGTGCGACACTTTGTTCACAGCATACGGGAACGCCCTTCCTGTCGAATTCGTTTCTGGGAATTTAATCAAAAACTCCCGGAATAACACTGCAGAGGATACGTACCGCAATTTCGCCATAGTGTCATAAGACGATTTGGACTAGAGGCTCAAGTACTCGGCTGCTAAGCAACTGTTCCGGGTTCGCTTCCTGCAAAGGCGAAGTCTTTTTGTTTCTTTTATTTTTGTTTGTATTTAGTGTCTTACTTTTATCTTCATTCATTTTGTTTTTATTTTCATTTTTTTGGCTTTTATGTAATTTACGTAAACAAGAGTTTCTGTTAGTTTTAGTCATCGACGAAACTCTCTTGGCTATTTTGGCAGTATCGTGCACTGTGTCTATTTCAACTTTATTTTAGTATTTAAGGTTTTTGTTGTATTTTTAATTATTATACTGTAAAGTTAACTGTCACCAATTGTTTTATCTATCATCGAATTCAAGAACCCGAGTCATTACAATTTAATATATTTAAAATTTGATTCAGGCAACAAGGCCCATATTATAAATAACTTACAGACTAACATACATATACATTTTATAAAATGACAACTAAACACTATTTAGGCGACAAAACGGCGTGGCTCCGTTGAATCGGCTGCTCTTGTGTGGGATTCGGCAGTTTGCCCCAGAACCTCCGAAACACGACACCCTTCGGCCAGAAGTCGGCGCATTCGATGGTCCCCTGCAGCGGTCGCGGCACGCGCACAACAAAAGAGTTGAAATGCACGTAGTGGCGCGATCGAAGCTGGAACACCCTCAGCGTGTAGCCGGTCTTCTGGTGTACATACTCTACCACTTCAGCAGCCGTGGCGGTGTAATGCAAGCGCGATACGTACAGCGCCTTACTCGGTGTAGCAATCCGCAAGCCAGAATTAGCCGGTTCGGCGGTACCACACTGAGTCTTACGAGGCGCCGTGTGCGCGCCTTCAATATGTCAATAGCCGCACACTGTTGAAATCCCGCCTTTAGTGTATCTCTATCTCTCTCTTACTTTAAGAGCATGGCTCTTGTCGGTGGAGTAGACGCCAGTTTTCGCGGTCCTCGGTCAAATTCTTTAGATTCCTGTAAGATACGACATTTGCTTTTTCCTTTTAGTTGCTGCGTGTAACTTGCTCGAGGTTTTCCTATATCATGATTCATGAAAATATCCTGTTTAATCTGGGAAAAACGTACCAGGGCCAGTAGCCAATATTGACTCAAGAGGTGTCAATATCTATAGCAAACAATTTCTAGATCATAATAACAAATAAGCTCATCCTTGAAGTACCTAAATAATTTATTTGTTTATTTATTTACGAGTATTCTTTGTGCAACTGTAAATATTCTAGCCATTCGGACGATAATTAACATTACATGAAATAATAAATCAGTTCATTTTATTTCCAAAAGCGATTATAATATTTAACAATTCCATAATGGTACTGTCACTGTCTTAAATACGTCATAATTTTATACATCGACTTACGAGTAGGTAGGTAGTTTTTATTGTGCTCGCTTTTTTTTTGTGCTAATATGTTAACGACACCAATCATGGAACATTTTAAGAGAAAATTTGGACTATTTTTGATATTTCACCGACACCTGTAAAATATCTACCGCTTTACGCTTTAAAAATTGAATGTCCAATTCGTCCTTTATGTTTTCTATGTATTCAATGAAAGCTACTGCAATTGGTTTCAATATTATTAACCAATTAAAACTGTGGTTTTTTGCTCCAGGCATGGGATATATAGCGCCATTCGTTTTTACTTTAGTTTTAGACTTAAGCAGCTATATGGCTCTTGTGTATGGTAAAATATTGCCCGCGATTAAGAACTGATGGTACTCGTAAATACTTGTTTTACAGGATTTGTCTATACCATCCCATTACTGGTGCCTGTTCCATTATAGGGGTGTTTACTATAAATTATTCTTGTCTTATCTTAAACTGTCAAACGAAATTGCACCCGTCAAACCGGGTATGATTATTAGGGACCGCGAGCCAGGAACAAATTTCCAATCGCCTCCCGGGCGATAACCTCGGATAATGATTAACGGCTGATGAACCCTCGTGGACGTCAGCTGCCGCTCCATTGGTGGGTTGAGGAATGGCAGCATGAATTTCACGGCGCTTACGACGTTTTGGCGATTGCGACAATTTCATTATTTGTTATAAATTCTCTATATGAATTATTAATAACTCAACATATTTTTTATGCGAGCGAGTTGCATTAAAACTAATATGAAATATTTAAATCAAGACCCTTGTTTTGGATTGGACCTTTAGGTCACCGGCTGTGACCTCGTCATCCATTGAGATTGAGATACCATTAAAATGCCAAATTTATTCCTCGCTAGTTTTCAATAACAAACATAAAACCAGTATGCTATCCAGCCCTATGAAACAGCTGCAAAATCCGTTGGAAAACGCATTCAATTATGCTCCGTATTCTTGAACACTAGATTCCAATTTCAAACTAGTTTGCGAATGGCTGTTAAGGCCTTTATGCATAGAAAAAAATTGTTTGTGAATTTGATAATGATAACTATCTCTAATGTTAATTAGTCTGCCTCCTTGGAAGTCTCGAAAATCAAAAATAACATTGAATATAAATAAATGTTATTTACAATAACAAAGCTATAAAAATGTTACCTTAGTTTTTTGGCGTGTTTGTATAAAATACTCTACGCATAGAATAAGTGAGGTAACCTACATGACTCGCAGTGCATTCTGTACCCCTAGTGTAAATTTGATCGACATCATAACGTGACGAACGCGTTTGCGTTAAGTCTCATTTTGTATAGGATTTTGAGTTTCCAAAACGTCCCGCTTGGCGCGCTCTTTCTAAATCCAATACAAAATGAGACTAAACGCAAACGCGTACGTCACGTTTAGAAATCGAATTTATTTACACTAGGGGTATTGCTATTTATAACTATACCTACTCATATTGTTCCGACCAGATGCGCTTCGAATTATGCATACATGGTAGGATCAACTAGACGTGCTAAACGCGTGCGCCCGTGAAGGACAGAACGTATGTAATGCGCCAAATTAAAAACACGTTTTAACATTCCTGACAACATATCAAAAACAACCTACGTAATTTGGTCGGGTTATTTGTTGCCCACCATAAGCCATAGGGACCGGGCGCGTTGGAGGGTCTGCCATCTTGTGACCTGAATCGTAATCATAAACATGTACATTTACACGTCACGTGTTTTCTTGTGCATAGTAGGTTCTGCCATTTTGTGGGCTACATCAGAACAATAAACATCACATTTACGCCTCGCGCCAAAAATCGGACGGCTCCTGTGCTGCCTCCTACATTTCATGCACGCTCCCTATACTAAAATTTTCAAAATTTATTAAATTGATTGCAAAGGCGTTAGAGTGCGTGTTCAGTTATTTGTGACCACCTTGGCCGCTCCGATATATCTGATAGCGACTGTACACCCCACGGCCCGGCGACTACGCTGATGTTGAATCTTACATCAGATATCGGATTAGTAAGTAAGTAAGTAAGTAAATATTCTATTCTTTATTGTGCACCATACATTTAAAAATAGACAGGAAATGAAAAAACACGTAAAAGTTAGGTAACAACAGGCGGTCTTATCGCTAAGAAGCGATCTCTTCCAGACAACCTTTGGGTAGCAGGAAACAATGAACTTACAACATTGAACGGGTAGTGCCGATATACATATAATTCAACAAAATGAAGACGCAAACAATATAATACATACCTACATACTAATAAAATAAATACATATATACATACATACATTATATATTATACAATCATAAATAAAGGCAAGTTAAGGCAGCGAAAGGTAGTGAGTCTTCAAAAGATTTTTGAAAACGGGAAGGGATTTAGCACGTCTAATGTCTAATGGCAAAGCATTCCACAACCGAACAGCACGAAAAGAAAAAGAGTTGCTATAAAATTTTGATGATGAAGGTGGTAGAGCAAGGAGATGCATCTCCGCACAGCGGACCGAGGAAAGATAGTTGAAACGCTTTTTAAGATATAGAGGGGTGGAGGGGTTGAAAAGAATGTTATAAAGAAGTACAATAATATGAGAGTTACGGCGATGACGAATAGGGAGCCACTTGAGCTGGGTACGAAATTCAGAGACGTGGTCATATTTGCGTAATCCAAATATGAATCTTATACAGACGTTTTGAAGGCGCTCAAGTTTATTTAGCTGGTCCTCTGTAAGATCAAGAAAGCAAATATCGGCATAATCCAATATAGGGAGAAGAAGAGATTGAGCAAGCGCAATTCTGGTAGCGAGCGGCAAGAAGCTACGAAGCCTGCGAAGTGACCCCAGAGAAGCAAACATCTTCCTACTGATCTCACTTATCTGTGGTACCCAAGACAGTGTGCGATCAAATATAACTCCAAGATTTTTTACCTGGCTCGATAATGGAACCGGGACACCATCAAACACTATGAAAGGTAAGTTAAGAAAGTCAATCCGAGAAATGAGTTGAGAGCTGCCTAAAATTATAGCTTGCGACTTACACGGATTAACTTTCAGCCCATAGCGTTTGCTCCAACTGGAAATGTGTTCCAAGTCCCGATTTATGGAGGCGATACTCTTAGGTAGATCGTTAATTACGCATTGAGAGTAAATTTGGAGGTCGTCGGCATAGAGGTGGATTAGCAAATGTGAAAACGCTTTAAGATTTATAAGATCTAGATAACGTCATCATGACATCGGATAAAGTCATTATGACTTTAAATTGTATGTAAATACTTGTTTCGAATCGACTTAGCCCCAAACTTAGCAAAGTTTGTACTATGGGTACTAGGCGACGATATTCATACATACGTATATACATAGTGTTTTACCCATGACTCACGAACAAATATCTGTGTTCATCATCCAAATAAATGCCCTTACCGGGATTGAGCCCGGGACCATCAGCTTCAAAGGCAAGGTCTCGGCCCACTGGGCCAGACTGGTCGTCAAGCCAGCCAGTTGATCACCATAAAGTCACCATAACCGTCTCATTCTAAAACATGTCCAGTCGGTTAGCCACGTGTGATGTTAGTATATCACTGTATTCAAAAATAATTAATAATTATAATGAATGGTCTCAGAGATGTCTTTTTTGTGTCAGAAACTCTTTGTTGTCACGTGACAAGGCAATACAATTTTTTTTATTCCATTTGTAACTAAATGATATGCTAGTGTGTGAAGTTAGCATATCATTTGGTAAAAATCCATAGTATTGGTTTTTATGATAAAAACGCCAGAACTATTGATATGAAGTACCAGGAACTCTAGAACTATGGTGCATGCTAATAGAACTCCAATAAAAACGTGATCTGCTAGACTTTGATATGCCAACTTCACAGACATGCCATTACACATCTATTTTTAGTATGACTGTTTGTACTACTCGTATTGTTAGATAAAGTGGTGACTCATTTATTTTTATATTCGAAGATAATTTTTACTTCTCGCTGCAGCTATTCTTTCCAATCATAAATTTTTACTCGCTAATAACTGTCATAAGCGAGTATAATAATATTATCTCACGGTATACGTTTTCGTGTGAATGGCCGCTTATGAATCTAGTGATTTGGTATACATGTAGAAATAGCTAACGATTTCGCCTACTCAAGCTGGTTTTGTAATGTTTCTGTTTTTTAACCTTCTTGAAAAACGAGGACAGCAGACGCGTTATCATTGCTGCAAAAATTAATTGTTTATGTAACATCTATGGCATTATTCATTGTCGAGTCTAACAAGCCTTTGATAATCATTTGTCAGCCCGCTGCACGAGCGCTGGAGGGGCTACCACAAGCCTATTGTGACGGGCTCAGGGTAACCCGGGACGCAGGCCCTTATTTGAATTGTAATGTAATATAATATTTGGTGACTTTGGCGTTGAAACTCTAGGTCCATGGGGTCCCAGCGTGCACAAGTTTTTTGGAGAAATCGCGAAACGTCTGGTTGACGTAACTGGTGACCGAAGAGCTGGCGGCTTCCTCGCACAACGTATCAGTATTGCGATACAACGAGGAAATGCCGCCAGCATCCTTGGTACAATGCCTCAAGGGCCTATTTTAGATATAAGCTAGTTATAGTAATCATCTGTATATATCCATTATGTATATTGTTATTGTCAATAAATATTTTAGTATATTTGGTTATTTAAATTTTAGGATGTTATTTAATTTGATTTAATTTTATTTTAATTTAATTTAATTCTTTATGTAATGTAATTATGTGTAAATGTATAATGTATAAGGAAATAATTTTCTGGATTAAATTTCATTCATTCATTCATTCATTTGTCCTTATTCGTCATTTTGACATTTGTGTTTGTTAGAAAGGGACAAAATTTAACAGGGATTTGCTAAGTTTTATGAGGGGGTAACACTGCAGTGTTGCATGGCTCGGCTTTTTCTCGGTAAGTTAATTAAAAATATATATTAGGACATAGGACTTTATTACACAAATTGACTAAGCCCCACAGTAAGCTCAAGAAGGCTTGCGTTGTGGGTACTCAGACAACGATATATATAATATGCAAATATTTAAATACTTAGAAAATACCCATGACACAGGAACAAATATCTGTGCTCATCACACAAATATATGCCCTTCCCTGGATTCGAACGCAGGACCATCGGCTTCATAGACTTCATCGGGTTACTGCTGAGTAGGCAAAATTATACACTAAGAAAAATTGAGGTTGAAGGTGAAGACTTGATTATACTTCACTAACGACAATTTTGATTGTTCTGATTAAGATAAGTAGAATTTCTGAATGACATGACGAAGTCCTATATTATCTCAGCTCTAGTTCATTGAGTCACGCTCCAGAATGACTCGAAAGGGGATTCGACTCATGACTCAAAATAGACTGTCTTTTAAGACCAGTCTTGTAAAACTACACGACACTACTTTATGTGTCTCATTACATTATAGGTACCTTACGAAGGTCGATGACATCGTAAACTATGTTTTTATTTATTTATTTTTTTATGGGGGATAGGCAGGCGTTTGACCACGATCACACCTGATGGTAAGTGTTGATGCGGTCTACGGTGGAGCACGCTTACCTATGAGATACCTATTTACTCTAGCCTTGAAGAGATTCAGATTGTACTCATACGGAAACACAGACTCGGGCAGGGCATTCCACTCCTTGGCAGTTCGCATAAGGAATGTTGAAGCGAAACGCTTCGTGCGTATTTGTGGAATACCTACCATGAAGCGATGCCGAAGTGCCGATTGTCTGGTAGTCCGATGGTGAAATGGGGACGGAGGAATAAGGTTGTGTATGAGTAAACGCTCCGATTCGAAGAATGATTAAGACACGTTTAAGATCTTGGAAATATCTTTAAAAGATCGATAACTAAACGACATGTCGAAATTAAAAATAAGATATATCTAACGTCAAAGTGACATTGGTTGCCCGAATCGAACTGCTTCTGTCAATTATATGACATACAAACGATATCTAAACGAGAACTTATCTAAACCTGCGGTGTTCCGTCTGAACGTCTAGCGACCTTCACCAAGGACGAGTTTTGACCGGCGGGTGTCAAATTCCGGCGACTCCGCGGCCGGCATTCTGATTCTCACACTGCGGGGTTACTAAAGACGGGCCTTACGGGCTCTAAGAATGGTGCCAGTACAGCGGTGTCCTTTTGGGTGTCATACACGAATTTGAGCCAATCGTGCAGTCTAACGCAACTAGTTGCGACCAATCGCGCACGTGATGCGAACTTATCAACAGGCCCGTACATTTCATGCCGTTGATGGAAAAATAACGTCACGCTACATAGAGTATGTATGAGTCCAATTGGTATTTTCTTAATAATTATTCATTTGTCAATCTCTTTAGTTAACTGATATAGAGACTTGACAATCAGTACACCAATTTAAACCTTTCCAGAAGAAACCCCTCAATATTGATCTATCCATAAATAATATCCATATATAATTTTACCCTTCTCGGTTTAACAATAGATACGCATATCAACTGGAAAGACCACATCAGCAACGTTAAAACCAAACTTTCAAAATTTATTTATGCATTGTGTGAAATAAAACGATCTACGGACTTTAACTGCGCCCTTTCTGTTTACTATGCATACGCTTACTCGTGGCTACGATACGGTGTCCCACTATGGGGAGCCAGTGTAGATGTCGACGACCTCTTCAAAATGCAAAAAAAAGTGTATTCGCATCCTTGCCAACAGACGCGTACCAGAAAGCTGCCGTCCATTCTTTTTGAAATTCAAATTACTTACCTTACCATCTATATACATCCTGGAAACAACCATGTTTCTAAGAAAACACTTACACCTATATGAAATGCGCAAAGATCTAGTAGCTGGCAATACGAGATGTAAAAATGTATTAGCCATCCCAACGTGCAAATTGGTAATGTATAAAAACAGCCCCCATGTAAGATCTATACAATTATATAACAAATTACCCCACAGTATATCAAATGAGATTAAAGACGGCATATTCAAGGCAAAACTTGTTCTCATACAATAAAATTTAGCGAACTCTTTAACGGTGACAGACAGTTTAGTGCAGTGCAACCGACCCTAAGTGTTCGCATTTCGGACATATTACAGCATGTTTACTAAAATACACACTCGCTAATAGACCGAAGCTGTCTTTTGCCATCTCAAATTAAAAAGCCTTATCTCCAAGCGAATTTATTGTTACATACTACCTTTTACAATCGGAATAGAAATATTTCTTGAAATACAGCGACGCGGCGGGCGCTTTCGTCTCTATTCTTCGGCAAATAATTTCATTTTCATTAGTATATATGCTATTTTTAAGTGTTTCATTATTCATAAGCCGGAACAAAGGCATAGTTAATAGTTATCATTACTTATTTTCCTTCGTCTATTTAGAGCATGTTTTCGTGAGACTTTTCCATCTTAGTCGACTCATTGAACTGTTTTTATTTCGTAAACATTTTTGCGGAATTTCATCTTGTTGGACAAAGCATCTAGACGCAATGATCAAACTGACAATTTGACCAGAAAAAAACGTCATATAATGGAATCGCCAAGCCAATGCCCTTCAATTTAATTGTTGCGTACACACCACCAAATTAATTTGACTTAATTTGATTAGGCGAAAATTGTCTCGTCTGGACTGGCCTTGACTCTGCACAGATGTTGCAATGACAGAGTGTGAAAATGTCACTACCCTCAAATCCGTAAGTAAAACGATTTTAGTCGTATTATCACACTTTGCACTACTAAACTCTGAATTTTCAACTATGAATATAACGCTAATTTTAATTACTAAATTAGATCGGAACAATACGAGAAGAGTTCCTGGGTGGATGCCAACTGGCGCCGTCCAGTCACTCGATACAAAGGCGTTACTTTCCCGTTTTTTATCGCCGTTTGATTGTCAGCTGACAATGTCTGCTTGTCTTTCTAAACGGGGCGGATCTGGACTGCTAACGAGATTGCATATTTTAAAGTCTCGATTTGGGAACACACACACATATTTAGTCATAGACAATTAACATTATCATCAAATATCAAATATCAAACATTTATTCAGCAAATAGGCCACAGGGGCACTTTTACATGTCCATTTTTACAAACAATAAATTAAAAAAAAAAAAACAATTACAAATATCGAATCTATGAAATAATAAATACTTTATTAGAGATGTATACTGTCTCTAAATGTCAAATTACACAAAAAAAACTATGATAAAAAAATAAAACCATAAAATACTAAAATTCTTTAGAGATGTATAAGTCTCTAAGTGTCAGAGATGAAATATAAAAATATATATTAAATTATCCTTAGAGATGTAGAGGGTCGCCAAGGCTTGAATTCTTATATAAATAATTAAAAGACAAAAAAATTAAAACAGACAAGAACCGAATGAAGTGTCTCACGTTAATGTCACTCAAAAGTAAAGTTACATACTTTAACATAACCTGTACCCCGCGTAAGCTTAAACAGACCGGTCTCCACAAACAGCACCCGTTCACGAGTATGACGTGTATCTCAGCCACATAAACATAAACAGGTAGTTTAGTGATCTTTACCCATATCTCCGTTAATATTTTTCTGGGACGGCAGTCATCAGTGACCAAACTCTAACCCAGCTGAAACGGCGTATAAGGTAAAAATAATGAAATAGTATCCTGTTGAAACCAAACACATGCCTCCCAAAGGTCCGAGACTCCATGGCCCCAAGATATGGAAAGACATATAATATGTAATAAAATAATATATTGTAACCGCAGGGCAGCTTGTGGCGAGCTGTTGGGGAGTAACGAAATGACCACACGGACCCGAGTACTTCCGAGAGAGTCGGACAGGGTCTCCATCTCCGGCGTGTCTTCGTCCGTTAGAATGGATCCCAAGGACGGGGAGCAGGACTCTCAACTCTGGCTTGCCTTTATAATATATTGTAACCGCAGGGCAGCTTGTGGCGAGCTGTTGGGGAGTAACGAAACGACCACACGGGCCGGAATCTCCGGCGTGTCTTCGTCCGTTATAGAGGACCCCAAGGACGGGGAGAAGGACTCTCAACTCTGGCTTGCCTTCATGGGCCGTCCAGAGAGGAGTCGTTAGAGCTAATGATCCACGGGTGGAAGTGAAAGATGCGAGTTGGCACAGTGGCTGTTATCACCCACTGGGTAGAAAACGGCGTTCACCTCTCGACACCCCTGAGCCGCTTACACCGGTGTTGTTCCTGGTCGTCTTTACGACGGCAGTTTCAGGGGCCCATCTATTGGGCGGCAACTCACCGCCTGTCTCGATAACTAGTGGAAACATTGTTATTTCAGGTGCCTTTGCAATAACCCAGTTTCATTTTCCACCCAAACTTCAGTCCATAGACCGTTATACTGTTCACTTTTTCTACAATAGTCCTAATGCCTTTTGCGACTGGTTCATGGGTGTCTATTGATGCACCTGTGAATGGGTTCCAGCAGGCGTTCCACATTATATTAAAGCTCTTCAAGGGGCGTCTACATGTATACTCCTACATCTATGTTCCTACGCAAGCCAATCAATAGACTGGGATTTATAGGCCCGTGAAATCCAAGGAGATACAAATTTATGTTACTTTGGAAGGCCTCGACGTGACTGAATATCGACGACGCTGACTAATTAACGTACATCATGCATTTACTTTGTATTGTTAAGTGTTTTAATTGTAATCTATGCTTACTGTGTTTTGGAAAAGGCCCGTGAGGCTGCCACTTCATCCAATAAATAATAAACTTAATCTATTCCGTAAGTGACTTGAGTAATATTATTGGGCCCCAAACGAAGACCGGATGGAAGCAGGACAGTCCTTGGGAACCGCGAAATAAAAGAATGGATGAGAACCCAATATCAATAACTCACAGACTACGTTGGCTAGGCCATTTTGAGAGAATGAAGAATGTGAAAAGAGTCAACAGTTGGCGAGAAGTAGCGCTAGAGCGATAAAAGTGGCATCGCCATGTGTCAGTGGTCAAGTCTCATGTTAGGGCACTGAGCCAACGAAGTAAGAAAGTAGGTAAGAATATTCAGTAAGTCTACTTGACTTGAACTGTGATCACTTACTCAAGCCCAATGAAAACATGGACGATGGAAGCGAATTTATTTCATGTGTATTAGTGTCACCAGCATACCAATAAATAAGCACCACTTACAACAAACTCCCAGAAGATCGACAGATCTCATAAACTCCACAACAAATTGACAGGTAATGCATTTAATCCCTTCCCACGCTTCGAAAATGGAACTGGGACACATCTTGTCCTGCTATAAGTACATGCTTATGTGTAAAGTTACAATGTTAGTAGTTACAATGTCACAATTTTATATAAATCACACAAATTCAAACCACCCTTCTTAAAATAATGCATACATCCTCAAATATACCCAGTAATACATATTGTTATTCCGCCATGCTAATAAAGGAATTATTTAATGCCTAAAGAAAGAGCAGGCTCCTTGAGTGGGATTCGAACTTTAGATAATAGGTATTCAAACATTTTGATATCTTTCATCTTACCTAATCGTCCTTAATATAGTGCGAGCGAGATATGCTGCGAATAATGTCATATTGAGGTGAATTTTCTCTTACATTTCGTAGTTACACACACGCACATATTCATACATACATACTCACATATATACACACATACCCTCACATAAACACTTTCACTTACATACAACTTACTGAGACGTTTTTAACTGTTTTTGTGCTTAGTTTGATAGTTAGTCATATAATAAATAAAAAAACTTATTTAATTTAGCTTTAACAATAATGTATTCTGTTAAAATGAGAACCGCACCATTTCGATACTTCTCTGAGATTCCCACGTGACAGGCTGAGCCTAGTGTGGGGATCAATGTACTGCTGGTCTTGTAATGCCAAATTCTTGAAATAAATATTATTCTTATTCTTATTCTTAATTAGTAAAGTTCGAATGCAGCTTTTAGGCTGCTTGTTACTGGTTTGGCTCTCGCTGCAGATCACATAATACTCACAATATTTCACATTCGTATAGAACTGAATAGACTACGCTATCTAAAATTGTTAATATTTTATAAATAGTAATAACAAAATTGCAACTTCCCGAGTTTTTGATTGTGCCGGCATTTTGGGATGTTTTCTTCGCACATCGGTAATAATTGTTTTGACATGCGTACATGAGCGCTTTATAATATTACTATTTTTTAAATTATGTACGTGACAACGCCGACGACGTTAAAATTATCGAATAATTTAGAAACTGCTAATAACAATATTTATTACTGGTTATAGTTATATTGCATAGGAAACGAGAGGATTATTTTAATGTTTTCTGACAATAATGTCTGCTGAATTGTTACACGATTTATTATCTTTCAGAGTGATAATAAATCGCTCGCGTTAAGCTTTTATTTTATTGGCTGGCATGCAATAAGAATACTATATTGTTGTCAACAGAGGCGGTTACACAGTGTCAAGAGGTTTGGCGATGGCGGCGAGCGAAGCCGGCCGCCCCGGTTGGCTCGCAAACGGCGTGCGCGCCGACGCCGCCTACGCCGACTATCTTGAGATGCTGCAGCGCAACACTAGTGCAGGTACAAAACTAACAAACAGAAGTCGAATGTTAATTTAAAATTTTACTAGATATGTTATTTTAAGACTTATGATACAATTTTTATACGACTATTGTGCTTTGTATAAGAGCAAGCTAGATGCTTTATCACGACTTACACAAAGCATTTATAATTATATTTAAAAAAAAAAAATTATAATTGAATAAGCGTGAACGACCATTATAATAGCCCTCTAAGTTATATTTCGTCAACAATAAGCAATAACAGCAATTGTCAGATAGCGTGATGGTTTCGATTTAACGTTAATTTTATTTAATTATATGGATGTAATAATTTGGACACGCTTTAAAAACTACATAAATAAGTACCTAATAAATAAAACAATTAATTGAAATACCTATCACAAATTGCAACTTTAAACATGTATTAAAAATAAAGTAGTATTCCGATAGTCATCAATAAATTTAATATTTATTCTATTTACAAATTAAAATCTATACACACAGAGCTAACGGCGATCTGGTCCAAAGAGTCAAACACGGTACGGTTTTCGTCGGCGCTGGCTACTCCAGCTGGCGGCTGGAGATTGTACGCCGGCGGCGCTGGCGCTGTGTCGGCAGCGAGAGCACTCGTTGCGGCAATCGAGATACCCCTCGACGTTGATGGGGCCGAGCGCAGGTTGGCGACATTTGCCTTTTTATCCTATAACAAAAGTATGTCTCATGCACAATTATTTCTATTATACGATTCCAAAAAAAACGTTGGCTAATTATTAAAAATGATGGTAATTAATTTGGTGCAACCGACCCTTAGTCTTGTTTCCACTAAGCATCTTTCGCAAGTGTATTTAGACGGTCACAATTAATGTATCAACAATGTATATTTTATAACATTCTGGTGAATAAGGTTTCATTCTTATCTACACCATCGTATTTACTACGTAAATATATATTATTCAAAAGTAACATTTTGAATAACTTAACCGTTTATCCGGTGATATTGTTGGTATTTTTATTTCTATTATAAACAAATGTATACAGGGTAGTTGCTGCTCTTGTGAATGAGGCGCACGATGAAACACCGCCGGCCGGCGGCGTGGCGACCGGCCTGGCTGTGGTAGATCCCGTTGATACCTACATTGCACTTGTCACGTACGTATTGGCTCGTGTTATTTAAACCTGACATCAAGGATTTTCGTAACCACAAAATTACACGTTTCTAAATTGCTAATCAGTCATTTTGTTATAAAGCCATTGTTGTTTTGTTTTTGGTATATTCATATTCATATTTATTTCGTAAATGCATGATATGCGTATAGCTGCTACCTACCAAACTTAGTTCGACAAAAGTTTTGACTTACCACTGCACATTAGCAATATTACAATGTAAGGTCATGTATAAATAAACTTTGGTAAAACCTCAATCTTTGTCACTTCTTTTGAAAGTTGAATAAATTGTCATATTTACTTTCAAGTAAAAAAAAAAGTTACAATAATGGGTCAAAAATGCAACCTTCGTTCAACATAGGTATACGATCACTAGGTATTCCTATAATAATCAATCGTGCTTACCGCAGCTTAGTCGCTAACCTACTAACTGTAACATCAGTAGATAAACATTATAGCTATAACGTAACCTAATCTCAACCTTGGTATATTGTTCTGTAAATACAGAGGACTATCGGTACCGTTCGGCTCGCTGCCACCCTGGGGCGTAGATGGTACGGGCGGCGAGGGCAGCGCTGCCAATGCTCGAGATTCACCCGCTGCGCCGATTGACCTCGCACCTGCCATTTTACTCAACGAGAACGTCTGTGGTTAGTGTGCCGTAGTTTGCCGCATGATTATAATAATTAGTAGAAAGTTGATTCAAATAGGTAATTTTAAAATACAAGTTGTCACTCCTGTGTGGAATATACGAGTAAGTATTAAGTTTAAAATGAGTGCATAAAGATTCGGCAAGTAGAAAAAGGTTTAAAGGTTTATCACACAGGTTAATAGAAAATAAATAGTACCTGACCGTTAAATTTGGGTATGTATGTCCACAAAAGAGACGTTAATCTAGTTCCTAGGAGTATATACAATTTTAAAACTAAAGCAGTTATACATCAACTAACAGTATCTATTCTACATATTTTGCCCAAGGAATTCAACATGAATAATCAACATTTATGTACTATCGCAAAAATATGTCGAAAATACGGTATCCTTATCATTAATTTATTTCTTTATTATTTCAAACAAGTTAAACAGCATAACAGTAAAATACCAAACCACTGCTAACTTACACAGAAAATTAAAAGACACATCATAACATCGTTTTCACATGTGTGCAGGTACTCGCTACGTGCTTGGGGCTGAATCATCAAGCGCGCTAGCGCAAGCAGCTGCCTCGCTAGCAAGCAGCGCGGGCGACGAGCTCGGCCTAGCGATAGAACGAGCCCGCGTCGGCGTGTTACCAGGCGGCGTGCTGGCATTAGAGTCGGCGGCACCGCCTTCGCTCCAGCCTCTAGTCGGCGCGACGGTCAATGCTTCTCTTCCCTATGCTGCGGTTAATGTAGTGCAGCAGCGGGGCGATGCGCTCGCCAGCCATGCTGACAGTCGCAGCGGTGGGCTTTCTTCGCGTTTCTAGCACTTCCCACATCATACTTGTTAACAATGAAGTATTATAGATAGTATAAAATTGAGTCTTAAAATGCTAGCTGCTGGAAAATATAGGTAAAGTCTAAAGATTGACTAATTGACATGTTGTAATGTAAGACGTTTTATACTCGTAAAGGCATCTAACTATTAGAAAGAGATTGCTGCTTATACTACAGATTAAATCGAATCGGTTATGTATATTATGTATATATATATGTATATATATATTTATTTATTTGTGTAATGTATGTATGTGTCTTTATGTATTTAAGTAGTTTATAATTAATTTATGTGTATTAGGACTCTAATTCTTTCAATAACAATTTCTTTTAGTTTTAAACGCGCCGCCTACAATCTTTTCTGCTTTGCCCTAAGGTTGACTGGTAGAGAATGCCTCATGGCATTAAGTTCGCCTTTTGTACATTAAGTTTGTCTTTTGTGCAATAAAGTTTTAAATAAATAAATAAATTAAATATTGGATATAATGTTGTCCCACATTATTATTTTTATTTGCTCTATGATTGACTGGCAGAGAATGCCTTAAGGCATTAAGTCAGCTATTTGTACTGATTTTTAGTGTGCAATAAAGTTGAAATAAATAAATAATATAGCTATAAAGTTCCTTATAAAATAGCACCTTGATAGATGTTGCATACCAAGCATGTTGAATACCAAGATGCGTCCGGCAGCTTACTATATTTATGAAGACTTAAGCATAATACTCATAAAAACTTTATTATTACGAACCGCATTTATATTGTTAACTACTTACAATAAAAGTATTTATTTCGTTATCGTATATTACTGTTTAATAAAATCATTGCTTTGATTAAAACATGCTGTTTTATTGATAGCCCCGAATTTATTTAATAATAAATAATAACAAATATTATAGGACATTATTACACAAATTGACTAAGTCCCACAGTAAGCTCAATAAGGCTTGTATTGAGGGTACTTAGACAACGATATATATAATATATTAATATTTATAAATACTTAAATACATCGAAAACACCCATTACTCAGGAACAAATATCCATGCTCATGATGGTAAATGCCCTTACCAGGATTTGAACCCGGGACCATCAGCTTCGTAGGCAGGGTCACTACCCACTAGGCCAAACCGGTCGTCAAATCAAATTATCGCTACACAATAGGCACATCTGGCTATTGTCCGAAATTCTATCGGAAGTATTTGTGTCGATACACATAACTTTGCTTTTGATATTATTTACAAGTTACCTACACAGGTTTATACAAGGTTTAATAAAAATGGTGGGGATCTGTTTAGGGAATATTACCTAGGTGTAGTGTAGTGTTCTGATTATGAAAAAGTGTGAGAAAAATTGTTTAGATGAGTTTTTTTTTTGGTCTTTGTATGGAGGGTCGGGCGACTTGGACGACCTGCCCCATACAAAAAAATCGTGTTAAATTCGCACGAAGAAAAGCGCAAAATAAATTCGCGCGACCAAAAAGCGCGCTTTTATTTATTCTAATCAGAACACGATACTGCATTTACCCTTGAACGTATCCCCACTATTTTTGTTACCTTGTATGTCTTATGAGAAGACGTAAATTTGGTTATTAAAACCATTAAAGCATCCTATGTCACCTACCAGACTATAGATACAGCGCTATCTATGAAATAATTCCTATATTCTCTTGTCATATCAATACTTTCCAATCCTGAAGGAGTCAGGGATCCACTATTATTTGACTATTTTTAAGACATTCCCGACGAGAATCTGGGCCTTCTTGCTTTGAGAATATCTGGGTTTGATAGAATTTCTTCACGAAGTTTTCCTTCACCAAAAAGCGACTGGTAAATATAGAATGATATTTCCCACATAATTTCCAACAGACACCGTTGGTACGATACGAGCTGAGGATCGAATTCACTATCTCTACCTTGGGACTCAACACCAAGCTTCCAGAGCCTACCACGAAAAACAAAATTTGAAATTTTGTTATCTGCCTCTCTACCGGTCTTGTTTATTCGAGCGATGGAGAGGCAGATAAAGAAATCTCGATTTCGCGGCTTAGCGCTGACGCTGACCTATAACTTGCTAATTCGCATGAAATGGACCCACTGATTACCAGTTCGCCGGACGATATCGGCCTGTCAGTTATTCGCAAAAGCTGACAATCGCGAATCCCCTTCCAGTGGGCCCCTTTAGGTATAATCAGAGGGCCTACCGCGAACCACGTTCGACGTGTTACCTCTCTGTTGTACTTGTAAATTTGTACGTAAGTGTGATAGGGAGGCAACACGTCGAACGTGGTTCGCGGTAGGCCTCCAGTATTGGCCAACACTAAGTATAATTGTCAAAATAATGTGAAGTTAACCATTTGATGTCCCTTGTTGTCGATGGAGCTACGGAAGGTGGAGATAAGGAATGGAATCTCCATATACCAAAAAGTGTCATCAAAAAACCTTAAATAGGTGGCGCTACAATACCTAGACTACTTGAAAAAAAAATCAAATCATAGACAGCGCACTTCACTCCGTCAATAACGCCTAGGTTCTTAGCTACTCTAGCGCTACTCTGAAGAGATTTGGAACTATTATTTATAGCTGACCACTGGACACTCTTGCATAAGTTCTGCCCATGGAGATTGCGTTCCTTAACTCTACCTTCCATAGATGGAGCTTACGTTATTATTGACGATACTTCAATACAAATGCCACGCCGCGGTCGCTGCGCGACCTAAGCGCCAACGCAATCATAGATAACGTCATATAATAATAAACAGAATCACTCAAACAGACATCGCCCCAACAATAATATGCGGAAATCTAGGCTAGCCCGCACACAAGTACTTACTCGAATATCTGAGTAGAAACACTTGTTCCACCACTATAATAACCTGTAGGTACTAGGTAAGAATGTGCGTTTGCGACATAACATAACTGTTATCTGAACTGGGTGCCTAGCCAAGGTTACAATCGTTTGCGCTACCATAACGAATCGCTTTGTGTCTCTCTATGACTAATATTAGTGCGACAGGGATAGTTGCGATTTGTTCGCTACGGAGCGTAAACGATAGGCATATTGGCTACGCACTCTGGCGATATAGCGTAAGGTACTGTTACTCGAAACAATGAAGTTTTCATTGTCGGCGAAAGCAATGAGCCTAATGGCTTTAGCGGAGGCCATTGCGGCGTATAACTGTTTGATTGTCAGAACCAGAGCTTATATTCACAACACAGAGTACCTGCCTGACCATTATGTCTGACCTCTGACTGCGTATCATCAGCCTACGGGAATCGTGGGCGTATTATACTAGAGAGAACACATTAAATCCTACAATCGTCAATTATGAAGCCATTCAATTATATTTCATCACTTAATTTTTCACATATAAAGTTATATTGACCATGTAGCTAAGTTTCCCTGTTGCACAGGTAGCATCGCACATATCTAATTCGGTTGTTGCTCAGACGAGGTCAAAATCACGCTGTTTAAAGCATATTGTCAAAGATTTTATACGTGCCAGTTATGGACTAGGTACACGAGGCGGACGTACAGTAGCATCAGGGTACAAAACATTGATGCATATCGTATCCTGAAGCGTAAGCCTAGATACTGTAGTGCATCAGACATGTTTGCGACGGCCGGAGTACCTGACTTCTTCGCGATCCTCAGAGCCAGGGTAGCCTCCTTTTGGGAAGCTATTAGAAGCTCGAAAAACTAAATTGTGAGGACGATAAGTGAGAACCCAAATAGTCATGTTTCAGGCATTGGCTATCTGTTCATCAGAGCGAGAATACACGCTACATTCCTGAAGCTGAGCAAACCAGAAGATAAGATCCAGGAACAGCCACAGACGTCACCTCCCGTTTCTTCTCGTCTGGAGATTTTTGATATAGCATTTTACGCACATCTGTTTGAGCAATCGTCAAGGTTGTGGCCAGTCTCCTGTTCGACATAGCCACCATCCAAGGATCTCAAATACACTGTATGTACATCAAGCTGATGTACTTAAGTACCAGAGCGATATATGAAGAAAAAGTCCACCAATAGGAAAGCGGAAAACGAATACATATTTATAAACACTCTTACCAATGGTGGATAGGTGCTTACCTCTACTACGAATACCTGAAAACCCACGGATTCCTGTAACATTGACTTAATCGTCGGCCCTCGACCAGATTGCACCTTTCCTTTTAGCGCCAGGTTAAGATTTAAATCTGGCAAACTATTTTAGTTCATACGTTGCGCATTGCTTGCGGTATAGGTACCTACGCAGGGTTGGCAGGGCCAAATCATGCTAGCGAAGAACATAGCCAAGTACAAAATGTTTTGTGAATGCGGCTGAAAGATGCGGTCGAAGACCTTGTGAAAAGAAAAGAGCTCACACAATAAAGTTTTAAGTACACTAAGCGTACTGTATCCTTATTAGGTGTAATGTAGCTATTAAAGTTTTTATTGTTGTTGGAATGGTCGACATTACTTAGCGGCCATCGTGCCGATCGGCGCTCGATTTACTTACCCGTGAAGTGATATTATCTTTTAATCTGCACAAAATATTTAAACGTGGATTATTTGACTGATTCTTCCTATCCCTGTCTATGTCATATTCTAATCAAAATATAAACTTGTAATTTGTGGCTGTACATAAGAACAACACTTATAATGTAACACCATTTGTATATTGTATTTGTATAGTTGTTTGTTATCCCTTAAATACAATAAAATAAATAAAATAAATGAACCGCGAACTCTCAGCTGCCAGTATGTACAGCAAGAAGGTTATTAGCGGATTAATGTCGCTAATTGATAGTTATTGACATTATATGCATTCCGTGTACCTCTAGCTGTGTACATAAGAGTAATAGAGATGACTATTATTTCGTTTACCAATTTAATTACAGGCGTAATTGTGTATGTGTGCTAATTGTCCCGAGAATTTGAACGGTAATGTTCTCAAACTCCTTGTTTTATTTCCGTTCACTGTTTGTGACCCCTTTTGTACCTTATGACAGTGACAAACAACATGAAAGTCGCTAGAGACCTCATACTATTGTCACTGTGTGTACAATTCACAAATTAAATCTTTCGACTGTGTGTCGAACCGGATAGTATTTTCAGTTTTATTAGTAATCACAATTAACTCCTATTACCGAACAAGACAGTTGATCATAGGAAACTAGAGAAAACTTGGGCCGAATCTACAGATAAGACAATGTGTATTTCGGTAGCTAACTAATGCTAATACGTATTAGTACATATATTTACTCGATGCTTTCATTGAAATAACAAATTAACAATTGTGTATATGCAAAATGGCGTGTTTGTTTAAACGGGGCTGTCTGGTGTAAATGTTAGTAATTATCATTAAATTAGCATACTGGACGTAGATTGAGGACAATAAACCAATAACCTTAGTTTATCCTGCGTATATCAAAGACAAGACTATTTATATTCGGCGGCATATAGATACATACATATAATCACGCCTATTTCCCGAAGGGGTAGGCAGAGACCACGGATTTCCACTCGCTACGATCCTAACATACCTCTTTCGCTTCCTTCACTTTCATGACATTCCTCATACACGCTCGTCGGTTTAGGGTGCTCTTGACCTGGCCTTTCTTCAGGATTTCCCCGTTGATCAGAGAAAGTCCGCCGAGGTCTACCCCTTCCAGCTCCCTCTTCTACTTCTCCCTTATACACTCTCTTTGTTAACCTTCCTTCACTCATTCTTTCCACGTGTCCAAACCACCTCAACATACCTTTCTCAATTTTTGTCACTACATCTTCGTTCAGTCCACACTTTTCCCTTATCACACTGTTCCTAATTCTATCTTGTAATTTTACACCACACACACTCTCAACGCTCTCATTTCCACTGCATTCACTGGACTCTGATGTTTCTTCTGCCATACCCAACTTTCGCTACCATACATCCCCTCTATGCACAACCAACCGTGCTTTTTGCGACACCTTCTGGCTGCGGCAGATCGTGAAATTCCTTGTTATTTATGAAACGTGAAAATCTTTGTCTCGTGGCCTGAGTCGACGACATAACAAGAATTATATTATAGGCCTTCTAGCGGTTACGCAAAGAACTAAAATCGAAAGTAACAGTAAATGACCTATCGAAATCTAGCAACACTGAGGGCCTACCGTGAACACCGAAATTTGCAAATTGCGGGCATCTTTCTCTTTCCGTGTAATTACTGCGTAATGAGAGTAAAAGAGAAGCATACCCGCATTTTGCAAACTTCGGTGTTCGCGGTAGGCTTGACTTGTTTTGGCTGTTGCTATGGTATCGGCATTAGCACTGATATTTTTTTAAACTTTGCCGTCGGTAAAAATGGACGCCGAGCCAAAGACATTCACATTCTAGGAGAATTTATCACAAAGCAATTTGCATGACGAAGACACGTTTGAAATACCTAGGAATTTATTAGTTTGTTTGTCAAGACAAGGTTCAAGGAAGTCTAAATGAACTCTATTAATTGTCTAGTTCCTCATAGTGAGAAGTATAATAATATATACAGGTTGTCGCCTTCAATACGGGTCAAACGAGGGCCGACAACAAAGGAACTTAAGAGCTATCGATTGTACCTCCTATTATGTTCAGCGACAATTAACAGTTTCGGAAAAAATATCGAAATTTGCCTTCATACATTTATAACCAATGTTTTTTTCCGAAAGGTGGATTGTAATAAGGTGCGTTGAAAACATGTATAATAAAATATTTATTTTAATAAATATGAAAGCAACAAAACTTATATAGCAATCAAAGATACATTAATGGAGTAATATGCGTAAAATCTAAGAAAATTGCGTGCTTTGAATTTGACAGGTAAACGAGATGGCGCTGTACAGCTCCATACATTTTGCGGTAACTCTTTTAAAAGTTGACGTTTGACAATTCAGTAACCGCAAAACAGATGGCGCTGTACTGCGCCATCTGTTTTGGATGACAAACTAAGGGCCACGTTTATTTCTTAAACTTTACCGCCCTATTACAATACATAAATTCTCTTTGGCAATATTAATGGGTGACAAGAGCAGACTGATAATAGCAAAGATAAATAACAGTAACAAAATATAGATCGTGTCATTCACGAAGACGCGTGCCTTAACTCTTATTGTAATATTATTAAAGGTTAGATTGGAATAATCTGCGCGTCACCGTGGATGATACGAACTATACAAAAAAAAAGGTTTATATAAATCTAAGAAAGAGGTCACAGGGCTAGTTGCCAACAATATTTAGATACAGTTTAAGATAACAATGTTCAAAATTGAAACACTTACACGTGTCAGAACGTTTTTCAAATTTCAAGAAAAACAACTACAAACACCTGCGTACTACGCGCACAACGGAACGCACATTAAACCAACGTACGTTCGCTACACGTGTACATCGTAAATAGTGAAGTCTATGGCGCTTATGTCAAGATGGACTGAAATTACTGACAACGACATCATTAACTTCATTAACTGAAATGAATGTACGGATTGTGTACTACGTCGGTGGCAAACAAGCATACGGCCAGCCTGATGGTAAGCAGTCTCCGTAGCCTATGTACGCCTGCAACTCCAGAGGAGTTACATGCGCGTTGCCAACCCTAAACCCGCCCCCCCTCGTTGAGCTCTGGTAACCTTACTCACCGGCAGGAACACAACACTATGAGTAGGGTTTAGTGTTATTTGGCTGCTGTTTTCTGTAAGGTGGAGGTACTTCCCCAGTTAGGCTCTGCTCTAGATCTGGAATGACATCCACTGGCTGTGCCCTACCACACAAAGCGAGATGACATTCACAATGCCCATACCTCTCTTATGGACGTAGTTTAAGGACGTACCCGGGTCCAAGGCTATGTACATGATACGTTTATAACTTTATAGTTTAAAGCGGGTTTATCATACGGAAACTACCTACTTATGATCCCGCTTCTGACTCAGATGAAGGGGTATTCGAAATTAATAGTTGCACGAACCTTGACGTCGCCATACAATCGAGGATATGCTCTCATTTTTAAACAATATTCTGACATATTGGCATGAACGTACGTTTACGTTTTGTTTTTGACAGTTCATTTTATTGTCACCGACTATTTTAATCTCACGAATTCATTCACAGGTCACCTGTAAAGTTTTCACACGGGTAAGCATAGTAATGGAATGTACAATTGTTAAGGTTACATTCGGATGATGGCAATTTCCTTAATAACGAACGAGAGCAAAGCGGCAACGACAACAACAAAGCAACTTATTAAACAATTTAACACTGACATCGTCCGCATCAAACGCTGTAGCAGTAGAATACAATCATGGCAAAAGACTCAAAAGTAGATTTATAAAACAATAAAGTTTTTTACAAAAATCGTCGTTAACGTAACTGCTGACCGAAGACCTGGCTTATTCGCACAATGTATCAGCATTGCGATACAACGAGGAAATGCCGCCAGCATACTTGGTACAATGAATGCCTCAAGGGCATATTTTAGATTTATGTTAGTTATAGTAATACTTCTGTATATACCTATTATGTAAATAGAGGTTATGTAATTTTATTTTATATTATTATATAAACAATTGGAGAGACTAAATTTCTTTCCAAAATTATTTTTCAATTTTGTAAAGTACTAGTACTAGTTCGTCGTCGTTAGTGCCTTCGCTGTATCTATTAATTTCCTTCATAAAATCTCATTCTGTCACTCATTTTATCACGGAAATTGACAGATACAGATTTGCCATGTTATTATATCCGCTACTATAAATGCTGACACCTAAACCTAACATCATGGGAGAAAGTAAAGCCCACAGACTCCGTTGGCTGGGCCACCTTGAGAGAATGGACGAAGATCGGAACGTAAAAAGAGCGTACCTGGGTCGCCTAGCAGGAGGACGTCCTATCAGACGCCCTAGGTATCGCTGGAGCGACATGGTGGAGGCGGATCTGCACGAGCTTCCAGTTGACAATTGGCGAGAGGTCGCACAGGACCGAGAAAACTGGCGCTGTCTTGTGTCGGAGGCCAAGTCTCATTTTGGGACGCTGAACCAACGGAGTAAGTAAGTATAAATGCTGACAGTAATATATCGCTGCTGCAGTCGCAATCCGCATTACCTTTACGTTCATCGCTATCTCCGTGTACACGTGTACACGTCGTAAATAGTTTCCGAGTACGATTGCACACAGTTCCGAGTATTCATTACTGCATGAGGAAAAAACGAAAGCGAGGTTGCATTTGCACTATTCAGCACAATCAATACGTATACCTATCTCAGTATACGAGTACTTACCTATCCTTTTTTCACCAATGTGAATGCAAAGCGAGCTATGGGCTACGGGGTATGATTACTTTATTAGGCTGGTAGGATATACCAATATTAGAGATGCAACGAATATTCGGCCACTATTTGGTATTCGGCCTATTCGGCCACAATTTCACTATTCGGCCGAATACCGTATTGTGGCATAGTATTCGGCCGAATACCGAATAGTACGTTAACACGTAGATAACGGGATACGAGGGGCAAATCAAATAACAAACTACAAGAAATCAATTATTAAAATCAGTGTAATCCTTCAGACTACCTCTATATTTATAGATAGTAAAAAACCATGAGAAAAAATACAATTATTTTTTTACACACACGACGTCACGTCCGCGTTTCAATACGCACTGCGTGCAGAAGAAGAGCAATTTCTATCAAACACTGCCTACAGCGAGAAACGCGCGTTCGAATTTACTTCCTTTTAGGTAAAACCTCTAACCGAATATTCGGCTATTCGGCCGATGATTACGCCGGATATTCGGTATTCGGCCAAGCCACTATTTGTTGCATCTCTAACCAATATCCTATATTACTACTTAAATTAATATCTTTAAAAAAAACCCTTAAGATATCAATATTTCTTTAAGATACCAATATATTAAACCATCATCGTATTATTTAAAAAACTGGCCAAAAGCATGTCGGGCCATGCTCAGAGTAGGGTTCCGTAGTTACTCTTCCGTCACAATAAGCTAAACTGGAGCTTAAAGTATGGTAGATTGTTAACCAAGGGATGAACTGTGGATGTACGTCTTTTTACTATGAAGGGGAAACTTTTTGCGATAACTCAAAAACAGCTAAACTGATCATGTCCGCTATAGTTTTCGTTTAATGTCGTTCTTAAGCTCTACTTCCACGATTTTTTTCATATTTTTTGGACCTATGGTTCAAAAGTTAGAGGGGGAGGGGACACATTTTGTTTTTTTTCGGAGTGATTATCTCCGAATATATTCACTTTACCAAAAAATGTTTGTTGAAGACCCCTATTAGTTGTGAAAGACCTTTCCAACGATATCCCACACTGTAGGGTTGAAGGAAAAAAATAATTTTACCCCCACTTTACGTGTAGGAGAAGTACCCTAAAAAAATAACTTTTAGATTTTATTGTACGACTTTGTCGGTTTTACTGACTTATATACCTATCCATGCCAAATTTCAGCTTTCTAGCACCAACGGCCACGGAGCAAAGCCTCGGACAGACAGACAGACGGACATGGCGAAACTATAAGGGAAGTTGACTACGGAACCCTAAAATGTTTGCAGACTTCCTGTGGGCCTACCGTGAAAACCCAAAATCAAAAGTTTGTTATCTGCTCTTCCACATTCGTGAGAAAGGCAGGTAACAAAATTTAGTTTTTTTGTCGAAGTAGGTTTCAGTTGATAATAATAGTGTAACTTTAATGTAACGTTTCAAATATAATCACTACACCAAAACACATTTCCGCGCCGCGTCTGTCTGTCTGTAGGTTCGCGAATCGCGATAAATCCAAAAACTACCGAAGGGATTTTCATGCGGTTTTCACCTATCATAATAGAGTGATTCTTGAGGAAGGTTTAAGTGTATAATTTAAGGTATTGTGTAACCCGTAGAACTATTATATAATCTGTGCCCCGGTGGCCGGGCGGGTCGCTAGAGTAAGACCAAGATAAGTTGGCAGCGATTTTGATAGCCCAGAAGGTGCAAGTGGCAAGTAAAGGTCATAATTTCAAAGACTTTTGACGTTTAAAATAACACCTGCACTGTGTGGGATATCAAAGTCGCTGCTAACTTATCTTGGTTTAACTCTAGTAATGTTTAGGTATAGTCGTTTAGGCTATAGGATTTGAAGGTATAGGAGGGTATAGGATTTGAAGCTGGCCCGAAGCGGCTAATCTTTTGTCTATTGTTAACTAAAACCGCGCGTGCCACTACCTGCAAAAAAAGGGTCGTATAATTCTAATAGGCACCTGAGCGCGCTAGTCCAACGCTCAAAAAACCAATGTAGGTGTGCTCTCCGATAACACGCCTTTGTTACGCATATCGAGGACACATTTTATACTGGTTCGGTAGCGTTCGACTCGACGGCACTCAGTAACCGTATAGGGACCACACAAGAAATCGCAAATTATTTTTCCATTTGTTCATTTTGAATCTTATTTCAATTACCATAGGAGTTGTAATTAAATAACCGGTTAAAGTGTCCAGGCCCTTTTTTTTGCAGATAGTGGCACGTGCCGTTTTAGTTAACAATAGACAAAGGATAAGCCGTTGTGGACCAGCTACAAATCTAACGACTATAATTCCGATCACAGTATTGCGTTACCTGCGTGTACTTAATTATAGTGTAGTGTTTCATAATGAGTTAAGAGAACGCATACATTTACTTGTGGTTGAGGTGTTTACTGAGAAATAAGAATCCGGTTTACCTACTAAGAAGTATATAAAATACCTATGCCTTCTATAAAATACTTAGGTACCTACCTATAAGGGTACGGGGAAAATATGAGGGTATACGAGAGTATGCACGGTGTTACATGAGGAAACCGCAAGATTTTGACAGTGTATTACTGATCACATTTAGAGGCTAAAATGTCATATAAACTTTTCTGGATTTCGCCTAGTTTCAGAGTTAACCAATGTAAAAAAAAAACATTTTCTTATCGTAACTTAGTGCAAAACGCCTTTTTGATCGCGATGATGCCATTATGGGGCGTAGTCTAAATATCCTTATTGACAGATGTCAAACAGTGACAAGTAACCTTGGCAAGAACTAGTTTTTACAAAAAAAATCGTAAAAAAATATTTTTAGTGCCAGTTTTACCATAACATTAACTTTTTATGTACAAATACGTTGAAAAATTGAAAAAAAAAACAACTTTTTTGGCGAAATTTACTGAAGTTCATATACATTTTTTTCTTCTTTTGGCCTCAGAAGTAAGTGGTTAAAATCTTTCGGGTTCCTCGTGAGCACCGTGTATAAATGGCTAATAAAATAACAAGAACATTTTAATTTAACAGTTTTCCATGGGACAGTTGATTCACCCTATGAATTGCGACAATCTTTAGGGCAAATTTGGTCCATTTTACTGTTATTGTGTATTGAAGTTTCTTCTGAAATGGTCAACATACATAGATGTATAAAGCGATGGTAGACTAGCTAACTTAGCATGCAATTTAGGTTAAACTTAAGATTACTGCATCCAAAAGTTTGATCAAATACCGCAATGTAATGAAAATTGCATGCAAGTTCTTGCTAATCTAAGCTTCGCTTAACGTAACTGAGTTCCGCTATCAGTACCCCTAGTGTAAATATTTTCGACAGCGAAACGTGACGTACGCGTTTGCGTTAAGTGTCATTTAGTATGAGATTTTTGACTTTCCAAAACGTCCCGCTTGGCGCGCTGTTCAAAAACCCATACAAAATGAGACTTAACGCAAACGCGTACGTCACGTTTCGCTATCGACTAAATTTACACTAGGGGTACAGAATATCAAAATTTTATTCACGCAATTCGGGCACAATTTAAAATGCTATAAATGTGAATAACAGAATTATAAAGCAGAGACGCTTTCCAGACAGATTTTCGTACATTGTTTGCTGTCCCGCCCATGATACCGGTTGTCAATGTCACTGCGCGAGTTTGACAGTAATATAATTATGCGCGTGCAATAGAAATAGCAACACGCGGGTCAATGAACTAAAATCTTTTTGGAAAGCGTCTCTTTTTAGCTACAATAGGCATTTAATTAGTTTTCCTTTCTATATGTTACAATTAATTTTTTTAATTGCCTATAAGCGAACTGTGCGTACGCATTGTGCTTATGTTGGTGTCAAGAGAAATATTATCATATAGATAGGTTTATTGACAAATGTGCGGACATCGTACGTGATTATATGATTATATGTGCTAATTTATATTCTCACAGACGTCATGCTAGCGAGTTAAATATGATTTGCTGATAGATTCATGACTTGTGAATGCATTAATCAACGAGTAGTATTGGAAGTGGTAGTGTTTATAGTAAATATAAATAGGTAACGTTTTTATAACGAATATCTATTGCTCTGAGTTAAAAGCAAAATAAAAAAAAGATAAAAATGCTTTGTAAGGAAATTCTAAAAGTAGAACAATCACGGAATCGGCCCGATTCTAACTGTAAGATACGTCAAATATTAGGTCTAGATACGATATGAATCGGATATGTCAGTGTCAAAAATGACGTTTTAGTTTGAAGAAACGTTACTTTTAAAACTGACATGTCGTATCCAGACCTAATAATTGATGTATCTTAAAGTTCGAATCGGGCCGGTAATCAAAATATAGACGACCTGTCTGCCCTATCGGTGACCCTGCCTATGAAGCAGGGTTCAAATTAGGGATTGCAAACCGGATTGATTTTCAATCCGGCCGGATCCGGCCGGATTTTGGCCATGATCCGGCCGGATCCGGCCGGACCGGATCCGGATTGGTATAGGGATATTAAAGTTACTTAAGTGACATATTTTTCTAGTTTTTTGCGTAATACGTATTTCTAAATCTATAATTTGAAGTTAACAAATAACTTCTTAAAAATAAAATAGAACTTAGTAGTAAAAAGTGTTACAATGTCAATATCACTTTAAAAACAAAATGTGAAATCGGTTTTTTATTATATTTAACCATTCACAAGTACTCAAATTTTCGATTTGCCAAGGCCTGATGATGGGATGTGGGGTGGGAAATGGAACTCCTTGAAAGGACAAGTTTTCGTAACTGTTCTTTGATTGAATTCTTTGTAACGTTGACATCCATTCTAGTAACAAAAGAAGATATATATTTTACTTTTAACGCGAATGATATTAAATGCGCTACAATATTATCTTGCTCTCATTTTTTTGTGCAAGAAAGTAGTAGAATGTATGATTTTAAAAATGTTGTTTAGGGATAGAAGGGCAAATTATAGGGAACGAAACACGACACGGCGATCTTGTGCAAAAATAATAGAGTGTAGGATTAAAACCATCGCGGAAAGGGACTCCCTAAGAAAAGTTACATGGATCAAGTAAAGAATTGGCTAGACGTAAAGTAGCACGTACGTACGAAGATGAAGGAAATTGCATAAAATTGGATGAAATTGTGAAGACAAAAGATTCTCATTAAATTTGAATAGAAAAGATTCTATATTTTATCATATATATAATCGGAGTAAACTAAAGATTATTAATATACATATATATGATAAGCTCAACTCAAGTCGGTTGAGTACCGCCGACTTAATCCTCTTCATTTGTTTAGTTTTAATCTGCTATCACAACATTATGACATATCATTAACCTTCTCTCTAGCATAAATTACAAATGCCTTCCATGGCATCTCCATCCCTTAATTTTTCCTTCTATTACAGTATTTATGTAATCGGCATATCATGCCACCAACATGAAAGAAGAAGAAATTCTCTCCTGTTCCCAGTTATCGTCATAATAAATATATTTTTATCTCACTATATTTAAACTTCGTCATTAGTTATTTGTTCTATTCAACTTTATACCTCTCATCCGTCGCTTTTTCCTCATCTAACACGCACAGCGCGTGCTGTATTTAGGCGTCTTTTTTATTTTACCGGATCCGGTCCGGATCCGGTGTTTTTTTACCGGATCCGGTAGCTCCTGAAAAGTGCCGGATCCGGCCGGATTACCGGATCCGCCGGACCGGATTGCAATCCCTAGTTCAAATCCTGGTAAGGACATTTATTCGTGTGATGAACACGGATATTTGTTCCTGAGTCGTGGGTGTTTTCTATGTATTTAAGAATGTATAAATATTTATATGCTATAAATATATCGTTGTTTAAGTACCCAAAATACAAACCTTCTTGAACTTACTGTGGGACTTAGTCAATTTGTGTAAGAATGTCCCTATAATATTTATTTATTTATTTGTATTTGTATATTATACTCGTCGTTACGTTGTTTTTTTTTTCAATTCGGAATAATGTTTTTTTTCTCTATAAAGGCAATGGTAGTCGATTAAGCAGGGATTTCCCTTTATGTAAGAAAGTGAAATAACAGTCAAGATGAATAAAAAATACACAGATTTGTACTATACAATTTTCTTATCAGCTGCATACATCCGCTGCTGAATACACGCACCGGTATTGGAATATTCATTCATATGTTCAGTAAATAGGGAGTATGACTGCATCCGGAACACCACGCTGCGCTCTAAAACTCAGAATTTAGATGTAGCTCGAAAAGCGGCCAAGTTAAAGTGGGACTGGGCTGGGGACTTGTGGGCCAAGATAACCACGGATTGGGTGCCCCACGAGTCAAACCGGGGATCTGGCAGACCTCGTCGGCGATGGCGGGATAACTAGCTCAAAACCGGGATGAGTGGAAGAAGAGGGGGGAGGCCTTTGCCCAGCAGTGAGACACAATAGGCTCGTTATAATAATATAATATAATATAATGACTGCAATTTTCTGCCGCCAGAGAGCAGCACTATCACATATTCAAAACCATAGAGTAAGTTATACATACTATGCCTTAAACAGTTCTTTGAGAAGTTTTCACTATAACATTGATGCATCTAGGCGGTTTATTTACAGATGCCTACCGCGAAACTCGAAAATGGATATCTCAAGACATGGATATATATAATAAACAAATACTTAAATACATAGAAAACATCCATGACTCAGGAATAAGTATCTGTGCTCATCACACAAATAAATGCCCTTACAGGGATTCGATCCCAGGACCAACGGCTTCATAGGCAGGGTCACTTTCCACTCGCCCAGACCGGTCGTCACAAATACAAACAATATAAATAATTTATTGAAAAAGTATTGTAGAGTGGTTGCTTAATGAGTAAGGTAAAAATTTTAAGAGAGGTATGGGCATTGTGAATGTCATCTCGCTTTGTGTGGTAGGGCACAGCCAGTGGTTGTCATTCCAGATCTAGAGCAGAGCCCAACTGGGGCAGTACCTCCACCTTACAGAAAACAGCAGCCAAATAACACTAGATCCTACTCATAGTGTTGTGTTGCTGCGGGTGAGTAAGGTTCCCAGCGCTCAACGAGGGGGGGGCGGGTTTAGGGTCGGCTACGGAGACTGCTTACCATCAGGCGGGCCGTATGCTTGTTTGCCACCGACGTCGTATAAAAAAAAGGATTTTTAGAAGAGGAAAGTGATTTACAAATGCTTGAACTATTAGGATTTCCTTGTTTCAGGCAGAAAGGACAATATTAACTTTTTTTTTTTATTCACTTACTTATAAATTATAAATAGTACACAATAAAAGACTTATCACCTTAACAAAATAGCTTATTTTAATTATTAAATATCAAAGTACAGTAGGTAATCATTTTAAGGGTAAGTATACGACTTTCTAGCTTATTATCGCTCATTCCGAAGTTGACCCCTATCTTCAAAAAATATTTTTTTATACGGATGCTGTGATATTATTTCAAATTTTTTTACACAAAAATTTAAACTATTTGCGGTTGTATTACAGCTAAAGTTTTTTTTGGCTTCTAGACCCTAAGTTTTCACATAAACTGCGTCGTGGTATAATGTTCGCGATTGATTCCATGACGCCTCCCCAAACGGCATATTGTGGGAAACGCCGGTGTGGGTCTAGTGGGTAGGCTCCTCCCCCTCTTTCTCAATGGAAAAAGCCGGGAGGGGAGAGTCCCAGATACCCACCAAAATGGGCCCACCTCAGGCCAGGGGGACGATGCGTAACAGCATTCCCACACCGAAAAAAAAGGTGTAGGCATAATGTTTGTTGCAGTGTGCGTGACCGCTAAAGACGGCGCTCCCGGGACTTCGACGTCCGATATCGGATCGGACAATTTAAAAAACGATCTCATACATTAAATAACGGCATTTTTCTTATATGGAGTGAGGTTAGGTACCGACGACAGAACGGCTTCCGCTTTGAGCGAAAAAACAAGCCGTTTAAAAAGCAATTTAAATTCATATACGTACCTAATAGCTCTTTATGTTGCTTGAATCATGTAGGACCATAGATGGTAGGATCGTAATGATCGTATAGATGTGCTATACGCATGCGCCCGAGAGGGATAGAACCTCGTCTTTGAGAAAGTTACTTAATTTAAGCTCAAGAATGCACCCTTGAAATTAACGAAGAAAAAAACACGGGGATAGGTATATATTGGCAAAAAGTAAATGCAGATAAGTGTTAGGTCCCGGACTTCTGATCTAGGTAAAAACCTGTGCTCTGTGTTCCGTCAGTGTCCTCTCCCAGACAATAGAAACTACATATATAGAAAACAGGAAATGCTGGTTTAGTTAATACGAACAGTAGGTACATTAAGTCCCGGTAAATGCTTGACATCAGTTTCTAGACTTCAACCCAAACCAAAGATCCTAGGAAATGTGGAATTTTATTTTCACCACACCGGTAACAAAGGCGCTTGATTGTTCAAAAACTAACGAGAAAGTTGCATTTTATCCACATGTGGGGTAAAGTAATCAGATGAAAACGTGGAGTTGTTTCCTTATGTTAGCTGGTAGAATTGCCTTTTAAATGATGATTTTGAATGATATTTTTTTTATTACGTTCATTTGGATTTGATTTGTTTTGATTTTTATGGTATTTCATAGTATTTTCCCCGCGTTAGTGTGGTGAAAATTTTTGTGTATCACTAGGAGGCTTTGGAATCTTTCGCTTGCTCGGGTATCAATAATAGCACGAGCGGTTAAACAACAACTTTGCCCCCTTATAAAACGAATAACTATTAACATTCAGAATCTCGCGTTTGCGACACATACGTGCCAGTATTTGTTGGCGCCGCGCGCGCGTGGACGTATCGCGTCGTCGTGAGTCACGCAGCATAAACAACTACTTATACACTTGTAAAGTGGCGGGAACTGTGACAGGTGTTATTCACTGAACGGTGTTACTTTGTTTTTTTTTGCGTTTAATCGCATTTTGCGAGGTGTAGGTCGTGGTGTGTTGAAAGTTTTTTCTATGGGACCGGCCGCTATTATGGGACCAAACTTGTCGATTGGATATAATGGCCATTTGTTTCGCGATTTTGGCGTTTATCATGTAGTTAAAATTATTTAATACCTCCTTCATATACGTATAGAGCTTAACGTTGAAAACTGTATTTAATTAGCCGAGATAAAATTCAGATTTAATTATTTGAAAATTAAATAACTTTTTTCTGTTACGCAAAGTGGATAGTCAGCGGCTTTATTGTTGCTTAATTTTCGTGAAACTCTTACAAGATATTATGATATAATATTGGTACCTAGTTATTATCCTCAGTGCATCTCACTTGCGTTTATTTTTTGATGCAAGACGTGAGCCCGATGCAAAGGTTTAGAAGACTACCCAAATCGGTATAAAGCCTGCACTAATATCATACATCAATATCAAATAAATAACTCTCTTAATCTGAATACCGCACAAGATTGCGTGCTAATTAGTAATATTTATAACTTACATATAAATGACAAGAAACATCAAGAATTACGTGGAACATAAACAGCAAAAGTGAAGGAAAAATGATATTTTTATTGCAGTTCTCGTGGGAACTGACAGCGAGATAATTAACAATCTTTGTGACCCTGAGTTGAATGATAACTAGTCACGATATAAATATATAAACAAATAATAATAGTGAAGTGTGGAAACGGTGTTGTGTAACTAAAGAAATACATTGACGTGTTATTCAACGATATTTTGTGAAATTAAGTGAACTGGACAATTGTGTGGAACAAAATATGTACATGGAATACCAGTGTTCAATGCATAAAACAGTGAAGTGTAGTACTATTTGAGATAAACGGATTTTGCAGCAAATTCTCCCGCGGTAAGTTCAATCTAAATACGAAACATTTCACACCACATCGAAACAGTTCCTTCTTCACCACGATATCGGCCTGTCAGTTATTCGCGATTAACAGCTTTTGCGAATAACTGATAGGCTGATATCGTTCGGCGAACTGGTAACCAGTGAGTCCCTTAACTTTAGATGGCTGGCAGTCCTCAACTGTGCGTATCTCAAGAAACTTCCTGCCTCGCACAGCTAAACTGTGGAGTGATCTGTTGCCTGCGGCATTTTCGATACGATTTGTATACATATAGTTATTTCGTACGCCAAAAGGCACATCATAGTTGTTCCTTACTGAGTTACCACCTATTATTTATGTACCTGTGATGAACGAATAAAGAATTGAATTGAATTGACCCTCAAACCTTCAAGGAAAGAGCGTACTCCCGTTTTAATTTCAGCAACGCACTTACAACAATTCTGGTGTTGGACGACGTCCATGCGCATTGGTAATCGCTTACTATCTACTGATTCATCTGATCGTTTGCCTCCTATATAAAAAAAGAAAAGCGTCATTATATTAGCCATTAAACATAAACATAGGTTATCAAAACAAAACAATTATAATGTTTATAAAAACTATTGTAGATAAATAGATACGAGAAGGTACTTACAATTGAAATGATAAACATGAAGCATCAAGGCGTAGGTACATATTATTAAACATACATACATATGTATTTTAGATTATTATACATAGAACAATTATGTATGTGCTAGAAAAAGTGGCGTTTTTGTCGATTAATACGCACTAGGAAGGCGCCAGAGAGGCGTTTTCTGATTTTAATAGCAGGATAGTAATTTAATATATTTTTTTACGGAACCAGAAACGCCGTATATGACAATGACAGGTTATATGCGTAAATTTAAATTAGTAACAAAATGAATAATAGCAAGTCCAATGATTAATAAGAAAAACTAAAACTCACACTCAACATCAAAAATGCGACCAAAAATGAAATGCAAGTGTGTGCGTAAATTGTCTATACTCTATGTGAGATCAAAAATAGTGATGGCATGTTACATATTAATAATCTATCGGTGTTTGACTGCTTTAGCGACTACTTTTTCAAATTTGTTTTTTTATTTATAAAAAAAATGTTATACGAGTATTATAACTATTATTAGACCCTATGAGCGCCTATAGGACCTTTAATTTTCTTTTTTTTTTATTTGAATTTCGCATCTTTTTCTACTGACAAGTTGGGTTAGGTATCGTTTATTCGCTGTGTACAAGTATACGCTGTCTTGTGTTTCCTTGTGTTAACGGCAAAGCCGTGGAAAAGTGACTAAAATGTTAGTACTGTGTTGGAAAGTAAAGATTAAATTTATCGCTAAACATGTCTATAATGATATGTGAATTAGTCTTTCTTGATTATAATTTATAGTAGTGGTCCGACACGCACGCGTACCCGTAAAAAAAAGTTTCAGTTCTGGCCGAAACTGAATCCAAGTTTAAAAACCGAATCTACGCCTCGGATTCAGTTATTGATCGCGGCAAAAATCCGGTTTCAATCCGGTACTAAATTATATACACCCAAAGTACACAACACTCTAGATCCTCGTACAACATTGAAGAAGACATTGATTGTTATATTTATGCTAATATTTACATACATAACGCGTCTGAATAACTCAAGCAGCGCAAACAGGCAGCCATTGATTCTGGCTGTATGTTTGAGCCGTTTGTCGTGGAAACCCTGCCGTGGGGACCTGGCGCCAACAGTATTTTGCAAAGAACTCGCAAAGCGCCTCGTGGAGGCAACGGGTGACAGAAGGGCTGGCTCTTATCTCGCGTGACGCATTTTCATTGCCGTCCAGCGCGGCAATGCCGCCTGCCTTCTAGGTACCTTACCACAAGGCATATATATTTTATACATTTTTTTTTAAGCCTTTTTCATTTGCAAACCTTCTTACCGTTAAATGTGTATAAAATATATATGCCTTGTGGTAAGGTAATATATATATATTACCCTGATAGCCAATGAAAATATGTTATGTAAGAAAAAAACAAAATAATATGAATATATACATATCTAAAAAGGTGAGCTCTGAAGATGGTAACCCAGCCTTATATTTAATTGTCTGTGATAGCAATCATAAATCAATATTTAGAATGTAGCGTCTAGATAATAAACGGTCAATTGATCAATTTAGAAGCTACTAAATGAGATGCGCAGACGAGCATTTGCGCAGTGAACTGTTAATTTTGTAGCTATTGTATAACGGTTTTGAATTCGATATGAACATTTTAAGGCCGTGTCAGACGTTTCTTCAGACAGTTCAGACGGAATTCATTGGTAAAGACGTAAAAAGGCCAGTCGAGACACGTGCGCCCATATATGAGCCTTTTTACTTAAAGGTGTACAGTGTTCACTACATTTATATATTTGAATTTCCTTGGATTTCACGGCCCTATATCTCCCGGTCTTTTGATAGGCTTGAGTAGGGATATAGATCCAACACGTAGAGTCCCCTTGGAGAGTTTTAATGTCATGTAGAACGCCTGCTGGAACCCATTCACAGGCGCAACAACAGACACCCATTAACCGGTCGCATTGGGACTATTGTAGAAAAAGTGAACAGTATAACGGTCTATGGATTGAAGTTTGGGTGGACAATGAGACTGGGTTATTGCAAAGACTGCCTAGCACCTGCCATTACAATGTTTTCACTAGTTCTCGAGGCATATATTTGAATATTTCATAACCACGAGCTTTTTTAATCATAATACGATAAGAAAGTGTCCCAAAAAATTTAAAAGTTTTCATATAATTTTTGTTTCTTCCAATTCATGACTGTCATAAAAAGTCTATGAAAAATGGCAACGGAACGGAAATAAAAATCTGAGAATCTTTTTTTGTCATATTAGGATCGAACAATGTTGTGATGAACAATAAAAAAAACGGCGCGTCCGAATCGCCCACCGAGGGTTCCGTACTTTTTAGTATCTGTTGTTATAGCGGCAACAGAAATAAATTTAAACTGTTCATGAGATACAGCCTGGTGACAGACAGACAGACGGACAGTGGAGTCTTAGTAATAGGGTCCCTTTGGGTACGGAACAACTGAGTTAAAACCTATCTAAGAAAAGAACCATCGCGGTTGTTACATAAAGCTTACAAAATTCCGTAAATAAAACGATTGATCCGTTTTTCCATACCAGGCGTATTCTAATTTTAGTAATAGGATATGAATTTGATCTAGATTAAATAAGGATCGGACCTGTCAGTGTGAAAAGTGACATTTCTTCAACCATTAATGTCACTTTTAACCTTGGAGGATTAAACAACTGGATACGCCTTGTATGTAATTTTCTGTACAAAACAGTCAGCCATTTTTTTGCGGAGAAGAGCCATATCAGATAAACGTCAGTCCTTACAATACATATGACACTGGATACGCCTTGTATGTAATTTTCTGTACAAAACAGTCAGCCATTTTTTTGCGGAGAAGAGCCGTATCAGATAAACGTCAAACCTTACAATACATATGACACTGGATACGCCTTGTATGTAATTTTCTGTACAAAACAGTCAGCCATTTTTTTGCGGAGAAGAGCCATATCAGATAAACGTCAGTCCTTACAATACATATGACACTGGATACGCCTTGTATGTAATTTTCTGTACAAAACAGTCAGCCATTTTTTTTGCGGAGAAGAGCCATATCAGATGAACGTCAGTCCTTACAATACATATGACACTGGATACGCCTTGTATGTAATTTTCTGTACAAAACAGTCAGCCATTTTTTTGCGGAGAAGAGCCATATCAGATAAACGTCAGTCCTTACAATACATATGACACTGGATACGCCTTGTATGTAATTTTCTGTACAAAACAGTCAGCCATTTTTTTGCGGAGAAGAGCCATATCAGATAAACGTCAGTCCTTACAATACATATGACACTGGATACGCCTTGTATGTAATTTTCTGTACAAAACAGTCAGCCATTTTTTTGCGGAGAAGAGCCATATCAGATAAACGTCAGTCCTTACAATACATATGACCATTGGTCGAGGTTTTCGACAGAGGGAAAGCTCTTAAAGGCGATTCCAGTTGCTTTTAACAATTTCATATCTAAACATTCTAAACCAGCGGTGGCAGCATGGTTCCATTTTTATCACTTGTCACTATGCCCGTCACATTCGCGCTTTTCAAAATTCGAAATTCAAAAATTTATTCTGCAAGTAGGCCTCAAGGGCTCTTTTACAAGTCAGTACAACATTATAGTAACATCATATTATAGTGACATGAAAAATTCATAACAATATTTATAACATAACAACTAACAGCTTACATAAGTGTCAGAACGTGACAGGTATGGCGACAAATGATAAAGAGCCGACCATGTTATCCCTGTAGATCGAATTCATATCCTGTAATTAAAACTAGAATACGCCAATACGTCTCCATTGGGTTAGGACTAAAAATAAGCGCTAAACGTGCCTACACCAGTACCCCTAGTGTAACTTTGATCGACATCATAACGTGACGAACACGTTTGCGTTAAGTCTCATTTTGTATAGGATTTTGAGGTTCCAAAACGTCCCGCTTGGGCCAAGCGGGACGTTTTGGAACCTCAACTTGGCGCGCTCTTTCGAAATCCAATACAAAATGAGACTAAACGCAAACGCGTACGTCACGTTTGGAAATCGAATTTATTTACACTAGGGGTACTGTTTTCTACAAATAACGTGAGAAAAGCTACGTAAGGCCTTTGTATCAAAAAATAAAATATTTGTTGACATAATATTTTACCGTCCGTGTCAAACATACTTTCAACACACTGCATTCTTCATTATTAGAGCAAACGTGTGTATGCGCCCACAACCGAGCAAAACAAGTTACACCACGAATAGAATATAACGATTACCTTGTTGTTCGTAACGCTTACGGCCCGATTCGAAGAATGAGATACGATAACGATAAGTTCTCAATTATCGTTTGTATGTCGTATAATTGACAGAAGCGGCTCGATTCGGGCAACCAATGTCACTTTGACGTTAGAAATATCGTAGATAGATCTTATTGGGATCACAGCGGAATCGAAATAAACGTCAACTTTGACATGTCGTTTAGTTATCGATCTTTTAAAGATCTTTCCAAGATTTAAACGCGTCTTAATCTTTCTTCGAATCGGGCCGTAGGACATGTGTATTTGCGTGTATTTCAGGATTGTTGCTTCGCAGTGGTATTTGGATAAGTTTTGGAGGTGGAAACAGTCGAGTACGAATCATCGTTTTTTAAGATTTTTACGCATGATTTTTGCCTAACCTGGCGTTCTCCTTATCACACTAGGTTATAGGAGCCGCTTCTGTTAGCGAGACGGATATATTCACGTAAAATATTTAAATCTCAGCTCCCGTATCCTCTAAAGAAAGCATTCTGGCACATTTCATTACCTAAAATAAAAAAATAATGCGCATTATTATTAAAGAAAAACATGTCGCAGTTGTTGCTTGTGCAATTTGTTTTGACTAACCAAACCGTGACTTCGGTAAATAAGTAAGTATTATGTATTGTCTACGTGTGACTCATTGTAATTGTAAGATATAACTATAGGCTTAGGACTTTTGATAGCATACCGTGGTTCTAGAATCTGTGGAGTCGCAAAACATTTTTTTTTTTCTTTTTTTTCACTTTTCCCAAATATTAGGAATTACCTACCTGTCATTAAATTTTGTCCCCTAAATTCTGACGTCTGATTATATGATGATGATGGTATCCTGTTATTCCTCATCAGAGATATAGGGCTCTCAGAAGGAATTTCCATTCTTCACGGTCCAGCGCGGCCTCCTTCAGCTCCAGCCCAGACAACGCCAGCAGATGTAGCCTACTTTTCCACTGTACGCCTCCAGGTGGTACCTACGTGCCGGTCTGATTATATAGTTACAATATTTCTCCGACGAAAATTACACTATTGACAGCTGGCAGATCATATTCATAACCGATTAAAACAATAAATAACAATCTGAATAGCCCTCCGTATCGCTATCAGATTGCACTTCTATTTTGTTTACACAAACGCGCACCCACGCACACACAGACACACTGATAATGCGTTTTATTTATATTAAGCCCGGACACTGCCAACGAGTGCATGTTATATTTCGGGAGTATTAAATTATTGTTTCCGTTTTTTTCTATATTTTTGGCGCGTGATGCGCGCGTGTCTGTCCGGACATTGATCATCCGGGATGTTGGGTCAGGGCAGTTTCTATCAGGCAATTTCAACAAGGAAATTAAAATGAGTACCATTAAACCGGTCGAGTCAGACTTACGCCATGAATGTTCTGTGCAGTATCACATTTTATTAGGTATTTTTTCGAAGTTAAAATCAGTCGGAGTGGCAATTGGCTACTTGACTGTTTTTTGTAAATAATGTCAAACGATCTTGATTTTCCTGAGGAACAAATGTCTATATAGGACTCATGGCATTTAAGCAACACAAAGATCAGAAATGAGAGTTAAAGTCTGACGCTCGCACTCGACGATTGAAACGCCTCTAATAAAATGATAAGGTGATGTGACGTCACATCATATAAGTCTGTCCTAAATGTATGGAAGATCAAGGAAATTGCCATTTTGACCCTGAAATATTGCGTTTATGTGTATAGTTGTTATACAATTAATTTTCAATAAAATGTAATGAATCGAATGGTACCATTTTCTTTTCTATTTTTGAAAGACAAAAAAAATTTTTTTTTTTTATATTTTCCGAGCTTTGTATTTTTTTACAATCTCAATATATTTTTTTAAATTCCACTTTTTCATAATGGATGGCTCATTTTCTATCCATCTAACTAAATTTTGTTATAATATTCAACATGTGTCAAGTACCCAATTATGCTCTCTCTCAAACGAGTGATATTCTTTATTATATCCATTATTGGCCCCAATGGCCCCTAAACGCCCCGCGATGATACACTCACTATATCGTTAAGACCGCCTTGTTCTACATTATTTAGTATAAGATAATTATGTAACATTTGTACATATATGCCGTGTTTCACACCTTGCTATATCAGCATCCCGAATAATTATTTACAAATCATTTATTCACCATGTTCTCAAAATTTAGTTAGCACTAGCAGGCAACATATTAATACCTACATAGATAGTTATATATTTTTTACTAATACATAATGTAGAAACAGCTGAAACACGACGCTAAAATCTTCATCTGTGACACAAAAAGACAATGTCCGGTGTCAAATGGAAATGTATGCGAAAAGTGGCCTACGCGGCTCGCTTCACTTCATTTAAAGTAGCCAATTCAAAAACAGCCTAACTCACAATATATTTAAGTGATTTTAGCTGTTTCCAAATTGACAGATGCGTTTACATTCTTTACAAATCCCCGACAATATGACGGAGCTAGATGTAAATAGTTTACCCTCGTCTGACCTCCACATTTGAAACTTATTACTTATGCCGCCAAATTAGAATGAGCCTAGGACAAACAAGTCTGCCGTATGGTAGTCCCGCAGCCTCAAATACAAGATGGATGATGTAAGACAACGTGCGATTACCACACATAGTCTTATTGTTAGTTCCCGTACTAATTTAGTAACGACCGTTTATTTCAGTTGCGTCTACGTTTTGACCTTTACTATGATTATGATTCCTACATAATTAAAAACTAATTAATGCTATTGATGTTATGATGAATGATACCTACAACTCAGTAGGGTTGCTGCCAACGTAGGATTTTAAAATTAAAATGAAAACCTATGGGTGAAATCTCGCGTTCTTATTTTGTTTCTGTTTCTTTATTTGCTTTTATAAGATACAAGTATCATGCAAAATTTTATACAATAAAATAAACTTAGCCTAAATCATGCATAACATTTAAAATAACACTGGACAAAAGACTGATAAAATATCCTAAATAACCTAAGGATGTCACGTTTAAAAATATGTTACACCTAATTATTTTAAATAACATTGAGATATTAACACAAATAAAGATAAAAATAAGCGGATTACAAGTCGTGAACAGTAATTTAAATTTTCACGAGTTTCACACATTATTATTTACTTTAACGGGACTCAATCGCGTATAGCTTTCGAATTACCTCCGATCAAGACCAAAATAATGCGGGTATTTCGAAAAAACTAGCGCCAGTCTTTCTCCGAAATCATGGCGACAATGCCCTTCTCGAAACGTTGGAGGTAATTTTAAAAGATAAGTACAAGCCATTAAGTAGTAGTAGTAGTAGTAGTAGTAGTAGTAGTAGTATTAGTAGTAGTAGTAGTAGTAGTAGTAGTAGTAGTAGTAGTAGTAGTAGTAGTAGTAGTAGTAGTAGTATTAGTATTAAAACACTATATTATACAAAAAGAAACATAAAACAGGAAAGAACACACATTATAAAACCCTGTCCTGTCCTTTAAGTCCTGTTAAAGTAAACAATAAAGCCTTCTACAGGGTGAAAACCTTTATCAATATTTTTAATCTTACCCGAATTTACAGCACAGTTTTTGTGTGCAAGAATATATTGCCTGCAATGTAAGGAGTCCTTGTCCGTATATAGTCCTCCATATCGTATCCGACAACGAAGACCTTTACAATTTTCTCCTATGAGCACGTATATGGCGCGCAAAACTGTTTTTTCCGTATGCATAGATAGGTAAAGAAGTCATCGACCTTACGAACTAGTTAAAATTATTTAAATGTTATCGATTTCGACGCAAAAGCTCTCGTTTATAGACCAGGAAGAGAGTTACGTTTTCCCCTGACATGTTGACAATGTTTACGATGATGTCTACCTAATTTTAATGTTATATATTTCTGACATACCCATTATAATACCCATGACATACCCATAATAATATAAATTACGCGTCTATGACAATGTATAATCAATACCTACAAATAATGAATATGAGTCCGCGGTCGGTAAAACGTCCCACTTTGGACGCCTTGACGGGTTATTCTTACAAGTAAATCTCGTCCTTGTGGTAAGCATCAAAGTCGGACTTTTGACTTGACTTCAACACATACTCGTACCTACTTTCAAACCAAATACTCAAACAAAATTATGACGCTTTAAACCATAAAGCTCACTTTAAATATATGGCTTATCTACTTAGCCTTGAGTGTCTGTTATTGAATAATTTCAGTTAGCGAGTTGTTTATGCGAATTATCTGTATATTTTGAAGTATTCAGTGATTGGTCATTATTGCGCGTGGTGTAAACACGCGCCAAAGATAACGCATAGTGCGACCGTACCGACGCGCCGGAAACGACCCGGAGTGATATTTGAACCTCTTTCCTTCTTTTGTATATAACATAGGAAGCAAACGAGTAGATGAATCGCCCAATGGTAAGCAATCCTCGTCGCCCATGGACACCTACAACACCAAGGGGTTGCAAGTGCTATGCTGGACTGTAAGATGGGAGTACGCTCTTTTCTTGAAGGTTTGATGGTCGTATTGGTCTGGAAATTCCACGGGCCACAGTTCATTTCACAGTTTAGCTGTGAGAGGCACGAAGTTTCTGGCAAAACTCAAAGTTCAGCTTATATTTTAATTTTTAACATACTGTTCTGTACTGTACTGTACAAATTGAGATAATTAAACATTTTATTTAACTTAATAATATCTATGTTGGTACGGGTCAAATCTTGCAAGTTAAATTTGACCCTTTTCCCGACTTCCAATGAAGCTGAAAATTTGCTTACATATTGTAAGTCGGGTGACAATGCAATATTATGGTACTACCATCGAGCTGATCTGTAGAGCTAAGATGGTCGCCTCTTTATCATTTGTCACTATGCCTATCACGTTCTAACAAGCATGTAAGCGTGAAAGTGACGGACATAGTGACAAGTAATAAAAATGGAACCATGTTGCCACCGCTGATGGAGACAGGAGGTGGCCATGGGAACTCTGTGATAAAACAACACAAACTAAATTGCATTTGGTGTTGTTAGAATTGTCTCGATGAGTATAAGTTGCATGTGGAAAGAAAAGTACAGTCAGCGATAAAAGCTTGTACAAAAATGAAATTTTTGCCAAAAACTTTTTATTTTAGAGGTCATATAATAATCATTTTCAATCAAAAAATTCTTCACGTCCTGTACTTTATCCACCTGTTGACTAGCGTACTTAATGCACCGACCATGAACAGTGATAACCCTTTAGCCTGATGATCTACTAAGGTCCTTCTGTCTAAGCTAAACTAACTTTGCATCGCCTTAACGGAACAAAATGTATGACACTTATAAACGCCATATTGTTCATACGACATAATAAAGCATTTATTTACATAAAATATATACATAGGTATAACAGTAACTGTACAAATACTTAACTAAATTAATAACTAGCTTAAATCTAAAATAGGCCTTTGAGACATTGTACAATGCTACCAAGGATGCTGGCGGCATTCTCTCGTTGTATCGCAATGCTGATAAGTTGTGCGAGGAAGCCGCCAGCTCTTCGGTTACCAAATACGTCAACCAGACGCTTCGTGATTTATTATTATACTTGAGCACGATGGGACCCCAGGGACCTAGAGTTTCAACTTTCAACGCCAAATGGTATCGTGACTTCCTCTGTTAAATATTGAAATTGTTAGGTGCCGATAGTTCTGCAAAAAGGGTACACGAATGCGAGCTAATCGTGCAGTCCAACGCAACTATTAGTTCCAAGTTCCAACCAATCGCGCGCATGATGCAAACTCATCAACCAATCGCGTTGTGCCAATCCACTGGTGCGCACCAAATGAGAATGTTCCGTCCGAACTATATGAACTTGGCCTATATTTACTTTTGAAATCGTTGTTAGAGAGTACATATTTGACGCGTAGTCTAATCCGCTACTTTTGAATCTGACTGTACCTACATCATTGTAGGTATCTATTCTGTGCCAAAATATTGAAATTCGAATATCGTCTATATTTATTTAGCTCAAATAATGCAAGCGCAAAAATGGTAGCATACATTTATGCGAGCTCTTTTAACGGCTACATGAAACAAGTGATGATGACAATTATAGGTATAATTAATAGCATTGACTGATTACTTGTTATGGCAGGTGTATGTACATGAAGATAATGCACAACACAGCGCCCTGATGACTGATTATTTCAGTCGCAAACATGCGTGCTTCCCGCATGATGGATCCAAGGATTCACTGTATTGATTCACAGTTAGGGCTTGCAATTCGAATTTGTCGAATATTCGACCTGTTTTGATATTCGAATATTCGGCCGCTAATTTTTCTAATATTCGAATATATTTTATTACTCGAAAAAATCTATTTCATCCGCTATAGTTACAGATTATGTGTATTTTGCCGGGTATTTTTTTACAGTGAATGAGGAACGGAAATTCAAATACTAAAAGTTTTAGCGAGAAATATTGAATACTTACGTTTAAATTTTGCATTTCGACTCGTTTTATAAATGTGGACATCTCAGTAGGATGATAAAATCTAGTCAATTAAGTTGATATCTGCAAAATATCATTAGTTATGTGCAAATAGTTTTTGAATAAAACGATAAAAAAAAACGATTTCTGGTTCATTTTCTTATTTCTGAAAAATATTCGAATATCTCGTCAGAAAAAAATCGAATATTCGAATACTTACCTGAAAGTTTCGAATATTTGCAACCCCTATTCACAGTGCATCCTTGAGTAATAAGAGAAACTAACATACACAATTATACATCATTTAGAAACACATGCGATTTAGAAACAATACAGGTCGATTAACAACGTAATTCAATAATTAGTTACCTTGACGATCATAAATGAAAAAATATAAATATTTGGGACAATCTTACACAGATCGAGCTAGCCCCAAACTAAGCAAAGTTTGTACTATGGGTACAAGACGACGATATACATACGTATGCAGTGTGTATTTTTAATATAACCGCAAACTTAACCGAGGCCCCTTACGTCTCGGTTTATTTTATTTTATTTATTAGAAGAACAAACAGAGTAAAATTTACATAAGGTTCTATTAAAACCAACTTACACATAAAACATGCATTTTCCTCCACGACAGTCCTCACCGAGATACACAGTCCAGTACCCCTAGTGTAAATAAATTCGATTTCGAAACGTGACGTACGCGTTTGCGTTTAGTCTCATTTTGTATTGGATTTAGAAAGAGCGCGCCAAGCGGGACGTTTTGGAGACTCAAAATCCTATACAAAATGAGACTTAACGCAAACGCGTTCGCCACGTTATGATGTCGATCAAATTTATACTAGGGGTACAGTTCAGTTTACTTATTCTAATTATGATATGAATATCTATTTTCTATTTGCACAAACTATTGCATGTTGGTAAACAAAAACAAACAAATTATAGCATCTTATGTGTAAAGGCTATATTTACAAATAGCAATTTAATGCTATGAATTATAATTTAAATATATGCTTAAACACCAGCAAAATACATTTTCGAATTTTTTTCATTACGTCGTGATCACTTCATTTGTGACAGATATGATTGACACGTCGCGTCGTCGCGTCAGTAAATGCGACGTTTTGAGTTAAAGCAATATTTTGCATAATATTTTTTAGCTTTTTGAGACATAATAATTTTCTCGTAGGTGATGTGAAAAGCAGTATGAATCACATAGCAGCAAACGTATTTCTACCTTACGCATTACCACTTGAATACCTCTCTACGGTCAGTATACCGTATAATATGTATATTATAGAATCCTTCGCTTCATTCAGGATTCAATGTAAGCCCTCGCCGTAAATATGTCATTTTGCTCCCTTGTGACTGAATCTATTTGTTTCCTTTGATATTTTCATTTATTACTTTTAACAGTTTTAACGTGATATAGCGATTTTGATCAAGAAGATTGATGATTTGACATAAAAAATCTAATTACAATAGGGTTAAGATGGTCGGTTATTTATCATTTGTCACCGTACCTATCACGTTCTAACAAGACAGGCATAATGACAAGCGATAAAAATGGAACCATGCTGTCACTGCTGGATTAGATATACCTCATGTCATTTTATTCGCAACGTTTCATTGCAATCCAACACGTAATTTTTTTTTTCTATGGTAAGGTGAAATTCGGCCGAGCCTGCCAGGGACTTTTAATTGAAAAACTTCATCATATTATCAACATTCACCCGGGTACGTTCATTTTATAACGAATTGAGAAAGCTCAGTTCTCTATTATTATATTTTACCAGTCTCTCGGTCATACTTACTACGTATATCAGTATTAGTTGAATATGTAAACAAGTATTCGTGCCAAAAGAACTGATACAACTGATAGAATTCTTGGGATAAACAGGTGTGGCAGATAGTATTAATTGTGCAGTGTTTTTTTATCACGACTTTGTCAAATAAAGGTTACATGAGCGTTTCTTTTATTGCCACATTTTTTATGACCTTTTTTGTTAAGTTTGTGTTATTTCAATTCTAGTCAGGATCGCCATCGCTTTTCATGCTTATAGGACAAAAAAACTAACGAAAACTAACTGCTTTGGCTCTGCGATCCAAAAAAAATCTTGGCCCCAGAAACGAGAGAACGCCACCTGTCCATCCAGGTAAAAATAGGAGAGAAAAAGTGTCCCAAAATTTCCATACATTTTTCAAACTTTCGTTTTTGTTACCGCCATACAAAGTATATGGAATACAATATAGGAAAAAACCCTGGGACATTTTTTAACCCATTAGGATCGAAAAAGCTAATGATTATGAGTAGAAAAACGGGTCCATATTGGGTTGCATAAAAGTTGAAGTTATATCTTTGATACGCATAACAACGTGTGTGCGCATACAAATGAAAAGTCATATTATATCGTGTCATACATTTTTAGCCATAATATTTGATGGCATACATGGCAGTTGTGATATATTTTTTGTGCATACCTAACGAACCTAACCTAAAATTTTATACGAATTCAATTTATGACTATTAAAATTATGACATAACTCATTTATGACAAAAACCAAGGTATGCTCAGTAATAATTATGACGAAAGATTTTTATGACTTACAATTTTATGCATAAAGTGTTATGACAATTAAAAATATGACAAAACTTGTTTTGTGACCACAGGAAGTCCCGTCGAAAAACACAAAATTTATGAATAAATACAAAACTTATGATAGTGGCATTTTTTTAAACGCTCACTGTATTCAGATTGCGACAGAAGCGGTAAATGAACAACGTCACAATCAATCTCCTTGATCAAAATCGCTATCCGAATTTCACGTTAAAAGTAATATAAATATTCTAAGAAAAAAATCGTACAGAAAATTTACGCTTTGATCCCTCCTAGCAGGGAAAAAACGTTCTTTTCCGAATAGTTGATGTGAAAAAAAAATATCTACATACTTGCCACATAATTATAAACCAAGTAGGTATACGAATATTACGTAAGTTCAATTAAACAGTGCAAAATACTGACTTAACATCTTATCTTGTTTATTATCTGCGAATGAGTGTATTGTATATGTTGTTATCATTTCGTTTTATTTGAACTATATTGCTCAAAACATATCATGAAAGATACAAAGCTTGACTTATTTCGATTTGATATAATTATAGTTTTACGAATTCAAGATATCATGGTATCGTGCACAATTCAATTTCTATCATTAATTTCCAAGAATGTTTGGTTTGGTATGGTATGGTGGTATGGAAATGTGGTTCAAATATTTAAAGATTCAAATAATTTATTTGCACAGAATACATGCAGATCATATACAAACAAAAATCCAGTGTATTCAGTCTGCGCGCAGACATGAAAACATTACAGAGGAGCGTATTCTAACATCAAATCATACAGCAATACAAACAAATAATAATATAATAATTAGTTAAAATATGAAAATGTCAATGAAAAATAATTTGTATCTAAAATAAAAAAAATCGAATTGCAATGTCAGTTATTCAAATAAACCTTAATACTATAAAAGCATCTGTCCAAAAGCCAGCTAGTCAAGTTGCGCTTGAATATATTCAGATTTAGCAATTAGGTATGGATTTGAACTTTTTCATACGACCTTGATGCCTGGTGATTGGCGCGTTGACTTTTACTTCGTTTCGCATGCACCAATCAGTGTGAGCGATCTTCAAGGTCGTGTTAAAATAAGTTTAAAACCATAACGAATGGTTCAATCAATTGGACCAGGAGCATATATCGTCAGTCGTCACCTCCCGGCTGATACTTGAATCATAAATCATAAATCATAAATCATAGCATTTATTCGTGATAAACTATGACATACAAAAGTATAACAACATAACAAAAGGAAGAAACATAGAATAAATAAATAGTTTACCACGAAATGGTCCCGCCTCAGCATTAATGCTAACCCAAAAGTCAGCGCTGATCTTCCGGCGAGACCATTTGTGGGTCACGAACGCAGCTGTACGACACGGCATAAAACATAAAACTGAACGCGGCTTTGCGGCGGCGAAAGGGCGGCGATCAACGCCATCTAGTCTGACGGCGAGACGTCATGATGAGAAAAGAGGCCATGTCGTACGCGTGCTGATAGATACAGATAACAACGATAACAAGACCATTTATTACTTACTTTTTTAGTCTATTACTTACTATTACTTACTAGCATCAGTGCAAAACATGAACGAAAATAAACGTGTTTACATGGCAAGAAATTAAACAGAAATTCAATTAAATCTTACAATATTAAAACTAAGGATACCACCTAGGTGATTAAGGTTTTATAACTACCATAACAATGTGTTAACTTCGCCAAAGTGAGAGTGTTTACCCATGAATGATAATAAAAAATAATCAAAATAAAGTAAAGTAAAGCTTGGCTCTTCGGTTAAAAGTTGTGTACATTAAGAAGATAAAATAACATAAATAACATAAATATCACGCACAACGGTGACGCAAGAGTTGCAAAGCAGCGATAAAACAAATGACAACTAACAACATTATAACATTATACATTATAACATTATACAGACACATTGACTGAACGTGAGGATAGGACAGAAAAACAGGTAAATATATTATAATATTATCGATTGGAGTTGCTCACAAGTACAGAAGACATACAATTATTGGAATAAAAACAATATTAAAAAAAACTAGTGTCCTGTCTTAAAGTCTCCTGTTGCCGCTGGTGTTGTAAAGTAGATAGCTTAAGCTTAGTTTTAAAAGTCACTATACTTTGTAGGTTTCTGAGCGGTGGAGGAATGTTGTTTTAAATTAAAAAAAACCGTCAGCCGGTTGTATCGCGGTGGAAAGACCGTCAGCTATTCACATGAACATGTAAAGAATACGCGCCTTACCACTTTATGTGTAAATTGCGTAATCCGTTTATTAGAAACGCCTGATGGAATCCTTCATGCAAAGTTTCATGTTTTTTTTACTATTATAAAAAGGTAAAGCGCTCACTTTTTACATGTTCATGCGACCAGCTGACGTTCTTACCACCGCGATCGATACAACCATCTGACGATTTTTTTAATTAACAATAGCACCTGAACTATCATCTTACAAAGCATCAAAAGGGAGGCGACGACATTTTTATTTACGTGTTTCGGTGGCCAATAGAGCGGCAGCTGACGTCCACGGGGGTTCATCATACCTAGCCGTTACCACTATACGAGTTTTCGCCCGCGAGGCGATTGGTCATGAAAATCTGTTCCTGACTCGCGGTATATTATACCTAACTCTGAATAAAATATACTTATTAGGTACAATGTTAAATAACCCATTCTTAACAGTAGCTATCAGCTAATATGTTGTCAAGTGACATTATATGTCTCTATAAAAAAATTGATTCATTTGTTTTTTTTTATGGCATTATATTCGGAAGTTTATCTTGTCAAGATATATTCATGAATCTGTATTGTATAAAATTTGAAGTCTGGATTATTGGCGGCGCTTTCCTCTAAAGTGCCCCAAACTTTATTAGTCTATTTTCCCAAAATTTTGGTATAATTGATATCACTATCTATCACTACACCATATAAAACAAAGTCCCCCACCGCATCTGTCTGTGTGTATGTATGTTCGCGATAAACTCAAAAACCACTGAACGGATTTTTATGCGATTTTCACTAATCAATAGAGTGATTCTTGAGAAAGGTTTAGTGTATAATTTGTTTGTGTAACCCGTGCGAAGCCAGGATGGGTCGCTTGTGTACGATGAAAAGTAGAAGCCGTTGAAGCGCTCTGCCTCAACTCGCATAACTATGGCAGCAGTCTTTTAGAATTTTGAAAACCAGTTCCAATTTTTTGTTTATACTACGTCGGTGGCAAACAAGCAAACGGCCCGCCTGATGGTAAGCAGTCTCCGTAGCCTATGTACGCCTACAACTCCAAAGGAGTTACATGCGCGTTGCCGACCCTCTCTTGCCAAAGTCAACAGCCGGCAGTTTCTATGAAGGATGCAACCGGGATAAAAAAACGTGAGAAAATATGAACAAATAAAAAAAAATGAAATAATATGTACAATCATAGATATATCCTGATAGATGTATCCTGAGGTCTAATCCCGGCAAGGCTATTTATGTGTTCATATCAAACATTTTGTTCTTGAGTTATGGGTTTTTCTATGTATTTATATACGTAAAATTTCCTTATAGTATATAACAACTTTGCTTATACCTTGGGTTATCTTGATCTGTTTAAAACCGTCCCAAAAATATTAAATAAATAAATATTTGAATGAACTCAGCCGCACCGACTGTGGAAAGTTCACGATCGCGCCCTCATTCACATTAATAGAACGCGTGTTTACAATCCGATGCGACGCTCACGACCATTCCTATTCTAATTATATAAATATCATTTAAATAATGAGGTAGAATCGACGCATGGGCCTGGTGGGGCATCATATTAGCATCTGGCCCCTATTTCACCACGACACTTGTAAGTAATATGTCGAGTGACAATTGTCAAGCGACAGGTGACAAGTCACAATTTCGTTTTTGTATGAAAATGCTTATAACATGACAGGCATTTTGGTACAAATGTCACTTGACAATTGTTACTCGACATATGTCACTGACAAATGTCGGCGTGATGAAACAGGGGTCTCTCATTTGTTTGACAACTGTCGCACCTGTCAGCGTGGTGAAATAGGGGCCTGGTGCTTGGTAGTTGTAAGGCCAAAAGAATTTTATAGTACGAGTCAAATACTTGGCTCGACTCTGTAGAGATTATTGTTATACAAAAACACGTAAGTAAATCAACAGATTGTTTTGATACGTCGCTACGTTTGAACAAAAATAGCGATAGGCCCCTTAGCGTAACACGGCAGGAGCAGAACAGAGGGCTTACCGCGAACCACGTTCGACGTGTTGCCTCCCTGTCACACTTACGTACGAATTTACAAGTGCGACAGAGAGGTAACACGTCGAACGTGGTTCGCGGTAGGCCCTCTGAGATCAGCAAAGCGTGACGGTTTTTATTAGCACAAAGCAAGCTCAGTACCTGTGTCAGTACCTAAGGCAAGAAAGAGTAAAAAATATTGAGTGTACGCAACATTATGCAATACGCTGGATTCACTAGATATGGTTGTAAACAACAAACAGTCATTATCATTATCTCGCTCAAATAAGCGCGTCATGTACGTTCGTTGTTTACCACTTTAGTTTCACACTACACTACACATTCTAACGCTACCTTCATTGTTAATTCTAGAGGTAGTTAAATATGTTAGGCTAAATTTAGAAAAGTTTCCAAGGAAAATATGGACCAGCAACCGCTTCCAGGACCAGAGGCGACATGACCTAGAATTGCCGAAACATAGATTAAGAAAATCTGCTGTCTGCTTACACGTATTAGGACCTAAACTTTATAATAAGATTCCGATGAATATAAAAAACGCTCGCACCAAATTAGGATTTATATTGAAACTGAAGTCGTTTCTAATCCAGAAGGCCTATTATTCCGTAGCTGAATTCTTGGATGAATAGCCTATTAATGTATTAATTTTAATTATTCTTTATAATGACATATTTTGTATTTTTATTGTTGTATCCTCCTTTGTACTAATGTAATTATGTTTGACATCCATCTTGCACCTATGTACCTAATAAAAATGTAACACTGACAATGTATAACTAATACAAATAAATGAATATGAATATGAATATGAATATTAAGATAAAGATAGTTTATTATTCAAGTAGGCATATTACAATGCGCTTATGAACGTCAAATAAAGCTACACCGGCTCTAACCCTACACCCAGGGTATCCCAATATGGACCGGCAAGAAACCCAATTAAATGTATTGACCACAGATATGCCCCTGCGTTTGATTTTTTTTCAAATTTTTCTTTGACTTTAAAATACCAGAATGAAAAATCTAAAAAAAAAATGATATACATTACCATGCAAACTTCCACCGAAAATTGGTTTGAATTTGAACGAGATCTAGTAAGTAGTTTTTTTGATACGTCATAAATGGTACGGAACCCTTCATGGGCGAGTCCGACTCGCACTTGGCCGCTTTTTTTAAATGCTCCGAACTCTCGCCTTTACTCTTCATGGTTAACGCTATTAAATCAAAAGTAAAAGAAAGTCACACTCATACATTTTTACTTTTCAATTGACGTTAACGTTTATATAGTCGCATTGCTGACCTCTTGGCTACGCGTCACGGAGCAAGTCATTTCTTACGTTAAAGGTGTAGGTGATTTAACATTATTGTCTAATATATGTGTAAGGGCTAATTAGCATTGATTTGTTTTTGTTTTCGAATGACGCGTTGTTATTGTTATTACTCTTATTACGTCTTTGGTATGTACTCGTATACATATGCAATTATTTTTGTGGCTCATGGAATAAAGTAAATAGCGGCGGCGCGCGCCGGAGTAGAGAGTTCGCTCAGTACAAAGTGCCATTTTCGCCGCACGCACACAGGCGTTCTCGGGCACTCTCGGGCAGAGCTTAGTCGGGCTCGCGTTGCTCACTTGACGTCCCCGCCGCTACGTAGGTGTAGGTCAAAATGGTACTGTCATGTACGTCAAAATGCAGTCTCTAAGGTATTTAAACATGATAAGATGTATGTATAAACGAATCGATGTATGTATGTCTGTAAACTTATATTACCTACTCCTTTTTAAAATTCGAAATTAATACAGAAGCAACCCTAGTGAGTCGGGCAAGTTTAGGTATGTATTTTCAAGAACGGCGGGAACGGACCTTCTGTTTATTTTTTATTTTGTGCCCATGGGCTGACCCACTGCTTGGCAAAAGGCTCCCACTTCTCAATTTATCCCAATCCTGTGCAGTTTCTGGCCAGTCTTTCAGAATTACACCATACATGTTAGAATGTGTCTTTGTCAACTGAAAGAATCTTGTTTTATAGGTATTCTTTATTCTTTATTTCATTGTAGTCATGTTCATAATACAGTAAGGTGTTACTAGCATAGACGGTAGGTACATGACACCCTGTAAGGGCACACAATATTATTTCCTTAAGGCTAATATTATATACATTAACTTATTTTTATTTTATATTAGGTAAGTATACTGCATAAACACGCGTGGATCAAGTTTAAATGTATGAATAATAAACAGCTGTTGTTCGCGTGCCTGATGCCGTCACATTCTTTTCAACCTTGCTGCTGTAAGTCTAAATTGTATCAATGCTTATTCTTTAGACAATATATATCTTCATATGATCTCTTCATAGTTTCCTTTTACGCCCAGATCTATTGATATAACCTACAGTTAGATCTAATTTGTCATGGCTCGCACATTTATCTGGAGGAAGAGACCCCTCATAATCATATTGTTGAAATTAAAGTGATAAGGAGTGAAATAATATGAATTAGCAACCTAAATAGGATTAAATACGCGAGATCTTATGAAACTTACGTTACCATCTAATTAATTACAGTTTATGATATCAGTCGGACGACCAAGGACCCATAATTTCTATAGCCATCGCAACAAACACATACTTACTTATTCATTAAAAAAAACCGGCCACGCTCAGTGTAGGGTTCCGTAGTTACTCTTCCGTCACAATAAGCTAAACTGGAGCTTAAAGTCTAGTAAATTGATAACCAAGGGATGAAGGGATGAAAGGGGTGAAGGGATTTCACGCGAGTTAAACAAATATGCAAATTTTGCATAATCAGTACCTAATTAAAGTCTTTTTACTATGAAGGGGAAACTTTTTGCGATAACTCAAAAACAGCTAAACTGATCATGTCTGCTATAGTTTTCATTTAATGTCTTTCTTAAGCTTTACTTCCACGATTTTTTTCATATTTTTTGGACCTATGGTTCAAAAGTTAGAGGGACACATTTTTTTTTCTTTCGGAGCGATTATCTCCGAATATATTTACTTTATCAAAAAATGTTTGTTGAAGACCCCTATTAGTTTTGAAAGACCTTTCCAACGATATCCCACACTGTAGGGTTGAAGCAAAAAAAAAAATCACCCCCACTTTACGTGTAGGGGTACCCTCAAAAAAATTACATTTTTAGATTTTATTGTACGACTTTGTCGGCTTTATTGATTTATATATCCATGCCGAATTTGAGATGACCACGGAGCAAAGCCTCGGACAGACAGACAGATAGACAGACAGACAGACGGACATGGCGAAACTATAAGGGTTCCTAGTTGACTACGGAACCCTAAAAAGGTGCATTATTATTTGGGCTTGGTCATCGCTGGTAATCGCCGGTATTAGTAGAACAGTAGCAATTTTTTTATGAATATTAATTTTAGGCGTGTTATCGGACCGGGCACTCGAGTAGCTTGTCACCGCAATATTAAATGGGTCACCTGTTTGACTTTGAGTAACGAATTATCTTTGCCCTTTTATCCGTGTGACTACCGCCATTTGGAATATAATGTTTTTCACCACACATTGACGATTGATTGTTAAAAACGAATGAGAAAGTTGCATTTTATTGACATGTTTCCTTATGTTAGCTGGTAGAATTTACTTTTGAATGATACATTTTTATTTTGAACGATTCATTTTTAAGTACGTTCATTTGGATTTGATTTGGTTTGTTTTTTTTTGTATTTCATAGTTAGTACTTATATTTAGTGTGGTGTAAAATAGTGTGTTTCGCTCGAAGGCAAAGTTTGTTTAACCCTCGTGCAATTTAAACCCTATCAACGCTCAAAATTCTACTTCCCGAACCACTCGCTACGCTCGTGGTACAATTTCGCAATCTTTCGCTTGGTCGAGTCTCAATATTAGCACGAGTTAAACAACAACTTTACCCCCTTGTAAAACAAATAACTATTAACACATTGTAAAGAACATCATTAGTCATTACTCTCATCTACTCGTAATAGTCGAAAAAGATTAGACTCGCCATCTTCCCAGCGTTTGTCCCGACTTTTTGCCAAGATTCACTAAAAGACCCTGCACGGGCCTCTCACAGAGACATAGTACACAATTACTTTGAAAGGTGGAGGTAAGAAATACAATCTCCATAGGCAGAATTGTTGCAAAAGTGTCCTGTCAGCTATAAATATTAGTTCCAAATCTCTCCAGACTAGCGCTAGAGTAGCTAAGAACCTAGGCGTTATTGACGGAGTAAAGTGCACTGTCTATGATTTGTTTTTTTCTTTCATATATCCTAGGTATTGCAGTGCCGTATTTAAGGTTTTTTGACGGACACTTATCGGTACATGGAGATTGTATTCCTTGCCGCTACCTACCGTGATAATTACGAAAGCGAGCTTCCAACCCAGAGGGGAAACTAGAACTTTTTGGAATTAAGGTCCGGTGTTTTCAAAACGTTTTTTTTTTTACTGAAAAGCAGCTATCGAAAAGAACTGTATCTACATGTAGTAAAATATAATATTTATTGTTTTAGATAAAGTCCATCAAATCGCATGCCTGTCGCGCCAAGATAAGTGCAGACGATATAAAAAAGATTATCATCCGATATCAATTCAATATAGGTACCTAACTATAAAAATGATAAGATTCGTTGGCTATACACGTGTTTAAAGTTCAGTGACCTCACTACACCAATTAAAAACTTCTTTATTTACAATAACAATATACATAATGGATATATACAGATGATTACTATAACTAGCTTATATCTAAAATAGGCCTTTGAGGCATTGTACCAAGGATTCTGGCGGAATTTCCTCGTTGTATCGCAATACTGATATGTTGTGCTAGAAAACCGCCTAGGTCACCAGTTACGTCAACCAGACGTTTCGCGATTTCTCCAAAAAACTTGTGCGCGCTGGGACCCCATGGACTTAGAGTTTCAACGCCAAATGGTACAAAATGGTACTCTCTACCGAGGCTCTTATATTTATTACGTTTCAAAATTTCGGCGTTTTCCGCCGCTGCGCCCGTTACATTAGTCCGTTGGATGAGGGACGGTGCCAGTGTGTCTACGCAGGTAGCATCCCATACTAACATCCGTCCCAAGCTCCAAGGAACTAAGGACACCCCATCAGGCCTCCTGCCATCATCCCTGATAATGCCAGTCGGCTCAAGAAGAGCAGGCACATTGATGGTGGCAAGAGATCGACGGATTATGTCATGAAGCGATGCATGTCTTGAAAAACGACCTGCACTTTTTTGACAAATTATATAAAACTTTTTTTAGTATCTTTTGCCAGTAACTTTATTGGATTAAAAAAATTTCATAATCAATGTTCGAAAATTTCTTGCTTTTTTTAGTATTTTACAATGCCTTGAATTCAACGATAGCATTTTATTTAATCCAAGGCGGAATGTAGCAATGAACTGGTCTAATATTGGATATGAGAAACCAATTCGCAAAAGTGGCAAGATGAGTATTAAGGTGTGGTGTTGAGCTCAGCGACATGTTTAGTTAGGTATGATAACAAACAGAAAACGAATTAGGGCACACCAGGGGGGTCGAGCCTAGTTACATTCGTTGACAGAAAACGCCAATTCAACTTAAGGGGAAATACCAGCTGAGCCCCTTTTCAAAATTGAGAATTTTAGGCAAATATTTCAGCCGCGCCGGGGGCGGAGCGACTCCTAAAATTAGTGCGATAAGGACAACAAAAATCTCAGAAATCGGGGTTTCGTTCTTGTCATTTTTTCCTCTAAAACTTAATTATTCGTAAAGAAATTTTGGGAACGGAATGAAAAAGAAATTATCAGTGTCTTGATTTTTGCGTTTATTGTTGCCGATTTTGTTTGCCAGGCGTCTGTTTGCGCTTTTAACGCAAAACGTACAGACAGTTATTGGTAATATTGGAGTTATATAGATTTTTTTTAAATGAAATGAAATGAAAAATGCAATAAATGTTTATTCAAAAGACAAACCTTAACCTTAAAACTAAATCACAACTTCTGCCAAACCAGAGTATGGTTTGTTGGCAGACGAGGCTCCAAATAACATTAAGTGAAGGTTCTTTGTCTTATAATCATAGCTGTTAATATTCATATTAATAGCAATAGCACTGGCAAACAAGACAATACAGCACTGTGTACTATCTTGTTTGTCATTACTTAAGTATTACTATTACTATATCTGTTTATACATATTATACTTGTTTCTTAATAAATTACTTTTACTTTATTGTGTTTTTAAATTTAGTTAGTAGTACGCTGCTTACTTTCTTTTTAAATAATTGCTTTGTTACACATGTACTTTTTAACTCTGATGGTATTTAAGCCATTAAAGATTCTAGGTACCATATATTTTCTACATCTTTGTCCAAAATAGTTCGTAAAACTAGGTAAAAGTAGCTTGTCACTATCTCTATTTCGGAACAATTTTTGATCCTACGCCGGTGGCAAACAAGCATACGGCCCAACTGATGGTAAGCAGTCTCCGTAGCCTATGTAACCCTGCAACTCCAGAGGAGTTACATAAGCGTTGCCGACCCTAAACCCGCCCCCCCTCGTTGAGCTCTGATTGACTGATTTCGTTTCGCTTCGTTGATTTTAGTAGAAAATATTCATCTAGGGCCAAAATCTGGATCTGGAGGAAAATGTTAAACGCATTTGTACGTACAGGTATTGGTAATATTGAACTTATATAGAAAATATTCATCTAGGGCAAAAATCCAGATAGGAAAATGTTGAACGCATTTATATGGAAAAATTACCACTAATGGTTCCTCTTAAAATATGTTCAGATCCTGATGGATGATGACTTCACTTCTTAGTCCCGATATATTTTTACAAGCTTTTATTTCACTTGCACTGTTTGTATGTATATGTATGTATGTTTGGGTATAGAGAAATAAATAAGTGCTCATTCCATACATCTTTTTTCCTACCAAAACGCTTATTATTTTCGTAGTCGACATCTAGCGTCAAGTAGAGGATTTAATCAGTAGGTACCGCTACTTGACACTAGACGTCACGAGTGTCGGATTGACGAAAAGTGTATTGCTCAACAATTTACCACTAATATTACAAACAGTAGGAATTGAAAATAATGTTCCTGTTAATCCGGTTATAATATTAGCAGAAAATTGTTAAGCATTAGTATTTTTGTTCGTCGCAACATCTATTACGCACTGCGTATCGACAGCAGTATTGATAAATCCGCTACTGGACGCTAGATGTCGACTTTTGATACGCAATCAGCAGTCATGCGGGCTTACAGTGCTATTTTGTATCAACATCGCCTCCCCCTTGTAGTTTCACCTTTTTTTCAGCTTTTTTTATACTTGACTTAATTAGCGTTTTGGTAAGAAAACTGTTGTATGGAGTGAACACTTTACGCTTACTGATTTCTGCATACCCAAACATATAAACAGTGCAAGTGAAATAAAAGCTTGTAAAAATATATCGAGACGACAGATGCAAAGAAGTGAAGTCATCATCAGGATCTGGACATAATTTAAGAGGAACCATTAGTGGTAATTTTTTGACACAAATGCGTTCAACATTTTCCTTCAGATCCAGACTTTGGCCCTAGCGGAAGCTAAATTAGACTCACTGGCTATTATTGTCAAAAGTCAAACATGACAAGTCAAAATGACGCTTTTTAAAGCATACTGTCAGACGTTCTACACCTGCAGTCTGTGGGTAAATTTTACCCAAAGGTCATACAACGCACTGAGGGTCCAGTATAACAATGTCTTGAGGATGCTGTTGCGACTGCCCAAGCACTGTAGTGCATCTAGCATGTTTGCGGAAGCGCGAAGTGATGACTTTTTCGCAATCAGACGCAAGCGTGTTGGATCACTACTTAGGCGAGTGCGTTGCAGTGGCAATTATAGCCTCCTCAGGATATTGTCGGAAAGCCTAGACTGCCCTACAACAAAATATGGGTCGAAGTCGCCATTGGAAGGGCCAAATAGGAAGTTTTTTGTTTTTATTTTGTGTGTTTCCTCAAACTAACATAGGTAGTTATTAAGTCTAGAGTATAAGTACTAACATAATATGGATCTTTGATCTGAAATAAATAATTTTTATTTATTTATTATTAAATTGAGCTGAAACTTTATAAACGTAAGTTGAGTGACAATGCAATATTATGGTACCATCAATCTGATCTGATGATGGACACAGAAGGTGGCTATAGGAACTCTTTCATAAAGCAGCGCACCCTACTTGTGTTTGTGGTTGACTAAGTGACCAACAGGTTTAATAAATCATCGATTTAGAATAATTATAAATACATAATAAAACAAAATATTTGGGGATACCCAATACGATTTTCTATCTTTTATTACGATCTGTGGATCGATCTAGCTCCCATACTAAGCGAAGTTTGCACTAGGCGACGTTATACATCCAGAAAACACCCATGACTCAGGAACCATCTGTACTCATCACACAAATAAATGCCCTTACCCCAGTTCGAACCCGGGACCATCGGCTACATAGACAGGGTCACTACCCACTAGGCCAGACCAGTTGTCTAAATAAATAAATAAATATTAATTATAGAACGTTATTTACGTCTAAAATCACCTTAGGTAATTTGATCGCACTGACCTTGCCCAGTGTCATTGATAAGTTGACTTACTAAAAACATGTAACTACATAAGTACATATCTAGTACCAAGTATAGGTACTGGTACTCGTAATACCGGTATTGATAAGTTGACTTACTAAAAACATGTAACTACATAAGTACATATCTAGTACCAAGTATAGGTACTGGTACTCGTAATACCGGTATTTTTATCAGTGTGTGAGGTTTGCAACAAAATTAGTTGTATTTTTTTTTGTTGTGATTTGAACATACATACACTGGAATACTCGTAATCGCCGCATCAACTTGTTTATACCTCATTTTATATTTTTAGGCATTTAAGAGGATAGGCCACGGCCGTTTCTCCATACAAAAGTTGTCCCCATTTTTCTCTCTGGATATTAAAATTATTGAAAATATTTTTCCATATTTTGGTGTATAATTAACCATAGATATGCGCCAATTTTCTTATTTGTGTAAAAATAAGAAGCGAAAAGCAGATTTGTCAGTATTAACTGAATACAAAATAATTTACATATTGGTTCTATATAAAGATTTTCCAGAGGCACTCTGGGGTATGCTTCATAATAATTATTTATAGAATTATAATCGATTTATTATTCGTTTGTCTCTGCACGCGACTTCGTCTGAGTAGAAAAGTTGCAACCCCATTTTCACCCCCTTAGGTGTTAAATATCAAGAAAATTCTATAAGAGGACCTTTCTTCTTCTTCTTTTCGTGTCGTGGTACTTTTTTCATATGATGGATTCCCAATAGGCAGCGGTGTTGACAGCCCTGACTGTCGCGTCCCTCAGATCCAGCTGCTGCAGCAGATGTGCCATGGTTTGTGTTGCTGCGTCGCAGGTACATTGCGTCGAGGGGCTTCTGAGCAGTCCCCATTTGGCCATGTTTTGCTTACAGCGACCAACTTGAGACCTGAGCCTGTTTAAATACTTCCAAATTGGCCAAGGTTCTTTATGGCCAGGCGGTAGTTGCTCCAAAGCCTGCACGAAGAGGACCTTTGAAGCATATAATATATTCCGAAGAGCTTCCTTGTACAACGTATCAGCGTTAGGAAATGCCGCCAGCATCCTTGATACAATGCCTCAAGGGCCTATTTTAGATATAAGCTAGTTATTAGGTAATTTAGTTTCGTATTTGTACAGTTACTGTAATACCTCTGTATATATCTATTCCGAAAATTATATTAATATTTAAAATAAATATACTCATTCCAAATATCTTCCTTTTCACGTTGTCTGACATTAGTCTCTGTAATTCGGTTTATTTTATTAAAATAATTATATTTAGCTTTAATATAATCATTCACTCTTAATCATTATTGAATGATCAGAAATCAGGGGTTAGTATCGTTTCGTCTAAAAAGCAGCTGGTCTATCTATAATTATCAAGTATTCTAGATAGGTTATTTTTTTAATCATAGACAGATAAATTAAGATTGGCCGTTTCTTTGTATTCATTATCGCCCTCTTAACCTTATCGCTGTCACCTGAGGTCGAGCATAATAATATTTTTATGAATAGTATGACGTAATGCATTTAGTTAGCTGACCTGTTGACCTGACTGTTATCAGTTATTCGTGACCATAGGCAACATTTGCAGTTCTGATTTGTATTCAGTTAGTGTACCTTTAGATTTAAACAAAAGTATTACAAAAGTGAATAAGATCAATAAAGCTGGTTGATCTTCATGAGATGAAGACGGCGCTCTAAAAACAGATTAGTCTATAAAGGTGGAGAATATTTTATCATACTTCTTAGGGCGCGATTTTCCAGTAGTCTGATTTTGGTTTTTAAACTGCGTTTTTTTATTAGGGTTCCGTAGTCAAATGGCAAAAAACGGAACCCTTATAGATTCGTCATGTCCGTCTGTCTGTCCGATTATGTCACAGCCAATTTTTTCCGAAACTATAAGAGCTATAGGGGAAGATTGGCACCATTCGTACACTTTTTATATTTTGATTTTTTAAAATTCTAATATCAAAGATAAATTGCATAATCGGTGATTATAACAAATTACATATATTCAGCTTCCCAATAAAAATATATGGAGTCATTATTTCTTAAAATAAATGAATGAAATGCATTTTAATAAAAGCTGTCAAATGTCCGAAACTACCCCACTATAGGGGTGCATTCGTACATAGATAGGGGAACATTCGGACGGTAGGTTGGTAGGTAGGTACAGGTAAAATAAAATAGCAAAATAATTATCAAAACTCGTATTATTGGCATTACAAATAGCAACGATGTAATAAACTAAATAACAAAACTTTTTATCAACAAAACATATTCATTTCTTAGAAAAATCTTTAAATAAGTAGAAAATACACAACATGGTGTAGACTATACCAATTTTTAAACCGAATCAGTCAATGAGAGATCAATATTCTAGTTACTTGCTGTATCAGACATAATTAGAGTCCAGTTTCATCCCATTTTTGCGGATAGGTACATTTCAGAACTTTAGCATAATCATATGCCAGCTTTCTGACTTGTAATATTGTGAACTCGTAATGCATTTTTGAGCTTTTTGCTATATATTCGTTTAATTGGGACTCTTGTTCTTGAGAAAATACTTGATAACTGATGAATTTAGACTGATATGTGCGGCTCGTGCCAGCATCATCATGTTTATCTTTTATTTTATTTACCCGACTCTCCAAAGTTGAGGCCTTAAAGTTATATTTATCCGCTGCTTTTCTGTAAAACATTTTCTCTTCCAAAACATCTTTTATTGCAGAGGACATATTTTCTTCATTTATTAATGTAGACCTAGTCTCTTTTTTTCTTGTAACTCCGCACCATTTCTGCGTATTTTCTGAAATTAAAAAAAAACCTGTTAATACATGTACGTGTGGGTATATTCGTATAGTGGCAGGGCACATTCGTACGCGTAAGTTGGTTGCTAGTTATTCGTACGAATGTGCCCATCAGTAGGCGTACGAATCTGCCCCGAAGGTCAAAAATGAAAGATTTTTATCCACACACAAATCATGTATAAAAACCCGCAAAAAAGATACATTATCATTATCGTGATCGTAGTTACTTACCAATTAGCAATAATCCAATAGAATTTGGCACTTCACATAACCACGAAACACCCGGAAACATCGACAAAATATTTACTCTGAGCGTGCAAAAACACATTTCTTCCTCTCGCATTGCTCGCAATGGCCGCACTGGCGGCTAACTTCGTTGACAACTGACGGCCGCCTGAGCCCACTCACACACGCAAAGCCGTAATAAATACGTCGTTCTAACAGGCGGTTGTAGTGACTGTATGAAGCTTCCCCGTGTATGAATGGTGCCAATCTTCCCCTACTGTTCAAACTTGGTAAGTAGATGTATTCTATGAACCGCATTAAGATTTTTACACAAAAATAGAAAAAAAGCAGCCCCTTAACTTCTAAAATAACAGAATGAAACATCTTAAAAAAATACACACACAACATACACATTACCATGCAAACTTCCACCGAAAATTGGTTTGAACGAGATCTAGTAAGTAGTTTTTTTAATACTGTAATAGAATATAAAAAAAAAATTTTTTTCATCAAACCCATTCATGTGGGGTATCTATGGATAGGTCTTCAAAAATGATATTTAGGTTCCTAATATCATTTTTTTCTTAACTGAATAGTTTGCGCGAGAGACACTTCCAAAGTGAAAAAATGTTTGTCCCCCCCCCCCCCTGTAACTTCTAAAATAACAGAATAAACAATCTAAAAAAAATATATGATATACATTACCATGCAAACTTCCACCGAAAATTGGTTTGAACGAGATCTAGTAAGTAGTTTTTTTTAATACGTTATAAATGGTACGGAACCCGTCATGGGCGAGTCCGACTCGCACTTGGCCGCTTTTAAGAGTTATATCACTAGTGCCGGTTGGGCTGACTACTTGGATGGTGATTATGTTGTACAGCGAAGTAGCCATATAATTTTGCAGCTGTTCGCACCTGGCTGTTGTAAATCCGCACTTAAACACTGCATTTTAAGGTTCACTTTACTGTTACTAAACACTGTTACTTTACTACTATTTCACTGTATCACTGTCACTTCTTTTTTGGTTACTGACTTGACCATAGATACTGTTTGACTCCATTGTTTTAGGAAACACATCGTTATCCAGTTTGAATTTTAAAAAGCGTCATCTAGCGATCAATTCAGTAACTAATTTACAGTATCTTATACCTTTAAACGAGCAATTCTTGTATATATATATATTTCCGGGATCTCGGAAACGGTTCTAACGATTTTGCTGAAATTTGGTATATGGGGGTTTTTGGGGGTAAACAATCGATCTAGATTAGTCTTATGTTTGGGAAAACGCGTGTTTTCGAGTTTTCTTGCGTTTTTCTTTCGACGCAGAATATGGTCGCTAATTTCGTGTTGTGCAGCCACTGTCCGTCTGGTCCAGCGGGTTAACACGCGGACTGCTAAACGAGAGTTACGGGTTCGAATCTCGCCCGGTGACTAACTTTTGTTTTTTTTTTTTTTATATGTTCAAGTTTATATATAATTTTTACTTAAACTTGGCGAATCCAATGCGCCAGTATAGAATTCTCAACCCTCTCTACAATTACCTCCAGAATGCTGTTGGTACTGCCCCTAAGCCTGCCCATCATCGAGACGATTCGCTTCGAAGATATATGTATCTTGTATAAGTGATATGCTGTTTCGAGACATGTTTGAGCTCTTAAAGTGCTCCTTATTAATTTGGAGCAGGACTCACTTCACTTTGTTTGTATATACCTACCACGCGCCATGTGTACAAACTAACAAAGCCGCACTTATTCAGCGTTAATCTAATTCAATATTTTAGCCTTTTGATTAGTATTCGTTTTTTAGTGTATGAGACGTAAGTTTAATCTCCTTTACTAAGATTTTAAAATCAGATCAGAACCCCTAGTGTACATTTATTCGATAGCGTGACGTGACGTCTGATTTTGTAGGGGATTTAGAATGAGTGCGCCAAGCGGGACGTTTTGGAAACTCAAAATCCCATATAAAATGAGACTTAACGCAAACGCGTACGTCACGTTTCGCTATCGAATAAATGTACACTAGGGGTACAGGCCCGCGTTCGATTATCAGATTTCTTTCGTTCATATGATCTCAATTGTTTAATTTTTTTACCTTAACCTTGGTCCATGTTTACAAGATGTTCAGGTCTTTGAACTGAATAGATATTGTCATTTAATAGAAAAATGTTTGCGCAGCCGGCTCGGCGTCTACATCAAAACGCGTCATATTTCCTTTTATCATATTTATATCAACATAATTAATATCCTTTATTTTACATAATGACAGACGTAGAATTTAATGATAATGATCATTTGCGCTGCCGACCGCCGACGGTGAAACGATTAGCGATCGACTAATTTTCATAAGCATGAAACCTGTACGTGTACATACCTAGACCCGTGTGAATAAAATATGTATTTATACTATGTAGGTACTACTATTTATATAATATAATATAGATAGGTTTGACGACTGGTCTGGCCTAGTCGGTAGTGACCCTGCCTATGAAGCCGATGGTCCCGGGTTCAAATCCTGGTAAGGGCATTTATTCGTGTGATGAACATGGATATTTGTTCCTGAGTCATGGGTGTTTTCTATGTATTTAAGTATTTATACATATTTATATATTATATATATCGTTGTCTAAGTACCCTCAATACAAGCCTTATTGAGCTTACTGTGGGACTTAGTCAATTTGTGTAATAATGTCCTATAATATTTATAGGTCTATTTCTTATTTCAGGCGGTTGGTAGAATACGCGTTGATTTTATATTAAAATCATGTAAGTAGTAAAAGTTAGGTGAGTATTTACCGAAAACTAGTTTATATTTTATTTACCTACCTAACATACTAGAGTAATACATATCAGTTTTATGCAGCGAAGCCAAACCAGTCTGCAGCTGAACTTAATAACTTCATACCAAGAGCCTCAGTTAAACAGTAGAGCTTATAATATTCTTGAGCATGAAGTGTTACGTGTACGTCGTGTACCTATTTTTAGCCTTATAAATTAGGTACCTACCTATACTCTAGAGTGATTTGCCGGACTTCGACCCTAATCTGTAAACAAAACAGTTGTATATCTTATGCAGCTGATTTGGCTACCGAATGATTGCTTCTGTTCTAAGTGGGGAAAAAAAGACCGTATATAAAGTTATTTTTAACTATACGGATTTATCTATACGGTTCACATTTAGGTATATTAACTAGTTATGCATAAACTTATAACTTAACAGTTAATAATTTAATTTAATTTGCCAAAAGATCATGTATCGGAAAACAATACAGTTGTATATCTTATGCAGCTGATTTGGCTACCGAAAAATGGCTTCTGTTCTAAGTGGGGAAAAAAAGACTGTTTATAATGTTATTTTTAACTATACGGCTTTATCTATACGGTTCAAATCTTTACAGTTAATTGTAAATATGTTACGAGTAATCGGGAACAAGCTCACACAGATCGCTCCAAAGAGCATGCTATGGATAGGTAATAAGCGACTGAATTCATGCTTATATATAAATAAATATGTACATACTTAGATAGATAACATACATAAACTAAGGAACAAAGACACAATCCGTCGGTCTCTTATTGCCACCATCAATGTGCCTGCTCTTCCTGAGCCGACTGGAATTATCAAGGATGATGGCAAGAGGCCTGATGGGGTGTCCTTGGTTCCTTGGAGCCTGGGACGGATGTTAGTGTGGGCTACCTGCGTAGACACACTGGAACCGTCCCACCTCCAACGGACTAATATAAAAGCGGGCGAAGCGGCGGAAAGCGGCGAAATTTTGAAACGTAATGAATATAAGAGCCATCTTATACCATTCGGCGTTAAAACTCTAGGTCCATGGAGTCCCAGCGCGCACAAGTTTTTTGTAGAAATCGCGAAGCGTCTGGCTGACGTAACTGGTGATCGAAGAGCTAGTGGCTTCCTCTGACAATGTATCAGTTTTGCGATACAACGAGAGGAAATGCCGTCAGCATCCTTGGTACCAGGGATCGGAACCGGTTTTTTGGAAAAACTTTGAAATAAACATATATTTCGGTTTATTTTATACTTACTCCAAATATAGGACTTGGTTGTGTTTTTAGATAACGACTTCGTATTATTAGATTGCCCAATTAGAAATGAAATAATTAACAAAGAACGAAAAAATACCGTTTTCGTTCCCATACAAAAAATACCGGTTTCCGATCCCTGCTTGGTACATTACCTCAAGGGCCTATTTTAGATTTAAGCTAGTTATAGTAATCCTCTGTATATATCCATTATGTATATTGTTTTTGTAAATAAAATATTGTTGAAAAAGAACAAAATAAACCAACAACAACGCAAACAAATGCCCCTTACCGGGATTCGAACTCGGAATTTTCTACAGTTCCTACTTCGTAGGCAGGGTCAATTACGATTGGGCTAAAACCGTTCATTTACATTCAGATAAAAATTATATGTATTTTAATATTATATACTACTCAAAAGAAAATACCCACTAAGAATTTTTACGAGACTAATTTCATCTTTAGTGAAATATGTGAAACAATTGACTACCTACTTATTTAATTTTTATAAGCCTTAGTAATAATAATAACCAAAGCCTTATTGTACTGTTATTAATAAATATAACAATCTCTCTTATATTATGTACCTAACAATGTAACTTATTATCCTGTCGCATACTTCTGTTGTTTCTCCAATAAAAAAAAGATGTTTTATGAAAAAAACAGGGTGTGTAAAATGTAAGATAGGTTGGGAATTCGCTATCTTTTCCGGCCACCAAAAAATGTATGGTCACGATTTTTTTAAATAATTAATATAGAAAGTACTAAAGATTTATTTACACATTACAATAAAAATATAGGATAGGCCTTACTTTACCACTTCCACTTTTTTATTCAAGTTGAAACGGGTAAGGCCCATAGCACACGGCGCGTAAGCGTAAGCGGCGCGTAAGCGTATTGTCAAAACTTTACGAATACGCGACGCGTAGAGTTCTGGACATCAAGCGTCGCGTAGGCGTCGCGTAAGCGTAATAGTTTTATAAGTGAAATCTAATTAGTTGAAATCATGTAGTCGCTGGCATCAGATGTCTTCGGCGGATGTATCGACGATCTTACATTCTCGTCTGATGAAGATTTTTTATCATTTGATTGTCTCAGAAGTTTTGTTTTTCTACGCGTGTGTTACGCTACGCCTCTCGTAACGGTCCCTAAATCTCATACGCTACACTACGACGACGCTTCGTGTACGGACTTGTTTGAAGTTGTACGTGCTCGTAGCGCTCTCGTTCTACGCGCGTATTACGATACACTTACGCGTCTCTTACGCTTACGCGCCGTGTGCTGAGGGCCTAAGATCTTCAGAATTTATCAAAACTAATTTTAACGATTTGTTAAGCCCCCCTCCAAACAACGGATCAACGTAGACGTCTAAAAGTGGTTAAGGTAGGCTCCAGGGAGTAGCAAAATATCACTCGTACCTAATTCAGAGGCGCTCGAGTAACTACATATGTATATGCCTTTTTGGGTTCCCTAACCATAGTGAATGTTAGCGAAGTTTATCCAGTCTACCGACGCACTTGAAGAGGCCGACCACCTTACAATTCAAATATAAACATATTAATTTCTAACTATCGGTTAGCGCAACATTTCATTAGGTATACCCGTAAAATAAATATAAGTTATTCTTTTAAGGCCTCCAGGTGTTTGCGCAGCCGGCTTCCAAAAATGCGTCGTATATCGTACGTCGTAGTTCGCATGTTTGTATAATAACTTATTTTGCAAGTGAAAACCTGAATATAACAGGGTATCATGCAGTACCTACATTACTTCTATCTCTGGACCTTTACAGCTAAGGATTCAAAGCAAAGCGAGTAATTCTGGAATCCGTTTAGCCCCTCAAGTGCTTTCATGGCCACATTCGAAACGTCAGGATATACTTATATGAAATGATATTGATTTATTCTAAGCCTAGTTAAAATTAAAATATATGTAAAACTAATTTTCATAATGTTCGTACTATGATTTCATATAATACTTAAGTATATTAATATTTTTATTTTCAGAAGCTGTTTTCGTCTCAATCTCCGCGGTGGCCGCGTCGTTTCGACGCTCGCTGGCCGCTATTGTATGAGGTAAGCATTCACTAATAGCAATAACCAGCAACAACAAAATCATAGGTACCTATTATCAGCAACCTGATAATAGGTACCTATGATTTAAGTATTTTCTCAGTTCTCTACATATATATATTTTTTATATATAAATTTACGCTTTTGTTATGTACGCTATAAGTTTACACTATTATTATTTTTTCAATTGTACATCGAATAATTTAAAATTAGGAAACTATAGGTCTATAACGAAATCAATCCATAGCTATTAGCTAAGTTGCTCATATGTTTATTTTAAGACTGTTTGTTTCTCAATAAATAATAAAAAAAAAAAAATAACTTAACAAGCGACAGAATGTATTATTATTATTTGCCCTTAGACTGGAAGGTTTAATAGCAATCGCTTTCGTAAAAATAATGTGTGTTTAAATCTTTGTGATGACGTTGCTAAAAGCGAAACACGTTTTCCTAAAGGTGGTAAACTGGGAAAGCGCTAAGGTGTTGTTGCCACAAAGTTATCCTTCTTTCCCTTTTTGTGACCAAAAGTTTTATTAAGTACATTACAGTTTATCTCGGACAAAATAAGAATGTAAAAGACCGGAGCCATACAGATGCGCTGTGCGCCATATAGGCCAGTGTGTAGAGAGGGTAGTGGTGTCGGATGGCTTATGGCGGGGCGGGATGACGATGGAATGGCCACGGTGTCGGTTTTTCGTTCGCACATCCAAGGTAGTGGGTACGCTCCAACACGTGGCCCATTCCATAGTGCGTGCACTCACTAGTCCAGCACTGGGTCATCGTGTAGAGCAGCCAACAAATCTCCAACTAGATAGAAGGACGATATTAAAGAGAATGTAGACCCACTCTGGCAGTCTGGAGTAAAGAAGCAGCAAACTTCGTGGAAAAAATGGAGAGGTGTGTGCCCAACACGAAAATTAAATACGATTAAGTATATAATGTCATGTATATCGATGTTCACAGAGTCACATGGCTGTGCGTGGCGGCGCTGTGCGGCGTGCTGAGCGCGCGCGCCGACGCGCCGCCGAGCGAACTGCGAGTCACCAGCGCCGTGCTCGGCGATGACGGCGTCGGCGCGGCGCTGCGGGAGCTGGCGGCGGCGGCGTTAGCGGCTAGGTAATGTTACTGAAGTGTAGTGTACATTCGAGCCTGCTGCGGGATGACCAACGCCGTGCTCTTTGATGACGGCGTCACCGCGGCGCTACGGGCTGCGGGAGCTGTAGTAATAATTTAAAGTGCGGTAAAGACAAAGAATCCGGGAAAGCTTATTCTGCCGGCTTAACACAGGAACACCGCGACAGTATCTCGCCCGCAAGATAGACGATCTGTCCTTTTCCTTTTCTGACTGAATTATTTAGAAAGCGACGGGTAGTCTATCTCGCGGGCGAGACACCTACTGTCGCGGCCCTTTTGTGCTAAGCCTGCTGTACCGACTTTGACGTGACAAAGTATCGAGAGGCTACTTTGCATTTGCATACTTCTTCAAGTAAAATGTACGCATTTCAAATTGCTGTCCACCTATTTTTATCAAAAAAAAATTTCAAATAAATATATCTTTATCTTATAAACGTCATATTTTTATTAGAATGCAAAGTCTATGCAGAGATTAGTTATCGTGGTTCGACTCTATTTGTATAGCTTTCAAACGCAAATTAGATCCGGCTCCGCTTCCTTAGTCCATAAAACAATGTCTCCAGTCTCACCGTAAAGATAGCCAATGTAAAAAAAATCCTGTGACCGAATTAAAATTACTGATTTTTTTGGACATACACGTGCATATACCCTAGCGTCAAAATATTAAATTAATCAACATTTTAATGATTTTTTTACGAAAATACTACTTTGCAGTAGATGATTACCTAGAATTTATTTAAAAAGGGTTAAATATAATAATAAAACGTTTTTTTACAGTTTCTCATTGAAAAATCCTCGACGCTTTTCCACTACAGAGTAATCTTGACATTATTTCTACAAGTTTGTGTAGTAGCGTTTCTTGATTGCGGTGGCCAAATCATGTTTTTAACACACCTTGCTGTTTTTTATTAGCTGTGTAGCCTCTATAAATCTTTGTCGAATGTTTGGGATCATTGTCTTCTTCAAAACAAATGGGTTACCGGTTACCGATCAAACGTGTTCCTGAAAATGAAACTAAAAATTATGTTTGGTCTTAAACTTGACGGTAGTGTATAGCGTTCACCATAGTATATTTCACTTCACTATTACTCGTATAATTCACTTTTTAAAATAATTGTTTTATATCTTGACCAAATCATTGTCATTTTCCAGAGGCGTGCGCGCCAGGGCTGTGCCGCCGCCGGAAGAATGCCTCGCCCCAGCGTCGCGCAAATGCCACATAGCTGTGAACCGTCTCCTCACTAGTGGCAACCTTACCGCTGCTATATTACCCACACCTGCCGCTGAAGCGCCACTCGAGTAAGTACCTAATTGAATCAATAAATATTTTATTCAAAGGTGCAAAGTTAGCTTAGACGGACTCTTATTTATGTGTTCTCTAGCGCCATGGATGGCTACGGTCTCGCCGGACTCGGCGATGCAGCACCGCCGGCGCGGCGAGTTTGCCTCGCGGGGGGACCGGCCGTGCCGAGCGAGGCACGATCCCTACTTGACCTAGTCGATGAAGACATCGCCGCGCTTTATGAATTGACGCCGATGGAGGTTGCCAGCGTTTTCGCTAATACCTCAAAATGGGACGGGTGTGTATTATTCAGTTTTAAAATATGTGATAATTTATTCCACGTTTTATATTTTAGTTAATGTAATCATTATTTCAATCATTATTTATCTTATTTTATTCTCGTAGTCTATAATATATCGTCATTTAATAATTTCTCCCGCAGATTATCGTATCCGAATGGGACGGAAGCGATGAAAGTATGTACGACAGGACGTTGCGCGACGCTTCTCACTAGTACCACAACAGAAGCGAAGGAACTTGCTACCGTTGCTCACACTTATTCACTACACGTACGCGTAGTTCCTCTGGGCACACATCTAACTGCTGTTAGATTACATCGACCATTCATCGCCTGTGATGCATTGAACGTACCTCCCGGCCGACCGCTCGGCCCACCGCCTTGCACTAACTTCAAAAATCTTGCTTGCATTTTCGAGCCATACCGAGTACTGAAGCGTGTGAACAGACGCGCTTCTGAGCTAACATTAAGCGCGTTACGAGTACTAACTAGACTAAAGTTGGACGAACATCAGTTAGCAGTACTGGGCAAGGAAGCGCGAACACGAGGCGCGGTAGCCGCAGCAAATGATTTTTTATCAAAGAATCCACTAGCGCTTGGCGCTAGCGAAGTACGCGTGTTGGTGATGCTGCCAGACAAAACGCCGCGTGAATTACAACTACAGCCACGAGCGCTAGCCGCCGCCGCCGCTCTAGCTGAGTTGGATGAACAGAGCCCAACAAGCGTCACGCGCTTTAAAGTCGAAACTTTCGACGATGAGTGCTCGGGATCTACTGCCTATAAACATCTGTCGGATGCACTAGGTACAGGGGAATACGGTGCATTATCAGCGGTTTCCGGGCCGGCTTGTGGCGCAGCGTTTGCGGATGTAGCTAAGCAAACAAAGTCGCATGTGATGCCGGTGCTGGCGTATACGCCGCAGGCTGCAGAAGGGCCGTATGTACTGCGTGCAGCAGGCGATACTCGTGACGAGGCTGCCGCTCTAGGGGCCTTACTATCTGCTCATAGTTGGCGTCGAATAGCCGCGCTTACTGAACCCGGTACGCGGCCGTTGCTGGACTCTGCGAGCTTGCGCGCCGACGTCGTTGTGCATACCGAGCTGCCCGACGCCGATGCCGTAGGTGACGATATGGCTGGCAAAGACGCCGCCTTCGTGACAAAAACTCTTGACGACGAAACCAAACTAGAGCCAGATTACGAGTTAATTTCTCAGGTATGATTTATTCTAAATATTTTATTTGTGAATCTTAATGTGTATTTTATATATAACTAAACATTAATCTCTTTATTATCAGATCTTTTTTTATACTACGTCGGTGGCAATCAAGCATACGGCCCGCCTGATGGTAAGCAGTCTTCGTAGCCTATGTACGCCTGCAACTCCAGAGGAGTTACATGCGCGTTGCCGACACTTTAACCCGCCCTCCCTCGTGGAGCTCTGGCAACCTTACTCACCGGCAGGAACACGACACTATGAGTAGGGTCTAGTGTTATTTGGCTGCTGTTTTCTGTAAGGTGGAGGTACTTCCCCAGTTGGGCTCTGCTCTAGATCTGGAATGACATCCACTGGTTGTGCCCTACCACACAAAGCGAGATGACATTCACAATGCCCATACCTCTCTTCTCTCTAGAGATCTAGTTCATTACATCATCTATTCTTACTCATCTCGATTTCTACATCCTAGTAGCGTGTCATCAATGCATCTGCTTTGAGCATTTGTAATTTAGTCAATGACGCATCGAATCACTCACTTAATGTAATCATTTTTATATTTTATTATTTACATAGTAAGTACCTATAAATAGGTAAATCAGTCAGTTCCACAAAGTCTCTAGGCAGCATTAGCAACATAGATAGTTTTAAACAACAGCAAGGTCCTTAATCAGGATATATTTACAGTGGGCAACCCGTGCAGCAACAGCTGGCGCGCGTATCCTTCTAGTGTGGCCTGAAGACGCACGCGCAATACGCGGAGCATTATGTGCTGCCCACGAGGCGAAACTCACACCACAGGCCGGCGCGGTATTCCTCCTCCCACCGCTAGCCCCTTCTGCCCTCATCCGAGCCAACACTGATAAACACCCCTGCTCCACCGAACAGTTGCAGAATATGGCTGACGGCCATCTTAGTCTACAGCCCGCTTGGCACATGGACTGGATGCCGCCCGCTGATTGGGCTGAGCGCTGGCGTACACAGTGCAGATTTCAGGTCCGTGAATAATACAATGAATATAAACTCCAATACTAACATTTGTATTGGCTGAAATGCGTTGTTAATCCAATGTTTGACATTCAGTCCAGCGGCTCCTATATAGAGTTTAAAATATAATCTCCAACCCACAATAGAGTACCTAGTCATGTTAAATTTCATGACATAAAGACTTATAGGCTGAAATACCAATAATAATAACTGTGTTACTTGTCCAGCCGGTGGCAGGCCCATGTTCGACGCCCACGCCAAACGCGGCCCTTCTGTATGACGTACTTCGTCTCTGGGCGGCCGCTCTTTCCCGCTTGCTCACGCGCAAACCCAGTGCACTCGATGACCTGCATCAGGAAGATATCATCAAGTCAGTATATAAGCTCGTACTTTATAATGAGAGAAGTAAAGCCCTCAGCACACGGAGCGTAAGCGTAAGAGACGCGTAAACGAATCGTAATACGCGCGTAGAACGAGAGGGCTAACTTCAAACATTCCGCACACGAAGCGTCGCCGTAGCGAAGCGATGAGATTTCTGGCGTCATTACGACAGGCGTAGAAAATAAAACTTCTGTCTTATGTCAGAAACAATAAACAATCTTCTTCATCTTACGAGACAGTAAGATTGTCGTCATTCTCGATCCATCCCCCGAAGACATCTGACGCGATGACGCCATGATTTCAATTAATGAGATTTCACTTATAAAACGATTACGCTTACGCGTCTCATACTCGTAACGTTTTTATGATACGCTTACGCTTACGCTCCGTGTCATTTTTGTCTCAGGCGATGCGAGGGTGATTGTTTGAACAGTAATCAGAAAACTGTTTTAAGACCTAATTTTAACGAGTTCTGGCAAATATTTATTTAAATATTCCTTTTTCAGTGACAAGTAGATAAAGTCTAATTTGTTCGTCGGGTGTCATATTGCTACGAATATAAAATCATTAATTATAGATACGTTAATCATAGGAAAGATCTATTGTCAAAATAAAACTCCTACTTATTCTGAATTTGAAAGAACAAACGGATTATTTTTGTTCGTAAGTTCTTAGTTCCTCATAATTCATGCAGGTATGTATGATTCCTTTATCCTTTATAGATCACTGATAGCCGATGTGGAAAGTCCAGAGCACAACTATACCGGACTCACAGGACAGTTTGCGTGGGGAAACGGCGCACGAACGGTGCCACTGCGGTTGTTGCAGTGGGACAACGGCACGCAGGTAAAATTGCACAGATCTACACAAATATTGACACAAATCCATCCAATTTGCAAATGTTTCTACATATATTAAATGTATATGATAAGTACTTGTTGATCTAACTGGAAACTGCAGACAACGATGCTGATTACCGATCAAGATAGTAGGTTTTTTATTAGACACAGATATATAAGGCAGTCTCAGTGATTGCAAATATCAGCATCAAACGTCTTTGGTCAATAAAAAAGTTAAAAGTTCCTAGAAAATTACAATATTTTGAGTTATTGTATTCTACAAAGTATGGGTAATATTATTCATTTCATTTCAGGCGTACGCTGCCGTCGGTGATTGGACAAGTACATTAAAACTGACGCCAAATGCGATCCGTTGGCGGACGCCTGACGGTTCACCTCCTAACGACGGCGTCGAGCCATGCGCATTGCAGCCCCTAGCGGATGCTCTACGCGCCGACTGCCGCGTCGCACTAGGAACGCTTCTAGCACTTCTCCTTGTCGGGCTTGCAGCTGCGCTCGGCGGCGCTGGGTGGCTACTTAAAAGACGTCTAGAAACGCGCTACCGCGCTCGCCTAGCTGCTCTCGGCTTAACCACACTAGCACCTAAACTGGACGCGCTAGACCGCTGGGAATTACCACGAGAACGTGTCGTTATCAACCGCAAGCTCGGCGTCGGCGCGTTCGGTACAGTATACGGCGGGCATGCATTGTTAACGGAGCGACGTGCTTGGACCGCCGTCGCCGTCAAAACGCTCAAACCCGGAGCTGGCATGGCAGAAAAATTAGACTTTCTTGCTGAAGCTGAAGCTATGAAGAGGCTTGAACATCCCAATGTTGTGAAACTACTAGGTGTAGTCACGCACTCAGAACCAGTGTGCACTGTTATGGAGTTCATGTTATATGGAGATTTGAAAGGATATCTGCTGGCGCGACGGCATTTGGTGGAAGAAGGAGGCGAAGCCGCGGATGAGGTAAGAAAATTATGTTTTATAACTTTAGTGGCTACTTATTACATCGACATTAGTGTTGTATTTTGTAAAAAATATGTCTCGAGGTCGATTATTATTTATATTTCAATAACTATTGAATAATCATATAGAATTACAATTTTATATCAAACAATCGAAACTTACATTATTTTTATATCATCTCAACCTACAAAATGAAACTACATACTGGATACTTAAAGGTTCTAAAACGCAACCCGCATTCCAGACGCAAATGTGAACCGGGATGGACTAATCTTTGTATCATGAACCCGGAGTGAGGATTATTATCGCTCTCCCGTAAGCTTCAAAGTAAAACAATTATAATATCTTTGTAGGTATCGCCAACACGACTGACGGCTATGGCTGTAGACGCGGCGCGTGCGCTCTCATACCTCGCTCAACTCCGCTTCGTACATCGTGACGTAGCTGCCCGCAACTGCCTGGTGTCGGCTCGGCGGCAGCTCAAGCTGGCTGACTTCGGCATGGCGCGACCAGTATGCGAGAGCGATTACTACCGGTTTAGGTAACTACCATACCCAGGCCGACTAAGCCTTGCAAGGAGGCTTGCGATATTGAAAATCTCATAATCATTTCCAGTTCAAGCAGCCAGCAGCCTTTACCTCATTGCCTTTTTACTTACCTCATTGGCTTCTCATAAGTAGACGTAAAAATATACCTTCGCACCCTCATTTGGTTCGTGAGGCGGTCAGTCTCAACTTCATATTAGAGAATCAGCAAATGCTTTCTGACCAGCAATTACTCTATGAGACTTCACGATTGTGAGTTTGTTGCTTGTAATAGAATGTGATCATACCTATAACCTTTGTATGTTATAATTTCAGCCGCAAGGGTCTACTTCCCGTGCGCTGGATGGCGCCCGAGTCTCTGTCTCGAGGCGTTTTCTCTCCCGCCTCAGACGTGTGGGCGCTCGGTGTTCTGCTGTATGAGATCGTGACGTTTGGAGCCCTGCCATATCAAGGGCTCGGGAACGCACAGGTGCTGGCGCGCGTCACACGAGGACGATCGCTTCGCCCACCGCCTGGATTGCAGCCCAACCTGTAAGTAACAGACACACATTTTTTAGCCTGAAAGAGTCTCCCACTGCTGGGCAATACAAAAGCAAAGCTGCTTCTCTTTCCCTCCGATAGACACATGTACCTAAAACATGAAATATTGTTATTAAAGGTCTTACCCATGATACCCTAACACTAAAGGTATTGCAGCGCGTTCTCATTCAGATTATTAACTTATAAATTTGAAGAATTAATGAATTTTATATAACGCATACTAGCCTAGAGCGTAGCCAGGACAACCTATTTTTGAAACACAAGGAATTCCCCCTAATTCTCAACATCATGTAAAAAGAATTAAACATCAACATTAATTGTGGACATCACGATCTTGATGCCTCGATTAGCTGGATTAGCTGAATTATATTGATGACAAAGTAATCCCTATTCTGTATCTTTCCAGGGAGGGGCTGATGAAGTCCTGCTGGCAGCAAGAGCCAGCGGCACGTCCAAGCGCAGCGGCAGTAGCCGCTTTTCTAGCTGACTCTCCACGGTTATTGACGCCGTGCCTTGTCGCGTTCGACGTTCTGCCGCTCGACCCGCCGCGGCCATCTGAACACTCTGAACACGAGGTAAGACGCCTCTAGTTCATCCACTACATGTAATTTATTCTAGCTGCAAGAGCCAGCGGTGCGTTCAAGCGTGCGGCAGAGCCGCTTTCCTAGCTTATGCCCTGCGACTATTGACGCCGTGTCTTGTCGCGTTCGACGTTTTCGACCAGGAGACTTAGGCCTTACTGTTAATTTAATGAATATAGTGGAAATATCAATACATACACAATACTCAACCACTTGTGTAGCCGTAGATTTCTATCTACATCCGTCTACGATCGTCCGGATCTTCTTCAGGCGAGATATAGTTGAGCGAATATCGGGTGAACTCTTTTCAATCCACCAACCCCAGCCGAAAAGCTAATTATACATAGTTCATTAACTCTACTACACCAGGCACTGAATTTCAACAACTGATTTCCAATAGCTACAGTTTAAAGATAATTTTCGCACACGCAAAAGTCACTTTTAAAGTTTATGTTAAATTTAGATGAATATAAGCGTTTACCCATAAGTAAATACTTAGGTAACATTAACAGTACCATTAGCCACCATATTCTTTAGCGTCCGATTAAATCTACTTGCAGTAAATAAAAGGTGCATTATGAGTAAGTTTATGTAGTCGCTAACCAACTATCACCTATGGCCATTGCAAAGTCATGGTAAGGAATCTAATGTGATATGATATTTAAGATTGTATTCCTCTTATCAGCAGGACTTACAAGAACGCTGGGTGTCGTGGGCGGCGCCGCCGTCCGCCGCCACCGACACAACATACCTCAGCGCCGACGCCGACGCCGACACGGAGCCGGACTCGCCCGGCGTCGACGTGCCCGTCGAAACACAACGGTTCCTCCCTTGACATATCAGATTCATGAGGCTATTGCATAAAAAATTACAAACTATATCTGCCATTAAGATAAATGTACAAATGATCGAAATGCCCGATAGATGACGCCTTGTTGTCAGCCATATGGCCAATGGTAATTGCTTACCATCGGGCGATTCAGGCGACTCATTTGCTTCCTGTGTCTTAAAAAAATATTTGTATATTATTGCACGATACGAATAGCGGTGTTAATACCATGAAGCAGCATTTCCCAAACTATGAGTCACGATCGAGACCGCGAAATTTCAGTGAGCCCTAAAACAAAAGACGACATGCCGACCATTCTGGTTAAGAAGTAAGGAAGGAGTTGGCTATCCTAGCGAAATAACGGTATTTTTTCTATGAAATTCCATTTCGGGAAAAAACGTTTTCCAATAACTAAATCTTAACAAATCACTTTGATTTTGATGTCGATCGCTTCAGCATAATATATTCTAGGTTTATAAGTTTCGCTTTAAAAAAAAAACGTTTTGCAAATTTCAAAAAAAAAGGAAATCCTATAAACTGAGTTTTTTATCGCGTTAATAACATACTAAAAAATCATAGAGAATGGAAAATATTTAGAAGTGGAAAAACGTTTTCTCTTTTTGCATTGATGATCACGTGGTAGATATACTTCCCTCTTAACAGCCGGTACTAATAATATTTCATGCTATATTTAAGACAGCCAAGCGGTGGGTCCCGAATTTGGCAGTTTTTCTTAGGTGGGTCGGAGCCCAGTCAACTTTGGGAACCGCTGCTTAACCTCCTGAGACCCAGAAGCAATTGTTTTGTTTTTGAATTTTGAACCCTTAGTTACATAATAAAAGTTCAAAATAGATTTTGGAATATGTACAAAAATTTGTACTCAGGGTCTCAGGAGGATTGGCATTCTCTACCAGTCTTGCGGGTCAAACAAGTCTGTTCTATATTGTCTGGTAATGTTCTATATTATGTACTGTAAAGTCAAAAGCATAAAACAAGCACTTCACTGTAGAGGATACTACTTGACGAAATACATAGAAGTAGAAAAGAAAAGAAGTAAATAGAAGCAAAGAAAGAGAAATCGATACAGGTACACGTCGTCACACACACGGTGCACGTTTTTCATACACAACTATATAGTTTTAACCAAAAAAATTGAACTTCGAACTGATGTTAAAATATTGAACAAAATAGCTATTGTACATTTTATGCAATAAGCTCATGATACCTCATTATCGCATGGTAAAGATATAAAATGATACACAAATCCGTCTTTTTATCGAGACCTGTAGAGAGAATATTTTTAAGCAATAAACGATAAGGTAAACTTCCCAGCCATTGACAGCCTAAATCTTTACCTAAATTGCATGAAAATAAGCTGACAATAGGGTTGTTTCCATCTACAAATCTTAGGGCAGAATTGTATCCCAATAAATTCTTTTGAATTATAAGAATCTACTTTTAGGGGACCTGTAATGACCATATTTTTGTAAATATTGAATTTAAAATATCTTTTGGCACACGTCACGTGACCAAACTCGAAACGTCATTGAAGATTCTGATGACGTCACAACTCTCGGATTGACACTGTTGACAGTTAGGCGATAAAGAACAAATGACAAGTGTCAGTTGACAGTTCGTATCTTCTACGTGTGTATGTAGTTATGTGTCAAACCGTAAACTGTGACGTCACACAATTTTAAAAGAGCGTTTTGGGCTCGAAAGCATCTGTAAAAATATATTTTGTTAAATTAACTTTTAGTTAATATAGAACGTATTACAAGCGTTTCAAAAAATTGGAAACAACCCTATTACTGGGGAAGTGTCAAACACTGGGACGTTTGCGTAACCATCATAGGCTACTATACACATTCCATCGTCTAGTCAATTACGTTATGTAATTAGTTAACTATTTATAATAAGTAAAATGATCTTGTAAATAAAACATAAATATAAATTTTAATTTATCAAGTAGATGTTGTTTAATTTTCTGTCACAGATTAAGTAATAGTACTTACTTACTTCACTGGCTCAGTGACCCAAACAGGATCTTGGCCTCTGACACAAGAGAGCGCCACTCTGCCCTATCCTGCGCCACTTCACGCCAGTCGGGTATTCCGAGGGCGGACAGGTCTTTTAGCTTCGTCACTCCAGCGGTATCTGGGACGCCCAGACGGACGCTTTCCACCCGGGTGCCCCACATACGCTCTTCTCACAGCACGATCCTCTCCCATCCTCTCTAGATGACCGAGCCAGCGGAGTCGTGTGGGTTTGATCTCGCCAATTATATTGGGCATCGCAACCAGCTCCTCTAGCTCCCTATTCTTCCTACGCCGCCAAGTAAGTACGACCCAAGTAATAGTTCTACCGTACAGAAAAGAATTTAAACTTCCTACAAAACCGAAGTTTGACAGCGATTCAGGGACCCTTTCTAATGTATGCCACTATTCCTTTCGGCTATTTAGGGTTGTCAAAATTTATATAATAGAGTTGTTTCCAATTTTTTGAAACGCTTGTATTATGTTCTATATTAACCAGTACACTCGCGCGCGGCGTCACCCGCTGTTAGCGGAACGCGGCGCGCGCACGCGGGCGCACGCACAGGCGCCGGTCGCGCGCGCGCACGCTCTACTCAACTCCGTGCTCGAGGCACACCCGGAGTGTGACTTGTTTGTGAGTGCAATCGGACGACTGATGACTGAGTGTAAGAGAGTGATAGAGCGAGAGATGCCTGTAAGTAGTATTATATAATGTGATTATGTAGATACTTTTGTACTCAATTACTGTCTCCCAATTTGTGCCGCTGTGGCTTTAGCTGTTAAGGTGCAATTGTAAACTGATTAAATAAATAAACAAATAAACAAATATATATAATATACAAATACTTAAATGCATAGAAAACATCCATGACTCAGGAACAAATATCTGTGCAAATACGTACTCTCATAGCCTAAACTCGCATAGGTTTTAAACAGAGTTCAACAATGTGATTAAACTAAAAGTTAATATATATGTACGGATGTCATTTCAAACAAGATTACAATTTACTGTCAGTGCCTTTTATATGCTAGAGTAAGAATAATATACAGGATGACCTTAGCCATTGGACAAACCCTGAAATCCCACGTAGGGTTACTCCTCAGGAATACTCTGACGTTAATATATTTTTTAATTAGAACAAAAGATAAAAAAAAAAAATCGAACAAAAGTTATTTGCAATAATCAACTACAAAACGAAACACACTGTGTTAATCTATGGCAGTGTTTTTGACAATTTGTTCGAAATATTTGGTAATGATGACATTTTTCAAAAGTCAGAAGCTTATTAGTGTCATAAATAAAAAAGATAATCAAAAAGGTTGAAGAAATAAAAAATGGTAATTTGTTAATTTCTTCGAAACCGCTACACCGGCTGTTATGATACTTTGTACAATGGTTCTAAATACCCTAATGCATATGTACATTTCGGCTTTGTCCAATGGCTAGGGTCACACTGTATGAGGTAATATTCCGCCATCGGCCCGATTCGAAGAATGTTAAAATTGACTTTTATTTCGATTCCGCTGTGATCCCAATAAGATCGATCTACGATATTTCTAACGTCAAAGTGTCATTGGTTGCTCGAATCGAGCTGCTTCTGTCAATTATACGACATACAAACGATATCTAAATGAGAACTTATCTAAACCAGAACTTATCGTTATCGTATCTCATTCTTCGAATAGGGCCGTATGATTGTTACGAAGTCCAAAATAATCATGCCGCTCAAGAAAAAGTCACGCCTAAGTGAATATTCTATTAATTCATGGATTAATGAATATCCTGATATACAATTACGTGAGTCAAAGTTATTTTGCTCTAAAAGCAACATCAGTTTTCCCCCGAAAAAATATAATTTCACGCGTCACGTCAATTCCGATACTCATCAAAATATTAACAAGAAAAATACAATTTTCCAGTTGTCGAAATGGGTTCTGTACGTAATTACGTAATGGTATTTTTATGACATTTATATATTGACAGTACCATCGATATATTTAATTGTCGATAAAATATTTTGCTACATCACTTTAGTATAAGTGCCCCGAAATATCCTGTTTGACAATAACTAATACAAATTATTGATTTCTGAAATAGAAAAATAACAGTGTTACATTTATCCTGTGGGAGAAATAATACGGTATATTTTTTATATAAGTATATTATTTTGTTTTAATTTAAATGAAGTTGGGTTAACTACACGTTGAGGGCATTATATATTTAGTCTTTAAATTATGAGCAGGCTCGATCAAGGCATTATGGAGCTAGAAGAGCCTAGAAAACCATCCAGAAAGCTATTTGTGAGGGGTCTTGCTATTCTGGTTAATTTATTTGCTAGAAAATATAGTCGAATTTGGTATCAAATGAAAGTGCTCTATTTAAATTCCACATTTATGATATTGTGTTAACTAACGATTTTAAGAGCAAGATAAAATCGACATAAAATAAACATAATATGAGCTATGTATTAAAGTATTTATAAATGTTTATATGTTATATATATCGTTGTCTAAGTACCCTCAACACAAGCCTTATTGAGCTTACTGTGGGACTTAGTCAATTTGTGTAATTATGTCCTATAATATTTATTTATTTATTTTATAATATAGGCATTTGATATTTGACCACATTACGGCTTACCACAGACACAGTTTATTTCATGTTTATTTTAATCTTTATGACTTAAATCCAACTTAAATCTATCAGTTAAAGGCTCCGCAGACCTTGCAATAAATCGCACGCGGTTTTCGATCCTTTACCGACTAAGTAGGTGCAATCAATAGATCTATCTTTTTGGCGAACCACGAGTTATCCGTTCGGAGCGAACTACTAGTTATAACCACGTTAGCTTACGTCACTGTCTCGAATCAAATAGGCCTTTAGTTATTTTATTTGTGTAAAACACAGTTTTTTTTTTTCACTTTATATATTTTTCCCCATGTTCTCTTGTACTTACTTGAGTAAGTTGAATGAAAACTAGTAGCTTATATAGTTTATTATTAAGGAATCCGAACTTTAGCTAGCCAGGAGTTAAAAAAAACTTATTTTTAGACCTTGCGTACTCGTTATGTATATACCAAGTATATATTACATAGACGCAATATCTGAACGAAGAAGGATGAAATTACGTCACTACTTCAGGCACCTACCCGCGTAGCCAACGTGGCAATCGTTAACGCTCCGTAGCGAACGAAAAGCAACTATCACCGTCGCACTAATATGGAAGAATGATAGAGAGAGATTACTACGCTACGCTACGTAGCGTTAACGATTAGCATGCATACGAATATTACGCATTTACAGCATCTTTATCAACAATGTATACTACAGCGCAATGAAAACGACAAAACATTTAATTATTATAAATCTCTTCACGCTTAAACCGCTGTACCTATTTTGACGTTTTGTATGAACAGTTTAATTCCCGGGAAGGACATAGGATAGTTATCCGGAGATTATCTTTGTATACTATACAAGTATTCATAAAGTCATACCCAATTTTATTGTTTGTAGGTAGAATGGGTTTAAAGTTAGATTTATATCCCTGTATATTATAGCAGGAATACTTATCGCTTCGTGCTGTAATATAAACTTATGTTAAGGAAACAGGTTAGTTATTTAGTTCTCGGGAGTGTGGGCGATGGGCCGTGCGCGTGCTATGTATGCGTTGTGTGTGTTATGTGCGTTATGGCGGGGCACGGCGAGCGTCGACTATTGTCAACAACTTAGGCAATCGAATCTTGGTAAAAGTCAAATTTAGTTTCCTGTACCCCTAGTGTAAATTTTATCGACATCATAACGTGACGAACGCGTTTGCGTTAAGTCTCATTTTGTATAGGATTTTGAGTTTCCAAAACGTCCCGCTTGGCGCGCTCTTTCTAAATCCAATACAAAATGAGACTAAACGCAAACGCGTACGTCACGTTTCGAAATCGAATTTATTTACACTAGGGGTACTGATGTAAATAAACTGCATATTGTATCATTAAATATGAAATGATACAGTATTATTTTCTCTACAGTCACCTGCAATAATTACCAGGCTGAATCTATAGGTCATACTGAGTAACTTTTACAAAAAGACCAACCTCGAATTCGCAAAAAAAAATATTCCATAGATAATGTCAAGGTCAGACAGACAAAATGTATGAAACAGCCAACTTTTTTCGCGAATTCGGGCTTGGTCCCATAGTAAAAATTGCTCAGTGTGAACTATATTCACTCCGTAAATTATTACAGGTAACTAAATAAACAACCTATACAATGTGTTTGTGCACGTATAGTAACCACGTATAGTACGATGAATTTTATCGACCACCCCCCCATACCGATGTTTTTTCTCAACCATTTTAATAATGCAGCCCTTCAAAGTTTTATGGCGCCAAACACGACTGCACTTGGTTAATGTACCATTATCTGTCCATTTACCTATCGCACATTTAAAAAATAATAATCATTCGATAGCTTATGAATTACGGCATAAATTTCAAGCCTAATTAAGTTTCATTTTAAGGCTTGTAATGTTTTGTAGTATTGCCTGTAAACATGTTTCAATGTGGTGTTAAATAAATAAATTCTATGTCTATGTCTAAATGTTACAGAGAATTTTCCACAAATACTCAAGAATTAATAACGAAGATAAAAATCGTCTTCAAAAATTTACTTATTTTTACACTTTATCTTTTTTTTTTCGAAAACGAGGTCGTTGACCTGTACTTTTTTTATTCTTAAAAGATAGTACAGGATATCAACTAAAAGATGACATCAAAACGATAGCCCTAGTTAAAACATTTCACAAGTTACACGAGTCCAAACAAGACCTTATTATTATTATTCTTTAGAACTAAGCTTATGCTCATTACAGAAGATCTTGTTTGGACTAGTGTTACTTGGCAAATGTTTTAGCTGATATCCTGTACTGTCTTTTAAGAATAAAAAACGTACAGGTCAACGACCTCGTTTTCGAAAAAAAGATAAAATGTGAAAAGAAAGTAAATTTTTGAAGACAATTTTTATATTCGTTATTAATTCTCGAGTATTTGAGGAAAATTCTCTGTAACATTTACGCTTGAAATTCATGCCCTAATTCATAAGCTATCGAATGATTATTATTTTTTTAAATATGCGATAGGTAAATGGACAGATAATGGTACATTAACCAAGTGCAGTCGTGTTTGGCGCCATAAAACTTTGAAGGGAAAAAACATCAGATTGGGGGTGATTTGTCGATAAAATTCATCGTACTATACGTGGTTAACGGCTCCACTATACGTGCACAAACACATTGTATAAAGTCAGCATTAAATTTAACATATGAAATAACGCGCGAAATTTAATTTACCACTGGTAAAAGTAACTGGTAAGGTCATATTGATCCCATTTGATCCGATAAATTAATCAAATTGGCAAAAAATTGTCCCGTCTGGAGGAGGTTCCATTTTTATCACTTGTCACTTTTTATCACTGCCCGTCACTTTCGCGCTTACTTACTTGTTAAAAAGTGACAAGCATAGTGACAAATGATAAAGAGCCGACCATCTTAGCCCTACTGAGACTTAAGACGGGTAAATAACCCGCGAAAATCGCCTTTTCATACATAGTCTTCAGTTTCCTCACTGGATAATTAACTTCATTAAAAATATCTAGACACAATTTGATTAATCTAGCTATGACCTTTCCTTTAGTTTTTTTTGTTTTGAATTTTAATTATAAGCCAAATAATTAGAAGCAATTAAAATTTGTATGGATTTTATTTTCCGCTCCTAATTCTTATAATAATAATAAAATACTTATAGAATAAAAGTCAAATGAAGGGGCATAGCTATGGCTATGGTTAAGAGGGGGCTAGCACAAAATATCAGTTTTTAGGGTTCCGTACCCAAAGGGTCAAACGGGACCCTATTACTGAGACTTCCCTGTCCGTCTGTCACCAGGCTGTATTTCATGAACCGTGATAGCTAGACAGTTGAAATTTCCACAGATGATGTATTTCTGTTGCCGCTATAACAACAAATACTAAAAACAGAATAAAATAAATATTTAAGGGGGCTCCCATACAACGAACATATTTTTTTTGCCGTTTTTATAAATAATGATACTGAACCCTTCGTGCGCAAGTCCGACTCTCACTTGCCCGGTTTTTTAAATTGAACACATTTGAATTTTAGGGCAAATGTCATAAAAATATATAAACACTCAAAAACTAGACTATATTTGCGAGAGCAGGCTCTAAGCAAAACCAAATGGGTTAAAATTACCTCTATAGAAAAAGAAAACTAAATATTGTCCAATTTTCATTTATTTTCAATTGTATATCGTTACCCTGCATACTACAGCAGTATAAATTGTATATAGAATAGCTAATGATATAACTGTTATAGCCGAGGGATTTGACCAGCAAGATTTTAATTAGAAGTATATACATTCAGTCATTGAGTAATCGCCAAATCTTCCGTTGCATGTTACACGCAGCGCACCATATTAATCGTTCCTTTCTAATTTCTTGGCTTTACGCCCTCTCTTAATATAGGTAACTAAATTACAACGAATAAAATAAAATTATATTACGATAAATCAAAACTTACTACGCATAATAATAAAAAAATGAAAAATGTTTTATTTGTTAATAATACAGGGTTCAATTGTAAAGGTTGGAGTCTTCTTAGTAAGTATAAAATACCTGTGACAGAAGACTCCGCTTTTCCATAACAACACGTGTAGAACTGAATTAACAAATAATATAAACAACAAGCAGTTTTGCTGACTAAAAAGAACAAATATAACAATCTTGATATTTATAATATCAATACTATTAATTTTACTAATACATTTAACTTTGAGTAAATTTTAATCTAATCTGATACAAATTTCCTAAACCGTGTGTGTGTGTGTGCGTGTGCGTGTGTGTGCGTGTACGCGGGCGCGCGTGTGTGTGTGTGTGCGCGTGTGCGTGCGTGCGTGCGTGCGTGTGTGTGTGTGTGTGTGTTTGTGTGTGCATGTGTGTTTGGGATTTTATATGTTATGTAGTATGTTTATGCTAGTTGGTCTATTTTCTATTTGTTGTGTATATTAACTGCAAAGGATAGATATCAATTTTATTATTAATTTTATTATACAGATGAGCTGAGACTCTACTATACTGAATCTTGGCAAATCTGGGGGCACGGCAGTGCCCCCACCAAGTCAAGCATCGTGACTTATTCGGGGGTATAATAAGAATTAAGGATGACTCACGCTAGAGAGCACAGAGGGGGTTAGGGTCGGCAACGCGCATATAACTCCTCTGGATTTGCAGGCGTACATAGGTTACGAAGACTGTTTACAATCAGGTAGGCTGTATGCTTGTTTGCCACCGAAGTATTAAAAAAAAGACCGATGGTCCGGGTCCGGTCCGAGGTGTCCGACAATATTCTATTCTATAAAAAGCATCAGATGGTTACCGATCACCCGTTATAGAAAACGAAATTCGGGAAGCCTCGGCCCGGACCGGGGGAATTCTAATGCAGCGATTGATAATAAACATTGATGACGAATTAGCTCTGCAATATGACCCCACAGACATTGTGCCGAAGCGGGCGGGGCGTCAACATTGTGCCGCGGAGCTATTTAGTTCGCAAATAGCGGCTCGTTGTCACAGTCGTAGAAGAAGTATTCAAATTATATCTTTAACAAACCTGTGGCATTTAAAAAAAATCTCAAATTCATAATAAAAGGCCTCTCGGAAGCTCAGATATCGGTTTTCATCTTATCAGAGCAAAATTTAAAAATCCCAAATGCCAGCTGTTTTTTTTTTTCAATTTTGACCTATCAAATTAACATTAATTTCTATCTGACATATTTCTGTGCCACCTAACTAAACAGCACAGGTGCCCTTTAAGGTGAACGATACAATGCATTAATTGGTTTGGAGGCTTAATTGCCTTTCAACACGTGCGACAAACGAACAAATAATAAGCATGTATATTAATATACTTTAAAATAAAATAATAAATTATCATACTATTGCATTTAAAACATGTTCTATATTGCATGAAACTGTCTACTTAGAGTTTGATTCCATTGTCATGTATTTTCAAGTGACTACGCTACAGCCAATCACAGCGCCTCATTTTATAATAGACCAATCGTAGTTTGGGTGGTTTAAATTGACTAATCATGGTCAAATGAAGTTTCGTTGAAGAAAACAAGACCTGGGGGCCTACCGGGAAAATCGAAATTCGCAAATTGCGGGGATCTTTCTCTTTTACTCTCATTACGACGTAATTAGAGTGACAGAGAAAAATGCCAGCAATTAACGAACTTCGATTTTCGCGGTAGGCCTCCTGAACTTGCAACGAACGAGTTGCAATTGGTCCGTTATGAGTATTGCGTGTTTTAACAGTGGCGCCACTTTTACGCTGATATTTCGTTTGACGTTAGTCTTCCATGTTTTTTTCGTTCGCTGTTCTAACGTGAGTCAACCTTTAGGTATGTACGTACCTACTCAATATGTTGACAATTTAAAAGGATAATAAACATGAATATGTGGGTTATTCTAAAGCTAACTGCGTAACTACCAAAAATGGATACTGGTTAAATTAATTATGGTACATTAGTCATGACTCCATTTTAATTCGAACGAATTTAACCTTTCCTGAATTGCCACAAATATTATTCATGTTGCTATTGCTACCAAGTCGATAATGAGGAAAATTTGTCTTTTGACTCTTTTTAGACCAGATTTATCAAAATGGTCGTTCCGGTATTTTTATTTAGTTAGGTAGGTTATAACCTAGTAAGTTCGGGAAATTCTGATTGGGACGAGAAGTTCCAATTTTCTAAAACCATTATGTTTTAATATAAAAATATAGGTTTTTATTTTTGATATATCGAAATGTTGAACAGATATTTATTTCTCCTTTTATTGGTATTATTTTTTCTACTAATACCTCAACAGTTTTTTTTATACAAGCAATTTTCTGGCAAATTCTGGAGAGGACTTTTAGCCCCGTTTCGGGGCAAGTTGTTCCACCTTTGGGGCAAGTTGTTCTGCATAGATTATGTCAATAAATTATTATCAACCTTCCTTTAATAAAACAACTATTTAGATTCTTATAGGCAATAGTGTTTATGCTTTGCACGACTAAATGCAATGAACTCTTTTTGGCGCCATGTAGCAAATTTTAAAGTTTTTTGCCACATTCTCACAAATATTTACTTCTTTTGCAAACATTTAACCCGCTTTTAGATCTACGTTTGGGGTTTCGCATCGTCAAAATCAGAAAATTCCGCAAAAAATAGTTTTATTAAAGTACATTATATAGTTCTTGGGAACAACTCGCCCCTTCAGAACGGAACTTCTTGTCCCAAATTCCTCTGCCTCGGCCTCTGTCCAGCAGTAGACGTCTTTCGGCTAAGATGGTGGTGGTGAACGCTACGGAGACTAACGTACCGAAAAACGAATAGAATCAAATTTAATCAATAATTTAACAATAAGACATCTTACTAGTCCCACTTCAGTTCAGGTCCACTATAGACACATATAGACCGATTAGTTTAAATACAAAAATATTTACAAGTGTAAAATTTTGACAGCTCCTGAAGACAGACGCTCAGCCATCGTTACCAATGTAACCAAAATGGCTGCTAAAGCTGCGCCTTACCTGACATTATTAAATACGCATTTCAAAAATATTGCTATCTTTCTTGCTTAGAAAGTTATTACCGTCGGAACAACTTACCCCAATAACTTCTAGCCCCCCTCTCCCCTTCCTACAATCTTGAATGGTTTAACCGAATTGACGGCAAGGTTAGTAAACCTTCTCATTCACACTTACACGGTCGTAGAAAAACTGAAAGGTAGAAATAGACACTTAATATGACTCCGCTAATTCAGTTTGAGGATATTAGACATAATGCGCTTAGAAACACCCATTCATGCATGCATGTGGCAAACGGGTTAAACAAGCACTACTGTACCTAAAATCCGTGTATCTAAAAATAAATGCACCTCTTCCCACGCTAATGCTTTCCACTGAGGGACAGACCAGCGAATATGAGAGGAAACAAGCAATAGCATTGGTTGTTATCCACACCTCTTCTCCATTCCATTGGATTACAACCAATGATTTACATATATCTAAGGACGGGCCTTACGGGCAATAAGAATAGGGCCAGTACAGCGGTGTTACGCACACCAATTCGAGCCAATCGTGCAATCTAACGCTGCAACGCGATTGGTTGATGATTTTGCATCACAAGCGCAATTGGTCGCAACTTATTGCTTTAGACTGCACGATTGGCTCTAATTCGTGAGTGACACCGCTGAACTAGCACCATTCTTAGTGCCCGTAAGGCTCGTTCTTAGATATATGTCAATGCAACCAATAGCATGGCTGCTGCTTGACGCAACATTGGCGCACCTGCAAGCAAATAACTTATTTACTTATTAATACTTGAATACTTTACACCTCTTTCTCTCACTATTAAAAACTGTTTGACCCATCAGAAACTGGGCGAGGCAGCAAGATCCCCGAGCGCGCGCTATCGAAGGATGGCATGCCGAATATACTCAAGCTATGCGCGCACGACTCTGTGCCGACAGCGGCACGGGCGATTATGCGCGCGTTGCTGGTGCATGGACTACGATATCGCGAGCATGAGATCGTGGAAGAAGAGTGCTCGCTGCTGCAGCTACAAAGGCTTATAGATACATACGACAAGTTAGTATTGCTTCTTTTTGTAAAGAGCAGGGACTGGACGAGGCAGCGTGATCCCCGAGTATAGTTTCTATTTTCCTCCGTGAGCTTCTACGGATTATCGTCTTATCTATTGTTTAAAAACCGCAAAGGCGCGTGCCACTATGAAAAAATGGTCAAGCCGCATAGGTAGCGTTTATTGAATTACTACTCTATTTAGCACGGAATAAGATTCATTATGAACTAATACAGAATTCTAACAGAATAGCTGTCTGATCTCTATTGGTGCGTCTAAGGTAGGCGACTAAACGCTCTCAAACCAGCTTAACTTGTGACACTGCGATCCGAAACAAAGATACGTATTCGAAGACCTCGCTTGCACTGGTAATGCGAGCGCACGGCTAGCTAGCGCCAAGGAAGCAATGTTATGTTTCTCGAGGAGCAGGTAAAAAACAGGGCCGGATTTTCACACAAATATATTTGGGTGGAAAATAGAAACTATACGCGCTGTCGACTGACGGCATCGGCAGTCCGCGTATACTCAAGCTATGCGCGCGCGACTCCGTCCCGATAGCAGCGAGACCGAGTTGCCGGAGCATGGACTTCGATATAGCGTGCATGTGATCGAGGAAGAACAGTGCTAGCTGCTAGTGTTGCATGGGCTTGTAGATTCGTATGACAAGTTAGTATTTCATATCTACGTTTTATTAGGTATATATCGACATTCTTATACCGCCCAAATGCCCATAAAAAGGCCTAGATAGCGCAAACATCAGTTTTAGATGCCATTTCTATATTTCTTAGTGAATTTTTATGTAATATTTTCTTCAAATACGACTTTTTGGGTGGTATCGTCAATGTGCTGTATTTATCGTAGTTTTGGGTACGGTAATGCTCATTATTTATTTATTTATTAGATCGTACCTACACCGTAGCTGAGCCCAAATTATTGTACATGTACGATAATTATCGTATGCCTGGCAACCCTTTTTGATACCAAAGCCGACCAAAATTTGTCGCAACCAAAGTGTCACTTCTTCAAGTTATCACGAAGAAAATTATAAATAAGTTTTTGGCAAAAAATTCTTTTTTGGTATAAGGTTTTAGTGCTGACTGTACTTTTCTTACCACAAGCAACTACCTAATACTCGTTGAGACAATTCTAACAACCCCAAAAAACAATTAGGTTGCGTTGTTTTATCGCAGAGTTCCCATGGCGACCTCCTGTCTCCATCATCAGATCTGTTCCATGTCATCGTAATATTGCATTATCATCCGATTTACATAAATGTATGCAAGATTTAATATTACGCATATTTATATGAGTAAGTAGTTTAATTAAAACCATATAATTATGTAAATTAATTATAATTAGTTTTAATGATTTTAATTAAATTTGTAACAATCGCAGATGCTAATAATAGAAAACGCGTAGAATTAATAAAGTAACTAATGTAATTTATAATAATTTATCCTTTGTTGACATCATATACGTTCTACGTTCCTACTTTAAATAAGTAACATAATAAATATTAAAAAATAAATACGTAATGTTTTAGCTACTAAAATCTTGACGACCGGTTTGGCCTAGTGGGTAGTGACCCTGCCTACAAAGCTGATGGTCCCGGGTTCAAATCCTGGTAAGGGCATGTATTTGTGTAATGAGCATGGATATTTGTTCCTGAGTCATGGGTGTTTTCTATGTATTTAAGTATTTATAAATATTTATATATTATATATATAGTTGTCTAAGTACCCTCAACACAAGCCTTATTGAGCTTACTGTGGGACTTAGTCAATTTGTGTAATAATGTCTTATAATATTTATTTATTTATCTTATAGTATTCTCGTGCTTCTCCTCACTCTACTCCTTGAGCTGCCGCGATGTTGCCCGCTCCGGCCGCTCCGGCCACACACTCATATTGCCGGTAGCCGGTCCTTTGACTCGCTCCAAAAAACAGACAAAATAGGGAGCTCTGGGCATGACGAGCATGACGAGCGGCATGACGAGTAGCGCGGCCACACTACTCCCATGGCACTCGTCGAGTATTAAGACCGGGGTGTTAAGAGTGGACATAAAGCATTAGTTCGCAAGAAACACTTTATGAACTCATCAAAAAACAAACTATGAGTGTCCACGAACTAAATAAAATTGTTACTTATTTTATCTACATCCATATCGTAACCTAACCTAACCCTATAATATATTCAGACAGGATAAGCTAAAGGCCTATATTAACAAACCTGTATCAGTGGTTGCATCGTAATTTTCATGTTAATGTATCGATTACCGATACCTTAATTACATTCATATTTATAACTTCTGTGTGAAACAAAGAAACTTGATTTGGCCTCTATTCTTATATCAGTCGAGATGACGTTTTATTCGAAATGAAGAGTTGCAAACAAATTGGACAAAACTCGCATGTTACTTGATATCGAAGGATATAGCAGTCGGCCCCGACTCTAGTTTGTCTCTAAATTTAAAAAAACAACGGATTCGTGACATGCGCGTAAAAGTTTGCATTAGCGCCATTTGACGTTTAGTTTGTCTTTTAATTACCTAAGTAATTTGTAAGTATAAATTTACTTTCTTTTTGAAGTTTATGATATTGATGTAAGTAGATAAAGCAGTGAATGTAGCTGTACATATTTAGGCATTAAAATACTCGTATGATCCTTTTATGAAACTCATTTCATTCGTTTCATAAACCCACACTCGTATTTTAATGACTATCATTATGTAGCAGTCACATAAATTACTATTTCATTGGCAGTAAATACTTCGTACTGAGCGTGGCGACAGCATGGCGGAACGAAGGCACCTCTAGAGCTCAGTGTATCGATGGAGCCTGCGGGCTCGCGGGCTCCCGTCTCGACGTACTCGGCCGCGGTGCGGTGCCCGCCGCCCGACGTCTACTCGCGCGCCTGGCGCCCGGGGCCCCATTCCATTGTCTGCAGAACTGGGAGAAGCTACGAGCTCCTGAATGTGGATTTATTGATGACTTCGTGCCTTATAGAAAACCTTGCAGGTACGACCCATTCATATTATAATGAGAGATTAAATACTGCATGCCTTTTCTATGGATAGAGTGGGACCAAGCTAACTCTGCATGATATTTGTAATGGTGAAATGTTCCAATGTCATCATCGGAACGAACGAAGGCACCTCAAGGGGTCAGTGCGTCGAAGGCGCTTACAGGCTCGCGGACAACTGTCTCGACGTGCTCGGCTGTAGCGCAGCGCCCGCCATCCGACGCCTACTGGCACGTCTGGCGCCCAGCGTGCCAAGCCATGCATTGTCTACAAGACTGGGACAAGCTACAAGCTCCTGAGTGAAACTATATTTGTAATTTTTACCTTTTACCTCTATTTTTCTCTATTTGCCTTATAGAACACCTTGCAGGTTTGACCCGTTGATAATAATAAAAACCAACTGTACTGCATGCCTACTTAGTCAGGCCAATTCGAACGTACACTGATATCAGAATAAAATTTCGTTTTCATTGACAAACATTTTTTTATACTGAACTAAGAACAATTTAATAACTGATCTTCTTACATAACATTTTATACATGTTTTACGCAGCAAGTCGCCGAAAATCGCGTGCTCTGGCGAATGTGTGACGGTGGCGATAGAAGCGGGCGACTATGAAGAAGAACAATGTAAATTAGCACAAGAACTAGCCGAAGTAGCTGAACTACCACTGCGTCTAACTTATTCTTTTAATTATTTGATACCAGAGCGCACCAACAGCTCGTACCTCTTATTTGACTTCGATATTTTGATTGAAAATAATGAGCGAATATGGCCTGCACCTTCTCACCCTAACTTCACCTTGCCGGATGCAGTTTCTTTGTCATTAGGAGATGTTCGCACACTACTACGTTTTGCTCCTCCAGTTCTGAGTCTCGCGTATCGCTTCCAGCCACCAGCTTCGATGCTGCGTCGAGTCCTAGCCAATAGCATAAAACTTGGAATTGATACAGCGGCTTGTGAAGCAATCGTCGATTCCGACAAGTATCAAGACCTCGCCCGGTCCTGGCTCTCATGCAACGACACCTTTTGCAACATGAAACCTATCGTGCTCATCTACGTGTGTGAAGCGGACGAAAATATGGACACGCGCTATGAAGCTATCAGAAAAATAGCACAAAGCCACTGGTTCAACACAACCAATCGAACTAGTTTTTTGAGTCTGGAGTACATGACGATAGACTGCTCGGAAACCGATGCAGTGCAAAACGATTTGCATAATTTTATGACAAACTACGAGTTTAAGAGCTTGCGTGGTGTTGTGGCTATGGGGTCAGGGGGAGCGTCGTCGCTGCCGGAGTTCGCGAGGGACATGGCATACGTGCCGTTGGTGCTGGTGGCGCCGCCCCCGAGCGGCGCGGACCTGGCCAGCGCGCGCAGCACTGCTCCGTCCGCGTCGGCGCTGGCGTCGGCGGTGCGCGCCCTGCTGAGCGGCTGCAGCTGGCGGCGCGTGGCACTACTTAGAGAAGAGGGTCGATGCGATATGTCAGTATCTACCTATTTATCCCTTTTGAAATATAAAAATACCCTTTACAGTACATATGGGGCTACTTTATAGCACTAGTGCGAGAAGTAGCATATTACGTTACTGTGTCGAACATTTAAAGGGCCATATGTACTGTAAAACGTTGTACGATACATGTGCGAATAGGTAATTCGCAACTCGTGTCGATTTAAAACACTCCCTTCGGTCGTGTTTTAATTTATCGCCACTCGTTTCGAATTTCCTATTTTTCGCACTTGTATCGTAATGTACTATTAGAACCCGTAGAATGTACGTCATTAGCCGAATCTGTTTTTAGTTACAGCTTAAGTAGTTACTATAAAACTTCCCTAAATAATACCTATATATAAACTACAGCTAAGCCTGATAAAAACAATTGCACCTAACTTGATAAGGAAAAAGTATAAAAATAACGAAACAAAGCTTAAACTTACACTTACAGAGTACTGTAAAATAATTAATGTCTATGATAAGTTTAAAATGATGCTAGCATGTGATGAAATTAAGTTAAATTAAATCAAGAGTGAATAGACATCTTTTAGGTAAGCATGTTCCATCCTAGACTGCATCGGCACTTACCATCAGGTGAGATTGTGGTCAAATGCTTACCTTTTCCTAATAAATAAAAAAAATGCTAATAGATCTAATGTCACTAAAATTAAGAAATATACCGAAGAATGTATTACCACATTACAAGAATACCTATGGAAAAAGAATCTGGCAATTTATGTTACCCGATACATTAAACTCATAGCCTAATGATGTCATTCAAACAAGACCAAAACAATTAATAAAAAAAAATTGTTATCAAGTACAGGTGCGCGCCCGAGTTGTTTATCAACAAATCGCATAAACTGAATGCTTATACCTTATACTTATTTTTATTTCCTTCATTTCAAATAGCTAAAAAACGGTTTTCGCTCGCTGTTTATACAATGAAATGTAGTTTATTAAGTGTATTAAGATAAAAAATAAATAAAAGAAAAATGTAGCCGTTAAACCTGACCAGCGGTATCGTGGTCTCATTTTTATCACTTGTCATCTCATGCGTCACTTTCGCACTTACTTGTTAGAAAGTGACAGGCATCATGACAAATGATAAAACACCAACCATATTAGCCCTACTGGTCGTAGGTAGTTATTTTTTTTTTTAAATCAGAGTACAAAATTCAACTGGGTGGTCTCATTCAAAGAGCATATAATCACTACGTTTTAAGAGACGGGACTTCCATACTAGCGAGTGGAATCAGTTTGTTTCGCAAATCATTACCAAAATGTACGACAAAGAACTATCAAAGAACCATAGTTTGGTACTATACATAAGCAATTTAAATAGTGTAGTACGCTACACGCTTGCGTTTCTTATCGATATCGATAAAATGGGGAGGGTTGAAATATAGACTCTTGTCTACAAATTTGGTCTCATTATTGCTGTCACAGCCAGTTACCACCTGTATTTCCATTTTCAACTCAAAGAGACAATTTATAAACCACTACTTATTTGAAACTGTATCCTAACCTTTTCCTGTTGTTATTCGAACACATTTAGTTAGCTGACATTTGACATCTACTAGATTGGTATGGTATGAACCTTTTGTAAAAAAAATCCCACGCCATGTATTGTCGTCGCTTATATTTCCCCACTACTATGGTCTTATATGTATAGCAAACAGTACATATGTATGTTTCCTACAGTAATTTCAATATTATAAAGTCAGTTTATTTGGCACAGATGGAAGCGGTCTCTGGGAGTAGCGGAGGCGTTAAACGAGCAAGATCTTGTACCATATCAGGACATAGTGCAAGCGGACAACGCGACGGACGCACTTGACGAGCTGCAAGCGCAAGACGCGCGCGTCGTTGTGATAGACGCTAGTGCGGACACGGCAAAGAACGTTCTGGCAACAGCGCAAGAACGGGGACTCACGATGAAAGCTGGCTATGTGTGGATCGTCGTCGGCGCTGCGGGAAACTCTTCCAATTCAGTAACGTCTTTCTATATTCCTTAACATATTTATTACCTTTAAGGTAACACGTTAATATTACCATACCTCAGTACATGATAAGAGGGCATTAACGAATCTAATTCAGTATGCCGCTTAATAATGTCCTATAATAATATTTATACACATAGAGTCCGTCTAAGTCACTTTTTGGTTTTAGGACTGGCTGCCGACCAACTCAGAGTTCTCTTACCTGACCGTAAGCGGTGGCTGGCGCGGCGGGCCCGCGCCAAACGGACTGCTCGGCTCCTCGACTCTACGCGATGCTTTAGGCAATCAATTCCAAAGATGGCCGCCGCATACGTCGGCGCTCGTTGACGCCATACTGCTAATGCTTGAAGGCACGGCGCGATTGGAAGAGCGGTATCCGGAGCACAGAGATGATCCGCATCGCCCCGACGTGGCCAGGTATTGTGTTTTTAAAGTATCTGCGTTTTAAGGTATCTAATAGCCATCAATAACGTTCGTCAAGCGAATGCTGACTGTACTCTTGATGCCGTGGTGTTAATATTATACAGTACACATACCTACCTACAGTTACTGTAAAACCCATGCTGTATTCAGAACACGAAATGATCAGTACTGTCCCGATGTACCTTGAATATATTTTATTCATCACTTAAGTATGTCTAGACTAATTGACACAAGATTGAGCTATCTCGGGTATTTGCGAGATTAAACTTAAATTCCTCAAATCCGTTCTTAAAGACGGTCGATTTAACTCTTGCTTTCGACATTTACAACATGGGCTGACACAATCATTTTGTTTCAGGAAATTCTCAGAGATTCTCGACAGCATCACAGTGCCGGGCGTGACTCAAGATATACACGCGAATTCTACTCCTGCCGTCTTCGCACACCGCTGGACGTCGGAAGGTGTGCAGCTTATGGCTGCGTGGGATGGTGTGAAGAAAATACATATTGATAAAGGTAACCTCGACATCACAACACAAAATGAACGCATGTTGTTGCTCCTATGGTACTCCATGCAGCGGTACAAAGAGCTTTGAAGAACTGACCCCGCCTCTATCAATCCCCAGCAAGACACTAGCTCATCGGAATGCCACTCAGCTGTTTCTCACTGTTTCTCAACAGTGCGCCACAATGAGTGCAAGGGGCAACCCAAGCCGACATATAGGACAGCGCGACATACGATCACAACGTATCCCGTGTTTACGTCTGTCTTGTAGCGGCGTGTGATGTACATAATAATAATAAAAATAATTCTACATGACATTAAAGCTCTCCAAAGGGCCTCTACGTGTTGGATCTATATCCCCACGCAAGCCTATCAAAATACCGGGATTTATAGACCCGTGAAATCTTAAGAGATACATATAAATAACTCAACCTATATACGTCCCACTGCTGGGCACAGGCCTCCTCTCATCCGCGAGAGAGTTTGGGCTATAGTCCCCACCCTGGCCCAATTGGAGTTGGAGACTTAAATTCATATACACCTTTGAATTCCTTCGCGGGTGTATTCAGGTTTCCTCGCGATTTTTTTCTTCACCGAAAAGCTAGTGTTTAATACCAAATGATTTGACGACCGGTTTGGCCTAGTGGGTAGTGACCCTGCCTACGAAGCTGATGGTCCCGGGTTCAAATCCTGGTAAGGGCATTTATTTGTGTGATGAGCATGGATATTTGTTCCTGAGTCATGGGTGTTTTCTATGTATTTAAGTATTTATAAATATTTATATATATCGTTGTCTAAGTACCCTCAACACAAGCCTTATTGAGCTTACTGTGGGACTTAGTCAATTTGTGTAATAATGTGCTTAAACTTCAAAGTAATTTGCCCCCCCACCCCTTCAGAGCAACTGTGCGGCGCCGTGCTCGACGGCCCCGGCTGCTACACCACACGTTCCGGCAGTCGCTTCACCCCCCACTGCCATGATTTCGCATGGGCTGTCCTAGCCTGTGCGCTGGCGTTCGGGCTGCCATCTCTCTACGCCGCCCACGTCGCACGCCGTCGCCGTCTTCAGGTAACATTTCTTCGGACTGGGTATTTAATTGGGGGCTACGTGCGGTGCCGTTCTCGATGGTCCCGGCTGCCACACCACCAGGTCCAGTGACTTCACCCCCACTGCCACGATTTTGGATGGGCTGTCCTAGGCCGTGCGATTGGGTTGCCGTCTATCTATACGCCGCCCGCGTCGCACACCGTCGCCGTCTTCAGGTAACATTTCGTCGGACTGCAATGGGTATTAAATCGCGGTGCAATTTCAATTTTTTATTTATAAAATATTCATTTTACACGTCAAATTTATAACAAACAACATACGTAGTTAAATAAGTACTGTTGGCGCAACATAAGTACTCCTACGAAGACCGGTTGACGACACATGACGTCACACACATACGTCACGGCTCCCCGCTCCGTGTACCTAGATTAGACTGCTCAAACCCGTGAAACCCGGGTCACGGGTGTGGGGGGTGGATACTTTGACCGTACAGCCGAAGCGGCTATACATATTTTATATATTATCAAAAATACATCAAAGATACTGTATATAGTTATTAAGTTAATAAAAAAATACGATAGTACGAGTAGACTATCCTGGAGTTCTTCATTCTTCATCAGAAGAGCTTAATTTGAGGAGTATATCGAACAGGTACATATTTATATTATTAAGTCAATAAGTATAGTGTAGGTACATTTTGTTCTCAATCATACAGATTACAATATTATTATTTTTTATACTATAGATTTCTTATTACCTGATTACATGTCCATTTATTATTTATTCATTGAATACTACCAAAAAACTCATCGATTGAGTACAAAGCGTCAATTTCAAGTTTTGCTTTTATTTGACGTACAAAAGAATTATAGCTTGAAGCCTGCTTAATTGCACTATTGTTACCTAGAGGAGTAAGGAGTCTAGAGGTTTTCAAAGGGTCGGCAACGCGTATTAAACACCCCTGAAGTTGCAGGCGTCCATAGACTCAGTGACCGCTTACTACCAGGCGGGCCGTTTGCTTGTTCGACACCAACATGGTATAAAAAAAGATGTATCCATAAATAAATAAATAAAATAAATATAAATAAACCGCAATACTGCAGCAGTAACGCTAGTACTTACAATCTAAATCCGAATATTTCACAGCGCCGAGACCGCGCCATAGAAGAGCGGGTTTTGCTCCGCGGCGGCCACTCCGCCGCCGAAGCCGCCGCCGGCGCCGCTTTAGCTGAACACGCCGTTCCTCGCGATGCCTTGCAATTGCTGGATGAGTTGGGCACTGGGCACTATGGGGTTGTACATCAGGCGGTGTTGCGCCGCCCAACGAGAGCTGCGCTTGGAGTTGCTGTCAAGGTATCTTCTTGCATGAATGTTATACTTGCACTAATAAATCCACCTTTATTATTATTAAGGAGACAAAGTAGACTTATTTCTTGCGCTGCTAGCTTTTGTTGATTAAGAGATAAATCATTTTACAATAAGTAGGTATTTTGTAGGTAGCATAAACTAATACAAGTTGTCGATTTCCTTCCTCGTTCTTACGCAACAGAGTTCAAATGCGATTCTGAATTATTTAATAAACTATTGTAAGTATTGCTGACTGTACTTATACTTTTTTTCTCAAAGGCGCCACGAGCAGATGCGCCTGTTGGTGCGGCTGCTGAGTTACTTCGTGAAGCAGCACTTCTCGCGACTCTGAAACACGACCATGTAGTGCGTTTCACAGGTAACATACCTATACTACACACAACACAACAAGCAAGGTGTCGATGTGGTTTTATACCTATTTTCTTTACGGAAAATGGTTTGTTGCGGTTACTATGAACAAAATATATTTTGTTTCAGGCGTGTGCTGGGAGGGCGGGCCTCTAGTCCTAATGGAGCATGCCTTCTACGGCGACTTGCGGCGGTAATTCATATTTATAATATTATGTTCCGTTAAATATTTTAATTACGTCTTAAAAATTACCTCAGTATCAAAAACCCTTCTATTTGAACTAAACGAATTGCATGAAGGAAATTTGGAAACATACTACTCTGTATAGGTACAGCACAGTCGTCAAAGATGTTTACAAGTTTCGCTGTAATATAAAGGAGTAAGGTAAGACTGTACACCGGATTTGACAGAATATTTTCATAGGAAATTTACATTTATAGTGGCACTGTCACACTTTGTCACGTGATTTTGGGGCCGTGATCCCGAATGTCAAAAATGTATTAAGATAATCACACTGAACAAGGTTTCCCATGGGGCCGATATAAAAACCGCGGAAATAATTTGCCCCTGGGCCCATACGTTATACGTTTCCTCTACTTCGAGCCCTCAAGGTGTCCATTAGATGTTTTTTTTTTTTGTGATTATGTGGTTTAGTCTGATGGGGAAATTTCTTTCGTATTTATTATAATTTCACACTATCATCCATTAAATACACACATTTAAAGGTACCTACGCGCCCGGCGCACTCTAGCTGAGCGCGCCCGCGCCGGCCTCCCGGAGCCGGAGGCGGCGCACGTAGCGGCGGCGGCGTTGACGAGACTAGCCCGTGAAGCGGCGGCGGCGTTAGGGTATCTAGCGCATCAGCGGCTGGTATTGCATACTCTAATATGTATTATTAATTTATTAGTATGTTTAGAAAGTTAAAATTGACAATACATACATACATAATATTATGAAATAAAATGGATACAATTCAAAACATGTCCTAAAAATAATAATCAACCGTATGTCAACAATGTTATCATTAATGTCAAAACAAAGTACGGGAATAATATAACTAAGTACGAGTATCTCCTAATGATCGTCGTGTTCTAAAATAAAAACTAGGTACAAATTAACTTCAAAAAAAAATGAGAACATGTCAAATTAACACAATCAATTTACAATTTCAAATGTCGAGGTCATATTCATTAAATGAGTATATTTACGGAATAAAGTGGATTATTCAATAAAAGGACTCTCAGTTGACGTTCAAATGTTTTGTCAGATGTTTCCATACGTAATTCAGCAGGTAGACGCTCGTTTACAATATTTCACTCAAATTTCGTTTGGTTAATAGCGTATTTTTTACATATCTCAGGTACACAGGGACGTTCGCGCCGCCAACTGCTTGGTGGACGTCCGTCGGTCTCTGAAATTGGCCGATTTTGGGATGGCGCGACGGTTAGATAAACCAGGGAAGAGAGAATACTTATGCAAGCGACGCGCCATGTTTCCAGTTAGTATATACGGAAAAAATAAATACTTATTTTACCCCAGAACCGTGTTAGGTAGAAAAAGGACAAAAATATTTGCCACATGAAATACTTAATCTTAGTCAGCATTGGTAAAAACTCATGTCTTTAAAGTTTTCATTATTTTAAATTAGAATAACATGATAAACTGAACATGAACTTTAAAAATGTTGTCGATGTCTGTAGCATTGATAGGTCTCCGCCTGAGTAAAATTAGATGAGGTGGAGTATATATAACGTAGTGCCACCAGTGACAGGCAGGGAACTAGTAACCGGACATTTCAATTTTTATCCAAGAAAATAATGGTAGGGTACCAATCTACTGATAAGGCAACACTGTGCAGCTACTGGCAGTGTCGCCATATTAAGAAAACAGCTTCCTAGTCTTATTTTCTCGGATAACAATTGAAATGTCGGATTACTGGTTCCTTGTCGGTCACTAGCGAATAGAATGAATAGAGCTTTATTAATTCCATACAGATTGACTTAAATTAAATTACACATAAATATTACCATTGATAAATTGATTCTTGCATGCTAAGTACAATAATTAATAATACATTTAAACTAAATTTAAAGGAAAAATATCAACTACATGCAATAATTTAATTATTTGTGAATAAAATTAATATTTTAAGAATCCTATTATTATTATTATGTATTACATTATTATATTTATTTATTTATATTATTTTAAATCTCTGTGGATCCCCTTCGGGTAAAAGCCTCCTCCAAAGAAATCCAGGTTGTTCTATTTCTCGCTACTTCTATCCACCCTTTTCCAGTTACCTTCTCTATTTCGTCGACCCACCTAGCGCGTGGTCGGGCTTTTGCTCTGGTGCCTCATACACCATGGTAGTGGTCATGTGGACCGGTCCACTCTACTGCTCTTTTTGTCCACCTATCGTCACTGTATCTACGTGGCCAGCCCACTTCCATTTTCTTAGCAGGCAAAATGTTATGGCGTCATGAAGCTTGGTTTTGTTACGTATGTCTGTGTTCTTGACTCTGTCTTTTAACTTTATATTAAGGTAGCTTCTTTCCATTCGTCTCTGAGTGGTCTGGATTTTATTTTGAGTCTTGCGATCGTAGGTCCAAGTTTGGCAGCCATAGGTGAGGCATGGCAAAATGTCCGAGTCCACAACAATTTTTTTCGATGATAGCGGGATACTATTCGATTTGAGTACTTCTTTATGGGACCAATATTTTTCCACGTTATGGCTATTCTTCTGTCTACTTCTTCTATATTCATCTCTTTTTTAAAGGAGATTTGTTTGCCTAGGTAGACATAGCTTTCTACATATTCGACAGACGTGTTGTATATCGAGATAGGGTTTTTATAATGGTTAGTCGTGATTTTTGTCTTATCGAGGTTAATTTCTAGCCCTATTTTTGTACTAGCTTGGTATAAGTCATTCATCATAAGTTGTAACTGACACGAACTCTCTGAGAAAAGGATTAAATCATCGGCAAACCTGAGATGTCACTAGTGCTACTGAGTTATGTATTTCGTTTAGGTGCTATGGATGGCGCCAGAATCCCTCTCTCGCGGCGTTTTCTCAGCGGCCAGCGATGTCTGGGCACTAGGCGTGCTGCTACTGGAACTAGCCACGCTGGGCGAGCGGCCGTACGGCGCGTGGACCACACCTCGAGTTCTACGCCATGTGCGTCAAGGCGGCGCACCACCGCTGCCACAAGACGCCGCGCCTAGCACGTAAGTATCGTACGAGTAAAACAAAACAAAAAAGTGGCAAATTTCTATCGATAATCAAGCTTTCGTGCCTGCGTATTTCTAATTAAATTTGGCGACAGAAATGATTGCCCAGACTATTGGCATTATGCATAACTGTGGAACCATGAGCTATCCTAATGGGTATACACCACATTAGTTACCTATCTGACATAGATAGATCTCCAACACCATTAAAATGTCATCCAATGAATTTCTATGCTATTTGATAGAAGTACCATACAATAAGATTCTTATTCATTACTTTAAGTATAAGTCGGCCTATTGATAATAAGAAGTAGTTTAAAAAAAATGATGAAGCTTGATGTGGATATCATCATTGGTAGATTTGGAACGTAACATGTTGTATTTATAGCCACCTGACGAAGCCTGCTTTGCGGATTACTTACATATATTTTTTTTTTGTTTAAGATCTTGTAAAAAATATTAATTACTAATGTTACTGATTACTAAATAAATAAATGTATAATTATAATATAAACATAAGTAGTTGCATATTGAAGGTTATTTAGTAGACTTAACGTTATGTTACAGACGCGGCATAACAGCGGCTTGCTGGCACCGTTCGCCCGAGGAACGACCGACGGCTGCCGAACTAGTCGCCTATCTCGCCGATCATCCTCGCGCCATACAGCCAGCGTTAGAACCATACGCCGATGCCGATATAAACGCAGACGTCGCTCCGGATACAGATGTTTACATTGACGAGTGGACTGTTAACTAATATGCACCTTACCTACTAGAAGTGCAATGTGCGAAATGAGGGAAATATAAGTGACGATAGCGCACGATTCGGTAAAAATGTGTAGACATTTTCATACTAGGTATCTAACAGTAGTAAACAGCCAAATAGCTAATGTGCCCCATATTCACTAGGGCGGTGCCACAGTCATGAGCAAAACTAGAGTCGGACCAAGCTAATTCTGCATAGCATTTCCAATGGAAAAGTGTGGTAATGTCATCATTCATCTAAAATTTCTGTGAAACTATGACGTTTATAATGACACTCCCTCTCTTTGTTAAAAGTTAGCTTAGACGGACTCTAATACAAAGAGCTAGTCGCCAACCGTCAGCACGCGAAATGCAGACAGCGCTTGATCCATACGCCGACGCCGATACAAACGCCGACGCCGCCCTGGATACAGATGTGTACCTAGATAGACCAGTGGACTCTCAACTGATATACAAAGAACAACGGCTGGGCTAGAATCTTGTACGGGCAACGTAAAAGTAGCGCATTAAACTAACGCGCCAAAAGTATCTGACACGTTTAAGATTTATTTAAATAACATTTTTATTCTTGTTATCCCTTTTCGTAAAGCGTAGTTTCATCCGCCGTTATTAAGAGTCCGCAGCAAACGGCCAAATTTCACCCTCCCATACAAACGGAGTTTCGTTCTCATTTGAAAACTACATGTTGGTTGTAATGAAATTTTGCACATACAATGACATGAGGTATCTATGTCTGTAATTAGGTAGTTTATATAGCTCCAGCTTGAACAAACGAGATAGAGCAAAAACAAGTTTTGTATGAAAAACTGAAATTCGCTGTTTTATTTAAAAATGGTATCTGAAGGTACATAAACTAATTACAGGCATGGATATCCTATTGAATGAACTAAGTTTCAGAGCAATCTAGCTAGTCGTTTTAAAATGAGCATGTCACTGTCACTTATACTGTTAATGAATTATGTTTAATGGTGCCATTTACTGGGACAGTGGTCAGCGCTTGAACGTTTCCCTTCTTTCAATTTCATCTTCTTCTTATAGTTAAGTTAGTTCAGGTCCATTGCAACAAAATTAATAACTATAATCTATAACGTTTTCGGCACTGTATTGTCAATATTATATGTAATATAAGACAAATGTAACTCTTCTGTAATGACTGTTTGTGCCAAAATAAAGAGAAAAAAAAAATGAGAGCGTAAGTACGTTTGTATGGAGACCCGAGCTTGCTGCGGACTCATGCTGACTGCTGTATGTACGTCATAAACCCAGCACTCGAGCCGCACGCCGACGTAATTTTTTTACCGCCGACGCCGCCGCCGCTTCGGAGACAGACCTCTAATATCGACGTGTGGACTTTAAACATCCAAAAAATTTGTACACTTGTTTTTTCACGTGTTTATACAGTTGACAAATGGTTTTTAAAAGTTGATTGTCGATCTTTTATAATAATTAGTCTATAATTAGATAATTACCTATCACAATAATCTATTAACGATATTTGCATTTGGCGGTGTGGAAAATCAACTAAACAATGTTTACTTAAGTAGAAAATCCAAATGTACTTGATGTATTTTAAGGATATGGTTGTGTTATAATTTGACATGTTTTTTATTTTATTTAAATAATATTGAATCAAAATGTATAAGTTAATTTGACGTACTTAACCTGATGTAATTTATAATTATACTATTATGGTTAATGATGATGCAAACATCGGATCTGTAGGGCTATAGTATTTTTCAAACAGCTTGGGCACAGTGACAGATGTCAACTCAATACAATTTTGAAAAGAACCAAAGAACAAGTCATTACTGGCAACCGAGCCTATCCGATCCCAACACCGTATTTGATAAGTAATTGGCTTAAAATGTGGGTACGAAACCAATCAAAATCACAAAAAACGTCACACCAAGCGGGCGATGCAACCAACGGGTGACTTAGAAACGGGCGCTCGTGCGCGGTAAATTCAAATCATAACTTATTGACAAATGATAACTTATTGGCTAGTCTCGGTCTCGGCAAGAATCTCGGCCCATTTTGGCCGAGAGCCGAGACCGAGATCTCGGCCCGATTCTTGGCCGAGAATGCCGAGACCGAGATCTCGGTCGGAACTTACAAACTGCTTACTAACATATTAGATAGGTAGTTAGGACGATATTACTAATACAATATTTGGATCTCAACATTTTAACTCCTTAAGCGCCATGAGTTGTGCAATGTGCACATAGTGCAAAAATGCCTATTATAGCGCGCACAAGTTTTTTGCAGAAATCGCGAAACGTCTGGTTGACGTAACTGGTGACCGAAGAGCTGACCGCTTCCTCGCACAACGTATCAGTATTGCGATTCAACGAAGAAATGCCGCCAGCATCCTTGGTACAATGCTTTAAGGACCTATTTTAGCGGATCCCTTTGTATCGCATAATGATTGAAAGTCATAATGTAATGATAGTCATAACTCTGAAACCGTTAACTTTTCAGGAGTTTCCTTAGGTTATCCTATAGATAAGTTAGGTTAGGTTTGTTTTATGGCAATCCAGAAAAGTTACGCGTTTCTGAGAGAAACCAAATTATGGCTAACGAAACTGCGGACAAACAATACATTATGACTTAAAACTTTATGGGAATATGGGAAACAAGAGAGACCCCTATTTTAGATATAAGCTAGTTATAGTAATCCTCTGTATAAATAAATAAATATTATAGGACATTATTACACAAATTGACTAAGTCCCACAATAAGCTCAATAAGGCTTGTGTTGAGGGTACTTAGACAACGATATATATAATATATAAATATTTATAAATACTTAAACACCCATGACTCGGAACAAATATCCATGCTCATCACACGAATAAATGCCCTTACCAGGATTTGAACCCGGGACCATCGGCTTCATAGGCAGGGTCACTACCCACTAGGCCAAACCGGTCGTCAAAATATATCTGTATATATCCATAATATAACATATATGTTAGTGTAAGTAGATACCTTGTCAGAGTTACCCTCATGCCTTCATGCCTTATATTTACTAGTTTGTACCAGCTTTTTTTTAATTTTCGATAAAACAAATGGTGTTCAAAAGATAATTTTATTTATAAATAAAAGAATATTATAATGATTAGTCTTTTATTGCATGTCCATTATGATACACAAACTTGCTTACAGACAAATTTCGATTAAAATATTTCCATCGACAACTCCGACGATTTAAATAACTCTTTAATATTTCTTACACGGGAATAAAACAGCCCTATTCGAAAATATTTATTGACAGTGCGTGACATCGCTATGTTTTTTATGATCTCTAAAGGTAAAATCCCGATTTCCACCGCAAGCGATTTTAAACGATTTAGAACGGGGGTGCCGCTACCGCTTGCAATTGCTTGCTTTGAAATTGGAATTATACCACCCGCTCCGTGCACCCGCGGCAGCATGCGGACGCCCTAAGACCAAATATACAGTGTGTCCTTAGCCATTGGAAAAACCCTGAAATCCCACGTAGGGCTACTCTCAGGAATGCTCTACCGTTCATATTTTTTAAATTAGAACAAAATATAAAAAAAAAATCGATCAAAAGTTATTTGCAATAATCGACAACAAGAAGAAACAGACTGTATTAATCTTTGGCAGTGTTTTTGACAATTTGTTCGAAATATTTGATAATGATGACATTTTTCAAAAGTCAGAATCTTATTAGTGTCATAAATAAAAAAGATAATCAAAAAGGTCGAAGAAGGTTCCATACTATTCTTTGAACATATTATCTCAGGAGCTACTAACACATACAGGCTGCTCCAAAGTGAAAAATGGTAATTAGTTAATTTCTTCGTAACCGCTACACCGGTTGTTATGATACTTTGTATGCTGGTTCTAAATACCCTAATGCATATGTACATTTCGGCTTTGTCCAATGGCTAGGGACACACTGTATATTGAGTGTATAACATGTGTTAAGTCTAAAATAAATACAGATGTTGTGAACAATCCTTTCCCATCGTATTTTTTCGTACAGCGCCATCTAATCCAGCTTTTAGGCCACCAAATATTATACCAAAATTCGCTTATACGCGAATTATTTCCGCCATCGGGCTGTTTTTGGTCTTCGTTTGGTGGGCTATTTGAAACTCAGGTCAATAATTTCTCTTAGACTACCTACATCTTTTCAATTTTTTTTTAATTCGTGTTTAACACTTTTTGTTCTTTATATCCTGCTATCCTAAGGCTGTTTGGAAGAGATCGCTTACAGCGATAAGACCGCCTGTTGCTACCTTTATTTACAATCTGTTTTTAATTATGGTGCAGTAAAGAATAATAATTTTCTGCAATATCTGTTTTCTAACACAGTGTTGTCTATTGTATTTGATAAATAGACCGTCATATAAAAAAATCAGCGATATTAAGAATTAATAAATACATCCGAATAGGGTCTCAGATAATTTTAAAACTAACCTAACCCTTTAAGGTACAAACAGTGCGCGGAGGCACGGAATGCGATTCTGCGACTAACGTGCGATTTGGAAATAAATACGGGTACAAGATTAACAATAAAATAAAATCGTATTAACAACGCATCCGGGGTCTCAGCACCTGGAAAAGAAATACTAATATAAGACTTTTTAAAGTACATACGGTACTTTACCGCACAAGTGCGATAGTTAGCACATTACATTACTATGTCGAAAATTTAAAAGGCCATATACACGGTGCCCATCTGGAAAGGGAAAAAATTAAACCACGCATTTCTGGGGTCATAAGGAGTAATAAATGTTATATAAACCTAGGTCGAATTATGCTTTTTAATTATGTTAAATTTTTCATACATAATAAATAACGTTTGATTTTCTAGTGTAAAAGTCCCTTAGGGCGAGCTGGCAACGTTTGGGCTTGTGCACAAATCACGCGAGGTTTTTTTGGCTACTTTTTTGACCCCCTCTTGGTGATATTTTGTGAGGTTCTTCGCTAACCCCCCCTCCCCCACATAACCTGGCCTGAGGGTTGCCACACCGAACACGGCGCTATATGTATCGCGCCTGCATGTTTCCGCCACGGCAGAAGATGTGGTGGAATATGTCCGCAAGAAGATTCGTTACGAGCTGAAAGTATTCCAGCTGCGATCGCGGCATTACGTGCCTTCTTGTAAAACAAATAACTATATGAATTGACTGGTAGAGAATGCCTCATGGCATTAAGTCCGCCTTTTGTACTATAAGGTTTTCTTTTGTGCAATAAAGATTAAATAAATAAATAAATAAATAAATGAATAAATAAATAAATAATAAATAAATAATATTATAGGACATTATTACACAAATTGACTAAGTCCCACGGTAAGCTCAATAAGGCTTGTGTTGCGGGTACTTAGACAACGATATATATAATATATACAAATTTATAAATACTTAAATACATAGAAAACATCCATGACTCAGGAACAAATATCCATGCTCAATGCACGAATAAATGCCCTTACCAGGATTTGAACCCGGGACCATCGGCTTCATAGGCAGGGTCACGACGTCAAAAACATAATACTTCATACTACTACACTACTATACTTATTTAATACTTCATTAATAAAAATAATACAGAAATAAGGAATTTCCGGTATGATAAAGTGAGCGAGGTCGTTTGGTAATGTAAATTTAAGTCTCGCAATTCCCATTCCAAATGAGTTATGCATACTGTATGTATATCAACGAAAACCATTTATTAAAACTGGTTGATGGGGAACTGGAGTTGTATGAAATGACTTGCTTTTTAGGCTTACGCCCTATTACTGAGCCCTATTACTGAGACTACGCTGCCTAACGGGACCCTATTACTGAGACTCCGCTGTCCGTCCGTCCGTCCGTCTGTCACCAGGCTGTGTCTCATGAACCGTGATAGTTAGCCAGTTGAAATTTCTAAATATTATTTCTGTTGTCGCTATAACAACTGTGGCAACACTGAATACTTCCTGTATTTTGACAGATAAAAAATGTCCCCCTTCATAGCGATGTGCGCTGTGTTGAGATAATAAAGTGTTGGTGTTTTTCATTGAGAGTATTAATTAATTACCCATCTCATTTAACCAAAAAGCATAAATGCAACAATCTGGCGACGAGGCGACTACGAACAACGCGTCATAAATAGTAGTTAATATAGTGAATGAGTTTCAATTTCTAGTGTGTGTTTTGAGGTTATGATAAGAACAAACGACAATTGGTAATGGACGAACTCGCCGAACTTATTAAGTTGGGAAAAAAAGCCTGGATTCAAACAAAAAAGAAAGAAGAACTGATTACAATTGCAAATAAGTTAGTGAGTGGCGGAGATATAAAATTTACAAATAACAATTCGGTTGACGAGATTCGACGATTCCTTCGGGATAACATTGAAGAGCAAGAGGAATATCGAGATTGCACTGCAGAAAAGCAAGCAAATTGCAAGATGAACTCGATTTCTAATCTGGAAGTTTTTACCGGAGGTAACTGGAAACGGCATATTAATCAGCTGCTAAAGTGTAGCCAGCTTTTAGAATAAGTTTAAGATATTTTTAAACTAATGTATGTGGGGAAGAGTGTGGCAACACTGAATACTTCCTGTATTTTGACAGATAAAAAATGTCCCCCTTCATAGCGATGTGCGCTGTGTTGAGATAATAAAGTGTTGGTGTTTTTCATTGAGAGTATTAATTAATTACCCATCTCATTTAACCAAAAAGCATAAATGCAACAACAACAAATACCAAAAACAGGATAAAATAAATATTTCTTTCCAATCTCGAGGTTCTCATCCAATCACCGAAGTTAAGCAACGTCGGGCGGGATCAGTACTTGGATGGGTGACCGTTTTTATAGATAATGGTACGGAACCCTTCCTGTGAGAGTCCGACTCGCACTTGGCCAGTTTTTAGTAGGTTCTAAGGATAGAGAAATACACCGTGTTTTTTTTAATTCCGTAAACTTCAGGGTATGGGTAAGTACGGTTAAGGAAATTAAATGGCATAGTTAATTTTCAAAAAAATGTGTTTTTTTTTTGTAAAAAGTATTTTAATGTTGCATATAGCGTTGTTGTTATACAGGCATTACATTTAGCCCTCTCAAACAATTGAAAACTGTGACATACCAAAGTCATTTTGAACATGTATCGTCCGGGATAGTACGTACGTTTAGTAGCAAATGTATAAACTCGTACTAAACACTAATCAATATGTAAACTGGCCCTAAGGCAAGTGTACACGCTCGCAAGGGCCTTATAAGATTGATTATCGCCGAAATGGAGCTAATTAGAATACCGGTGTCTTTGAGAAAGTTACTTAATATAAGCTCAGGAATGAACCATTTAAATTAACGGAAATCAAAAAAACACGATGTATAAGTAAAAACATTCATACATCAATTTACTTACCAAAACGCGAGTTATTTTGTAGTTGACATCTAACGTCAAGTAGTGGATTTATCAGTACCGCTACTTGACACCAGATGTCACATGTGTCGCGACTGCTTCATAACATCTTATCTTCTCATGTAATGTGCTAATTATCGCACTAGTGCGGTAAAGTAGCGCCATATGTACTGTGATAGTACATTACGAAACAAGTGCGAAAAATAGGAAATTCGAAACGAGTGGCGATAAATTAAAACACGACCGAAGGGAGTGTTTTAAATCGACACGAGTTGCGAATTACCTATTCGCACATGTATCGTACAACGTTTTACAGTACATATGGCCCTTTAAATGTTCGGCACAGTAACGTAATATGCAAATTTTCGCACTAGTGCGGTAAAGTAGCACCATATGTACTGTAAAATACTATAATAGCATCTCATGTACATGACTTTACAAATAAACGTGTTATCTTATGTTATCATGTTCTGTGGCCTACCTGGGTTGCGGCGGCGGGCCGGGCGGGTGCTGCGCGCCGGGCGGCGGGAAGTAGTGCAGCTGCTGCAGGTGCGCGCCCGGCACGCCTGGACACGCAATATGGATATCTCATCAAAGTTAATATATTCTTTATTCAAATAGGCCTAGCAACAAGCACTTTTAAATCGTCAAATTTTACAAAATATCATCTTAATCTAAATATCAGAGCAATTTATTGATGCAGTTATTATTGATCTCAAAAAAAAACATCGAATTATCATAGATATGTTAAACTTAATAATTAGAATTTCGCACAAGGATCGTCAAACACCAAAATTGTATAAAAATACTAGTCTAGAAACTTTCTAGAATAAAATCTAAATGTCAACAAATACGGTATATATACATTGAATTATCAATATCATCTTTATTAACATAACACTAAATAATTCATTATTTACAATCACACTTAATCCCACGGTGTTTCATCATTCATGTAGTCTTGTGTGCTATAATAGGCTTTAGAGATAAGCTTACGTTTTACATAATTTTTAAATTTACTAACAGTTATAATATTAGGAAGTTTATTGTAAAATCTTACACAATTACCCATGAATGACATCACACTTGCTCGGAAAAGATATGGTGCAGATGTACTGAAGGACAGAGCCTTGATCCCGCGGGAGTTATGGATGGAGCTATTTTTCCAATTATGTCACAAATTCATACGAATCAAGTAGGTATAAATGAGTTTTACTTTTAAAATACTGATGTTTATAAATGTTTTTTGTGGATTGCATATTTGTAAATATTTAATTTGATTATTTTAATAACCGTTAAAAATATTTTGACACAATTTCCAATCATGGCTGAATGCCAGATGGGTGCCTTCGATGCCTAACCTGTCAAAAAATTACAACATGGCGGATTCGTCATTAGAAATGTAACCGCATATTTAAGAATTATTTCGCTTAAAATCAAGTTTTTTCTTCGCAAATATGATGAAGAACATTGTGTGTAACTCCGGGGGTAATAATACTAATAATATTGCAAACCGCTGCCGGGAATGAACACCATCGTTTCCGATATTTCACTTCCCCCCTCGTTGCACAATGTATTATTATACAATCGTGATTAATAGAGAGTTTTCTAGTCAAGTACCATGTTTAGGACACGAAGCTTGCTGAGTGGCCTAAGTAAGGTACGATATTGAAAAGCTTGATATCACAATTGAATACAATACTTATTTTATGTATCAATTAATAATACTATTTCTACTATAAAACCTAAAGAAATAACAAAAATAGGTATCTCAGTTGATAAAAAGATAGTACAAAAGAGATCTAAGCACTTCTTATTCAACAAATAGTAACGTAGGCATAAACCTTTGTTCTATCCTTTGGCGACACGTGATTGGTCGAATTCATTATACTTCATTAACCGTTTCGTAAGAAGTCATAATAGTCGAGTCCTCCCGACTTAAATCGACCATAGTGAAAAGCATGCCATTACAGGTTGGTATACGAAGTCTTAATTCAACCTAAAGAATAAGTTACCTGGCACACCAGGGGGCACCCCCGGCATATGTGGCTGCGGCATGTTGTACGGCTTCAGGGGCTCCCGCATGAGGTGGTGGTAGAGGTTGAGCGCGTCCACCAGCTCGGCGGACAGCTGCGTGAGGCGCGCGTGGCGCGCGTCGGCACGCTGCAGCGCCGCGTCCACCACGCCGGCTTGCCGGAGCGCTCGGGCCTGGTCACAATTTTGTACGTTATTATATGAAATAAAACTATGTAATCGGATTATACACGTGTAATTAATTTAAAATACACCCCGACGTTTCGAACACTTTACAGCGTTCGTGGTTCGTGCTGGTCACCCGTTGACCACTGAGTCCACTAAGGTAATAAGTAACTATCGCGGTAACAAAAGACAATAATTTAAGTACAGTAGGCTGTTTAATAAAAGCAGAATATTACTCATCATACACGAGTCAAATTCATTCTGAAACTCAAGCCTCGCGTAAATCGTGCCATAGAGAGTTCAGAGACTTCAAGAATTTGCTTGAGATTTTCGTTACGAATCGTGTTATCGAATATTGCATGATTTGCATGCAAGTTCTTGATTCATCTAAATGGGGCTTTACATTCCAAATAGGATACTATATTTTGTGACATAGTTTATCGTAGATACCTCTTCCTTATATACGGTGTGTTAAATTCGTAGTACCCGGTATGATAGGCGAGTTTGGACAGATGGTGTTGCCGATACCGCCCAACAGGCTGCAGACAACCGGTAATCTCAGGGAGATGTACAAGGCAACAAGAGTCTTGGCCGGACCCCGAAGCGTAAGAAGAAACCTCTAAAAGATAAAAAAGGCCAACTGATTGTGACATCCGAGGGACAGCTAGAACGCTGGCGTGAGCATTTTGAGGATATCTTCCGTGTCCCCAACGACCCCAGCACTGACAGCGCACCCGCAGACAACTCGCCCTTGCTGAGACTAGATATCGACGTGTCTCCACCTACAGAACAAGAAGTAGCGAATGCCATCAAATCGCTCAAAAACGGCAAAGTCCCAGGAGCCGACCTTATCACAGCGGAGATGCTAAAATCTGACCTGCCGACCGCCGTGAATGCCTTAACACCACTCTTGAATAGCATTTGGCTTGCTGAAGAGTTACCGGGCGACTGGAACAAGGGACTTCTCATCACCGTGCCAAAAAAGGGAGACCTCAGCGACTGTAGCAACTGGAGAGGCATTACTTTGCTTTCGATCCCATCTAAGGTTCTCTGCAAGATCATTATGGATAGGTTTTCGAAAGCCGTTGAACCTCTCATACGCAAAGAGTATGCTGGATTCCGACCCCACAGATCATGCACGGATCAGGTCAACACACTGCGTATCATTTTGGAACAGGCTACTGAATGGCAGAGGGTACCTAACATTTATAGACTTTGAAAAAGCCTTTGATACGCTAAAGTGGGCTTGTATCTGGAACCGATTGCGTGAAATTGGTGTCCCCGAGAAAATCACCTCATTAAAGCTATCTACAAGAATTACTCTTGTAGAGTGACGCACAATGGTCTCGTCTCGGAGGATATTCTAGTGAATGCGGGTGTGCGACAAGGTTGTCTTCTTCCTCCTCTCCTCTTCCTTCTTGTTCTCGATGGCATCATGCATCACACGATTGACAATAAGCGCCGCGGCATAAAGTGGGGACTCTCCAACGTCTTAGAAGAACTGGACTATGCCGATGACCTATGCCTGCTGAGCCACACACGCGCTAATATGCATGCCAAGCTGGACGACCTTCGAAGTGAGGCAATGAAGACGGGAATCAAAGTTAACACCCGGAAAACCCAGGAGATGAGGTGCAGAGTGGCCTGTACCGTGCCGCTCCTTATTGGCACAGAGGCTGTGGGGCAAGTCTACAAATTTACTTACCTCAGGAGCGTCGTGTCGGAAACTGGAGGGACCGAAGAAGACATCGCTTCGAGAATAGCCAAAGCAACCTTCGTACAGCTCCGCCCCGCATGGCAATCAAGTAAACTGACTCGGAGTCAGGCTCAGAATATTCCGATCAAACGTAAAAACCGTATTGCTGTATGGGTGCGAGACGTGGAAGGTCACAAAAGCCATCTCGCGCCAGCTACAAGTCTGTGTTAACGGCTGCCTCCGCCGCAGTCTCGGTATATACTGGCCCGAGAAAATCTCTAATGCCAGCCTCTGGAGATACTGCAATGTAGTGATGGGTAGGACATCAATTTAAAATGAGTTTGTATGAGTACCTCATTCTCTAAAATGAGGTGTTACAATGTCTTACTTCAAATGAGGAGAGGTACTAGCAGTTTTGCAGCATCGACTATTCCATCAACTCCAACGGCAGCAAACCATATTTAATGTAAATACATATTTAGGCATTGCTAAACTTCCTTTTAAATATTTAATTGAAGTGCAATTCTGGAGGTTTAAAACAGAACTTTAACAACAGAAGACATACATTTAAGAATCAAACTAAGGAGTTAAAGTACATACATCCTATTGCAACTTAATTTGATGCTTTTATGAAACTTGTTCTAATTTAGCAGTTTATTATTTTTATTGTTAGATTGTTCAGTATCAATTTTTGCTACTTGATATCATTTTAAGTTTAACATTCATATATTGAAATAAATACTAACCATAAACTACCAAACAAACAATTAACAAACTAAGGAGAACAAATCCAATATTGTTTGTACCATTATTATATAGAAATTACTAACTTACCACCTCATCATTTATCAGTAATAATATCATTGTAATATGATAACAAACGAAAGCCTCAATAACGTTCGCGCGGTAATGCCACCGGCGTGTAATATACACTTGATTTTTGTATGCAAAAGACACAACGAAAGACCCACAGGTATATTTTATCGCGAAAACAATGTTAATATATTGTTATATTGGCATAATTATAAGAATGGTCACTGATCACTATTTATAAAACACAACTAAAGATTACGAACAACTTTTTCGAGTTTCTCGTATTATAAATATGTCAAAATCATAAATGATCGAAATAGTTTACGAAGCACGTTAACAAAAAGTATTACAAATTCAAATCGTTAAAATGTACATGTTTATTTCACCTATACAAATTATATTTACTTTTTTTATTAATAAACTAATGTAAATTATCATATTTTGTGTACGCCACTATATTATATTTCAAAAATTTAAATAATATTTTGGTCTCTTAAACGATAACTGTTTTTAAGCAAGCTTCGTAAATGCCCAGTGAGACTTGGTTGGCATTTCAATCGCTTATCAAGTAACCATTTCACTGTCCAGTCTAATTGATTCAGATTATACATGACACCAGCAATATGAGTCTTGAGGTCAGGTTATACTGGTATGCGCGTTAGTACAATAATAGCTAACAAATATGGAGGCCTACCGCGAACCACGAAGTTTTGCTTTGCTGTCGCACTTACGTATGAAATTACAAGTGCGACAGAGAAAAAAAACTTTCTTCGGTAGGTTCTTTGATGACTTAGATTTTTCGCTTTTGACAAGTAACTTAGCAATGCTAGGATCAAAATGGCGTAATATGTATGTAAGCTTGCGGACGCTTACGCTTGTTTTCTTTCGTGTTTCATTTTTAACGTATTTTCGATGAGGTGTTATTGAAGCACGGCGCGTGTCTGTCTCACTCCCTCTTTCGGTAAATCCAATTCATTGTTTCATTTTGAAAGGATTTTTGAGGGGATGTCACAGTGAGGCGAGTGAATGGTATAAACACAACGCATTTCTCGGTGGACCTTTTGTCCTTGCAATAAGGTTTGTAGTTGGGCAGTTGATAGTATGAGCGATGAATACGATGACGTCAATGACTCATTTCTTCATTTGAATGTCGGCGAGCACCGAGCGCCTCGCGACTCTCTTGCGAGTTGTGAGGAACGCGAGTGAGTTTGAAAGGCTGAGAGTTTTTTTTTAAATTTGAAGTGTTTGAGTGGTAAGAGTTGTGTGTGATGCGCGCGAGTAAATGAGTAAAATTAATTGAGGAGTGATGTATGACATTTATGCGGTGTGAAGTTCTGCGACAATTTAACAAAGTGAGTGGTACAAATGAGGTGCCTCACGAGTGAGCAACTCAACACTACTGCAATGAGACCCCGATCGAACAGCAGATCAAGCGCCGGAAATGGAGTTGGATTAGGCAGACACTCCGAAGGGATCCTGACCACATACCGAGGCAAGCCCTAGACTGGAATCCCCAAGGAAAGAGGAAACGTTGCAGTCCAAAGCAGACCTGGCGCCGGACTATAATTGCAGAGGCGAAGGCTATTGGGAAGCCTTGGAGTGAACTCAAGCACGAAGCTCAAGACCGATCCAGATGGCGGCGCACTGTGGACGCCCTCTGCCCCATCTAGGGGACATAGGACAATAAGTCAAGTAAGTCAAATTCTTATAAAAAACACCATGGTCATCAATCACCTTTTACTACGAGAGCAACCCGAAGTAATGAAAATTATGTAGCTGTTTTATACATTTTGGCTGGTCTGTTTCCTATGTGACTATGGGATGTATACTATAGTAAAAGTTAAGTTCTCAAAATTATACATATTCACCTTGGAAAACTCGGTCAAGGGTTAAAAAACACCCATTTTACGAGTATTATTATTACAACAACGTGTTCAAACCTCATAACAAGGTCACTTCACCAAAATATTCAGTTGAACAAAAAATTGCTCCCGTGCTAATTGTGCCCCAAAGAATGCCATACCTTAACATGAAGCATACATAGCCATTATAACCATGACAGGATTGCCACATTTAATCTTGATAGGTTTTTAACAAAATTAAGTGCCAATTGTTATATTACTTATGAACGCAAAATAATGTACATAATCGTATATGATTTATAAAAGTTACATATTTTTCAAAATTGTTTTTTTTTTATAATAAGACAGGTAAAGATCGCTTACCTTCTTTCTAATGCTAAAAAAAAAATTAACTAGCCTTATGTAACGCGAGCAACGCTGTATTTAATGCTGCTTCATTTGTTTCCGGTTCCTCCTCTTCCTCTTGAATAGCCCCAGAAGAGGCCGCGAATTGGATGCTCTTGCCGCCTGAACGCGACTCTTTCTAACGCATTGCTTTTGGAGTAATACATCTCTATTTAACATAACTTAAATTACCCCAAAGTATAATGCCATATCAACATGAAGCATACGTAACCATAGTAGCATAGTAGGGTTGGCACCTTCAACCGTTACTACTAGGTTTTGAACAGAAATAAGTGTCAATAACTAGGTTATGTGCCATTGTATTTACCTCATGCCTAGCAAGATCCTCTTCCCCTGGCGCCGGTGCCTCGGGGCTGGCCTCGTGTAACGCGAGCAACGCCGCGTCCAACGCCGCTTCATCTATTTCCGGTTCCTCCTCTACTTCCTCTTGAATAGCACCAGAGGAGGCAGCGAATTGAACGCTCTTGCCGCCTGAACGCGACTCGGTCTCTGTGGGAAAAGCTTTTAAATAAAAGTAAACAAAATCTACCCTCGAATGGCTCCTTAATCCAGTTGAGGGTAGATGAAAACGTTGCATGGTCAAATAATGTAGGTTGAAGTCAGGTCGTTCAGTGACAGATCCAGGCGGTTTTGTATTTGGTTGGTTAACCAATAAATGTTTTAACTACTCGAAAATGTACAAATTGTTTGTTTACTTTTATTTAAATACCTAAAGATACACAGTATAGTTATCGATGTCTAGTATATGTCTCCTAGGAAACAAATTAAATGATTTTATATAAATATTTTTATTTGTGTTATTTCAAATAAAAACACTATTATATCAATTATAAACTAAAATAGATGTCATATACGTAATAAAAAGTAAGACAAGTGAAATGTCCTTAAGTCCTTAGGAGATTGCATATACATACTTTAGAAAATTCGACCCATGCCGCTGTCTATGCATCTGCCGCGAATGCAGAGGACTTGGTTACTCATTTCTTGGCACTTATTTCGTATATGACATCTATTTGAGTTTATGTCAAAATTCGTATTAATCATATAAACCGTTCCAATTTGTCCCCGCTTCATATATGGCATTGATCACGTGGAGCGGGGACAAATGGGGATACACCATACACAGTATCAATACTAACTTGGAGCAGGCTCTAGATCAGCACTGACAAAGTTAGCAGGGAAGAGCCCCTCGCCGCGCTCGTTGCTCCCCTTCCACCAGTTGGGGTCGCTCGCGTCCGTCACCCACACTGCAACAAAATTTAATTTACATATTATAGGACATTATTACACAAATTATTCCTTTTTTGGGTGCTAGTACTAGCGTAAAACAAAGACAATATGATTTTCTCGATCTATGTTTGAAACACAGATTTAGGATTAACTCAACCCCTCTGGTGTTGCAGGTGTCCATGGGCGGCGGTAATCGCTTACCATCAGGTGATCCGTCTGCTCGTTTGCCTCCTCTACCATTAAAAAAAAATACTAGATACCGCCAGTACAAGACTTGCGCGTGTTTTTAAGTAGTAAAGTGCACTACTTCTCGCTCAGTGGTGCTCATGAAATCCCAAGTGTCTGACGTTTATTGCCACGCAACAAAATGCCTCATTGTAGCATAATTAACTGTGCGAATACGACGAGAGTGGTTAGTCGTGTGAAAGGTAAGTAATTTTGGTATTAAATTAAATAATCACCTTATTTAATTTAAAATTATTTATTTTCAATTTGTAATGATGTCGTGACGTTTCTACCAAGATAGTCAAAAGATAGTGTCTTTACGAAGTACGCCATCCATTACGGCTTATATTCGATGCATCGCCTAAAGGCATTTTATTTGTAGGTCGCATTGGACAGCAAACAAACGATACTTTCGTACATCGTTTAGTTGCATGGTAGGAGGGATTTTCTCATTTTCGGTCGATTTTAAGCCACTAGTGTTGTACACTGCGATGGTTCATGCAGTATCGCTGTGCAATTCGATTTATAATCGATTTTTGTGACGGTATCGTGTTACGAAGATCTTCCTATTCGTATTCGCGGGCTGGATTTCCGCAACTCGACGTCGCAATTCGCGCCTATTTTGCGTTACGAAGATCTTTATGAAGTTTAAGCTTAAGTATAAAGTGAGAGATTAGATAATATTGTTATTCTTCATATTGTAGTAATTTGGAGCACCGACTGTACTGATGGAATCGCTTCGCATTTTTTGTCCATTAACTCGATTTATATTCGATAAAAGAATCGATATAAATCAATCATAAAAACATCGATTTATTATTACCTACGTCTTTGAATCGGATCACCGTAGCGATAGCGTTGCACATCACAAAATCGCTTGCGTGACGTCATAGTAGGCATCAAATAAATCGGCCAAGAGCATGTCGGGCCATGCTCAGAGTAGGGTTCCGTAGTTACTCTTCCGTCACAATAAGCTAAACTGGAGCTTAAAGTATGGTAGATTGTTAACCAAGGGATGAACTGTGGGTGTACGTCTTTTTACTATGAAGGGGAAACTTTTTGCGATAACTCAAAAACGGCTAATCTGATCAAATCCGCTATAGTTTTCATTTAATGTCTTTCTTAAGCTCTACTTCCAAGATTTTTTTCATATTTTTTGGACCTATGGTTCAAAAGTTAGAGGGGGGGGGACACATTTTTTTTTTCTTTCGGAGCAATTATCTCCGAATATATTCACTTTATCAAGAAATGTTTGTTGAAGACCCCTATTAGTTTTGAAAGACCTTTCCAACGATATCCCACACTGTAGGGTTGAAGCAAAAAAAAAATATTCACCCCCACTTTACGTGTAGGGGAGGTACCCCAAAAAAAATTAAATTTTTAGATTTTATTGTACGACTTTGTCGGCTTTATTGATTTATATATCCATGCCAAATTACAGCTTTCTAGCACTAACGACCACGGAGCAAAGCCTCGGACAGACAGACGGACATGGCGAAACTATAAGGGTTCCTAGTTGACTACGGAACCCTAAAAATTGACACGCTCGGTCCCCATACTATTGAGCATGTTTGCGGCATCTAGGTGGTCTGTGGTTTGAAATGAGACAATCCCTGGTCAAACTATAGTTACTTGTAGTTTTGGCCATGCGCCAATTTTTTTAAGTAAATAATTCAGTAGGCAATATATTATAAATAGTATTTATGAAAATCGACATGGTTTCTAAACTCTTCGCGGTTTGTTATTGTATTGCTGCGTCACTTTCGTGTAAAGAGTTATAAGTAAAGGTACATATGTGGCAGTCCACATCGAAAGGTACCTTGTGGCGGCCGGCGCTTACGCCGCGTAGTACCGCATTAGTATTGAGGCGCCACTATTAATGGCGTAAGCGCCGACCGCCATAAGGTACCTTTCGATGTGGACTGTCACATATAGTTCGGCTGTAGTTTAACACTGAGCACGTTTTTTTTCTAAAATTTTGCACTTTTTCAACAATTGGACCCGGGTACGTCCTTAAACTACGTCCACAAGAGAGGTATGGGCATTGTGAATGTCATCTCGCTTTGTGTGGTAGGGCACAGCGCAGGGGATGTTATTCCAGATCTAGAGCAGAGCCCAACTGGGGAAGTACCTCCACCTTACAGAAAACCGCAGCCAAATAACACTAGACCCTATTCATAGTGTTGTGTTCCTGCCGGTGAGTAAGGTTGCCAGAGCTCAACGAGGGGAGGGAGGGTTATTAGGGTCGACAACGCGCATGTAACTCCTCTGGAGTTGCAGGCGTACATAGGCTACGGATACTGCTTAACACCAGGCGGGCCGTATGCTTGTTTGCCACCGATGTAGTATAAAAAAAAAAAAAAAAAACAATCAATAATTCTTTGCTATTCTAAATTTTCACAATAAATCAACCCGATAACAAACCATGAAGTTAGTTGCCGGTGTAATATCTAATAGCAATATTGTTCATTGCACTAATTCATACAGCACGCGCACTTTTCTCGGATTCGGCGCGACCGCTTCATGAATTCTCGGGTACAAGCCTAATTACTTACAGATAATACAGAATTAATAGTGTGCTGCTTACTAATTTCCGCAGCTGAAAACGTCAACACATTATCTTAGGCAGCCTCAGTCATACAGGCTTACCTCGGCGGGCGCCGGGATCGGCGTCGGCGCGGCCGCTTCACACGCGGATACAGAACTAAGATACCATTTTTAACCATCGGCTCAGTGTGCTGTAGACCTTGTGAAACCTATAGCTTCGCCATTTTGAATAATTTCTAAAAGCGGAATCGACTAAGAAAATCTATATAATTATCGTACCTGCTCCGAAAATCCAAAGGAGAACAGAATCTGAAACGGAAACGATAGGTTACACAATAAAGGGATGGTAATGGTACTTACGTATCTCTCCAGCCAAAAACGTGAGCTCATTATCCTCTGCAGCTTCAAAGTCGTAGAGCGCGCGCACTTTCCTCGGCGCGGGCGCGGCGGGCACGGGCGCCGGCGGCGGCGCGGCCTCGTCCACGCGCGGGTACAGCGCGCCGCCGCCGCCCCCGCCGCCGCCGCTCTCCCGCAGCGACAGCTCGATGGCGCGCGCCAGCTCGTCGTGCTCGCGCGCGGCGGCGGCGGAGCTGGCGGACGGGGCGGGCGCGGCGGTTGGTTCGTTGGTTTCGAAGTCGTGGCCTGTGGAATAAAAAAAACGGCTATCAACAAATCAATATAATTTTTTAATTTAATTTATTGAGAAACAAACAGTCTATTGAAGAAAAATAATAGTGTCAACTTATAGTGTACATATCAAAAGCATTTAGTTATGTTTTGAACAAATTTCCCTTTCTTGCAAATACATAAGTCAATATGACAGATAAAGACAAACGATTCACATCTAATTCAGGCCTGTAACGCGTTTATGAATAACGCCACAAATGTATAAATAATATAGAACTGAGAAAAGATCGGGTTGCTACAACCTACTATCGGGTTGCTGCAACTTTTAACCGTTAAGTATTTTAATAAAGAATATACGGTTCTTTTAAGGCCTAATGAATTGCCAAACAAATCTGCATCCGTACATTTTTCATTGTACTGCTTACACGCGCGCTTAACATACGTATGCTGTGCGTATTTCGTTCAGCTGCTACTAAGTCCCACAGTAAGCTCAATAAGGCATGTGTTGTGGGTACTTAGACAACGATAAATATATAGAAAACACCCATGACCCAGGACCAAATATCCGTGGTCATCACACGAATAAATGCCCTTACCAGAATTTGAACCCGGGACCATCGGCTTCATAGGCAGGGTCACTACCCACTACCCCACTAGGCCAGATAGGTCGTCAAATAACACAACAAAGACACATGATATCGGGTTTAACCTGGAGTTCCGCACATTCCGAAGCAGCTCGGTGGGTGGTGACGTGCCTTGGCCGCATTGCTTCGGGCGAGGCACGTCACCACCCACCGAGCTGCTGCGCGCGGCAATTTCCTCGCGAGGCGGCTCGTTCTGTGTGGACTAGCCTATTCATAAAGTGGCCGTGCACTTTTGCAACTGGGTTTACATATCGGGTATCAAATCGAGCTGGGAATATTATATTATAGCCTTTTCTTCCACGTCCTTTCTTTTCGTTTATATTGTTCATTTTTGAAAAAATAAAATAAAATAAATAAATTTATTTTATTTCAGGCAAGCACCCATATAAAATAACGTGATACACAGAGAATTTACACAGAAAAGTAGTTTTATTTGTTCATATGGATCCCTCTCTGGGTGAAGGCCTCCTCCAGTTTTTTCCAACTTTCTCTATCTTTTCCTTTCTCCATCCATTGTTTACCGTAAACAATCGAGCTGGGAATCGCCTCTAAACTGTCTCCACCCATTTTCAAGGAAGTGCCCTTATAGACATCAGGGACAGAATTATGAAAAACATTTCCTAAAGGTATAACAGATTAATTTAGTCCTTTATAATCATTTACCTTCAACGCTTAAGGGGACAGCCATTAATTACGTGAGGCTCAGAGAGAGGTGTCAAGCCGAATCTCACTAAATTTCACGTGGTGGAGGGAGTAAAAAATCGTCAAAAATAAATAAATAAGGGTCAGTCGCTCGTCAGCGCGCTACAGGGGGCAAACAGACGACGGAACTAGAGAAGAAAGTCGCGAGATGTCTCGAGTACTCTTAACCTTATCTGTATTGGCATTAAAATGACGCTATACTTCAACTCACCTTCAACGCGTAGCTTCAAATACAATGAAGGCACCAAATCAAGCTGAGGATCCCCTCTAAACTCGTTTTCCGCCCATTTTCGAAGAAGGGCTCTAAGTCTGCGTGCAACAGGGGGCTGGGCTCGCGCTAACAGACGACGGAACTCGTGAAGAAAGTCGCGAGAGGCGACCTCTAGGAGGAAATTGCGGCCGCAATTGGAGACGCAGGCGTCGAGGAGGGTTGCGGCCTGGAAGGAATAAATATATGTAAAGTTCTACTTGATAGTTACAAATAGTTTTTAAAGAAGTAAGTCAATATTCTTTATTGCATCAATAATTATACGTACATTAAAAATACATAAATTCATTATATTAAGAAGTAATTATATATTATTCATTATAATAAGTTTTAAAAAAATCGTTTGACAGCTGAGTAGCGAGTACGACACAAGATATTTGGACGATTAATGAATCTTTGATAATAATTAGATTATAATAGGGTTTGAATAGTTTTGGCAAGAAATTTAAAGATATTGTTGTGTGTAAAAAATGAAAGTAGCGTTTCGTAAATTCATCTTTTAATATCAATCTTAAATAGACATTAGCCCCTTAAGGTTAACCATTTGGTAAACATTACAGAATATTGTAGATTGTACGACGACAGCATAAACATAATAACCACATTACATAAACATTAATAAGACCGATATAACTCAAGGATAGCATGGGTAGGTAGGTATTTAATATTTATCGAGTGTCGATTACGAGGAAAAACAAAATATAACATTGTATTGTATGTACCTGTAATCACAGATCTTCAGAATTAAGGCTCAGGCCGTGGGCTCTATTTCATCAGACTGAAGACAATAATAATACCTTCAGTTGTACATGTGGGTCAGTTTGGGCCAAACGACGAGTGACGGCGCGCATACAGTTCGTAGACGCGGTCGCCCCGGCACCCACATGGCCACAGATCTCTAGGACTATGGCCTATTGCTATTACTTCATTAGCTCAATAATAAAACCACACCTTCAGTTGCACATGAGGGTCGGTGTGGGCCAATCGTCGCGTGACGGCGCGCAGGCAATCCCTCGCCGCGGTCGCCCCGGCGCCCGCACGGTCGCAGATCTCTAGGATTAAGGCCCAGTCTTCGCTCGAGTTGTTCTCGTTTGTCGCCTTTTCTGTATACATGCAAGACTTTGAGTTTGTTATCAATGTTATCATACATACATACTCGTACAACTTGATATATATCAAGGAGTGTAATTTTAAGTCACACTATACAAACAATTTAGTAAAAAAATCGAATGACGAAGCCTGTTGCGGATATCATCTTTGAAGGTTTGAAGCAAGTTGCTGATTTTAATTTGTTGCCACCTGACGAAGCCTGCTTTGCGGATATTTTACATATGCATTATTTTTGTGGTTTTGTTTTTGTCATGAATAATTTCCAAATATAAGTATGAAGAAAATAATATTGTAAAATCTGAAGGTTATTCTCTAATATCTGTGTCATTAAAACTTTGAAAAGCATGGCAGGTCTCTGAATTACATCAAAATCTTGGATCACCGAAATATCTAAATTAATAAGTTAAAGAATGAAGAATGCAGTATTAGTACTTTTGCGGATGATACCAAGTTATTTGCTAACCCACTCCTAGATTACAGCCAACTACAAGACGATCTAGATGCAATAGTAAGCTGGTCTAAGGAATGGTTAATCAATCTGAATTCTGCAAAATGTACAGTACTTCACATAGGAAATCGGAATCCCCGCCAGATTTACAACTTGGAAGGCACTCCACTAACGGCTGTAAAGGCACAAACTGACCTAGGTGTTAAAATCTCTGAGGACCTAAAGTGGGAAGAGCACATATCTACAATGGTTAAGAAAGCCAGAAGCATGATTTACCTCATTAGAAAAGCCTTCAAGACCTTAACACCGTATATGATGCTAAAAATATACAAAACATATGTCAGACCCGTACTGGAGTATGCTTTTCAAGCCTGGAGTCCTTACTTTGCCAAGGACATTGAGATGCTCGAGAAAGTACAACGCAGTTTCACGAAACTGCCAAGGCAACTTAAAAACAAGCCATATGAAGAGAGACTAAAGGAACTAAACCTCACTACTCTAAAGCACCGCAGAGAACGTGGCGACCTAATAGAGACGTACAAAATACTATCTGGGCACTATGACCTCAAGGATTTCCAAGAGATGTTCAAGCGCAACAACAACAACCGTCTGAGAGGTCATCATTTAAAGTTGGAAAGGCATAGGGCTCACAGTAACCCATACAAACACTTTTTCAGCAATCGAGTGGTGAGGGCTTGGAACAGGCTCCCAGAAGTAGTGGTTTCAGCACCAAATGTGAACCAGTTTAAAAATAAATTAGACAAGCACATGATATCTACTACTCGTTCATGATAACTATCTTTATGAATATTGGATACAGGTCATATCAGTTGTCAAACTGCCTGCCTGCTTATTAAATAATAAATAAATAAATAATAAAAGAAAAATTCCCATTGCTCTAACCATTATTAGATTACGAATATATCTTTGCATGTACCAATCCTTATTAAAACCTAACCACATTATAGAAATAAATACATGAATAACCATTGATAATAAGCTCTTACTTTATGAGTCACAAGTATATCAAATTTCTCTACACCGTAGTAGAGGTGATCTATCTACTACAGGCAGATATGATTCATTATTTAATAACTAAATAAAATTCATGATAAGATAATTAATATTAGATAAGTGCTACTTATATTAGGATATTGCACTTTACAATTTTAAATAAAACTATTAATAACAGTTTTGAATGATTCACGGTTAGTTTCACTAGACTTAAATCAACCGGGATCTCCAGTTACTCGTGAATAAGGTCCGACCGAGATCTCGGTCTCGGTCTCGGTCTCGGCATTCTCGGCCGAAAATCGGGCCGAGATCTCGGTCTCGGCTCTCGGCCAAAATGGGCCGAGATTCTTGCCGAGACCGAGAATAAGCAATGAGTTATCATTGGTGAATTTGAATTTTCCGCGCACGAGCCCCGGGGTCTAAGCCACTCGTTGGTTGCATCGCCCGGTTGGTGTGACGTTTTTTGTGATTTAAATTGGTTTCATAGCCACATTTTAAGCCAATTACTTATCAAATACTAAGTGTTGGGATCGGATAGGCGCGGTTGCAAGTAATGACTTGTTCATTTGGTTTTTTTCGTTTTGTGGTAGTTGTTATTGATCAATAAATGGGTGTATATTGTTATCGGGATGTAACTTAGATTAACTTGTTGTGAGTGGAAGATGACACTGGATATTTGGATACTACATATATTTGTGTTAACGGGAAAAAGCAAAGCAGTAGGTAAGTACAAAACGACACCTGTGGCGGATATTTTGGGTTACAATATAGAACTCTTTATTTTGATTATTGTTATTTTACCTCTTTTTGTGCACATCCGTACTGAAAAACCGGCCAAGTGCGTATCGGACCACGCATAATGGAAGGTTCCGTACCTTCATATAATACAAAAAAGCCGTACAAGCAAAAGAGCGTATGTTAGTGGCACTTTTGCCGTTTTAATAAGAAGATCAGTTTTTTATAACTCTTAAATGGCTTAACCGACCATATTCAAAATAATTTTCCTGAAAAATTATTTGTTTATTTAGAATTTTTTTAATGGTTTTTGCTCTTCCGGTTCAAAAGTTAGAGGGGATCACACAATTTTTTTTTAAATCGATTATTGTCAAAAGTATTTATTTAATAACAAAAAAACGTTTTAGCAACCTTTCTGTATTTTTAAAGACCTATCTAATGATGAGCCACATTTTTTTTTACTTTTTGTTACATTTATACGGAGTATATATTTGAAAATATATTTTACATTATTTTTTTCGAAACTAAGAAGCGACTTACATAATACATCTACACCTACGTTCCAACTTTGGTTATAAAATATACCGTATAGTTTTTGAGTAAAATGGCTGTGACATACGCACAGACCGACAGACATAGGACATGACGTAACTACAAGGGCTCAATTTTTGCCATTATGGCTACAGAACCCTGAAAATACTGTTTAATAGCGCTAGGAATTGATTATGATAACTTTTTTCTGATAAATCGTCGAATTTCGATTATAAAAACAATTTTAGTGCAAAATTCGTATTTTTTCTCTATTTTATAAATTCTCGGTCTCGGTCTCGGTCTCGGCCGAGAATCCCATTGAATCTCGGTCTCGGTCTCGGTCTCGGCCGAGACAAAAAAAGCGTTCTCGGTCGGACCTTACTCGTGAACAAGATGCATGTAACTGCGTCGAAATATTAGGAGCTCAAAAATAATAGAAAAGATAATCATGGTTCATATCCCGGTCAATTTAAGTCTAGTAAAACTATTAATGATCTTCTTCCTTGTCGTATGCTGATAGCTGAGGGCTGTGGTGACTGTGGGCACTCCTCACCAGTACTCTCCAAGTCCCTCTATTTTGGGCCCAGAGTATGCTGGCTTGCAATGTGGCTTTTGACTCTGACATTAATCTGTCCGCCCAATGCATGGCCATATTTCCATCCCTACGCTTCCTTTTTTTTATGAATGATTCAGTCAATTAAAGGTTCATCATTTTGTCAGGTGACAATCAAAACTCATTAATTACTACCACAAATTAGAGCAATAGTAAACCATACTAGTATAAAAACAAGGTTGATTTTTGTTTGCCACCTGGCCGTTTAACCCAGGCAGTTGGTAAAGAGGTTGTGCAGTGGTTGTCTTGTAGAAGGTTTAGTTTTGACACAAGATCTAGTTTCAGTATTAAATTTTTACTAACTTTACATTGTTCCAATTAGTTGCACACAGCCAAGCTTATAACCAGGTTGTAGTTAGCTATAATAACTTTTTACCAAACAACTTAGTTAGGAGTAAGAACTATATTATGGTTACGGAGGCTAGTATGTCCACTTTTTAAGTCACAAATTGCACAAACAATTTTTTTTGTCTCATGCAATATTAATTTGGCATAATTATAGTACATTTTCTTCTGTAAAACAAAAGTTACTGGGCACTAAGATACTTCAGAATTCCTTGTTTTTCAAATAGGTATTCAATATGGCAATAATAATTGTTTGTGACATCCTACGGGTAAACTTATGGTGGTTGGCGCTTACGACGCTTAGCAGCATATTTGTATAGGAGCGATGGGGATAACAGCGTAAGTGCCAGACACCATAAGGTACCTTTTCCAATGGACCATCACATTTTACCTTATTTATGAAAACTAACTAATTACAATTTATATAAAACGCTTTATTAAGGTTATACAAATATAGAGCTAGGTAAAATCATGCAAATAATGGTTAATGCCAGGGCAATAACAATAGCTGTATGAGAAGAAAACGGGGTTAAGAACATTATGCTAATATCTGCATAAAGTTTAACTGTTATTCATTGTTTAATGCCCATACTAGTCACCACTGTTGCTATTGTCCTTTGATCTTTTCTTACAACTTACAGACATCCTTTAATACTTTGTAATCGGTGTATCCCATCTGATATATTGAATAGTTAAATTTCCAATGAGTGAAATAAAAATCATATAATTTAGGAACCTATGACATAGTTTACATCATAAATGTAAAAAAAAATGTTTACTGGTTTCATCATAACAAGTGCCTATAACAAGTATAGAGGCCCAGGCAACTTAGCAATGGTTGCTCTAAATTCTAAGTGCCATACCAAGTGAAAGTCCATTAAGGCAGATTAGAACTCTAAAACATTTTAGATTCCTTTTATTTCAGTTACTTTTGCTGTCAGTTGACAATGTAGCAGTTGTAGTTTAATAATTGCATAATTATATTGATTAGTGCAACAGCACTTTCTAGAAACAGTAAGCATTAGCTGAACATGGTCAGTGGATCACTGATATCCCAGTCTTAATATCTACTGGAACAATGTCTTGATAAAGTATCTAGGTATAGATACAGTTCATTTGAAGGCAGCAATGCAGAAATACGAAGGCCAACTATGCAGTTGCTTCCGCCTCCCGCTGAGACAAACGTAATCAAACCAGCTTGTTGTGCAAGCGACCACAGCGCCCCGCGTCACGCCGGGCGCCGCCTAGCCAATCTGATTACTGATAATTAAAATAAAAAAACACGTACCGACATCTTGGTCGAAAGGCGATGAGTTCCCGAAAATCCCCATTGCTTTCTAATACACTGTCGAACCACGTTCACATCAAGTCGTGCTTGATCACTCTGCGCGAATCATTTAAAGCTAATCAAACTGAATGTAGGACGGCTGATGATGATCAACAGGGTTTAGGAGAAAACAACAAAACAATGAATCGCTTCGGTGACAACACTATTCATTGACATTACTGATAATGACAAACACGTACGAGCGTACGACTTTGACAATTGACGTCATTATAATGTTGGTGCTGCCAAGAGAAAAAAATATAAATGCGCTCAGAGCTAACTTACCAAAGCGTTCCAATTTTAATTTTGTAAGCAGTTTTTAAAGTTAGAAAGGCGGTAAATATGAAAATTTTAGACGCGAATTGCTACTCAAAAACAGATTTGATTTATTTTATTTTAGTTTGAGTTTTTTTTTTACGCGCAATATTTTTTTTTTTTTTTTTGCGAAAATGATTATTTATAGTTTCGTGTTCATTTCTGTTGACCTCTTGACGCTTTAACAACTGGAGACGCCTTGTCTGTAATTTTCTGTACAAAACAGTCTGCCGATTTTTGGGGGGAAGGGTTATGTCAAATGTATGGCTATTAGTACGTAACGTAGAAATAGCCATGTCAGATTTTAAACGTCAGTCAATAAATAATATATGATCATTGGGCGAGGTTTTCGACCGAGGAGTAAGCTCTTAAAGACGACTCCGGTTGTTAAATCCTCCAAGGTTGACTCGGATATCCGTTATCCGTAACGTTCATGCAGAATGACAGGGCGAAGTACAAATGACAGCCACCCATCAAAATTGTAAAATTAAAAATATCTATTATAAATCCTTGCAAAATTATTGAACGCATTTCATTTTTAATATGGAAATGGAAATAGAAATCGAACCTAAGGATCAAAATATTAGAAAAATCGAAGATGTCATAGACTTGCAGAAAGCCAAAGGAAGTTACAATCCTAGGCAAGTGGCCTTTGCGTTACCATCAGAAACAGAAAGCACTGTATCCGCAAATGTAGCGAAGAGTTTAGAAACTGGGCTGTCAGATTCGAAATCTAAAAGTAGTAGTAAGAAGCAATTCAAAAAAGCTACTCGTCAAAAAGGGCAAGTGCCCGATGTTGTATCTTGGCCTAGTGATTCCGACATCACTGTACTGAGGATGAAGCTCATGGACGCCACAAATTTGAAGGATAATGTGTCTAATATTGTAACAGGTGACGGTCTCCATCAACCGGATAGCTCTTCAATGGTTAACCTGGCAACACTGATACTCCAATCTCAAACTCCTTCAAAGCATAGCGTCTTGGAAGAGTACTTGGTGCCTCTAACTTCTTGGGAAGAAAAGAATGCTGAAGCTAATGGGTCCTTCGATGAAAAAGAACGGAATGAAGAAATAACAGTTTTCCGCACTGTTACGCAAGAAGCACTTTCTTTTATAAAAAAGAAGTATCTTTCTTCCGAAGCTCTTAGCTCAAGGGACAGCGGTTATTTTGCGAATAGACCGAAAAAATGCAGAATAGCTAGATTTTTCCGTCTCTATTTTTGTCCTTGTTGCTCATGTCTTTACGAAATTGAGAGGATGCGACAAACATCATCAGAAGTCTGAAATAAGAAGATAAATAATTGTTATGGCTCAGCAGTGAATCGTTAGTAAGTTCCTTTTGTACATTAATTTCACCTTACCTGTTGTATGTTTTAATGTTGACTTTATTTTGTGTTGGCTTCACAATATGAAACGTACCAAACAAACGTAACAAAGTATTTTACTGATATACTATAGGTACCTCTCACGTCGAATGACTGTCCCTATAGTGCCAATTACATCCACACTTTATGAGGCCCTGGCCCCGTTTAATAAATGTTACAAATTGTAAATTGTAAATTGTAGGTGACAGGTTACAAGTCTATAAGTTCCTGTTTAATAAAAAATGTGACTTACAAATTTGTCATGGTGGAAAACTTACATAATTGTACAATTGTATCTACAATTTTACATAATTTGGTTCAATAAACATTTTCACTTTACAGGTACAATTTTACAATTTTGTATGGAAAACTACTTTATTGAACACATAATAGTAATTACAAGTTTACATATTTTGTAAATTGTAGTATAATTCTGACAGGCGCTCACATGATGTGTAAAAACTTGATGAGGTGTGCCGGACAATCTAATTAAGAATAAAAAATGGTTCTAACAACGAGTAGTGACAGCAATAGTGACGATAGTGATAATGAATATGTAATTGAACGAAGACGAAGAGTTTTTCGTAAAAGGATTACATTTTGCTTTTAATGTGACAGATTTCACGATTAACGAAAAATTTCGAGTATGTAAGACTACCGTCGAATATTTGTTAACAAAAATTAGACAAGAACTTCAACACAACACAAAGCGTAATGCAGCTTACCTCATGACAAATAGGTAAACCAATTCAATAAGAAATGTATTGCGTGAGATAACTAATAAAATCATAAATTAAAAAGCAAGAAGTCTACCCTCGTTTATTAAATACTTGTGGCAAAAACTTACATTTTATGTAAATTGTACCTTACCATTACAAATTTGTAAACACAATATTGTCATCAAAAGCTACAGGCATTTTTAACATATGTAAACGTTTATTAAACAGCTTTTATAATTGTGAAAATTGTAAGTTATTTATTTGTATTTTTTTACTTCTTTGTAGGGTTTATTAAACAGCACTTGTAAGTAAAATTTAACAAATTTGTCACTTTTTTACAAGATTGTTGGATTGTAATGTTTATTAAATAGGGCCCTGGGGGCCTACCGCGAAAACCGAAATTCGCAAATCGCGGGGATCTTTCTCTTTTACTCTCACTAAGACGTAATTAGAGTGACAGAGAAAAATGCCCGCAATTGACGAATTACGATTTTCCCGGTAGCCGCCCTGATATCAGACTCGATTTTGGGCCCGAGGAATAATATTATTCCATTTCACCAAACATCAGCACATCGTTTACGTATTTAAATTGTAAAAAAATGTAAAATATTAAACATTGAACATTTTTGGCGATTAGAGACAAAGTATTTTTTTCTTTTCAAATATTGTTAACGGGTTATTGGTAACGGGTATTAAGAGAGCTTATTTATGACGACCGACTGGGCGCCGTCTAGTGGGTCGGCCCAATACCGCTGGAGCGACAGTGTACAGGCGGATCTGTGCCAACTCAAAGCCGATAACTGGCAGGAAGTGGCACAGGATTGGGATAGGTGGTGTTCTCTCGTCTTGGAGGCCAAGCAAGACCCTCTTTGGATCACTGCGCCACGATAGTTAGTTAGTTTGTTTGTACTGATATTCCGTGAAACGGAAAACGATTATCAGGCCCGAAATCGGGAAGGGTGGATGTAATTAGCGCTTATGCCCTATGACAGTTCATATTTAAATGGAGCAACTGTCAAATAAAATGTTTGTAGACATATTTCGGAACTTAAGCACATTAAGACTCTTGGCTATAACCACGAAAATCGAAGTTCGTCAATTGCGGGCATTTTTCTCTGTCACTCTAATTACGTCTTAGTGAGAGTAAAAGAGAGAGATCCCCGCAATTTCCGAATTTCGGTTTTCGTGGTAGGCCCCCTTGTCTCTCTGTTGCACTAGTAAATTCGTACGTAAGTGTGACGGAGAGGCAACACATCGAACGTGGTTCGCGGTAGGCCCTCTGTTGTATTAGGACTTATCATTCGACGCGAGCTCCCAGTGTCATTGACCGCATGACCGCCGTAACCATCGGCGAAACAGCAATATAATTATGCGTGTGCGACTGAGATACGAAATGGGGGGTCAATGTACGAGATTCTTCGTAGCGTCCTTAGTTTAGCTTAGTTAAACTTTTTTTTAGCTTAGTTGGACCCGGGTACGTCCTTAAACTACGTCCATAAGAGAGGTATGGGCATTGTGAATGTCATCTCGCTTTGTGTGGTAGGGCACAGCCAGTGGATGTCATTCCAGATCTAGAGCAAAGCCCAAATGGGGAAGTACCTCCACCTTACAGAAAACAGCAGCCAAATAACACTAGACCCTACTCATAGTGTTGTGTTCCTGCCGGTGAGTAAGGTTGCCAGAGCTCAACGAGGGGGGGCGGGTTTAGGGTCGGCAACGCGTATGTAACTCCTCTGGAGTTGCAGGCATACATAGGCTACGGAGACTGCTTACCATCAGGCGGGCCGTATGCTTGTTTGCCACCGACGTAGTATACAAAAAAAAACTCTACGGCCCGAGAAAGATAACATGATCGGGTTTTAGGTTATAGTTCCCTGCGCTTGTAAGAACCTATCGCGAACCACTATCGGTGCTTATGGTCGGTGGTCAATAAGGTGCTATTTCCATAAAGCTTCAATTTAAAATCAACTTTATCGACAACCCACAATGTTGTCTATTTAAAGGTGCGACCAGACCGCAGCTTAAAAAACGGTCACGATAGGGAATCGCAGTGACGCGTCGTATGCGTACCGTTTTTGACGCATGCTCCCCACACCGCTGCTTAAAATACGCTGACGCACCGTAAATTGATCTGCGTAAAAATCGCAAAAAATATTACACGGAGGTCTTATGGCAGACACCACACCGGTGACGTAAAAGACCCAAAGATTTGCGAACAAAAAAGATTCGCGTGAAGCACGTCAGCGTCACTGCGATTCCGTACCGTCGCCGTTTTTTAAGCAGCGGTGTGGGGAGCATGCGTCAAAAACGGTACGCATACGACGCATCACTGCGATTCCGTATCGTGACCGTTTTTTAAGCTGCGGTCTGGTCGCACATTAACTCTGTAGCTGCTACTTGACGCAACGTTGGCGCAGCGACTCCATGTTCCATAGCGCAGACTAGACGCCGACGCTCAAGACGCTAGTGTGTGATAGGCCTAACAGGTGGTAAAAGCAAACGGGATACCACATGCAATACGCAATACGGCAAAGAAAAATATTTGAACGCCTGTAAGTTCACAATAGCAACAATATAATTGATCGTGTATAGTTCGTGTCATCCACGATGACACGCAGATTTGTCAAATCTAGCCTTTAATAACATGACAATAGAAGTCAAGTAATGCGTCTTCATGAATGACACGATCTATAGATATTCTACCGGAATAGCTTTAGCCTTGAATCTTAACCTATCGTTCTTTTTTAGTTCCGCTTGACTGAAAACATCACCATTTTTATTTTTTCTCCTCTTCTATGTCGCCTACTATTTAGTTTACGTAAGCTTGAAAGCTACAGTACTGTGCAAGTGCAGTCAAATGGAGTTTTTAGGCGAGCTGGGGTGCTGCAAACACCTGAGGGCCTACCACGAAATCCGAAATTGCAAATTGCGGGGATCTTTCTCTTTTACTCTCACTTAGACGTAATTAGAGTGGCACAGAAAAATGCCCGCAATAGGGTTGTTTCCAATTTTTTGAAACGCTTGTATTACGTTCTATATTAACTAAAAGTTGCCCTAAAATTCAACTTTTATACTAAAAACTGCTTTAAATATGTTAAATTAACAAAATATATTTTGACAGATGCTTTCGCGCCCAAACCGCTCTTTGAAAATTGTGTGACGTCATAGTTTACGGTTTGACACATAACATACACACGCAGAAGATACGAACTGTTAACTGACATTTGTCATTTGTTGTTTATCGCCTAACTGTCAACAGTGTCAATACGAGAGTAGTGACGTCATCAGAATCTTCAAAGACGTTTCGAGTTCGGTCACGTGACGTGTGCCAAAAGGTATTTTAAATTCAATATTTACTAAAATATGGTCATTACAGGTCCCCTAAAAGTAGTTAAACGTGTTCTTATAATCCAAAAGAATTTATTGGGATACAATTCTGCCCTAAGATTTGTAGATGGAAACAACCCTATTGTGACGATCTTCGATTTTTGCGGTTATAGTTATAGCCTTGAGGTTTTATAAAACTTTGTAGGTATTCTGCCAACCCAGGCAATCGGATGACCTTAAGGAAATGTGGGACGTAATTGCCATCTCGTTCTATTCTATATATCTGTCATTTTTGGTGGGAGGAGAAAATAGTTTTCGCCATGTCCGTCTGTCCGTCCATGTCCATGGTTTTTCTCCGTGATAGAGAGCTGCAATTTGGCATGTACCTATAAATCAATCATGGCGGCAAAATGGTAATAAAATGTATTTTTCACTTTATAACCCTATGGTGTGGGGTTTCCAACAACCATCTTGTCATAAAGTGAAAGTTATCGGGAATTATCGCTTCGAAAGAACAAAACTATGCGTGGGGTGGCTCTAACTATTGAACCATGGGATAAAAAAATGAAAATATAGTAAAAGAAAAGCTTAATAAAATAAATACCTTCGTGTTTTCACTGTACAAACATGATCGGTTCTCACAAAAATTCCCCTCTTAGTAAAACACGTACAAGAGCGCTGCGAATGTACTTATTACATTGTGCTTGTAATGTACAGTCAGCTACAGATAAACGGTCCCCCCCCCCCTCTGCATAGAAATTTGTATTGCTGACTGTACACGACAGTTACTAATAGCTAGTAGCCTCTGAGGGCTTACCACGAACCACGTTCGACGGGTTGACTCCCACTTACATAAGAATTTACAAGTGCGACAGAGAGGCAACACGTCGAACGTGGTTCGCGGTAGGCCGTCTGTTTATAGCAATGTGACAGAAGGATATAACTACGGAACCCGACACAGGGCATTTTATATTTTCATTCCTGTGACTGTGATCATTGAAATCAGGGCTTACCGCGAACCACGTTCGACGTGTTGCCTCCCTGTCACACTTACGTACGAATTTATAAGTGCGACAGAGAGGCAACACGTCGAACGTGGTTCGCGGTAGGCCTCTGAAGATTATTTATTTCTAGGTATCTCTACGTGACATCAAGAGCCATTGAGTATTCGCTATCCTTCACTTACCAATTCAAAAATAACACCTTAAGGCGGCTAGTGTTAAACGAATATTAAATTTGGAAGCCAAAAATCTGACAAAAATGTATTTTGTTTAGTTCTGCAATTTTTATTACAAATGATGTGCCTGGCTCGGCTCCTTCAAGAAAATGATAGTTGCTTCAATTTACCGGTTTTTAAATATTGACTACATCAACCCGGGAAGCGCTCTTTTTTTTCGGTGCGAAAGACTGCAATTAATCCTTTAGAGACACAAAGGAATTTAATCCAAATCGTAATTTAAATATATTACAACGGGTCATAATATAACGGGTCATAATATAAATACGTCTGTGTCTCACGAAAGTTTTGTTTTCAAATCGTAAGTTGTTTCACGTTATACTTGCCGCAAAACTAACTGGCCACTGAGATCATAATGCTACCTCCTTTACCCTTGTTAAGACCAACCAAGAGTGAAAGAAATGGCATTATGACCTGACCGGCCAGATAGTTTTGCAGATAGTATAGCTGGCTTGGTAGCCGATTTGTTAGGCTACAATTTTTCACACGGGGGTGAGGTGAATGTTTAAGTAGATACATAGGTATAGCCGGAGTTCATAAAATGTGTTTCTATGTATTTAATTTTTTTTCTTATAAATAAAGTCAGTCGCCTTAACTAATACAATCAAGGACCTCGGACGGCTCCGGACCGGACGCCCTTGTGGGTCTGCATTCTCATCATTGTTCGTGGCTGAATCATTTCGCTTCAATGGAGACTGAAATGTTCGTATTGTGTTGCCAATTGATATTAAACCCTAGGTTACAACTCGAAAAAAAAAACAATTAAAGCTGGTACTTTGTGTTGTATATTTAGCCGACATGTGGTGAGCAAAATAAATAAATAAATATTATAAGACATTATTACACAAATTGTCACAGTAAGCTCAATATGGCTTGTGTTGTGGGTACTAAGACAACGATATATATATAATATAATATATAAATATTTAGAAATACTTAAATACATAGAAAACACTCATGACTGAGAAACGAATATCCGTGCTCATCACATAAATGCCCTTACCAGGATTTGAATCCGCGACCATTGGCTTCATAGGATACAGTCACTACCCACTAAGCCATACAGGTCGTCAAACCACCAAACACAACTCAAACCAATCAAATACAACTGATTGTGAGTACGCACATTTCCTTCAAGTGTTTATTTGTTTGTTAAACTCTCACTCCTTTCGGCTGTCATGACAGGTTTTATCGGATGTCACGGACCTATAAATCCCGGCCTTTTGATAGGCTTGCGTGAGGATATAGATCCAACACGTAGAGGCCCCTTGGAGAGCTTTAATGCCATGTAGAACGCCTTCTGGAACCCGTTCACAGGTGCAACAATAGACACCCATGAACCGGTCGCAGCGGGCATTGGGACTATTGTAGAAAAAGAGAACAGTATAACGGTCTATGGATTGAAGTTTGGGTGGACAATGAGACTGGGTTTTTGCAAAGACGTTCGGCCACCTGCCATAACAATGTTTTCACTAGTTATCGAGGCAGGCGGTGACTTGCCGTCCATTAGATGGGCCCCTCAAACTGCCATGGTAGTGCATGGCATGCCATCGTGAAGACGACCAGGAGCAACACCGCTGTGAGCGGCTCCGAGGTGTCGAGAGGTGTACGCCGCTTTCTACCCAGTGGCTGATAACAGCCACTGTGCCAACTCGCGTCTTTTGCAATTTTTCACTTCCATCCCTGGAGCATTTACCTCTAACGACGCGACTCCTCTCTGGACGACCAATGAAGGCAAGCCAGAGCTGAGAGTCCTGCGGATCCCCTTGGTGTCCACCCCAAACGACGAAGATACGCCGGAGACGGAGACCCTGACTGAGTCTCGGGAGTACTCGGATACGTGGAGTCGTTACTCCCCAACAGCTCGCCACAAGCTGCCCAATTATATTTATTATTACTCTCTTTATTTATTTTGGATCTTAGGTTAGGCATTTTATAATATGATTATAAAAGTAAAATACAAAAAAATCATACAAAAAGAATACAAAATACATATAAACACATTACAAAAAACCTAACCTAGGGTGCCGCCAGCAGCGGGGCAGGGCCCAAGCTGCCGGTGGTCAGGGCTGCAGAGAGAGGAACCACCGGACTATCCGCGCCGTGTCCAAGATCACCGCCTTCTGCATCTGACCCTTGATCCAACCACCTAACGAGAGTCTCTCAAAGTGCTGGTCGAGACTCTTCGCTATGAGACCGTTCGCTGAAACGACTATCGGGACAATGATCGTCGAATCAACATCCCACATGGCGATTATCTCGTGAGCCAAGTCTAGTTACCTACTATTATTAGTTACACTTGTTGAGTATACGATATTCAAATTAAAAACGTCACAATAGAATGATATAATTTTTTCCATCGATTCCATCAAAGTAACAGACGTAAACCGTTCTTTTAAGAATTTAATATTTATCCAAATATAGGACGTTGAAATTGCTCTTTGATCAAATGAATTGGTCTATCAATTGCTTTAATACGCGTGCCGTCATGGCATCAATTCGAAGTATTGTGCGCAGGTTACCTAAGTGCCTGACTTAGTGTTAAAAGACTCGAAAAGTTGAGCAAATATTAGCAAATTTTCTTTGAAACTTTAGAATTGTAATTTGTCGTAAAATTATTAGATTGTCTAGTTTTCTGGTTAAGGATGTATTTGAGACAGTGATGCTTTGATAATAGTGGTGACAAGAATAAACATCAATTACCAGTTGAGGAGTCACAGGCATTTGGGGTATGTGCAAGTCAAATAAAATTTTAAAGACAGAAAGATTTGTAGACATACTTATTATGTCCTTTGTGGGGTGGGGCACATTGTTCATTCATAGAACTGATACTTACATGCACTACACAAGAGCTTTTTACAGGTATTTAAGGAGCAACCATCTCGAGGGTTCTTTAGGAAAAGAAGGCTGTTTGTGATTGTGCCATTACATTTACATTTTCCACCTAAGTCGGAGCCGATGGTTCTGGTGGGTTGCAATGCAAGGGTATTTATTTGTGTGATGAGCCTGAATCAAGCTGTAACTGCCTTGGACCATATCCACTAAGATATAACAGGAATATTCTCTGAAGGGTATTCAAAAAGTAAAAGTTTTTATGTTATTAATACACTACGTAACTTTTTAAACACGGGTCATTAACTGGACTTAAGGATTTATAAGTAATTAATATGATCGGTTTATTAACATAATCTAAAAGCAGTAATTACACTAATTATCTGTGCCTATCTGCAAGAAATTACGTGTTATACAATGCCGATACTGGGCTACTAACATAGATCACCATATTGGGCGACCCAGGACTCAACAAGCTCGGTATGGGACCGATGTGTAACCAATGTAGGCTTTTCTGGTCTCTGAATTATGCTTAGTGCCAATTTACAGAACTTGTTCATAGCCAGAATTAAGTATACTATGATGGTATAAATAACAGTTTTGGTTTCCGCGTTTAAATTTAAAACAACCGAATATTGTAGTTACCTGTCAATTTTTTTTGTCCCGTACAGGCAGCAGCCCCCCCCCCCCCAAGCTCAAATTTTATGCGGGTGATATATCAACCTGAACCCCTAGTTCACTGGCTGGCTACGCCCTTGTGGTACAGCGTGCGTCTTGGCAAATGCCACATGATTAAAACCACTCTGCCAATTCTTAAGATTAGGTCCGCACCTCGGACTTCTTCAGGTTGCAACCGGAAAAACGGTAAGATGAGGATAAAATATTAGACATCCGTTATCACAACCTTCAGAGTAGCTCTTGCCAGGGTCATCATTTCCACAAAATATCACTAAATTATGGCATCAAATAAAGAGTTACACAAATGGCTAATAGGTAAGTAAAGCAGGTAAAGTAAATATGAAAATTGTAAATCGTAACACCTCGTAATAACGTTTTTCGCCTAATCATCCATGTACACAATTGGCGCCAAAACTTTCGTTTTCTAAGTTCAAACCATCAATCGATTCGCGATCGAATCAAAGTCATCTGTTGACTTAACGGTTTTGTTTGTATTTTACCGAATTAGTTCGATTCGATCGACTCGCCCCACGTTGAAAATGCACTTATAAAGGCCAGAGAAAGCACTGCGCTCGCAGTCTCCGTCTAACCGTCACGCGTACCGTGTACCCGCGCTTTTTTGACGTTTATTTTTTTAATTTAAACTTTTTAATCAGTGTTGCAATTGCACGGATTCGTTTCATCACATTAAAATGGATATAAGGTAATATTTAATTTTGTTTGTTTTATTTTAGGAGGCGTGTTTTACGAGGGTACTTCTTATTGTAAACATGGGATTTTCTATTGTTGTAAGATGTTAATTTAGTTTCACTGTATTGAATAGAGAAGTTATGGTTGTTGGCGTGAATAAACACATCCCTAAACACTTAATTAACTACACCAAGCTGATAATTCATTTTTACCTTAACATTTATTTAACTACTCAAACACATAATCAGTCATTAATTTACATCTAAATAATCGAGAAAGCGATTAGCTCTCGGACTCTTCTTTCGCGATTCCGTTAATATATTAAGTAAGTAATATAATGTAAGCAATATATATGTCGATATCATTCACTTTCTCCGGTAGCGCGAGTTATGAGACCGGTGAAGCTGTTATTTGCGTTCGTATTTTAAAAGACAATATGGAGTGTAAGGTACCTACCGATATCTATATCGATATAGATTATATTATCTCTAGCATAAAAATATACAGAAAGTAAGTAAATATTCTTTACTGCACCAACAATTATACATTTTACATGCATGTAAAACTACAAATAAATTTTAAAGAAAAATAGAACCAGGTAACAAAAGGCGGTCTTATCGCCAATAAGCGATCTCTTCCAGACAACCTTTAGGTAGCAGGAAATGTAGAACTCATACAAAAGTCAACAGGTAGTGCAAGGAGCTAAAAATGGAGATTATTAAACACAAACACACATACTACATACTACTTATATAACTATTAAAGCAATACCTAATACACTAATAAATATACAATATAATATAATATATATTTTATACTTCTGTATAAAGATCTTACATTACACGACGAAGCGCCCAATACATCAATATTATACGGTACTATAAGTTACCGAGTACTAATACCTTACTCATACCTTCTTAGTACCTACTAATGATCGCGTTCATCTAAAAAATGTTCTTCTAAAAAAAAGTCGTGTCTTTTAAGTTTAATTTTGAAGAATTCGAGTCGTTATTACGCGACTCTGTGGTTAAAATACATCCGAGTCTTTTAAGTCCCGAGTCGAGTTTTTAAAAGTGCAACTTAAAAGGTCTCGAGTCTTCGAATAAAGACTTCATTAAACATTTTAGAGGTAGTATTGTCTACCAGTAACACAAAGGAAAATTTAACGCGGAGACAATGCCGTTTAGAAAACTTTTGTATATAATTTGAGGGTTCTCTTTAAGGGCTCAAGTATTTACAAAAGACTTTAGGTCTCGATAAGGTGTAAAGTTTCGACTTAATGACTAGATTCTGAACTGAGTCGAGTCTTAAAGCAGATAACTCAAAGGAATTTATTATTCTTTAGTAACCGCTTAAGTTACGCATATTTGCACACTTTTATTTTAACTTGATTTTGTACATACACATACATGAGTGGATTCCACACGGTTCTTAAGATTTTTCGTTTTCTTATTTTTGTCATACTCGCTACTACCCGTGACTTCGTACGTGTCGAATTAATATTTTCATATACCACTTCCATAGCAAATTCCACACTTTTCACCCCCTTAAGGACCCTTCGGCCGCGTACGCAACCAGAGCTTCGTAACCAGATGTGATCGAAAACTATTTCTGCCTTGTACGAAACCGGTTGCGATCAAAAACTAATTTCGTCTTACCCGTAACCAGTTACGAACGAACACTTCTCGTTCTTACACGAAACCAATGTCTGGGCCATCTAGCTATAGGTTTTTTTTCAAATATTTTGTCATGATACTCATGATAATTTCTTATCCTGTGCATTTTTTGGAAACTATTGATTTAACAAAACTCAATATAACATATTTAGATCTTACATGAAACCTTTACAGTGGGTAATATAACAAATCACTGGCCACTTAAACATTACTTCAAGTGAGTTCTAATCTGATTACTCTAGATAATGTCATTATATTGTTAGCTGTCATTAGTTATTATTCGCATGTCTGCAAATAATCTATGTACTCTGTAATAAAAATGAATGATATAAACGCTGAAATTGATTTTATTACGACAAGAAGAGGAGAACTGTTACAATTTTTGTGTTCTGATTTTTGACTAGATATATAACGTGTACAGTACTTATACTGTATAACAAGGTGTATAAATATAATCTTAGCTGACTTTATCAACGGTCGAAAGGTTTCGTACAACAAAGAAAAGTGTTCGATCGTAACTGATAACTAGTAAGACAGAATTAGTTTTTGATCGCAACCGGTTTCGTACAAGGCAGAAATAGTTTTCGATCGCATCTGGTTACGAAGCCCTGGTTGCGTACGCGGCCGAAGGGCTTAAGGAAGGTTCTCAGAATAAAAACAGTCCAGTCTTTCTCCGGGACTGGAACTGTCTCTATACCAAATTTCATCTCAATCGGTTCAGTTTAAGATAAACTGAAAACGCCATCTTACATCTCCATTCTGGCATTTTAGATATAGACCCTGACATTTTTGACTATGTATTATTTTGTTACACAGGTACATCCACTTTCCTGTATAATTAGTATGGCTACTTGGTTCCTAGTTGGGGCATCTACCGTACCTACTACAAAAATACCCACAAGTCCAAAGATAGGCATTGTAGACAGATGAAAATAGACCCAATTCAATGTAACGCTAGGTAATCTTAATCTATTAAACTATCATAACAACGCAGCGGAACTCCAAGTCTCGCTACCATACACTAGCAAGCCATCAAAATGGAAAGTGATCTGGCAGGCGCGTCAGCAAAACCTGCGACGCGTTAGTACAGTCGCCATCTGATATATCGGAGCGGCCAAGGTGCTTAAAAATATCTTAACACGCCTGTATTTCCAAGGCGTTAGAGTGCGTTCAGATATTTTTGAGAAACTCAGCCGCTCCGATATATCTGATGGCGACTGCACGGGATAGTTTGTGTACACTATAATTACAGCGATTGCTTGTGCAGTTTTCCGCTGCGCAAGAGCGTGTGTATATAATTTGAAACCTTATGTCAAAGATATACGTTCCAAAATGCGTTAAATGGATGTACAGGCTTCTTAATTGAAAAGCTCTTATGTAATCCGTGATTCCGTTACAATTTGAATTTCCTTGGTTCCTTAATTAAGGATATCTCCGGTATTTCAAAATTATTTTCGTTTAGGGTAAAAGCTAACGAGATTCACTTGTGATTTATAGATGGTTTAAGCGAAATCTTTATAGAATCCAACCACGCTAAGTTTGCACAGATTTTGCAGTGAAATACATACATACAGGATGACCTTTGGTGATGATTCAGATGATGATGAGATGATTCAGGGTTTGTCCAATGGCTAGGGACACACTGTATACATATACAGGGACATAGGCGCCTATTATTAGGACGGCGGAAAATAGTGCAGAATGGAGAGCCTTGTTGCACAAAACAATGACCTTATGTGTTCGCGACCCTCAGTCATGATCATGAGGAAACGATGAAGAAGTAGAAGAATGTATACATATCCCTTAAATGTACGTTGATGTAACACTTGGCATAAAAACAGCGTGGTTGGTTAACGATTTCGTATTATCTGTCGATAATTTAATGCTATTTCAATTAAAACTCAAAAGTGAAAACGCAAAGCAATTGTTGAATGTTTCCGGTTCCTGTAAATCAAGATCCTTTGATTCTCTAATTCAGGATCCTTGGATTCTCTAATTCAGGATCCTTGGATTCTCTAATTCAGGATCCTTGGATTGGCTCAGGATAGAAGCTGTCAAAAGTACGGAAACATTATCCGTGTTTCCCTCTTAAACTCTTCCGGTAATCAAATATTCTTTTTTTTACTATTACGACTCTCTTGAAACATTTTTTTTTCTACTCCGGTGGCAAACAAGCGTACCCTATATACGCCTGCAACTCCAGAGGTGTTCAATGCGCGTTACCGACTCTAACCCCCCCCCCCCCCCCCCCCCCTTCGTTGAGCTCTTGCAACCTTACTCACCGGCAGGAACACAACACTATGATTTAGGATCTAGTGTTATTTGGCTGCTGTTTTTGCAAGGAGATACTTCCCCAGTTGGGCTCTGCTCTAGACCTAGAATGACATCCGCTGCACTGTGCCCTACCACACAAAGCGAGATGACATTCACAATGCCCATAACTCTCTTACAAACATTACAAATGACTGCGTGTTAGATACTATTGGACCCGGTTCCTAAGACACTGAAAATTATTAACATTTAACATAGTAAGTACTCTATAGTAGGTAGGTACTTTTGCACAAATTAAAACTATTGGCTCTGTGAGCTGTAGATCTCGCGAACCCCCATGACTGCCATTTTGAAAAATTTCGACAAACAGAATCGACAAATTTTGAAAAATCGCGGCACTGATCATCGAACCTGGCCATAAAATTTCAAGAGAATCGGTTGTGAATTACGATCAGTAGAAGAGAACACCCGGACTTACGAAACCATTTATACCCAAGCTAATCAATAAAAAAAACATTGTACATATTTCTGTTCTTAATCTCTTAAATGTAAAAGCGTAGGTACTTTTTAAAATAGGCACTAAGACCAGGTATAAAGCCATCATCTCAAGCAGTTAACCTTCGGGTATAATGCTGAAACTGAATGGTTTATGATTTTATTGCTGTGGCAACATTTTTTGAATTTAACACTTATAATATATTATTTTGAGGGGATCTTGTATGTGTGCTGTCGGTCACATCGGCTTATTTTTTCCGCATGGAAATCGTTAAAAAGCGTTTCACAAAATTTTTACCGGCTTCTAGATAGAATTTTATAAAATCCTTTCTTATAGTGAAGTTGTATAACATTGGAAGCATACAATTTCAATGTACAGTCGGCAAAACTATTCGCTTAGCACCTGCATTATACACCGTGGGCCAATTAAACCCGACAGATTTTAACCACGCATTCCTGAGGTCATAAGGAGCAAAAAATGTAATATGAGTTTTGGCCAAATTCGCCAAAAAAATTTTTTTATATAAATACGGTCAAGAATACACCTTTGAAATCTGTCGGGTTTAATTGGCCCACGGTGTATGTATGTACATTTGTGTATGTATGTAGAATCAACAATTTACGCTCTCGTTGTCTGTCTGGTTTATACTCGTAACTATCTAAATTACTTACAGAATTGTTTTATATTAGATAGATTTCAGACTTCAATTAAAATTCAAATTACGAATTCGATTTCATACTTCGATTACGTTAATCGCGTTTGTCATTGACCTTGATTAAATTGGAATGTGTGCAATTGTTTTATCAGTTCCCATGCAGCGTGCACGGATTTGCTTGCGTGCGCGCACGCAACCGACCGCCATTTTGGAGGAAACCGCCGTTTTTCGAACATATGCGGACATTATTTAACTTGGTAATAGGAACTCGTAAATAAATTTACGTTTTAATTTATATGACAAATTTATAACGCGTTAACAATTATTGTGTCAGTTTTTATTTTAGTTAACTTCTTGTCATCAACGCTAATAGTTTATGGATATTTTTAATATTTATATAATTTTATTGCATAAATTAAAGTGAAATGTAAATACCGTTATTTACTTGTAAATCATAAATAGGTATAGCATTTTTACACGTTCTTCGGGGGACCTTTTAATTTGACTCTTAGTACTTATTTCTTAATAAAAGTTATATCATAACTCTTTATTATGAGCAGGTAGAGAGATATAAATATCATTTTCGGCCTTGTAGTAACAAGGCCGAAAATGATATTTATATGTGTATGGACTAGAATGCTTACAAATGTATCATAAACGATGATTTTTATTTTATTTGAGTCAAAAAACACGCAATAGATTGAATAATACTGTAATGAATTTAATTTGTAATTTCTGCATAATCGTGTCTGCATAATATTATTTGCTACCTATATAATCTACACACAAGTACTTATACAGGTACATACATTTACATACAATTGTATTAAATTACGTGTATGCATACAGATTTGTTACACATAACGGAACGGTGTCGTAACGGATGTACTTGACGTATGAAACACATTAGTCTTAATTAACGGCTTTCTCTTAATCATCCTGCATAATCTTACATACATAAAGATAATTGTTACAAACGTATTATCGCATAACATGCTATTAGACTAGCACTATTTAGCTACTAACAATAAATAGGTTATTAGCTAGTATATTTTATGGGAATTATTCAATGTCTCAAACTGTACTCAAACAGGACACAACACAGTGGGGACACTGAGCACGGTAAAATTGTAATAGTGGATTGTTAACCAAGGAATATGGTAACCAAGGAGAGTTTGGCGTCCGAACGCAGAACGCCAATAGTCCGAGACTGAAATGATGCCTATTACCCGAGTTAAACACTCTACTTTTCGTTTTAAATACGAGAAAAGTAAAATACATGTGCATTTAAAGAAACGCGGCCAAGTATACACCCTAAGCTATTCATTTTTTTTTTAATTATTTTTATTGTATTTTAATTTGCTTTTATTTTACGAGTAATATATGTAGTATGTGTATGCCATTGTGTCGTAATGTGTTTTGTCTCATTGAGTTATGGGCAGAGATGTGAAAAATACTTTATAAAAAGTATTTAAATACAAAATACAAGTACTTCCTTGATATACTATTTCAAATGCAAAATACAAAATAGTTTTCAAATTTGTATTTAAAATACTAAATACAAAATAGGTATTTTCAAAATGCTTTTTTAAAATACAAATACTTTGCGATAAAAGATACTCTTAAATAGTGAATACCTAGTCTGAATTAAAAAGTTAGTATTGCTCGGAATTTACAAGTTGGAAAGGCTTTCTTTATTCTTTAAAAATAGTGTGTATATCAGTCCTCTAGAGTACATACAAATTTTGTGTATCCTCATGTTTACCGGTTGAATGGACTTTTATTTTAAGTGCTGGTTTTTAACGGTCAATTATTAAAAGCATTAATTTAGATTTGTAATGTTTTACAGCTAGTATATACCTCTCGTTGGTTGGTGAAAACGTCTCGTTTGTGTTTCACCAGGGCAGAAAAGTTTGTTTACCTCTCGTGCCTTGAAACCCTTGCAACGCTTAAGATTCAACATTTGTAATCTCTCGCTACGCTAGTGGTCATTTGCGGCGTTACTAAACAGATTCACCAGTTCCATGTTAAAATAATAAATAAATATTATAGGACATTATTACACAAATTGACTAAGTCCCACAGTAATGAGCTCATTAAGGCTTGTGTTGTGGGTACTAGACAATGATAAATATTTATAAATACTGAAGTACATATACATAAGGTCGATATTTAAACGATAGATACAATAACAGCTTCGACAGGAAAACATAACTAAGTGATCGGTTCGCGCGATCTTGCCAACTATTACATAAACCCTAGAGGTTTTCAATAGTGGCTTATTGTGTTAAACCCTGTTTCAAAAAAAACATAGTGAATAAATACACAAAAAAAAAAAAGAAATCACCCTTGAGTTAGGAATAAATATCTGTGTTCATCACACAAATAAATGCCCTTACCAGGATTTGAACCCGGGACCATCGGCTTCATAGGCAGGGTCACTACCCACTAGGCCAGACCGGTCGCCATAAAAGAATGAGAGAGTTGCAAGGATTGTAACGTCAGAAGACATTGTAACTCCTACTTACTTCACCTAATAAAAAGTATTTTGTATTTTGAAAATAGAAAATAGGTCCCAAAAACTATTTGAAATAAAATACAAAATAGTTTTCTTTAAAAGGTATTTAAATACAAAATACAAAATAGGTATTTTGCATTTTGTATTTGCATTTTAAATACAAGTATTTCAAATAAGTCACATCTCTGGTTATGGGCTAGATAAGAAGCCTGAAATAAATGATATTTTATTTTATTTTATTTTATTTATACACTTCAGTAGTGTGTCTTGAGTGGTACCAGTACCAACTCTCAATCAACAATTTAGGTAAAAATATCGTTATTTATGGAATGGGGAGTTAATTATCAGAATGGAAATTGTACTTACAACAAATCCTTTTAAATCCAAATTTTAATTACTTATCGTAAAAAAAAGAAAAAAAACGTATGTAAAGTACGGTGCTCTAGAGTGCTTATCATTTTCTACACACTTCTTAGACCAACAATGACCCTTTTTCAGAGCATGAAAAATGAAAAAAGGTATTTTGATCCAAGTTATCATATAAAATTATTTCAATAAAATGACGCTACTTGTATACAGATACTTATACATACTTACTCTTCTTCCTCGCGTTGTCCCGGCATTTTGCCACATTTCATGGGAGCCTGGGGTCCGCTTGACAACTAATCTAGGTACAAACAGAGGGTAAACTAGCTTTTGTTGGGATTAGTCCGGTTTCCTCACGACGTTTTCCTTCACCGAAAAGCGACTGGTAAATATAAAATGATATTTCGTACATAAGTTCCGAAAAACTCATTGGTACGAGCCGGGGTTTGAATTGAACCCGCGACCTCCGGATTGCAAGTCGCACGCTCTTACCGCTAGGCCACCAGCGCTTAGTAAAAGTATGCACCTATACATGATCTTTGAAATTTCATAATTTGGAATGTAGGTAGCTAGAATCCGATCCAGCTAATGCACGCTACGAGTGTGTACAGTCAAGAGTAAAAATATGGGTGTACACATCTTACTCAAAAATATGGCCCATAGCATCTTATTCCAGTGTAATAAGAGCGTAGTACAGTCAAGGGCAAAAATATCTGTACGTTGACAAAGCGGCAAAAATATCTGTACAAAATATTAGGAATAAAATCTTAAAATGTATTAGTTACATACCTGTACCAAATGTAACTCCCAAACGGTTAAAGTAGCCAATTATTAACATACCAAAGGAATTATTTCACATAAGCACTCAATGAGGAAAGCCAAAGCCCCAGACGTATTGCACAAGTGCACACTCGAAAATAACCTTTATTGTTATAGCTGTAAGTGTCATGTGTCATGTAATTAGTCGAGTTAGCATAGCTAATGGCGGGTCACACGTGTTGCTATGTATTGTTTAAGGAGATTGGTTAACGCTTAGGTGTCATTACGAGCTTACAAACATGTTTCTATAGTAGAAGAAAACTGACGACCGGGGTCGACTTCTCGTTCACACTCGTGTGGTCGTAGGTAGAGTGAGAGAGATAGTGATATGTGAGTAACTTGTACGTAGTCGAATAATATACCTTAAAGTTTTGGTGTAAATAATCACACTATTATAAAGACGTTTAAAATCAGCAATCACATCTCATCTTGAATATTTTGATTTTCTCTGTCGATAAAAAAGGACTTTTTTCTACTCGTTGACTGTAATGCTTGAATTAAGATTTCGTATAGCAAACTATAATTGCGTAATTTTCATGTAGCTCCCAACTCAACTATAAGATTCTTTTCGATACGCTGTAGTCAACTATAAGAAAGTGACTAATCACGCGCTCCCTTAGAAAAGACTAAACGGGCGCGGAGCGCGGGGTCGCGTGGAGTCGCGGAGTTTAAGTCTTTTCTACTACATTTTTGTCGACTGAGATACCAATTTTTTTTAATTATTTAGATTATATAGTCAAAAAAGTATTATTTTAGATGACTCGCAGAAAAAGTATTGTATACAATAATAGTGATATAGTCAAGCTTTTCAATCTCATACTTTACTTAGGCAATTCAGCAAGCTTCGTTGCCTAAACACGATACTCACTGAAAAGCTGTGTATTATATCACGATTGTATAAAATACTATTAACCATCTGGAGACATAATACCAAAAAAAAAAAAAAAAAAAAAAAAAAAAAAAAAAAAAAAAAAAAAAAAAAAAAAAAAAAAAAACACACAAATCAACCGGCGCTGCTTTTTATTTGGATGACTCGCCCAAAAGATTGAAACGAAATATGCAGCAGAAATTGACCTTGTCGATCGCCGTGGTGATTGGTGCGCATCTGACACGCGTATTTCATTAATTTTTGGATGCATCGTGAGCTATCATCAAGGCAGTATCAAACGAGAAGACAACCGTAACAAAATGTGAAATCACAATCGGCCTCCAGAATGTGTGGGTGGTCTCCAAACTAAGTACAATGAAATGCACTTTATTACGGTATTAGTATCGGTGTTTGCGATCTTGACGCTTTATTCAAAAGTTCAATAACTTAGTGTTTATTTTATTTTTCGAAAAATGTCGTTTGTTCGATGAGGACATTGAACTAAAAAAACTGGTGTCATGAATCAAAGTCCTTGGTAAAAATAATTACTTCTATTTTACCCCAAGTTTTTACGTCGACATTATTAAACAATCTTAACTTAACAAACAGTACATTCTGATTCTGTTACTTGGTCAAGCGCCATAGCTAGAACGCCCCTTCCACCCCATGTGACCTACTTTATACTTTTTCATCATTAAAATCGGCGGGTAGGAGAGACGGATCATTTTCGTGGCTACCGACAGATTAATTAACAAATATTCGGGTAAGCACTAATCACATTTTTGATCACTAACATACCATACCATTAGTTTAACTTAATTTAACACAGAATAATAATAATTTATTTTCGAAATCCTATGAAATATCACACTGGTTAAAATTTTAAGTCATCATAAAGCGCCGCGTTGTGCTAAGGGGTATTTTTATAGTATACGCTATAATAGACAAGTCATGTAACTGAGTATTAAAGCGCTGTAGATTAATGAAGGATTAGTAACTACATTTTTTGCCTCTACTTAAACGCTACCGGATTTGCAGACTTCTCATGTCTAGGGGCAACGAAATTTATTACCCAGGCAGGTGATATAATTACACAAAATGTGAGTGTAAAGTGTTACACAAAACGTGAATTGAAACAAAAAGCTGACTCGAAAATCCTGTCGAAAACATGAAATCGAGATAAGACCGTTTAATTGACGTGCTACCATTACTGCACTTGTTTCGTCCGTATGTAAGAGCTTACTTAATTTCGGGCAACACCGGTAATGTCATGTCACCACTCGGAAGACCGGTTATGCGTATGCGTTATGACTGACTAAGCATTATGTGTAATCGTTATGCCGCGTGCCGCGGCGCGGCGCATGCACAATTAAACTGCCAAATTTAGTGTCGGTGTCGCTCGAATGCATTATGCAGTTATGTAGGTTGGAAAACTGGTGTTTTTACCGAATTGTGAGAATATTTTGACTGTTATCCAAGGAAGCTGGAAGGGGTAGACCTCGGCGGACTTTCTCTGATCAAATCGGGGAAATCCTGAAGAAAGGCCAGGCTTGACCTGGCCTTTCTTCAGCACCCTAAATCGACGAGTGAAGGAAGCGAAAGAGGTATGTCAGGATCGTAGCAAGTGGAAATCCGTGGTCGTTCGAGTTGAGTTCGAGTAGGATTCCAATTATGCGCTTAATAAGAAGGAAAGCGAGAAAAACCATTTCTTAACACAATAGCAACCTTAAAACGAACTAAAAAGAAATACACAAAATTAAGAGTTGAGTTAATTGATCCTAAAATGGTTCTCATTCAGGTTGGGAATCTCACCATTCTGTGAAAAACATGCCCGAGTCTTACCGTCCTCGGCATCTCAAATAATTCTTAAGAAACTATTTTGTGTAGGTAGACACGAACTTAGGTACATTTAATTACTTGTCTGCAACTAATTTCTACCAAGAAAATCCTTCTCTGAAGGACAAGATCGTTTCCCTGTCAGAAGTCGGAACTATTCAATGCTGGCGGAACTTACAACAATGTTGGAAAATCGATTGTTAATTGTTATCTAACAAAGATATCCGAAACATATTATTATTTCCGATTCTCTAACGTTTTCCTGCAATATTTATTGATCCGGGAGGTTCAATAAACAACATAATTATGTTATCATAAATATTAATTGCGTCGTTCATAGATGTCTGTTAAATCTAAAGCCGTAATTAATATTTTATACCTATCATTTGTGATCGTAAGAAAAATACAAAATTTAAAAGAGTTTGTTAATATGGGGATTGAGTGAACAATTTATAATTACCATTGAAGACAGCAATGTACCGCAATTTTTTCAATTACGCCATTTCTATGATGAAGACGAGCGATTTATAGAATTACTGGATATATATAGGGTATAGTATAGCAATAGGTGATAGATAAATTGAACGTATGGGAAATTTGATCTAATTATTGTTCTTCTTTTAAATTATTTTATTTTAGCGAAAGTTAATTTTGGTACAGAACCTTCAGTCTGATTTTGCAACACAGACAAAGCCAGGAATGAAGCGTAACTGAATTAAAATTATTTCTCCGTAAATAGAAGACTTAAATTATGTCGATGTAGTGCAGGGACACGGGCTGGAAAACAAGCTGGTAAATAGAAGAATCATTAATATGCCCCTATGTCTTTATTAGACTCTCATAGCTCTGCCCTTGATTTAGAATGCTATCAGATATATCTGCCCATTCATTGTATTGCTCACTGATTACTTTTATTCTAATGAATGAAAGCAAACCCGTTCTTTTCCCCAAGGTTCATTGCCCAACGTCGATCCAGCTCGTGCGGATCCGAGGTACAGATCTATTGTGAATCAAATGAGATCATTGCGAAACTAAGTGTCAAGGAGTCAACCGCTCATTAGCTATTAGATCTGATCTGAGAACGTAGGTCAAGCGAAAAATTAACCCTTTATACTTACATAATTGAGTTTTGACGTGTGTGACACTTGTTAATGGGGTTGGCAACTGTCAAAGGTTTGCATAGATGGCGCCATCATAGCTTGCCCCTGTCTCTAGTTTTGTTCTATGAGATTTGGCTTAAAGTACTGGAATCCAGGTCACAAAATTCCAAAAAAAAAAACAAGAATTTGACACAATTCTAGGGATTGACAGGGCAAACTATGATGACGCCATCTGTTTAATACTTCGACCGGCCAACCCCATTTGTGATTTTATTTTTAACGTTTGAGGTTATGTCACTCGCACTGTTGTCTATGCTCAAACGTAAATTAATTCAACGTTTTTTCCAGTGTATGAAACAGATCCGTGACGTCACGATTCTCACAAATGACGTTTGTTACATACGTCCTTTTGTTTCAAGTAACAATATAAATAGATTTTATGACCAAAATACATATAGGACTTATGCAAAATAAAAAAAATACGGGTACCTTAAATTAGTGCGTTCTTTCGATGTAGACAATAAAAAGTAGCACTTATAAATATGAAATGTTGCCAATTAGAGTGACAGAAAGAATACCCGCAATTGACGAACTTCGATTTTCGCGGTTGTAGCCCTGATGTGTCGTCAGAAAGTATCTAAAAATACCCATATTAAATTCTTTTATTAGGATCTAAATTTTTCGTTTCCAATATGCAAGTTTTATTTCCTATAAAATTTCCGAGAACTTTACCAACTTTTTTTTAATTTTTCGCAACTTGCACATCTGTAGCCTCGTTTATAGTTGACATTGCAACTTGAAAGGTCGAACTAAAATATATTTTTTATTTGACACAAAGGTTTCGTTATGAACAACTTGTAAATGCCATATTGCCATGTTTACGCTAAAAATATTTCACTTCAGTTAGATAATGTCGAAATTTAAAATTATGCTAAAAGATAAAAAGGACTCACTGCAAATGTCGCTAATTAAATCGACCGTCATATACGTTAACTGTAAAATTGTTTAGATAAGTACTGTCAAGGAATTTAATTTCAATACCATTTCGTACCTTGTCACAGTAAAATTAGTATGAGGTCCCTAGCGACTTGCATATTAATTGGGTACTTGAATATTATAACAAAATTTAGTTAAATGGATAGAAAATGAGCCATCGATTATAAAAAAGTGGAATTTAAAAAATTATATTGAGATTATAAAAAAATACAAAGCTCGGTTATCTCAAAAAAAACATTCTTTCAAAAATAGAAAAGAAAATGGTACCATTCGATTTCTTACATTTTATTGAAAAATAAATTGTATGACAACTATACACATAAACGCAATATTTCAGGGTCAAAATGCCAATTTCCTTGATCTTCCATACATTTAGGACAGACTTATGTGATGTGACGTCACATCATCTTATCATTTTGTTAGAGGCGTTTCAATCGTCGAGTGCGAGCGTCAGACTTTAACTCTCATTTCTGACCTTTGTGTTGCTTAAATGCCATGAGTCCTATATAGACATTTGATCCTCAGGAAAATCAAGATCGTTTGACATTATTTACAAAAAAACAGTCAAGTAGCCAATTGTCATTGCGACAGAGTACGAAATGGTACGGAAATCAAATTCTTTGTCTTTACTTTTACATCTTTTACATATACCTAATACATCTTGCTGTATTATATTACCCAATACATACAATAAAAACTTTGATCTTTGAAAAATGTTATGGCATAATTTTTACCGACTGCCGCAGGAAAGTTATTTTACACTTTTAGAAAACCAAAACATGTTAATACAAATGTTTTAAACTAATTTGTGGTTCCAATAGAGAAGGGTCCCTTATGCACATTAAAGATAAGGACAAGGACCCTTCTCTAATGGAAAGCCACATTTCATCTAAAAAATCATTTCCTTCTTTTTATAATAAAACTCACTGTAATAGAATCTAACCTTTCATCCATAATAAAAACAGATTATTAAGTACTTAAAGATAAACCTGATTTATTAAAATTAAATTAAACTATAATCTTATACCTTTAATTTAAACGAGCAATTCTTGTATATATATATGTATATATATTTCCGGGATCTCGGAAACGGCTCTAACGATTTTACTGAAATTTGGTATATGGGGGTTTTTGGGGGTAAACAATCGATCTAGATTAGTCTTATGTTTGGGAAAACGCGTGTTTTCGAGTTTTCATGCGTTTTTCTTTCGACGCAGAATATGGTCGCTAATTTCGTGTTGCCGGCCACTGTCCGTCTGGTCCAGCGGGTTAAGACGCGGACTGCTGAACGAGTGTTACGGGTTCGAATCTCGCCCGGTGACTAACTTTTGTTTTTTTTTTATATGTTCAAGTTTATATATAATTTTTTAATTTTTATTGTTTTAGACAAGTTTAATGTAGTAAAAAAATGTAGATAAGATTATCACCTATACACCACCATATTACAATAAATAGTTATAACCGAGCAATGCTCGGTGGTCGCCCAGGTACTCTTATACTAAATTAACTCCTATATCATTAACAAGGTACTACTTAAAACAATGAAAACAAATTGTTTTGTAATTCGCCGCGCTTTGCCACAGACAACTGTGTACCTGTTGCGCGATTTTCAACCATAAGTCTTATGAATCAAGTATAAATTATAATGATCGATTATTTTGTTCAAGCAGACACGTTTGTTTTGCCGAACAAAGGTCGAGATTACGGTCAATGACCCGTTGACAACTGAAAGCTATATTTGTAACGTTCCTAAAGTAGGTCAATTCATCTTTAAATGATAGGTCACATGGCATTTTTGTAAAAAATAGCTAAGTTACTGACAATCTGACATTCAGAATTAATTACGTTGTAAATGTGTACTTTATTTGTCGTTCGAGCCATTTACGGTTTATAGTAAACACCCCTATAATGGAACAGGCACCAGTAATGGAATGGTATAGACAAATCCTGTAAAACAAGTATTTACCATCAGTTTTTAATCGCTGGCAACATTTTATGATTTTACCAGAAACAAGAACCAAAGAGCCGCGGCCCGCCTGATGGTAAGCAGTCTTCATAGCCTATGTACGCCTGCAACTGCAGAGGAGTTACATGCGCGTTGCCGACCCTAACAACACTCCCTCCCCTCGTTGAGCTCTGGCAACCTTACTCACTGGCAGGAACACAACACTATGAGTATGCCTGTCACTTTCGCACTTACATACTTGTTAGAACGTGACAGGCATGGTGACAAATGATAAAGAGCCGACCATCTTAGCTCTACAGATAAAATCGTTCCCAAAAAAATTGCTAAATGATTACTACAAATTCGGACAGGATCCTTATCATACGGCCCGATTCGAACTTTATCATACGTCAAATATTAGGTCTAGATACGATGAAAATCCCGGAGAAAATCAAATTTTTTTTTGGGAAATTTATCAAATTTTGTTTTTTTTTTCGGTTCCTGTTTTATTCAGACAAATTAAATACGTCGTACAAAATGCCACTGATGAGTGATGACAGTGTCAAATATATAAAATGCCAGAAACTTAGACATGCAATGCAACCTTAACCTTCCCGTTTAAATTTCCAATTAAATTCATATGTTAAAATACAGACTAATCATCAATTTCGTTACTATCGCCGTAGTTATGACATCAACGCGCGAAAAAACTCGCAGAATTATAATGTACGGTCCGATTCGAACTCTGAGATACGTCAAAAATTTCCTAAAGATACGATATGGATTTGTCAGTGTCAAAAGTGACGTTTTCGATTGAAGAAACGTCACGTTTTGACACTGACATATCTAATCCATATATTATCTTTAGGAAATTTTTGACGTATCTTAAAGTTCGAATCGTGCCGGCAGTATTAATATCTTAAGAGTCCGCAACAAGCTCGGTTCTCCATACAAACGCAGTGATGCTCTCATTTTAAAACAACTCGCTAGATTGCTCTGAAACTTTGTACTTACAATAGGAAATATATCTATGCCTGTAAAGAGTGTATGTAGCTTCAGATACCGCAGTCAACACCTAAAAGACCTAAACCCTTTTTAAAAACATGTCTTTAGATATGACAAATCTAAAGAAACATATTTTTCTTTGTTCCAAGACTATTACAACTATTTTAATCTGTTTTGGTGTATTTTATAACCTTATTATAATATGTTACACGTCGACCGGTTTCATTTTCCGTGAATACATGGTGTATGAGATCGAAGCCATATGTGGTCGCCAGTCACTAACCACGTGCATAGGTGTGTCGTTGCGGGTACACACCAACCAGAAGGGCCTAAAATGTGTAATTTTAGCTGAGTATATAAAAAATACAAATACAAAAATACAAAATTTATTTCGTTACCAGGCATAGATCAAATATATGATAAAAAACGCGTAGGTTTTATTTTGGTTAGCAGTAGCCCTCACATTAGGTCAAACCTGTATCGTGAGGACTCTAGCAAATACGAGGAGATTTATCAATGAGATGAGAATAGAAAAATACAAAAAATTCTATGTATATATGTATTGTATGTATTATATGTATTTATGTATATACGTATGTATAATTGTATATCGTCGTTTAGTATCAGTAGTACAAGCTTTGCATAGTTTGGGGCTAAGTCGATCTGTTTAATATTGTCCCCAAATATTTATTTATTTATTGTTATTTAATTAACATATTAAGTTTTTCTTGTATGGCAATGAGTGGACTGGCGGATGTATAAATGAAAATTAATGATGAAACCAACAATTTTAAATGGAGAGTTATTTACACAATTTGGTATAGGCACTTAAAGAGACTCACACTGACGTCTCCCGAGCGTCCACGTCTAGTCAACTCTATGGCTGCTGCTCGACGCACTGTCGGCGCAACTGCGCAGGAAAACCATTTAACTGACGCTCAAAAGACACTAGTATGGCGTTTCTTTTTAACCAACTGGTCGGTACACACCCAGTCGTTATCACATGTGGAGCATGTCAAATACCATTAGGCACATACTTCACGTGGTCAGATACTAACCGGATCCGAGCGTGCCAGATACCGATATGCAATCGATTTGAGTTGGGCCGCATTTTGGCGTAATTACGTGCAGTTTGGTGTGACCTTGATGTTCTGTCATGGAGTGATGTAATATGTAATAACTTGTCTTATTTATAAAGTAGATTATATTCTAACTATATCCCGAGCATTGACAGCGGGAATATTTTTATATTTTATATACTACGTCGGTGGCAAACAAGCAGATGCCTGATGGTAAGCACTTAAGCAGTCACCGTAGCCTATGGACGCCTGCAACTCCAGAGGTGGCACATGCGCGTTGCCGACATCAACACTCCGCACCCTCGTTGAGCTCTTTATATTACTTAATATTATTATTGTTATCTGTTTCGCCCGAGGGTTAACTAGTAGAGAATGCCTTCTGGCATTAAGTTCGCCTTGTGTACATTTTTTACTGTGCAATAAAGTTTAAATAAATACACAAATATTACTTTAAAATACGTGTACATGACATTTGTGTAACAGAATTTTTACATTTAGGCACAACAGGCTTAAAACATTAAACGAATATTTTTAAGAATAACTTAAAAAAATACATAGAAAGAAATTCTCCAAATGTATACTTTCGACGACCGGTTTGGCCTAGTGGGTAGTGACCCTGCCTACGAAGCTGATGGTCCCGGGTTCAAATCCTGGTAAGGGCATGTATTCGTGTGATGAGCATGGATATTTGTTCCTGAGTCATGGGTGTTTTCTATGTATTTAAGTATTTATAAATATTTATTTATATATTATATATATCGTTGTCTAACTACCCTCAATACAAGCCTTATTGAGCTTACTGTGGTATTTAGTCAATTTGTGTAATAATGTCCTATAATATTATTTATACTTAGAAAAGCACCCTTTGGCGTTCCTACAAACTGTTCGACCATGTAGAATATTATATTGTAATAAGCGCTTATACATATGAATATACTGAATAATATGAAAATGTTAAGATGGATGTGTGGTGTGACAAGAATGGATAGGATAAGGAATGAGTATATAAGAGGAAGCCTGAAAGTTGCACCCATAATAGATAAAGTAAGAGCGAATCGCCTAGCGTGGTATGGGCATGTGATGCGGAGGGATGAAAGTCATGTGACGAGAAAGGTATTACGAATGAATGTGGAGGGATGGAACGGGAGAGGAAAACCTAGGAAAAGGTGGATGGATTGTGTGAGAGATGACATGAAACGAACGCGAGTGAATGATGAGATGACGGGTGACAGAAAGATATGGAAGAAAAAGACATGCTGCGCCGACCCCAAATGAATGGGATAAGGGCAAGCGAATAATGATGACATATGAATATACTCGTATCGATATCAATGTATTGTACAGATTCGCTTACACGTGGTAATTACCATGTAATTAGGTACCAGCTCTGTACTCTCTCTTGGAACCTCGCTGCCTTATTGTCAGTTATACCTATCTAAATATTGAAATCGACTCTGAGACTGTTTTTATGTCATTTAACCATACATATACAGAACTACAGGACGATCTAAATATTATTACGTATATATAGTCCTTCATAAATAATAATCTACACTAGTCAAGATCAAGAAGTAGACGCAACAGGGGGCGTAATTTTATTGTAAAAACAAATTATGCATTTAATCTAGATTTTTTTATGGGTACGATCTGATCTGTCACTGTCAAAAGTGACGTTTCTAGTAGAAGAAATGTCACCTTTGACGCTGACAGATATGACACTTCGACCCATAGGGATCTTTTGTGCAATCTGCTTAAGGAAGATCCATCAACTACTTAAGAGCTTTTTCGACCATCTCCATGGGCCGGATAATCGAACTCATGGGCAGCGTTTTAAATTCCTCTGAGTGACTTTACTTTGGTCGAGATAACCTGCTCCAAATACCTTTATTATTCACTCTGGCGAGGGCGTGACATTCACATATTAGGTGTGTTACTGTCTCTTCCTCTTCGCCACACATTCGACAATCGGTGTTGTCAGAGTGTCCCATCTTAGCCAAAACTCCTTTGAACCCGTAATGGACAGTAAACCCGTTAAAATCTGGAATTGTCTTTTGCTAAGTTTCCATAGCTTTTTGCTCCAACCGGAGTCTACTCTACTCTAGATCATGTCGTAACAAGTCCACATCAAATTTAAATCCTGTTATTACAATCAGAATATGCCACCAGTTAATTCCGTGCCAAAACGGCTTTCTAAACTATCTCGGGCCGAATGCGTAAAAAACTGAAGTAACTGCGCTCAATGATGGCAATTTATATACATTTGCGCTAATATCCCTAAGAGATAAGCGAATGTGTTACAGTATCCTAAGGTTACTTTTTTTTTAATAGATTACTCGTAGATTAGATTTATTTATTTCTTAAAGAAAAAGAGTATAAATAGTAGTATTTTACACAAAAGGATAAAACAAAGGCTTTCACTAAAAGATCGTCAACTTAACATTAAAACAAAAAATATAAAAATTTAAAATTAATAAATAAAGAAATGTCACGACAAAAAAGAAAATGTCAATGTATACATAGATAGGGCCAACTTAGGTATTGTCGAAATGTAAAAAGCGGCCAAGTGCGAGTCGGACTCGCGCATGAAGGGTTCCGTACCATTTGAGACGTATTAAAAAAAATCTACTTGCTAGATCTTGTTCAACATTTTACCACTTTGGACACACATTTTACCACTTTGGAAGTGTCTCTCGCGCAAACTATTCAGTTTAGAAAAAAATGATATTAGGAACCTAAATATCATTTTTGAAGACCTATCCATAGATACCCCCCCCCCCACACGTATGGGTTTGATGAAAAAATTTTTTTTTTAATTTTATGACGTATCAAAAAAAAACTACTCACTAGATCTCGTTCAAACCAATTTTCGGTGGAAGTTTGCATGGTAATGTATATCATATATTTTTTTTAGATTTTTCATTCTGTTATTTTAGAAGTTACAGGGGGGGGGACACACATTTTTTCACTTTAGAAGTGTCTCTCGCGCAAACTATTCAGTTTAGAAAAAAATGATATTAGGAACCTAAATATCATTTTTGAAGACCTATCCATAGATACCCCACACGTATGGGTTTGATGAAAAAAAAATTTTTTTTTTAATTTTATGACGTATTAAAAAAAAAACTACTTACTAGATCTCGTTCAAACCAATTTTCGGTGGAAGTTTGCATGGGAATGTATATCATATATTTTTTTTAGATTTTTCATTCTGTTATTTTAGAAGTTACGGGGGGGGGGACACACTTTTTACCACTTTGGAAGTGTCTCTCGCGCAAACTATTCACTTTAGAAAAAAAATGATATTAGAAACCTCAATATCATTTTTAAGACCTATCCATAGATACCCCACACGTATGGGTTTGATGAAAAAAGATTTTTTGAGTTTCAGTTCTAAGTATGGGGAACCCCCAAAATTTATTGTTTATTTTCTATTTTTGTGTGAACATCTTAATGCGGTTCATAGAATACATCCACTTACTAAGTTTGAACAGTATAGCTCTTATAGTTTCGGAAAAAAGTGGCTGTGACAGAATCGGACAGACAGACGGACATGACGAATCTATAAGGGTTCCGTTTTTTGCCATTTGGCTACGGAACCCTAAAAAGAATAAAAAACAAATACTTATATTTACAAAAACACTAAGTTATAAATAACTTTATCTGTAAAGTAATTTAAATGAAAAATAGAATGAAAATATATTATATTTCAACGATCTTAATTGCTAAAAATATTAATACAATGTCAATTCATATTAAATTAAATTAAATTAAATGTCACAGTAATAAAATAGGTATAACATCAATATAAAATAAATACATAATAAATTATTTTTCGCTATATTCTTTAACGGAATATAGCGACATTTCTTTTAAAATTTCTTTCAGTTCGAATGCAAACTTGTCATTCGAGGTAATACCACATCGGTGGCAAGCAAACATACGGCCCGCCTGATGGTAAGCCGTTAGGCTACGGCTATGGACAATTGGACATCCCCTTTTCTTCTTCCTCGTGTTGTCCCGGCATTTTGCCACGGCTCATGGGAGCCTGGGGTCCGCTTAATAACTAATCCCAAGATTTGGCGTAGGCACTAGTTTTACGAAAGCGACTGCCATCTGACCTTCCAACCCAGAGGGTAAACTAGGCCTCGTTGGGAATTAGTCCGGTTTCCTCACGATGTTTTCCTTCACACAATTGGACAATTGGACATCCATGGACATGCAACTCCAGGTGTGTTAGGTAGATGCACGTTACCGAAATTTTAAAAACCTGTACACTCTGTTTTTTTGAATAACCCAATAGTCTCTCGAGAAAACCTCGATATGGAGCTCATTCTACAGCCGGAATGTCCGCAGAGGAAAACCGGACGACCACAGTGTCTTATCTTCTGAAATTATATTTCTCAGATATATGTTTTATGATTTTTAACAGGGTATTACAAATATTTTTCTGTCGATCTATACGATAAAGCTACTACATATCTGATATGATTTGATATGGAGCAGTAAGACGTGCGAATTTGTAGAAAACTGTGTACAAAATATCATTTAGTATTTTTATCACGTTTTTCGGCAAGTAACCGGAATAAGCGCAACAAGGGCTAGAGTCGGACCAATCTAACTTTACACAGACTTTAGCAAGAAAAGAAACTTTAACAGAGTGTAGTAGTGTCACCCATTTAAAAAAAATGAAAATATGACACTTAGATATAACTTCAAATTAAGGAAAATGAAAAAAAACCACGGGCAGGCAAAAAGCAGTAAATTTTTCCTTAATCCTCCTTTAAATATACTGCTTTTTTTGGGCAAAAAGCAGTAAATTTTTCTTTTTTTTTTAAATCTGTAGTATCGCTTGCAGACTTATCAACATGATAAAAAATAGCTTATAATTTCCCCACTTGGTCACATCAAAGTCGGTGTGGAGCTAGCTTAAATAGAACTCTAGTTTCCAACAAGGTTATGGTTAAAACGCTCAATCTTCGGTTTTAAAGTTTCACGCTCTTCTTCTAACCCCCTAACTCCCGCTGTCTTTTTAAAAAGACAAAACCAAATCGAACTTTAAACTATAATTGAATAAAAGCAGGTTCCAAATTAAAAACTGCATATATGACTCTGTGACTTGTGAGGCTAGGCTACAAACATACAGTAGTATTATTAAAGATGATTAAACCTCTAACTTACAGTAGCCGCCTCCTCATAACAATTACTTTAAAACTTACTGTTCCTACAATAGTACTGTGGCAAAACCTGTCTCCATGAGCTGCGGTTACACAACCGTCGAAAGTGAAATCTGAGATAATGTCGCATCCACACGCGAGCTTCTGTTTGCACGTGCACCGTGAGAATGCTCTTATTATTTACATACGATGATTCTGTATGGATTAAGGTATTGTTGTTAAAAACCCATAATAGATACCTAAGTACGTATTGGGTGACTTTCATCCTTATATCAATGTGATCTATGTTATTTCTATATTATACACTAACCCTAAAATATGGATCCTTGGTAAGATTATAATAATAATAATATGTTTTATCTCTGCGAGGGAAAAACATAGATCACTCTGAACCACTTTAAGTACCTATAAAAATATCATCATTTCAGACAGAGTCCATATGCATCTTAATTCAATTAAAAATCACAATTACAAATTAGACCACAAATGATTATTATTATACACAATTTATTTATATTACAACCCAAAAGAATTGAATTGCACACATGAGATCTCAAGGGATTTGGGACGGATATTTTTGATTTTGTGATTTCGGGGCTAATCTCGTAGTAAAAATCATTTAGTATGACTTAAACATTTACTTAGTTAGGGGTTGAAAAAACACCCTTCATATCGCCTTTGTTTTATTTTAAAGACACTTTTTAACAATTTTCTATCATAATTCATAACATAAAGGCGACCCTAGTGGTTCTACAATAATTTTACCTATTTGTTCAAAAGAATGTGCTCTTGACTTGAGCCATTGTATAGGTAATTTAGCAGTGCTTGCAGGTGTAAAGTTGTAAACCTAGTCGCATTGCAACACATTCATTGTTGTGGAAGAGATTTTCTCGCAATGCCGACGAACGCGAGACTTGGAACGTAAACTTTAGTATCTACTTAAATATACAGTGAACCTGTGGAAATAAATGGGCAAAATATATATAGCAATGGAATTATTATATGGGCAGTTCCAGTTAGACGTGTACCCTTTTTTTCGAAAAACTATCAGTACCCCTAGTGTAAATTTGATCGACATCATAACGTGACGAACGCGTTTGCGTTAAGTCTCATTTTGTATAGGATTTTGAGTTTCCAAAACGTCCCGCTTGGCGCGCTCTTTCTAAATCTAATACAAAATGAGACTAAACGCAAACGCGTACGTCACGTTTCGAAATCGAATTTATTTACACTAGGGGTACAGTTTTGGGTTATTTCTACTCAGAAAAACCCCCATATAATTATTTATGTTTTGTCAGAAATTCCCTAAAAAACATATTTATATACTTACATTTAAGGTTTGTCCAGAAGCACAGCGTGTATAATATCCATTGCATGTAATTGGAAGGAGGCTCTCAAATTTCATCAAAAAATACCACGTCACAAGTTTACATTAACCAAAAAAAGGCAAATTCGAATTAACATTCCGATATCAAAATGATGTCATTTTGTTACTATTCGCGCGTGCATTTCACTCATACTTGTTCTTACATGTAATGTCCCGAGCAAGACGCACGGACAAATTATGGTAAAATTATATCTATATCATCCTCCAACGGCTTTCAGGGGCGTATATCGACAAATGCCAGTGAAAAGGTACAATGTAATGGGGATGACAGTTGCAAGTGACGCTGGCGTGTTCATTTCCACATATTATCTGGTGCTTCGTCTGGCGTTTTCTTCGAACGTTTGTCTTGAGGCCAGGGGGCCTACCGGGAAAATCGAAGTTCGTCAAATGCGGGCATTTGTCTCTGTCACTCTCATTACGTCTTAGTGAGAGTAAAAGAAAAAGATCCCCGCAATTAGCGAATTTCGGTTTTCGCGGTAGGCCCCCAGAACCACCCGGCGCGTGACAAGCTGCGCCGGCGCGTCACGCCGACAGTTTCATTGTCAAGAGCCCGGGCAATGTCAGCCACTAATTAATCGTTGCGAAACTTTGCGCCAGACTGACTCGCTGATGAAACGATTGTCTCTTTAGCTTTTAGCTAATACGCACTTTCCGATTTGTCAACATATCGGATATATTTTTTGGGTGGCAACCAAGTGGCCCGCCAGGTGGCAAAATGAGTGTAATATGTTGTTGAGAATAGTCTAGGCCAATGCCGGATTTAGAGGTCTGGAGGCCTCGGGCAATAAAGGAGTGGAGGCCCCCTGGCCCCAATTTTTTTCCAAATAAAATGGTAAATTTACCGAATTCTCTATTGTGGGGGGGCCCTCTTTTGTGGAGGCCCGGGGCAGTAGCCCCGGTTACCCTCCCCTAAATCCGGCCCTGGTCTAGGCCACCTAAGCTACATTGATGATAGTTGTACTAAGTACAGTCAGCATCAAAAGTAACGGATGAAACAACGCACCAAAAGTATCTGATATTCCGGATAACTTTTCCAAATATAGATAAATTTCTAAAATGCACGCTCAAAAGTATATCTTTAAAGTCCCGGATAGACGTGCGAGTAAGTTCGCGAACTTACAGCTCGACGACCTTTTTCGCTCGTGTGTGAGCCTAAGTACGCGTACTTTACAAGCGAAAAAAGTCGTCGAGCCATAAGTTCGCGAACTTACTCGCCCGTCTATCAGCCACTTTACAGTCCTTGTTGCTCTATATTAAAGACATCACTTTTTGTTAAGCTGTTACAGAATGGTAGATACTTATGAAACCTTATTTGATCCGCTACTTTTGATGCTGACTGTACGACCAATACGCTTTAAGACGACGACCAGTCTGGCCTAGTGGGTAGTGACCCTGCCTACGAAGTCGATAGTCCCGGGTTCAAATCCTGGTAAGGGCATTTATTCGTGTGATGAGCATGGATATTTGTTTGTGTTTTCTATGTATTTAAGTATTTATAAATATTTATATATTATATATATCGTTATCTAAGTACCCTCAACACAAGCCTTATTGAGCTTACTGTGGGACTTAGTCAATTTGTGTAATAATGTACTATAATATTTATTTATTTATTTAAGACTCCCCGGCAAGCTCGGCCGAATTTCACCTACCCATACAAACGGAGTTTCATTCTCATTTTAAAACTAGGTGTTGGATTGTAATGAAACTTTGCACATACAATTACATGAGGTATATCTAGTAGTGTAATTAGTTCATATAGCTCCAATTTATAAAACAAACGAAACAGCAAAAACTTTGTATGAAAAACTTAAATTCGCTGCATTGTTTTAACTATGATATCTGAAGCTACATAAACTAATTACAGGACTAGATATATCTGATCCTACTGTAAGTGCAAAGTTTCAGAGCAATCTAACTAGTCGTTAAAATGAGAGCGTAACTACGTTTGTATGGAGAACTGTACCCCTAGTGTAAATTTGATCGACATCATAACGTGACGAACGCGTTTGCCTTAAGTCTCATTTTTTATAGGATTTTGAGTTTCCAAAACGTCCCGCTTGGCGCGCTCTTTTTAAATCCAATACAAAATGAGACTAAACGCAAACGCGTACGTCACGTTTCGAAATCGAATTTATTTACACTAGGGCTACTGAAGCTACATAAACTAATTACAGGACTAGATATATCTTATCCTATTGTAAGTGCGCAGTTTCAGAGCAATCTAACTGCTAGTCGCTAAAATGAGAGCGTAACTACGTTTGTATGAAGAACTGAGCTGAGGTCCCCCCTTAGTAAATCTACTTTTACATTGTACAAAAGATCGTAGGCAGCTCCGTGGGCATTGTGAAGGCTTGGCTCGCCCAAGGATTAAGAAACTATCAGCATCGATTGTTTGCTAATTACATTTTAAATCATGTTAGCGATGCTGTGAACAGTTTTTGTGTCATTGCCTCATTAGACTATTAGGATTAATGCTTCGACATTAGGAGGCAGATAAGTTAGATAACTTCTACGTCTAATGTCTTATGGCTCTTATCTAAGAACCTTATACAAAGAGTAGTAGGTATGTAGCTACAAAATTTAATTAGGTAAGATCGGAAGATACCAAAGTTGTCAATCGAAATGATTTACACCTATAACCTGTATCCCAGTGTAAATTTTATCGACATCATAACGTGACGAACGCGGTTGCGTTAAGTCTCATTTTGTATAGGATTTTGAGTTTCCAAAACGTCCCGCTTGGCGCGCTCTTTCTAAATCCAATACAAAATGAGACTAAACGCAAACGCGTACGTCACGTTTCAAAATCGAATTTATTTACACTAGGGGTAATACCTAAAGATACAGAGTATAAAGTTTGACCACTCCCTAATGGTTGTCTGGAAGAGATCGCTCTTTAGCGATAAATCCACCTATAGATATCAGTTGTTGTGATTCGAAATGTGTAATAAAGAATAATGTATTGCTCGATTGCACTCACGAATCCACCCGGTTTCGTTTATAAAGTTAACTGTAAACCTAAATGTTTTGTTAATAGTATATTAACGACACAACTCCGGGGGTAAGAATATTGTAAACTCGAGTATTTATTGCACTCCAGCCTGCTGCTGCATCAGACCTCGTTTGCAAAATTTCACTTACCTCCCTAGTTGCAATGTTTTTCATCATACTTGCAAAGAAAAAAACTAAAGAAGCGAAATAATTCTTAATAAATACGGTAAAATTTCAAACATTCGTCCACCATATTGTCATTCGTTGACAGGCTAGGCATCGAAGGCACAGACCTATCCGGCATTCAGCCACGACTGAAAATGGTGTAAAAATATTTTAAAGAACTATTAAACAATTAAATTAAATATTTTTTTAACATAAACAAGAAAATAAATTACAATATTCAGTATTTTAAAAGTAAAACCCATATATACCTAGTTGGTTCGTATGAATTAGTGACACTATTAAAGAAAGCTATAACTCCGTTGGGAGTTATGGCTTTCTTTTCACAATTCGTAACTCCCGTGGGAACAATATAGGCCTTTGTCCTTCAATAGATCTGCATGAAATAAGATCTTTTTCGAGTGTGATGAAAAATAAAAAAATGCGATAACTTAAAGACAAATCAAGTAATCTTTGGACTATCTACAAGTACATGTTCTCTTAAAACTCTTGACATTTACTAATAAACTTTTGTTTCGACGAAACTGTCTAAAAAACGTCGTGTCTGTCGCGAAAATTGTTGTGACATTTGTGACACACCGTCTCGCAATGTTTTTGTCTCTTGTGAAGTTAACCTTTACTTTGTTTTCTATTTTTACCGGTAGCAATCAGATTTTAACTGTTGCCATCAAATTTATCTTTTTTATTGAGGAAAATAAGCTCTTATTATCCTCAATAAGAAGATCCCATTTTATCACACTACAACATCGCACTAGTCAATATTGTTGTGGAATTAACCTACATTGGTTGAATTTTGTGAGATTTGTAAACAATCTATAGTGATCGTGTTTCGACCAGGGATGTCGCGAATGTCGCATTCTCCACATTCGCGAATCTGAATGCGAATCCAAATGTCTGAATGCGAATACGAATGTTAGGGAATATGTAGTTGTTAGTATCATTGCTAATCAGAAAAAAATCTTTTAGTACTTTTTTTTTATACCACGACGGTGGCAAACAAGCATACTGCCCGCCTGATGGTAAGCAGTCACCGCAGCCTATGGACGCCTGCAACTCCAGAGGTGTTACATGCGCGTTGCCGACCCTTTAAAACCATAAAACATATGAAGACCGCGATGTTATAAAGTGTCTAAAATCTTCCTGAAAGAACGCAAAATGTACCTACTCTTTGCATCATTTTAATAAATATTATGAATTAAATCAAGATATTATTCATAATCATAATACCTTAACGACCAGGAAAGTAGGTGGGTCAAAAACTTTTTTAGTCTAGTTAAGGTTATGCGCCTTTCCTGTGGACATCATAAAACAAACGCGCTTTAAAGCCTACCTAATCTTCTTGCTAGACCATTTTAGGTATTCGCAAACTTTTTGTGTCTTAAAATATGTATGATGAAAGAAAGCCTAAGTAAAATGTACTTAAATCGTTAACTTTCATAATGTCTACGAGAAAGACGCCATTTCCGCGAATATTTTTGACCCAAGTATGCTTGGAATTTAGAACAGTTCATAATAATAACAAAATAATGATTGTTTGCTGAACCGTGTCTTCTGAATCATTTCTCAGGTCGATTATCAAACACAATTCCATTCATCGATTAAAAATAAACTATATAATACCAAAATGTGCCAACCAGATTATTTCAATCTTTGGTCACGGGCCAGATACCAGACGATATTACTGTTAAAGACCTGCGCAACGGACTGCCAATACGCAAGTTTCTATTTCACGAGTCAATGCTTTTGACGGAGAAAGCACTAGAATGTTCAGTTTAGAAATTATTTCTACTAGAACACCTATTGAGTGTTAGCAAAAAAGACGGTTACGTAAGAAATTGTTATCAATAAACAACCCAATTTTCAGCTTTCTTCGAAGTAATTATGACTCCATAAATACTTGTATGCCGCGCCCTGGAGCATTGGCGCAACGGAGTAACACCTCACATTGCTTCCACTGTTCCAAAACAGCACATATAACTTAAAGCATTAAATAAGCAAAAGCCCTTCTTGATATACGTCAATCTTGCCTGAGGCAGACACCCATGCTCTTGGGTAATTGATAAAAACAGGATTTTCGCCTTTAATCAGGTACAGATAAAGTTGGGCCCTGGTTTTCCCAACGGCAATGGTAATTCGGCCGCTGTCACCTGCTGGCCTACAAATTCGTTTCTTCATGTATGGTTTGAGTGCGTAATTCGCTGCCCGTTGACATTTCGGTTGATTATTTTGTTGTTAAGTAACCGCTTTTTATGAGATCGTAATGAATGGTTACGGTTGTATTTGGGTATGGTTGTTTAATATACCGGGTCTGAACTGCATAAGGGCATGGCAGATGACATCATGCGTGTAGGGTGTTATTGGCAAGGAAGAAATCTGACGAAGACGTTACGTAATTAATCTCTTAAAAATAATCTCTTCTGAGATCTAGTAGTACAAAATTTACATCCTGGCCTTTGACCTTTATGACTTAAATTTTTATTAAGATTTTTTATGAAAGAAGGCAAATAAAGTTTTATGTTACTTAGCAATGGTAGAATCATTAGGTACATTATCCATATGTATGGAGTGAATGGGCCATGACAGACATACCTGCGTTAAGAGTCGGTTTGTTTCTCTATTAGATCTGATTAGTGTCGATGGCCATTAGTGGCGGCACGTCGTGAAACATGTTAGCTGGGCAAGCCAAAACCTATTGGACTTTTTGCTTCAAGACATTAAGTAGATGGAGCTGTTGGAGCTGTTTTCTGTAAGACAGAACTAGCAAATGTCCTTAACCATAAAATATGGCCTTATATATAACCATTGTGCTTATAGATAATTTCCTTGGTTGCAGATGGTGTTTATTCCTGGCGTTGGTAGCGCTGGCGGCGCGCGCGCACGCCGCCGAGGAGGAGGATCACGTGCCCGACATGGGCATTGAGGACGAAGAAGAAGACGAAGTCGCTCTGGACCAGGAGGTATGTTACTCCACTCCATGTACTCCGTTTACTACTATTTCGCAGTTTATGATTCGTACTCTGGCTACGACTGACAGTGCGTCTCTCTCTAAAGAGTTCCATGAATTCCTTCATGAGTTCCATGGATTAAAATGGGAGTAACTGTTAAAACTCTTTAAAACAAAAATAATTTTCTAATGCCGTCCAGCTCCAGCCGCGCGTCGACGAGAAACGAGGAAAAATAACTAGATACAAAGCTAAACATAAACATAGGTAATATTAGCCACCTTTTCATTGCCTGGCTGAGTTAAAACAAAGCTCCTGACGAATGGAAACTTCCTCCATTTCGAGGACAGTGAAAAATCTAGTGCACGGATTAGTCTTACTTGAACTACCTAAGTAGACGTAGTTGTTCAAAGCAATAGCGTTCTGCAAATCACCGTATCCTAGAGCTCATCTAGCTTATTATCTCTTCAATTCAACTAATATTCCTAATTAAGTACAACCTACATGTTAAACACATCCCCAACCGGAAGTCCCGTCTCCGTCTCCAGCGTTACATATAACTCCATAGATAGGATCAGCCACTGTATCACATCTTAGATCTTAAACGTATAAATTGATAAACGTTTGCTCCAGTTTTAAACTCTAGCACGATTAAATTTAGGCCCAGAATGGCTGGAACTATCTCGATGGTCTACTCTTTTGTTTTTAAAAAGCAATATATTGCGCCATGGCGAAGACAGGTGTGTTCAAGCTTTCAGATTTGGAGCGATATCGATACAGTTTCGCGAAAATAGTCCTTGTGTTACCGATAAAAGCTTATAAAACAGGCAAAGTGGCTAATTTTGCTTGGTACGTAACAAAGACCCACCTTGGGTTTACTTTCGATGCTGTCCATCGGATAAAAGGAAGTTATTCGAAACCAATTAAACGCTAATAGGTTGTTTGTTACGAGTATTGGAGATTTGGAAGATATGGCAATGATTTCGATATGTGATAGCACGAGACTGTAAATACTAATTGAGGTAGAATGGATAGAATAGTTGCAAATACCAAAGTTAGAAAAGTTAGGATAAATTGAAAAAAAAAAAGTCAGGGCAAGAACCTATCTACCTAACGGCCAGTAGTGGCAAACTCTAATCATATCTACAACAATCACCTTTAAAATGTAAAGATGTCTGGTTTTTTACCTGCAACATGTTATTTAGAAGCACTGATTGACTATACATTGCGCCTTACACCTAGGCGTTATTGACGGAGTGAAGTACGCTGTCTATGATTAGATTTTTTTCTCAAGTATTCTAGGTATTGTAGCACCACATATTTATTGTTTTTTGTCGGACACTTTTTGGTAAATGGAGATTCTGTTCCTTGCGTCTACCTTCCATAATCTAGATCCTTCGACAAATTATTCAAGTTACGAATTGCGCGACACAAAAAACTATTTTGCCCATAATTAGATATAGTGCGTTTAACTGAAAGGGATGGTATGAAAGTAAACTTCTGTGCAGACGTACCAATACCAAGATTACGTACCAATATCCAAGTTATTTGCACTCTCCAACGAGATTAGTTCAAGAAACTCGTGCGGTATCCGTTTACAATTTACATGGACGGACGTGTTCGATGTTCAATACAAGCATTAAACAAATTATCCGTTTTCCCGGCAAATAGGTAGATCGTGACCAAAAACACCGGTGCATTTTTTTTCTTTCAGTTCAACGGCCTAGCACCAGTGAAAGTAGAGAGCAACTCATTATTTTTTAATCATCCTTTTTCAATCGATTTCTGAACGCGAAAGTGACGCCATATTGACAATTTTTGGCGGGAAAGCCGACGTAGTTGTGCGTGCTAGACCGTAGTGATATGGGTCAGTGAGCAAAATTGACCATAAAACCACAATCTTTTTTTTAAGTTTCTGATACGAAGTCATTTGAAAATATGAGGTATTTTTCTATAAATTTCTAAAGAACTAAAAAGATAGGTAAGATAGGTAAGGAGACCATAGAGTCCGTCTAAGGCTTAGACGCTACTCTAAGCGTCATACCCTCTGGTTAGAGTTCGTTAGGTTTTGTCAAGGCTTGGGGGCTAAGCTGCATGGACATGGCAGTGACAAAGTGTGGCAATGCCACTATAAACGTCATATATTCATAAGAAATTCACGTTTATGGTAGCGCATTCACACTCTGATGCTGTCTCACTTTAACATAGATACCTATGCAAATCTGTCATTGCCTTTTAGTTCGTGTAGCTACCGTTGGCGCTTGTTGCGTATGCAGCTGTAATGTTCAGCCAAGGTATGGTTGGACCTGACCGATACAGTGTTATGTTTACGATGCTTACCTTTCGTGATTTTTCTCACTTGATGGTCTCATCGGAAGATCAGCGCTGGAAGCCACCAGCAACATGCTGAGATGAGGCCATTTCGTGGCACTTTATACTTCCTTTGTTTTTGTTATATCATGTAATTTAATGTGTCTTGTTTGTGTCTACGAATAAAAATTATTCTATTCTATTCTATTCTATTCTATTGTTTGTTTCATCATCTTTAACCACATAGACGACTTAGATGCCTATATTCTGAATATTATTTAGTATCATGCTTTAAAACAGGATACGCGAGGCAAGTTAATAAAAGATTTACGCCGGCGTATGATCCAGTTCTTACATAAGTTTGCGCAAACGCGTGAGAAAACAACGCGCCTGCGTTCCGTAATATACTTAGCCGTTGTTTACTTATGCTAGTAGCGAAATTAGCTTAGGATCGTACTGATGAATGACACTTTGTGTTATTTGATGAAACTGTTTATTGCAATTTTTACGAGGTGTTTATGGCCTATCGTCACTTATTGCAATCTCTGTAAACTATTGACTAACCTATTCAATAAACCTCAAACCTCCTTGCTGACTATAAGGTGGTTGACTAATCAGGTCAAGAAGAACAAGAAGTTTTATGACCAGACATTAGAATTTTGCGGGCAGAATTTAATACATCGATAAACTCAATTATATATTGATGCTGTATGTGATCGCCTCAGTTTTGTTTGTACCTAAGTGTTTATTTTTTGTGAGTATTATTTCAGTCGATGATAATACGTATACACAAAGCATATTCCAAATGATCGATTCAATTTTATCACCGCACCTCCCGCCAAAGGAGCAAAGCTCATCCTCACTTTTTAGATACATGGCACTCCAAAAATAAGCGGACATCTCGCTCGTTTTGTCCCAGAACGTCCAGAATGTGGAATGAGTTGCCTCCTGCGGTGGCAGCATGATTCCATTTTTATCACTTGTCACTTTCGCACTTACATACCTACGTGTTGGAACGTGACAGGCGTGGTGACATGATAAAGAGCCGACCATCTTTTAGCCCTACAGAGGTATTTCGTTTGCGCTACAACATGGGATTCTTCAAGAAGCGGGTATTCTCCTGTGATGTTGCTTATGTTCATGGGCAACGATGACCGCTTCCCATCAGGCGGGTCGTCTGCTCTTTTGCTGACTATTACATTTAAAAAAAAGCTGGATTAGAGAAAAATCAAGTGAAGTTTGATAATGCTAAAAGGTACAGAGTGAAACAACATACGACGACCTTTCTCTGTTTTTTTTTTTTATAAGATGAGCAATGATATATTTTGAATAAAATTAAATTATGACTACTTATAAAATAAACTACTAAAACTAAACCTACCTAGAAAAAATAAAGATACCTAACCTTTCTCTATCGTTCTCAGTGAATGTCCTGAAAAGGATAGATGTGATAACCCCTATAAGTAGATACAATCCAGAAAGTAGCTCGATGATTATTATCTTCAGACATGAAAGAAGGAACGACTACAGATAAAGAATTAGAGCTTGAATAGAAGCAAGTACGTATTTTGTTTTTCATTTCTCATGATCTGAAAGTTGGTCGTTGTTGTTCTAAAAAGTGCAGTAAATGATACGTTTATGCTCTAGAGGACTGTACTTTCCAAGTAGATTTTTTTCATTTTTACTATAAGCAATTACAATTTTGGTTTTAAATTGATTTGTTGTATACTTTGTACAGTTTCCATTCTGATGATTAAACTCTCCATTCCATAAATAACTATATTTTTACCTAAATTGTTAATTGAAAGTACCCTCCAGAACCCTTCTCTGAAGTTTATATTTAGCCGTGTTTTTTAAATGCACGTGTATTTTACTTTCCTCGTATTCGAAATAAAAAGTTAGCTCAAAGGCACCATTTCAGTCTCGGACTATTTAACTAAATCGTCTGAAATGGGTGACATCCATCCCTTGGTTAAAAATCTACTATTACGTGAAGGGACTGAACGTGAATCTATTATTACTAAGTGAAGGTCGACCATCGTAAAAAGGTGGACTTATTAAAAACTAGTTATTGGTACCTGTCGTTAAATTTGAACTTAATGTAACTATTACATAACGGAATTGATAATATTGTTATGCTTAATCAACACTTACTGTATTGAGTATTGAACTACTTTTTTTACAATTGAAAGCAAATAATTAGGTATTACTTAACGTGAACCAATATTTCTAATTCCGGGTCAGGAAGCCAAATGATCGAGCCATTAATGAATGTACAGTCAAGTGTAAAAATATGGGTGTACACATCTTACTCAAAAATATGTCCCATAGCATCTTATTCCAGTGTAATGTGTCCTGTCAACAAATGATCTTCGTCCATTATCCTACACCAAGGGTTGTCAACCACTCTTTTGTTTTGAAGTGCAATTGGGGCTGTACTACTTATATTTTAGACAGATGAAATCAGCATATGTGGCTCTTTAGCACTCCAGTTTCTTTTACTACATTACAGCTAACTATCCCTGAATATTTTACGACCCCTGGATACCTCGTTAAGCTTATGGCCTCTCCAAACGCTAATCAATTGCGATTTCCAATAACATTTCGGTATTGGTGGTCTTCCGGTTCGAGCGCCATCTTTCCTCATTAATATTGTTTAAAGTCGATCGATAGCTTATTATACGGTAAACTAATGTGGTAGTATGCAGTGAATGGAGAATTAATCTTGAAACGCGTTTAATCCTTTGAACGCCAAGAACCCCTAAAGGCGTCGTTACTAGTCGTGCCCACATCGCCAAGGACAACTATAGGTGTCATGGCGGACGCTGTCAAATTAATCTTCACACTATCAAGTAAGGTTTACATTAGCTCCCTTGCGCCCGGGAGCTTGGCGTTTCAGTGATGTTTGTGTTTATGACCCAAAGCGTGCAAAAGGTTAACCACCATTTCAGTCAACGGCTGGTAGTCCATGTGCTTCTTGTAAAGTCCAGCTATCATAATCATATCATATCATATCATATCATAATCATTTATTTGCACATCGTCTCGCATCGTTTTGCATTTCGTCTTGTGTTTTGTCTGTCAAAGCTCCTAATACCTTGATATACTGGCGAAATAGCTCATCCCAGTCCATAATATTGGACTGAAACCATAATTTTAAAAGAATGATTATGATGATGCGGTATTGGATCGATGAATTGAATTCGTTGCTCCTGCATAGCCAGCAATTAACTAAAATCGCATGGTAATTGTTGCATGTGTAGAAGCCTTATGTGAATTGGAAGACGCAAAAATGATTGATGCCTTGGTAGTCAGTAGTTAGGAAGAGGGAAACACGTGCCGGACGACATATCGCGTTACAAACGACAAACTTGTGATATAATTACGTCGTCTCGCACGACCGCGTACGTATTATGCATCAGCTTGTAACATTGTCGGACCTGTTACTCATTGGCGGTAATTATTATAGGAATTATATAACACGAGTGTTGCGGAGGTATTGAGGAACTTTGAGTAGATGGAAAGTTATTGGCTTTGGATGCAGTGTATGTATGTATTTGATTTGGTTAGATTTCACGATCAAGTTGCATATAGAAAGCGTTAACTGCAGAAAAAAGCAGAAGCAGTAGGTTTAAGGATGATTCACACTAAAACGGTGCTGGTCCGGGCCGAGGCTTCCAACACTGACTGGTGATCACGTGATGTTTTCGACTTGAGTCGTCTTTTAACAGCAGTTGAGTAACTTACCAATTATTATGGGATCCAAATTTTGCTAAATATTGCAAATTATAAACTATTTTTATAATTTGCAATATTTAGCAAAAGCAAATTTGCAATATTATTTTAGACCTTCCTCGCATTTTATCACCTGTCTCTATGCCTGTCACGTTCTAACAAGTACGTATGTGCGAAAGTGACAGACATAGTGACAAGTGATAAAAATATAACCGTGCTACAGCTGGAGCACGTAAATTCGGTCTAGGGTAGCGTTTCCCAAACAGGTCGCGACCCATTGCGACTATACGTCGCGACCCATTGGTGAGTCGCGAGCGAAATTTGAGTGGGTCCTAAATGATAAAACAACATGCCGATGGCCGACTGATAGGGTTAACAGCCGGTACTAATAATCTTGCTCCCTGTTTAAGACGGCCAAGAGGAGGGTCCCGCTATTTAGCAGTTTTTGTTAGATGGGTCGGATCGGAGCACAGTTAGCTTTGGGAACCACTGGTACAGGACTCTTTTTTACTTTCTGGCCTTTCGTATTCTGAACATCAGAGTTCATAAATATACCTACACACTAATTTTATAGGTGCCGCAGCGCAGGCGAAATTCCACAAAAGGGACTTCTTATTTTTTTATTATTAATATAAATATTTAAAATTACAATATAAGATACGAGTGTGATACAAACATAACGTAAGTACTTACCTAATAATTCAATGATAACAATCATAAATGAAAGTTAAAAATTCCTTATATTTAGTCGCCCGGTTTTGTGCAATAGCAGGAAATTATTAGGCATTGGCTCACACGATTACAAGAATTTGAAATTACCTATAAAAATGCCTATTAAACGTTTCGAAAGGATTTGCAATTGGTGTTGATTAATTTTATAAACGCATTATAAGTATCACGCTTGGCATTTGTAATCTCAACTTAACAATCCACTCCATCGCAATGTTTTTATAGCTTACTGACACGACGTTTCGATGACGTTGATACTATACTTACCGCATAACTAATTGGTGACTTAGATGAAAATGCCATCTCCCTTACCCTTGTTAAGACGAACCAAGAGTGAAAGAGATGGCATTATGACCTGACTCGCCACTTAGTTTTGCGGCAAGTTAAAATCCAATAAAGTATGTACAGTCTGCAACAAAAGTGAGTGCTTGGCTCAAAATACCTATGTATACCTATGTCATACTAATGGGACGGCCGCTCATCCGGGATGACACATGTGTGGACACCCTAGCACCGTCCATCTAGCCGTCACGTCACTTCGTGGCTGAAGCTCTCAAGCGCCGCAAATAAGCTGGTCTCTCCAACAACCACATATTTTCGGCGTTGGCAGTAGAGACCTTAGGGCCGTGGAGCAACGACGTCCATATCTTTAACCAGATTTTTTTTTTAACTGCTTGAAACTACGGGTGACCCTAGGGCTGGCCCATTCCTAGGCCAAAGAATAGGCATCGGCATTCAACGTGAGAACGTAGCCAACCTTATGGGCACCCTTCCGCAGGGGACAGACCCGGGGGACTTTTCATTTAGTTAGTTTATATTATAGTTATTATAAATAGTAGACATTTAAACAATTATTTTTGAAAAAATAAAAGTTATGGTACTCATAATAATAGGTTCTATAAATGGTAACAATCTATGAACACAACAGAGTGATATAGAAGAATAGGATGAAACAAAAATTGTCAAATGAATTGTCGCCGATAAAGGGAAATCACGATCGAAATTAAAGATAAATTATCATAAATATAAGGCCCTTATAATTAGTTTTGAATAATCTGTTGCTTGACTGCTACTATGCAATTTTGTATCTATCCTTTTGTATCCATATCAGTTTCCGAGAAGAAATTAAAGTACCTATAGAAGGGCTTTCAACTTCAAATAGAACAAAACGCCTGGCAGTTTTTGAAGAGCAAATTCCAAGGCACATTTCCTAGTTAAATCTCGAATGCGTTACGTTAATAGCTTAAGCATAAAATCTAAAAGTACCTATATTTCTATTTACCAACACCCCTTTCGTTTCCAGGAAACACGGAATCTCCGGCCACGCGCCTACTCGCCCGGCGCCTTCTCAAACACTGTTCCTACTGGGTTCAGACCCACGCCGTCTTTAGCTGAGCTGGCTGGATACCAACAAAGACAGCAGCCTCAAGAGCAGGAGGCATACATCGTGCAGCGGCAACAGCAGTATCAGGAAGAGAGGCAACAAAGACCCGCGCCTCAGCGCAAGGTAATTTGGCTAGTGGTTTTCCACGTCAATATTGATCTCCTATGGGGGAAGCCTTGACCCACGCCTTTACTATCTAAGATAGTTGGACACAAGCAGAGACCTCGGGAGATCCTATATCATTCATTCTTTACTTAAGAGGACTTTTCAACATTTATTTATTTAACCTTTATGGCACAAAAGTAAACCTTCGTCACATGGACTTACTGACTTAATGTCATAAGGCACTGTTGCATTTATTGATATACATCAATAAAAATACGGACGTGCGATAGAGATAGGGAATGGTGGGTCAATATACGAAATGATTCGTATTAGCATCCTTACTTTACACTATAATAAACTTTTTGTCTCTAGCACCCGCAACAAGAACAACGCCAAAGGCTCCAGCAGCAGCAAGAAGCAGAAGAAGAACTCGAAGAAGAGAAGGAAGAGCCCGACCGTCTCCAAGCCCTGCTGCAGCAGTCTAAGTTCGACTGCGGCAATAAGCAGTCCGGGTACTACGCCGATGAGGAGCTCAACTGCGAAGTGTTCCACTACTGCCAGGACGCCGTCAAGCACTCATGGATCTGCCCTGAGGGATTCACATTCCATCAAGTAAGATAATATATGACAGTTTTGAATGATTCACGGTTAGTTTCACTACACTTAAATCGACCGGGATATAAACCGTGATTGCCTTTTATATTGTTTTTATCGAGCTTCCGATATTTCGACGCAGTTACATATCGATTTAAGTGAAGTAAGATATGAAACTAATTTTACTTCCAGACGCCAGGAACTGGAACTCCAACCACAGTAAGAATTCAAGAAGAAAGAAAATAAATAAATAAAGCGAGACAAGATCTGTATTGCAGGTTCTCATTTAGGTACTAAGAGGACAGGAGCACTCCTAACTGGCCACTGGCCAACGTCGGACTTGAAAACCGACTATTCGCAAACCGAATTGCAAAAACATAGTCGGTTAACATGTATGGACGATGATACATCATTTACCATACAATGATTCTGACGCTCAAAACTTTTGATCATCTTTTAATCATCATAAATTTTTCACCTACTTGGTAGTTTACAAATGCATACATATCCCATAGGACCGCATACTTAGAAAATAACGTAGTCCAACTCTAGCTAGACTGAGACGAGATGTGAAACCAAGGACTTCGCCAAGACGTGCCATCCTTATATATATGTACATACAAAATCCCTAACTGACCATTTTCCAGGTCCACCTGATCTGCATGCCGCCAACCCACGACAACATCTGTCAGAAATCCTCGAAGTACCATTTCGTGAACGAGTACCTGTACCGGCCCATCAACGAGGAGGAGGTGCAGCGCAAGCCCAACGTGTCCCTGAAGTACTCCGACCGGTACTACCCCGCGGAGGTGTACAGGGACGACCGGTATGACGGCGAAGAGGAGTCTGAGGAAGAGGTAACGCTTAGATTTATTATGAAGGCTAGCAGAATACAGATCTAAGGACGAATGGCTCTGAATCTGAATGAATTCAGAGGGCCTACCGCGTAAATCAGAATTTTGTAATTTGCGTCTCTATCGTTTGAATATGAAACCGATAAGGAGGCAATTTTAGATTTCAATGCGGCTCAAAGCAAATAAAAATAAGAATATCCAGAAAAAAAGTATACATGTCTTCTTATGAAATCGACTGGTTCCAAAATATGTGTTTCTTTTCTTAGCTGAAATCCCTGTCAGTTAATTTAATACTTATATATCCCAATCTGTAATGACTGATCATGCTTGATTTTGAGGAAGCGGCGGCCCGAAAATATCTTAACCAAGCAACTGTGAAAACGTTTAAAAATAGGGGGATAAATGACAATCGTCAAGTTGTAAATGGAATCAGACTATCAGCGTTTAATAAGTTCACCGTTGTTCCAGCAGGAAGCCCCCCGCCGCCAGGCGCCGCAGCAGCTGCAGCAGCTGCAAGCGCGGCCCTCGCCGCGGCCGCAGCAGCCCCAAGTGTTCCGCTCCGCCGAGGAGGTCAACATCCCGCTAGTCCAGAGGCGCCCGCAGCGCCCCTACGACTTCGACTTCTAAACCGCCTGCTGGCCAGAACTTAGCTGTAAAAAGTAGCTCAGGATAATAGCTAGTAAAACGAAGACAGGCTGAATTGATTGTGAGCTGTCTTGAATGCTCTGATAAATTCAGATCGAAATATTATCTGCCTCTCTATCAATCTTGCGAATTCGAGCGCCTGCAGAGAGGCAGATAGGGTTTTTCGACGTTTCGATGTTGGCGATAGGCCATCTAATATCGCTGGTCTTATTGTCAATGGAGATATTAGAACTGAGTTTATCAGAGTTGGGGGCCAGTTGTTGCTCGACTGTGCCACTCTCTCAGATAATAGTATCTTACAGAAGACCACAGCAATAACACTACTATTTACAGCGTACTTGCGTAGGTAGGGGGTGTTGTGTAGGTGGCGAGTATTAGGGTTTCCAGAGCTTCTAAGGATGCTTGTGGAAACATAAAACGTTACGTTTGGTTATCATGTTATAAAAAGCTATTAAATGTCCTAGCTACTTTATGGTTTCCTTGGTCAGACTAAGTATCGTTTATCGCTGATGAAACATTCTTCCGTCTCAGCCGTCGTCGTCAGCGATACAGGGTATTTTACTGTAGTGTAACACGTGCGTATTCCATAGAAAAAAAAAGTTGGCAGGTACAATTACAATGTTATGTACTCTCATGGAGGTTGTAAAAACTATTATAACCTGATTTCATTGGTTAAGACTGGATTTCACCCAATGGGATGGGACTATATTGTGTTTGCAATGTGTAATTAGACTTTAAGTATCGCCTTAGCCACATCATAAATAAATACTTCACCCTATCTCCTAGGTATCCATTATTTTAGACGACCGGTTTGGCCTAGTGGGTAGTGACCCTGCCTACGAAGCTGATGGTCCCGGGTTCAAATCCTGGTAAGGGCATTTATTCGTGTGATGAGCATGGATATTTGTTCCCGAGTCATGGGTGTTTTCTATGTATTTAAGTATTTATAAATATTTATATATTATATATATCGTTGTCTAAGTACCCTCAACACAAGCCTTATTGAGCTTACTGTGGGACTTAGTAAATTTGTGTAATAATGTCCTATAATTTTTTTTTTAAATATTTTGTACAGCAGAATCGTCAGTTGATATTGATACATCACTGCTAGGGTTAAATCTTATTTATGTTTCTGTACGATAAAGTATTTGTTCGTAATAAGTTACAAATTAGGTTTAAGCTAGTCTTTATGTAAGGTTTAAAATAAAAACATGTTTTGTAATAACGTCTTTTTTTCCACATTCCCCTGAAAACAAGAGTTTAAATGTCAAAGACAGGAGAAGAACATATTTGTCGTCAATAGCCCAATAGCAATCAGTAAATCCTATAACGGGGAATCCTTCCTTTGCCACCCTTCTAATGAGCTATCAAGGCATCCACAAATCTATGAATTATATCCCAAATAAGAATACTAAACGTATACCCCCTTATTCATAAAACTTTACAGGCCTGATTTAGTTAACATATACAGACATTAATCAGGGCATGATTTAGTTTAGAAAGACATTAACCACCTTTCAAGACTCAGTTTAGGGGCGGCAGGATTTGCAAGCAAGACCAAGAAAAATCTTACAACCGAAATTTGCAAATTGCGGGGATCTTTCTCTTTTACTCTCACTATGACGTAATTAGAGTGACAGAGAAAAATGCCCGCAATTGACGAACTTCGATTTTCGCGGTTTTAGCCCAGGACTTTTACGTCATGGAACAGCGCCATCTAGCGTCCAACTTTGTAACATGTCACGTTATATGGGCCCATTGGCTCATGCCCAATGGTCATTACTTAAGGAAAATCTTACTCGATGCACGTTATACTCTGGCAAACCCATTTTGTCAGTAGAAAAAGGCGTGAGATTCAAATTTTGTATGGGAGGACAATACATGGCGTCTACATTTTTTAAATTTGCCGCCTTTTTCTACTAACGGTAACGGCTTGGTAAACTATATTTACTTGGACGAGTAATCCAAGTATATTTACAGTATATTTTCTATCATCGTGACATATCGTGGAATGGAACGTAGACGGCTGACAGTGACAGGTAACACTGACAGAAAGTGATAAGTGTATCAAAATGTTTACAAGAACATAGAAGGAGACATGATTATCTTCATTGCCGGCTATTTTATTTAGTTCACTATCATGCATTATTGTATGGAAATAGATAGAGAGATAGAATAATATTTACAACAAGACCCATCTAGTGCAAGTTTATTGAAATGGCGCAATTATCCATAAGTGAAGTGGAAAAGTTGAACTATGTTGAATATAAACAATACCACGAGTCGTTAATGCAAAACAACCATGGATCCTCAGCGCTTCATACATGCTTTAGTATATTCTTCACCATCCAGTGCTCTCTATATTGCTGTATTGGACATCGACGACCAGGCTGGCAGCAGTACTTATTTGAGTTTTCCGTCATTGTTTTACCTCTTATCGCTGTGCATACAGTACTTACAGAATATCTCCTACATTTAAACTTTATTGTTTTCTTTTTGTTGGTACTTGAATATGTAAAGAACTGTTCTAAAATTTATATTGATCAGTCATTTAGAAAATTAAATAGTTTTGGTACGAAATATTTACATTTAGTGAGTATCATCAGAGCTTTGACATATCTTATAACTGTTTTCTGTATTTTGGCTGTGGATTTTAAATGTTTTCCTAGATATTTAGCAAAAACTGAGCGCTTTGGATATAGTTTGATGGACACGGGCGTTGGATTATTTGTATTAATAAGTGGTATAGTGCATAAAGATTTAAAAAAAGATAACTTAAAAAGTATTGTCTATGGAAATGCTGTGTTAATTTCAGTATTGTTATTACTGGGTGTTGCTAGATTTTGGTCTGTAAAACAATTAGATTATCAAGAACATGTCACTGAGTATGGAGTCCATTGGAACTTCTTTTTTACTTTAGCCGTTTGTAAATTTCTATCAACATTTCTTTTGTTCTGTTCAAACAGAGCATTATCCTTCAGCATATTGACAATGTTTGTACATGAAGTATTATTATGGTATAGTTTACAAGATTGGGTGTTTAGCGATGAACCACGCAGTTCCTTGCTATCTGCAAATCGTGAGGGCATATCGTCTTGCCTCGGTTATGTCTCTATGTATTTATTTACCGCACATTTAAAGAATGAGTTAAACAATAAATCTGTCACAAGATTTAGGTTACTATGTAAAATGGTTTTAGGGTCTATTTTACTTTGGGCTGTATCCCAAATTATTCATTTATACCGGCCTGCATCAAGAACTTTAGCAAATGCAGGTTATTGCTTATATCTAGAGGCAGTTTTCTTAAGTATAAGCACCTTTATGTATGTTGTTGAGGTGTTGTTCCAGGATCCGGAAAATAAATTGTACTTTGATTTGCCGGAGATTCTGCGCATTGTTAATTGGAATGGATTGATATATTTCTTAGTAGGTAACATAGCAACGGGAACTATTAATATAAGTATGAGAACACTTCTTGTGCCCACAATTAGTGCAATTGTCATTTTTGTACTATATATGGCATTATCACTAATAATTACTAGGTGTATTCAATTATTATTTAAGAAATTGAGGAAATGATTTGGTGATAAGTAATAACATATTCCAAATTAAAGCTTTTTATTCATTAATAGAAAAATATGGAATTTACCTACCAAATATAAATCCTTATATGTAGAGATAGATATATAAGTAAAACCACATCATAAGAACATGTTTAAACTAGGTCAAAGAAATTATAAAAAGTTTATTCTGTTTTTGTCATTACAAGAGGATTTTGACTAACAAAATCTGTCTATTTTTCCATAGTAAAAAAATATTACGTCTTATCGTACACATCTCTATAATTCTATTTCTATGGTTTTGGGCACTTGGGGACACTGGTCTAATTTTTAAATAATTAAAATTAATTTCACTCTGATCTGGTGTACAGTCAGCGTCAAATACTTTGTAGCAACCAAAGTAGCCAAATAGTTCTGTACACCATATACTTAGTATGGCTTGACGCTGACTGTACCTTGTGCAAGTAACTATTAAATTCAAAACTGCTATGTCTATATGCCAACAATGGCCATTTTATGCAAAATTTACCTTATCATTTCGGAAAAGAGCAGATACTCTTCAAACTGGTGGATCGATTTCTATAAAACATAGCCAATAACCACCATAAGAATACTCGATTTCCCGTAAAAAAACCGGATCGAAATCAGCTCATCTGTTGAAGAGCTACAATGCCACAGACAGACATTGTCGTCGAATGTAATTGCGTCAATTGCGTTGGGGGTTAAAAAATAAACAAAAGTCATTAAAGTGGATTTCGGCTTTATATCATAATTACGGAATTATTTTGGATTATACTTTAAAAAATCTGTAAATACATATAATAATATTAATAGTATTTTACTGTATGGTGTTATTTTGTCAAATTAATAAAAAAATTTTTGGCTGATTAGGATTAGGACTTGCAAAAAGGGTCTAGCAAGCTAAGCTAAGAAGATTGGCCCCCGCAAGGGATTTGGTTGTAATTTGAGGTGCAGTAGTGGCAGGTCCTAAGAACACTGTATGCGTAATATCAGCCTTCGATCTTCTTTTGTTTCAGACTTATCCACGAAAATGTCAAAAAATCAAGGTAATTTTTAAACTGTTATTGCAGCTAAACCAAGCAAGCGAGAGCAACCAAATAAATTCAGAATTAAGGAGCATAAAATGGGGTTCATAATGCATATTTTTACAGACATTCATTTCCTTGAACTTGGATGAAAAAAATTAAGTTTTTTTTTTCTGCTCCATTTTTTTGCCACTTCTCGCCGAGACACAACTATCAAAAAAATTACTTGATTAGCCACAATTGTTAACTACGTGTCCATTTAAAAACATTTTGAAAATACATGGTGCGTCATGTCAAAAAAAAAAACAATTACGAAGATATGTTTACTATATCATATTATATCAATAGAGTAGTACCTACTATCTAGTGGCAAATGTGTCTGTAGTATAACTTCCTCTTTCGTTCATTATGAAATAATTAATTGACACATTATCTAGCTATTTCTTATGCAATTTTAATAATATGTATCTGAAAGAAGGTGTAAATGTTGTAATATATGTTTATGCAAAACAAATGGAACTAAAAAAGTGATAAAGAACGCTGCAAAAATTGATTGCTTTAGGTATTATTTAATTTTTTTTTAAATATGCAAATAAGAAACGAAGTGGGTACATAAAAGTATTGGATGTAAAGTCATTGACAAAAACATTTTTTATTACCATTCCATATTAACAAATAACTCGGTACAGCAAACAGAACAATACAATTCTTCCATTTTTACAGAGTCATACTCTTCATCGTCCCAAGTATAACTAAATTCGATTCTACAATATTCACATCTTCTCTTACGGGCAATATTTTCGTCCGTAAGAAAAATGTCGTCTGGTAAGGATTTCAGAAAGAGCTCCTTAGACATTTGCACTGGTATGTGGAGCCCAAATATTTTCGACTTTATGTTCGTAATTGTTTTTTTTTTTTAATATGACGCACCATGATTTTTCAAAATGTTTTTAAATGGATACGTAGTTAACAAATGTGGCTTATCACGTAATTTTTTTGATAGTTGTGTCTCCGCGAAAAGTGGCAAAAAAATGGAGCAGAAAAAAATTACATTATTTTTTTCATCCAAGTTCAAGGAAATGAATGTCTGTAAAAATATGCATTATGAACCCCATTTTATGCTCCTTAATTCTGAATTTATTTGGTTGCTCTCGCTTGCTTGGTTTAGCTGCAATAACAGTTTAAAAATTACCTTGATTTTTTGACATTTTCGTGGATAAGTCTGAAACAAAAGAAGATCGAAGGCTGATATTACGCATACAGTGTTTTTAGGACCTGCCACTACTGCACCTCAAATTACAACCAAATCCCTTGCGGGGGCCAATCTTCTTAGCTTAGCTTGCTAGACCCTTTATAGATATTTATAGACCTCATCAGAGGAAATTTTAAAATAGGCAAATTGGGCTATAAAGTTATAAACGTCATTTCATCGAACTAAATGTGTTCCATTATAACGTGTTTTTTATGTAAATATTTATTGGCTATGTGCCCTGGACGTGCCCACATCCACTATCAGTCAATGTGGAAGTCTTCTCGGGTCGGAGGTGTAGGGTTAGAGCCGGTGTAGCTTTATTTGATGTTCATAAGCGCATTGTAATATGCCCACTTGAATAATAAACTAATCTTTATCTTTAGTGCAACGGCACCTGGAGGATCCGTAAGAATGCCGAAATCGAGGAGTTAGTGGCCGAACCCAATATCATCGGCGAAACGAAATGCCACAGACTTCGCTGGTTCGGCCATTTACTGAGGATGGGTGAGGATCGAGGTGTTAAGAGAGCTTATTTGGGACGACCGACTGGTCGCCGTCCAGTGGGTCGGCCCAGATACCGCTGGAGCGACAGTGTACAGGCGGATCTGTGCCAACTCAAAGCCGACAACTGGCAGGAAGTGGCACAGGATCGGGACAGGCATTCTCTCGTTTTGGAGGCCAAGACCCTCTTTGGATCACTGCGCCACAATAGTTAGTTAGTTAGTTATCTTTAGTGGCAACTATTATATATTACTAATTGCTGGTTGGTGATGTAGATACAAGAAATGTTTTAAACCGAACCTGTAAGAGGTAGTTTAATAAATTATAATATTGGAATAATTTGGGGATTAATATTAATATCCCCAACTTAAAAAAAAATCTCTTACGACTATTGCACAGAATAAGAATAATGGCTCGATAATATTGTCCTTAAGAAAGGTTAAATTATATACACGTCTTCCGTTTACTCATTTTTCAACGTCATTGGGCCAAATTTACGCTATTACTATTATCATTCTACTACATTCAGATGCGACGACGGTGTGCAAGCAAGAAAGCGCTATAGACATGCATACACTGTCTCGCTCGCATACCGCAGCCGCATCTCAGTCAGTCAGTGTGAAGACCACCTATCAGGGATTATAAACTCGTTTTCAATGCATATAATCGGAGATCGGCGGGGGTGAGCTGTTTTCAGTTTTTGCACAACTTGAACATACCTTGTCATTTAATGATATTGAGTAAATAAAATAATTATAAACGATTAATTGTAATTAATAATTATAAATTAAATTATTTTATTTCGGCTGCCTTCACGTCACGTCGCAATCTACGGAATGTGATTAACCTATTTTGCACAGCTTTCTGCTTAAGTGAGAAAAAAAGTTTCATCTGGTATTAAAGCAAGCTTCCTTAAATAATATAAATATATTGTATATCCATTTCACTCGACTCACATCAGTGGATGTAGGAAGATCTTTTTCTATATACAAATAAAGCTCAAATAAAACTCAAGGCGAAACAAATTAAAAATTGAAAATAGAGATAAATAGTTATTTATTACAATAGCACATAAAATTAAATTTACAATAAATAAAAAAGCTTAGCACTCGTTTTGTAATGAATTTTAATTTTAGTTTAATCATTTCAGTCTTGTCTTTTCTTTTAATATTTATATATGGATACTCCATGTCCATATTAACATCTACAAGACACAGCTACATGACATTAATGACGTAAAAGCAGCTCACCCCCGCCGATCTCTGCATATAATAGAAGAAAAAATCTTAATGCGGTTAATAGAATACATCTACTTACCAAGTTTGAACTGTATAGCTATATAGTTTATTATTATTATATTATAGTTTCGGAAAAAAGTGGCTGTGACATAATCGGACAGACAGACGGACATGACGAATCTATAAGGGTTCCGTTTTTTGCCATTTGGCTACGGAACCCTAAAAACGTATTCTTTTTCTAGGCTATTCTATTCATTACGGTCTAGTCTACAGTATAAACTAAGAGTATATATCCATATAATGTATCTTTATAAACACTACAGTATAACAATAAGTATGGATGGGGCAAGCTCTGTAACATTAAAATTCGTATGTATCAAATAAATTATAACAACAACTACCGATGATTTAAGACATAAGTTATTAAACGCAACTCCTCGATAATAGAAACTTTTTTTTTATCTTTCGTCTAATAGTATAATTTCTACTACTTATAAAAATAAAATTTTTGATAAATGTGATGTGAATAATATTTAGTTCAATAATGTCATCTACTTAAGTAAAAAGTTTAATTACTCGTAACTTAAGTATTTTATAAAATTTTTGGCGATAAGTCGCTTATCAGGATTCAAAAAGATAGTATATGGATATTATTTAAAAATAAGGGAAAGTGCGACGCTTCGGCTAAGATCGTACTAGTTTTCTATACGACATCGTACAAATACAGGACCGGAACCGGGAATTCCCGGTTCTCCCCATTAACGGGAGCATTCCCTAGTAAGAGGTGTAACAAAAAAAAACTGTAAGCTTCAAATGAAAAAATCTGATGCGATTGATAACAAACTAAGGTTTTTAGGATAACTACGATAAAAAAACGATTATTTCTATAGGAGTGATACGCAGCTTCTTCCTAACACATTCAGTAGCAGCTTTTTACTGACCCGTTTTTCATATTTGCCTGCATCAGCCCATCATCTGCTGGTATTGTTAATGTTTTTTGGCTGTTTAATTCTTCTCTTTTAATACACTTTTGATTTGAGCCCAATAATAGTTACCCTGCTCTTCGTCAATTACCAAATGCGATTTGCGTAGGAAGGAAATTGTATGATTTTCGACTTGGCCTAAAATTAAGTAACACACATTTTCTGTAACTTTAGTTATCCTAACCTTCGTACGAAGAACTTAACTGACTTTCGTAGTAATTCGTTCTACTCTAGCCGCATATGTACCCTAGTTTATACGATAAATATGACAGGCATGCTTCGTTTTCGCAAATTATGTCAGCAATCTGTCTGACGGACCGGGACGGGTCACTTATTTCTAGTTCCTAGAGGTCTGCCGCTTCGAGGCCTCTGTTTTTTATTATCAAAAGCACGAAACTTCGAGGTAATTTTAAGTGTTTTGAAATCAAGCATATATAATGTTACGAATTTTCTTGCTATTTGCAAAAGACCAATTTTCAGTGATCTCTTCTATTTACCGGTGTAACGTTGCACAGCGTAAAACCAGTATTATATATATTGAAATACATTTAATAATAAGATTACTATCGTGGTAAGAAAGTCGTGGTCATTTCGCTTAGAAACAAAATTACAGCCGTTTGAAATTAACAGTTTTTTTTTCGGTACAGGCCTTAGCAGGTATCCCAAGGGTATACCAGGCTGACGCAACTAGGAACAAAATAAGTTTTGTATAGAACTTGTTTCGCAAATCTTTGCCAACGAAGAAAAATAAAACGTCAGTGCTATTTATTCTGTCAAGTTTACATCAAGTCAACTGTCAGCCTAATTGTTTTGTTTGTTATGAAGGCTTCAATGTTTTGTTCGGGTATTTCGTGCAATTTCTTTATTATTTAGTGAAAATATCGAAAATAGTGAACCGTGATCAGAGTAAAGAACAAGTTTGTTACAATGCCAACGAGAAAACGGTTTACTAAGTGTGAAATATGTGGCAAGCGAGCCACTCGACAAAATCACGAAAAAAGGGATTTTATGGCGAAATTTCCCTTGGATAAAGACCGGTACGTATTGCTTTAGATACTTTTGACCTTATTTTGGTGCAGCAGGCTTTAAACACATCGAAAATTTGATATTTTATATTATTTTTAGTTGTGAACTAGGGATGTACTAAAACTATCGATAATTGTATGTTTATTTGTATATCAGTGTAAGTAATTAAATAAAATATGTGAAGTTTCCTGAGAACTTGCATGCAATATGACACAAAATTAATTCGTCGAAGATTTTCAGTGGAAAATTATCTATCATCTATGCATTAATGGTCATTATTTAACATATTTTTTTTAATCTAGTCATTATTTAATATATTAATCTGAAATGTAAGTAAATTAATCTCTCTTTTTGTGATCAATAAAAAATATTATACGACATTATTACACAAATTGACTTAATCCCATAGGAAGCTCAATAAGACATGTGTTGTGGGTACTTAGACAACGATATATACATATAAATACATAGAAAACACACATGACACAAATATGCATGGTCATCACATAAATAAATGTCCGTACCAGGATTTGAACCTGGGACCATCGGCTTCTTAGGCAGGGTTACTGCCCACTTGCCCAGTAGGCCAGACCGGTTCTCATGATTAACAGACATATAAATACATAAAAAGTTAGAGCATTGATAAAGGGTTGTTGATAATTGGATGCCAAAAAACATGATTTATAGATGCATATTAGCGCTAAATAATCAGTTGATCATCTCATTAGCAAACACTTGGAATATAAACTGTACATAACCAAGGCTGTATGTTTTCAGATGCAGGCAGTGGGTTAAATTTGTTGGTAGCGAAGACCTGATACATCTTCCCATAGAAAAGTTACATTTATTGAAACATGTATCTGCAGATCATTTTGAAAATAGTGCTTTTAATAAAAAAAAATAAGAAAAAAAATAGTGAAGGATTTTATAATTACATTCTGAGTGTAACGAGGTATTCTAAAATAGAATCCTAGCGTAGTGAGGGATTCAAGTGTTAACGCCTATGGGTGGTATTCCACCTATGCAATTTCTTTGTCCAATGTGTATTGCGTCTCACATTTTGATTAATGACAGAGTGAGACGCAATGACATTGGACCAAGAAATTGGATAGGTGGAATACCACCCTAATGTGGAAATATTTTTGCTACCACGTGATAAATTTACATACTGCTTTTCACATCACCTATGAGGAAATTATTATGGTACAAATAAATAAATAAATTTAATTAATGGTAAATAAATTAAATAATTTAACCTAAGAAGTATGCAAAAAGAGGAAAAAAAGTGATCCCTCCTAGTAGGGAAAAAAAGTGCTACTTTGATCCTTCCTAGTGGTGAAGAACAAAAAGGTGTTCTAAAAAAAATCGAGTCCACATTAAGCTCGACCACGTATTAGTCCACTCATTTCAATTTCAATTTCATAGAACTATCCACTATATAACATACAACTTAAATGTGGACTCGATCCTAACTTGATTTCGAGTACAAAATTTGTAGACAAGAGTCTATATTTCAACCCTCCCCATTTTATCGATATCGATAAGAAACGCAAGCGTGTAGCGTACTACACTATTTAAATTGCTTATGTTGGTACTATGGTTCTTTGACAGTTCTTTGTTGTACATTTTGGTAATGATTTGCGAAACAAAGGGATTCCACTCGCTAGTATGGAAGTCCCGTCTCTTAAAACGTAGTGATTATATGCTCTTTGGGTATACCAATTAGTGCCTACTGCTCTTCTGTCAACTGAGCTTTGATAACGTCCCCAACTGCGGCGACTATTATCATATGTTTCATTGTAATAAATATCAATTTTGTTCATGGAGGTAGGGTATATTTGTCACCGCTAAAGTTTGCTATACATAGGCAAGCTTGTACTCCTAAAATACCACTGACAAAGCAGTTTTACTAGGCAAGCGGCCGCGTAAGCAATGCCCAGTACCAGGAGAACAAGGTAGCCGAAGAGGTAGAGGAACCGCTGCGGCGACCAGAGCACGGCGTAGCGCAGGCGCGTGTTGTTGTAGTCTGAAATGTTACATACATTTATTTATTTACCATTTCGGCTGAGTGTATAAGAAGCAAAATCTCCATCAATAGTTATTTGTGTCCCAAGGGAGGAAAAGTAGGAAATTGCGTGCCGCGTGTAAAATTGTTACCCGAGGCGAAGGCGAGGGTGGCAAACACGCGGGATGGAATGTCCTACGTTTCCTCCCGTGGTGCGCATACTATTTTTCTGCTCGACGGAGGCGGAAACCGGCAAGTTCGTTTAGCGCAGCGGGAGCAAAGTTGACGCTTTCCGCCCGAAGGGCAGAAAAAAAACATTAAATACGTGGCGCCGCAATACACCAAAATAAAATGTCATAGACCTAGTATTTTCAGAACATATTACGCAATGCGACAAAATTAAAAACACGTTTTTTATTCCTGGCAACATACCAAAAACAACCTACGTAATTTGGTCGGCTTATTTGTTGCCCCTCCCCCATTCTCGTCATGTCCTTGTGTCAGCCTAGGCGCCACCGGAGAGATTTCGAATTATTATTTACAGCTCACAGCTGGACACTTACAACTGTTCTACCATAAGAGATTTCCCTCCTTATACACTCCATATTTTCGACGCCATGTCAAACACAAAAGGTGTCACTCGGACGCCAACGTCACCGAAGTATCAAAACTGATAATTGAACTTTATGCATATGCACGTAGGTCTATGTTGCTCTGTGATCTGTGACGGATTAATACGTCTTCGGCGTTGGAGCTACGGTGCGGATATATCCGTCGCCATCGTTGGCGTCAAAAAGGTTAATGTCATACAATTTATCATCTTGTTATCACTTTCTAAGTATTTTGTATGTATATTACATTCGGCTTAAATGTTCCCTATATTCCCAAAGAATTAATTGCTTTAATTTTAGTTAAGTACCTATATTACAAGATGATTTTGTACAAGCTTTTATTTAACTTGCAATGTATGTTTGTACGGGTAAAATCTTGCAAGTTAAATTTGACCCATTTCCGATTGAGCTGAAAATTTGCATACATAGTAAGTTGGGTGACAATGCAATATTATGGTACCATCGAGCTGATCTGATGATGGAGACAGGAGGTGGCCATAGGAACTCTGTGATAAAACAACGCAACCTAATTGTGTTTGGGGTTTTTAGAATTGCCTCGATGAATATTACTTGCCTGTAATCTTGTACCAAAAATGTTTTTTTTTTTTAACTTATACATACCTAGAACCGCCGCACCATATCCAATTTTGCTCGTACCCATCCTATACGAGCAAGTCGGGACATATATCTCATAGACATCCCCCCCAAACCCTATATCCAGTACTTCGTTGCCGTAGAACTGGTGTATCTTGTTCTGTTCAAACCTCTGCGTTTGCGTCGTGTATTTAGATTCGTGGTCGTGTGCGCAGAAGTATATGTCTGGTTGGACGTGTTTGGTTACCTAGGGAAAAGTAAATCGTTTTAAATGTAGATATGTTACATATTTTGTAACAGCTACAACTACGATTTTGGTTGTTTCCACCAGATATGTGCGGATGCGTAGGGAGAGATGTGTTTGTTAAAAACACCGGCGACCGGTCTGGCCTAATGGGTAGTGACCCTGCCTATGACGCCGATGGTCCCGGGTTCAAATCCTGGTAAGGGCATTTATTCGTGTGATGAGCATGGATATTTGTTCCTGAGTCATGGGTGTTTTCTATGTATTTAAGTATTTATAAATATTTATATATTATATATATTTTTGTCTAAGTACCCTCAACACAAGCCTTATTGAGCTTACTGTGGGACTTAGTCAATTTGTGTAATAATGTCCTATAATATTATAAAATAACCGGCCAAGAGCATGTCGGGCCACGCTCAGTGTAGGGTTCCGTAGTTACTCTTCCGTCACAATAAGCTAAACTGGAGCTTAAAGTATAGTAAATTGTTAACCAAGGAATGAAACGGTACCTTTCACCCGAGTTAAACAAATAGGCAAATTTGCATAATCAGTACCTAATTAAAGTAAGTCTTTTTACTATGAAGGGAAAACTTTTTGCGATAACTCAAAAACAGCTAAACTGATCATGTCTGCTATAGTTTTCATTTAATGTCTTTCTTAAGCTCTACTTCCATGATTTTTTTCATATTTTTTGGACCTATGGTTCAAAAGTTAGAGGGGGGGGGACACATTTTTTTTTTCTTTCGGAGCGATTATCTCCGAATATATTCACTTTATCAAAAAATGTTTCTTGAAAACCCGTATTAGTTTTGAAAAACCTTTCCAACGATACCCCACACTCTAGGGTTGAAGCGAAAAAAAAATTTCACCCCCACTTTACGTGTAGGGGAGGTATCCTAAAAAAAATTAAATTTTTAGATTTTATTATACGACTTTGTCGGCTTTATTGATTTACATATCCATGCCAAATTTCAGCTTTCTAGCACTAACGACCACGGAGCAAAGCCTCAGACAGACAGACAGACAGACAGACAGACAGACAGACAGACAGACAGACAGACAGACGGACATGGCGAAACTATAAGGGTTCCGTTTTATGCCATTTGGCTACGGAACCCTAAAAAATAAAAATAAATAGACTCACTTTATTTAAATACCTATCATCGCTCAGCGCAGCTCTAGTGGACTATGTTCTATTAGTTCAACAACACAGCCCTCTCTACGCGTCCTCGAACGTGAAATGAAATTGGTTTAAAACTACGTGTTGACATGAGGTATATATGTCGTATCTATGTCTGTAATTAGCTTATAAAACAAACGAAAGAATGTCCTCTAGAATACCTCGACGTGTCTTGCTTGGTGCAGTTGCGTATGCTAAAAGGAACGTTGGAACTGTTGGAAGACCGATGCTGCGCTTTAAAGACTGTGTTAAGCGTGACATGTCAACATTTAAAATCGACCACCATGCCTGGGAAACTTTAGCTGCAGACCGTGATGGATGGCGCAAGCGTGTTGTGGAGGGGAGAAAGCTATGCGACCAATCCTGGTTTACTACGTTAGATAGCAGAAGGTGTCGCAGAAAGCAAATCGGGACTGGAACCTCAGGTGGCATGAGCTTTCTCTGCCAAAAATGTGGGAGGTCGTGCCGCTCACGCATCGGCCTCCACAGTCACCAAACCCGTTGTCTAAACAGCAATGCTTAAATCGTCTGCAATAGACGCAAAGGCCTCTGATGATTTTTTTTAACTATAGTATCTGAAGCAACATAAACTAATTACAGGTATAGACACACCTTATCCTATTGTAAGTTTCAGACAGTCTCAGAGCAATCTAGCTAGTCGTTTTAGAATGAGAGCGTAACTACGTTTGTATGGAGAACTGTACTTGCTGCGGACTCTTAATAATATAATATAAATTCATTTATTTCGACCAACTTAGGATCATATTACATTTAACTTATTATATTTAAACGTAAGATTAAAATTTAACTTAAACGGGTAGTTTCCAATTTTTTTGAAACGCTTGTATTACGTTCTATATTAACTAAAAGGTGCCCTAAAATTCAACTTTTATACTAAAAACGGCTTTAAATATGTTAAATTAATTAAATATATTTTGACAGATGCTTTCGCGCCCAAAACGCTCTTTGAAAATTGTGTGACGTCACAGTTTACGGTTTGACACATAACTACATACACACGTAGAAGATACGAACTGTCAACTGACATTTGTCATTTGTTGTTTATCGCCTAACTGTCAACAGTGTCAATCCGAGAGTTGTGACGTCATCAGAATCTTCAATGACGTTTCGAGTTTGGTCACGTGACGTGCGCCAAAAGATATTTTTAAATTCAATATTTACAAAAATATGGTCATTACAGAGGTCCTCTAAAAGTAGTTTAACATGTTCTTATAATCCAAAAGAATTTATTGGGATACAATTCTGCCCTAAGATTTGTAGATGGAAACAACCCTATTAAAATCAAGAACAGTGAATAAGTAAGCGCTTAGTGGCGGTAACGAGCTAACGTGTTATAATATTACCAAAGACTAAGTTTGCAAGAACTTCTAGCTAGAGCGGGCCGCGCACTGCCACCGCGCCACGTGGAGCCCGCGCGGACGCGAGCGCAAACAGCGTACGCGTCTGTTAGACCGAGCGCCAGAAGCATATTTCGTCAGTCATCGCCTCCCGGCTGATACTTTGATGATAGTCTAGATGCTGTTTTAAATATTTAAAAAGGTGGAAAGACCGTCAAAAATATGCGCCTTACCAGTTTAAGTGCGGCAAAGTATGCGTAATGTGTAAATTACGTAATCCGCTGATTACTTTTCAGGCGTTAAAGCCTGATGAAATACTACATGTAAAGTTTCATGATTTGTTATTGCTATCATGAAAAGGTATAGCGCTTATTTTTTACATGTTGATGCGACCAGCTGATGTTCTTACCACCGCGATATAACCAGCTGACGTTTTTTTTTAATTAACAATAGCATCTGAACTATCATTTGACAAAGTATGAAACGGGAGGTGATGAATTTTTTGTTTTATTTTACGTCCGGTGGCTGCCATTCCTCAACCCACCAACGGAGCGGCAGCTGAAGTCCACGAGGGTTCATCATACCTAGACGTTAACCACTACACGAGTTTTCGGCCGGGAGCCGATTGGTCATGGGACTCTGTTCCTGGCTCGCGGTCTATGTGTGCGCGCACCACACACACACACACACAGGGATAGTCTCTCGCTACGCGATGCCGCACTCGTCAGCGCGACGGCGATATTCACCTAAAAATCTGTGTACAGGCTCAGCTCCTGTTTCGTCTTAAGCTATCTAAATTTCCAGGACAAGCTGTTTATCAAAATCGGTTCTGTAGTTTAGCCATAATAAATTAAAAGTCCGAAGGTTACTTCAGAATGTCGGCTAATTCCGAATATCACCCATAATTCCATCAATTAGAGTTGATTTTTGGACTATCACTACATTGTTAACTTTTCGGAATTACACAAATGAACATTACTTATAAACAATTTGACATATGTTTTTAGTATCTATAGATTTTTTAGACACGTTTACCTCTGTAATAAAGGCATGTCGTATCAGCAGCGGATAGTGCGAGACAGCTATCTTGAAATTGTCGTCTGTCTCGTTCTCGGGCAGTTTGGGGTACGCATGCGTGATGGCGTTTATCCTGTCAATCAAACAATAAAATTATTTTAAAAGCTCATTAGAATGGATTGATTAAAAGAGTATTATGAAAACAATAATATTAAGCTCTGTTTTTTTTATATTTAACTATGGTTTGCTAAACCCTCTTTTATACCCCAAGTTATAAACTGATAGTTTAATTGCCCAATCTATCATCTCTAAAGTAAGGATGCTAAGCACGAAGAATTTCGTACATTGACCCGCTTGTTTCTATCTCTATCGCACGCGCATAATTAAAGTGAAACTTTTATTCCATCGCATCAAATTTTTTCATCCATCTATCGCATGTCACATTACAGCCGGCCTTGGGTATGTGCGTTAGTAAAATTCTACTTTATTTCTAGTACTTAGAGTTCATAGTCTTTTGTCATTATTCTTTATCCTCGTGGCGCCCACGCGCCTTTTGATAAACCAAAATAAACATGGCGACTCCAGCCCAGAACTTTTTTCCAGTAACTTTCAATTACCGCTCATGCGCCTTTCAGAAGGTCATATTAATAAACTCTGTCTAGATTTTTGAAATTTCGCGGGTCAAAGAAATAATTTATTCCGATTTCTGAACGAAATATTAGGGAACAGTTTCCGGTATGCTACCATTAGCTGTCACAATTGACAGATGTCATTTTTTTGATAAATGGACGGCGGTATGGCTGGCTCACGAACACGTGGTAAGTAAATCGCATTTTATTATGATAATCCGTGACTGTCGAGTATGTTTTTATGCAAAAAGTTGCTAATGAATGGGTAATTCTTAAATGGAGATAATTATTTCGCATTTTTATAGCTTAAATTCTTCGAAATCTTGGTTTGAAATAATATGTACTTTGTGAAGTCGGTTGGGTCGAAGCTAGTACTAAAAATATCTTAATGTTTTTAGTTTGTGGCTTCATGTTATGCTGGTTTATGAAATACTACTAATATGAAAATGCTACTTTTTCACTAATAATTTAATACTCTTTACACTACTAAGTTTTCGTGTCTAGTCTGTGTAGATACACTTATCTAGCACTATTCTAACCCAGTATTGTTAGCCAGAGGTTCAGGATTGCATTGATCACCTATACGTAAGGTGTTTTATTCACAGGTTTGCGGGATGAAGAAATCCAAGCCTTTATGGGCGATGGTAACCTGGACAATTCGGAGTTTGAAGATGACGGAGAAGCGGATGCAGATTTTACAATAGATCATGGAGACAACGCAGACAATAGCTAGTCATTTAATTGAAAAATAACTGTTATTTAATTGAAAAATAACTGAAATAAACATATTAATCCTAAAAAAGTTATTAATTTTACATCACTTAATAATTCCTTCTAATCTAGTAATTGTGGCCCAGTGGCCTTTGTAAAGAACAAAAGGTAGACGAATAATTGAATTGCAAAACACATGCTAATATAATCATAATTATACCCCGAAAGTTTCACTTCAAACCGGTAACTCTAACACATAAAAATTTCAACTCGAAATCTTGGGCGGATAGGACTATAACTATTATGTCCTATAAGAAGGACGGTCGGGTCATAGTTAAAGAAGAGCCAAAAAAGCCTTGGGCGCCACGAGGTTATATTGATTTTCACGGATAGAGTTTGACGTCTTAAACCTTACCTTAAGGCATATATTTGATGAAATGTGATTTCATCAAATATCAGCCTTCGTGAATTAAGTATTGTAACCGGGTCTACCTTAGTCCGATAAGGAAACTTATTTCATAGTGTATAGGTTGAATATATTGAATAATTTTCCTCAAATTTCGAGTTAAATACCTCCAATCCGAAAATAAGTTTCACTAGCATCATGGCTTCATAAAACTACACAATTATTTCTTATATTGCTGTCCCGCTCGCACAGTGTCATTGATTGCTAGCAGTATGGGCGAGACTACAATCGTATAATTACGCACGTATGGTAAAAAATAAGATACGACAACATGCGGGTAATTCTTCAGGCTTAGTAATACTACAATACTCTAGAGTTTCGATGTCGGTATTTTAACAGGCAAATTCGAACATACACTGACATCAGATTTATATTGAAATCATATGATTTAGTTATTGTGTGTCTCGGCACCAATTGGGACCGTGCGAAGTGCATGGTGGGGGTAAGTAAAGCGATCCCAGCGCATAAGGTGGTAAAAATTTGAACTAACTGCGGATAGCGTCTTTAACATTTCGTACAATTATATAGCTCGAAATGAAACTTTGATTTACGATTACTCCTGAAATATTCATTTAAATTGAATGGTGTAAGGGACCATTGTAATCTGTATGAAATGCTTAATATAACTAACGTATGTTTTTTATAATTGTTAATAATGTATCCATGTAAATAGCTTTGCAAATGTCACATATTTCGTTATTTTTTTCTAGAAGTTAAGAATGGATATAGTAAGTTATCCTTAAAAGATAGACATTTAACATCGCGGACTTTTTTGTAGATCTATGAATGAGAAACAACCCCACCATACATTGTGTTGTTATAGCTCAAACGGATTAGGCAGCGTTTTCGATTAAAGCTCCTAGCCAGCGTGATTTTTTCCGACAACATCGTTATATTTCAAACAATTTACATAAAACCTTAACAAGTTATATACTTAAGCCTTCCTCAAGAATCACTCTATTGATAGATGAAAGTCGTATGAAAATCCGTTCAGTAGTTTTTAGTTTTGGAGTAGTTTTATAAGATGTAGTGAATTGACGTTTTCCCCTAGACTTGCGGACACAAGGTTGCGTGACAGTCGTGCACGCTCCCAATACGTGTACGAGCAAAATGCACGATAACTGAATGACGTCAGTTCGATGTCATTCTGATATCAGTGTATGTTCGATTTGGCCTGTAAGTTTCAAAATAAATAATAAAAGTACCTGTAGAATGATATGTCTTTAACTGCCACTATTGGTGGCTGTGCAAACACCTTCTGAAATAGCTTCACCTTATCCCACTTGATGGGCTCATTCTCTCCTCCAATGTCATTGTCTCCTGGTACCCAGATTTGCTGAAAGAAGAAAACAATTTAATTGAAGGCACTATTTCACTAGTTTAGAGCATGGCTTCAATTTAAGACAGTCGGCTCAACCATCCAGTGGCGCCATCATTAGGGTAATTTTGTTTTCTAATAACCCAAATAAGTTTCTGTATAAATCAGTATGTATTGTTGTCCTACTGATTGTGATTTATTCAGAAATTCATTGGTTTATTAAAAAACACAATTCCCCTAATGAGTGGGCGTCATTTGACGGTCGACCCAGTCTTAAGGATTGAAAACCCTACATACTCTACAGCACAGCGGATGTCATTCCAGATCTAGAGCAGAGCCCAACTGGGGAAGTACCTCCACCTTACAGAAAACCGCAGCCAAATAACACTTGACCCTACTCATAGTGTTGTGTTCCTGCCGGTGAGTAAGGTTGCCAGAGCTCAACGAGGGGGGTGGGGTTAGGGTCGGCAACGCGCATGTAACTCCTCTGGAGTTGCAGGTGTACATAGGCTACGGAGACTGCTTACCATCAGGCAGGCCGTATGCTTGTTTGCCACCGACGTAGTATAAATACTCTTAATAAAATTTCAAAATGTGAACCCCATTTTCATGGTTTTAAATTTTATATTTCTGTTATAAGCACTTTAAAAAATGTCATGGCATAGGCATAGAGATAAGGTGCATGACTATTTTTTGTACATAGTGTTTGTTTGTCTGTCACGTTTTACTTTCAATTGCTCAAAGGTTTACTAGGGATAAGTTTTGTACATTGCGAATATTCTGTTTCATTGTGTCCGACTTTCGATCCGGAGGTCGCGGGTTCAAATCCTGGCTCGTACCAATATGTTTTTCGGAACTTATGTACGAAATATCATTTGATATTTACCACTAGCTTTTTCGGTGAAGGAAAACATCGTGAGGAAACCTGCATACATCTGCGAAGAAATTCAAAGGTGTATGTGAAGTCTACTAGGGACTATAGCCTAAGCCCTCTCGCGCATGAGAGGAGGCCTGTGCCCAGCAGTGGGACGTATATAGGCTGAATTATGTCTTATGTACAATAAAGTGGTTACATACACATACAAACATACTATTTATTTACCTATATTGTCTGACTTCCATTATTTACAATTTAACAATTGTGAAAGCAGTGACGTAGCATGCCTTGGCAGGGCCCCATATAAAAATTTGTTTGGGGGCCCTTAGGAAGGGTAAAGATTTCTCACAAAAACGCATGTTGGGGGCCTGTGTAAAAGCCTACTGTCTATGATTTGTCTATATTTATTTTTCAAAAAAAATTATTTATAGTAGAATTTTCAATCTTACATGTACAGGATAGGGTATGTTGTCAAATATATCAGATAGCCTTTTGATATAGTGCGAATATTGTTCTGCATCAGCTATTGATCCTTCATCCATCAGGTCTCCAAGATACACCAAAACATCTGGTTGGAAGTGATGGACAACTCTTAAAAATGTCATCTGTACAAATCTGAAATGCAAGGGAATTGGTACATGATAAGATATCATATCATAATATGATTAAGATAGCACCGTATTTCCAGGAGTTAGTCTGTCAAGATCAAAAGGATCCTGCTGAAAGTTGCAGGGTTGGACGGGGAACTTTGTAGTAGTAGATGTAGAACTTTAGTATGCAGCAAACCTATGCAACAATGGTATTGAGGCTTAGGAGACTGACATAGCCCCTTAAGCCCCTATAGGCCGTTTTTTTACCATTAGAAAGAGGGTAAGCGATTTTGATATGTCTTTTTATTGAAAAACACTTGAAAAATAAGTCACGGCAAATATGTAACAATTATAAATTACATATAATCTTTTACATTCTTTTGCTTTGATAAGTAAAAGTTACTGATTTTTAAAAACACAAGATTGTTTACCTGTTTTTCTAATGCTAAAAAAAATGAAATATAGAGAAGACAGTGCTGGGCTGATAGTTAATTCAAACAAGGTATTGATTTGCTTTTAAGGGTTAGATACGCGCTCGACAATTTAGGTTAGATACGGCACCATTTGCAACTTGTGCATCTAGGCTAAACTACCTTTAATATTGAATAAAAAAATTAGATCCACAACTAACCTGTCACTATCCCAGTTAAAAAGATAGCTCAAAGGCGGTGGCACCGCTAATTCACCCTGTATCTGCGGGTCGGCGATGAAAAGTATCTTCGTGCAAGTTCTGTCTCCCACTTGGCAATGTAAGTCCTGCCATTGCAGTGCTTGGATATAGTACACAATCACTTCAGCGTACAAAATCGCCCCTAATACAATCCCCAAGCAGTATTTAACTGCTGTACTGAAATCAAAACAACATTAAATAACCGTATTTTTTCGTTTATCAGTATATGGTAAATGGATAATTAAATTAAAAATAAGTGCCTTACTTTCGTCGAATGTACATTGATTTTGGATTTTAAATACCGTTTTGTAAACTAATATTTATTAAATGAACCTGAAAGTTGATAAATATTAATAAAATTTAATTAATCTTCATACACAAATTTGAAGTAATAAAGTAGAACCAAAGCTCCACAGGTTCTAACGTTTCGTTCACATGCTTTGTTTTGTAATGTCAACTTAATTTATTTTGGCCTTTTATTTATTTAAAATATTAATTTTATTCTGACATTTGTAACGATTTATTAAAAACAATATTGGTAAGTTAGTTATAATTAGTTAAAATTAAAGAAACTTATATTTTATAAGAAATCAACGTTGAATATGTAATCGATTATGTCGGGTAACAAAACGTGATTTTGACATTTTGGTTTAGTTGCGTTCAATAATAAAATTTAAATATTAATCTTGACTTTAAGTTTGAATAACATTTAAATTGTTCGATAAACTTAATCGAACTCATCAATTTCTTTTATTTCTCCGGTCACATGTATTATGTAGTGAACAAATATATACTTATTACCGACAATCTAATTACACATGTAGTTTTCTTTGCATTATTCCTTGCTTTTGAATGTACCGACAACAAAAACATTTGAACGCTTCTATTTGCGGCGAATTGACAGGTCAGCTTCAAGCCACTTTTTAGCTTCTCGAGTAGAGTATTTAGTTTTATTTTGTGTTATCATTTGATTTGATTATTAAAATGTATATGTTTATAGACGCAATAGAGCTATTAGATGAATTATAAGTGCACTTACAGTGTTACATAAACTAGCGCTCAGCGGTCCTGATGCATACAACTACATAATACGTCAGTGAATAAATGGTGGCTAGATAATGGATGTGGATGCGCCGAACATATTGAAGCGGTGCAGCAGCGCACCGTTGATCAATGAGGTGGCATCGACGACGGCGACTTCGCCCACTACTACGACAACGCCTAGGTAAAGCTTCGCCTTCTATAGCGCTAAGTGGCGGGCCACTGCCTATTTTTGACAGCTACTGAGGTCGCCCGTGGGTGCCGCGCCGTATCGAGCGCTCGCACGGGCGCGGCGGTGACTGCGTCGTGTTGTTTAGATAATTTAGCAAACAGTCATCAGTTTGCAGTATCATATTGCAGCAACATGCATGATGATTGTAGCTAGTTGGCTGTCAATGGAGGCATTTATTATTTAGAGGTGAGTGCATTACTTCAGTGTCATACATGTTTCATACAGTATTTAGTTAGATTATATTGCCATTTTCAAGCTGTAATATGTCTAACCATTACCAATATCCTCGTTTGAGTAGAACAAGTGTTAAATAGTAGCCCCACCTATTTGTTTTGATACTTTGATGACATTTTGAAGTGTTTTCTTTAATCTTTCTTTAATCCTCTTATCTTATGACATATTTCTTTATATACTATATTCCAAGTATTAAACACCTATACATATCAAGCCAGAATGTAAGGTTCAGAGGACACTCTAAAAAACTAATCAAACCTCCATGTGCTAGCAACCCTAGGAAACACTTGTTGCCAAATTGTGTAGTAAGTGCACCGTTGGTGAACTCTTTCAAAAATAGACTAGATAAACATTTTAGAACTTACACAAGTGCTGCGAGATACACACATCAGTTCCCAGAGCTGTTAGTGTATCAAATAAATAAATTTAATACCACCATAAATGTTTTCCTGAAGACATAAATAAAAGGCAAAGAGAGTCTTATAATAGACAGTATTTATACAACCTTGGTACATGATACAGTCTAGAAAGGAAAAACAGAACAAATGTATTAGTCACAAGACAGAAGATTCTCGCTTATCCATCGTCTCACAGAACTTCATACATTCTTTACACAGATCCATCCAACTACTTGCAAATACATCACATTCCGGTGCTGATGCAAGGAGCGTGTTAATATATTGTGGAGCGCGGACAAGTGGTGATTTGCCATGGGACATAGTGCGTGTTTTAGGCACCGCTAATAGGTGACGACTTCGTGGTCGGAAATTAAATTGGGCCTTATCCACAGATGGAACGAACAGGCATACGAGCTGTGCAACCAGTTCAGGGCAGTCCGAGTTCCCCTGTAAGACATTACATACAGTAGTCAATAGCCCGTAGTTACGCCTCACCTCTAAGGAATTTATCCCCTAAAACGCCAAGCAGGAACTTTGATGGGTACAAATATGGGTAATACCCGTAAACCTTTTTGTATAAGAATCGCAGGATGGTTTTCTGGATTTTTTCCAGAAGCAAGATGTACTTGTCCTCATGCGGGTTCCAAACGTCTGATGCGGCTTCAAGTTTACTCCGGGCGTTATTAATAACAACACTGACCTTACCTTTATGAGAGTGAAAGTGGTTCAATGAAAGTGATACTGATAAGATAGCCCTCGTGGGCTCGGTGGGAGTATGGAATTTGACACACAAAAGAAAAGAATTACATAGGTATATAGGAGGTAAATAGGTATATAATAATCGATTAAGTGTCCGAATTGCGCGCGTAAAAGGGGCCTGTCGAAGGAGTTGCGTTCGAGCGCGCGGCTTGGCCAGCAGGCTCGGCCGCCGCCGCCGACACACATACCGATCTGGTACGTTCAAACGCACCTCTGCCAGAGCTCCAGGGTTGCACAACTTGCCTCGTACCAGCTTAAATATATATGAAGCTAGCCCCAGTTCCCTTCTAACTTCTAGTTTATTGTATCCTACCATTCCTAACACGAACAATGTAGGATACATTAAAGGATAAAAAGGGTATACTCCGTATAATTTTAAATATATAAACCTAATCAATTTATTTTGGATACGTTCCAACATTAGCCTAAATTTGACCTCGTGTGGACTCCAGACGGCCGCATTACCTTTTAAATGACACCTGACTATTGCCTCGTACAATACACGTATCGCATTAATGTTCGTAAACGTATGAGACTGTCTCATTACAAACCCCAGATTTCAGAAAGCCCTCTTACATACTGAAACAATATCGTCTCGAAAGGTGAGGTCGGATTTCAACAACACCCCTAAGTCTTTCACTTCGCACACGCGCTACATCGGTGTTTCTTCTAACACATATTGGTAGTGAAGTGGATTCCGAGATCTGTACCCCTAGTGTTAATTTTGTCGATAGCGAAACGTGACGTACGCGTTTGCGTTAAGTCTCATTTTGTATGGGTTTTTGAACAGCGCGCCAAGCGTCGCCTGGGTTGTTGGAAGAACAGCGGGACGTTTTGGAAAGTCAAAAATCTCATACAAAATGACACTTAACGCAAACGCGTACGTCACGTTTCGCTGTCGAAAATATTTACACTAGGGGTACAGGTGAATGAAAGTATGGCGCACTTTGCCGCGTTGAAACGTAACCTATACGTTTGACTCCATTTAACCACCCGGTATATGTCCTCTTGTAATTTAATACAATCAGAGCTGACATAAACTCTGCGGAGAAGCTTGAGGTCATCAGCAAAGAGTAGACAAACGGAATCTTTAACACCGTCAGGAAGGTCATTTATCATTAAAATGAACTCTAAGGGACCCAAATTGCTCCCCGTAAGTCAGTCAGTAAGTCTGCGTAAGTCATTACGCCAGACCTCGTGAAATATGGCTCTGACACGTGACGTCTTAAATGGCTATTGTGTCACAGCTCTGTACTTAATGCCTGTTAATAATTTCCTTGCAAATGACAATTGATGTTCATTATCTTTGAAATGCAAAGACTTCTTGGAAATACGCCACCAATACCCTGATAATGTATTAATTTCAGAATGCATTACACATTATGCGCAGCTCATTAAGTCTGCTATACTTCGTGCTCGGCAATCTCACATAGAAAATAGGCTAAAAGAGTCCAAAAACCCTTCTAAAGAAATTTGGAAAGTCATCAACGATGAAATAGGTACTAAAACTAATAAAACTCAAGTGTTTACCTTAAATGACCAAATTTCTAACGAAAAAGTCGCGGATAGTGAGGTTCCAAATACCTTTAATTCTCATTTTTTACATATAGCGTCCATGTCTGTGGTTCAAAGTGATGAGTCCTTATCTGCACAGTACCTACACCAACACCTTAGTGACACGGACATATCACCCTATTGTCACACCCGAACTCTTACACAAGACAATACAATCAATGTTAAAGACGCACGACACCGTAGATACATACGATATATCGTTAAATATAATCATATGTGTCTGACCGGTCGTGTCTGACATCTTGGTTGTGTTGATCAACACGATGTTTCAAACTAGCGTCTACCCTGACGTGTTAAATAATACAAGGGTATGCCCAATTGACATTGATGTAATATGTACTGTGAAATAAATTAAAAAATGAAACCGGTATAAAAACAGGCCGTGATTTAATGGAAGTTATCTCCTCTATGCCAAGAGATTACAATGGCATTTGCGTCCATCTGTCTCAAGTGACAAGACTGCCAACACAAGATATTGATATCTTATTTGCAATGCTATCTGATGCCACTGAAACTGTGATAAGTTATGCAAAGAATGAACAACTTTAAGGTATTTGGGTGCTTTGAGATGCCTTATTTAAAACCTTGACTTGTTTATCTCTTAATTTTTTTTTAACAATGAAGTTAAATACGCAAAGCTCTAATTGGCGCGATAACCCAAAATGAGTCCTGACCTCCAACACAAGAGCACGCCACTTTGCTCGGTCCAGAGCGGATTCACGCCAGCTTTCGCTGACGCCGAGCTCACGGAGATCTGCTTCCACTCTATCCGCCCAACGATATTTAGGATGTTTAGGAAGAGACGATGACAGTGAGTATCCGAAAGAATGCCAGAATAGAACAACTAATAGCCGAGCCGAATATAATAGGTGAGACCAAAGCACTCCACTGGCTTGGCCACCTCGAAAGGATGGGTGGACGATCGGGCAGTCGGGCTTACTTGGGTCGACCAATTGGACGCCGTCCTGTTAGTCATCCTAAAAGCTCTAATTGACAGGTTAAATTAAATAAGCTTTTTGCCAAAAATTACATTTTTGATACAAGCTTTTATCGCTGACTACTTTTCTTTCAACAGGCAACTAATACTCATCAAGACTAATAAACCGCTTTGGTTTATGTTGTGTCGTTTTATCACAGACTTCTTATGACCACCTCCTGTGTCCATCATCAGATCAGCTGATGGTACCATAATATTGCATTGTCACCCAACGTACATATGTGAAGTATCAGCTCAATCGAATAATGGAAAGTGGGTTTAATTTAGCTTGCAAGATTCGACTTGAACATACATACAAACATACATACGAAGAATGAGATACTGGTTTAGATAAGTTCTCATTTAGATATAGTTTGTATGTCGTATAATTGACAGAAGCAGCGCGATTCGGGCAACCAATGTCACATTGACGTTAGAAATATCGTAGATAGATCTTATTGGGATGATGATGGGTTGTCGTTGAGATTCAAGATGGCGAAGACGTCTCGAGAATATTTTTTTGTGTTTTGCTCATTTATGTTGTTCAAAGTGTAGTATTGATAGCTTATTATGCAGTGAACTATCGTGGAAGTGTGCAGTTAATGAAAAACTAATCTTGAAACGCGTTTAACCATGTTTTAATCAATATCCGGCAATCCATCGTGGCTTTTAGTAAAGTCCAGCTATCTCTTTACTAAAAGCAACTACCGAACAACGTCATGCTCTACGAGCACACTTAAAACTTACAACGAAACTTGACATTGGCAAAATCATCATAGATTTGATGGAAGCCATATTTTAAAAGAAGAAGATCTTATTGGGATCACAGCGGAATCGAAATAAACGTCAATTTTGACATGTCGTTTAGTTATCGATCTTTTAAAGATTTTTCCAAGATTTTAAACGTGTCTTAATCATTCTTCGAATCGGGCCGATGAGCTTTTAAATAAGATAGACAAATAAATACCATGGCCTGGGCGTTTTATTACGGAGTTGTCCACAAAAATAACTCCTTTCTTTTTCACTGTTGCTAATTTTTATCATCTGTTTCCCGTCTGTGTTTTTCCCATGCTGATTAAAGAAAGCTGATGTTGTAGGTAGACCAAAGTCTAACATGATAAACCATGTTTTGCTAGTTTTATAAATGTGTCATAAAAATAAGAGGTGTGGAATTGTGGATGTGGAGAAGAAACAATTCTTTATGTAGTTTTTAACCCCTGACGCAAATAGAAGGGTGTTATACGTTTGATGTCAATGTCTGTGGCATCGTAGCTCTTAAACGGATGGACTGATTTCGATGAGGTTTTTTTACGTGAAAGCACGGTTTCTTGCCGTGGTTCTGAGCTATGATTGATGAAAATCGATCTAGCTGTTTGAAGATTATCAGCTCTTTTCCAAAATGATGTAGGATTTTTTTTGCATAATTGCGTAGGGGGTTTTTAAGTTAATCGTGTCGCCAGAGTATCTAGACTGTCCTTCCAAACGGGCACCTTCTTCACATTATTAACGTGTAAGTTGTATATTTTGTCTGATTATATTTGAATGTCTGTTTTTTACAAGCTTTTATTTAGTTCCACCTCTCCCGTTGTCTGTCTGTCGGTCTGTAATCATTTTTTATGATACTGGAGGCAAACGAATAGACGGATCACCTGGTAAGCGATTACCGCCGCCAATGGACACGTACAACACAAGAGGGGTTGTAAGTTCGTTGCCCGCCTTTAAGATAAAAGCTAAACGAATTTCTACGAAATTAGGCACACATATTTTTAACCTGAAAAGGACATAGCGTACTCTTTACCCAGGATTCATCCCCTAAGCTAAAGGGGGGGGGGGGAATGGGAGTTGCAATTTAATATGAGAGTACAGTGGACGTCAAAGATATTATTTGAATAAACGATCTTACCTGCTTAATTTGGTATTTAACCTCAACAAACACCAGTTGCGAAGGTATGCAGCGCTAAATAACGGACAGATAGACATATGTACATTACGAATGGATTTCTTGTTGACTACGGAAAGACGGAGCTGGTAAAGAGTGGCGGCGTGTTAAAGAAAATGTCGTGGGATCGAATCTTGACTATTTGCTTCCTTTTTTTCTTAATCCACGTGTCCCCTACGCCCCCTGCAATTAACAATGCAATTTTATACTCTTGGCACCACGCCACGCACGCAACGCACTTCACTTCTAAACAAACGCCGAAGTTTACTAGCAAAAACGCGGTTGATACGTCGTTTCGTATCTAAACTTAATGTGAATCCGACTCGCAGTTATAGCTCCTTTGGTGATGGCGTAAAGGCTATAATGCATTGTTTATTTGCATTTAAAATGTTGAAACGCTTTGGTACATTTGTGATCAGAATGGATATGAAATGTCTATACGTGGATGCAGTTTTTTATTGTCTTCGACAAGAGATTTTGACTTCACATTGTCACAGTTAAGACTTTGCCCTGCAGACTTTAGTCGGTAGACCTTTGACAGAAAAACAAGTTTTTGTTGAAAAACTAATCGGACTACATTTTTTCTTAAAGACCCTTTTTCTTGCAAGAATTCGCTAGTCATGTCTTAGCCTTCCATTTTATACCACTACTTTGGCAAATATGGAACAAAAAACATTGAAAACCTCATTTGATTTTTCCATGTCTTTTGCGTTGAAATCCATCATAATAATATAACTAATAGTAATAAGGCCTCCTGTTGTCTGCCTCTGCATTTAATTAATTGTTTATTTTCTTCTATCTTTTTCTGAGGTGTTCCAATAATGAGTATTCTATATATCTAATAGCAGTTTCTCTACAACATAGGTGTTTGGTTTTATTTTGCAGGAGTACGTCGATCTTCAGCAGCTTCAGCATGTTCTCCAACAACAACCTGAATCTGCGCACGCGACGGCACAGCGGCAGTTTCAGCCCTTTAGCCACGCCACATAGCCCTAATGTAAGAATACTTACCAATTAAGTACGCGCCGGCGGTCAATGCCTCTGTATAAGTGGGACAGTAATATAAATATCATTCGCGTGTGATAGAGACAGGTGATGTACGAAATTCTTCGTTCTTAAAGTACTTGCAATTGCCTTGTTACTGTTTCCAGAGGTGTTTTTGATAAATCGAAATGAGAGTGATGTTTCAAAATACAGCTGAATTATTCTGTAAGTAGGCCTCAAGTTGCAGGTTTGCTCCGAGAGGTGGTAGGTGGCGATCACGATCACAATAGATCAGGAATGGTCGCAGTGATATTTAGGCTGTAGAGCCTTACATAGCCCCTAACAAAGAAGAAGAAAGAAGAAGAAGTAGGCCTGGAAGGCTCCTTTACAAGTCAATACAACATTTACAGTGACATGAAAAATACATAGGTAGCAACATTCATAAATACAATAGCCAATGATGACAGTAAACACTAATAATCTTAAAATAATTAATTACTACAATATAACAGAGATGTATCCATGGTTCCATTTTGATCGGTAGTGTACAGTAGAAACACTCGTAGGCGAAATCTTCTGGTCAATCATAGACGCAAAAAGGACTTACCAAAGCATTCATGAATTCACTCGAGCAGGACATCGAATAATCGATGTACGATCATTGACATATCTAAGGACGGGCCTTACGGGCAATAAGAATGGCAGTACAGCGGTGTCACGCACACAAATTTGAGCCAATCGTGCAGTCTAACGCCACAACGCGATCGGTTAATTATTTGGAACATATGTAGGTATTTTTAAGGATTTTATGGAATTTAGAAAATAGGGTTATAAAATGCATTGCTAGCGAACAGAAAGAACGGTTAATAATAAAATAGATCTCTTAGTTATTACGAATTAAGTCACTATTATTTATAACGTGGTGTCAATATTGACCCAAATTGCCAGTTTCGGAAACACATGACGTCGCACAAAACTGTCGTGTGTTTAGCTGACCTAATGACCTCGATTTAACACACGCCTTCTTGGATTTTCGGTATTTTATATTACTCTGTAAAATGTGAATTTATAATTAATGTATGTATGAATTTATAAATGTGTTTCGAACACCATGTTTTATTATTACTAAACTAACAGTGTATACAGGGTAATCAATCCAGAACGGTCAGTATGGAGAAGACAGATAGCCATATCTGAGAGATAGCCACATCTGTTCTTAGGGCCTCCGCTAGCTGACGCGGATTATCCGGAACGGACGCCCCGTCTAATAAGAAATTGTATGAACAGCGCTAACTGGCGCGGGCGCGTGCGACGGATTAGGCCTGGGAGCAGGACCCGCGAGCGTGCGCACGCGGCGGGCGTCCGCGTCACCTAGCGGAGGCCCTTAGGAAACATGGCTTCGATTTCATTCATTCAATCTTTTTTTAATCTCTAATACATAACCGGGAATCGAACCTGGTCAATCTTTATGTAATCGCGTGTAAATAGTATTTGTTTGCATAATTGATCCTGAAAGTATAAGCAAATATAAAAAAAGATTGAATGTCATTATTATTAAATTTAAAATCGAAGCCATGTTTCCTAAGAACAGATGTGGCTATCTCTCATAGTTTCTGACTTCTCCATACTGACCGGTTTGGATTTTTTTTTTAAGTTTTTTTTTTTCTTTTTTTTTTTTAAATAAATAAATAAATATTATAGTACATTATTACACAAATTGACTAAGTCCCACAGTAAGCTCAATAAGGCTTGTGTTGAGGGTACTTAGACAACGATATATATAATATATAAATATTTATAAATACTTAAATACATAGAAAACACCCATGACTCGGGAACAAATATCCATGCTTATCACACGAATAAATGCCCTTACCAGGATTTGAACCCGGGACCATCAGCTTCGTAGGCAGGGTCACTACCCACTAGGCCAAACCGGTCGTCGAATTGATCACCCTGTATAATGTATAGGTATGTTTACCTTTAGATAATAGTGCTACGTCGACACAAAAGTAGCTATATTACTAAACTGCGGTTGAATGTTGTGTTTTCAAAATTCTAATAAATTATGTCTGTGAAAAGGAACTTAGGTTCACGTTTTTGTGGTTCACCCTTTAGTCAAATTAAGCCTGATACCTAAAGTATTTGTTAGCTACAAATATGACGCAGACTTCCGATTAGGTATTTCCCTATAATGTAATGATTAGCTTAGCTGGATTCAGGAAACAATCGCGCCAAGCGTCGTCGTCTGAAACAAAAATGCAGCTCCATACATTTCTGCTAGTCTTGACAACAGGACTTCATTAGTGCATGCCTTAATGAAGTCCTGGGGCCCATTTCTCGAACGTTATTAGTCTAATATTAGTGCGTTGCCATTACATTACCGTTTGAGAAATGGGCATGTGTAGTGGATATTTGGACCCGGGTACGTCCTTAAACTACGTCCAAAAGAGAGGTATGGGCATTGTGAATGTCATCTCGCTTTGTGTGGTAGGGCACAGCGCAGCGGATGTCATTCCAGATCTAGAGCGGAGCCCAACTGGGGAAGTACCTCCACCTTACAGAAAACCGCAGCCAAATAACACTAGACCCTACTCGTAGTGTTGTGTTCCTGCCGGTGAGTAAGGTTGCCAGAGCTCAACGAGGGGGGGGGGGGGGAGGTGGGGGGAATGCTAGGGTCGGCAACGCGCATGTGACTCCTCTGGAGTTGCAGGCGTACATAGGCTACGGAGATTGCTTACCATCAGGCGGGCCGTATGCTTGTTTGCCACCGCCGTAGTATATAAAAAAAAAATTGTATGTTATTCAGAACTGTTGGGGCCCCCGCGCGCCGCGCGTCAACCAGCTGCGCCTGGAGGAGTGCGCCGACGTCAGCAACACGCGGGAGGTCGCCCACGAGAGGGAGGTCCACTCCGCCATGCAACTTGGCCAGTCTTGTGAGGACCTCACGCTGCCGGGCTTGTCCAACTCACCGACTAGAGTTACTAGGTAATACTATGTTAGATGTGGTCAGTCGACCAAAGTGTGCTGACGAGACAGGTACTATCCGCCACGCAAACAGGACAAATAAATCCTTTGAGCTCTTTGAGGTACTTACCTGCTGCAATAGTTTTTTTTTTTTAAAATTATATGTCATTATTACACAAATTGACTAAGTCCCACAGTAAGCTCAATAAGGTTTGTGTTGAGGGTACTTAGACAACGATATATATAATATAAATAAATATTTATAAATACTTAAATACATAGAAAACACCCATGACTCAGGAACAAATATCCATGCTCATCACACGAATAAATGCCCTTACCAGGATTTGAACCCGGGACCATCGGCTTCATAGGCAGGGTCACCACCCACTACGCCAGAGCGGTCGTTGTAGTTACATAGTAGATATGCTATAGCGCAAGATGTTGATGTGCTATAAACATACTGCTTATTAGAAAATAAATGGGTCTTAATAATATGGATCCAATAATTGTGAAATATTTGTTGTAGTCGATACAGCTTCTGTAATTTAGGGACTACAGCAATAAGAATTTTTTTATTGCCACATATTACAGGTTTACTATAAAACAAAATGAAAATTAACATAATAAACACATATTAGGTTTACTATGGCCGCGAGCCTGCCGATTCGGCGCTCGTAAAGTGCTAAATTCAATACAATGTGCCTGCAAATGAAAGCAGAGGCGCAGCTAATGTCCTCGGGTTGAAATACTTATGATATGATATGATTATATCTCACAATATACAATTTCACTCAAAACTACGCGTGGTAAATTCTTAGGAATTTATATTGTGATCGACACTTTGTTTTACTTTATATAAATATAAAAAATATAGAAACAACAATTACAAGCAGGGCCCGTACTTTCCATGCCGTTGACGCAAAAATGACGTAATTTAACATACAGGGAGTTGCTACAAATTTAGATAGCTTACTTATTGATGGGTATCATAATAAATACTTGTTACGTGAATAAAAGCTTATTACGCTGTTAAAAACCAAAAATATGTATTATTTCATAAATTAATATTCTATTATTTATTTGTGTGACAATAAAATGAAAGTCAGTTAGACGTTTCTATACTGATTGTCAAGTATATGTATCAGTTACCTAAAGAGGTTGACAAATGATTAATTATTACGAAAATACCAATTGGAATCATACTCTATGTAGCGTGACGTCATTTTTCTGTCAACGGCATGAAATGTACCGACGTAGTATAAAATGTACGGGCTCTGTTACAAGTCTTCACAAGCTTTGAGCTCGTGGGAGAAGGTCCATTTTTAGGGTTCCGTACCCAAAGGGTAAAACGGGACCCTATTACTAAGACTCCGCTGTCCGTCCGTCTGTCACCAGGCTATATCTCATGAACCGTGATAGTTAGACAGTTGAAATTTTCACAGATGATGTATTTATGTTGCCGCTATAACAACAAATACTAAAAAACAGAATAAAATAAATATTTAAGGGGCCTCCCATACAACAAACGTATTTTTTTTTGCCGTTTATAGATAATGGTACGGAACCCTTCGTGCGCGAGTGCGACTCGCACTTCGCCAGTTTTTTTGTAAGATGGTCCCGATGGTATTTAGCATAGCCCTGTTCAATAAGTACATACTTTTCCCTCAGGTTACCTCAAGTGGTATCCCCGTCGCCCACACGTAAGTACATGACGCGGCGGAGTCTGTCCCCCATCGCCATCCGCGCGTCCAGCTTCAGCCCCGTCACGCTGCGCAAGCGTCGCGGCGACGAGCCCGACTCGCCCCTCCCCAAGCGCATGTGCGACCGCCTCACCCCCTCCACGCCAGGCACACCGGGCACGCCCGGCACGCCCGGCACGCCAGGCACGCCAGGCACGCCGGACTCGGACTCGCTGGAGTGCACGTTCCGGCCGGTGTCGCCGCGCGCCGCCATGAGCGAGAACCACAAGAGTGAGAATACTAGCTAATAGATTGTGGGGGCCCGGTGTACGGAATGCGAGACTCGCCCGGTTTGTTTCCAGACGTTAAAAAGCTTATTACAAATATATCGGAATGTTTACGTTAAACGAACGTACCCTGTTTCGTGAAAAGCAAATAGTCGTTTATAGAACTTTAAATGACGGCATGCGACGAGTTGATTTCTAGTATTTTAAAGCAAATCATATTCTATTGCTAGCGTAATGGAGACATGCTGGGTTTTATGCATTATACTCAATGCAATTACGAACCGACGATAAAACACACCAAAACATGTCTGATTTGAGATATACGTCGATTTTGAAATATCACTTTTAAATACAATTAAAATATTGGTACTTGCATGAATATTTGCATAAGTTCGTCGTCAAATTTCGTAAATTCGGGCGGTGGTAGTGTAAAGTGTAATATTGTATAGGGTTCTACGCGTTATCCAATGTTTGTAGGCTAGGACGGCGTATTCTAAGGAGACCACGCCATTGTGTGGGCATTACATAGACAAATAGATATCTTTAGTTTTCAGTTTGACTTGATTTACTCTTTCTACGTAGTTTTAGTACGGGCTGTTCAAAAACTGTACGCAAGTTTACTACGCACTTCAACATTTTCAACTAAAAATCACATTTTCGGTTGTCTATGTAAGGTTGATTTCAAATTGAAGCTTTATAGAAATAGCATCTTATTGACAACGACCAATAAGTGTCCTTTTGGTTGAAACCGGCATATTTCAGACCCATTTCCACAATACGAGTTTCTTGTACTATTTGGGGAAAAATTACGTTATTGTAGTCGTCGTCAGATTTATCGGAGCGGCCAATGTGCTCACAAATATCTGAACACGCCTCTATTGTCAAGGCGTTAAGAGTGCGTGTTCAGATATTTTTGAGGACCTAGGCTGCTACGATATAATGTCCAAAAATACTCGTGATTTTCTGTGAAACTTATGTAGAATGGAAAGTCATAGATTTACTAAGAAATGTTTTGTTTTTATTTGTTTTACTATAAATTGTTTTTTCTTGTTTGTCTAAATGTATAAGCCCCCACGATAGCGTAGTCTCCCAATAATTATCTAGCTAATGTAAACGTAGCTTTTAGGACAAACGGGAGCCCTAAATAGCCAAAGCATCCAAAACTTTACTGTACATAGGTAGTCGCGTTGCTATATTGAACGCTCTGTATATAATTTATTGTAAGTTTTAGCTGTTATGTTCAAGTATTTCGAAGTGTAGGTTGATTCGAATAGTTTTTGTTTATTTCCATACAGGGATCAGGAGAATCAAATTGAATGTCGGTTTCAGCAGCATCTAAGATCTTATCTTCATAATCTTTTTAAATGGAGAAACTCCTGTAGTATTTACATAAGAAGTCACGATATAAACCAGATTTATGAGAAATTTCTTTTAGGAGATTTTCTTCAGGGATAAATACTTATAACGTTTGCACACGGTGCATGTAACATGTGCAAGTTGAGGGTGTTTGCGTGGGTTATATGCATCGTGTAAACAATAATATAAAGAATCATGCGGTTTCAACGACTTCTGCATGTCCCAGCACATGTCTTGAGCAAATAAACGGGCTATAGTCTTTTTCAAACACGCAGGTATGGAAAGTAGCGAGGAACAGAAACTCTTTAGGCAGAATTATCGCAAAAGTGTCCAGCTGTCAGCTATAAATAATAGTTCCAAATCTCTCCAGAGTAGCGCTAGAGTTATGGAAGGTAGAGGCAAGGAACAAAATCTCCATGTATAGTCAAGTGTAAAAATATGGGTGTACATTGTTACTCAACAATATGTCCCATAGCATCTTATTCCAGTGTAATAAGAGCGTAGTACCATATTTATGAGACGATTCTTTCGATACATATTTTTGCACTTGACTGTACCAAAAAGTGTCCGACAAAAAACCATAAATAGGTGGCGCTAAAATACCTAGAATACTTGAGAAAAAAAACTAATCATAGACAGCTCACTTCACTCCGTCAATAGCGCCTAGGTTCTTAGCTACTCTAGCGCTACTCTGGAGAGATTTGGAACTATTATGTATAGCTGACAGCTGGACACTTTTGCAACAGTTCTACCATAAGAGATGTCACTCCTCTTAATTCCACACTCCATACGTTTAAATACGGAAGGTGGAGGTAAGGAATTAAATCTCCATGTACCAAAAAGCGTCATCAATAAACATTAAATAGGTGGCGCTACAATACCTAGAATACTTGAAAAGAAAATCAAATTATTGATAGCTATATAATAACTGTTCTACCATAAGATATTTCACTCCTTTTAAATCTACACTCCATACCGTTTAAACAAGACTATACTTAGTACAAATTATTTGTGCAAGCGGCCACACAATGTACAATATATAACGTGCGCCGTGTGCAAGCCAGTGGCCAGTTACAGACAATGTTCAATATATAACGTGCGCCGTGTGCAAGCCAGTGGCCAGTTACAGACAATGTACAATATATAACGTGCGCCGTGTGCAAGCGCCATCAGAGCAATCTTACCCTTCGTTAAATTTAAAAGTTTCTAGGACTTCTAGATGTTTAGGCCTGCTGAAACGTCATTGTTAGGTTTAAATTCAATTTCTCACCGGTAGGTTTAGTACCTTAGTTCAGTTCGTCTTGCGTTGTGTTTGTCACATGAAACCATATCTATAATAATTGTATTATAACCATAGCGTAGAAATAATGATGAATAGCTATTTTGCACTGTTGACTCGATTCTCAGGCTACCTAGAAGAATAAATGATTATGTTGTGATTAGTAATTTTCATACAGAAAATTTCATCTCAAATAATTAACCTAGAAGGCCGAATGATTGAACCGTGTTTTTTAAATTATTTTATAAGACCAAAACTCCGCTTTCTTATTTACTAAGATAAGAAAAATTGGGTATACAGCGTGGAAAAAATTTATGGGCCCTGCAATGGCAGCATGGTTCCATTTTTATCGCTTGTCACTATGCCCGTCACTTTCGTGCTTACATACTTGTTAGAACGTGACAGGCATGGTGACAAATGATAAAGAGCCGACCATCTTAGCCCTGCTGGAGGGAAAGTACCGTTAAACCTTAAACTAGCTCATTTTACGTAAAGGAAACATTATTTTATTTTTAATAAGAAAAAAATAGCATTCAGTTTTTTTTTACAATTCGCTTGTCTAAAAATATTCTGTGTACAAATTTTCGATTTTATGGATATTTTGTACGACAGACGAGTGTAAGACCTAATGTTTCTTGGGGATATTTTAACATTAACTCTATCGAGTTGTGGAATAAAACAGCGAATTTCCATTTTTTTTTTAAATTTTTAGTCGGTTCAAATCCCGGAAGAAACAAGCGATTTTTTTTTAATAGTGTTGTTTCTTTTTAAGAATATAATAATGTTTCCTTTAAGTAAACTGAGCTAACGTAAGGTTTTAAGGCACTTTCCCTCCAGGGCTCACTTTTTTCCACCCGGTATCAATAGAACCTTTTATTGTTATTGCGCTCGCGGTATCCCGGGGGATTTTCCCTAGGTGATCTGCGCTGCGCTCCGCCGGTTTGCGCAGGCCTTCAGGGAATATTATGGGGAAATTTAATGTTACATGAAGCTTACCTATCCCTACAAGATCATTTATTCGTAACAGTTTTGAATGATTCACGGTTGGTTTCACTACACTTAAATCGACCGGGATATAAACAGTGATTACCTTTTATATTGTAACCACACATACACCTCACGCATACACACGCGCGCGCACACACATACACACACACATGTGGCTTCAATTAGTTATTTAGCTCCTTTCTATTTAATAAAATTCAAAGTTCCTGTTACGTAAAATGTAACTTAATTAATTTTTTAGTTAAATTTTTGTTTCTTTTAACCATTGTTTTGTTATTGTTAATTAGCAAACCAGTAAGGAAGAGCGGTGTATCTTGACACAGGTATCTTGTATACTTAAAAAGAGACGCCAACCTGCATATTGTTAAGTTATGAAGTTACTGAATAAATTATTTTTATTTTTATTTATTTATTTATTTTATTGTTCTGAATGAGCTCCCGATATTTCGACGCAGTTACATGCATCTTATATCACATATAAAATATAAATATAAAAAGGTAATCACGGTTTGTATCCCGGTCGATTTAAGTGTAGTCATTTATTGGTATCTAAAACTTGCGGATTAGAAGGTAACATGAGAAAAGGGTTCAAACTACTTATATTTTGTAGAAGGTGCATATACTAGTGAAACTTAACGAACGATCTATATCGTTAGAAAATTACCAGTCTCACTATAATATTGACATTATGTCGTACCAGATTGAAATTCGATACAAATTATTTAAACCAATTTATGAAACTAAAATTTCATATTAATAGGTGGTTCCACACGGAACGAGCCGCGCGAGCGAGACGCACGAAGCAGCTCGGCCGGTGTAGACGTGCCTCGCCCGACACAGACCGGGCTGCTTCGCGCGGCAAATTCCCCGCGAGGCGGGTTGTTCTGTGTGTTGTTAAATTAAAACAATAGTTTGTACTTTCATATCTTAAAAGCAGTAAAAAGGTGGTGAGTAGATAAAGACACGTAAAGTGCAAAATGTTGTATGTGTAAATTTGTTAGCTGGTTTGCAAGCTGAAGTATCTAAGGTCAATATGGGCAAAGATAATTTGAAATAGAGGTGGATTGTCAAAGAAAATTTTGTAGCCACAGTAAATTTACTGCCATCTTTCGACACATGATTAAAACTTTTATAACGCCGTTTGACTTTGATCCTTATTCTTTTACTGATATGTGTTAAATTTGTTGAATATCCAAAAGTGGCGCCATCTAATAGATCAAAGGCCAAAGGTATGGCAGCATCATTCCGAGCGATAGCGCCATAAACTTTAGGTTCTGCCCAGTAAGAACGCCACTTTTTGATATTTAACAAATTAAACATCTATCAGTGAAATAATACGGATCAAAGTCAAATGGTGTTCTAAAAGTTTTAATCATGTATCAAAAGATGGCAGTAAATGTATGTGGCTAGTAAGTTTTCTTTGACAATACACCTCTATTTCAAATTCTCTTTGCCCGTATGTACACTCACCCGTATTAAGCTTGACTATCTGTAGTAACTAGATTGTCAATCTTTAACGCTTGACAACACTGGTTACGGGGCTGAATACTTCTGTTCAAATTGTCGCTTCAATGTTTTGCACTGCTTTACGTATTTTACTGTATTGGTGTGGTATGATGAGGTTAAAAACTACAAGTTTCTTACAGAGGGCCATCCATGAGGCCGCGGAATGGCCGGCCATTCTTACCATCGCCCACACTGTTAACTGTCCATCGTTGGACCTTATTACAAAATGCATAAGGTCCACCAATGGACAGTTAAGTGTTGCTGTTCGTACATAGCGCTCGACCAGTATGCACGGCCTGGTCGCATGCGTCCTGTCTGCGGCCTTAGACTGCATCGTCATATTAAAGCGAGTTTTAAATAGAGGTGGATTGTCAAAGAAAACTTTGTAGCCACAGTAAATTTGCTGCAATCGTTCGACACATGATTAAAACTTTTAGAAAGCCATTTGACTTTGATCGTTATGTGTTACTGATGTGTGTTAAATTTGTTAAATATCAAAAAGTGGCGCCATCTAATAGATCAAAGGTCAAAGGTATGGCAGTATCGTTTCGAGCGATGGCGCCATAACCTTTAGGTTGTGCCCGGCAAAGTCGAAAGATGGCAGCAGGGATCGGAAACCGGTATTTTTTGTATGGGAACGAAAACGGTATTAACGGTATTTTCGTTCTTTGTTAATTACTTCATTTCTAATTAGGCAATCTAATAATACGAAGTCGTTATCTGAAAACACAACTGAGTCCTTCATTTAGAGTATAAAATAAACCGAAATATATGGTTATTTCGATGTTTTTGCAAAAAACCGGTTCCGATCCCTGGATGGCAGTAATTTTACGTGGCTACAAAGTTTTCCTTGACAATACACCTCTATTTCAAATTCTCTTTGGTCATATTAATACGTCTATCAAAAACAAAATTGGCTCCTGCTATGGAGTATCAGAGATAGTCGGACCAAACTAACTTTGCAATGACAAAAACGACACTTTATCATGACGTTTATTACTACTTTTATCACGTTTTTTCAAGCAGATTGGGTACGATGACAAATGTATATCCATACTCCGCACAATTTCTAAACTTAGAACGCAAAATCGTATTGAGATTACATCTGTCACCATACCAAATCCGTTTGAAAAATTATACCTCGGTCTGACTAAGATAGAAATATTTCGAAAGAGAATGAATCTGGGATCGGTGGTAACCTTTGTAAAAAACATTGGCAGTTCTTAACCTTTTGACCGCCAAAGACGTCATATGACGCGCGCGGCTACAACCCAATATCAACCTTCATGCGTACCGACAAGGTTCACGATTACGCGCCGCGTGTGATAGGCGTGGCGTTCAAAAGGTTAACTTCATTGTGGTTCAGTGCGTTTTTATTGTATTTTGTACTGGGTACATCTCGTTTTGTGGAATTTGTTTACCCTAACAAACTCACGTGATTGTACTGTTGCGGTCACAAGTATGCAATGTTGTATCTTGAAGTCATTGAAATGGGTAAAAATATTTTCACCACACCAACTGGACGGACCTCTTGATTGTTCAAAAACGAATGATAAAGTTGCATTTTAGACACATGTGGGGCAAAGTAATCAGATGCAAAGAGTTGTTTCCTTATGTTAGCTTAAATGATGATTTCAAGTCGTATTTTTTTATTGCGTTCATTTGGATTGGATTTAATTTGATATTTCATAGTTAGTTGTTTCCTCGCGTTGGTGTGGTGAAAAATGTTGTTTCACTCGGAGACAAAGTTTGTTTAACCCTCGCAACGCTCAAGATTTCACTTCTAGAACCACTCGCTACGCTCGTGGTTCCATTTTGGAATCTTTCGCTTGCTCGGGTATCAATATTAGCACGTGTGGTTAAACAAAAACTTTGCCCCCTTGTAAAACAAATAACTATTATGACTAAAGTAAGGTCGCTAAGCACAAACAATTTCGTACGTTGACCCGCCTGGTCTTATCTCTATTGCAAGACATAATTATATACGGGGTTTTTTTTAACTCCGTTAACATCAAGGTATGGCTAAGTACATTTAACCTTTTGACCGCCAAAGACGTCATATGACGCGCGCGGCTACAGTCCAATATCAACCATCATGAGTACCGACTATGTTCACGATTACGCGCCGCGTGCGATAGGCGTGGCTTCAAAAGGTTAAAGAAACTGTAGGGCAAAGATGGTCGGCTCTTTATCATTTGTCACCATGCCTGTCACGTTCTGACAAGTATGTAAGCCCGAAAGTGAGCGGCACAGTGACAAGTGATAGGAACCAAGCTGCTACCACTGAATGGCATAGTTCTTTGTCTTATTTTTTTTTCTTAAGAAGTAATTAAATGCTGCATATAGCGTTGTTGTAACATGGGCATGCTATTTATCTAAACAATTGACAACTTTGACATATCAATATCATTTCGAACATCGATCGTCCGAGATAGTATGCATAAACTCATATGACACACTAATCAATATGTAAACAAGCCCTAAGGTACACGTTCATAGGGGCCTTACTAGATAAAAATACCTAAATTTTTCATTATCTCCGAAATTGAGTAAATTAGTACCAGTTGCACCGACCACAGTTGACGGACTGGCCAACGTCACTCAGTAGTGACCTATGAAACTTCCCATACAATAAAATTTAGCAAACATCCCGAATCCCGGTGTATTCAAGAAAGTAACTTATTTTAAGCTCAGAAGCACCCTTAAAATTAAAGGAGTTAAAAAAAACACCGTATATTGATTTTTTTTTTTTTTTTTTTTTTATCTTTATTAAAGAGCTTTGTCACTGTTGTGACGATGTCGCTCTGTGCGTATACAAACATGTGACTTATCTTCTACACCGTATATTGATGTCGACTATATTATAATGTGCGAGATTCTTCGCGCTTAGCGTCCTTACTTTAGTAGACCATTTCCATTTATAGACTATTACATGGTTGACCAGCTTATATGTTTATGGCCGTAACTATATCCAAGATTTTATAGTTTTACAGGCCATTTCTGTCAGTGGAAAAAGGCGCCAATTTTAACCCATTCAGCGGCGGTATTATGGTCATATTTTTATCACTTGTCATGTCATGCGACACTTTATCACTTACATACTTGTTAGAACGTGACAGGCATGATGGTAGATGATAAAAAACCGACCATACAGCCCTCGCTTATCACGACCCCTCGTTTTGCCTCTACGAAGCATTCCCGCTACATACCGATTACCGGGAAACTCATGTTATCGGCTACGATCAGCGGTGAATGTGTTAAAAAAAGGTCCTTCCATAAAACATTTGAATTTCAAGCCTTTTTCTACTGACAAAGTGGGGTTTCCAGAGTATTAACTAGTTGTGTGAACTTCATTTCCATGCTGAAAGCGGATTTGCATTTGCAGCAGTCTAAATTGTTTTGTAAATTTATAAGCGAGCTGTCGGCTCCAGAGGTACGATTGTTTTCGAGGGTGATTAAATCACGTCAGGTAAAATATGTTTTGTTTTATTTACCCACTTAAGGATAATCACAAGCACTGGTAATTATATTTCGTTTTTTTGACATTGGAAATAAGTTTATGGTAATAATTTAATTTCTTGGTACAAGCTTTTATAGCTGGCTGTACTCCACAGGTAACTAATATTCATCGAGATATATAGAGTTGTTGATCGGAGGTTTCCCATAGCCACCTCCTGTCTCTAGTCTCATCAGCTCCATGTCATCATAATATTGCATTGTCATCCGATTTACATATGTATGCAAATTTTTGGAAAGTGGGTCAAATTTAGCTACCAACATTTGACCCATTCCACCGAATAAATAATAGTACTACCGTAAAGAAATGACGCTTCCTACATAACTGAAGTTTGACAGCGATTCAGGGACGAATTATGCTGTCCCTTTCTTATTTATGGCACTATCCCTTTCGGCCATTTAGGGTTGTTAAAATTCAAGTAATCTTATCTGTGGTCGTGCACGTATATGGAGCAATGCTGAGCCGAATGTCGCCCCCTGCTTTTTATTTTTATTTATTTAAAACTTTATTCATTATTGCACAAAAGAAAAAACTTAATGTACAAAAGGCGAACTTAATGCCATGAGGCATTCTCTACCAGTCAACTTTAGGGCAAAACAGAAAAGATTGTAGGAGGTGCGTTTAAAACAAAAAAAAATGTTATTGAAAGAATTAGAGTCCTAATACACATAAATTAATTATAAACTACTTAAATAGATAAAGACACACACTAGATCTGCGAGTAAACTGGCGGACGACAACGTGGTCAGGCTCAAGATTTGAGCTGTTGCAGTAATTCGCGTTGCCATTAGGCGGGGCCACGCAAGGCTCGGAACCGGTTTTAAAATACCGGTTTATTTCGGTTTTCCTCCGAACTTATAAGAACGGGAAAGTTTTAAGAACTTTATGGTAACCTAAAAAACCGGTTTAAAAATAACGGTTTCTCGAATGAAACCGAAATTAAAAGGTGTTGCGCCATGTACATGATAACGGTTTGGAAAAACCGGTTTCCGAGCCATAGGGCCACAGTCCACACGGAGCGAGTCGCCCGCTCGGCGCGGCGCGTCTCCTGCGTCCCCGTCTCTGTCTCTGTCCCCGTCTCTGTCTCTGTCCCCGTCTCTGTCTCTGTCCCCGTCTCTGTCTCTGTCCCCGTCTCTGTCTCTGTCCCCGTCTCTGTCTCTGTCTCCGTCTCCGCCGCCGCCGACCGAGCTGCTTCGCGCGCCTATTCTCCAACAGCTAAATTATAATACGACTTCATCAGAACTCTTTATCTTTTACTCGGAAATTAAGAAGTCAGGATTACCAAACCAAAATCACTTTATTTACAAGTTGGGGGTTTACATCAGTTTTGTATAATTAAACGACAAATGATATTATGTAAAAACAGCATTAAAATTGAATTATTCTAAAACTTATCATTAATGAACAACATTATTATTATAACATTCCAATATTTTGTACTCTTTAAAATGTGATAAATTACAAAACATACGACAAATGCTGTGAACGATCTCACAATAATTACTATGTAAAGTTTATTATTAAAACATTACAAAAATCCATTATTAATAATTGTTATAATTAAAAGAGTATTAGCAAAGCTTGCCAAGTACATATTTTATATAAAAATATCCATTGCGAGCCTAGGTCCGGTCTGGTACCTTGGAGTTGCTTTAAGTCTAGTCTAGATTTAAGCGTACAATTTTAGGACGACGCGCAGGCGAGCGAAGAATTGCGAGTAAAACTATTTACTAGTAAATAATACCAATTTGAATGTGCACTAATCAGCATATGCATATATATTTACTGATATTTAGTCAGTAAATGCAGTGTAGGAATACATATGTTAATGTCAGCCAGGGCAAATGAAACTAGGTACTTTAAAAATACAATAAATTGAGTCTAGAGCTACTTGTTAAATATACAGGGTGATTCATGAGACGTGAGCAGGACTAAGCATACATAATCAGTAAATGTTAATGAACCGTTAATCATCATATTTAAGTAAAACAACCTCGCTTTATTTCTGTTATTTAACTTTTTGGGAAGGACAAATTTGATAATCTACAATCATGGACACCCTACAACACTTAATTAAGAAAGATAAAACCTCTTGAACCGTTATGACAGCAGTTTGATTATGAAGAAAACAAAATGTCACACTTGAGTGAGATACGATTATTCAAAACTAACCAGACTCCGATGACATTCAATTTGTCACTTGTTATGGATAAAACAAAGAGGGTGACCATAGATGGCGTAAATAAATCAAAGCATTTTTTTTGAACAGTAAAAAATAAAAGAACGTTAATCTCACAAATACTGGTACGAAACAGTTGCTTATAACTTACTGAATGCTCAAGCTTGATCCTGCTCACGTCTCCTGAATCACCCTGTATAGAAGCGGGTCACTAACGTATTTTAAGTCGAAACCCCCCGTACCGAGAAGCATCGTCGGTTGCACGCGTTGGCGCAGCGACGCAGATTGCGGGCTTAAAATATGTGAGTGTAGTTTTAATATATTTTTGGTACTTAATAGTTATAAGTTAATATATATAATGACGTACTTTTCATGGGCGCCCAACTCAACTATAATTTTAATTTCGATACGCTGTAGTCAACTATAAAAAAATTGACCAATCACGTGCCGCCGCGCTCCCATATAAAAGACTTAAACGGGAAATTTATGTTTTAAGTACTACATTTTTGTTTACTGAGATAATTACCCACTTTCATGAATAATTCGATTTTATAGTAAAATAGTATTATTTTAGATGCTTCATAGAAAAAGTATTGTATGCAATAGTTATATAATCAAGCTTTTCAATCTCCTATCTTACTAAGGCAACTCAGCAAGCTTCGTTGCCTAAACACGGTACTCGAATGAAAAGCTCTCTATTATATAACGATTGTATAAAATATTGTCTCATGGATGTTTTGTTATTAAGTGTCACCTGTATGAATGGCATGGCACACTTTCGCCAGTATAATAAGTTTTTGGCAAAAATTTCATTTTTGGTACAAGCTTTTATTGCTGACTGTACTTTTCTTTCCACATGCAACTAATACTCATCAAGCAAATTCTAAAAACCCCAAACACAATTAGGTTGCGTTGTTTTATCACAGAGTTCCTATGTCCACCTCTTATCTCCATCATCAGATCAGCTCGATGGTACCATAATATTGCATTGTCACCCGACTTACATATGTATGCAAATTTTCAGCTCAACCAGAAACCGGGAAGTGGATCAAATTTAACTTGCAAGATTTGATTACAAACAGACAACGGTCAGGTGAAAGTAAATAAAAGCTTGTAAAAGAGGCTTAGTTCTAGACATACTTCTTGTATTTTTAGAGTTTTTTTGCTGCATAGTTGCCGAGTTTGAGAAATAACATCAGTAAATATTGTATTTGCGGATCAATGTTCATACAAATTGGATGATACACTACTGTGTGAAGAATATATACTATTTTCGCCGCCCGGGGATCTCCAAACCTTAGCATATTTTAGTATTAACGGCTTATCGACTGCATTTTTCAATAACGACTCCGTATGTGAACTAAAATTTACTACAGGAAGACAATAATATAGAGGAATAAAGCGGAAAAACATTGGAATGTGGGTACTATTATTAGGTGTACGTTTTTGGTAAAATTCCATCTACTTACTGTAAATTTGTGCGGGAGGGCGGACAAGGTTGGCAATGATTTTGGTTTATTTTTTCAAACAATATGAAAAAAGAAACTTTTAGCTTCAACAAGTTTAACTTAGTTCAAATTTGTGCACTTCTGTGGTCAGATTTTTGCCATTCACATATGGCACATTAAATAATTAAGTAGCTCTTCCAAAAGAAGGTAAAAATATACCTTAACATTAAAAAGTGTCAGTCTCTCTTTCGGTTTATTTGTTCTCTATACGAAAAAAAGATTGTAAATAAACTTTGCATAAACAGCAAATATTATAAATTTACAGTACATATGGTGCTACTTTACCGCCCTAGTGCGATAATTAGCACATTACGTAACTATGTCGAAAATTTAAAAGGTCATATGTACTGTAAAACGTTGTACGATACATGTGCGAATAGGTAAATCGTTCCGAATTTCCTATTTTTCGCACTTGTATCGTAATATAGCGTTATAACAATTCGCATTTCGTCATGCTCCCGCTTAAATGTAAACCTTTAAGTTAACTCTACAATTATCCTACGCTCTACCAATTCTCTATTTAAGGTACAATTCTGAACAGAGCGGCGTCGACAGCATTTACGCGGCCATAGAATCGGACCAAGATAACTGCATGGAATTTGCATAAGTGTGGAAATGTCATCATTCAAATTTCCATGAGAGTATGACGTTCATAAGACATTTTGTTGTGTTCTAGCATAGAGTGCTAACTCCATACATTAGTTTTCTTACCAAAACGCGGGTTATGTCGTAGTCGACATCTAATAGTGGATTTATCAGTACCTCTACTTGACACCAGATGTCACGTGCACGGGTGCCGCGACTGACGAAAAAATTACTGCTAAAACAATTTACAACTAATATCACAAGCAGGAGTTGCGTGCGACTTGCAATCCGGAGGTCGCGGGTTCAAACCCCGGCTCGTACCAATGGGTTTTTCGGAACTTATGTACGAAATATCATTTGATATTTACCAGTCGCTTTTCGGTGAAGGAAAACATCGTGAGGAAACCGGACTATTTCTAACAAGGCCTAGTTTACCCTCTGGGTTGGAAGGTCAGATGGCAGTCGCTTTCGTAAAAACTAGTGCCTACGCCAAATCTTGGGATTAGTTGTCAAGCAGACCCCAGGCTCCCATGAGCCGTGGCAAAATGCCGGGACAACGCGAGGAATAAGAAGAGATTACAAGCAGCAGTTGAAAATAGATTTACAGTTAATCCGGTTATAAAATTAGCTGAAAATTATTGAGCATTAGACTTTTCGTTCGTCGCGACATCTATTGTCAAGTAGCAGTACTGATAAAATCGCTACTTGACGCTAGATATCGACTACGAAAATAACCTGCGTCTTGGCAAAGAGAATATAAACTTTTAGAACGCCATTTGACTTTGATCCTTATTCTTGCACTGATATGTGTGAACATTTTTAAACATCATAAGTGGCGCCATCTAATATATCAAAGGCCAAAGATATGGCAGCATCGTTTCGAGCGATGGCGCCATAATCTTTTGGTAGTGCCCGGTAAGATGGCGCCACTTTTTGATAGTGTTGTGTTTCTGCCGGTGAGTAAGGTTGCCAGAGCTCAACGGAGGGGGTGGGGTTAGGGTCGGCAACGCGCATGTAACTCCTCTGGAGTTGCAGGTGTACATAGGCTACGGAGACTGCTTACCATCAGGCAGGCCGTATGCTTGTTTGCCACCGACGTAGTATATAAAAAAAAATGTAACAAATTTTACACATATCAGTGAAAGAATAAGGATCAAAGTCAAATGGCGTTCTAAAAGTTTTAATCATGTGTCGAAAGATGGCACCTCTATTTAAAATTCTCTTAAGTTTTGGTAAGAAAACTAATGTATAGAGCACTATCCTTACTTATTTCTCTATGGTTCTAGTCAATGCAAAGTTAGCTTGGACTGTAGCATATACTGTCTGTTCCGCTCCGTTTGGAAAGGTTCCCGTCTGGGGCAGTGAGCAACCGCCGGTCTAATACAAGTATACATACAATTATCATAACGAGAACAATTTGTCTAAAATTAATTGTCAGATCCTATCCTAGTATTAAATAGCGTCGTGGCACCTTACATTTGCAAACAGTAACAATGCGACAAAGCTATTTGTGTCGAAGGCTAGTTCCCACTTTTTCGCTTACCAAAGTTTATGGCAAGCGATAAAGTGGGACTTTTTGCTTAGAAATGACACATACAAAACTCGCGAAGTCACAGTTGGGACGTCTCTTGAATTATTACCGATTTAAATCTTACGTCTAGCCGATGTGTCTGTACAAAATTGAATTTCACTGGAACTGTTCTGAACTAGTTTGTTTACGGGTACAGTAATGCCAGGTTTGTAATAACTATCGGTTATATAACTTATTTATCGCTATTGCATTTATAGGGTAAATCGTTAATAACTGACCACTCTTTAATAACAATTCATCTTATACTAATAATCAAAGATAAATTAATTAGGATGCGTAAAATCTAAGACAAATTCGTCCTTCGAATTTGACAGATAAACGAGATGGCGCTGTACAGCTCCATACATTTTGCGGTAACTTTGAATATCAAAAGTTGACGTTTGACAATTCAGTGAGCGCAAAACATACAAACGTACAGCGCCATCTGTTTTGGATGTCAAACTGAAATGGGCACGTTTTATTCTTAGACTACCTCTCTATTACAATCAACTCTCTTTGCTAAAAGTATATTCTGTTCACCTTTAAACATAATTCATTTTAGTATAAGGTGGCTAGTTATTAAAGGCTGGTCAGTAATTCTATACCCTATTCTCTAGTACAATAAAAAAGAAATCATAAAATTTCTGTATGAGATAATTTTCAAATTCCACAGTAAAATAATTACTAGTGATAAACACGTGTTGAAAAGTAAATTTCCCAAATTTTTACACGCTCTACTTTGCCACAGTAGTTTATTTTTTAATGAATATTTTTCATTACTAATCATTTAAAAAAATGTAAGTTTCCGATAGCTATTGAATCTGGCAGTCTGGCCACCGAGTAATGGCAGTAGAAAGCTGGATTAACCGCACTTTTGCCGGCTGGTGGTAGTTTTTGATATTTATAGGTGCATCGTATTGTAATTATGTAATTAATATGCCTAAATGAAAAATTCTCTGTAAAGTTTCAAGACATGCAAGGTGTATCAAAAATAGTAGGGATCCGTTTAAGGGCATATTCGGAATCATGTTCTAATAACGAAAAGTAAAAGGTAAATGTTTTTGACGCGAAAAATTTTTGGCTTTATATGAAGAGTTGGCCGATTTGGACGTTTTTTTTACGATACCGAATATGTCCGTAAATGGATCTTCACTATTTTTAGTTCCACCTTGGAGGTTTATATAGCCAATTTACATCCAAATTCCACTAACAAAACTGCAACTACTTCCAAAAACGAACATCAAAATACGAGTTGTATTGACTCGTGAAAGCTAGAGTCCTTGCAGAATAATTTTTTGAATTTTGAGCTTCATATACAGTATTCGTTTGGGATTTTTTTATAAACAATATAAGGGTGTGTTTCACTGTCGCGACCGCGCACGTCATCAGTGATCTAAGCAGGCAGGGGGTCAATAAAAACGCGATCTAACCAGCCAGTTCCTTCTAGCAGTACCCGGGCACAGCATAATACTGTCAGAGCAGGCGCACCACCTCAGGACCTGCACGAGTACAGCCGCGCGGGCCTCAGCTGCTCAGCGCCGCGTCGTCCAGGAGCGGCACCTTGGCCACCTCGAAGAAGATCTGGTGCGAGTACTTGTTCCGGACGGTGCTGATGGCCGATTTGGGTTTCTTGTGCAGCGAGGCGTTCTGTTCTAGGACGATGGGGAGGATGTCTTGGAACGTGTAGCCTGGAAAATAAGAAGCAACACTTGTTACGAGTATGACTAGTGACATTTTCTATGACTTCATATAACCCCATTGGAACTGTCACGAGTCATACTAACATACTAATTTTACGTTTTAACGTGACAGCCTCTCGGCACTGTTAGCAGGGGCGTATTCACCCTAGGGCCAAGAGGGCCACGGCCCGGGGCGGCAAAACACCGGCGACCGGTCTGGCCTAGTGGGTAGTGACCCTGCCTATGAAGCCGATGGTCCCGGGTTCAAATCCTGGTAAGGGCATTAATTCGTGTGATGAGCATGGATATTTGTTCCTGAGCCATGGGTGTTTTCTCAGTATTTATAAATATTTATATATTATATATATCGTTGTCTAAGTACCCTCCACACAAGCCTTATTGAGCTTACTGTGGGACTTAGTCAATTTGTGTAATAATGTCCTATAATAATATTTAAAACAGGGTATTTTTTCTTAACTTTTTGACCGCCAAAGACGTCATATGACGCGCGCGGCTACGGCCCAATATCAACCTTCATGCGTACCGACAAGGTTCACGATTACGCGCCGCGTGCGATAGGCGTGGCGTTCAAAAGGTTAAATGAAATAAATACATGGGAACAAACTTATAAAAAACCACCTAGAACCAAACTAAGCAAAGCTTAATTAAAACAAGAAATATTGCTGTGATAATCCGCGAGAAAACAACGTATTTTTTTTTCTTGTTTTAATTGGCAAAGTAACGCCTGATTCTATTAATTAAGCAAAGCTTGTGTTATAGGTCATCATCATGTCCTGGCCGGTTTCGGCCACGGCGACTTGGTGTGTACGAGCTATTGAGAGCGACGATCGTGAGCTCTCAGGTCAGGTGGCTATCAAATTGAGTTATTTCTATAGAAGAATTTTCGCGCTCGCTACGCTCGCATTTTTATTTCGATTCTTTATGATTCCACATACATCCGAAAGTTGTACTCGTACTAGAGCGTAGTCTAATAGACACTGTTCTAACACGAACCAAAATATTGTCTATGTTGACATTAACAGATGAGCAAACAATAATAGTTACTTGTGAAATATTCCAACGTAAGCGTCCAGTGTCCAAGGGATTTCATACTTAGCGCTATGTAAAGGGCTGCCGCCGCCATTTTGCTGTCAGTGTTGTACTAGAGCGTAGTCTAGTAGACACTGTTCTAGCACGAACCGGACTATTGTCTATGTTTGCATTAACAGACGAACAAACAATAATAGCTACCTGTGTAATACTCCAACGTAGGCGTCCAGTGTCCAAGGGATTTCATACGTAGCGCGATGTAAAGAGCTGCCGCCGCCATTTTGCTGTCAGTGTTGTACTAGAGCGTAGTCTAGTAGACACTGTTGTAGCACCAACCGGACTATTGTCTATATTTGCATTAACAGACGAACAAACAATAATAGCTACCTGTGTAATACTCCAACCTAGGCGTCCAGTGTCCAAGGGATTTCATACGTAGCGCGATGTAAAGAGCTGCCGCCGCCATTTTGCTGTCAGTGTTGTACTAGAGCGTAGTCTAGTAGACACTGTTGTAGCACCAACCGGACTATTGTCTATATTTGCATTAACAGACGAACAAACAATAATAGCTACCTGTGTAATACTCCAACGTAGGCGTCCAGTGTCCAAGGGATTTCATACGTAGCGCGATGTAAAGAGCTGCCGCCGCCATTTTGCTGTCAGAGTGTTGTACTAGAGCGTAGTCTAGTAGACACTGTTCTAGCACGAACCGGACTATTGTCTATGTTTGCATTAACAGACGAACAAACAATAATAGCTACCTGTGAAATATTCCAACGTAAGCGTCCAGTGTCCAAGGGATTTCATACTTAGCGCTATGTAAAGGGCTGCCGCCGCCATTTTGCTGTCAGTGTTGTACTAGAGCGTAGTCTAGTAGACACTGTTCTAGCACGAACCGGACTATTGTCTATGTTTGCATTAACAGACGAACAAACAATAATAGCTACCTGTGTAATACTCCAACGTAGGCGTCCAGTGTCCAAGGGATTTCATACGTAGCGCGATGTAAAGAGCTGCCGCCGCCATTTTGCTGTCAGTGTTGTACTAGAGCGTAGTCTAGTAGACACTGTTGTAGCACCAACCGGACTATTGTCTATATTTGCATTAACAGACGAACAAACAATAATAGCTACCTGTGTAATACTCCAACCTAGGCGTCCAGTGTCCAAGGGATTTCATACGTAGCGCGATGTAAAGAGCTGCCGCCGCCATTTTGCTGTCAGAGTGTTGTACTAGAGCGTAGTCTAGTAGACACTGTTCTAGCACGAACCGGACTATTGTCTATGTTTGCATTAACAGACGAACAAACAATAATAGCTACCTGTGTAATACTCCAACGTGGGCGTCCAGTGGCCAAGGGATTTCATACGTAGCGCGATGTAAAGAGCTGCCGCCGCCATTTTGCTGTCAGAGTGTTGTACTAGAGCGTAGTCTAGTAGACACTGTTCTAGCACGAAGCGCGCCAGGGTCAATGTTGGCATCGACAGGCGAGCACACTGTAACACGACCAAAGATACTTATTGTTAGCTGAAATTGTTGGAAATAACTCTCAAGCGTCGGTTGCTCCAAAACATAATGTAAGATTCGTCAAATTTTATAGAATGGGAGGTTTCATAGTTCACTGTTGAGCTGTATGTTTGACGACCGGTTTGGCCTAGTGGGTAGTGACCCTGCCTACGAAGCTGATGGTCCCGGGTTCAAATCCTGGTAAGGGCATGTATTTGTGTGATGAGCATGGATATTTGTTCCTGAGTCATGGGTGTTTTCTATGTATTTAAGTATTTATAAATATTTATATATTATATATATCGTTGTCTAAGTACCCTCAACACAAGCCTTATTGAGCTTACTGTGGGACTTAGTCAATTTGTGTAATAATGTCCTATAATAATTATTTACTAGACGAAAACCCGGCTTTGCTCGGGTAAAATAATAACTCTGGCACACTCAGTTAGTCAGTAGAAAAATGCGGCTATATAATTTTTAAGAAAAAAAAACCGACTTCAATGAGGGAGACCGGTGGAAGAACGATTATTGTTGATTTTAGATTTCATAAAATGAAATTAAAAAGACAGCGTCCTACGCCTAATTATGTAGAAAAGGAGGTAACATGTTGTTTTTTGCCACTGCACCCACCTTGACACATTTCAGATTTGCCCTATGGTTGACTGGTAAGCCCGCAATAGGGTATTCGACTGTATTTATGATAAATTATTTCACACCATGCATGAAATAAAACACCAGATAATTATTAAAAAAATTAAATAGGATAAAAATATAAAAATGTGCCTTGAAAACCTAACTGCTTGGCAAAGAGAACAAATTGCCAAACGTGAACTATGCATCATTGAAGTTCCATTCTGATCATCATCAGCAGTTCCACTTCATCAAATGTTACTTTTTTAAATGTATATGCTTGATTTGTTAAAGAAAATACAAAAATCACTATATGTATGCCTTTCATATTTGAAGAGTTGACTCGATTTCTCATGGACCCCATCGTCAGAACTCCATCTTGACAAAAATTTGTTTTGAAAATTTAATTTACTTAACAAACACAGCGAACAGGAGAAATCGCCAAACGTGAATTATGCGTCGTTGAAGAGTTCCATTCTAAACATCATCAGCAGTTCCACTTCATCAAATGTCACTTTTTTAAATGTAAATGCTTGATTTGTTAAAGAAAATACAAAAATCACTATATGTATGCCTTTCATATTTGAAGAGTTGACTCGATTCCTCATGGACCCCATCGTCAGAACTCGAACTTGACAAAAATTTGTTTTAAAAATTTAATTTACTTAACAAACACAGCGAACAGGAGAAATCGCCAAACGTGTACTATGCGTCGTTGAAGAGTTCCATTCTGAACATCATCAGCAGTTCCACTTCATCAAATGTCACTTTTTTAAATGTAAATGCGAACTTGACAAAAATTTGTTTTGAAAATTTAATTTACTTAACAAACACAGCGAACAGGAGAAATCGCCAAACGTGTACTATGCGTCGTTGAAGAGTTCCATTCTGTTCATCATCAGCAGTTCCACTTCATGAAATGTCATTTTTTTTAATGTAAATGCTTGATTTGTTACAGAAAATACAAAAATCACTATATGTATGCCTTTCACATTTGAAGAGTGCCCTCGATTGCTCATGGATCCCATCATCAGAACTGAGTTTTGACAAAAACGGGACCAATCTGTATTCAAACAAAAAAATAATTTTCAAAATCTGTTCAGAAATGACGGAGTTATGGAGTAACAAACATTAAAAAAAAAACAAAAAAAGAACACAACCGAATTGATAATCTCCTCTTTTGAAATCTTGAAGTCGGTTAAAAATGTAGGCGTGAAGGGTTGTCCTCCCATAGAAAATTTTATTTACCGCGCCTTACTTTATACATCATTTACAAACAGTGACATACATAGTCATTCTTTAAAAAAAGTTTGTGCATCTTACACACTGGGTGCCAACCAACATGCCGTCGCAAAAGTGTTCACAATTTCCGAACGCACCCGTCGCTGTCATTTTCCAAATTAAATATGGCCTACCTTTTGTCATGTGTTTGTCATTAAATTAACACTTTTAAATGCAAAATACGCGATAATCCGAATTTTGCCAATATATGTAGTCGATTCAAAACTCTTATTTTTTAACGCTCTTTCATTTGAGTATAATTTCATTCGGGTCTACCGTACCCCTGGACGAAATTATTAATATAGATTATTTATTTATTATAACGTCGATCGCTATAGGGAGCGTGCATGAACTGTAGGAGGCAGCACGGGAGCCGTCAGATTTTTGGCGCGAGGCGTAAATGTGATGTTTTTTGTTCCGATGTAGCCCACAAGATGGCAGAACCTACCATGCACAAGAAAACACGTGACGTGTACATGTGCATGTTTATGATTCCGATTCAGGCCACAAGATGGCAGACCCTCCAACGCGCACGGTCCCTATCAGTGAGACAGCTTTGATTATTGCAACTGAGCCTATAATTAAAATTCTCGGCGAAATACATATGCAGAAAACCGAAGTTACATGGGTTCATTGGTGGGAGCTACAATGTAACATACAGACGCACAGATACACATATTAAACTTGTAACACAGAGCGCAATTTAGACCTATCAAACTAAGTACAGGTTAAATATTTTTATTTTAAACGGTTTATTATACAATGGGCTCCAGACAAAACATGCACACACATAGGAATTCTATCAAACCTTTCATGTTTTTTCTTTAATACTACGTCGGTGGCAAACAAGCATACGGCACGCCTGATAGTAAGCAGTTTACGTAGCCTATGTACGCCTGCAACTCCAGATTTACATGCGCGTTGCCGACCCTAAACCCCCCCCCTCGTTGACTCTGGCAACCCTACTCACCGGCAGGAACACAACACTATGAGTAGGGTCTAGTGTTATTTGGCTGCGGTTTTCTATAAGGTGGAGGTACTTCCCCAGTTGGGCTCTGCTCTAGATCTGGAATGACATCCGCTGTCTCTGGATTGATATCCGCTCTACCACCACATGAGAAGCTGTCTCTACCGTCTCCATGCATCCCCAGCATATGGGAATGTCTGTAACGCCTGGTATAAAAAGATGTTTGTGACGGTGTACTGACCCGAGCGTAGCGCCGCAGGAAGCGGTAGGAGAGCGGCACGCCGAGGTCGAAGTCCACGGTGCGGAGGATGGTCATCTCCATCTTCAGCAGTTGGCTCAGTGTGTACGCGCCATCGCAGATGTACAGGAAGTCATCTACTAGAGGGGGGATGCGTTCCTGAAAATAATTATATCATTATTAACACGAGAGAAACAATTAAAACTAACAGAATATAACAATCAGACCAAGCTATGTTGGCAGCGATTTTGATGGCCCAGCTTGTGCAAGTGTTAAGTAAACGTCATAATTTAACAGCACTTGCGTTGTCTGGGCTATCAAAATCGCTGCCAACTTATCTTGGTCTGACCTAGTTACTCTGTGGCGATTGCACTTGCAGTAGACAAGAAATATCAGTAATAAATAAAACCGGCCAAGAGCATGTCGGGCCACGCTCAGTGTAGGGTTCCGTAGTTACTCTTCCGTCACAATTAGCGTTGAAAATGTCGGAAAAAAACAAATGATTCTTTCGGGAATTTATGAAATATACGTTTTTTTCCGTTTTTTTTCGGATTTTTAAAGAAAAAATACAATAAGTCACTACAATTTATTTAATATCATTACTATTCATTTATTTCATCATCACTATCACTATGACCATAATTCAATTGTTTCGGCTATCATGTCGTCGATGTTGCCCATTTGTAGGTGTAAATTAGACCGAATGTAGATTAATTTGTTTAGCCGTTCTGGCAAAAGTCGATTGCGATCTTTAGTATGCGTCCTTCCAAATAATGACCTATTTCTTTCTGCGGCGGCAGATGATGGAGGAATGCTCAGTAATCGGATTGCAATTTTTGAAAGCAGTTTTGTAGAGCATAAACCTTTCCACCAATTAAGGGGATTTATTTTCGTGATAGGCCAAATACACTCGTTACCCCAGAAACCTCCTTTCGATTGATACTCGGCAAATTGACCCATCATATCGCTGGTGCTTAACTGCATATTATCTGTTAATTTCGTAATATACTGCACCATTTTTAGAAACTCTTCATCAGATAATAAAGCCACATAAAGCGTAACGAAGCCACACGATTGTGACAATTGAACTGAAGTGACACAGATGTCAATATTGTCAATAATCATTTACCTACACACCAGTATTAAGAAAAATAACCGATTGAAACCTTCACGAAAAAAACGATTAAAACGTTTTTTTCGGATAAATTGAAGCGGTAAATATTTTAAATCGACACGAGTTGCGAATTACCTATTCGCACATGTATCGTACAACGTTTTACAGTACATATGGCCCTTTAAATGTTCGACACAGTAACGTAATGTACTATTATGGCATTTAAACAGCTCGAAAATCAGATTTAAAAGTAATGTATCGTTCAACCTCTTTCATGTTCCATTCGCATAAAATATTATATTTCGGTATAAGAATGAAAAAAACCGGACATGTGCGAGTCGCCCTTGTCGCCCACCGAGGGTTCCGTACTTTTTAGTATTTGTTGTTATAGCGGCAACCGAAATACATCATCTGTGAAAATTTCAACTGTCGCTTGTATTTCATGAACCGTCATAGCTAGGACGGTTCATGAAATACAAGCCTGTTGACAGACGGACGGACGGACAGCGGAGTCTTAGTAATAGGGTCCCGTTTTACCCTTTGGGTACGGAACCCTAAAAAAACGTAATAAATAAGTTTTTACAAAAACTTCATTTTTAGTACAAGCTTTTATCGCTGACTGCACTTTTCTTTCCACACGCAACTAATACTCATCGAGACAACTCTAAAAACCCGAACACACAATTAGGCTGCGCTGTTGTATCGCAGAGTTCCCATGGCTACCTCCTGTCTCAGATTAGCTTGATGGTACCATAATATTGCATTGTCACCCTTACGTACTTATCTATGTAAATTTTCAGCTTCATCGGAAACCGGAAAGGGACCTATAATTTGACTACGCTAGTTTGTTTTGAAAAGTAACTGCAAACGCATCAGCAATAGTACATTACTATAGAGGCCGGGAAACGAAGGAATGCAGGCCAAGTAGATATAGACGGCCGAGCGTAGCGAGGCAGGATAGGCATACGCGGCCAGCAACCCCGTTTCTCGCCGAGATTTGTATAGTGCTTTTCTCAAACTTTTGGACCCGGGTACGTCCTTAAACTACGTCCACAAGAGAGGTATGGGCATTGTGAATGTCATCTCGCTTTGTGTGGTAGGGCACAGCACAGCGGATGTCATTCCAGATCTAGAGCAGAGCCCAACTGGGGAAGTACCTCCACCTTACAGAAAATCGCAGCCAAATAACACTAGACCCATAGTGTTGTGTTCCTGCCGGTGAGTAAGGTTGCCAGAACTCAACGAGGGGGGGGGGGGGGTTAGGGTCGGCAACGCGCATGTAACTCCTCTGGAGTTGCAGGCGTACATAGGCTACGGATCCTGCTTACCATCAGGCGGGCCGTATGCTTGTTTGCCACCGACGTAGCATAAAAAAAAAACTTGCAATGAAATAAAAAAAAGTGTAGTCAATTTGTTACACAGCTAAAAACAAATTACGAATCTACTACTATTTCATGGTCGAATGCCAAGACGTTGTGTCACAATTTGATGTTTAAAAGTAAAAGAAGGTTGCTTTACAGGCCTAGGAGTGTATGACTGTATGAAATTCCTGTACGTATCATCTTCACTCATCGCGCCGGATACGTCGTATTTCCGGACCTAATTTGAAGTCATGTCAACATTTCATTACAAATTTGAGAAAAACGAACTTAATAGTTTTGGTCATATTTTCATATGAAGTATTGTACCGTAGAAAGGCCACATAAACTGTCAGCGTCATTTTAAGAATTCTTATCTCCATACTAGTTCTACCTTTATAATTTTAAATTACGAAACCAATACTACAATCAGCTGTCATATTGTATATGACAGCTTGTACCTTCCCCAAACCAAATGGCAAGGCGTGAGATTTTTACCAAAATATATTTAGCAGCTGAGACGTTAGGGTGCATAAGGAATGAATATATTGTCTGACTTTACAGTGAGGGGTGCCATTGTGTAGGACGGACAGAAATCAGAGCATTGCATGGGTGGTTTTCAATTTGGCACATGGGGTTGGGGTGCGAATATAAATTGGGAGACTTGAAGAGATTATTGCACCCTTTGTACTTATTTGATCATGATTCAAGTAGCCCTTATCTAGATGAAATAAGCTTCAAAAGGTGTGAACCTGTGTAGACGGTAGTGGTGATATGTTTGGGAAAAAGGGAAGATTATTTGTGACGCGTGAAAAAATATGAAATGTAAATAGTTTGTCAGTGGTTTCCGGTAATAATCGGTGCGTATGGATGAGATAAATATCAACCAATTTTTTTGTCAGAAATACACTTAGGTCTTTCTAGCATCGTTCTGCCTAATGTTGTCAATATACACTTCAGTTTACATAAACTAAGTACGTGATTCCTGCCCAGGTAATTTACGGATTTCAGAGCAGATCCCTTTCTTTCGCATATATATGACTTTCAATAAGAAAGTCATAACGTAATGAAAAAATGATAGTCATATTATCATTAGTCATAACTCTGAAACCGTTATCTTTTCAGAAATTTCCTTAGGTTATCCTATAGATAGGTTAGGTTAGGTTCGTTTTATGGTAATCCTGAAAAGTTAGGGTTTCTGAGAAAAACCAAATTATGGCAAACGAAAATGCGGACAAACAATACATTATGACTTAAAACTTTATGGGAAGCAATAGAGACCCGTTTCTGAGTCATGGGTATTTTCTATGTATTTAAGTATTTATATACACATCATCAAAGAGAGTTTGAAATAGAGGTGTATTGTCAAAGAAAACTTTGTAGCCACGTGAATTTACTGCCATCTTTCGACACATGATTAAAACTTTTAGAATGCCATTTGACTTTGATCCTTATTCTTTCACTGATATGTGTCAAATTTGTTAAATATTAAAATGTTGCGTAGAGTGACGGAAAGAAGCGGCAAGGATATTTCCTCGGAGTCTACAACACACGTTGACAGTTGGTCAATATAGGGTGCTTCAAGGAGTGTACATATTTTTAAAAAGTTGGCAACAGGCGAAACCATCTTGTTTCAAATGCTATCTGGTCCATTTCACGCTGTCTCCAATACTGGACTTGTCTGTCAAGAACTAGATTATTGACTTATTAACACTTACGTCAAACTTGGAAGCAATGAACAGCGCAGAAGCCCCAAGCAGCTGCAGCTCCTCCTTAGTAAGATGCTCCTTCTCAGCCTGCTTCAGCGAGGACTTGGTTAGGTACAGGTCCACCAGCTTCACCGCCAAGTATAACGTCTCATGGTTAAGCTCGAAGCTCTCCTGGACCTCTACCATCCAGTCTACAAGGAGAGCTCGCATCCAGGAGGTGATGCCTTTCATCCGGGATAGGTAGTCGTCCACGGGAAATAGATGCTGGAAAAGTATAAAACCTATAAAGGTCGGCAATGAGCATATAGCAGGAACTTTCCATAGTTTATATTAGGAAATTAACTAATTATATTTTTGTTTAAATTAGGGACTGGGATCTAACCCATAAAAATCCACTATTAACCTTTTGAACGCTTTATTTCATAAACACAAGCATCACTCAAACGCCAAGTTCGCGGGCGCAAGGGAGCTAATGTAAACCTTAATATTATGGTGTGAAGGTTACTTTGACTTTGATAATTACCAACGACTTTAGGTGTTCTTGGCGTTGAAAAGGTTAAAATTGTCACCTGCCATTTATTTCAATGTAATTTTTTTGAGTATAAATGCTTTACTACGCTAATGAATTTATTTACATCAACATTTCATATGAATGGTACCTATGGCTATTAGTCTATACTAATAAAAAAAAATTAAAACTTGTCAACACAAAAATGTTGGCTTATCTATGCAAAAGTGAAAAGTTATTATAATATAAACCCCACTCAGGTCAGTGAGTTCGTTCCCCAAGAGCTCGCCACAAGCTCCTTTTTTTTAGCATAAAAAGATAAACTAGTATAAAAGGTAAACAAGCTATGTATGAAGTCATCAAAAACATAAACTCACCTCTCTATTTTTTAAATAATTGAAAATATCCATAGCATATTGTGATACTTGGAACACATCATTCCAGTTCTCCTTGTCAAAGTCCACCACTCCCGCAGGGGCCTGGTGGAAATCTGTCTCATCGTCTAGGGATTTGTTGGCTGCGCTGTCGTCTAGGTTGACTTTGTCTAGTTTCTCGCTGATCGCCTTGCATTCTTCTTTTGTGGGGTCTAAGGGGCTTCTGCAAGGGTGTAATGTATTGAGAATTGAAGCAAAATAAATATTATTGCAATACAACGAGGAAATGCTGCCAGCATCCTTGGTACAATGCCTCGACGGCCTATTTTAGATATAAGCTAGTTATAGTAATCATCTGTATATAACCATTATGTATTAGAAAATAAAGTGTAATTTGTATAAGATGTTATTACACAAATTGACTAGGCCCCGCAGTAAGCGCAATAAGGCTTGTGTTATATATAATATTATACACATTTATAAATACTTAAATACATAGAAAACACCCATGCGTAAGGAATAAAAATATCCATGCTCATTTAAGGCTTACCAGGATTTGAACCCGGGACCATCCCACCCACTAGGGCAGACAGGTAGATTATGTGAACAAAATGGTATTTTTGGGATATAAAACCTAAATGTAATGTTTGGTGAAGTTAGAACAGCATAGATACAGTGACAGATGTCAACTCCATACAATTTATAACCTTAAAACGCAATATGTTGCAAAATTGTACTGAGATGACATCTGTCACCATACAGTGTTTTTGAAAAATACTATAATTCGATCAAACTAAAGGAAGTTATTCTTATTATAATGATACTGTGGACCAACTTCATGTTTATCTTTTAAAGTTGTTGATTAAAAGCGTGGATGATAAGTATTTAAGTCAAGGTTCCAGTTTTTATTCGAATTTTTATGAGTAGGAGTCCCCGGCATGGCCGAATTTCACCTTCCCATACAAACAGATTTTGATTCCCATTTTAAAACTAGGTGTTGGATTGTAATTAAACTTTGCACAAGTTAGTTTATAGTGCTCCACCTTATAAATCAAACAAAATAGAGCAAAAACAAGTTTTGTATGAAAAACTTAGCTGTATTTTTTTTTACTATGGTATCTGAAGCTACAAAAACAATTACAGCCCAAGATATACCTTATGCTATTGGAAGTACAAAGTCTCAGAGCAATGAGCATAACTATGTTTGTATAGAGAACCAGCTTGCTGGGGGACCCTATGTGAAACTACTACCATTATGAATTTAAAAAAAAAATGCAAATAGTGCATGAATTTATATCCATTACTTTTTCTCAAGATAACTAAGAAAGTTGAATTTCATAATCCTAAAATTAAAAATGGCAGGCATAAATCATATCTTACATATTTTCTAATGCAGTCATATACAGTGAAGGCTCCCCAGAAACATCACTCCTCATTGATTTAGCAGAGTTTGACGAGTTGCTCTGATTCTGACTCTGATTTTCCTTCAGCACCTTTTTCTCAATATTCTTGAGGATGCCGTTCTGGGCCCGAGTCGCAACAGGCTTGGGCGGGTCCTTCGCAAAGTGCTTCTGTACAGACTCTAGGGCATTAGTGGCTACTCGTTGCAGCTGTTTTGACTTTGATGTTTTGCCATTTACTGTGACTTGTGGTTTGATGTTCTAAAAATAACATTGATGATTTGTAAAAAAAGAGTGTAATCATAACAAAAAACAAAACATGTGCTTTCTTTGTGGTTATGCATTAGTTAAAATTGTTAATGGATATTTAGTTAACTTTAATTGAATCAGTTGATAAATGTTGCACTTCAACAATTTTGGAGGGAAAGTTCATTGACCTGTATAAGAACGTAAATATAGCCTTACCTTATGATCATTAAGCCCAATAGTTATTATCTACATCATTGGTGATGTTTAAAACAAAAGAAGTCAAGAAAACCAAGAAATAGAGTACCCTCTATATACAAAAAAAAAAAAGAGAAATATACTTCGTTTAACCTTAAGTGTAGGGAGCATTTTAGACTCCACTGTGACCTTTTTGAGAGGCGCAGCCTTTTCTGGGGCAGCGGATTTGTTGAAGGCGTTGGTGAGGTCCCCGAACGCCGCTCGCTTTGCTGTCGCATCTTTCAGGGGACTGTCAGCCTTCCTCTTATTTGGCATCTTCATACTGTCTTTGTAGCTTTTCAGAGTAGCCATCTGCTTACTCCTCGTCGTGATGCCATGACTCAGGATACCGTTTAAGTTTTCATTGACGCCGATTGGCTTAGATGCCAACCTGGTTGGCGCCATTACGCACTGAAATCGGTAACCAATTCACGTGCACTGCTTCAACGTAGTAGTTATTAACACTAAGCACATAAACAGTTAAATATAATAGAACACGGATGATAAATGTAAACAAGTCTTTCGAAAATCTCACGTCTAACCGTCTAAAAATGGAGGCAAAACAAGCGAACGTCGCCCGTTGAGACAGCGTCAAACGGTTATCTAACGATTTGTGAATACTCACGTTTCTAGACGGCGGCGGCCGTTGTGTATTAGTTTAATAGTTATTTAAGGAGTTGCACGTCCCGATTGTTTGCTAAGAAATGTAAAATATTATCTAAACTTAACGAAAGTCCAGCCTGAAACCGGACTGAACTCCGACAACCACAGACAGAAACCGTTGCTTTAAAATTCTATTGGGCATCCACCTGGCCAATAGCAGAAAAGCTTGTGATTGAACGCTCCAAACTACGGAACTTAAAAGACACTTATACCGACAGTTATATTTTGAGAAAGGGCTTGTGTCTTTGATTACTACGCAAGTTATAAAACACAACTACTGTAATAAATTAAATAAATAAAGAATTTATTTACTATAAGTTTGACTCAAAAAAAAAAAAAAATAGTAGTTTTGTTTTTGTACGTGCTCGTGTAATGAAACGTGTAGGCACATTCAAAGTCCATCCTCTAGTTAGAAAGAGCAGTCAGCAAATTGTATGCTATTCTGAAAATAAATGTGCAAAACTTAAGGATTTTTATAATTTCGGGGCAAATTCGATTATTGCTATTGAATTTCACATAATTTGTTAGTTTTGTCACAGATTTTATTTTTATTAGGATGTGAAAGTAGTTTCCGAACGGACTTCATGGTGCCAGTGTAAAATATTGCCCTTAAATTGTTAATTTTATTACCATGGTAAATTGAAAATTTCTGTAAGGGGACTTGGTTTTAATTTCACGTTTTTATTGTATTTGCAAAACATCTTCTGAATAAAACAACACAATTAATCAAGTTCATTCAATTTAGCATCCTCAGTCACAGAATCAGTCATTTGTATTTCATTTCTTTAAAAAACATCGCATATTTTGGTTGCCACAAGTTTTGTATGTATAGACTGTGTGTATAAAAACCGCATGATACGACTGCCATTGCGGCATTTGATCAAAGATTCAATAAAATGACATATCAACTGATACTAGAAATTGGCTACTTGACTGTTTTTTGTAAATAATGTCAAACGATCTTGATTTTCCTGAGGATCGAATGTCTATAGTGTCTATACCGAACTCATGGCATTTAAGCAACACAAAGATCAGAAATGAGAGTTAAAGTCTGACGCTCGCACTTGACGATTGAAACGCCTCTAACAAAATGATAAGGTGATGTGACGTCACATCATATGTCTGTCCGAAATGTATGGAAGATCAAGGAAATTGCCATATGGCCCTGAAATATCGCGTTTATGTGTATAGTTGTGATACAATTTATTTTTCAATAAAATGTAAGGAATCAAATGGTATCATTTTCTTTTCTAATTTTGAAAGACAAAAACAAATTTTTTTTTAGACTTCGGAGCCTTGTATTTTTTTATAATCTCAATATATTTTTTTAATTCCTCTTTTTTATAATGGATGGCTCATTTTCTATCCATTTAACTAAATTTTGTTATAATATTCAACATGTGTCAAGTACCCAATTAGGTCAAGTCAAATACCTTTGTTTATCTGAGCCATCAGAGTTGTTCGAAATTTGAGTCATTTTTAAATCTAAACTGACGACGTAATTTTACGCAATAATAATATTTACATAGATAAGGAATTTTTTGCAACAAAACAATTTACCTTTTTGCTGGCAGTCATTTATTAATTTTTGTACGCTGGTTTATCATATATATAAATTATGTAGATAAAGTTGTAATAATTGAAATACCTGAGTTAATATTTTGAATCAAAACTTAATTAATATACAGGCTACAAGGTGTTTGAATCCTATGTGCAAACGATTAAGGTGGTGATTCCCGTTGCCTATACATTAATGTGTGAAAACGGCAATTTTTTTTCGTGATTTCGGGGTTGGTCCCATAATAAAAGTAGCTCAGTTTTGCAAATAGAATCGAGCCTTGTATTTAATTTAAAGCCAAGGGAGACACGCGGTATATATGACTAAGACAAAATTTAAATAATAGTAGCGTAGTAATCTTCAAATTGTAACACCTAATGTATAATGAAGAATAAATATTTTTTTGAATTCCACATTTAACGCGTTATATTTTAAATATACAGGAGAGGTTGATCATAAGCACCTAAATTTTTGATAAATGTTCAAATGCTTTTAGAAAATACATATTTACTGCTCTTTCTTTAAAGTAAGGTAACGCTCATTCATATCCCTTGACAAATATCTGAATTAAGGAAAAATTGCTGTTGGGATATTATTAACATGGTGATTATAACATTATGGGTGTTTTTATAAAAAATCTTTAAATTTGTCCTTGTTATACGCCTCTTTAAAGTAGTTTAAAGCTTTGCACAAAGGTACTAAACACTGTTCAATGCAATGAAGGGAATCAGTGCTTTTCCCATGGCAACATTTCTGAGTGCAATAATTTGACAGTCATGACAGTGACATTTTTGACATTAGTAAAAGTGACAGAAGATAAATAAATTTACTTTGTAATACCAGAACCAGAACTATTCTTTATTTTTGTGAAAAATTGTATTTACATTAATTTATTCTGCAAAGTGCTTTAGTTTATTTTAATAGTTTTCGCGCTGTACAAGTATTCAAACAAATTTAGAATTTTATATAATGCTCGGCGGACTGAGATTGCAAGTTACTTACACGCACGAAAAGACTTGTTTTGCTTATTTAAGTTCTAAATACAGCACCAATAATGAACAGGTACGTATAGTGGTTGACTCCGACGACGTAGTCTTGATATATTCTATATAATAGCTGTTTTTGTAACAGATACTTAAAGTTTTTAGGTTAATCCTTTGATTTTACAATTTGTGATAACAAATAGTACGTTCAATCTTTATAGGGTTAAATATCCTTTAAACTAAAAACTTGTATTTCATTAAGACTAACAACTTAAGCGAGTTTTATGCATTGTTTTTATGTTATTAGTATTTCAGGTCAATGTCAAAGTCCAAAGGTTTTCTGTTTTTGAAAATTAATGCTTTTTTTATTTTTTATTACGAGCATTAGCAACTAGGCCATCAGCAAACATAAAATAGAAAAGTAAGTACATTGCTTGTAACACATACACATTACAATGAGAAACCATTTCAACAAAGAAGCGCTGGTGGCCTAGCGGTAAGCATGCAACTTGCAATCCGGAGGTCGCGGGTTCTAACCCGGCTCGTACCAATGAATTTTTCGGGACTTATGTATGAAATATCATTTGATATTTACCAGTCGCCTTTCGGTGAAGGAAAACATCGTGAGGAAACCGGACTAATCCCAACCAGGCCTAGTTTACCCTCTGGGTTGGAAGGTCAGATGGCAGTCCCTTTTGTAAAAACTAGTGCCTACGCCAAATCTTGGGATTAGTTGTTAAGGGGACCCCAGGCTCCCATGAGCCGTGGCAAAAAATGCCGTGACAACGCGAGGAAGAAGGAATGAGAAACAATTAATGCCTTTCTGAAATTGTAGGTAAAGTAATGAAGCTTAGCATGAAGAATTCCGTATATTGACACTCCATTTTCTACAACACACAACTAGGCTATTTAATATTTTTATGCAATACAACATGTAATCCAACTTAATTCACCGAGTCATCTTTAACTTTCCACTAATATAACTCGGGGCACTTATACTAAAGTGACGTTACAAAATATTTTATCGATAGTTAAATATATCGATGTTACTGCCAACACCTAAATGTTCTACAAAATAAATATATTTATACAAAATCGCTTTGTATACTGCTTCTTAAATTCTAAAAAGGAAGAATTTATTTTATTTTTAAACCAGGTCAGTAGTTCCACGTTGACACTAAATGTTTTATTCTAATCATTTTATATACCTACCTATTATTTCTTAAACATGACTCCATCTTCATTTATTGCTATAAGTAGATAAAAAGTGAATTTTACCTTAAGTCATAAAGATACCATTAGGTACATAAACCATTTCGAGACACACTTTATTTATTTTGTAAAATATGCCTGAAAGGAGTTCTTTATCAAAACTATTTCGTGAAATGTATGGTATTTTTGTAACTCAATGAAAAATTACATAAACTTTTTCTTGTCCAAGTTTTGGTTTCATATTTAGGGTTGGTTGACAACCACAAGCGCATATTTTGTATTGAAAATATAGTATCACATTTTGCCACAATGTGTTGTAGTTGTTGTGTGGTTGTGGTACGTGTGAAACAACCCTTACTCTGCCCAGAATGAGGAGCGCTTCAAACCAGCTAAATTTACTAATTTAATTGGCTTACTTAATATTTTTAGGGTCAAAGTATCCAAGTAATCTTCAAAGACCGCCAGCTTCTCCTATGGGTAGTTTACAACAACAGTGTGTCGGAGGGACACCTAGCCTGCAACCCAATACACGGTCGCCTGCTTGGCTTGGATGAAGGGATGGAGGTGTTTGTGTCCCCGTATGGGGATGTTAAGATGCTGGACGAGCTGTATATAGATACCGATAGTCCTGATGATCAGGAGATATTGGTAAGTTAAAGTATTTAATTAAAACTATAAAGCATAATGTGTGTGATGTGAAAAATGACTTTGCAACTGGAGTATACCATTGATCAGTCCAAGAAATTCATGATAAGAGCCATCAATTTTTTTTCTTTCTGATTTTACCAGCCACTTGTGCCATTCAGGGTTAACGGTTAAACCCGGATTTACCAGTACAATTTAACCCTGTAGATGTAGTGTACAGATGCCCGGCCAGAAGCAGCCTGTCATTCACGTGTCGGGTTCATTCAGGGAGCTGCAGGTTACTGTCCCAGCGGCATTGGCACAATTTAACCCTGTGCTAACTCTTAGCTCCGACCCTGAATTGGTGCAAGTGGCCTAAGAGCCTAAGAGTTTAGACAGTATAATGTAAGTGATATATTATTCAATTTAAATAAAATTTTATTTCAAATATTTGGCTTACATCCTAAGACCCACCATACAAAAAATGGTTGTATTCCTCTTGTTTTGAAATTGAACGAAATAAACGAAATGCAACTCTTTGAAAATGGTTTAAATTATATTGATGAAATTATAACTATAGGTAGGACTGTTTTAAAGTGTTATTATTCACACAAGATTATTATGTACATTTGGGGACAATGATACATAAATCGACCTAGCCGAAAACAAAGCTTAAAGTACTATGGGCTCTAAGCGACAATATACATACGAATATAGATAAATACATCATCATCATCATCATCATCATCATCATCATCATCATCATCATCATCATCATATCAGCCTTTTATCGCCCACTGCTGAGCATAGGCCTCTCTTCTAGTACGCCACTTATCCCGGTCCCGAGCCAATCTCATCCAGAAGTGACCCGCAGTCTTCCGAATGTCGTCCACCCAACGAGCCAACGAGATAAATACATACGTATATAGTACATGTAGATGTAGATGTAGTGTAGGGACGCCCGGCCGGAAGCAGGCGGGCTGTCGATCGCATGTTGCGTTCATTCAGCCCAGTTCCCTGTAGTTGGAGCTGCAGGTTACTGTCCCGGCGGCATTCCCATACCAATCTCCTCAAATCTTCTTGTTTTCCTGCAGAACAGAAGGACATCTTTAAGTTCGACGTCCTTTAGTTCATTTTCTATTAGTGAATCTCTACCGAATATATTATATCGCAGTGCCGCGTACATAATACATTCTGCTAGTAGGTGAAAGCTAGTTTCCTCCTTACCACAGTGTGGACAGGAGGCGTCTCTGTTTATTTTCATTACCTTAAGATGTCTGTTGAGAGTATTATGACCAGTAATGATACCTGTCAGTATTCTCAGACTGCTCTTACCTAGTTTCAGAAGATACCTAGTTCTTTTGTGGTCAATGCCCTTGACCATCATCTTGGACTGTCTGCAGCTAGTCTCTTCTTCCCATTCTCTCTGTGCTTCCATTTCTTTTACCTTTTCTATAACTCCCTTCGTGACATCCGCTGACATAGGTAGAGCCGGTTCCGGACCCATGTATTCCGTCTCCGCCCCCATCCTCGCCAGCTCGTCCGCTTTCTCGTTCCCTGTTACTCCCTGGTGCCCCGGCACCCATGCCACCGTGACACTTCTTTGCTTGCCTATCGAGTTTAGCTCCTCTCTGCATTCTCTCACGAGAGCGGAGGTGACTGATACTTTCTTCAGTGCCTTCAGTGCTGCCTGGCTGTCGGTATATATTACAACAGCACCCTCTTGCTTCACGCTCTCTTTGATTATACGTGCACAGCGCGCTATTGCACATACCTCAGCTTGGAACACGCTCGCATATCTACCCAATGATATTGATACTTTCTCTCCCAGTTTAGGGATCACAATGCCCGCTCCTGCTAGTTTCGTTGAGCTTCTTCTCGAGCCATCCGTGAAGCAGATTGTCGTTGGGTGTCTGACTTCCACTTTCCAGTTGTCTCTCTCTCCTATATGTACCCTGTACTTCTTGTCAAATATCTCCTGCCTTTTTATAAGGTCATTGTTTGCCATCAACATCTCAAATCTTGATAGTGCCTCTCTTTGTATCAGCGCGTGCCTTTTGTCCACGCAGCTTCCTCTCCATTCTTTACATGCTTTCATTCTGTACCACTGTTCTGTGGCTCTTTTCTCTACCTCAATCCAGAGTGGCTTCAAACCTAACATTACCTCCATCGCGTGTGTCGGGGTCGTTCTCATGGCCCCCCGTCATCATTAGACACGCTAATCTCTGTACTTTGGTTAGGTCTCTTTGGTATTCTTTGATATGGGCCCTATGCCACCATACCACGGCCCCATATAGCACCCTGGGTAGTATGACCGCCTTGTAGATCCAGTAGATCATTCCCGGCTTCAACCCCCAATTCTTTCCCACTGCCCTTTTACATTGATACAGTGTTCTTATGGCTTTTGCCGACTGCTCCTTGATGTGAGTTCTGTATCTAAGCGTTCTGTCCAGAGTAACGCCCAGATATTTTATCTCATCCACCATTTCTAGTTCTTTATCTTGTATCTTTATAGGTGTTATCTCTTTTATCTTCCTGTTCGTGAACAGCACAAGCTTTGTTTTCGACGGATTGAGATCCAGTCCTCTATCTCTGCACCATCCCAGTACCTGTCTGAGACTTCTTATCATTATATCTCTTAGGACATTCAGAACCGTCCCTCTCACTAGTAACACTCCATCATCAGAGTAAGCCTGCATATACATGCCCCCTCTATTGACCTCCTTCACCATCGAATCTAGCAGTAGGCACCACATCAGGGGGGACAGACATCCTCCTTGTGGGAACCCTCTTTTTGGACTAATCGTCTTTGCTGCTCCGCCCAACTCCGCCGTTATGGATCTTCCTTTGAGCATTCTTTTTATCCATAGTGCTATTGTCGGTCGGATGCCTTCTCTTTTCAGGCTTTCCTCTACAGCCTCGAAGGTTGCCTTATCAAAGGCTCCCTCAACGTCGAAGAAGCAGCCCAATGCGTACTGTTTCATATCTAATGCTCTTTCCACCCTCACCGTTAGATTGTGTAGGGCTGTCTCCGTTGACTTTCCTGCCATGTATGCATGCTGATTCGCATGTAGCGGATCTCCGCTGCATTCCACTTTCTCTCTTATATGTTTGTCTATCACTTTCTCTAAAGCCTTCAGTACAAAAGACGACAGACTTATGCTTCTGAATGACTTTGCTTCTTGGTACGATTTCTTACCCGGTTTTGGCAGGAAGACCGCCCTCACCTCTCTCCATACCCTTGGAATGTAGCTTAGTGCTATGCTTGCCCTGTATAACTCCACTAGGTCCTCTTTTATGTATCTATAGCCTTTCTGCAACAGTGCGGGCAGGACTCCGTCAGGGCCCGCGGCCTTGAGGGGCGCGAAGGAGCTAATTGCCCATTCTACCTTCTCCGCCTCCACCACCTCCATTGCCGCCCCCCAGTCGGGTTCCCCCCCACCTTCCTGTTCCTCTATTTCTGTCACCTCCTCACAGTCCGGAAAGTGTGATTTCAGCATGACGCTTAATATCTCTTCTGGATCCGTGACTAAGTCTCCGTTCACTATCAGACTACCCAGTTGGCACGCTCGGTCTCCAGCAAGCAGTTTTACCACTCGCGCCCCCTCTGAGTAACTGTTGATGTCACCTGTGAACCTTCTCCATCCCTCTAGGCTAGCTTTCTCTCTCAGTCTGGTGTATTTGTTTCTAACCTCTCTATACGCATCCCAGCTCTGAGAGTCATCCCTTTTTGTTGCCACTCTCATTGCCCTACGTACCTTCTTCCTTACCTTCTGCAGTTCTCTGTTCCACCATGGCTGTCCTTTTCCTGTTTGTACCAGTTTTTCCGGGCATGCCTTGTGGTATGCTCCTATTATAATCTCTTTCAGTCTGAGTGCCCCATTTTCTAGGTCATTCGCATTCTCATACCTGACTCCCGAGACAGCCGATTTCCTTAGCTCCTCTTCGTACTTCGTCCAGTCTGCTTTTCGTGGATTTCTTACCTTCACCTTTTCTACACGACATTCAATGCTGTAGAGTATTCTGCGGTGGTCAGACATGCTGTCCCCCTCATCCACCCTCCAGTTCATTACCTTGTCGCATATCTCTTTCGTTGCTATAGTAATGTCAAGCACTTCTCTCCTTGCCCTCGTTATAAACGTTGGTGTGTTACCTATGTTCATAATTTCTAGGTCATTGCTAATCATAAATTCTATTAGTGATTCCCCCCTTTCATTGGTGTCGGTGCTACCCCACACCTCGTGATGTGCGTTAGCATCGCAACCAACAAGTAGGGGAGTTCCCTTACCTCTGTACCTCAGTACCGCTTCTTCTAGTTCTAGCGTCGGTGCTGCTCCGTCTCCCGGCAAGTAGCAGGACGCCAGCGCCACCTTGTAACTTCTTCCTTTGTCATTCATGAAGTGGGCCTCCACAACAACAAGATCTCTGTAACATAAGGTCATGACACAACCCATATTTCTTATATTATTGCTCACGTATATGCATGCTCTAGGAGGTAGCTCACCGTTCCTTTCGTAGTAGAGAGCTCCCCCCAGATGTCCCAGGCCTGCCACCTGATTCTTCCATGCATAGGGTTCTTGCAGCAGGGCTATATCTACTTTGGCCCTCCTAACATACTGTCCTAACTCGGACATTGCATCTTTGCAATGCTGGAGGTTTACTTGGCATATATTCGTGTGTGTGTTGGTGTACTTGGTGTGTGTGTGTTTGTGTAGTGTTCTTTGTGTGTCAGCCTTCCTATTCATCTATGTGTAGTGTCGTTGTCCCCGAGCTGCTACTCGGAGGGTTCATCTCCGGCGACATCCATACTCTCCTCTCCTCCTGTATGGACATCGACGGGTTTCGCCCCCTCCTGCTTCAGCTCGGGTTCTCCTTCTGTTCCATCTTGTTTGGATTCTGAGGGTTGTGGATTTGGATTCGCCCTCAGAATCCGGACTCGGACGCTAGTGGCCGAGAAGTCCAATACCTTGGTCTTCTCCTCGCCCCAGCTCTCCTCGACACCTTCTGGAACCATATAGGTCAGTCGGGTTCCTAGTTCTAGTGCCTCCCTACCTACCGCTTTCCAGTGCAGAATTTTGAGTTCCGGTCGATCCGGATTCTGAGCGTAAAGGAACTCCTTTACGTACTCAGTGTCGGTATCGCCCGGAACCCAAACCTGCACCCTAGTCTGCTCCAGCTTCCGCACGATGATTTTGTGGCCGTCCAGCTCTCCGAAGTCCTGACTTAGCAGCCATTCCCTCGACTCCGTCGTTTTTGGTGTCACAAGGAAAAATCCTTCCGACACCAACCCCGACGTAGCGAATCTTGGCGCTACCAAGCCTGGCTCCCCCCTGACTACCTTCAAGACGACCACTTCAATCAGCTGCGTAAGCTTCTTTCTTATGAGTTTCGCCAGAGCCTCATCCACCGAAACGCCATCCTCCCGGCTTACAGCCACAGCGAGACCTCGATTCGCCTTAGCAACGTTCCGTGGTCCCTCTGCGACCGCCTTACCTTGATTATGACGCTTCGCCGGAGGACGCTCCGAGCGACCCTCATCCGTGCTCTGTCGTTTCATCTTTAGACCGCGGTTGCTCGGGCCGGGTTTGGCCTCCCCCTTGGTAAATGCCACGGGAATGCCACTCCCTTCCCCAGCAATCGCAGCCCTCCTCCTAAGCAATTTCGCTTTCTTCTTTTGAGCCTTCGACTCGTACTTGTGGAACTGCTCCTTCACCACCGGTGTGGCCTCCCTGACGGTTTCCTCCCTCGATGGTGATTGTAGCAGCGCCTCTTCCTCATGCAGTGTCAGGCCCTCCAGTTGCAGGACATCCGGGGTACCTTTACTGCTCCTCTCCTGACCTCCATGCTCCGATTCACCAGAGCTCAAGGTTCCGCCTTCTATGATGGTCGGGGGTCCACCGGCTGGCTTCCCACCCTCCCTTTCTTCTACCCTTGCGGGCTCCTTCTCCGCTTGCGCGGTGATTTTATTTTTGTTTTTGTGCATTTTATCAACCTTATCCATACGCTATAAATTTTATGGGAAGAAATAAAATTAGAGTGGTAGCAGTGCTCCCTTGCCGTCCACCCAGCAACATTTACACCTACGCAGTGGCGCCACCCCCCTGCGCATAGTCGTACACGACAGCGATTGTGCCGAGTAGGCTTGCAAGCATGGAAGAACAGCTCCTGCGTTGCTTGTCTGCGATGGGACTGTGCACGTCGGTTTACCCCAAGGAAGTCGCTCGTGACCTCCCGGGGCTAACACTTGTACACATATGCCCACCACTCCAGCTTCCAGTTTGGGATAGAGGCGCTTCACCCCAAGGGCATCTCTCCACGACACCCCGGGGTTCCCCAGCCTCCACCCCTCCCCTTCCGCCAGACACAACACAGGCCCTGTCCCCCCTCCCCTCCTCCGCTTGCGAGCCCAATCGGCACCAACCCCCCGCTGCCCACAGCCGGCTGTGAGGGCCCTCGGCACGTCCTCCCACCTTGACCCTGGGGGTTTTGGGGCGTGTTGCCATGACGGGGTTTCCCCCGAGATGACAACACGACCTGTGCACTCCTCATTTACCCGGGCTTGTGACCGGCTCCTTTTGGACCACGGATGATCCGCAAGGAGGCTGAGTTGTATATAGTACATAGAAGACACCCATGACTCAGGAACAAATATCTAAGTTCATCACGCAAATGAATTAAATAATATTAGATTAGCAATTTAGCATATTATCTCTCTATCTGGAATTCGGCTTCCCAAAAGTCATTGTTAGAACTAGAACTAAAATTACCAATAATTCAATTCTGAATTCCAGGAACACAATGCAGAACTCCTCCAGCTTCGTATCCTCGATCAGCTCCGGCTGGTGGTATCAGGCCAGAAATGCGTCGTCTGGATCTCCGTCTCTCTGCCCATTATCTTCACTCCCAAACAGACCGGGTTGCTGGTCAACCAGTCAAGAATTATCGTCAAAGTGGACGCTTTCAACACTCTTGCCAAAAATTCGGTATGTTCTATATTGGCTCTGACAAAATAATTGCTCAGCTGTGTGAATGAGATAGCGCTATGCACACGTATATAGGTAAAGCGATGTCTCGTTTGGACACCGGAGCGGCGTGCAGATCCGCATCCGATGGGTGTTTTATACTTTATCGTGTGATGATCAGCCACTGGCTCCAGAACCGTGACAATAATGGAGATAGGGAGAGAGAGTGATGAGATGAGTCGTTATTCATTAAGAATTTGTGGCCTTCGAGAGCCGTTTAGAATATTATGAACGCGGCGCGTGATTCTCGCTCACGGTCACATTGCTAGCCTAGCTAGTAATATTGTACATAAATCCATTGCCGACGCGCCTCCCTTAACTCGTGCGTCCCACCATACAAAATGTTTGCTAAGTTGAATTTGATTTTTTCGAAAATTTAATGAGACAAAAGAAATGCTATTTTTCATGTATCGAGGAATTCCATTGAAATACATTTTAATGCACATTGGGCGGCATGTGGACAAGCGCGTGCAATACGATGTTTCTCAGCATATTGTCACGAACGTCATGACAATATTTCCACGCATATTTGAGACATAATAATTGATTGTCTAAGCTGAAATGAATGAGAATGAATTAGAATTAGAACCATGACAACGATTGACATAGTTATCATTTAATTCATGCAAACAATTATTTACGTAAACAATTCTATTTACAGACACCCGTGCAAAATACGCCAAACATAGCTAAAGAAAAAGAAAAAGAAAACCGCTTCAACAACATAGGAATCATCAACCAAGGAATGCTCCGGCCTTACTTAAATCCACCAAAGCGGTTATACCTTCGAGCTCTACCCATAGACAGCGATGGCAAAAGAAACTTAATACATCCATACACAGTTTTTATGCACGAAGACTTATTAGAAGCTAAGTATAAGGATAGTACTATAATTCTAGCGACAATGAGAAATATTCCTTCAATAATTCAAGACACAGACGATGAAGCTGGTCATAGAGAAATCAACGACTTATGCGTTGAAATTGTTCCCGTAAATAATATTGTCTTTAGAAGTCTATGTCATGAAGTATATAACAGATTTATACCGACAGTGCTTATACCAAAGTCTTTAAATTCCATTATTAATATTGAAAATGGGATGCGAATGGCTTTTAAAATAATAGGAGATAATATAGAACAGCCAGATCATGTAGATATAGTGACTTATTCCGAACAATCACAGAAAGAAGATGAAGTAATTGAGAAGTTCAAGAAATGCGTCATAGATAGTACACATTCTGGCAAAAAGTTTCTTATTAATCATGATATGCTAAAGCAAAATCTTCAAATCAGTCATGGATTTCTACAATTTAAATTGAAACCAGAGAAAATAAAATATACGTTGCTGAATTCTGAATCTTTCCGGCAAAGTACTGTCTCAGCAAAATGTCTTAGTGATACGGATTTTGAGTTTCCTAAAATTTCTTCGTCGAGTTTGGAGTATGATTCTAAGAATTACTGTAGAGGGCTGAAATCTATGGAGGAGTTGGTACAGAAGGTTGTGTCGCATCTGTTCTTTGAGATACATAGGGAGGCGACTTTCAAAGATGTGTCGGAGATAAAGAGCAATGTGCTTGTTACTGGTGAGTTTTTATTTAATTATTCGATTTAGGTGAGCAATTAAAACTGTATTTATATTTTTTTTCTAAACCACAGGCAAAGAATAGAATATTCAATTCTCTACAGTGAGGATCATCATAAAATATTCCTTTTAGCATTTAAAAACAAGAGAGACAAATGCTTATTAAATGTAATTTGTCCTGTGTAACATGTAGAATGATGTAACAAGAAGTTCATTGCATTCTGGCAGTATTGGAAAAATATTTTACCAAAATGGACAAGGTGGCCAATACATATCTTCGGACACAAATCCAGTCAGTTTTTTTTTACACCGAAAGAAACTTCCAGCAGGTTTTTACCTCATAGTTCTATATTTAAAAGATTCAAAAATTGTTAGAACTTATATGTACTAAAATTTATCTTATACAGTCCAAACACAGCTTAAAATTCGACTTTTTTTCAGGTCTCAACGGCACAGGCAAATCGGCCCTCTGCCACATAGTCCAAAAAGACCTCACCGTCTGGTCGCACATACTCCATTGTCGTTCATTACGAGGCCGAAAAGATATCCCCGAGGCCTTAGGCCGCGCTATACTTATGTGCCAAGAGAGAAGCCCTTCAGTATTGATCTGTGATGATATTGATAGCTTGGTACCTCCGAATCTAGAGGGTTCTTCGCCGCAAGACATTGCTTATTATCAGAGGTAAGTCATAGAGACCAAAGTCCGTAGACTCCAGTAGAGAAAAGATAGCCGCGAGGCCTTAGACCGCGCTATACTTGTGTGTCAAGAGACAAGCCCTTCAGTATTGATCTGTTATGATCAGAGATCGGACAAATTAGCGTCATTGCTCGCAATAATGTGGATATGACTTAAAAGTGATTAAAAAATTAATCATTTAATTATCAGAAAATTTAGAAAAATTACTGATTATTTTCTTTTATAAATCTACATTATAAGAAATCTTTGTATTATTTATTGACTAGAAAAGAAAGAATCAAAATTAAATCTTAGGTAAGAAATTAAATCAACGCTGCCAGCCTTCTGGGTACCATAATGCATGAAGGTGACCTGGGGAGCATTTTTTTATTTATAAGTTTATTTTAAGTTCTATTATATTTTAGTTTTAATATTAATAATTAGTTTATTTATTTTGTTCGTTTTTATAGTTATATACTATGTTACTTGATTAATAAATACATCCATTAATTGTACAGAAATAAACATAAACCAGTTCGAATTGAAAAAATATGATTATTTTTTTAATCAATTTTGGAGTTATGTCCACATTATTGCGAGCAATGACGCTAATTTGTCCGATCTCTGGTTATGATATTGATAGTTTGGTACCTGCGAATCTAGGGCATCAATTTTGTTCTATATCAATTTTAACATTGCGTATTTTAACATCAAAAGGAGAATAATAAAACTAGGACCTTAGGCCTCGTTATACTGATGTGTCAAGAGAGAAATTCTGCAGTATTTATCTGTGATAATTTTGATAGTTTGGTGCCTCCGAATTCATAAGAGTCGTGGCCGCAAGGTGTTACTTACTATCAGAAAGAATAGGGTTTTTACTGGTAACAGTTACCAGTAGAACAAGAGATTCTTCTTTTTGTGAGAGATTCAATAATTGCATAAGATGTGTGAAGTGTAAAGAAATATCTTGCCCTCGAGTTTGACATCTGAAAAAATAGCGTTCTACCACAAGATATTTAAAATTGACGTTTGGCAATACCTTGTGGTAGGTAACTGAATTCCAAACTTCAACTTCAACGGCCAAACATCAACTTTTTACAAACTGAGCCAAATTTTGTCAAACATCAAACATTTATTCAGCAAATTGGCCACAGGGGCACTTTTACATGTCAAATTCTAACAAAAAATAAAAATAATAAAATTCAATTACAAATATGGAATCAATGAAATATTAGATACTTTATTAGAGATGTATACACAAAAAAATTGTATTGTATTGTTGTAATTGTTGTGGTTGTTGTTGTTGTTGTAATTGTTGTTGTTGTTGTATGATAAAAAAATACAAAAATCTAATATTAAAATTCTTTAGAGATGTCTCTAAGCGTCAGAGATAAAATATGATTTAAAAAAAAAGATCCTTAAATTATCCTTCGAGATATAAAAGGTCTCCAAAACATGAATTCTTATATGAATAATTAAAAGACAAGAAATTGAATCAGACAAACAGACAAGAAACGAACGTTAATACCACTCCGAAGTAAATTTACATACTTATAACAACCGAGACCTTTAAAACGAGATATTGTATTTTCATTCGGCTATTCGTATTATTATTATAGATTGGCGGTAGTAATAAAGCACTTGCTACAAAGTTGCTCGGGCGTGGTCGTGCTGCTGACGGCCGCGGCCGTCGCCGAGCTGCACGCCACGCTGCGGCAGCTCGGGGGCAAGCCGCTGTTCACTGCGCACTTTAGCTTGCCAGAGTTACAACAGGTATCACCATAAATTAATATTTATCGTAAACACACACACAATAACACGCACACATACTAATACGCACACTCACACGCACACGCACGGTTGCACGCACGCACCCACGCATACGCGCACGCACGCACGCACGCAAGCACGCTGTAAACATAGCGTCTTTCGGCTTTCGGCCTGTTCATTACCGATTACATTTTACGCTTAAATCTACACGCCCCTGGGCTAGTGAGCTGTGATTTTATCTATGATTTCAAGTCAAATTTTCTAAGATCAAAATAAATCTGTCATTCCTATCTGAGGGCCTACCGCGAACCACGTTCGACGTGTTGTCTCTTTGTCGCACTTGTAAAATTGTAAATTGTGACAGGGAGGCAACACGTCAAACGTGTTTCGCGGTAGGCCCTCTGATGTATGCCATGACATATTATTCCGACCATTTTACTTTTTTCACATACATAAGTTTTGACACTTTTTCGTAAAATGCATAAGTATTTTAGAATACTTGGACTCATTTTCTGTTTTGTGATGGCGAAAGAAGCTTGAATTTGACGACCAGTTTGGCCTAGTGGGTAGTGACCTAGTGACCCTGCCTACGAAGCTGATTGTCCCGGGTTCAAATCCTGGTAAGGGCATTTATTCGTGTGATGAGCATGGATATTTGTTACTGAGTCATGGGTGTTTTCTATGTATTTATAAATATTTATATATTATATATATCGTTGTTTAAGTACCCTCAATACGAGCCTTATTGAGCTTACTGTGGGACTTAGTCAATTTGTGTAATAATGTCCTATAATTTTTTTTTTTTTTTTATCAATCCCGATAACTCAGTGGTCCTTGAATGTCTCCTGAATAAAATAAAAAACCTGAAAATAAGGAACTTACAACTGCGTTGCCATCTTTTTACTATCATACTTATTCTAGCAATAGATTATTGATTCTATTGCCATAAAAAAGTAGAATGACCATTTACATATATGTCATATCATCTACTCACTACTTACTCACTCTTAATCTTGACTTACTTATTTTTCTATGTTTTGACTACAATTTTCAGGAGGAGAGAGTAGAACTCTTCAAGCATCTTATCAACAATAAGTTACGGGAGCAATTCTTAGTGGAAGAAGATGATTTCATAAGATTGGGCGCCGCCACCGCCGGGTTTAGTATACGGGAAATTACTGACCATTTGAGTAAGAAGATATTCCAAGCTGTTAAGAAAAAAAGTGAGTAGAAAATATACTTTACAGTACATATAGTCCTACTTTAGCGCACTAGTGCAAAAATTAGCATATTACGTTACTGTGTCGAACATTTAAAGGGCCATATGTACTGTAAAACGTTGTACGATACATGTGCGAATAGGTAATTCGCAACTCGTGTCGATTTAAAACACTCCCTTCGGTCGTGTTTTAATTTATCGCCACTCGTTTCGAATTTCCTATTTTTCGCACTTGTATCGTAATGTACTATTTCGTAGCTTAAAGAAGATAAGGATTTTGCGAGTTTGAGCTCTTGTTTTATGTACTAAATACTAAAATTTACTCATTATCGAACTGTCGTTTTAGTATCGGAGTTAAAAGTAATACTATAGGTAACACAATTTATTTTAGAATAGGCCACGTATAGATTATTTAATAATAACTATAAATTCAAAATGCATAAACCTCCTTCAAATTACGACGGCGCCATCTAGTGTATTAGTATTGCTGTTATCAAAATAATGCGTATACGGCTTCGTTTTCGATCCGTTGGGGAAAAAGGTAACTAGCATTCAGTTTTTGAAAATATAACTTGTCTTTTTCACTCATTAAAATGAGCCTACTCTCTCTTGTCACTTCTCGTGCTAATCAAGGGTTTTACAGAATATAATCACTTTCTGACTATTGTGCACTGTTACAGAATCTCATCCATCCGAACCCATGCCCCGGTTAGTAGAAAGCGCGATTGCCTCAGAGGAGAAAAACAACGCGTTTGACATCTGGGACTCTGTAGGGGGAATGGAGGGAGTTAAGCAGGAGCTCACTGAATGCATCTTCTGGCCTCTTATGGTGAGTAAAAAACCCAGAACCCAAAAGTAGAAAACCATTCTCTAAATGACTTGTAACTAACACACACTTGGTGCATTTATAGTATTTTATGCAACCGTTGTTTAAGAGAGGTCAAAAAAGGCGAGTGGCGTGAGTAACAATTTGAGGCGAAGCCGAAAATTGTTAATAAAGAAACCACGAGTATTTTTTGACTCCGTTAAAGAACGTTCCATACAATACTTTTTCTACGACCAAGCACTTACTTTGAAATAAAATTGTAAATTTAACAAATATCTTCATTTCATCTATCGCGATTTTGAAGGCAGAAAATTTTTAGTGACTTCTTGGGCTAATCATTGATATTTCTTCAGGCGTAAACACTAAGTTTTCGTCGTCATCCATTTTAACTTGAAAGACACACTGTTATTTAACACAAAAGTTAAGTTTTTATTCGACAACCATAATAACCCACCCAATAACCTCATTCAAGAAATAACAAAGAATGTAGGGTACTGGTGGGAAAATTAATGAATGAAATTAAAAAAACTTGTCTATGGTTCACTTATTTGTCACAGATGACATTTAAAATAAGGTTGGCAACATTGTATTTCATACAATATTCTTTAAGTGGTCATCACACGAAGTATCGAAAAGTACCAAAAAGATACTGCGTGTATGCAAAAATGCGTTTTTGGGGAATAGACTAAAGACTTGTTTTGACAACTATAAGGTAGGGTTTTAAAGATGTGTGCACGACCCTTTAAATGACAAATAAAAGTATGGGAGTAGAAAAAATAACAAAAAATATGGATATTAAGAGTCGCTTTCCCTAAAAAACTAAACGTAACCCAGGCAACGTGTGAAAGTTGCCATATAGGAATAATGAAAACTGTCGTATAAATTAGAAAAATAAAATCTTTGTTTTTTGCAGTACCCGGCCCTATTTCCGTCCCAGTCGTGTGGGATCCTCCTGTACGGGGCGCCAGGCACGGGCAAGTCCCACATCGGGTCCAGCCTGGCGAGGCTTCACAACATGAGCCTCATCGTGGTGAAGGGGCCCGAGCTGCTCTCCAAATACATCGGCCAGAGCGAGAAGGCGGTCCGCGACGTGTTCGATAAGTATGCCCGACTGCCCGTCTCACTCATACTTGTACACCGGCAAGTATGAGTGACCCACCAAACCACACGGACGACCGAGGTCATATCTCTATCTTCGGCGAGAATGATCTCTCTCCTTTGTGACCCTCATTGAAATAACTTCGTTCATATTGTGTTTGTTCGTATACGGCGTATTAGTTTGAAGTTTGAGGAATGTTCAGTTTAATTATCCCTTTTGTTTCAGGGCGGACATGAAACGGCCGTGCATATTGTTCTTTGACGAGTTCGACAGTCTAGCGCCCAAGTAAGTCGTTTTTGATCGAGTTCATATACATTAAATTATACTTTTCGTCGTCTTTTACTTGTTCATTTCTTCTTTTCCTTTTGCTTACGAACCGTGCTAAATAAATATTTCTTGATGTAATTTATTTTACGCACAGCTGGGCTTTTTTTTATCAAAAGTTGTAAATTTCACTTTTCTTTCAAATTCGGGAATATTTATGTTAGTTTTGTCCCAAAATTTCTATACATTTTTCGATCTCTCCATTCCGTTACCGTCATACAAAGTCTGAAAAATGGTAACGGAATGGGACACTTTCTTCTGATTCTGAGTAGAAATACCATTATAATGTTAAAAAATAAGTGTAGTAAAAATTGCTAATATCAGTCTAGTGGGAGTTTATAGACTCCTCCCAGATGCGTTCGCGTTTTCTTATTTCATAACTTCATATACACCAATCGGGATGGTAATACGTATCACTACCATTTAATGCGTACAGTGAAAACGTTTATACTTTATAGCGAAATTGACATTTATTGTTATTAAAAAAAAAAATGACGTGTAAAAGTGTCCCTGTGGCCTATTTGCTGAATAAATGTTTGTTCGTTTGTCAAAAAAAAACCTGTGTTTTTGTCATCAGGCGAGGACACGACTCCACAGGAGTGACCGACCGCGTGGTGAACCAGCTGCTGGCGCGGCTCGACGGCGCCGAGGGCGGCGCGCGCGGGCCGGTCCTCGCCGCCTCCAGCCGCCCCGACTTGATCGACCCCGCGTTACTAAGACCGGGAAGGTTACAGCGGCACATATACTGCGCTCCGCCCGACCGGGTACAACTAGCATTGAATACAACTCGTATTGTTATTAGACTGCTATTAGATAAGCTGAAAGTGTGGTGCGTGATGACAGTAATCGCTGCGACCAGTCGTCCGGACTTAGTTGATCCTGCGTTACGAAGACCGGGAAGATTACAACGGCACATATACTGCGCTCCGCCTGACCAGGTAGAACTAGCATTGAATATAACTCGTATTGTTATTAGACTACTATTAGGTCAGCTGAACGTGTGGTGCTTGGTGACAGTAATCGCTGCGACCAGTCGCCCCGACTTAATCGACCCCGCGCTACTAAGACCGGGAAGGTTACAGCGGCACATATACTGCGCTCCGCCTGACCAGGTATAACTGGCATCAAACACAACTCGTATTGTTGTTAGACGGCTGTTAGATAAGTTGAAAGTGTGGTGCGTGATGACAGTAATCGCTGCGACCAGTCGTCGGGACTTAATCGACCCCGCGTTACTAAGACCGGGAAGATTACAGCGGCACGTATACTGCGCTCCGCCTGACCGGGTATAACTGGCATCAAACACAACTCGTATTGTTGTTAGACTGCTATTAGATAAGCTGAAAGTGTGGTGCGTGATGACAGTAATCGCTGCGACCAGTCGCCCCGACTTGATCGACCCCGCGCTACTAAGACCGGGAAGATTACAGCGGCACATATACTGCGCTCCGCCCGACCAGGTATAACTGGCATCGAACACAACTCGTATTGTTGTTAGACGGCTGTTAGATCAGTTGAAAGTGTGGTGCGTGATGACAGTAATCGCTGCGACCAGTCGTCCGGACTTAGTCGATCCTGCGTTCTAAAGACCGAGGAGATCACAGTGGCATGTATACAGCACTCATCCTGACGAGGTACAACTGAAGTCATGAGTAAATAACAAAAAAAAAGTAAAATAAATATTATCAGATAATCTTAAATAACTCGATTTAATCTCGCAGTAAGTTTAATAAAGCTTGTGCTGTATTTACTAGACGACGATAATATAATAGATATAAAGAGGTAAAATACTTGACTAAGAAATAAATATCTGTGACAAACAAAAATAAATGCCGTTACCGGGATTCGAACCCGTGACCTCCTGCTTCAAAATAACATCAAGATAATGTATTGTATTACGTTTTTTGTGTTCCACAGAATGACCGCTTCGAAGTGCTAAAAACGCTGAGCAAAAACGTAGTCATCGAAGAAGACCTGGACTTGCAACAGTTGGCGGAGGTCACCGAGGGTTACTCACCGGCGGACCTCAAGAGTTTACTGGTCACAGCTCAACTTGGCAGTCTAGAGAAACAGCTGGTAAGTGCAGGTGGCAAACGAGTCCACGGTCAATTATTTTAAATGGTTATTTGTTTAAATTTTACTGTATAAAATGTAGAAAAGTGAAAAAAGGTTGCAAGATAAGTTTATTAGGCTTGGGACCGACTTCAAACAGATTAATATAAATCGTATATACTAATGACTATTTTTTTAGCCTTTAATTATTTTTTTAATTTAGTCAACTGCAATAATTGGCGGGGTGAATGTATAGGTCACACTGAGCTATTTTTATTTTGGGACCAACCCCGAAATCGAGTAATAAATATTGACTCTCCCATACTAAACTCAACATAAGCCAGCCAAAATGTATAAGTAGTAAATAGTACATACAAATGCGAAAAATAGGAAATTCGAAACGAGTGGCGATATATTACGAGTAAAACACGACCGAAGGACTAGTTACTACGGACGGACTAGTTAGTTAGTCTGTTATTGCTACTAATGTTTATTGTTATAGGTAGACCGCTTAAATGAGTCTTCGCCCGCGCGGTACAGGGGCGCGGGGGTAAGACGACAAAGGGGATCGAGAGAGATGCGGGCGGCAGGCGCATTTTTGCCGTAGCTCAGTTTGCTAGCCACGCGGTTAGCAGTCACTCGTGTTAATAAGTTCCGGGCGCTTGGTGAAATATACACATGAGATTACATTCTCAAGATGCCTCGACTTATCTTTGGACAGAAACTTAATAGTCAAACCAAGCAAATGGCTTTTAATGTGTACACATATTTTAGAAAGAAGAAATTGGACCCGAATTCTATTGAGTATCAACAATTGATTATAAATCTGCAGGACGATTCTGATGATGACGATAACTCCGAAAGTGAAGAATCAAGTTCAAGTGATATTGATATGGACATAAGTGATTGATTTATAATTTATAAATCACTTTCGAGTTGTCATCATCAGTATCGTACTTACATATTATAATAAATTATTATATTCATAATTTGCATTGAATAAAAGTACAAAAGTTAATTAAGTTTGTTGTTTTATAAACTTTCAATAAAATTATCGTCATATTCTTTCCCATTAAAAAAACACCAACTATTACGCGCTATAACGTCACATATCTCAAAACCTGTCCAGTGCGCATTTCACCTCTTGTGTATCACACTAGGCGCGCCTGCCGCCCGCTCCTCTCTCGATCCCCTTTGTCGCCTTACCCCCGCGCCTCTGTACCGCGCGGGCGAAGACTCATTTAAACGGTCTACCTATAGCTTAAAGGTCTTAGCACACTATTACAACTCAACAGCCACTCGACTCAAAATTAAATATTGAAATTAAAGCCTTATCTTGTATGTCCTACAGTACAATGTTTAACATTTAAGTACTGTCGGGTGGTCTACGCGTCGTCCACTCGTCGTCCACTAAGCTGAACCAAAAGTGAGTTGAGTTGGTGTGGAATTGATATAGTGTGCGAAGACCTTAATGTTTATCTAGTCTGCCTATCTAAAGCTATTACAATTGTTTGTAAGAAATCGTTCTCGCACTATAGATATAGCTATAATGCTATAAATCAAGTAAGCAATAACTTACTTAACAATGTTGGAGGGTAGAATAAGTTTTCTGCCAACAAACTGCTATGCAGTTTGGCAGATAAGTAATTATAGCCGATGTATCTTCTCTTTTGTTAATAAATTTAAAAAAAAATCGACACGAGTTGCGAATTACCTATTCGCACATGTATCGTACAACGTTTTACAGTACATATGGCCCTTTAAATGGTCAACACAGTAACGTAATATGCTAATTTTCTCACGGTAAGGTAGTACCATATGTACTGTAAAATATTTTTCGCGATTTCGGGGTTAGTCCCATTCATAGTACAAGTTGACCTATATATTCACCCCGTAAATTATTGCAAGTGACTAAATTGACATTCTTTGTGTAATTCCACGAAAAAACCAGAATTAAATATTATTTTTTCGTGTTGTGTGTAAGTATAGCTTGATATAATATTATTTGAAATACTGTGTAAGCTTTACGTTTTCCTGCCGAGGTTTTCCCGAGGGGCTACAGTATGGGGTTCTTCAAAAAAGGAGTGTACAGGTTTTTAAAGGGTCGGCAACGCGCATGTGATGCCTCTGGTGTTGCAGGCGTCCATAGGCTACAGTGACTGCTTACCATCAGGCGGGCCGTATGCTTGTTTGCCACCGACGTGGTATAAAAAAAAAAAAAAACGATCAAATGCTCTCTTTTTCAGTTAAGTGGAGTAGAGAAAGATTTGCAATCAGTGGTAGTGAGGAAGACGGACATACAGAGCGCGCTATTGGAGACCAAACCTTCGCTTTCCAACGAGCAAAGAGTCTTCTACGATATGATGTATGTCGCATTTCTCATTGTTATTTGAGTAGAATTTTCAATACACCGAGTAATTCATAGTTTTTTTGTTACATAGTAAACTAGCATCTTTATGTTAATATTGCAAATTCAGGTATTTTTAGTCACTCGCGCGGCTATCGTGACCGCTGCTCATGCAGTGCTAGTACTTGAAAAAGGAGACCTAGGCTCTCCGAAACATGTCACGCGAGTGACGAAAAATAAGTACGTGAATTTAACCGTAAAATTAAGTAAATGCTATTATGACTCACGACAGTTTAAATTCGATTAAACTAGCTTATGCTCTTCATCTGCATAAAATTAGTATTCTCACATACCACTGGCATAATATATTCCACCCTCTTTTTCACGCCCTGAGAGAATGATTTCCGGGATAAAATATATCCCGAGTCCTGAGGAAGCATCCTCAGAACTCGAGTTTCATTCAAATTTGTTCAGTCACAAATGATCTACCTATTATTTAAAGTTTTTTTATTTATGGTTAGGTAAAAATTGTAAATTTTACACTTTTTCCCCCGTATTTACTGAATAAATAGTAAAAAACCCACGTTTTCATATTGTATACTTTTCCATAAAACCAAACCGTTTAATATAAACTATTTACTATCGACTCACTATAGACTATCGTATTGAAACTGTCGTGAGTAACATTACACTTAATTTACGGTTTAACTCGCGTATTTTTAGTCACTCGCGCGACTTGCTTCGCAGAGCAGCGTGTACGAGTAGCGTTCACGATAGCCGCGCGCCATAGTTGTCGTGAACGCTACTCGTGCACTTTTAGTTAGTTTGACCACCGGTCTTGCCTATTGGGTAGTGACCCTGCTTATGAAGCCGATGGTCCCGGATTCAAATCCTGTTAAGGGCATTTATTCGTGTGATGTCCATTGATATTTGTTCCTGAGTCATGGGTGTTTTATATGTATTTAAGTATTTATAAATATTTATATATTATATGTATCGTTGTCTAAGTACCAACAACACAAGCCTTATTGAGCTTACTGTGGGACTTAGTGAATTTCTGTAATAATGTCATATAATATTTATTTATAAAAAAGGCACTATTTAACATTTACTTTATATTTAGTGCTTGAAAATGGAGACCTAGGCTCTCCGAACATTGTCGCGCGACTGACTAAAAGTACGTGAGTTTTATACCATATAATTAACTAAATATCAATATAGATTGCTTATGTGTTTTGTTCTAGATACAAGAGGTTTAGGGGCGAGAAGTTGTCAGCAGACCAGAAGCTGATGTCGCGGCAGCTGGAGAAGCAGCGAGTCACATTAGCTTAGTCAAAGATACATAATTTTTTGTTAAAATAAATAAAACCAGCTTTATATATTAAATAATCAGACGTCGAAAAGGGTATGCCATTTTACGTAATCATCAGACATTACTGTATTCAGTTTAAATTTCACTAGCAAATTTTACAGTTTTCATTATGCATTATTATATGTTGGTATATTTTGGTTTCTGTCTAATATATTTATTTTTGTTTATGTATGTCTATTTTATTTTCTTATTCGTATACGTGTATGTTTATTGACCTAAATTGTGTATATGAAAGTAGGCTTCATAACGTTTTTTTTGCAACACCTACTCTTTTTGATTAATTGTTTTTGTATCCGCTAAACAAAGGTTGTCTGGAAGAGACCGCTCATTAGCGATAAGACCGCCTGTTGTCTGCCTCTATCACTAATCAATTGCTTTTCTTTAAGCTGTATCTTTTACTGAGGTGTGCCAATAAAGAGTATTCGAACTCTGTTGCATAATATGAGTTAAATCTAGAAAATATTGTGCCACCGAGTTTAACAGCAGATGGCGCTATGTACTCGTGTGAGATGTTTATGAGCCCTTCTACTTTTCGTTGTACATGAGTTTTCGACACTTTTTCGTAAAATGCATATTTTATAATACTTGATTACTTGGCAATTAATTTCATTTTTAGGGTTCCGTAGCCAAATGGCATAAAACGGAACCCTTATAGATTCGTCATGTCCGTCTGTCTGTCCGTTTATGTCACAGCCACTTTTTTCCGAAACTATAAGAATTATACCTACTATTCAAACTTGGTAAGTAGATGTATTCTATGAACCGCATTAAGATTTTCACACAAAAATATATAAAAAAACAATAAATTTTGGTGGTTCCCCATACTTAGAACTGAAACTCAATTTTTTTTTTCATCAAATCCATACGTGTGGGTTAATGGATAGGTCTTCAAAAATGATATTGATATATAAAACTAAAAAAATATATGATATACATTATCATGCAAACTTCCACCGAAAATTGGTTTGAATGAGATCTAGTAAGTAGTTTTTTATTAATACGTCATAATCATAAATGGTACGGAACCCTTCATGGGCGAGTCCGACTCGCACTTGGCCGCTTTTTTTTATTTGTTTTGTGATGGAGAAAGAGGCTTAATTAGATTAACTATCCCGATAGCTTTGTTCAATAAGAAATTACTGTAAATATTCTTAATTACCGTAATTCAGTGTTCTTTGATTATCTCCTGGTTATGTACGAAAATAATAAGTAATTTACCACTGCGTTACCATCTTTTTACATTGATTCATATTAATATATGAATATCAATCAATCATCATCTCCTTCCTTGCCGTATCCGGCAATGGCGACTCCATCAACAATTCTTATCCGGATTATGAAATGCCTTTATGTGGCTCGCAAAACCAAACTTTGTTTTGAAGATGCGGTCACACGATGCGCAATGGAGTTGTCCAATCGAGTTGCGGGTGTATGTGTGGGAGGGCTTAGGTCGCGTGCGGATATGACGCTTAGCATCTAGGTCAATCAATCAATACGTTTATTTGTAAACACAGGTACATAATAGGTCTTATAATTATAGTAGCTTATCACCATGTTTAGCCATTAGGCATACAAATATTTAAGTTTTTATATTTTTTTATTTTAATTTGTTTACTGTTTTATTTTATTCCGATTCGTAGTTATTATTATTATTGTTGTTATTGTGTGGTGACGATCTTTTTGTGAATGCATTTTATTTTGACATGTAAAATATAATGTACATTTCCAATAAGAAATAAATGAATCTAATCTAAAGTCAAGATGGAGCATGCAATTATTATTGCTTACATGTATAATCTATTACAATTTATAAATATAAAACAAACTAACAACAATTTCGGTCAACAAATTCGTAGGATTTGGTTCAGGTTCAATTTGGGAATACAATTCTTATACATGAATTCAATATCTATCATACTTTTTTCTGGGAATGGTTATGACAAAGTAAAATGGCCCTTGAAACACATTGTCAAACGTCAAATTATCAACGCAAACGACATACTTCTTGCACGAGCTCTGAGAAAGAATGATTGATGATTGATTGATGACCAAAGAGTTGAGTTTCTTGTAACTCATTTTTTAGCGAAAGTTTTATGTTGTGCTTAGCTTTGAATAGCTATTTTATCTATGGTGCAAAGTCTAGTCTATAAGTGAAATTATTTAAGCGCAAAGTTATAGGTGATTTGTATATATTGCAGTTATTTTTTTATTTGAATTATTTATTGTTGAATAAATGATTAACATTGGGAATTTAAAGTGAGTTTTATTTGTAACCCTTTGGTGTAGTTAGAAAAAAATGTGATGGCAAAAATAAAATATTAGACAAAAGCAGCTATTCCAACGCCCTTTTTAATCGTGAATTAAAAATCATTAACACATTCACTGGGAACGTTTTCGTAGCACTTCGCTCGTAGCCGATTCCCGAGTTTTCCCGCTTTGTAGACGAAAGCGACTACGAACAGAGTACCCGCCGTGCGGGTTCCCGGCACTCGATGTGATGAGCTGTTTATTGCATCACTATTTAATAAGTTACTATAGGTTGGCAGGAGTTACTGTCATCAATGCCTATCGTTAGTAAAAAGTTGTTTTCAATTTAAAACTATTCCGAGTGTAATGTGAATAAAATACCTAGTAGATAATGGCCTAAACTTGACTCGCGCATTTCGGGGAAGTAATAAACGCAGTTTAGCTGGAAAATTATTGATTATAGGTATATAATATGTATAAAAAAGAGTTTTATGTATATATTCAATTTTTATAAACATTTATTGTCGACTGTACGTTAGGTACTCAACACCTCCAAATATTGGACTCCACCAATCGGGTATATTCCCATATGTGCCCGTTCCACGTGACCACCGCTATACAAGCGCCGGGCACAGATGGGAATGATTTGTATGTAACGCTTATTCCCAGATGTGACCACCCCACGTGACCACCGCTGTACAAGAGGCGGCTACAGGTGGGAATGATTTGTATGTAGCGCCTATTCCTATCTGCCCACCGCTATACTAGAGGCCGGCACAGGTGGGAATGATGGAATGATTTGTATGTAGCGCCTATTCCTATCTGTGTCCGCCCCACGTGACCACCGCTGTACAAGAGGCGGGTACAGGTGGGAATGATTTGTATGTAGCGCCTATTCCTATCTTAGCCCGCCCCACATGACCACCGCCATATAAGAGGCGGGCACAGAAGGGAATGATTTGTACGTAACGCCTATTCGCCTATCTTAACATGAATCCAAGCTCGAGGTATCTACAATCATAACGCCAAAATGTTTGAGTAAGAACGTACATTTACAGGGTAACAGAAACATTGGGGCAAGAGGAACAGTTGCAGGGAATGCTTATACATTCGAGCAACACCAGCTTCCGACACGTCGGAAGGGAGGAGCCCAAGCGATATCTTACCGTACAAATTATTCTGCCATTTTTTGCGGGGGAAAACGTGCACACAGTCGCACTTCTCACTCACTACATACAAAATCCAATCTGTAATGACGTCACAAATACATAGAAAATGACATGCGTCAAAGACAAAGCTTGCACACCTCGATCTCTTTTTGTGTACGGACAAGTCACAATATGCATCGCCATAGGTACATTTGTACCTATGCTTCGGCAGGGGGGAAATAGTACGAATGCCGTCTCCCTTCCCGGGGTTGCTCGAAGGCTCATACTGTTTCTTTTGATGCGAGTAAATTAAACTATGTTCCTCATAGTCCCCCAGAAATTAAAACTTGCCAACACAAATGCAATCATTTGTAAAATAAAGATTTAATACATTAAATTGGAATGGAATGAGACACCGGTCTGGCCTAGTGGGTAGTGACCCTGCCTATGAAGCCGATGGTCCTGGATTCGAATCCCGGTAAGAGCATTTATTTGAGTTATGAGCATAGCTATTTATTTCTGAGTCATGTGTGTGTGTTCTATTTAAGTATTTCTAAATTATATATATCGTTATCTTAGCCCACAACACAAACCTTCTTGAACTTACTGTGCTGTGGGGCTTAGTCAATTCGTGTAAGAATGTCCTATAATATTTATTTATTTATTTTTATAGGTTTCTGGGCTACCTATAGGTTTTATCTGCATAAATGAGTAACAGTGACGTCACCATTGTGAGAATCCCACTATGACACATCCCCTCTGATTTATCTTGTATTCATTAATGCGTACATATAGTGACCATAGTGTGCTCCGATAACCCAAGGGAATGTAACGTAACCGGCCTTATACGAGATAAGAAGGATATGTCAACAGAGGAATTTTGCCATTTGTATTCCACGTAATTAAGCACTCTCAAGCCGTAATCAAGCCATTTAATAATATAAATAATAGACCTCTTCGACAGTACCAAATGGCACTACCGCCCTATAAGCTTAAAATAAGAAGAAAAAGCGCGTATCACATGTGTATACAAATATTTAATAAAATTCCTGCAAATATAAAGTCGCTACCAAATGATGAATACAAATTTAAATTGAAAAACATATTGTGAAATGCAAGTTTTTATACCATTGATGAATATTTTAATTATAATTTCTAGCTATAACTTCATTTTGACATGTTAACTTTTGACATTATAAATTCTAATTATAACATATTTCATTTTGGCATGTAAACTTTTGACATTATAATTCTGATTATTATTTCATTTTGACATGTAAACTTTTGACATTATAAATTCTAATTATTATTTCATTTTGACATGTAAACTTTTGACATTATAGATTCTAATTACTGGTTCATTTTGACATTATGGATTCTAATTATTACTTCATTTTGACATAAAAAAGTAAATTGGATTAACTAGTTATTAGCTAACAGTTTGATGAATTTATGTGCGGAATTTGAATGACTAACTGACTGAGACTTAAAACTTGACGTCTGTATTTAATAATTTAATGTTTATATTTGATAATATTTTAGGAAACACGACATTTATGTAACGTATTTTCCTTTGACATGCATAAACTGTGTCAATACAAATAATTTTCACATGCCGAGCATATCAAGGGTCAACAATGTTAATGATATCTAATGTACCATATGTTCTTGTGAATAAACTTTCATTCATTCATTCATTCTCGTTGAGGTTTTATCCGACTAAGGGCCAACACACATACCCACGATACGACGACGTCTCACGTTGCGGGGTCGTGCAACGTTATAGCTACGTGTCGCGGGGCGTCGGACTCGACTACGTACGGCAATAGCTAAAGGAAAAAATAATTATGATTTTAGCAGCCTATAACCTAATGTGTAAGTATCAGTGAAACCCTTTTATTTCCAAATAATTGTATTCTTTTTTTAATGGAGACCGTGCGGTCCGTGCGTGTTGGAACCGTTGGAGTGGCCTCCAACGCAATCTCGTGACCAATTAATATGCGGCTTCTGTGCTGCCGTCTACAGTTCACGCACGCTCCCTCTTTTTACTTTAATCGGTAAAACCCGTTTTGCCGCATACGATCTTATAGAATAAGCCTATTAGTACCTTCCTCCCTCCCCCTCTTCCCTCTTTCTCGCGTTGTCCCGGCATTTTGCCACGGCTCATAGGAGCCTGGGGTCCGCTTGACAACTAATCCCAAGATTTGGCATAGGAACTAGTTTTTACGAAAGCGACTGCCAGGGGCGTAGCTACCGCCGTATCTGCCGTATCAATTATACGGGGCCCCCGGGCCACGGGGGCCCCCAACGTGCGTTTTTGTGAGAAATCTTTACCCTTCCTAAGGGCCCCCAAACAAATTTTTATACGGGGCCCCGCCAAGGCTCGCTACGCCACTGGCGACTGCCATCTGACCTTCTAACCCAGAGGATAAACTAGGCCTTGTTGGTATTAGTCCGGTTTCCTCACGATGTTTTCCTTCACCGAAAAGCGACTGGTAAAATATCACCTTAGTACCTTCCTCCCTATTAGTCCCTATACCTATTCCAGTAGGGCTTAAAATGGTCGGCTCTTTATCATTATTCATTAGTCACCATGCCTGTCACTTTCTAACAAGTATGTAAGTGCGAAAGTGATGGGCATAGTGACAAGCGATAAAAATGGGACCATGATGCCACTGCAGGGGCCTTATTCGAGATGCACAACTGTCAAATTTCGCGTCCACATCAAATCAACACTTGATTCTATCGCATGTTGATTGTATCAAGTGTTGATTCTATCAACTGTGGATATTATCATTTGGAACAATCAAAACTCATTCATAGAAAAAATAATCAAACAAAAATCAACTTTGTTTATTACTACTATATAGTTTGAAATGGCTCTGAACTCGAAGTGGTTCGGTTTGATTTGATTGTCACCTGACTGTGGATTGCTAATGTCAAATTTTGACAAGTGTTGATTTTATTGCTAGACTTTATTGTCCATGGGCTTGGGCACCATCTTGGATTTTTTGACGTACGACAGGGAATACCCTTCCTTTCCTACAATATATGGCATAGAGTAAAGCATCTTTTTTTTTAAACATAAGTTTACAGGAATCAGCGACATCTTGTATTCGATAGGATAAGTAATGCGCTATGAACAATGCGGCGGCGAGTAGTGAAACTGTACCTGACAACGTCAATCAATTAAAAAGTGACCACACAGTTGATGGTCGATAAAGGCGATTATTAATTGAATTTTAACGACAATAAAGAACTATTGACATGCGATCTTTTTGTTGAACCCACACCTACACGTCGAATAATGCTCGCTCCACATATTCTCCTATAAACGCTCAAAATTGTAAAAAAAATTGATGCAATTTACTCCGCACCCAGTCTCAAGTTGCTTCTAAATCACATTCACGAACCAAGTTGTAACCTAACACATCTGTAAATATAAGGCATATGATTTAGAGATAAAGTCCGTTTTTTTTAAATTACGAGATGGTTCATGAATAACCTTTATTACTATAAAAATAATACTACATTAAATTTGTCAAAAAAAAATCTGTATTGCGCTATTACATAATGCATAAAATTGATATAAAGATAGGTACCATAGTAGCTCGCTCACTTGGTCTATCAACAACTATTTTAATGCTCTTTGTACTCGTATACGCGACCCCATTGTATGTACAGTCGCCATCAGATATATCGGAACGCATGTATGAGATCTCAAATTATTAAGATAAGACCTACTGTACTGTCTATATTACTTACCAAGACCTAAGTACCTATTATTTATATGTACCTACACAAAGAGAATTCCTATGTTAAAAGGAGATTAAATACATATTTTGTTATTCAACTACAAATAAAATAAAATTTATCTTTTTCAGTTAACACATTTTTTTACCGATTTCTTTAATAAAATAAAACATTAAAGTATTATGTGACTATATTTCATTGTCTTCGGTGTAGATTATTTACTGATGTTCCAATTTCCTGTATCAGTTTGGTACCAGGAAATATAAAAACTACACCTCTTCAAAAACTTTGCTGGTAGTTCGACATCTGTAAGTTTAAATATAAAACATGATAAAAACACTTAAGTCAAAAACGTATACATAAAATATTTACCCTATATTCTGGTCGCTCGGTAGGGTGCCCAGAAGGCTGGGTGCATTTCCGCGCTGGTTAACAATGCTGATCCTCTGGTCACCAGAAGCCTATATAAGGCGCTCTCATAGAGCCACGCTAGTGCCCTAGAGTTTCAAATTCAACCCCAAGTGCCACAAATATGTAGTTAAGGGTTTAAATTCTGGATCAAGAACATGGAATACTATTCGCTAGTAAGGCCATAGGTATTAGAAAAAAATAATAGTAGGAGACGGCCGTGGTCATGGTAGGTGGTACAGGTGGGCCAGGCAAGCTCTGAAATTATGCACCTATTTTACTATAACTTTTTTCACCTGTGTATATATATATATTTACTGTTTCCATGATAATCATTTTTAATATGTAGCCCGTGTAATCGGGCTGTATAATTGGTCTCATATTTTTTAACACGAAATCATAATTTTAATTCAATAATTAATGGTGTTTTACAAATTAATCATTAATGTACCTATTTTGCAAAATTTTCTTGCATATAATAATATTGTATACTTCAATTGACGTGTTTATTATTTTCGTTACTATGTCAACGTTAATACTTAAAAAAATATAACGTGAAGGTTGAGTCCGCAGTACAGTTACAGTTTACGTACATACTATGTACTACATAGTGGCATTAGCACAGTCGGATTAGGACCAAACTCGAAATGTCTGAACAGTCATGAAATTTGGTATGTATATACGCCCCTTAAAGGCCCCTTTTTCATGCCCACACCATTTGACATTTGGGGACCTCGAGGAACCGCAGCCATCTTGGAAAATGTGGACCATCCAGGAGAAATTCGCGTTTTACTCTAAATCTACGTTCTTTATTCAATAATCGTGTAAGGCAACATTCAAGCTTATAAAATTCTACATAAAATAGTTTTAGACATCTTTGCGAAAAAAAAATGATCTTGCTTTAAAAAATACTTGCTAAACCCAGATTTAGCCCTTATACCCTTTCATGGGATATTCTCTTAATAGGAAACTTGGAAGAATAAAAATTCCACTTTTAACTATACATTTGTACATAATCTACCCCAATATCAATATTTTACTTGGCTGCAACTTAACCAGAAAGTAGGGTTATGGGTATAAGTACTGAGGATTCAGGACATCCTGTAGCTTAAGATACTGGACGGATTTTTTAAATGACGTATTATTTAGCCCTAAACCTTTTTCTTCCATTAATTTTAGTAACTTTGTATTGCATAGCACTTGTATACTAACTGTGGATCTACTGATGTCTGTTTTACTGTACTCCGCTCAATAGTTTAGGCGCTAGAAGAAAAAATATGATTTAATATTCGGAGTCCTCTCAAAGCGGCTGTATTGATTTTTCTTTAATAGAACAAGTAAAAGTAGGTTGTGAATGGCAAGAGGAATCTAACGATATGTCATTTAAAAAAATCCGTCCAGTATCCTAATACCTAGCTACTGGGTGTACTGAATCATCAGCACTTACACCCATAACCCTTCTTTCTGGTTTAGTCACAGTAGAGTAAAATGTTAATATTGGGGTAGACCACGTACAAATGTATAGTTAAAAATAGAATTCATATTCCTCCGAGTTTCCTTTTAAGAGAATGTCCCCTGGAAGTGTATAAGCGTTAAACTTAGATTCAGCAAGTATTCTCTATAACAAGATGTATTGTTCTGCAAAGATATCGAGGACTTTTTTGTGTAGAATTTAATAAGTTTTAATGTTGACTGTTGTGTTGATGGTACACATTTTCCAAGATGGTTCGGATTCCTCGAGGTCCCCAAATGTTAAATGGTTTGGGCATGAAAAAGGGGCCTTTAATTTATATACATAATAAATTTCATGACTGTTACAGAGATTTCGAGGTTGGTCCTAACCCGATTATGCTACATTGTGTGTCCGCAGCAAATTCGGTTCTCCATACAAATGTAGTTACGCTCTCATTTTAAAATGACTTGCTAGATTGCTCTGAAACTTTGTACTTACAATAGGATATGGTATGTCTATGCCTATAATTAATTTAAAACATGAATGTGAAATGAGAGCCAATTAAGTTCAATATTAAGAATATGTGTCGTTGTTGACTCGCCGACAACGGAATTGAGAATTTGAGGTGCCATGTTCTGTGCTGTGTAGAAAATCCTGAAATTATAAAGGATTTGTCTTGGCTAGTTTTTACGTATAGGCTACGTATCACCGAAACGTCACAAACACCACGAAGGTTCGGCTTGTACGGGCCCTCGTTTTTTCTATATTCTTATACGCTGCGGAGACCTGGACTATCCGAAAGACAGAGGAGAAGACGATAGACGCCCTAGAAATATGGTGCTGGAGGAAAATGCTGGGGATATCCTGGACCGAGTTTCGGACTAATGTCTCCATCCTTAAAGAACTCCGTATCAAGCAGCGCCTTTCGACTCTCGTAAAGACCCGCATACTCAGTTTTTTCGGTCACGTCTCGAGGAGGAACAACGACTCCATAGAGCGTCTAGTGGTGCAGGGTAGAGCAAACGGAAAAAGACCGCGCAAAAGGCCACCTATGCGATGGACTGACCAAATCAAATCTGCCATGAAGGGTCCCCTGAACGCATTTGCCAGAATGGCCCTCAACCGCGAAAAATGGCGAGAAATCGTACGGCAAGCAACATCTGCGCCTGATATCAGCAGTTGACCACGACGCTCTGCAAAGAGTACAACGACAAAGAAGAAGAAGACGTATCATATTTGTCTAAAATTTGGTTTGTTGGTACACACACAAGGGATAGTCTCTAGCTAGGTACGGGGTGCCACACTCGTCAGCGCGACGGCGATATTTTTTACCTTTTACCTAAAAATCTCAAATTTGTGTACGGGCTCAGCTCCTGTTTCGTCTTAAGCCTGAATTTAACAGATTCTGACTCACAGGGGGCTTTGAGCATGCTGTTGCGTTCGTTTTCAAATTTTGAAAAAAAGAACTAGCCTAACAACACAATAAATGCTTGTTTTTCCGCATTCTTCACTATATATCCCTGTCTCACTACTATCTGACCTTCTAACCCAGAGGGGAAAATATACCTTATTGGGGCTACTCCATCTTCCTCATGATAATATATTTTACTTTACTGAAAAGCAATCTGTACATGATACAAGATGCACATTGTTAAGAGCCGGGGTTAGAACCCACGACCATTGGTTTTAAAATGAGGCTTGGTATATAATTTGTATTTTTATAATAAATCTGTTTTCTTGTTGACATTTTGTGGTATTGTATTGCTTTATGTTAATTGTCAAGATATTTCTTTCATCCTGGACAATTGTCACATGCGTCACATGTACGTTTTTATGATAGATCTACATCGACGCAACTGCATGTCATTGTCAAAGAGCATATAATCACTACGTTTTAAGAGACGGGACTTCCATACTAGCGAGTGGAATCAGTTTGTTTCGCAAATCATTACCAAAATGTACGACAAAGAACTGTCAAAGAACCATAGTACCAACATAAGCGATTTAAATAGTGTAGTACGCTACACGCTTACGATTCTTATCGATATCGATAAAATGGGGAGGGTTGAAACATAGGCTCCTGTCTACAAATTTTGTACTCGAAATCAGGTTAGCATCGAGTCCACATTTAAGTTGTATGTTATATAGTGGATAGTTCTTAATTGGACTACTATCTGGTCGGGCTTAATGTGGACCCGAATTATTTTAATACAGTTTTTAAGTCGTGTTTTTTTTATTTTATTAAATGCTTGATTTTCAAAATGATGTGCATATACATGTTTGAATAAATGTAACTTTTCTATGAGAAGATGTATCAGGTCTTCGTTCCCAACAAATTTGGCCCACTGCCTGCATCTGAAAACTTACAGCCTTGGAAAAACATGACTTTATGTAGATAAAGTCATGTTTTTCCAAGGCTGTATGTTAAACTGTAGAGTTTATATTCCATGTGTTTGCTAATGAGATGATCAACTGATTATTTCGCGCTAATATGCATCTATAAATCATGTTTTTCGGCATCCAGTTATCAACAGCCCTTTATCAATGCTTTAACTTTTTATGTATTTATATGTCTGTTAATCTGAGGAACTGCACAACCTTATTCCTCCGTCCCCATTTCACCATCGGACTACCAGACAATCGGCACTCCGGCACCGCTTCATGGTAGGTATTCCACAAATACGCACGAAGCGTTTTGCTTCAACATTTCTTATGCGAACTGCCAAGGAGTGGAATGCCCTGCCCGAGTCTGTGTTTCCGCATGAGTACAATCTGGGTCTCTTCAAGGCTAGGGTAAATAGGTATCTCATAGGTAAGCGTGCTCCACCGTAGACCGCATCATCACTTACCATCAGGTGAGATCGTGGTCAAACGCTTGCCTATCGTTATAAAAAAAAAAAAAAATCATGAGAACGGGTCTGGCCTTGTTGGCAGCGACCCTGCCTATGAAGCCGATGGTCCCAGGTTCAAATCCTGGAACGGGCATTTATTAGTGTGATGAGCATGAATATTTGTTCCTGAGACATGGGTATTTTCTATGTATTTATAAATACTTATAAATTAGGTCTATGTACATATATATATATACATTATTGCATAAACTGACTTAGTACTAAAGTATAAATGGCATGTGTTGTGGGTATATATATATATATATATATCGTTGTCTAAGTACCCACAACACATGCCATTCATACTTTAGTACTAAGTCAGTTTGTGTAATAATGTCCTATAATATTTCTTTATTTATCATAAAAACAGAGATTAATTTTCTTACATTTTAGGTTAATATATTAAATAATCACTAGATAAAAAAATATGTTAACTAATGACCATTAATGCATAAGTAATAGATAATTTATGCATTATTAATCTTCGACGAATTAATTATGGTCATATTGCATGCTAGTTCTAAGGAAATTTCACATATTTAATTAAATTATTTACACTGATATACAAATAAAACTACAGTTATCGATAGTTATAGTACATCCCTAGTTCACAACGAAAAATAATGTAAAATATCTAATTTTCGATGTGTTTATAGCCTGCTGACCCAAAATAAGGTCAAAAGTATATAAAGCAATACTTACCAGTCTTCATCCAAGGGAAATTTCGCCATAAAATCCCTTTTTTCGTGATTTTCTCAAGTGGCTCGCTTGCCACATATTTCACACTTAGTAAACCGTTTTCTCGCTGGCATTGTAACAAACTCGCTCTTTACTCTGATCACGGTTGACTGTTTTCGATTTTTGCACTAAATAATAAAGAAATTACACGAAAGACCCGAACAAAACATTGAAGCCTTCAAAACAAACAAAGCAATTAGGCTGACAGTAGACTTGATGTAAACTTGACAGAATAAATAGCACTGACGTTTTCTTTTTCTTCGTTGGCAATGATTTGCGAAACAAATTCCATACAAAACTTTTTTCTTCCTAGTTGCGTCAGCCTGATCGGAATTTGGCAGCTAACTCCATCTTGCGTCCAGTAGAAGAATCAAAATCGTACAGGTAAAACTACTCTCTGCCTTAGGATCCCCTTTTAAATGTCATAAATCCAAACATGGCAGCCATACCCATCGACAAAAAAGTCTACCGTTGATCTAATTTCATTTGACAGTTAACTAATACGTATTCGACACGCTTATATTTGACAACTAGAATCCTGACTAGAGCTGGGACTGCGTACCAAAAGTACGTCTCTGTTACTCGTACCAAAAGTACGTCTAAAATACCAGTTTTACGAGTATGACCCCCAATAGGCAGTTTACGTATTTGCCGTGCTTAGGCGTCTTACAAATAAGGATATCGACTTATTATTTCGGTAAGGGTCGGAAATATGGTGACGTTTTGAGTGAAGGCTATGAATCTATTGTCATATTTTTGTTATATATTATTACATTATTTTTAGATACAACAGACACCCAGACGACTATCTGTTAACAAAATTTTATTTTACCTAAAGTAACGGTAAGAATGGAGGTACGAGGTGATAAAAGTTTCATATTTGTTTTATTTCAGAAATCAAAGTCCGTACTTTTAAATACTCGACAAGCTAAAAGTAGTCTATTACAAATAACCTGTTCCAAAAACTATTCCGGTACAACGCCCCGCCTCTAGTGTGGATATTGTTCACTGACAGGTGGTGATAATAGCAATTCGACAAGTCACAATATTTCTCACATCAAATGGAAATCAACACGAAACGTCACTTTTAGCATGTCGAATAAGGGCCCAGGTTGTCTTTTATTGTTTGTCTATGACATAGCCCCATGCGATGCATTTTTCACTGGCCTCAGTTGACAGTAGTTACGCCACGCTCTATTTAGCTGACAGGAGCCATGCCACTTAACCCTATGTAGCTGGTATAGGGAGCGTGCATGAACTATAGGAGGCAGCACAGGAGCCGTCAGATTTTTGGCGCGAGGCGTAAATGTGATGTATTTTGTTCCGATGTAGCCCACAAGATGGCAGAACCTACTATGCACAAGAAAACACTTGACGTGTAAATGTGCCTGTTTATGGTTCCGATTCAGAGCACAAGATGGCAGTCCCTCCAACGCGCACGGTCCCTATACCGTGCTGTCAAAGTGCTTACCGACTTCAGGAATTCACAAGTTTAATCACATAATAAGTATGTAGTAGTACTACCGTGACAGAAAAGAAACTTCCTACAAAACCGAAGTTTGACAGCCATTCAGGGACGAATCATGAAGTCCCTTTCTAATGTATGGCCCTTTCGGCTATTTAGGGTTGTCCAAATTCAAGTCATTATTAGCATTATCTTATCCATGGTTGTGCATGCAAGATTTTTGGTTATGTCTTGGTTTAGTGTTTTGGTTTCTTTTCCTATTTATGAAAATGTTTCGCCTCATAACTGACTAGCCCCCAGTTGGTATATTTTGAATTATTGTTGAGTCTGTGGTAGTTATCTTGTTTATGCGTGGGGCTTACCTATAATGTACTTATATGTATTGGGATAGGTATTTATTGATATGGATTGGGGTATATAATTAGAGCGCAAACGCATGCAGTTATTCGATATGCAACTGTGTGAAGTTTATGCACGAGTTATTTAAGTTATATTCAACAACTTATCAGTCTATTCAAAATGATTCAGTTTGCCTCAATGTGTATTTTATTCACGGGTGAGTTACTTTTGTGTCCTGGTGTTTTTTACTTTTTAGATTTGAAAGTGCGTGTTTTTTATGTCAATTACAATAGTTCAAACACGGCTAAGGGCAAAGAGACCGAATAGAAAACATTTTAAAGTGAGCTTACGAAAATTTGTAGTTATACTTCTTATATTTATCTTTATCTTATATTTATCTTTGACGACCGGTCTGGCCTAGTGCGTAGTGACCCTGCCTATGAAGCCGATGGTCCCGGGTTCAAATCCTGGTAAGGGCATTTATTCGTGTGATGAGCATGGATATTTGTTCCTGAGTCATGGGTGTTTTCTATGTATTTAAGTATTTATATATTATATATATCGTTGTCTAAGTACCCTCAAACACAAGCCTTATTGAGCTTACTGTGGTACTTAGTCAATTTGTGTAATAATGTCCTATAATATTTATTTATATTTATACATGTTTTAAGGGCAAATGCCATAAAAAACCTATATTTGGAGATAAAACATGTAAAATTTTCATTTATTTTCAGTTGTAGGCATATTTTACCCTGCATATTATAATTGATGATCAATCGAACTTCTTGAAGTGAAGTTCGATCGACATTATATGAGTCACTTCATTTGAAGATAAATTTATATTAACCATGTAGTTTCCCTATTGTACAGGTAGCAACGCACACATTTAATATGCGCGGATTTTCCTTTATTTTTAGTTGCAGGCATATTTTACCCTGCATATTATAACATTATAATTTTAATATAGGTATCCGAGGGATCTGACAAGCAAAATTATAAGCAAAAATTTTCCGATCTCCAACGTAATCTCTAAAATCTTGCAACGCAAGTTTCGCGCGGCGCGCCATATCTTTTTTTCTTCTTTTAATTTCGTGGCTTTACGATGTACCTTATGAAAAATGAAAATGAAAATATTTTATTGGTTTATGTAAGTGTTATTACAATATATGTTGGGATCTTCTTTTAAGCAACAAATATGCTTGTGACAGAAGACCCCGCCCTTCCAATAAGTAAGGGTAGAAACCAATATGATAGTGTATAGTCTAAATCTAATACTTAAAACTTAAGACTAAATACTTCTTTTATACTAAAAAGTAGTACTAGTAGGATAATTACAATATTTCTTAACTAACACTTATTATTTCACTGTGTGTGCGTGTGTGTGCATGTGTGCATACGTGTGTGTATGTGTGTGGGTGTGGGTGTGCGCGCGCGAAAGCAAAAGCATGAATGCAATATGATATTAAATAGTTTAAGTCATATTATTATTACTCAGGTAGTGTAGGTAAGTGACGCCTCAGTATTTTCATAGGATTGAGTTTTTAGCCAGTCCATGGTAGCAATTAAATATTTGCAGCGGATATATATTAATGATTTTATTTATAGAGTTGTATAAATAGGCAGATTGTGCAGCAAATTTAGTATTCATTTGGAGGTCTAGGGGCCACGCTGTTTCGTCTTCTACGTCCAGCAATGGCTGGGTCATAATTCAAAGTCCTATGCACTTTGACAACAGAGTTTACTATTTACAGTTTACGCATTGAGAGAAGACCGCATTAATTGTATAGTTCAGCAGTAGGATGCGGCTTCGAAAGCATGACTTTAATTAGACATCTTTGTGCTCTTTCGACTTCTATGAATCTAGTTTTATTGCTGCCACCCCAAACTGGGATACAGTAGCTCATTATGGATTGGGCCAATGCAGTATAAATTTGCTTTAATTAAGTAGGCGAGGCTATGTGCCTTAAGGTTTTAAAGATCCATATAAGCTTCCGTATTCTACCACTAAGGTACTCTATGTGAAAGTTCGAAGAGAGCCTTTGGTCCAGGACTATACCAAGGTATTTGACAGTAACTACTTTTTCAATTGTGGTGCAGTTACAATTTGCAATTGCAATCTGGTCACACTTGTGTACTGTCAGTTTGAGGTGAGATGAGGGCTGTGTGTTCCCATACTTTGAAAAACACATGTAATTGGTCTTCGCAGTATTTAGAGTAAGAAGGTTAAGTTGTAGCCATTGGCTAACCTTTAGTAGACCCTGTTGCGCCTTATTATATACAGCCTCCCATGAGTGATCTGTAAAAACAATTGCAGTGTCGTCAGCATATGAGTACACACGGCCTCCCTCGATGGGGGGATTAGTTAGGTCGTTGATATAGGTTAAAAACAGTGTGGGCCCCATAACGCTACCTTGGGGGACTCCATAAGATATGGATCTTACACTGCTTATTACGTCACCTATCCTAACAGATTGTGTCCGACCAGAAAGGTAGCTTGTTAATAATTCAAGAGGCCTTCCCCGGATGCCCAAGAGCTCAAGTTTATGAATAAGAGTAGGGAGATAGACTGTATCGAACGCTTTCCGTAAGTCCAAAAATATGGCAAGGCACTTGTTTCCCTTATCTACCTGTCGAGTAATTTCTGATGTGAGAGCTAAGACTGCAGGCGTACATAAGCTACGGAGACTGCTTACCATCAGGCGGGCCGTATGCTTGTTTGCCACCGACGTAGTATAAAAAAAAATCTGCCGTATATTTACCACGCTTGAAGCCAAAATGTGAGACTTACGTTGCAGGAACACAATATATTGCCGCCGATGATTCTGGCTACGAGTACAGCCGGGAAGCGGACGCGTGGCTGCGCCTGCACATGGCGCCCGCCAGCTGGGCGGAAGCTGGAATGAGCTGTTACCTCGAAGGTAAATAATAAATGCAAAGAATTATGCACAGCTAAACAGTGGAATGAACTGTCGCCGTAGTATTACGATAACCTTCAAGAAAAGAGTGTGGATTTACAACCTCTCTGGTGCTGCAGGTGGTCATGGGCCTCAGTAATTGCTTACCAACAGGTGTTCTGTGGCCAAACAGAAATGTATCATTTTTATTTTTCGACAGGCGTATTGTCATTATTATGTGGCGCTGTCTAATAATATGAATCTCATTTTACAAATGGACTTCTGGCTTCTCCGACGACCAGCGCCGTGGCCAATGTGATGGTGGCGATGATGGCTGAAAAACAGCTGACATACAGTTTTACCGGGATTAACTCAATAAGAGCCAAGGATAACTTCACGTCACTCGACGGTAAACACTTTATGATTCTTTCGTTCTCATCTCTTAGAATTCTTTTTATTATTTTTTGTGGTGACGTTTAGTTTTGATTGTCCCGAAGCCCGCGCTCATCCCGATACTTCGTTCGTAGTGAATTTGCTGTTGCGCTATCTTGCTTATTCTATAAAGTCGTATGTGGTAAACGGGTTTTACCGATTGAAGTAAAAAAAACAAGAATTAATCGAAAAATCACAACTATCGAAATGTGTTTAGATTAATCTACGTGTAGAGGCTTGAATCGGTCCCTTTGCATGTACAATGAAAATGGTTGTTTAAAAAGAGGCATCTTTGATACGATTTTCTCTGCTATAAAAGTTTACCAATCGGACGTGCATCGGCAACTACAGAACAGTACCCCTAGTGTAAATTTGATCGACATCATAACGTGACGAACGCGTTTGCGTTAAGTCTCATTTTGTATAGGATTTTGAGTTTCCAAAACGTCCCGCTTGGCGCGCTCTTTCTAAATCCAATACAAAATGAGACTAAACGCAAACGCGTACGTCACGTTTCGAAATCGAATTTATTTACACTAGGGGTACTGAAGTCGATAGCGACAGACATCATCTGGAATACTTAGATGTCATACACTAAAGAAAAAGTGACCAAGTTCACCGGTGGTGAGGCCAGAATCGAACCGATGTAACGTGAACCGCAATGACTGTTTAAACATAATGGATTTGTACGATAAAGTATAAATATTTTGAGCAAATAAATATTAAATTATTTTCAGGAGTGCGGCTGTCGTCTATCCCGTTGAGCTGGGCCGCCGACCAGCCGGACAACGCTAACTCGGATGAGGACTGTGTTGCGCTGACGGGCGCGGGCAAGATGGCCGACGTGAGCTGCGCGAGCATGCTGCCATACTTCTGCCGCAAGGAGAACAAGTGCGGTCCTAAGGATAATGGTAAGCTCTTTTTGGAAGGCCACCTATAGATTTTCAGGAGTGCCGCTCTCGTCTATCCCGATGAGCTGAGTCAGACAACGCTATCTCGGATGAGGAATGCGTGGAGCTGACGGGCGCGAGCAAGATGGCCGACGTCAGCTGCGCGAGCATGCTGCCGTACTTCTGCCGCAAGGAGAACAAGTGTGGTCCTAAGGATAATGGTAAGGAAGGTGGTAATGGTGGAATGGTAAGCTTTTCGGAAGGCTGTTCTCTGTCTCTTCTTCGCAATAAAATTATTATTCCCATCTGATGGTTGGATCTTTTACATGCCCTGTTTTAGCACTCAAGATCTTTCTTTATTGAATCCACCCATGTCCATTTCGGCCTTTCCCTCCTTTTGGCCCTGGGGATTTTGAACATCATGGTGGTATTCCATAGGTACCTATATATGTTCAGGGCTCACTATATGTAAGAACTTGTCTATACCATTTTAGACGGCCCTCGTAGCAACATTTATTTTGTAAAGTATTGCTGATGTAGTAAGTAAAGAAGTACAATAGACAGTAGTTGCTCTCTCCAGGTGGGTGTTGTTCCTGAAAACCGAAGTCCACTGAGAGTTGTTCAGAAGTTATAAAACCTGACATTCAGAACTCCATAAGCGCGATGTAGAACGTGCTAACGCCATCTGTTACAATCTTACGACACGTCGTTGTCTGTGACAGACCACGCCACACTGCTAAGTAAAAAAATGTTTCAGGATACGATTGGCAGCCCCGCACCAGTAGCTGCTACAAGTTCCATCACATGACCAACACCTGGCGTAAGGCCCTGGCCACGTGCCACGCTGAGGGCGGGCATCTGGCCATCATCAACAGCGACACTGAGTCAACGGTGCTTAAGGAACTTTATGAAGTGCACCCAGATGAAGTGTTAGTTGGTGCTAGTGAATATAAACATGCGTTTATTGGATTTAGGAAGTATGAAGATAACGAATGGGCCACAATTTATGGTGAGATTTTGGACTTCTGCGTGTCTATTGATGATGATGATAGATAAAACTATCTTATTACCTTCCCTCGGCCTTAAACTATCTCTATATTAAATTTCGGTTAAAGCGTGAAGAGGTAACAGTCAGATAGACAGATAGTTCCGCATTTATAATAGGTATTAGTAGGGATATTCGTAGCGTAAAATCAATTAGGTACATTCATAATTTCCTCGTTGTATCGCAATGCTGATACCTAGTTGTGCGAGGAAGCCGCCAGCTCTTCGGTCACTAGTTACGTCAACCAGACGCTTAGCGATTTCTGCAAATATTTGATATCTCAGTTTATAATTCTTCATCCGAATGTCACCCTAACTGCTACCTAATGTTCGCAGGTGAACCTCTCGCCGAGGCCGGCTTTACAGTGTGGAACAAGAATGAGCCCAGTAAAACAGGGTACAGGGGACTGGAGCTCTGCGGCTCAATCCATCGGAACGGACTGCTCAACGATGCACCATGCGAGGACACATCCGCCTTCATTTGCGAGATTACGCCTTAATAAAATTCTTGTATTAAAAATTTACTTAATTAAAACGTGATTAAAACTAAACTTTGTTTTGATATTCGGTAGGACCCGTGCGCGGATATCTAATTTCATGGTACGAGTATGTACGGTTAGAATAAATCCAAAAGTTAAACTTGAAGAAAGTGCTGCCTTCTACACTTTGCATCCGTTCTTTGTTTTGTGTTGTCAACTTGTGTCCTGAATTGAAAAGTAAACTCTCTCTTCGTTTCAATCAACAGAGGGCTCTTATGCTGTCTCTCGTACCGTTCATGCAAGCTCCCTATACGAATTTGACATATAAATATAGTTTATTTTTCAAATAGGAATATTACAATGGGCTTATGAACTTCAAATAAAGCTAACATAAGTTCGATTGCCAAATAAATAAAATAGAAAAACAGGATGATCGGGTCGGGGAGAAGTGGCATGACGTAAGTAAGTAAGTAAGTAAGTAAGTAAATATTCTTTATTGCACCAACAATTATACATTTTACATACATGTAAAACTACAAATGAATTTTAAAGGAAAATAGAACCAGGTAACAACAGGCGGTCTTATCGCTAAAAAGCGATCTCTTCCAGACAACCTTTAGGTAGCACCTTTAGGAAGGTACCTTTAGGAAGTAGCCAGGTTTTAAAGAGCCACTTGAATTATTTCTGCAAAAATTAGTAGTACTGCAAGAAATTATAACACGAAACGTGAACTTCCTCCCGCGGACGCTCCGGCTGTGGAATGATTTACCTGCCGAGGTTTTCCCGAGGGTTTGCAGTATGAGGTTCTTCAAAAAAGGAGTGTACAGATTTTCAAAGGGTCGGAAACGCGTGTAACACCTCTGGAGCTGCAGGCGTCCATAGGCTACGGTGACTACTTACAGGCGGGCCGTATGCTTGTTTGCCATCGTCGTGGCATAAAATATATACACCGTGTTTTTATTGAATTCCGTTAACTTCGGAGTATACCTAAGTACGTTTAAACTAAATGGCATAGTTAATTTTCAAATAAAACATTTTTTTGTTATTTTTTTAACTATTTTTATTTTTATAAAAAATAATTAAATGTTGCATATAGCGTTGTTGTAACACGGGCATTACATTTTACTCAACCAAACAATTGGAAACTGTAACATATCAATGACATTTCGAACATCGATCGTCCGAGATAGTACTTACGTTTAGTAGCAAATGTATGAACTCGTACTAAACACTAATCAGTATGTAAACAAGCCCTAAGGCAAGAATAATTGATTATCTCCGAAATGGAGTTAATTAGAATACTGGTGTCTTTGAGAAAGTTACTTAATTTAAGCTCAGGGATGCACCCTCGAAATTAACGGAAATAAAAAAACACGGTGTATATATAACAAAATGAAAAACCGGCCATGTCGGGCCATGCTCAGTGTAGGGTTCCGTAGTTACTATTCCGTCACAATAAGCTAAACTGGAGCTTAAAGTATAGTAAATTGTTAACCAAGGGATGAAACGGTACCTTTCACGCGAGTTGAACAAATAGGCAAATTTGCATAATCAGTACCTAATTAAAGTCTTTTTACTATGAAGGGGAAACTTTTGCGATAACTCAAAAACAGCTAAACTGATCATGTCCGCTATAGTTTTCATTTAAAGTCTTTCTTAAGCTCTACTTCCACGATTTTTTTCATATTTTTTGGACCTATGGTTCAAAAGTTAGAGGAGGTGACCACACATTTTTTTTCTTTCGGAGCGATTATCTCCGAATATATTCACTTTATCAAAAAATATTTGTTGAAGACCCCTTTTAGTTTTGAAAGCCCTTTCCAACGATATCCCACACTGTAGGGTTGAAGCAGAAAAAAAAAATCATCCCCACTTTACGTGTAGGGGAGGTACCCTCAAAAAAAAAATATTTAGATTTTATTGTACGACTTTGTTGGCTTTATTGATTTATATATCCATGCCGAATTTCAGCTTTCTAGCACTAACGACCACGGAGCAAAACCTCGGACAGACAGACAGACAGACAGACGGACATGGCGAAACTATAAGGGTTCCTAGTTGACTACGGAACCCTAAAAATGAATATCACCAAATCAAAAATAGATATTCAGACTTCAATATATACTTAGACGCACATCGTCGAATCGAATATGGACATATTTATTCGACTCGGCGGAAAGCGCAGCAACGTGATTCATTCATATTCGTTCGAGCGTTGTGTTCAGGCTCACGTCACGCATACGCATGAGTGGCACATATAAATAAGTGAAAAAAATAATAACAACATTATAACAGCTTTATTGAAATAATGTTTGCTTTATTGTGTCTTATTTCAATAGTGGGTAAGTATTTTTTTTACTGTACTAAATAAAAAAAGCCATAAATATAGCCTGGATCCCTGAATTTATTTTTACAAGCTCTTATTTTACTTGCCCTGTTAGTATGTATGTGTGGGGTGTGGGTCAAATCTCGGAAGTTAGACCCACTTCCCGATTTCCGATTGAGCTGAAAATTTGCATACATATGTAAGTCGGGTGACAATGCAATATTATGGTACCATCGAGTTGATCTGGTGATGGAGACAGGAGGTGGCCATTAGGAATTCTATGACGAAACAAAGCAATCTATGGTGTTTGGGGTTTTTAGAATTGTCTCGGTGAGTATTAGTTGCCTGTGGGAAGAAAAGTACAGTCAGTGATAAAAGCTTGTACCAAAAATTAAATTTTTAGACAAAAACTTAGGTACTATATTTTCTATTTGTCTGTTCTTGCCAGACGAAGACTAACTTGAGTCGATATATATATAACCGATAAAACCGACTTCAGAAATTACCAAAAGCGCCATACATGTACCTATAACATTTGAAGAGTTCCCTCGATTTCTCCAAGATCCCATCATCAGACCCCGACTTGGTGCCAACGGGACCATCTCGGGGTTATAATGTGGTACTTCCGAGAACTAGCACCTCAATATATAAAAAAAAGTACGTTCATATCGGCTATTAATGTCTTCAACCATCTGCCAAACGAAATAAAAAGCCTCGAAGGAAATACTTTTAAAAGATGCTTAAAAAACTTTTTAATAGACAAAGTCTTCTATAATTTAAAAGAATTTTATAACTATGTTAACCTAAATGTATATTAAAATATAGTTTAAGATAAAATATTAAAACCTAGTTTAAGTTAAAAATAATTGTACACCCGAGAAGGGTAAAACTGTTGATACTCGTCAAAAAATGTACCTAAGTCATATTCTTGTACCTACACAGTTTGCACAATAAATATTTCTGATTTCTGATTTCTGATTTCTGATATACCCGTTCGATTAAAAAAATATATTTAAAATCGGTTTACATAAGTGACTTCGGCATATGCATGTCTGTACGTGGGTTCGTGGGTGACTCTAGGTGCACATCGGACATCGTTGCAAATAAAAACAGACGCGGAAAATTGATTGGACATTTAATACGGCACGATACGTTACGTTACCGACATGTCAGTGTCAAAAGTGACGTTTTATTGTTGAAGAAATGTCACTTTGGACCCTGACAGATCGGTATCGGAACACAGTGACTTCTTTTAACCATTGTTTTCCTTAAGATAATTTTCCGAGATATAGACGTAAATATATTCAGAACTGATTTTTACCGCTCAGTAACAACTAAATAACCATTTTGTAGGTATGATTTTTTTTACTAATTTTTTAAATGTATTTAATTTCATCAAATGTAGGGTGATTGGTGACTGCTATAGTTATTGCCCTCTCCATAGTAATTGGCCCCTCCATAGTAAGGCAGAAAGAAACAAGGCAAATTAAGTGTTGCTGTTATGTTAAGAGTGGCCAATTACTTAGAATACATATAAGTGCATAAAATAAATAAATATTAATGCACATTATTACACAAATTTACTAAGTCCCACAGTAAGCTCAATAAGGCTTGTGTTGAGGGTACTTAGACAACGATATATATAATATATAAATATTTATAAATACTTAAATACATAGAAAACCCCCATGACTCAGGAACAAATATCCTGCTCATCACAAGAAGAAATGCCCTTACCAGGATTTGAACCCGGGACCATCGGCGTCGTAGGCAGGGTCACTACCCACTAGGCCAGACCGGTAGTCAAATAATTGTCTTAATTTTTTCGTGATATGTGTAAAAAATGCCAACATTGGCATAGTTCATTGCAAGCCATTTAAAAAGGGCGTAGATATTTGACGACCGACGATCAGCCATAGGTGCTCACCAGTGTAATCAGTATAAGCAGTCTGTTGGGAAACAGTGATTCTACGTTTCTAGAAGAAGAAAGAACTCTCCCGTGGAAATGTCGGATGGATGTATAACTGCATTCTCGTAGGTAGATAGAACCTTGACTTGAGCTCTGAGTCACTCCTCGAAATCCGTCCCCGTTAGATGTCTCATTTTGCGAGGGCCCAATGAGCATATAAGCGAGGTTTCATCTGCAAGTACGAGACATGCTTTAAAATAGTACGTCTATGATTGACAGGGCCGTACTGCGCGGCTAGTGCGCGCAACTCTGACTACGTGTACAGGGCGGAGGTGGACGCTTGGCTGCGCCTGCACATGGTGCCTGCCATCTGGTCTGACGCGGGCATGCGCTGCTACCTCGAAGGTATGTATAACAGAGTGGGTGACTGTGCGACTGCTAGCCGTGCAGTAGGTTTCAAAATGAATATGCGAATCTCTTAATTATTTTAATTAATACTATAAAATGTGTTTTAATATTTAATGTATTTTAATATTTTTATGTTTTCCTGCTTGTTTTAATTATGTTGTTCTGTTAATGAATAAGTGTAATTGTGTAATTTTGCATTGTGTTTCCCTAGTATATTGACCATCTTTTGTACCATGTTTCAAGTAAAATAAATGATTTATGATAAACAGTGACACGCTGTTAGCTACCTACTGTTACCTAATGTTGTAATCATGGGAGGGGGCAGCTTGGTATTGAATATTACATACGATGTACACCCTTCCCCTCCTCCAGAGGGGTGGGGAGGGGCTATCCGGTCGTCCCCGGTAGGTACATTGTCTGGGGAAGCCCTTGAGCCCACACCGAGTATAATTAAGTTCTCATTCTAAAGTCTCTTAGGTACCTACATAATTTTGTGGTGATTCTTCTAGCATGGTTACTCTAACTATTACTAATACAACAATGGAGGTACTTGCAGATACCCTGATCTGACCGATCCTTCACGATGTGCTCTCTTTGACTGCCTCGGCCCAACTGAACAAGCCAGTCCAACTTGGTCCGTGTCCCCACTACCTACCGTGTTGCCAACTATTGTATTAATCCCCGGGTAACGCAATAATGTTTCCACATTTAAATTATTATCCAACTGCTACCTTTAATGTAAACTTAAATAAATCATAAAACTTTTAACGTGTTATTAAATTAAATTAAAATTAAAATTCGTTTATTTCGAGTAACATAATGACTCATACATATTAATTTGGAACACTAGACTTAAACACTATACTACAAATACTAGTACACATGCATTAATACCTACAATAAAATAATACAAAGAAAATAAAAGTTTTTTAACGCATCAGTGGTTAACACATTGACAGTTATCACCTATCTCAATGTGTTAACCACAGCGCTGCTGGGCGCATGGAGTCCACAGCAAAATGACATGTACGGGCAAAACTTGTCCGCAATCATTGCCAGGACGCTGTTGGAGCTGGCGCGCGCGCGTCGCACCAGAGATGCGGCTCGCAAGCGCATGGCAGCTTTAAAACACGCCACCTGCGCCTCCGCAAACATCCCTGATGCGCTGCAGTATCGCGGCAGCCCCATCAGTGCCCTGAACGCGTTATTATATTGTACTTGTAGGGCCCTATACGATCTCAAGGTGTACCTTCTCCATAGACTGCAAGCGTAGAATGTTGAATGTTATACCATCAGTGAGTTTTGTTTGTCCGAGAGCGCTATTGTAGATAATGGTTAGATACATACGTATTCCAATGGGCTGTCACCATCTAAGATAAATCTTAATAAATTGGTTTTAGGTTCGGCTTCTGTTTAAATGAGTATACAAATTATGATATATGTGGCATTATCTATGAAAAGGGACCTTATTGTCAATGGCGCTTACGCCGCACTGCGTTGCGCAGCGTTGTATTTGTATCGGAGCATCGTTTATGACGACGGAAGCGCCATCGACAATAAGGTCCCTTTTCATAGATAACGTCACATATAATTCTGATTGAACTTCCGCCATTATGTAAACCTACAGGCGGGACCCTGGCTTCTCCGACGACTAAAGCCATGGCCCGGGCGATGTCGGCCATGATGGCCGAGCACAAGCTGACTCGCAGCGTCTTCACCGGGATAAACTCCATCCTATCCAGAGAAAATTTCAAGTCTCTTGAAGGTAGGTAAACTATACTTGAAAAGAATGCCTATTCTTTTATTTTTTATTTCTTTAATAAACATTAAGAAAAAAATATTTTTTTTCACCACTCGCTCATAAAGGCTCTCTTTATTCTTTAAAAACTGATGAGAAAGTTGCATTTTATTCACAAGAGTGGCAAAGTAATTCGATGCAAATTTTGAGATGCGTCCTGATGTTGACTGGTGGACTTGACTTTAAAGTGATAATTTTAAATGATTAATATTTTATAGCATTAATTTGTAATTTGATTTGTAATGTTTTACAGTTAGTATTTTCAAATTGGTTTTTATTTTTTATAGTGACTTGGAACTCTCGCAACACCCAGGAATTAAATTTATGGAGTCTTTCGCTTGCTCGGATATCAATATTAAGCGCGAGGAGTTAAACAATAACTTTACACCCCTGTAAAATAAAGAACTATTTTCATGGGTATTTAAATTATTTACTTGTATTTTCATTATTCTGTACCTAAATAAGCAAGCATATATGATGTTTGAACTGTGTTTTACAGAATGTATATTATAATTAAATTTATATTTCCTGGTCATTAATTACCTCTTTGCTATATTCTGAAAAGGAAGTTGGATTCACTGCGAAATGGATTAAACTGTCGTGTTTCTTTTGGGCGGTCTAGTAGTCTATATTAGTTAACGTTTTTCGGAGTATTTTTGTAATTTCCCCGATACCTGTAAAAGATACACAACTTTGGGAACAAATCAAATTACTTTAATGAAATATTTTGATTTGTGTTGAATATTATGGTTCCGTAGTCAACTAGGAACCCTGATAGTTTCGCTGTGTCCGTCTGTCCGTCCGTGGCTTTGCTCCGTGATCGTAAGTACTAAAAAGCTACAATTTGGCATGGATATAAGGATAATCAAATCATGCATGGCGACAGAACAATAAAATAAAAACTAGAAAATCATTTTTTTATGGTACCTCCCATATAAAATGTTTTTTTTTGTCTTAACCCATTGGTGTCGTGGGGTATCGTTGGTTAGGCATTTTAAATAAGGGTCTCCAACAACCATTTTTTGATAAAGTGAATATTTTCGGAAATAATTGCTCAGAAAGAAAAACAATTGTGTTAGAGGCGGGGTCTAACTTTAGAGCTATGGGTCCAAAAATATGGAGAAAATCTTAAAACAAAAGGTTAACAAGTAATTTTAATGAAAACTATAGCGAACATGATCGGATCATGATTATGCTTGTTATGCACATATTACTAATAGGCTTAGCCTATTCTAACAAGAATGGTCACTATGGAACCCTACAGTCTACAGCTACACTGAGCATTGCCCGACAAACTCTTGACCGATTTTTTCTTTAGATAATAAGAAATAAACTTTGTCAGTAACTAAGTCCGGTTGTTGTCAGGAGTGCCGCTCTTGTCTATCCCGCCGCGCTGGGCCGCAGGCCAGCCAGACAACGAGAATTCCGACGAGGACTGCGTGGCGCTGACGGGCGCGGGCGAGCTTGCTGACATGAGCTGCGAGAGCGTGCTGCCATACTTCTGCCGCAAGGAGAACGACCACAAATGCGGCGCCAAGAATAACGGTAACTCTTTTAAAGGAGTGACTAACGCTCCTAAAGGTGTTCCAGTGCTATCGAGGCGCAAGTGCCAAAACGTCGACAAATAAAATTATCCTGCTAAATGAATTCCGTTGATGAGAGCACGAGACAAAGTGTTCTCAGCACATTAAAAATAACATTTTAGTTTCTGGACAGGGCGTATGTGTAAACTGTTTAGTGATAGACTCTTGTACATCGATGTTTAATTGAAATTTCTATAGTTATTTAGAACAAAAACGCAAAGAAGTTAAACAACAACATTGCCCTTGTAAAACAAATAACTAGCAATGAAATGCTTTCAGGTTACAAGTGGGAGCCGCGTACCGGCAGCTGCTACAAGTTCCACCGGGGTTCAAAGACCTGGCGCCGCGCGCTGGTCGCGTGTCACGCCGAGGGCGGACATCTAGCCGTCATCAACAATCAGATCGAGTCCGCTGTGCTCAAGGACATTATGAATGATGTAGATGAAAACAGACATGCTTTTATTGGATTCATGCAGTATTATGATAAAGAGTGGGCAACAATAAACGGTGAGAGTTTGCTTGTTGCAGCAAGAAGCGGCGCTAGGCGTGAGCGACGAGGGCTACTGCCTACGGCCTCGCGCCTCAAATACATATAGCTTGGACACGACGTAAAATAAGTTTTTTGGCAATAATTTCATTTTTGGTACAAGCTTTTATCGCTGACTGTACTTTTTTTCCACAGGCAACTAATACTCATCGAGATAATTCTAAAAACCCCAAACACAATTAAGTTGCGTTGTTTTATAACAGAGTTCCTATGGCTACCTCCTGTCTCCATTATCAGATCAGCTTGATGGTACCATAATATTGCATTGTCACCCGACTTACATATGTATGCAAATTTTCAGCTTCATCGGAAACCGGTAAGTGGGTCAAATTTAACTTGCAAGATTTGTCCCATACATACTAACAGGGCAAGTTAAATAAAAGCTTGTAAAATATTTGTTATTTCTTGCGACACCAGAGGGCCTCGCTAAATGTACCTTGCCCACACCACATTTTGTTCATGCCCTGCTACAGATTGCAGCGCCAACGGTAACGTTTAGAAGCTTTTTCCAAAGCTACAACAGAAACGTGGATAATTTTTAAATTAGATGTTATTTTTGACTATCAAAACCTATCCTAGCCAGAAATGGGTCCCTTTTTGTCTCTATCTGGTTAACAATGTATTATTTTAAGCAGATCTTAATGAAGTAGAAGAAATCACGTAAGATTTAAAATTGCATCACTAGAAACGAATGGCGTTACTCATAAACGCCTGTCAAGTCTAACAAGCACTTGATAATCTATCATTTTGACATTTGTTTTTGTTAGAAAGAGAAAAAAAACAAAGGTTTACTAGGTACATTTTCATTAATGCTGGGGCCCTTGGGCACTAAGAATTTGGAGCCCTATTCCAAAGTAAAGAAACCGAATTAAACTAACATTTTTCTACTATGACCTTATATTTATTATGGATAATCAAATATACTGTCTGTCTTTCGGGGCCCCTTGAGGATGGGGGCCCTGGGCATAGGCCACGTGCGCCCTTATGGTAGAGGCGGTATAAGGGGTTCACCAGCTTAAGTTGTAGATGTTTCATTCTTGACAGGTGATACGCTCTCCGAGGCCGGTTTTAAGGAGTGGAACAGAGGTGAGCCCAGCAGCCCTGGACAAGAGAATTGTGGCTCCATCAATCGGAACGGACTGCTCAACGATGCCCCTTGCGACTACCAATTACCTTTTTTGTGCGAGTTTACCCCTTAAGAGGAAACATTTGTCTATTTTAATCTTATGTTAATATAATTTGTATTAAATTATTTTATTGACAATAACAATATACATAATGGATATATACAGATGATTACTATAACTAGCTTATATCTAAAATAGGCCCTTGAGGCATTGTACCAAGGATGCTGGCGGCATTTCCTCGTTGTATCGCAATACTGATACGTTGTGCGAGGAAGCCGCCAGCTCTTCGGTCACCAGTTACGTCAACCAGACGTTTCGCGATTTCTCCAAAAAACTTGTGCGCGCTGGGACCCCATGGACCTAGGGTTTCAACGCCAAAAGGTACAAAATGGTACTCTCTACCGAGGCTCTTATATTTATTACGTTTCAAAATTTCGGCGCTTTCCGCCGCTGCGCCCGCTTTTACATTAGTTCGTTGGAGGTGGGACGGTGCCAGTGTGTCTACGCAGGTAGCATCCCACACTAACATCCGTCCCAAGCTCCAAGGAACCAAGGACACCCCATCAGGCCTCTTGCCATCATCCCTGATAATGCCAGTTGGCTCAAGAAGAGCAGGCACATTGATGGTGGCAAGAGATCGACGAATTATGTCATTAAGCGACGCATGTCTTGAAAAACGACCTGCACTTTTTTGACAAGATAATCCGTGGTGTCCCAGTCGGTCCACGTCCGTGCCACAAGAGCATATATGTGGCATACATACCGAAACCCCGAGTCGCAAACCAGTCGCCAGTCTTAGGGAGGTCGGATCCAAGAAAGTACCAGTATTAGGTGAAGGATGGGCATGTAGCCAGTAGCCGGCTTCCCGGGCTCCGACCGCCAAAATTTTCGCGTGATCTGGACCTGTACAGTTGTTTAGAAGAGTATTGTAAGTTAAATCACAGTAAATATTATCCCAGCTCCTTTGTGATTTTGGGTTGTCTGGAAATTGTTTGCCCGGGCAAGCAATTTTAAAAGCATTTTTAGCATCCTCAAAGCCCGTAATCTCATAGTTTGTGGGCAAAGCCCTTAAGATATTTCCTATGAGACCAGACGTGCTATTAATGGATGCCAAAAAGGCTGGGGAAGCCACACTGGAAATTTTGCGAATTCCTAAACCTCCGAACCGAATAGGGAGGGACGCTTGAGACCAGGAAGGCTCACTCAGCTGAATGTTTAGAATCGTCTCTAAACTAATTTTGATCAAATCGTCTATAGGCGACAATAAATTTTGATGTTTCCAAAAAGGACAGCAGCGGAGCACATATGTAAATTTAGGGACAAAAAGACAGAATTTCAGAATCACAAGAGCATAATGAGGGCTAATTTCGAGTAAACTATTCGTGTGACTTTTGAATTTAGATATAGAGTCAGAAACATAATCAGGAAAAGATTCTTCAAATATAGGAGAACCCAATTTTATATTAGGAGCCAGATCGTCAAATTTGGGTTTTAAGTCGGTCAAAGTACAAGAAGATTTGTATTGTGTGTACCTAATATAATGTGTATTGTGTGGACTATTGTTGTCTGTAAATAAATAAATGATTGAATATGATTTTTTTATTTTATTTTCCGATTTAAGGTTCAAATTTATTGACAATAACAATATACATAATGGATATATACAGATGATTACTATAACTAGCTTATATCTAAAATAGGCCCTTGAGGCATTGATAATGATTAGTGGTAATTTTTCCATACAAACGTTCTCGACAATTTCCTCTCTGGATTCTGACCAAAGAGTAAAGTAAGTACATAGGAAATTCTGGCCCTAGACGATTTTTTTAAATATGAGTTTAATATTTATGTAAGTAACTACTTTTTAGGGTTCCATAGCCAAATGGAAAAAAACGGAACCCTTATAGATTCGTCATGTCAGTCTGTCTGTCCGTTTATGTCACAGCCACTTTTTTCCGAAACTATAAGAACTGTTCAAACTTGGTAAGTAGACGTATTCTATGAACCGCATTAAGATAATCACACAAAAATAGAAAAAAAAACAATAATATTTGGGGGCTCCCCATACTTGGAACTGAAACATATTTTTTTTTTTACATCCAACCCATACGTGTGGGGTATGGATATGTCTTCAAAAATGATATTGAGGTTTCTAATATCATTTTTTTCTAAACTGAATAGTTTGCGCGAGAGACACTTCCAAAGTGGTAAAATGTAAGCCCTCCCCCCCCCCCCCCTGTAACTTCTAAAATAAGAGTATGATAAACCTAAAAGAAATATATGATATACATTACCATGCAAACTTCCACCGAAAATTGGGTTGAACGAAACCTAGTAAGTAGTTTAAAAAAAAATATATTTTTCATCATACCAATACGTGTGGGGTATCTATGGATAGGTCTTCAAAAATTTAAGTATGTAGTATGTATAAAGGTGTGTGTATAAAGGTGTTCAATGTTTAATTACACCACGATTCTTGTTTGCCATGACTGGTGTACAAATCTTGCTACTTACTAACTAGCTAAACTATGTACAAAATGTAAAAGGTAAACTTACACACTACAATTATTCATGCAATTCCAAAAATAACAAAATTTCAAATACATTTTTGATAAATTATAACATTAGATAGATAGATAGATAGATAATCCGTTTATTTGTTTGCCACAATACACACAGGAAATACAATTAATAAAATGACAAAAAAAAACAGATGATACAAAATTATACGAGAGAAATACACATTTATACAAAATAGAAGTAGAAAGAAAAAAAAAAAAATACATTTAAATAATACTGTTCCATACATAAAGGAAATGTTGTGTGCGTCGCAGCAAAACAAAAAGGTTCTGGCTCAGTATTACGCTTCACCCTATGGGAGAGGCACTGATATTCTGCCAGGACCAGATCACGTCAACCAAGATACAGTGTAGAATATGCAATATTCAAAGTTAGTACTTACCTAAATACCTTGTTTATAAAACTAGTGACATAATTATCATTGAAAGTGAGTACTTGCAAAGTTATGATATTGAAGTGTCAGTGTGATTAGCATGCTACATTAATGAATTACCTATTAAAATTAAATTATAATTTACAATTGATAATATATTCATCTACAGAATAGTAACAATTCTCAATTAAATTAATGATCAAACAATGTTCTTTGAAATGTATGTAGGTGCAATTTTTTAAATTCATCAGAAAGGATATTAAATAATTTGATAGCCATACAGTAGACGTTTTTTCTGGATAACGCTAGTTTAGTTATAGGTAAAAGTAAATTATTTTTATGCTTGGAGTTCGTTGTGATAATTTCAAAAAGTGACATATGTTTCTTAATAAAAATCTTACACATAAAAAAAAATAGAGTGACGAAAGAGGCAGTATATGTTTGGATTGGAACAAAGGTTTACAGTGCGCTAAAAAGTCAGCTCCACATAGAGTTTGGATACATTTCTTTTGTAATTTAAATATAATATCCGCATCTACTGAGTTACCCCAAAGTATGAGCCCATATCGTAATATGGATGCCACATAACCATGGTACACGGAAAGAGCTGCTTCTTTTCGCAGTCGATACAATACGTATACAAATCGGTCAAGCCTATTAACAATATCAATTTGATATTTTATCCTTGTTAAATTAATAGTTAGGTAAGTCGATAGCTGTTGTAGATTTTCCAGGAGGAAATATCGGCGAAACACCAGTTGACTCACTCGATGAGCGAATTAACATAATTCGTTTATATTGTCTTGATGGCATAGACAAGGTTCACGCGTGAGAGACGATTATAAAAATAATAAATAGTTAAATTTATGATAAAAATAATTAACAAGATTGTATAAGTTTCTAAAATGTTTTTCTTATCGTGTATTATTTTATTTATGGGTAAGTTAAGTATTTTTATTTTTAAATGTTTAAGTAACGTTCGTTACGAATCAATAATTTATTTTTATCAGAGTTATGAATAAAAAAAAAATCTATTTTGATGTATTTCAATACTTTGTACCAAGGTGGTCTTGGTCCCTTTCTGGTACCTTGTTGTACATTTTGCTGCATATGTCACCCTCTTTTCACTCTCTGCTCTCATCTACTCAAAGGTTAACTGGAAGAGATCCCTCAAAGAGATAAGTTCGCGTTTGTACTTTTTACTAATTGTATGTTACTTTTATGTATTTTTTGTACAATAAAGAGTTAACTACTAGTACTTGTATAATTTCTTTATTGAACATAGCCAACATAGGTAATAGTTACACAAAGAGAAAATATGCTAGATACAGAGTTGGAATAAATAATCTCGTCCAGTTAACCTTTGAGTAGATTAGAATATTAAAATATTACGGTACTCTTGAAAATTTCAAGTTACTTAAATAATTATTTTGGGCCTTATTATTTTTACATTTTAAAATTACATTTCGTACAGTAATAACAGATTTGAATTGTTTTTTAACTTTACAGTTAATTGAATATTAAAGAAACTTAAATAAATGAGAAATCTATAGGATTGAGTGAGTTTCACATATAATCTTGATTATTTAAAAAAAAAAAACATATTAAATAAAGGTGGGCTTTATATACCTCACCTACCTTAGTTACTATTTATTTAAAAGATTTTTTTCAATAAAAAACACGTTAAGATTTTTTACCCTTTCACTAAAAGGGACCCAAGCCCTCAGGTGACCGGAGGGCTGGCAGCTATCTCGGCCAGAGGATAAGCCTGGCCATCCAAAAAGGTAACGCTGCCAGTCTTCTGGGTACCATAATGCATGAAGGCAGGTCACCTGAGAGCATTTTTTATTTATAAGTTTATTTAAAGTTCTATTATATTTTAGTTTTAATTTTAATATCTTAGTATATAATTTATTATTATTATGTTTTTTTTTTAAGTTGTACCTAAATTTATGAAATATAAATTTTCACTAAATGATACCTAAAAAAACGAACTATAGAAGTCAACGTGTTAAAAACACACATTTCATATAAAAATTAACTTGTAAACTTTATTTACAATAACAATATACATAATGGATATACATATACAGAAGATTACTATAATTAGCTTAAATCTAAAATAGGCCTTTGAGGCATTGTATCAAGGACGCTGGCGGCATTTCCTCGTTGACCAGACGCTTCGCGATTTCTGCAAAAATAAACTTTTTGCAAACCTCTAAATTAAATAGACAAGTACAATGTCATATAAATATTTCATTTGCACATGGATTGTCCTCAAATATTTATTAATCACAAAATACATAGTTGATAATTATTATTCCGTATCCCTAACTTTCCGCAATAAATACGTAACTATAAATACGTAGGTAATTTATATTTGAAACATATTTCACAATTAATATTTTCCCGCTTATACGGCGTATGACCCATCGTTCAAAAAGTGATTCATGATTGTAGTTAAAAAAGCAAGCAATGACGATCTTTTTTCAAAATAGTTACAATAAGTACCCTTATCGCATGACTTGCGTTCTCGCGCTCGACTCCATACTCGAAGTCGCGCCAAAACGTAGTGATTATATGCTCTTTGGTCGCGCCGCCTAGATGCATGAAGTCATGCGCGAGAATGCGATGAGTGTTTAGAGGGTCTACCGCGAATCACGTTCGTCGTGTTGCCTCCTTGTCACACTTACGTACGAATTTACAAATGCGACGAACAAGGCAACACTTCAAACGTGGTTCGCGGTAGACTCTCTGGCTGGCCTCATACGATGACCGATGGAAAGCAGTACAATATAGAGCAACAGACACTCAGACATGAGGATTCAACTTGGAAAAAGAAGACAATGACAGTATCTAAGAAATCTAGGTAAGGTCTATGTGGGGAAGAGCGGCATATAAAACTTTTGGTTGCGAAGACAGTCATAGGACAAGAATTATTTGTATTTCCATCGTATCTTGCTCAGACACAGTCAGGAAGGAAGAGCTTCGTGTCTTCTGCTTTAACGAATTTCTGTAAGTGGAGTATATGTACAAACGCAAGAGTTAGTAATGACGAAAGAGACGGAGATGGTCTTACCTGATACGGTCTTTTCCTCGTAGAAATAAAGAACGAAAACGTGTAGCTTTCATAAAATAGTCCGATGATACTTTACAGGACCGTACTACATTGCTAGTGGCGAATCCGACTACGTGTTCAGGTCAGAAGTGAACGCGTGGCTGCGCCTGCACATGGTGCCCACCATCTGGTCGGACGCGGCCATGCGCTGCTACCTCGAAGGTAAGTTATCGAAAGAAGCGTCTCCTTTTAAGAATTTGCCACACTGGATGCGTTCTGCGGTCTGCGGTCATGTCAGGTCAAATTGAAATTATGACCTGCCCAAGCTTAAGGGATTTGCCACACTGGATGCGTTCTTCGGTCTGCGGTCAGGTCAGGTCATAATTTCAATTTGCATCCAGTGTGGCAAATCCCTTAAGCTTGGTCAAATTGAAATTATGACCTGACCTGACCGCAGACCGCAGAACGCATCCAGTGTGGCAAATCCCTTAAGCTTGGTCAAAAGTGTGTTCGTAATTTTTTCCGGCTGTGCTCTTCTACACGTCGCATTCCTCAATCGTTTATTAAGTAATTTAAATTAGAAAGTAATTTTGTACGGTCATTGTAAATTTGCAGGTGGTATCTTGGCTTCTCCGACGACCAAAGCCATGACCCGGGCGATGTCGGCCATGATGGCCGAGCACAAGCTGACTCGCAGCGTCTTCACCGGGATAAATTCTATATTGTCCACGAAAAACTTCAAGTCTCTTGACGGTAAGTTTGATTCATACATAGTTAGCAACTAGGTATGAACTAGGTTCACGTCTCTTTTATTGACATAAGTAGTTACAGAAAATAAATAAAATATAAAAGGCCAGGTACGATTCGTGACGGTTATTTTCTTTAGCTTAAATTATTATTGTTTACTCGTATAAATGACGAAGCCTATTGCGGATATCATCATTGGTTTGTTAGGGACGAGGCATGTTGCTGATATGCATCTGTGGCCACCTGACGAAGCCTGCGTTGCAGATAATTTACATGCTAAGAGTGGTAATAAATATTAATAACTATATATATATATATATTATTTTATAATACCTCCTTAAGTAACGAGGCCTCTTATATTTCGGGATTTGATTTGAATGAAGTAGTGCTGCCATCTGCCAACTGAGGTTATAACAGTATAGTTTGAACATTTTGGCGGTAATATGAAGAAAAAAAAAAAAGTTTTAACACGATCGACGAAACCGGGAAGTGGGTCAAATTTCAGTTGCAAGATTTGATTACAGATGAAACTAAAACTGATGGTGAAACTAAATAAAAGCTTGTAATAAAATATAACGGCGGGCCTTCGAAACATGTCTATGATATTGTCATAGGTGACAAAACGTAGACCTATTCGTATGAACCGAACAATAAACAGCAAACGTTGAACAAAATCCAGCAAAAGTTGTTCGTGCACGAAGTACTGCAAAACAAATGGTTGCCTGTTTCTTTAGAAAAACTGGGCATAATAAAACTGTTCCCTTGCTAAAACGTAGAACAGTAAATTCTGAATGGTCCATTTGTTTGCCAGAGGTGATTGTAAAAGTCAGGGAAGTCAGTCGCCGCAGACGGATTATAGGCACCACGATAATGCGAGCCTACATCAGTCGGCAACAACATCCGCTTGTTTAAAGGCTCAAAGTATCTATTTAATGGGTCACTTTCACCTCCAATTTCTTTTTGTTCCCATACATCAAGTACAAACTGTGCGGACAACATTTTTTGATACTATAGGAGCAGCCGATGCGTTCAAAACGCACGTTTCGGAGGTGTCCCAATCGCAGTGGCTAAACTGTACCCCTGGTGTAAATTTGATCGACATCATAACGTGACGAACGCGTTTGCGTTAAGTCTCATTTTGTATAGGATTTTGAGTTTCCAAAACGTCCCGCTTGGCGCGCTCTTTCTAAATCCAATACAAAATGAGACTAAACGCAAACGCGTAGTACGTTACGTTTCGAAATCGAATTTATTTACACTAGGGGTACTGCTTTTAAAATAATATAATGAAAAAATGAAAAAATGTGTAGACTTCAAAGGGAAATACTTAGAAAACCAATAAAGTCATTTTTGTTACTATAATGCTGTTAATAATTTCTAATACCGAAATATCATTGTATAATGCCTCACTTTCTCACTAAATCCGCATAAGGAGCTTCTACAGGCTCTCTAGTGTCTTATAAAAAGCTGTAAAGTAGTGACGTTATCTCCACCATCCCTTAAATTTAGCTTAAATCATACATGTAACTGATTTGTAAAAATGTAAAACGTTGAGGTGCAGGCTTAGACATTTTCAGTTGTCGACAGGACTATCGGTCTCATCTATTCCGGTGAGCTGGGCTGACGGTCAGCCAGACAACGCCAACACGGACGAGGACTGCTTGGTGCTGACGAGCGAGGGCAAACTGGCTGACATGAGCTGCGAGAGCATGCTGCCGTACTTCTGCCGCAAGGAGGACAAGTGCGGCGCCACTAAGGCAGAAGGTGATTCTTATTCATCAAACTAACTAACATAAACTACATGATAAGTGTTTTACCAAACAACTACACCAAAAATACTGAGATGAACTGGACACATGTAGGCAGGTCAAAGAAATTCTATCGGGATTAAACTACAAGCTCACCAATACTACTGAAGACACCTAGATACCAACTATGAAACATAGTAGGATTAATTACAGGACATAAGACACTAGACACACATCTCTTTATTATGGGTAACAGATAGCCCCATGTGCAGAGCTGCAGAGCGTGCATGGAAACAACAAAACACATTCTTCTGAACTACCTCGATTTACGGAAAATATCCAGAATAACAAAGCACCTAACTAAATTTAATACTATAGAGAGCGACAAAGCCTTCTGCTGTAAGAAAAATTGTAACTTCTTCTGTTTCGTATTAACTGATAAGATAATCCACCAAAACTATAACCATACTATACTTCTCGACATACCTCGCCTTAGTTTTAACATTGAGATTGACTATGCTGATGGCTGCGATTGGATATTTAAAATCAATTTGCTACGATGGCAGCCTTAGGTGGTCACTTTCTTAGGAGGAATAGAGTTAGGTCACGTTGTCAGGATGTCGCTTCGAGGCTTTCTTAGGACGATAACTTTCTAAGGATGTTATTTACTTTCGATGTACGTCACTTCATGAGAAGCCCCACCATATTAATTTTGGGTATTACCAAAAATTTTAAAATGCGTTAGAGTTGAGTGTCTCCTACAGTTTCTGTTTTCAACGCAATGTGAATAAGAACACCACAGTTTATTATTCGTTCCGTGTATGCCTGCCTAGTGGCTGTGGGACATATTGCTTATTCGCAGCTGCCAAATAGTATGAGGATTTCATGAAAGCCAAAAAATACGGTCTAACTCACGTGATTTTAGTCACTCGCGCGACATGTGTGCGACTCATAACAGTTTAAATTCGATCCAATGAAAGTTCATATTTACACGAAATCGTGGGTTGAAGTGAATGCTTACAATATGTTAATCTTATTATTTCCTCTACGAGACAGGCTATGCCTAGTGTGGAGGTCAGTATAACATGTAACACTGTTTAAACTTATATTGGTCAAATAAACAATTTGTATTTTGTATTTGTATTTGTAAGTCGCTTGTATTTCCGCCACCACCAACTTTGCACAATAGCCAATTCCTACTTAGCAATTATATGCTTTCAGGGTATAAGTGGGAGCCCGGCACCGGCAGCTGCTACAAATACCACGAGTCTAAAAACACGTGGCGCGAGGCCCTGGCCAAGTGCCACGCAGAGGGCGGACATCTGACCATCATCAACAGTCAGACCGAATCTACCGTGCTCAAGGAATTATTTAAAGACAAAGATGAATATCATGCCTTTATCGGTTTTTCGCATTATTATGATGACGTGTGGGCAACAATTAATGGTAAGGGTTGGTTTTTACTACCTTCAAATTCGGATATTACGATTCCTACTTATAAAAAACTGTATTACAGTCTCGTTCGGTAAAAAGCTTGGCATTAGATTAATGTGGAGAAAATCGGAATATAGCATTTTTGGTTGGGAAGACGGTCACGTCAGAGGGGAAGAACCCTATTTTAAAAAGGAAGAGTTTCGTTCCGCCTGTTCTACAGATCTTCTGTTAGTGGACTATCTGTTTTTTTTTTAAATACTACGTAGGTGGCAAACAAGCATACGGCCCGCCTGAAAGCTTGTAGACTGTAGGTATTACTTGATAAACAATCTTGTCCAATGTAGAGAAGTGTAAAAAATGAATATTCGTCAAATATGTTTTAACGAAATGCAGTTTTAGTAGTTCTATTTCGTGTGTTGACAGGTGAGAGACTCTCCGAGGCCGGTTTTTCAGAGTGGGACAAAGATGAGCCCAACAACGTCAGTAAAAATGAGTTTTGCGGCTCCATCCATCACAATGGACTTCTGAACGACGCCCCGTGCAACCGAGGCGCTCCATTTATTTGCGAGTTTACCCCTAAACATTAACGGCCGTTTGTTCAAACTTAGGTATCTAGCAGTTTTGTTACATGTATACAATTGCATTATAGGAAATACTCGTACAGTCAGTGTCAATAGTAGCGGTTGAAACAACGCGCCAAAATTATCTGCCACCCTGGAATTATTTTCCAAATACAGTTAAAGCGGGACCAGAAATATATGATCATTGTCAAGAGGGCGCTGTTAAATTAGTTTAGTATGATAAATTTAGTTCCCATGAAATTCCGCAAAATGGCGCGTGATCTGGGGATATGGTAGTGCCCCCGCCAAGATGAGCACCTACCTTTTCTCGAAGCGCTTCGTCGTTTTTTCGAACCCTCATTACTTGGGTTGGAATTATTCCAGATAAACAAAATTCTCGGACTATAATGTCAATAGTGGACTTATTAAGCATTAAAAAAAAACAATTGCATAGCTCTTATACTTTCGATTTTATTCATATCTAAAAAAACCCATCGTCACTGACTGGCTGACTCACTCACTCACTGATGATCATCAAAACATTAACCGCAATCAATAACCGCTGAACCGATTTAGTTGAAATTTGGTATGTAGATAGTTTTTGTTATAGTGAAGGATATAGAATAATTTTCGACCGACAGGGCGTTGGGGAAAAAAGGTGTTAAAGTTTGAATGGGAAATTTTACCTGAAAATGTTTTTGTGGGATCATATATTACTGGTCAGAAGATATATATGGATCTTCAGTTCGCGTTCTAAATTATCTGTTGCACAACGTATTGGACAATAGATACTTTTGACGCGAAGTTTGATCCGTTACTTTTGATGCTGACTCTACAGCCGCCATCAAATATATTGGGGCGGCCAAGCTGCTCACAAATATCTAAACACGCTATATTGTCAAGGCTCTAGAGTGCATATTCAGCTATTTTTGACCACCTCGGCCGCTCTGATATATCTGTTAATACCTAGCAGTTTTGCTACAGGTACAATTATATAGCAAATACGCTACGTTAGCCTAAAGTAAAGTTCTAATTGCAAAATAATAATACTAAATATTATAGGGACATTTTTACACAAATTGACTAGGTCCCACGGTAGGCAAATAATGTAAACAAAGCATTTTACCTTCAAAACTTTGTAATTATTATGTATTAACCACAACTGTGATCTTATCAACAGGTTATATACTTAAATATTTTAATTATATCAATCTTAATTAATGTTAGTTATTAATATTTTAAGTGAAAACAACCTTTATAAAATATTTAGCTTAGGTACCTATACATAGGTATGTTAAATGCTACTGAAATCTGTCATATTTGTTTAAGTTCATTATTTGCAATTACTATTGAAATCCACTCTAGATGAATATTTTTCCTGTAAAGTTATTGATGTGAATAAAATATAAGGGCGAATAGTATATTTGATTCTGCTCTGTGAAGAAATATATGCTTTATTAAAATTTGGTTTCATTCATGTCATTCCACGGAACACAAAATATTCTTACCTACAAAGTTGTATTTATTTTATTTTATTTTTATTTATTTGGAGATCCAACAGCTGTAACATCAACATAGAAAAATATAGTAGATACAGGAACCCAATTATAGGAACTCACTGGTAGTGACATAATACTAAACTAAGATTACGCATTATTGCAACCACATATGTGAACAAAGCGAATACAAATGATACTTAATAAGGATAATGTGGGAGTTCAAAATACTAATTAACTTAGTAACATAATGAGGTGTAAGGTAAAAGTATAAATAATAAATAAGTAATTAATAGGTATTCAAGAGGGCGACAACACGCTCACTCAAAATACTCAAAGTATTTCTGCACTAAATTACGTCTCACGCTAGGAATGCCACAGTTGAATATATCCATATCCAATACTTTAGATAGCTCATTTAGGTTACGACTGGCGCGTGATAAAAAACTATTGTTTGTATTTGGAAGATGCATTGCTGATTGCTATTGGGGGATGATACCTTTTAGAACGAAAGGGGGTTTTGAAACATAGTTTACTTAGCAACTCAGAGCAATCGATTACAGTGTAATCGATTGCTCGTGCGCCCTGGTGCGCCGTAGAAAGTAAAGAGGGGCGCCGTGAGTTCTATCATTATCCGAAACCACAAATACCGCGGGTACCTATTTCAGCGCTCGCATCGGTAAATAATATAGCGTCGTGTCACTCTTTTTCGACCGTGATTTTAAATTTATAAGGGCGCCGTTGCAAAATACTAAACTTGTAACTGCGCCGCATGTTGAAAAAGATTGGGAACCCCTGGATTACACCATTGGTAATACTTAGGAGATATGTAATATTTATACTCGTTAACTTGCCCATTTTCGGAGAGTACAACTACAAAAATACATAAAAGACTGAACCTTTCAGTTACTTACCCCTCTGTCAAAAACCTTGCACAATGTGCAAAAATCGTATAAAGAGATTGGATATGATGTCTATGTGCATCAAAATGAGAATGTGTTAATTTTCATAGCGAAGTAATTAAATGATCAGCCGTTTTTAAAACTGATCTGCAAAACAAAATAGCCATTAAATCACTGCATACAAATAATTTGCTGGCAATAAATAAAAATCGAGGTATAACTCTTGTTCAGCAAATAATTCACAAACTGTCAACATTATAACCAATATCGATCTGCTTATTATAATTTATCTGCTTTATAAATAGTTGAGCTGCAAAATTATTATTAGGTCAGCAAGATTTGAAAATTTGTTGGTAGAAAAAACATGTCTCTAAGCAGTTTAAATGAGATGTATGCATATTAAAGGAATGGTAAACTGATATAATAAGGTGGCTAGCGTTTGGTTTGAAAAATCGGCAGAGTTGCAGGCGAAGCTAAATCAGGTTTTTTTTTAAATTTTATTTATTTCAACATTAAAATATAAAATATGTGTACCACAAAACAAAATATTCGCCAAACTGCGAGACAGTTTGTTGGCGATGAGCTCGCTCGTTATACTTATAAAAAGGTACATAATTTTGCACTGTCCTGCCGATACGTGACACGTGACACGATACCACACCATCATCCTCAAGGTCACCAGAATCTTGTTTGTGGTCTTGTTTGTCCTACTCCTAGACAGCAATTGCGAAAAAGGAGACGCGGAGGGAGGGCCGACTGTAGTGACCGTGCTTCGTCACGCGAGGGCGCAAGGGCTGCTCTTTCACAGCGCTGGAGCTACCCAGATCCTACAGCTTCACCCCGCCGCAGTTGCGTCCCGGCCACCCCTCACCAGACGGTCCATATTGTAAAATTTTACCCACGAATACCAGTCAGTCAGGCAGGGCAGTAAGTTTTTTGAAGGAAAAAATGAATGGGAAGTAATAAAATTAGCTGATCAGCAAACCTATCCCAGGTTAGGTTGGTTAGACATTTGCTGATCAACTGGTTTGTCAGGTAACCAAATTTTGCGGATTAGGTAAATTGTTATCCAAAATGAAATAATCCGCTTGCCCACTGACTGCTTATCAAAATTTGATTAATGGTGGATCGCTTACTGCCGATCAAATAATAGATTTGCCAACGAAATTAATTTAGAGCAGCTCAGATGACATTAATTGCGAACTGGTTTAGAAATACTTGCTAACCGTAAGTTGCTGACCAAATATATTATTGTTCATCAAAATAGGAATATTTCGCAGATCGATTAAAAGATACCCCATATTTATTATGAAACCACAATGTACACGGATAACAAAAGCAATAATACTGTTATTGGCCTAATACTATGTAAAAATACCTATGTAAATTGTATATCTACGGCTGTTGTTGTCCTGAATACTAATAAAAAAAATATATATATATTAAGTCTTCTTCTTCTTCTTTTAAAATATGGCTTCCATCAAATCTATGATGATTTTGCCAATGTCAAGTTTCGTTGTAAGTGTTAAGTGTGCTCGTAGAGCATGACGTTGTTCGGTAGTTGCTTTTAGTAAAGAGATAGCTGGACTTTACTAAAAGCCACGATGGATTGCCGGATGTTGATTAAAACATGGTTAAACGCGTTTCAAGATTAGTTTTTCATTAACTGCACACTTCCACGATAGTTCACTGCATAATAAGCTATCTATACTACACTTTGAACAACATAAATGAGCAAAACACAAAAAAATATTCTCGAGATGTCTTCGCCATCTTGAATCTCAACGACAACCATATATTAAGTCAATCCATATTCTAAATACAAACAGTCACACAGTTGAAAAAGAATCCAAAGAAATTCTATGTTTATAAAAGCCAGTGAGTGTGGTGATAGTGTAGTGGACATAGTGAGTTCGTACTGTTTGTCGTTACAACTATTAGGTGACCCAAACCCAAACACCACATCACCCACGCCAAGCGAATTTACCACGAATGCAAAGTGGCGCGACGCGGCGAGGAAGAAACAAACCTTTGTGTGTACTGGGTGAGAATTCTCGGCGCGATCGCGAACCTGTCCTAAAAACTAGGCAGGAATATCAACTTTAAAAAAAATAGGCGATGATAGGTATCCCAGGCGAAGAGACGGGGTTTTACGGTAGATACTCAACCTGCGGCTTCCCGGGCTTTTTTAGGCAGTAACGTTGCTTAGCGTAAAACCAGAATTATTTATATTTTGTGTCCGTGTGGCAATCCCAATCTGTAGCATCACTCAAGGAGAAGCTTAAAAAATTGTGGTTTTCGATACTTTGGTTACGACGTCCTAGTTCCATTGAGTACTTCTACTTTTTTAATTTCCTTTACTTTTCTGGTTCGAATTAATATATATATATATATATGCATTATTTTATGGTTATTTTTCTATATATGCATCTTTTTATCAATGGGTATTGAAAACGTGCATTTCATTAATTTCAGTGATTGTACACTTTTGTTTGAGTTTGTCATTCATTCACCGTTACTTCTGTTTTACTCATTTCCTCAAAGGTTAACTGGAAGAGATCCCATACAGGGATAAGTCCGCCTTTTTTGTATTTAATTTACTCTGTAACTGTGTTTTTCGTGTTTTTATTTCTATGTACAATAAAGTATATACATACAGGCCTTAGTGTTATTTGGCTGCATTTTTCTGTAAGGTTGGGTTCTGCTCTAGACCTGGAATGACATCCGCTGTGATGTGCCCTGCCACACAAAGCAAGATAACATTCACAATGCCCATACCTCTCTTTTGGACGTAGTTTAAGGACGTAACTGACGACCGGTTTGGCCTACTGGGTAGTGACCCTGCCTACGAAGCTGATGGTCCCGGGTTCAAATCCTGGTAAGGGCATTTATTCGTGTGATGAGCATGGATATTTGTTCCTGAGTCATGGGTGTTTTCTATGTATTTAAGTATTTATAAATATTTATATATTATATATATCGTTGTCTAAGTACCCTCAACACAAGCCATATTGAGCTTACTGTGGGACTTAGTCAAATCTGTGTAATAATGTCCTATAATATTTATTTATTTATTATTATTATTTAAGTACAACCAACAGTATTTAGGTATTGCAATAGAAAAGTTGTGTTTATTGATAACGTGCTTCTTATGTTTCGGGTAAATAATAATTAGACTTTGTTACGGGGGGGGGGGGGGGGGGGGGGGGGGGATACACATTTTACCACTTTGGAAGTGTCGCGCAACCTATTCATTCAGGAAAACGATTGTCTTATTATTGATTTAAATGTCTTAGATAGAAATATTTTAAAGTACTTACTTATGATAATTATTGTAACTACTGAGCTCAGTGATTGCGGGGTCACGGTCGAGTTATAGACTTATAGATAAAGCGCAATTCCCCGCAAAAAATATATACACACCTATTTGGGATTCACCACACAGTGCTAAAATTGTTCCAGAAATCATTATAAATTTTAATTTTTAAATATTTTGACACCTTTAATTATAACCAAGTTATGGAAAGCACTCATTTTAGTCGTGGTTGTTTCCCCCAAAAGTCAAAAATAAAAATGTATTCTACAAGCAGGCCTCAAGGACTCTTTTACGAGTCAATACAACATTGATTATAGTAACATCATATAGTGACATGAAAAATACATAACAACATTTATAAATACAACAGCTAATACCTGGGTAAACATTACATTATAATAATCTTAAAATAAATAATTACTACAATACAATGGAGATGTATAGTCTCTATGATTAAAATACATTAAATCTGGAGATGTAAAAGGTCCCCAATGTCAGAGTACTAATACTAATAAGATTTGGAGGTGTAAAATCTCTCCAAGTGTCAAAATAAAATTAATACTAAATAAATAAATCGCGTCTGGACTGTTAAGCTAGCAGTCTCATAAACTAATGCTACAGAATACATAACTAGTACCAAGTCAAGTATATTATACAATATTACAGAAACGTATAGTCTCCATGGTTAATACATTAAGTTTGGAGATGTATAAGGTCCCCACGGTCTGAGAAAGATAATACACAATAATAATGACATTAATAGGATTTGGCCTTGGCCCATGCCTTTCACCCGAGTTTAACACTTTTATTTTCGAATACGAGGAATGTAAAATACGTGTGTATTTAAAAACATGACTATGTATAAATTTATATAATATTTGTTGAGGGTACTTTCAAATAATAATTTATGTAAAAGTATCGTTATTTATGGAATGGGGAGTTAAATGGACTATTTTTAGGGTTCCGTACCGAGTCAACTGGGAACCCTTCGGTCATTTTCTATATTTGTGCCTGCGTCTAAACTCCGTCAAACCATACTAAATACATGTATGAAAAGTTTGAAGGAGTTGAGTCTGACCGCAGTCATATAATTTGAGAATTATAGTTTTGCCGTGTCCGTCTATCTGTCTGTCTCTCCGTCCACGGCTTTGCTCAGTGGTCGTTAGGGCTAGAAAGCTGCAATTTGGTATGAATATTTAAAACAATTATGCCGACAAAATGGTAAAATAAAATAAAGAATTTTGTTAGGGTACCTCTCCTACACGTAAAGTGGAGGTGAATTTTTTTGTCGCTTCAACCCTATGATGGGGTGTCGTTGGATAGGTCTTTCAAAACCAACACGGGTCTTCAAGAACCAGTTTTTGATAAACATCAGATTTTCAGAAATAATCGCTCTAAAAAAAAAAAGTGTCCCCCCTCTAAGTTTTGCACCATGGGTCCAAAAAATCCTTAAAGGAAAACTATAGCGAACATGATCGCTTAAGCCGATTTTGAGTTTTTGGAATAAAATCTTCCCTTCTTAGTAAAAGTGCTACAAAGGTACTCCCTTTTACTTTTTATGTAGGTCCATAATGAACATACATTTAGGTACATAATTGGCTAAAAGGCTGGTTATGTAGGTTGTACATTATAGGCTGCCTTGAACGGGGACTATTAGTGGGTATTGTGTAGATACAGATTTGAGCCCATTTGACGGACGGGTAACTACGGAACCCTACACTGAACATAGTCCGACATGCTCTTGGCTGGTTTATTCATTTGTTCCTTACCCAAAGGGCCAAACGGGACCCTATTACTGAGACTCCGCTGTCCGTCCGTCCGTCCGTCTATCACCAGACTGTATCTCATGAACCTTGATAGTAAGCCTGTTGACATTTCTACAGATTATGTATTTCTCTTGCTGCTATAACAACAAATACTAAAAAGAGATTAAAATAAATATTTAAGAGGGCTCCTATACAAAAAAAGTGATTTTTAGATAATGGTACGGAACCTTTCGTGCGCGAGTCCGACTCGCACTTGGCCGATTTTTTCTCAGATTTGGATAAAATTTATAAATTTATTTAAATTTATAGTTCCTTCTGTGCAACATAAGCGAAATTTCACCGTAAGTCCTACAAAATAATCCACTGGGTTACAAAAAACGTATGGAATTTCCCATAGTAAAATGCTCTAGAGCAGCAACGTGTCACTTTCTGCACACTTCATATAAAAACAATGACCCCGTTTCAGAGCATGACAAAGGAAAACTTAAAGTAAGCTTAGAGTACTCGCTTCATACATTCGTTTATTTATACATATAATAATAATGGGAGGTATGGTAAAACGTATTACCATTCAGTTTAAAACTAGCTTAAATGATAATACTTAATAGGCTTAAACTTAAAACTTATTATATGAGTAAATGAGTTTTTATCTATGTATAGAGTGAGCACACTAAGATGTACATGCTATTTCAAAAAAAGTTAAAGTTATATTAATTGTTACAATGGGCCGTGCTCTGAAGAATTGTTTAACATGGTGCCAACGGCTGCTTTCTATCACCTCACACCCTATAGGACCTAAATTGCCGCGTACTGTACGGTTTAACAGGAATCCCTTCCGCGGACGCTCCGTCTGTGGAATGAGCTCCCTGCCGAGGTTTTCTTTTTTCGAGGTTTTACAGTATGGGGTTCTTCAAAAAAGGAGTGTACAGGTTTTTAATCGGTAAGGCGGTAAGGCGCATGTAACGTTTCTGGAGTTGCAGACGTCCATAGAGCCATGGGTCATCTGGAGATTTTAACAAAATACCGACTTCACAAAACAGATTCAAAAAGCTACCATTTTATGGTCTTCGTCTCGTCATTAGCGCATGATGCTTTCCGTGAGAAAATGCAAGGGTTATTTACCCAATCAGTAGTGTTTTCCAAATATTTGAGGAGTTTGATCCCATAATTAAATTTTGCCCTGATAGATAAACTGAACCGCATTAGGAAGTATTATTCAAATAAAAATAAGTACTTTCCAAAATCGGTCCAGCTAACTGTCACAAAAAGTGAGATTGGTGAACATAAGTGTCATAAGTACCTTACCTATATTAAAATAAACCGGACAAGAGCATGTCGGGCCATGCTCAGAATAGGGTTCCGCAGTTATTCTTCCGTCAGAATAAGTTAAACTGGAGCTTAAAGTATTGTAGATTGTTAACCAAGGGATGAACTGTGGATATACATCTTTTTACTATGAAGGGGAAACTTTTTGTGATAACTCAAAAACAGCTACACTGATCATGTCCGCTATAGTTTTCATTTAATGACTTTCTTAAGCTCTACTACCACGATTTTTTTTCATATTTTTTTGACCTATGGTTCAAAATTTTGAGGGGGGGGGGGCGATTATCTCCGAATATATCCAACATTCCAACGATATCCCACACTGTAGGGTTAAAGTAAAAAAAAATGTCACCCCCCACTTTACGTGTAGGGGAAGTACCCTAAAATTTAGATTTTATTGTACGACTTTGTCGGCCTTATTGGTTTATATATCCATGCCAAATTTCACCTTTCTAGCACTAACGACCACGGAGCAAAGCCTCGGACAGACAGACAGACGGACATGGCGAAACTATAAGGGTTCCTAGTTGACTAATTCGAAATGTAACCCTAAAAAGATCGAATAATTCGAAATTATGAAGTCAAAAACAAGTTGTTTTGACAAATAGGGGTTTTCCAGTTTTTTTCTTAGCTAATCATCTCAGTTGATAAAGATAGGCAATATAATGGGTTCTCGCACGTCAACAAGCGACAGTTACGAAGATTACACCACAAGTGGCACATGTAAACAAAATTGTGATAAAATTTGTGTAAATCAAAATCGAATGTTTATAGTCAAAATGATTAAGTTAGGCAAACTATTGTGTGCCATTTTATTTGTGGGTAAGTTTTTACGAGTATAAGCTTTTGTTTAACTAGTATGTATAGGTAGGTATGTGTGGGGTGTGGGTTAAATTTTAGAAGCCAAATTTGACCCACTTCTCAATTTCTGATTGAGCTGAAAATTTGCATACATAATGTAAGTCTAGTGACAATGCAATAATATGGTACCATCGAGGAGATCTGATGATGGAGATGGTAGGTGGCCATAGGAACTCTGGGATGAAACAACATAACCTAATTGTGTTTTGGGTCGATGTGATTATTGGGAGGGACAAATAGGGTAAGACTATTTATCGCTCCCAATACCTACTAGGTTAAGTTTCCTGTAGATATATAATTATTCATAAGACTAACATAGATTTTTAAAAGCTACTAACCAATTTCTATGGATTATAGTCCGAAATAAACAATTTTTATTTATTTAAGACTCGACTCAGTTTTTCAGACTCTTGTAATTAAGATGAAACTCTACTTCTTTTCAACTTATTAGAGACTCGAGTCTTTGGTAGAGACATGAGTTATTTTCGGAGAACTTGTATTTTTTACAAATAACTTCGAAATGCTTTGTCTTTATGTAAAATTCATGGATGTACATAACATAAATCATACAATAACGCTTATTTACTTTACTGTTGTTTAGATAAAACCTATAAAATTGTTGACTGAGTCTTTATCCGGAGACTCGAGTCCTTTTGAGTTGCGCTTAAAAAAGACTCAATAAAGGACTCGACTCAGGACTTAAAAGACTCAGAAGTTTTTTAAGCTCTGAGTCACGTAAATACCAGTCGAGTTCTTCAATTTAGACTCAGAAGACTCGAGTTGCTACCATAGATTAGTATATATTATTACTGATACATGGTCCATATACTGTAACAAGTGTGAGTGATACACATCTACACATCCCTCTGGTTTGACATACTCTTTCGGATCGTTTTCTATTCTCCTATGTCTGTCTTATCATAGGATGCGGGTCAATTTTTATTTGCAAAAAAGTATTACAATCATCCGATTTGTATGATACTGGTCCGAGATTGATGCTGGCGTTACTTTAGTTTTCTTCATACGTTGCAGGAACGCACTACGCTGCTGGCGCTCCCAATTCTGGCTACCAGTACAGCCGAGAAGTGAACGCGTGGCTGCGCCTGCACATGGTGCCCGCCACCTGGGCGGAGGCGGGCATGCGCTGCCTCCTCGAAGGTCATTAATTACTTATATTTATTCATTAATCACTCATGAATTATATTAACAGAAATACGCACTAATCATTATTGAGCAAAATTTTATATTTCGCAAACGTAACCCTGTCGAAATTGCAATGCCAAATGTTAACCGAAATCTACAGGTGCCGTTCTAGCATCTCCTACGACCAATGCCATGGCCCAGGTGATGGTGGCCATGATGGATGACCACAAGCTGACTTACAGCGTGTTCACCGGGATCAACTCCATTCTAGTCAGGGAAAACTTCACGTCTCTTGAAGGTCAGTTTACTGGACTATAGGGTACTTTCCTAGTCAAATCAGCTTTTTTTCAAGTCACAACGATTTTCCAATATGAAATTTTTATGAAAACTGCGATTTTACTATATGTAATTAATATGAAAACAAGCGTTTCACGGTCAAGTCACCTACTTTTTAGGCTTTTGTAGTCATCCTGAAACCCTTATAGTTTCCCCATGTCCGTCTGTCCGTCCGGCCGCGGCTTTGCTCCGTGATCGTTAGTGTTAGAACGCTGCAATGGCCTGAATAAATTAATTATGCACGGCGACAGAACGGTAAAATTAAAACTACAAAGAAAAATATTAAGGGTACCTCCCATACAATAGTTATTTACGATACAAGTGCAGAAAATAGGAAATTCGTAACGAGTGGTGATAAATTAAAACACGACCGAAGGGAGTTTGTACAAGTTTTGGTATCAGAGATAATCTTATTATTATATTTTTCTTAAGATAGTATTATGGGGCTTGTTGGAGTCGACCCTACCGCGAAGGCCTAAGTTCACAAATTGTGGGCATCTTTCTCTGTCACTCTTAACTCTAATAGGAGTAAAATTTATAAGAATAAAAGAGAAAGATGCCTGCAATTTGCGAACTTGGTAGGCCATCTGTGCGGAAAGAGGATGGAAAGGAACTAGTGATGTGCCGTTCCCAGTAAATTTTCAGTAACGTTTCTGGTATCGTTCCCAAAAACCAGTAAATTACGATAAACTTCGAATTTCTTGTATTATTAAATATTTTTTTCATTATAACAATAAGTATACCCATTGCATTGCATTATATGAAATGAAATAAATGAACATAGGTTTACTAATTAAAAAGTTTTCCTAAAATGACTGGCAAATTTACCGGTAAGTTTCCCAATATTACTAGTAACTCTACTCCTTGCCTGCTCACACTAAAACTGATGACTGTGATTGCAACTAAATTTTCCAAATTTGTCGCCTTTTTCTACTGACGGAAATGTGTGTCCTATATATAGAATCGATTACGTATGTAAATAGTTTGAAAAACCGTTTCAGTAATAAAATACTATGTATAAATGTGAGTCTGTATTAATGTTTAAGGCCTTTGGATTTAAATTTTGGCAATTATTTATTCTGTACTAGCTGTAATTCTACCAATTTAAACATGCCGAAATAAAGACATATCTATTTAGATAAAATTACTTTTAAGTACGTAATAAGAATTGTGAAAACGGACTGTTTTCTCTAGTCTGGTACGAACACCTTTCTAGCTCAGTGATAAGGTTTAATTTAGTATGACAAATAAAGGTGAAGCGTCCTCCACCTTTATATTTCCATGGTGCAGGCTTAGACATTTTCAGTTATCGATAGGACTACCGGTCTCATCTATCCCGGTGAGCTGGGCTGACGGTCAGCCAGACAACGACAACACGGACGAGGACTGCTTGGTGCTGACGAGCGAGGGCAAACTGGCTGACATGAGCTGCGAGAGCATGCTGCCGTACTTCTGCCGCAAGGAGGACAAGTGCGGCGCCACTAAGGCAAAAGGTGATTCTTATTCATCATACGAACTAACATAAACTACATAATAAGTGTTTTACCAAACAAATACATCAAAAATACTGAGACGAATTGGATACATGTAGGCAGGTCAAGGAAATTCTATCGGGACTAAATTACAAGCTCACCAATACTACTGAAGACACCTACGAAACATAGTAGGATTAATTACAGGACATAACACACTAGACACACATCTCTCTATTATGGGTGACAGATAGCCCCATGTGCAGAGCTGCAGAGCGTGCATGGAAACAGTGGAAACAAAAAACACATTGTACACACTAGACACACATCTCTCTATTATGGGTGACAGATAGCCCCATGTGCAGAGCTACAGAGCGTGCATGGAAACAGTGGAAACAACAAAACACATTCTACACACTAGACACACATCTCTCTATTATGGGTAACAGATAGCCCCATGTGCAGAGCTGCAGAGCGTGCATGGAAACAGTGGAAACAACAAAACACATTCTACACACTAGACACACATCTCTTTATTATGGGTAACAGATAGCCCTATGTGCAGAGCTGCAGAGCGTGTATGGAAACAGTGGAAACACAAAACACATTATTCTGAACTACCTCGATTTAGGGAAATTTAGGTGCATTTGGACATAAATTATAATGTTATCCCAATTGAAGAATTGACGCAAATGACCTTTCTATGTATAACATTGGACAGTTATTGCGATTGGAAAGCGCGTATTGATACTTTAGGTTCCAAATTAAATAAATTTGTTTATGCATTAACAAAAAATCGTCAGGTTGTGTCTCTTCAGGCCGCTATTACTGCTTATAATGGTTATGTGGATTCGGCCTTGCGATACGGAATTGCAACATGGGGAAATTCAACAGACAGAGAGGACCTATTTTTGATTCAGAAACGATGTATGAGGGCTTTATTTGGACTCAAACTACATGAATCATGCCGTCCATACTTTATCAAGCACCACATCCTAACGGTACATATTTTGTATATTTTGGAGGTTTGTTTATTTGTACATAAGCACAAATACATGTTTCAAGAGATCCAGGAATTATCATCCAGAGAAGTTCGAAACCAGTATATACATAAACTATACAAGCCCTTAGCTAGACTAAAACTGACATGTAATAATTGTTTTATGATGAGTATTGACATATTTAATAAATTGCCAGATACTTTTATGAATCTCAATAGTAACAGATTTAAAAATACTATTAAAATGTGGCTTATAAATAAGTGCTTTTACAGCCTTAATGATTACTTGGACCCACCATTAACCATTTAATAATTGAATAATATTTATAATAGTTAACATTTTGTAATGTTTATTTTGTATTTAATATAATTCTAGAAATATATCTAATAGCGTGTATACCTGTATAGGTAGGGTTCGGTGTGACTCATTTTCTGCAATTGTATCTGTTACTTTGTAAACCTGAATTTCCAAATACGCAATAAATTCATTCATTCATTCAAGTATTCTAGGTATTGTAGATAGTAGCGCCACCTATTTACGGTTTTTTGATGACATTTTTCGGTACATAGAGATTTAATTCCTTGACACCTGCCCAAGTAATTTTTTATTTTCTTGTTTTCGCATAAGAATCCGAAATTCCATTACTTCGAAACTTGTTTTCGAAATAGACATATACCTACATATTCCAAGTTCAATAAACAAATACTGTTAACAGGAGAATAATCTCGTATCATTACTGACACTTTTTAGGGTTCCGTAGCCAAATGGCAAAAAACGGAACCCTTATAGATTCGTCATGTCCGTCTGTCTGTCCGATTCTGTCACAGCCACTTTTTTCCGAAACTATAAAAGCTATACTGTTCAAACTTGGTAAGTAGATGTATTCTATGAACCGCATTATGATGTTTACACAAAAATAGAAAAAAAACAATAAATTTTGGGGGTTCCCCATACTTAGAACTGAAACTCAAAAAATCTTTTTTCATCAAACCCATACGTGTGGGGTATCTATGGATAGGTCTTTAAAAATGATATTGAGGTTTCTAATATCATTTTTTTCTAAACTGAATAGTTTGCGCGAGAGACACTTCCAAAGTGGTAAAAAGTGTGCCCCCCCCCGTAACTTCTAAAATAACAGAATGAAAAATCAAAAAAAAATATATGATATACATTGCCATGCAAACTTCCACCGAAAATTGGTTCGAACGAGATCTAGTAAGTAGTTTTTTTTTAATACGTCATAAAAATTAAAAAAAAAAATTTTTTTCATCAAACCCATACGTGTGGGGTATCTAAGGATAGGTCTTCAAAAATGATATTTAGGTTTCTAATATCATTTTTTTCTAAACTGAATAGTTTGCGCGAGAGAGACTTCCAAAGTGAAAAAAAGTGTGTCCCCCCCCCCCCTGTAACTTCTAAAATAACGGAATGAAAAATCTAAAAAAAATATATGATATACATTACCATGCAAACTTCCAACGAAAATTGGTTTGAACCAGATCTAGTAAGTAGTTTTTTTTAATACGTCATAAATGGTACGGAACCCTTCATGGCCGAGTCCGACTCGCACTTGGCCGCTTTTTACTCTTACATTATGTGAAATTAAATACACCTCGACATGGATGAAGATGCTATGATTCAAATACAACGCGTTCTTCCATGTCAACGGAGTAAAATTGGAAGAACATGCTAAGTTGCGCACTTAGTACCTTCATCCACGGAGAGTTTAACTTTTTTGCGTACAGGCACCTGCATTAATATGTTACTGTTCGAAGGCCTCAAAAATATGTGACACGCTTTTATGGTTCTACAAATAAGTGTCAGATATTTTTGCGGCCTTCGTTGTGTAACATATTATTGCAGGTGACTGTACATAACACGTTCATCAATTGGGTTTAAGGTTTATGGCCTAAAGACATGAATGACATCTGAAATAATGAAGCTATTCATAATAGCTTCGAATCCATATTTATTGCATAAAAATAATATCTGAAAAATGTGACATAGCACGTTCATCCACTCACGTCTTCAATTCCTATTAGCAATTTTTTTTATACCACGTCGGTGGCAAACAAGCATACGGCCCGCCTGATGGTAAGCAGTCACCGTAGCCTATGGACGCCTGCAACTCCACAGGTGTTACATTTGCGTTGCCGATCCCTTAAAAACCTGTACACTCCACACTGTTTTTTAGGGTTCCGTAGCCAAATGGCATAAAACGGAACCCTTATAGTTTCGCCATGTCCGTCTGTCTGTCTGTCTGTCTGTCTGTCTGTCTGTCTGTCTGTCTGTCCGAGGCTTTGCTCCGTGGTCGTTAGTGCTAGAAAGCTGAAATCTGGCATGGATATATAAATCAATAAAGCCGACAAAGTCGTACAATAAAATCTAAAAATTTAATTTTTTTTAGGGTACCTCCCCTACACGTAAAGTGGGGTTGAATTTTTTTTTTCGCTTCAACCCTAGAGTGTGGGGTATCGTTGGAAAGGTCTTTCAAAACTAATAGGGGTTTTCAAGAAACATTTTTTGATAAAGTGAATATATTCGGAGATAATCGCTGCGAAAGAAAAAAAAAATGTGTCCCCCCCTCTCTAACTTTTGAACCATAGGTCCAAAAAGCTTATTGTGACGGAAGAGTAACTACGGAACCCTACACTGAGCGTGGCCCGACATGCTCTTGGCCGGTTTTATTTTTTGAAAGAAGAATTATATGCTTTCAGGGTATAAGTGGGAGCCCCGCACTGGCAGCTGTTACAAGTACCACGAGGAATTCCGGATGTGGCGTGATGCCCTGGCGACGTGCCACGCCGAGGGCGGACATCTGACCACCATCAACCATAATATTGAGTCTACAGTGCTCAAGGAAATATTTTCTGGGAAAATAGGAAATTATGCCTTTGTTGGTATTTTGCATTATAATGATGACGTGTGGGCGACAATTAATGGTAAGGGTATGTTTTTACTGTCTTATAATTCGGATATGACGGTTCCTAATTATAAAAAAAAACTGTGTTATGGTCTCGTCTGGTAAAAAGCTTGGATCAATGTGGAGAAAATCGGAATATACAATTTTAGGTTGGGAAGACCGTATTTGAATATATAGGTCGACATAGTCAAAAAGGAAGAGCTTCGCTCCTTCTGTTCTACAGATCTTCTGTTAGTGGACTATGTGTACAAATGCAAGATTTAGGATCGACGAAAGAGTTTGTAGACGGTCTTACTTGATAAACAATTTTGCCCAATGTGGAGAAGTGTAAAAAAAAAAAAATTCGTCAAATATGCATCGCATGCTTAGACAAACTTGTGTAATTTTTAAGATTACTGTGATTCTTTTGCATATACTACATGTTTACACTTACTGCAACTATTATAGCATCAGAATCCGGTATTTTGTCTAGCGACCCACGTTTACGGGTAACATTTAACTTAACTGATAAAATTATGTTGCTTATTGATTGTAAACAATGTTAACATATTGAAAATAGAGGATGGCGAATCCTGTTTCCACCGTGATACAGTTGAATACTAGTACAGGGAATAGATGTAGCTTACTTTATTCATGAAATGTTGATCATATATTATTTTATTGTAGTCTTTACTAAACAGTGCAGTTAATTGACCAATTGTACACTTCCTTCTTTCTCGCGTTGTCCCGGCATTTTGCCACGGCTCATGGGAGCCTGGGGTCCGCTTGACAACTAATCCCAAGATTTGGCGTAGGCACTAGTTTTTACGAAAGCGACTGCCATCTGACCTTCCAACCCAGAGGGTAAACTAGGCCTTGTTAGGAATAGTCCGGTTTCCTCACGATGTTTTCCTAATTAATAACTATATCTATGTATTTAAACCAAAACGTAAACAAATATTTGTCCTTTATTACTGAATAAAGATATTTATAATATGTTTTAACGGTTAAAAGTTTTAGTTCTATTTCGTGTGTTGCCAGGTGAGATGCTCTCCGACTTCGGTTTTCTAGGGTGGGCTAAAGGTGAGCCCAACAACGTCAATGAAAATGAGTTCTGCGGCTCCATCTATCACGACGGACTTCTGAACGACGTCCAGTGCCACCAATCCGCTCCATTTATTTGCGAGTTTACCCCTAAAAATTAGTCGGCGGCTGTTTGTTCAAACGGCGCGATTCGAAGAATGAGTAACGATAACGATAAGTTATGGTTTAGATAAGTTCTCATTTAGATATCGTTTGTATGTCGTATAATTGACAGAAGCAGCTCGATTCGGGCAACCAGAGTCACTTTGACGTTAGAAATATCGTAGGTAGCTGTGATCCCACACAGCGGAATCGAAATAAACGTCAATTTTGACATGTCGTTTAGTTATCGATCTTTTAAAGATCATTCCAAGATCTTAAACGTGTCTTAATCATTCTTAGAATCGGGCTGAAAGTTAGGTACCTAGTAGATTTGCTACAGGGACAAATACATTATAAGAAATACTACGACTCAGTATCATAGCGGATGAAACAACGTGCCAAAATTATCTGCTACCCTGAAATTATTTTCCAATTTTTTTTGAAGTGAAAACTTCTTTCTATAAATTGTTATTGGCATGAATATTTAATATTTAAATTTAATCTTCATTAACTATTCATTTACTATATTACTAGTATTTTTGAATACCTATTTGTATTACTAAGCGGTGGTGGCCGAGTGGATATGACGTCCGACTTTCAATCCGGAGGTCGCGGGTTCAAATCCTGGCTCGTACCAATGAGTTTTTCGGAACTTATGTACGAAATATCATTTGATATTTACCACTAGCTTTTCGGTGAAGGAAAACATCGTGAGGAAACCTGCATGCATCTGCGAAGAAATTCAAAGGTGTATGTGAAGTCCCCAATCCGCATTGGGCTAGCGTGGGGACTATAGCCCGAGCCCTCTCGCGCATGAGAGGAGGCCTGTGCCCAGCAGTGGGACGTATATAGGCTGAATTATTATAATTATTATTATTATTTGTATTACTATATAAACCTATTTACTAATATTTATATATGGTTTGACGACCAGTTTGGCCTAGTGGGTAGTGACCCTGCCTACGAAGCCGATGGTCCCGGGTTCAAATCCTGGTAAGGGCATTTATTCGTGTGATGAGCATGGATATTTGTTCCTGAGTCATGGGTTTTTTCTATGTATTTAAGTATTTATAAATATTTATATATTATATATATCGTTGTCTAAGTACCCTCAACACAAGCCTTATTGAGCTTACTGTGGGACTTAGTCAATTTGTGTAATAATGTCCTATAATATTTATTTATTTTATTTATTATATGTCACTCGTCAAGGCCTTGGCAGAATAACAGCACGTTAGAATATGCTGAGACAGGGTCTTTTCCCTAAGGCACACATTGCTGGACCCAAGTGTGTAAATTTCGGTTTTTAATGTGTACATAATTTTATCTGTTGTTTTTTTTTGTTTTGTTGTTCTCTGAATAATCTTTTTATCTTATTTCTTTCATCTTCTTGTCCTGTGTATGTGTGCTTTATGGAATAAATGTCTTTTTTTTATTTCCTTCTACTATTAGACAATTGTTCTACATATTAGAGGGACTTATATATATATAGTAATAATTATAATTATGAGAATAAAATCATAAAATAATCATAATCATTAATGATAATTCATTTAAATAAAATGAATTATCATTAATTAAAAAAAATTACAAAGTTTTACAAATAATTACTTACATTAAGTCATATCTGTTCCCTATTGCTTCCGGTGCAAAATAAAATATATATGTATAACGGAACGGTAGACACTTTTGACGCGCTGTATGATCGGTTACTATTGATTCTGACTCTAGAGCCGCCATCAATTATATCGAGGCGGCAAAGCTGCTCAAAAATACCTGAACACGCCTCTATTGTCACTCTCAGACTGTTTCTACACCACAATGCGGAAGCGGTGCACATCCCTGTCGCGTAGGGTGCGGGACAGCTCTAACATCATCCTGAGGGCATTTGCGTCAAGGTTTGACTGTCAGTACATAAACCATTGCCATATGATACATGTACTGACAGGCAAGCCAATATACTGTATGTAGAAATAGTTAATATTGTAGGAAGACTAATTAATGTAAATGTGTAATTTAATATAGTATAATGTAATTACTAACAAACTATATGGGCCTATTTGACCTGAAATAAATGTATTGAATTGAATTGAATTGTCAAGGCTCTAGAGTGCGTGTTCAGATATTTTTGACCACGTCGGCCGCTTCGATATATCTGATGGCGACTGTACCTAGCAGTTTTACTACAGGTACTTACATAGCAAATACGTGTACGCTATAAATATTTTTCTTGTGAAATTATTGATGTGAATAAAAAATAAGTGTGAATTATTTTACTGTGCCCTGTAATAAAATACATGTTTTATTAAACGTTTGTTTCATTCGTGTCATCCCACTCATTGTGTCATTTGATATTTTACCAGTCGCTTTTCGGTGAAGGAAAACATCGTGAGGAAACCGAACTAATCCCAACAAGGCTTAGTTTTACCCTCTGGGTTGGAAGGCCAGATGGCAGTCGCTTTCGTAAAAATTAGTGCCTACGCCAAATCTTGGGATTAGTTGTCAAGCGGACCCCAGGCTATACAGGCTATGCAGACATTGCTACGGCTCATGGGAGCCGTAGCAATGTGCCGGGACAACGCTAGGAAGAAGAGGAGATCCCACGCATCGCAAAATATTCTTATCTACATGAATACAACTTATTCACACAGTGCCCATCGCCGAGTACGACTACAATAGTTATTTGTTTTACAAGGGGGCAAAGTTGTTGTTTAACCGCTCGTGAGTAAACTAACACGCAGAAATTCTTATAAAAACGTAAAACCCTACGACAAAAAAAATACAACTGTGTATTATATTATAATTGTAATTTAGTATCTTGCCTATTAATTGTAATTAACGCTGTAGACATCTAAATCCATGACATCCAGAAAAAAAATCTTTTCTGTAAGACGAATAAGACGATCTTCGTCTCAAAATGTACTAAAGTAGTCCATTATTCGGACTTTGTTGTTGATTTGCCTCACACTTTGCAACGAAGATCTTCTTATAGAAAAAAAAAAATTTGCCGCCCACAATCTCTCTGCTTCGCTTTAAGGTTGACTTCTGGTAGAGAATGCCTTATGGTATTAAGTTCACCTTTATTACTGTAAGGTTTTCTTTTGTGCAATAAAGGTTAAATCAATACTTTATGATATATTTTCTGTAGTATTCTGTTACCATGCAAAATCCGTAGGTGTTTTTTTGTTTTTTTTTAGATACTACGTCGGTGGCAAACAAGCATACGGCCTGCCTGATGGTAAGCAGTATCCGTAATCCCTAACCCCCTCCCACCCTCGTTGAGCTCTGGCAACGTTACTCACCGGCAGGAGCACAACACTATGAGTAGGGTCTAGTGTTATTTGGCTGCGATTTTCTGTAAGGTCGAGGTACTTCCCCAGTTGGGCTCTGCTCTAGATCTGGAATGACATCCGCTGTGCTGTGCCCTACCACACAGAGCGAGATGACATTCACAATGCCCATACCTCTCTTGTGGACGTAGTTGTAGGCCGCCTTTACACCTGTAAGTTTTACTTACGTAAGTAAGGACAAAGCTATTTGTTAGAATGAGATAATGATATTCATCTCTCACTCTATAGTATAGCTGTGTCCCTACTTACGTAAGTAAAACTTACAGGTGTAAAGGCGGCCTAAGGACATACCCGGGTCCAAAGGTACCGTTAACATAGACATACTCGTAGTAATAGAACTAGAGAGCGCACTCGCCTCCAAAGAACGTGACGAGCGAGATATCTCGAGAGAGATCTCTGTCCCCTTCTTTCATTAGGAATACTAATCATTATTGTCATGTGATAATAAAATTGAATGATTGTTGCCACAGCTAAACAAAACATACTACGATTTTTATTCATGTAATTATTATATATTTTAAGTAGCAATAGTTTATTTTATTGAAGAGAAGCCTTACCCGGTGACGCTAATCAATACAAGACCAGCTCTGAGCAAAGTTGTTTCGCGCTGAACCAATAGATGGCGCTCTACTACCTACCGATTTGCTGCAACTTCAACCGGCATCAACTTCACGCAAATAAATGGTGCCATATTGCGTCCTTCTGGCTGGAGTGTGGAGACACTTTTAGCTCGACACTGGTGCGGTGCGGTTGTCCCGAAATTCGCGATTACTTTTGTTCACGCTTTATTTAGGTCGAGTTTAATTTTAAAATTGATTTGTGCGTTTTCATCAATAAATTGGAATTACTTTTGTAGCCTACGTGTTTTTCCTTATAAATTCTTATCTCCTTTCTAAAAATATAATGTCCTCTTTTATTTCTTTTCTGAGTTTTGAATCAAATGTTGGTAACAATATATTTCCCATAAAGGTCATTATTGTATATATAAACAAACTTACAATAGCAATATAAATTTATATTAAAAATACCATGTATAATTTCAACTGAAATTGTACGTAGGAAGATAAATAAGTCAATAGTCATTACATTAAATGTAATCCTTTATTCAATACATAATTTTTACAAATGATCTCATAATAATAGCTAGAGTCAGACAGAGCTTATAACTTTTCATAAATGTCAAATGGTATGTAAATATGACTTTTCCAGTGTACTTGTAGCAGTGTTGCCAGGTGAGCGGAAGAGAATTATCGTATTTCAATGTCAAAATTATCGTACAGATAAAAAATATCGTAGGGCCTAGCAAATAGGCACTGCTCTTAAAATTTCTTGCAAAATAAGCTTACATGTCCAATGTATAATCAAAGAAAACGCAATTTTCGTCTAAATTGCGCAAAAATCAGTTTTATATCTGTATAGTTTTGGGACAGATCCAAAGATTTACAGGAGATTTCGATATTATTGACTTAGGTACACCAAGGAGTTGAACACCCAAAAGGTGCTAATTGTAGCCTGTTTTTGAGGGAAAGTGTAATAATTTGCTTCAAATGATACTTGACTTTTTGGGTGTCATCGTCCAAGGGCTGAAATTATTGTACTTTAGCGTGTGATAATGCTCTTTCGAACGTACATCATACCAGAACCCAAATTATCGTACTTACTACGATAATTATCGTGTGCCTGGCAACACTGACCTTAGCGTAGTTTAGTGTAGTGTAGCGTAGTGTAGTGTAGTGTAATGTGGTGTAGTTTAGTGTAGTGTAGTTGTTTTGTCAAAGTTCGCGCTGAGTTGGCTTAGACGGACTCTAGCTTTCCATTAATTTATAAATTGCTTACGCGGTGATAAAAACATTTGAGATATGTGACGTAATGCAGAGGAAACGCGTTCGCACGCTGCTCTCTTTCCACTTAGGAGGAAAAGGGACGGCCGGTTGTACATACAAATGTAGTCCACATTTTCCTCTTTGGATATTGACATTATTGGAAAGTTTTTACATAAATTGATGTATGTTAACCCTTTACCAGGCTAAGGGATATATATTTCCCACACGCGGCTCTTCAAACATGTGTTCTATTTTCGATGAGTAAGACTTACATTCGATTGTCATTTTTGAACTGTCAGCCTGTAAAGGGTTAACAATAGCTACGTTTGACTATTTTCCGAGTTTTTGATTATAACATTAAAAAAAAAAACAGTTTTCATACAAATGTTTAAATGCTCCTAACTTTTATAATAATAAAAACAATTGAAAAAAATCAAATGTAGAGGCATAGCGGTCAATATACAACAAATTTTGTTAAAATGTTTTCATTAATGTTAACATCCAGAGAGGGAAATGAGGACTACGTTTGTATGCCAAGGCGATTATACGCGGGTCCTCTAATTTCGTCTTAAGAGTCACACGGACCTGTCACCGTAAAATCGAAATTACATGAAAAAGTTACTGGTACAAGTTATCATAGGTAGAGATTGTTATAGAAAATTCACTTTCTACATACAACCATCGCCTTACAGAAAACCGCAGCCAAATAACACTAGACCCTACTCATAGTGTTGTGTTCCTGCCGGTGAGTAAGGTTGCCAGAGCTCAACGAGGCTACGGAGACTGCTTACTATCAGGCGGGCCGTATGCTTGTTTGCCACCGACGTATAATATAAAAAATAAATACAAATGGAGTTTCGTTATCATTTTAAACTACGTGTTGGATTAGTAGGTAATTAGTTTATATACTTAGTCCAGCTTATAAAACAAACGAAATACAGCAAAAACAAGTTTAAAAAAAATATATATATTATAGGACATTATTACACAAATTGACTAAGTCCCACAGTAAGCTTAATAAGGCTTGTGTTGAGGGTACTTAGACAACGATATATATAATATATAAATATTTATAAATACTTAAATACATAGAAAACATCCATGACTCAGGAACAAATATCCATGTTCATCACACAAATAAATGCCCTTACCAGGATTTGAACCCGGGACCATCGGCTTCATAGGCAGGGTACTATACACCCACTAGGCCAGACCGGTCGTCATAACGGTATGAAAAACTTAAATTAGCTGAATTTTATTTACTTATTTTATTTACTTAAGCTACATAAACTAATTACAGGTGGTTTTTTTAATTGTAAGTAAAAAGTTTAAGATCAATCTAGCTAATTGTTTTAAATGAGAGCACGTTCGTATGGAGAACCGAGCTTGCTGCGGACTCTAAAATGAGAGCGTCACTTTAATAAAATGGCGGCGACTAGGTTCATTTAAGATACTTTTAAAGGGTAAACTCGCACATAAATGCGCGTGGATCCACGCATTGTGCGTCGTTGAGAAGTCCGCTAGCAAAAATGGAGCCACAGGTTTCAATTCCTGCGGCGTTGTTGGGTTCTTGTGGGGCCCACTCTTGGAATCCGGCCTCGGCGAGCGTATCACCTATCAAAACATAAGCGCAATTAGAGCATATGTGGCTTAAGAAAATTTCTGAGGTCTTAAGACGAAAATGAAAGATGATGGAAGATGTTCACGGATGCGCGCGTGGACGGGTTCCCGGCCATCATGCTCGCGCGCTGCGCCTGCGGGGCAGCCGCAAGTCTCCTGTCAGTTATAGCTGACAGGCTTGACAATCAGCTTCTTGTGCACTGGACTAGGGTACACTCAGTGGTAGCTACATACACATGACTCACATGAGTGTATGTAGTTATTACTGGTGTATGTGCCTGGCTCCAATTGAAACCCTAAAATATTTAATTTAATTTTAAGTTTTTATTTCAATAATAATATTTTTTTTTTGAGTAAGTAAATCTAACACCTGTATGGACGGATGGAGGATGTCTGAAATAAACGATTTTTATTTTTTTAATTGATTTTATAAGGTGCAAAATATGTAATATGCCTTTGGAAAAATTCCACAAAAAATGTGTGTATTTTATCCACACGACACGTTATTTAATTAAAGTTTTTTTTTGAATAAGTATTTTTTTTTATTTACAGAAAATTTTTGCGAGTTTTCTTTGTCTTTAGTCTGTCAGTAGGTATGTCTAAGCTAAGTCACATAGTGGTAGCGTCGAAGCCAAAAAAGGCTTTTTTCACAACAATTTTTTACATGAATTGGCTACTTGACAGTTTTTTGTAAATAATGTCAAACGATCTTGATTTTCCTGAGGATCAAATGTCTAAATAGGAACTCATGGCACTTAAGCAACACAAAGGTCAGAAATGAGAGTTAAAGTCTGACGCTCGCACTCGACGATTGAAACGCCTCTAACAAAATGATAATGTGATGTGACGTCACATCATATAAGTCTGTCCTAAATGTATGGAAGATCAAGGTAATTGCCATTTTGACACTGAAATATTGCGTTTATGTGTATAGTTGTCATACAATTTATTTTTCAATAAAATGTAAGGAATCGAATGGTACCATTTTCTATTCTATTTTTGAAAGACAAAAAAAAAATTTTTTTTAGAGACTTCGGAGCCTTGTATTTTTTTATAATCTCAATTTTTTTTTTTATTCCACTTTCAAGAAAACATCTTTAAATTCTGTCGGGTTACTTGTTCCCACGGTGTGCATTTACCCCCTTATTCATAAACGTCTACTAAAGTTAACAAGCCGCTAATAATCGTTTATGAATAAGGGGGTTAGTCATCTGTGCGTGCGATAGTAAAGACATGCTAAAGTTACAAGTTGTCTTGTCGCTGCCTGACTACCAGTTTGATAAGTGTGGACAAATATGGATTAAATGTTTAAATAGATTTATGACACGTTGCTCCCTAAGTATAAGTTAGTATAAGTTGGTTGGTTTGGTTGGTATATTTCTTCCCCCGAATCATTATTTACGCCTAGATTTCAACAGTTACAATTTTTATCGATTTGTCAAATTTAAAAATAAGTTGTAATAGCGAGATGAGTTTTATATGTCTATTCATAAGATGTTTCTAGTACTGAAAACCAATATAAATCCTTGCAAGTGTGCAGTATTTTCGCTGATAATAAAGTTTCCTGATGAAACTCATTTATGTTCAGTTTTTTTTTACACCCCATTAGTGTAAAATTATTTTATGAAAATGAAAAATGATTGAAAATGAAAATGAAAATAATTTATTTGAAACAACACACAACAATCTTAAAATTAACATTTGACTTTAGTAATTTGTTGTCCCAAAGAGGATACCACTCAGCACGTGTAGGACCACAAAGTGCAACGACGCTGATTTTCAGTGGACCCTTAAACTTAAAACCTAAATCTTAAAAAATGAAATAAAATACGTTACAACGTAAGAATAGTAAAAACATGGACGAATACACCGTGTTTTTACCGAATTCCGTTAACTTCAGGGTTTACGTAAGTACATTTAACGTACAGTCAACCAATTTGAATCCTAGGCCACTATAGAACCTTGTCGCTTTAACTACTAGATACTTGACACGCATCACTCAATAAGCACTGTCGTAGAAGTCATTATGGCATGGTTCTATAGTGGCCTAGGAATCAAATTGGTTGACCGTACGTACGTTTATATATGTATATATATAAATTTTTCTCTTTTTTATAAAAAATAATTAAATGTTGCATATAGAGTTGTTAAAACACGGGCATTACAATTAATTCAACCAAACAATTGAAATATGTATTCCCTAGTTTTTAAGTATTTTGAATGATTGTATAAAATAAGCAATAGATTTTATGTATTCCTGATATAAGTACCTATTGTATACAATAATGTAAATTACACATCTATAACAATGTATGATCAATACAAATAAACGATTGAAATACATATCAATGTTATTCCGAACATCAATCGTCCGAGATATGTTAGTCAGCATCAATAGTAGCGGATGAAACAACGCGCCAAAAGTATCGGATATTCCGGATAACTTTTCCAAATATAGATAAATCTCTAAAATTTACATTGAAAAGTATAAGTGTTATGTTTTATCTCTTTAAATTAAACAACGTATAACCACCCAAATATATTTGTGTGAAAATCCGGCCCTGTTTTTTACCTGCTCCTCGAGAAACATAACATTGCTTCCTTGGCGCTAGCTAGCCGTGCGCTCGCATTACCAGTGCAAGCGAGGTCTTCGAATACGTATCTTTGTTTCGGATCGCAGTGTCACAAGTTAAGCTGGTTTGAGAGCGTTTAGTCGCCTACCTTAGACGCACCAATAGAGATCAGACAGCTATTCTGTTAGAATTCTGTATTAGTTCATAATGAATCTTATTCCGTGCTCAATAGAGTAGTAATTCAATAAACGCTACCTATGCGGCTTGACCATTTTTTCATAGTGGCACGCGCCTTTGCGGTTTTTAAACAATAGATAAGACGATAATCCGTAGAAGCTCACGGAGGAAAATAGAAACTATATATTTTTTACCGTTTTAATTGTTCTACATATAACCACCACATTTTGTTAAGCTGTTACAGAATGGCAGATACTTTTGAAACCTTGTTTGATCCGCTACTTTTGATGCTGACTGTACTTACGTTTAGTAGCAAATGTATGAACTCGTACTTAACACTAATCAATATGTACAGGCCCTAAGGCAAGTGTATACGCTCGTATACACTTGCCCTACATACAAAATAAATTATTGATTATCTCCGAAATGGAGTTAATTAGAATACCGGTGTCTGAGAAAGGTACTTAATGTAAGCTCAGGAATACTCCCTTGAAATTAACGGAAATAAGAAAAACACGGTATATATATACAACGTGGGCCAATTAAACCCGACAGATTCCTGGCTCGCGGTCTATAAATTCCTTACCATTTATTGTAGCCCACACGCCATCAGCGTATTTCATGAATCCAACATAGGTATATCCACCTTTTTTTTCAACGGCCAGTATTTCCTTGAGCACAGTGGACTCAGTCTTACTGTTGATGATGGCCAGGTATCCCCCCTGGGCGTAGCAGGTGGCCAGGGCATTACGCCAGGACTTCGGTTCTCGGTTAAACTTATAGCAGCTGCCCGTACGAGACACCATATTGTACTCTGAAATAATTTCGATAACATATTGTAGTTTGTAGGGAAGAATAGCTTTGCGATCCTAGCGAAATAACGGTACTTTTTCTTTGAAATTCCATTTCGGGTGAAAACGTTTTCCACTAACTAAATCTTAACAAATCACTTTGATTTTGATGTCGATCGCTTCAGCATAATATATTCTAGGTTTATAGGTTTCACTTAAAAAAAATTAAAGCCTATAAACCTAGTTTTTCATTGTGTCAAAAAACATACTAAAAATCATGGAGTATGGAAAATATTTAGAAGTAGAAAAACGTTGTCTCTGTATGTATGGATCACGTGGTATTTTTCCTTCTTAACCAAGAGATGAAAGGTACCCATTTCTGATGCGATATTTTGCCGGATAACTCTAGTAAGAATTATAAAATCAAGATGATAATTATACGAGAAATCCATTGAAAACATTGTAAAAAAATAAAATAAAATACGATATCTATACGAAAATATCAATAGGATGATAGAATCAGGCGTCACTTTGCAGAAATCCATATTAATTAAAACAATAATATTACTTTGCTAATCCCCGAAATAATAAAGTGCTAGTCAATCACTGCTAACCCGTTATACTTACTTTCGTAATTTAACATGCAATGAATTAGTAATTAGACACACACACACACTGATTAATTATGAGCACCTTATTATTTCGCCGATTAACAAAGTAATATTTTTGTTTTTAATCTCAATAGGATATTTATTTGATCGTCCATAGCAAAATAGATAGTTTATTCGTTCGTTCTATTAGACTAGCATAATGTGTAGGTAGGTTGGTACTTAGAAGTTTCATTGTCATGCTCTTACCATGTTCTCCATCCCCGCAGTTAGGGCTCTTGCTGGGTTTCTTGCAGAAGTATGGTAGCATGCTCCCGCAGCTCACGTCTTCCAGCTGGGCCGCGCCCGTCAGCGCCACGCATTCCTCGTCCGAATTTTCGTTATCCGGCTGACCGGCGGCCCAGCCCACCGGAATAGATGACAGCGGCACTCCTGTCAATTTGTAATGCCTATGAGTTCCATATCTTAGTAACAGACGCTGCGTACAAGCCAGCCTGAGGGCAGCGTAAAAGAGTTAAAGTCTCCACCCTAACCCAGCGCAGAAAAACTTCTTTTAATTTGATTTGAGAACAAATTAAATTAATTTCTATAAAATTATTTTAATTTGTGTTATTGCAAGTAGACACACTATTTAAGATTTAAACTGTAAACCGAAATATATAAGACATGCTAAATCGCTCCCCATTTTTAAGGCTCAACTCAAAATACACTATCTGTCCCTTCCTCAAACTCGTTAATCATTCGATTCAGTCTCTTTGATTCTGTGTTGTGTGAAATATGGATGTATATGTTTATATATATATTTATTTATCATATTTATGTATATATTTATATGTTATACATATATTTGTGCTGTTTTATTTTTTTCCTCTGTTCTGGTTCTCCATTTATATTTGCTACCCTTATACATATTTGTTCCTTACGGTAATTTCTAATACCTGAAGGTTGTCTGGAAGAGATCGCTTTTTAGCGATAAGGCCGCCTGTTGTTGCTTAGTTTTTTTATGTTAATTACTGTATTTAATCATGTTTTCGTTGTGCACAATAAAGAATATTATTATTATTATTATTTGTATGTCTCTTACAAATTCTCGGGGCATTTTGAAGGCGTGCGTGGGGCCGAAGCCAACACGTAGAGGCCCCTAATTATTATTATTATATACGAAGGAAAAGCTGGAATGGAATTGAATCAGCATCCTCTGTTCACGCGACAGATGCCAAGACCACGGCCATCCGGTCATGGTGGCATGTGTCATCAAAATTTCTAAGTGTATGACAATTTTCTGAGGGCTTGTGGCGCCCCCTTTCTGTCAATTTCTTGATCTTTATTACTTTCATAGGTTACACAAGATGTTACATTTAATTGTGTTTAGCTTTGAAACTCTGTAGGGCACTGCAATACAACTTAAAATCTAACTTAATCATGGCTTAAGGCTATCTCTTATAAGGATCATGCAAGGTATAATATATATCTTATAAATGGTAACAAATTTTTTACTTGCTATATCTAAACTCTACTATAGTAAATACTATAAATATACATTACTATCAGAAAACTCTTGCAATGAATAAAAACAGATATCTAAGAAATGTTTAGATATTTTCTTATTAAATAGAGTATTTGTTGTATGTAATTAATGTTTAAGCATATGTTTCTTGATGAAGTTTAATAGGATATTTACGAGTATTAGCCGAATGTAAGTGTCATGTTTCTTATCTTCAAAAAAGTAGGGTCGAATTGATAACCTCTTCCTTATCTTGAAATCGGTTGAAATAATATATACCTAGGTATTGGTAGCACGAGTTGTCTTTACGTACTTTCCATGCATTAAAGAAATAAAACAAATACGACAGAATTAGTGAGAATACAGATATTTCATAATACATACGCTTTTTTTTGGGTTTCGTAGTGACCCTTTTAGTTTCGCTATGTCCGTCCGTCCGTCCGTCCGCGGCTTTGCTCCGTGATCGTTAGTGCGAGAAAGCTGCAATTTGGCAGGGATACAAGAATCATGGATGGCGACAGAACGTAAAATTAAAAGCAGAAAAAAAGTTTTTTAGGGTACCTCCCATAAAAAATGTTTTTCTTTGTAAATAAAAATTCGCTTACACCCAATGTTCAATGGTGTGAAGTATCGTTGGATAGGTCTTTCAAAACGAATAAGGGTCTCCAAAAGCCATTATATTTTGATAAAGTGAACTTTTGAACCATGGGTACAAAAAATTTGAAAAAAATCGTGAAACAAAAGCTTAATAAATACTTTCAATGAAAACTACAGCACATATGGTCCAGCCGTTTTAGAGTTATTGCAAAAAAAAACTCTTCTTAGTCAAAAGACGTACAAAGCGCTGCGAAGGTACTCCCTTAGACCCTTATTCTCGTAATGTACGTGATATATATGATACTTAATAAATGGTAACTACGAAACCCTACACATAGCATTAAGTCTGCCTTTTATACAATTGTACAAGTATTATTTTTTTGTGCGATAATGGTAAAATAAATTATACCTTTTTATGAGCTGGTTCGATAATTATATGGATTTTTTATACAACTCCCTAGTCCCATAACTGACCTTCAAGAGACGTGAAGTTTTCCCTGACTAGAATGGAGTTGATCCCGGTGAACACGCTGCGAGTCAGCTTGTGGTCATCCATCATGGCCACCATCACCTGGGCCATGGCATTGGTCGTGGGAGAAGCCAAGGTCCCACCTGCAAATTAACATCAGTGCGGAAGTGCCATCAGAAATATACCTATCATAATTATTTTACACATTTAAACGGAAGCAGAAAATAAAACCGATTTAGTAAGATGGAGACCGTGGATCGGTATCTGTCGTCAAACCAACCATACTGAATAACCTATCGAATGAGCTGATGCCCATTACTGATACTGAGAAGCGATATGTAAATATACTACATACCTATAAGAGACCTGGACGTTAGTGAGATGACGAGAACTCATTGCTGGTTTCCTACTTTATTACTTACATATAACATGAGTTTCACATGTTTATTCACCTGGTTTCTTGAGCTTAATAGTCGCCTCCAAACCTCCCCGTATAGCGACCCCATTCCTCATACTAAGCTTACCTTCTAGCTATAAACTTTTCCACGGATCACTGTTTACTCTGAGTACTGATATACGTTAGTCACAATCTACAAGAGACACATCATTATTCTAATAACACCATAAGAACATCCTTGACTTGATCCAAAAGCAAATATCAATCTCCGTAGATTTGTTTGAACACAACCTCCTTGTCCTACTGTCGTACGCATCTACCCTCTCAAGTTCAGCTAAAAAATCACAATAACTTAGAAGCGGTTATTTAACTTAAACGTGACTACTAGCGCCATCTACTCCATAACGATGGCAAATATTAGCCGGTTCGCAATACGTTCGCGATAGTATCATCATTACTATCATAATTATTTCGGGGCGCTATCATATTTATATTCAACAAAACGCTTTATATCTCTCTATCATTCTTGTATATGAGTGTAATTGTTATCTTTGCTAGGCTCCCAGGGCTTTGTTTGTGAAACGTAAAATTTATATAGCTCAATAACGAAAAATAATAATAGTGGTTTAATAACTAAGCATTATTTTATTATGAGACCTGGGGCCCAATTTGACACTATAAAATTAGCGCGTACCGTGAATATGACGTGGATTAGGGTTTGTGCACAAATCACGCGAGGTTCGATAGTTGGGGGGTGGGGTGGGGGGGGGGGAGTGTCACGAAAAAATCACGACAGATCACGTTGGGGGAGGGGGGGTATAAGGAAACCTCACGTGTATTTTTCTATAGCGAACGAAAGTAAGAAAAATATATAGCCAAGAACCTCACCAAATATCACCAAGGTTCTGTCAAAAAAGGAGTCGAAAAAACCTCGCGTGATTTTTGCACAAGCCTCTGTAACACTATGGATTCACAAATCTTAGAGCATTTAAAAAGGAGTGGAGGCGCTGTCCGTCGATTCATTAAGGTACCGACTGATAATGAGAGAAATTTGCTACCATAGTAGCAAATTTGTCTCTAAGTATTTTTTATAACTTCAGTTCTACAGCAAAAAACACGAGTACGTTCACATCGTCCGATGCAATATCTGATGTTGGATGACCCTTACAGAAATACAGCCGCGCTGGAAGCCAGTCCTTTTATTTTTGCATAAGTAAATGTTTTTTCATTAACAAGAAACGCATTTTAAATTAATAAATAAACATAAATAGCACATTTTCAAATTTTAATTCTTTGTGGTCGTATCCGACATCTGATATTAAATCGGAGAATCTAAAAGAGACTGTTGTAATAATTATTTGTTTTATGGCTCCTCTACATGATGGCCCAGCGTAGGCCAGTCCAAGGGACGCATTTATCCGTTAGAGGGAGCAAGTGACATTGCTATCTCATTCCACTGCATAGTTGCGTCCCTTAGACTGGCGTACGATGGGCCATCGTGTAGAGGAGCCCTTACAAGGGGGCAAAGTGATTGAACCAATCCAATTTGGTTCGAGAAGTAGAATCTTGAGCATTGCGAGGGTTTCAAAGCACGAGGATTAAACAAACTTTGCCTCCGAGTTAAACACAAAAAAAATTACCACACCAACGCGAGGAAACTACTATGAACTACCAAAAAAATTAGATAAATCCAAATAAAGTAATAAAAAATAAAAACATTCCATATCATCATTTAAAGGTCAATTCTACTAGCTAAAAAAGAAACAAATCAAAATTTGCATCTGACTTTGTCCCACATGTGGATAAAATGCAACTTTCTCATTCGTGTTTGAGCAATCAAGAGGGCCTTTAACAGTTGGTGTGGTGAAAATATAATTAATAACCTTCGAGGAGGCAGCGCATGCCCGCCTCCGCCCAGGTGGCGGGCACCATGTGCAGGCGCAGCCACGCGTTCACTTCTCGGCTGTACTGGTAGCCAGAATTGGGAGCGCCAGCAGCGTAGTGCGCTCCTGCAACGTAAGAAGGTAACTATAGTAACGCCAGCATCATTCACGGACCTGTTAGAAATCGGATGAATCTAATACGAGGGCTAATCCGAAAGTTGTTAGTTGCTCCGGCTCTACTCATGCGATTAAAATTTTATTTATACTATTGTGAGGGATTTTTCAGTGGTTATTAAAGTGATGTAAATACATTTTTAGAAAAAGCTTTTTTTTGTTTTTATTTTATTTTTACTTCGACGCGTCGAATCCTAAGCATCAGTCATGAAAATCAGTAATTGAGACTCCATATGTCATTTTATATACAGTTTTTGTAAAAAAAAAAGTTTTTTAGGTGCTACTAACAGGAATCTCGGCCCTTCTTTTACGTATAAATCGTTTTGATTGAGTAAATATTATTATGATTTAATAGGTGTCAACAATGAGTCTTTTCATTAAAAGTAAAAATTTCTGATATTTAAAAAAATACATATATGGATATATAAGATCATTTATTGATTTATACATTGGAAATAGCACAAGGAAGATAATAATTAGACCCGGGTAAATTTATGTTCGATTTTCAAAGATTTCTATACGAAATTCATTTAATGTGCCCAAAAATGCCGTTTTTTCTAAGCAATTCGTAACTCTACAAAACAGCTTTCAGTTAAAAATATATAATAAAAAAACTATTTGCATTAATTAAAAAAAAATTGATGGCCATAAGTAGCATTGAAATATCCCTCACAATAGTATAAATATTTTTTTTATCGCATGAGTAGAGCCGAAGCAACTAACAACTTTTGGATCAGCCCTCGTATAATAGGAGACTGGAGAAAACTATCCGGAAGAGAAAATCAAACCAGAGTTGTGTCATGTGTCTTACACCAGTTACAGTATGGACCATGTATTGAAAAAACGTCAAATAATGTGAATAATTCCGAAAAGGGATAGTTTTATAAAAATATGAGTGTTTTTAAACGGCTCCCTTTGTTTGGCATAATTAGTGAAAGTCCTAATGTAATGATAGTCATATTATCATTAGTCATAACTCTGAAACCGTTAACTTTTCAGGAATTTCCTTAGGTTATCCTGTAGATAGGTTAGGTTAGGTTTGTTTTATGGCAATCCTGAAAAGCTACACGTTTCTGAGAAAAACGAATTTATGGCAAACGAAAATGCGGACAAACAATACATTATGACTTAAAACTATATGGGAAACAAAAGAGACCCGGCAAAATATGCAAAATGGAGGCTGGCAGATGTGGCCTATTTGACGACCGGTTTGGCCTAGTGGGTAGTGACCCTGCCTACGAAGCTGATGGTCCCGGGTTCAAATCCTGGTAAGGGCATTTGTTCGTGTGATGAGCGTGGATATTTGTTCCTGAGTCATGGGTGTTTTCTATACATTTAAGTATTTATAAATATTAATATATTATAGATATCGTTGTCTAAGTACCCTCAACACAAGCCTTATTGAGCTTACTGTGGGACTTAGTCAATTTGTGTAATAATGTCCTATAATATTTATTTATTTATTTATTTCCCTCCCGCTGCGGGAGATTAGCACACGAAGGACTAGGGACTTCAGCGATTCGAACGCATGTTCGTGATCGTTTTTCTATCGAGTAAAAGTTAAACAAACAGGATTTCTATGAAAACATGAAGTTAAGTCAGTGCAAAGTTAGCCCTTAGACGGACCCTGCCTGTTAAATAAAATAGCTTAAATTAAGACAAAAACTTACCCGCAAATAAAACGACATACAATAGGTTGCCTAACTTAATCATTTTTACTAAACTTTTGATTTGTACACTAGTTATATCGCAATTTCTTAAATGTACCACTTGTGGTGTAATCTGTGTAACTGTCGCTCATTCACGTGCGAGAACCCATTATATTGTCTGTCTTTATCAACTGAGAATGACTAACTAAGAAAAAAACTGGAAAATCCCTGTTTGTAAAAACAACTTGTTTATGACGGACTTAAAAATTTTGAATTAGGATGTCGGGTAAGGGGGATTCCGTAGTCAACTAGGAACCCTTATAGTTTCGCCATGTCTGTCTGTCTGTCTGTCTGTCCGAGGCTTTGCTCCGTGGTTGTTAGTGCTAGAAAGCTGAAATTTGGCATGGATATATAAATCAATGAAGCCAACAAAGTTGTACAATAAAATCTCACGTAAAGTGGGGGTGGAATTTTTTTTTTTGCTTCAACTCTTCAGTGTGGGATATCGTTGGAAAGGTCTTTCAAAACTAATATGGGTCTTCAACAAAATTTTTTTGATAAAGTGAATATATTCGGAGATAATCAATTCGAAAGAAAAAAAAAATGTGTCCCCCCTCTCACTTTTGAACCATAGGTCAAAAAATATGAAAAAAAAAACAAGGAAGTAGAGCTTAAGAAAGACGTTAAATGAAAACTATAGCGAACATGATCAGTTTAGCTATTTTTAAGTTATCGCAAAAAATTTCCCCTTCATAGTAAAAAGACGTACATCAACAGTTCATCCCTTGGTTAACAATCTACTATACTTTAAGCTCCAGTTATCTTATTGTGACGGAAGAGTAACTACGGAACCCTACTCTGAGCATGGCCCGACATGCTCTTGGCCGGTTTGTTTAAATATAGGTAAACTTATGACACTTATCCAATTTTGCTTTTTGTGACAATACGGTGAACCGTTTTTGGAAATTAAATATTTTTATTTGAATAATACTTCCCAATGCGGTTCAGTTCTAGTATATATCACGGCAAAATTTAATGATGCGATCAAACTCGTCAAATATTTAGAAAACACATATTGCATTTGCTCACGGACAGCATCTTGCGCTAATGATGAAGACCATAAAACTTTTGGAATCTATTTTGTGAAGTCGGTACCTATTTTGTTGGACGTCTGTAATTTTTTTTTTCAATACCATTTTCTGATAAAGCTTAATACATACTTTCTACGAAAATTATTATGAATATTATCGATTTAGCCATTAACAAGTTTGAAAAACTGATCTTATTAAAGCGATGTAAGTGCCGCCAAGATACGTTTTTTTTGCTTATACGGCTTTTATGTATGAAATTGTATGAAAGTATTGTATGAAAGTACGGAACCATTAGTCATGGTCCGACACGCACTTGGCCGGTTTTTTATATTTTTTACGACAAGCAATTAAAATTTGGTTTGAAATAGGATTTATTTCTGAAAATCTTATGTTTATCAAAAAATGGTTCGTGAAGACCGTTATTGGTTTTGAAAGACCTATCCAACGACCATAGGGTTGAAGCGACAAAAAAACTACCCCCTCTTTACGTGTTGGGTAGCTGCCCAAAAAAAAAAACTTTATTTTATTTCACCATTTTGTCAGCATAATTGTTTTATATATTCATACCAAATTGCAGCTTTCTTAACGACAGTTTGACGGAGTTTGGAGGCAGGCACAACCCTGGAGAATGACCGAAGGGTTCCCAGTTGACTAGGTACGGAACCCTGAAATGGTCCATTTAACTTCCCATTCCATAAATACGACACTTTTACCTAAATGTTTGTTTGAAAGTACCTGCCCTCAGCAAATATTAAATAAGTTTAAACTTAGTTATGTTTTTTTAAATACACATATATTTTACATTCCTCGTATTCGAAATGAAAAGTAGAGGGTTTAAGTGAAAGACAAATGTGAAACAACCTCGACTAAAATGAGTGTCTTTTATCCCTTGGTTAACAATGAAAGCTGTCAAATAATAAAAAAAATGATTTCTGGAATCTAATTTATATTTATAATTTTTTATTTCACTGTGTAGTGAATCATAAGTATGTATTTTTTGCGTGAATTGTACTTTATCTATAAGTTTATAACTCGACCGTGACCCCCCAATCACAATCACTGAGCTCAGTAGTTACAATAATTATCATAAATACGTTAAAATATTTATATCACATACATTTTTAACAATAATAAAACTATCGTTTTCCTGTTAATGTCCATTTATTATTTACCATTAGACATTAGACATTAGACGTGCTAAATCCCTTCCCCTTTTCAAAAATCTTTTGAAGACTACCCGGTCATTCGCAGATGGTCTAGAACGCAGAATGACTACTGTAATATTTTGTTTATATCGCTATTAGTCTACATCGCAAACGGTCTAGAACGCAAAATGACCACAACATTTTATATAGGTAGGTTAGGTTCGTTAGGTATCTTCAAATGGCTGAAGCCCAAACAGTACAGAATAGGAGCCCCGCGGTAGCGGGGCTCCGTCGACCTCGCTATAAATTTAAGATAAAACGGAAAAAATTATGTGGGCATTTTGCGTTCTAGTCCGTTAGAGCGGTAGACTATAACCGATGTAGGTAAAATATTACACTAGTCATTTTGCGTTCTAGACCGTCCGCGAATAACCCTCATTACCTTTCGCTGCCTTAACTTGCCTTTATTTATGATTGTATAATATGTATATATGTATTTATTTTATTAGTATGTAGGTATGTATTATATTGTTTGCGTCTTCATTTTGTTGAATTATATGTATAACGACACTATCCGTTCAATGTTGTAAGTTCATAGTTTCCTGCTTCCCAAAGGTTGTCTGGAAGAGATCGGTTCTTAGCGATAAGACCGCCTGTTGTTACCTAACTTTTATGTGTTTTTCATTTCCTGTCTATTTTTAATTGTAATATAATAAAGAATATTTACTTACTTACCCGAAACGTAAGAAGCACGTTATTAGTAAACACAACTTTTCTATTGCAATACCTAAATACTTTTGGTTGTACTCAGTGATATTATAATCATAGATAGGTTATACACGCTCCATAATTGAAGCACTTAACTTATGACAATTGTACAGAATGCTCTATAGTCGCGCCTAGGCAAGCGAGAGATGTGCACGTGCTAATAAGCACACGAGAGAAAGGGACAAGCTTATGTTCAACAACGAGTGTAACAAAGATAAATGGCATGAAAAACTAATCAACAAAAACTAATTATTTCGGAGGTCATTACATAATTATGGAAGTATTTTTTGTGCTCCTTAAAGATATTTTATTATTCAAGTAGGCATATTAAAATGCGCTTATGAACGTCAAATAAAGCTACACCGGCTCCAACCCTACACCTCTGACCCGAGAAGATTTAAATTTTAAATCCCTCTCAATAGGAGGGTAAGAAGAACCGGCAAGAAACTCGGCGGGGCACATCTTTTCAAAACATTACATATTATAATTAACATGCAGTAAATAAGAAAAAAATGCAATTTAGATTATTATAGAAATCATGCAATTACATGCAGTAGCTACTTTTCTGTTTAAGAGGAATTTCCTCCCGCGAACACTCCGGCTGTAGAATGAACTTCCTGCCGAGGTTTTCCCGAGGGGCTACAGTATGGGGTTCTTCAATAAAGGAGTGTACAGGTTTTTAAAGGGTCGGCAACGCGCATGTAATACCTCCGGTGTTGCAGGCGTCCATAGGCTACGGTGACTGCATACCATCAGGCGGGCCGTATGCTAGTTTGCCACCGACGTGGTATAAAAAAAACGATTTATAGGCAAACAGGTCCGATTATATTAAGGCGTAAACTCGCAAATAAATGGAAATTCTAGTTCGCATTGGGCGTCGTTGAGCAATCCGTTTCGGTAGATGGAGCCACAGCACTCAGTTCCTGGGTTGTTCGGCTCGCCGTTTGACCACTTTTCGAAACCTGCTTTGGCGAGAGTGTCACCTGTCAATAGAAAGAAACATTTAAGAGGCAACAGGAGTGGTCATTCCCTATACATACGTATTCGACTGTTTCCTCCGTGGTTTTTGAAGTTAGAGCAATGTTTTTTTTAACACCGATTATTATTAATATCTGTGTCTAACTGATTTGCTTTTATGATATTTTTGTTTCTTAAGGCGCTAGTGCACTTGAAATCTTCGCAAAAACAGCCTAATTTAGCATGGTAGGTATTCAGAAATTTACATCAATTAGCCTAAAAAGCAGAGCAGACCGACATAGATAATTTCATTATACTTTAGATCTAAGCATTTCGTTACTTTTCTATGAGCTGTTAGATTTTGGACTATACTTGAGTAGTTTCACTATATTTACTTAATATAGTGAAATATTAAGCTCATTATTACATATTTGATGATCACAGTATGTTCACGTATGAACCCTTCGATAGCTCAGCTGGTCCTAGGTTCCCTAGCATATTAAAACTTTTGGACAGGCATTGCACTCATTCAATATGGGATATAGTCACTAACCTTGAGCACACTCCGATAACTCTGAAGATCCTGGGCCTTCTTCAGCTAGCTAGCACTTCCAGGTCCTTGAGAGGTCAATACAAAGCACCACAAAACTGATTGTTCGCCGAAAACACCGAAATACCGATTTTTGGAAATAATAGCGCACAGACGACATGCGTTGCAGGCCGCGCCCGAGCCGAGGTAGGAGAACGTCAGTCGGTTTCTTGTCTACCCCCGAATTTGCTCCGGAACGACTTACCCTCATATTAAAAGATTACAATGCCCGAACATCCCACCGCCTAACCAAGGCCTCCTTGGTTCCTAATCTTCTATAGGTAGCCTACAGAGTTTGGAAACGGGTCTTAATAAGACACCGTTTTGTGTTTTAACTTCAACAACGCGAACGATTCCATCCTTAGCTGGCAGCAGCCGAACTATACGTCCGCGCCTCCAATTAAGCGCGACTAAATTATCTTCTTTTATCAATACTAAATCGTTTAATTTAGGTGGTTCCGTATGAGAGGTCCATTTATAGCGTTGCTGAAGCGTATGAAGATACTCATTTTTAAACCGTATCCAGAAATGTTGGGTCATCTTTTGTATCCGTTGGAACTGAGATAAACGGGATTCCTTAACTTCCGTATACGGGTATTCCGGGAGCGCTACCAAAGGTTCCCCTATCAAAAAACTACCTGGAGTCAATACACTTAGATCAGCCGGATCCGAACTTAGAGGGCATAATGGTCGTGAATTCATCACCGCTTCAACCCTGGAGAAAAAGGTCGCCAGTTGTTGCAGACTTAATTGCCGCCTCGAATAAGCCGCCGTGATTTGGACTTGACGGTGCATTAAACAGCCACTTAATCTCGCGCTTAACACATTCCCGGTCAATCTCAGGTTGTTTTTGCCGCAGGAACGAGTACAGTTCCTTTAAGTATTTGTTAGTGCCCGTATAATTTGTACCACAATCTGACCGCAATAAATTTGGTAGTCCACGCCGAGATACGAAACGCGTAAGCGCCGCAACGAAGGCCTCAACCGACAATTGACTAACTACTTCCAAGTGGACAGCCTTAGTACTTAGGCAAACAAATATGCAAAGGAAACACTTCTCTATTTTTGCATTACGAAGGCTACTAGATTTTATGTAAAATGGACCGCCGAAATCTGTTGCCGTGCCGAGAAATGCTCGTGTGCATTTTACCCGATCGGGGGGTAAGTCCGCCATGAAAGGTTGCACCGATCGCGGCCGGGCCTTATAACACGCTATACATTTGAAGGTTACACTCCTCGTTACCCGCCGCGCGGCGACTATCCAGTATGTCCAGGATAAAATAGATTCAAGTGAGTTTGCCCCGATGTGGCAATATACCTTGTGATAATGAGTAACTAATAGTTCCGTAAACCGATTTTTGCCCGGTAACAAAATTGGATGCCGCGCGTTATATGGTAGTCCGGACGCATCAATTCTACCGCCGACCCGAATTAAATTGTTTTTATCTAAAAACAGATTTAGCCGCCGTAATGTATTGTTTATCTGTTTATTTTCCCGTAATAAGGCCGTCTCTGACTTATAATGCCGATCTTGTACTAACCGTATTAAACATGTAGTAGCGTCCCTGCGCTCCGAAACTGATATATGAATATTACCGCATTTATTATCCTTATTTTTGCAATGCCGAATAAACCGTAGTAAATAAGCCGTGACGTTTATTAGCTTTTCAAATGAACTAAACCGATCCATTAAGTCAAAATCCGAAACCGATAAAGTGCAAACGTTAACCGAAGTGGTCCGTATACCGGGTAGCATATCCGCCGGGAAATCCGAGCACTGACCAGGCCAATGGTCAGGGGTGTCTCGCAGCCAACACGGCTCCCACCATAGCGGGTGCTGCAGCAATTCTTTCGCCGTGGATCCGCGCGACGCGACATCCGCGCAATTTAATTCACTTGGGACATGTCGCCAAATGATAGCTGATTTGGAGGTTATTATTTGTGAAACTCGATTTCCTTCATATACTTGTAATTTGTATGGCGGGGTTTTTAACCACGCTAAAACAATGGTACTGTCACACCAAGCGATTACTTCACTTAACCTTATATCACGCTCTAACGAGGAGGTGAGATGGTTAATAAGAGTAGCCAATAAAACCGCTCCATTTAATTCCTTCTTCGGAATTGTGTGCTTAGTCCTCAATGGAGCTAATCGAGATTTCGCCATGAGTAGCCGCACGAGGACCGTCCCGTCTGTGTTAACCGATCGTAAGTAAACCGCCGCTGAGAAACCGAGTGATGAGCCGTCCGAAAACCCGTGAATTGAATATGTAGCATTGTTATCAAACTTGAGACACCTAGGTATTGGTAGCCGCACGAGGACCGTCCCGTCTGTGTTAACCGATCGTAAGTAAACCGCCGCTGAGAAACCGAGTGATGAGCCGTCCGAAAACCCGTGAATTGAATATGTAGCATTGTTATCAAACTTGAGACACCTAGGTATTGATACTCTTCGCAGATTAGGTAAGTCCGATAATATCTCTTGCCATTTTTGTTTTACCTCTTCTGGTACCGGAGCGTCCCATTCGACCTTGCGTGAATTGTCAAAGGTACCAAGAAGAGTTTGCAATAGTAATTTAATTCGAAATACAACCGGACATACCCACCCCAAAGGGTCATAAAGCCGCGCCGATAAAGATAAGATAAATCGCCGAGTAATTACTCCTGGATCCGGTAGACTAAGTCGATAGGTAAATACGTCATATTTTGGATCCCATTGGATCCCTAAAACCTTGATGAAACTAGAACCGTCCATGTCAGGGTCAAACGAATGAGGAGTTTCGAGGTGATCTACCGGTAACCCATCTAATAGTCTGACATCATTAGATGCCCATTTCCTAAGGCCGTAGCCGGCCGTATTCATAAGAGATACCAGCTCATTCCGTAAGGACATCGCCTCCTCCAACGTGTCGGCTCCGCCGTTGAGATCGTCCACATAGCTATTATTACGTAGCAATGCCGATGCGCGAGGATATCTATTTTCCTCATCGTTAGCCAACTGATGTAAACACCGGATAGCGACAAAAGGACTAGATTTTAAACCGTAAGTGTTTGTCGTTAATTCATAAATAAGCAGCGGCTCGTCAGGTGACGCACGCCAGAATATAAGTTGATATTTCCGATCGTCCGCATGTACCCATGTTTGTCGAAACATCATCTTTACATCCGTGGTAAAAACAAACCGTGGCAAACGAAAGTTATTTATGATCACCGTAATGTCACTTTGTAATCTTGGCCCCGAATACAAACAATCATTTAGTGATACGCCTGTCGTAGTTTGAACGCGACCACTAAAAACAACACGAATCCGTTCATCCCCAGATTTTTCGAACACTCCATGGTGGCATAAAAAATAATGTTCTTGTTTCGACTCAGTATCAAAAGCCGAAACCGCCATATGGCCGAGTTGTCCGGTTGCCGTTTCATTCGACGTTCTATGGCCAAGAAACGTCGTAACGCAACTTCCATAGAATCACCTAGCTGCTGATGACCCAATATTAATGGTAATCGAACAGTATATTTACCATCCAAACCCCGCGACGTAGTAGTCGTAAACAAGTTTTCACATTCTAAATCCGCCGGATTCATTATGGTCGCCGACGGTGGTTCCTCTGACCGCCAGAACCTTTCAACAGTTTCGATAAGCGTGATACCGACATAATTATTATTATCACAAGTAGACTCCGAATCATAAAAATCCGCCGACCGCGCCGGACCGAAAACCGCAAAATCAAAAATCGTACCTAAAGCGTACGGGCCGCCCGAACCTAGATCGATTATTTCACCGGTCAAAATTTTACCTAAAACGTCACATCCGAAAATGACGTCGATATGTTTCATGTTATGATCACCGCCCGAAAGTTTAACTGTTGCCGATAACGTCCGTAACCTACGAACCAAATACGAGGTAAGCCTTTTTAATATAACCGCCGTGGCTGATAGTAAACATTTCTTATTTTCCGATTTAAAATGAAACTCAACAATGTGGGTTCCGTCATTATAAGGTAATTCTCCGACACCTGATAGAGGTGTTTTACAGTAATGTCGCTTCAATCCCAAGCATGCTACCAAATCACTTTTTATTAATGTACTTTGACTTCCCAAATCCAAAAGAGCCAAACACTGAACAAAGTTACCAGTAGCCGATTTGACTTCGATAACAACCGTAGGTAGAATAACATTATTTACTAATTGTGGTACCGAAGCGACATTACAACACTGTAATTGCTATTGTTGGAAACCATTCTGAGAGCGCAAGTTACGGTGATTACCCGAATTTTGCGCACTCCTAGAAATTGAACGGTCCGACTCCCGATTTCCCGATTCCGAACTTCGCCGATCGTCACGTTCCGTTGTGTTACCAGCCGCATTGTCACATTCGTAACTACTCATTAATTTACGCATACGACTATCAACTCCATTATCCGAAGAACTGGAGGGTCGGTGCATTCGATCATCGCGATAATGTCCATTCGGTGAACGCCGACCGCCCCCGTAATCATTGCGTTGCGAACTAACCAACGCGTGTCTCGAACGCTGCTCATTATCCACCGGCGGGTCTGAGCGCGCAATGGACATTGTACAAAGTAACTTATCGTGACCTGCGTTACCACATCGATTACATGGTACTTGCCGAGTACACGCGGCCGCCGTATGATTCCCAAAGCATCGAAAACATAACCCATTATTTTTTACCCAATCCTTGCGATTGTAGGTAGATATATCTGCGAACTTATAACAATTATTTATATTGTGGCCCGATAATTGACAGTACGCACAGTTAGCAGCCTTATGTGAATTGTTGTTACGCGTATTCGGCCATTCCGACTTATGATGATTATTATTATTGTTATTGCGCTCTGTCACATGCACCGAACGACCGGGTTTACGTGCGTGGTCGTTGCAAGTCAATACTGGTTCCGCCGAAGCCGTGTCTATTAATCTGCACTCGTTCTGTAGAAATTCCATTAACTGATCGAAAGTAGGTAACTCCAAGTTATTACCGCCGTATTTTTGTTCAAACCGTGTCTTAATATCTAAAGGTAACTTCGTCAGACTTATATGCAACAACATATAGCTCCATTGCTCCACCGGAAGGCCGAGATTTTTTAAAGCCCGCGTCGATTCTAACAATGGATTTAAGATTTTTGCCCTAAGGCCCAAACTTTTGTTAAGGACCGGTAAATGCAAGACCCGAGAAATGTATGAATCCGCCTGCAACCGTTTATTTTCATAACGAGCCTTGAGAATATCCATTGCCGTATCTAATGAACTATCTATCATAGGCAGATGCCTTATCAGCGTTTGTGGTTCTTTTTCTAAATTAGAAAATAGGTAATGAAATTTCTCCGTTTTAGAAATATCTTTGCGCGACAAAACTAGTGAGGTAAACAGGCTAATAAAGCTCGTCCATGAAAATACGTCGCCGTCAAAGGATGTTAAATTAATCCGAGGTAGCCGTGATGAAGCAACGCTCTCCGTTGGCAAGTGGGTACCGTCCAAGTTAGGATAGGCCGCCGCCACCGCATCTATCTGATTGTAGGCATCTGTGGCCTCCTTATATTTTTCATCATAGTTAGCAACAATATCCTCGCTCAGTTCCGCACATAATATATTTTCATACGCTTCCGTTAACGCATTAAAATATTCCTCTAATTTACGTAACCGTGCCGAAATTACGGTAGAACTATAACTTTTGCTGCTAATTATTTGCAAAGTATTTTTAAACCAATCGTATTTAACTTTAAATTTACTGGCGAAAATCTTAGCCATCTTAACCGATATTACTTTTAAGAATTTATTTAGTTAAACCGAAATGAATGAATGACAAAACAAAATGTGCCTTCTTGGACAAGGATTTTACCGTTACAAGATGGCTGCCCTAAGCTAAACGCCTTTTTATGAAAACCTATCCGTTTCGATGGACCAAAATTTTATGTTCACGTATGAACCCTTCGATAGCTCAGCTGGTCCTAGGTTCCCTAGCATATTAAAACTTTTGGACAGGCATTGCACTCATTCAATATGGGATATAGTCACTAACCTTGAGCACACTCCGATAACTCTGAAGATCCTGGGCCTTCTTCAGCTAGCTAGCACTTCCAGGTCCTTGAGAGGTCAATACAAAGCACCACAAAACTGATTGTTCGCCGAAAACACCGAAATACCGATTTTTGGAAATAATAGCGCACAGACGACATGCGTTGCAGGCCGCGCCCGAGCCGAGGTAGGAGAACGTCAGTCGGTTTCTTGTCTACCCCCGAATTTGCTCCGGAACGACTTACCCTCATATTAAAAGATTACAATGCCCGAACACAGTAGCGACTGATATTAATATAGGTACATTTAGGTTTACATAGTTATAAAATGATTTTAAGCTATAGAAGACTTTGTATACCTATTATCTACATTGCAAGTTAAATGTAAAAACTTCCTAAATACATAAAGCAATTACCATTAATTGTAGCCCATTCGTCATCATAATATTGTTTGAATCCAATAAAGGCATAATCTACATCATACGCCCCAATAATCTTATTCTTTGGAATGGTTTCCTTAAGCGCAGCGGACTCAGTCGGATTGTTGATGATGGCCAGACGTCCGCCCTCGGCGTGGCACGTGGCCAGGGCCTTACACCAGGTCGTTGCAGTCCGGTGGAACTTGTAGCAGCTCCCCGTGCGGGGCTCCCACTCGTACCCTGACAACCGATCCAATTAGTATAAGGTTTTATTTTTGCAACTAGTAGAAGTATACTATTAGAAGTATTAGAACAAATTAAATTATTTTCAGAAAATATTTTAATTTGTTTATATTTGAAGTAGAAACACTACTATATAAGTTATAAACTGAAATAAATGTCATATACTAAGAAAAAGTGACCAAGGCCTCCAGTGCCCCAGGCGGGAATCGAACCAGCGTCCTCTGCTATCGCGGCAGGTGCCTGAGCCACTCGGCCACCGGGGTCACGGCAGCATTGATCGATTTTTTCAAGTATATGCATTTCTTACTGAAGCCTTATGGCGCCCCCTAGCCACCCCTAAGGTAGAACAGTATGGTTCATACCTTCTAACTGGATCAACTCAGGTGATACCGAGCTAGCGAGAGAGATGGCGCTGCCAATCAATACTATTAGAAGTATTAGAACATATTAAATTATAAAAATAAAAAATAAAATAAATCGATCAATGCTGCCGTGACCACGGTGACCGAGTGGCTCAGGCACCTGCTGCGATAGCAGAGAACGCTGGTTAGATTCCAGCCTGGGGCACTGGAGGCCTTGGTCACTTTTTCTTATTATATGACAATTATTTCAGTACCCCTAGTGTAACTTTGATCGACATCATAACGTGACGAACGCGTTTGCGTTAAGTCTCATTTTGTATAGGATTTTGAGGTTCCAAAACGTTCCGCTTGGCGCGCTCTTTCGAAATCCAATACAAAATGAGACTAAACGCAAACGCGTACGTCACGTTTGGAAATCGAATTTATTTACACTAGGGGTACAGTTTAGTAGAAGTATGTTGTAAGTAATTGCTTTATTGTAAACTGTGTATGTACATAAAGGTGTTAAATATAAATAATGTATCAAAATTGCTCGTTACGACCGTACAGATTATAGACTTAAAAATAAATAACAACTATACAGGATGTTTATTTAGTCACCTGCAATAATTTACGGGGTGATGAATATATAGGTCACACTGAGCAACCTTTAGTATGAGACGAACCCCGAAATCGCGAAGGAATTGCCTGTTTCATACATTTTGGCTGTCTGACCTTGACATTTTGAATGGGAGAGTAATTTTTTTTGGCGATTTCGGGGTCGGTCCGATAGTAAAAGTTGCTCAATATGACCTATATATTATATATAGCCTATTAGCGCGTATTTTTCTTTGGAGGCATTAAGTTATACTTGTATTTTTCCCTTCCAATCGACGGCGCCGAGTTCGCTAAGGTCTTTTTGCACTTCATCTCTCCAGCGGTACCTAGGGCGTCCAGACGGTCTTCGGTCCAGACCTTAGCGAACTCGGCGCCGTCGATTGGACAGAAACGGCTTTGGACAGAGAAGCATGGCGGTCTTTGGTGTCGGAGGCCAAGATCCACTTCGGGTCGCTGCGCCACAGCAGTAAGTAAGTAAGTAAGTAAGTATGTATTTTTCCCTTAGATTATCTCTTGATGAAGACTTTAGAAAAATATTCGAAATTATTCTTAACGAAAAGACAAAGCTCAAGTACATCAATATCCGTAAGAGTGTGTATCCGTTTGTCTTTAAATACACTTGGAAGTGATTGCTCGCTATACGTATGTATATAGTACGTACACATTTCTTTTGTAAAAGAAAAGTACTTTGTACATCTACAGAATTTTCCCAAAAAATAATTCCGTAGGTCAGGTTGTGCTGCGATTGAACCGAGAATTTTGTATTAATTTCACATTTTTTGTTTGTTTATCCATTCACATGCTTCATATTTCAGTGACCTCTAACAAAACCCTAAACATTTATTCCCTAAATAAACATGAGTGTAAGGAAAAACTTAAGTCCTGGTTGCTGACACTAGACTATGTACAAACTGAAAGCATCTTTCCCTGATTTACTCACACACATACACACACACACACACACACACAAACACACACACACACACATCTACGCAAAAAAATATAAACGTAAAATAAATTGCACTGTATCCTTATTAGAATGGCATTTGTTTTCTAGTATTAAAACAAGCCTTAATTATCTACTTTAAGTCTAAAATGAAAATGGTAAATGTCTTAATAGTTACTATTATGTTTGGGAGAGGACACTGACTTCTGTAACACAGGTTTTTACCTAGCTCAGTACCCCTAGCGCGCCAAGCGGGACGTTTTGGAAACTCAAAATCCTATACAAAATGAGACTTAACGCAAACGCGTTCGTCACGTTATGATGTCGATTAAATTTACACTAGGGGTACTGAAGTCAGGGACTTCAACACTAAAATGTACTTCCCTTAATGCCAATAAAAATTTATTTTATTAAAAATTTATTTTATTATTACCTCCATTCAAATTCTTTAACCACATTATTATAATAAAATAAGAGTGACAGCTGGTAACTACAGTTAACAAAAGCAAGTGAGTGGTTAAATATGATGTATTATTGCCGGTGTATGGCAATACTACTTCAACGTTAGTTACTCTTACATTATTAAAATGAATAACAGTCACCATTGTCCTTGGCACCGCATTTGTTCTCCTTGCGGCAGAAGTATGGCAGCAAGCTCTCGCAACTGATGTCAGCCAGCTCGCCCGCGCTCGTCAGCACCAAGCAGTCCTCGTCCGAGTTCGCGTCGTCCGGCTGACCGTCAGCCCAGGGTAGAGGGATATTGGAGACCAGCACTCCTGTCAACAACCGGACACCTTTGACGGCCTAGTCTAGCCTAGTTGGAAGTGACTCTGCTTATGAAGCTGGAGGTCCCGAATTCGAATTCCGGTAAGGGCTAATATTTGTGTTTTATCACGAATGAGTTATGGATGGTTTCTATATATTTTCTTATGTGGACATCTGTTATTGGCTATGTTTCCTGTTCACTATGCTATGTATTATTTTTTGTATTGCTGTTGATGCCCCAAATAAATAAAATAAAAGAAAAATAAAAACTTAAATTACATATAGAAGTGTATATATTACAAAAAAAAAAGACTAAAACATTTTGACATTGTTTAACATGGAATGGGCTCGCCTCAGTATAATTCTGACTGGTCAGCGCTGATCTTCTGACCAGACCAGTTGTGGGTCACGATCGCAACTGTACGTATGTGATATACATATATCGATGTCTAGTACCCATACATAACACAAGCCTGGGACTCTATTGACGATTAGCAAAACGTAGTCTATTTTGATAAAAAAACACTTTCAAAACGCTAATTCTGCTAATTATTTGGTAGCATCTTGTCTGACACATGTACAGTCGAGGAAATTGATTCTTTAGCAGTTAACGTGTCACGTTACAATGGACAGCTCTTACCATAAGTATGTACAGCCAAATTTACTTGAACCGCAAGTTGCTAAAGAATCAATTTCCGCGACCGTACATTTAGATCGTGTCATTCACGAAGACGCATGCCTTGACTAGAATTGTCATGTTATTAAAGGTTAGATTTGACAAATCTGCACGTCATCGTGGATGGCACGAACTCTACTAAGCTGCTACTGCCTCTGTAGCTTACCGTCAAGAGACTTGAAGTTTTTCGCGGTCAAGATGGAGTTTATCCCGGTAAAGATGCTGCGCGTCAGATTGTGTTCGGCCATCATGGCTGACATCACCTGTGCCATGCCGATGGTCGTCGGTGAAGCCAACGTCCCACCTGCAAATTTACATCAGTGTGGAAGTTCCATTAGAAATATACAGTGTGTTTCTAGCCCAATGGCTAATGGTGTGGTCCAATGACAAAGCCGACATGTACATATGCATTAGGGTATTTAGAACCAGTGTACAAAGTATCATAACAACCGGTGTAGCGGTTTCGAAGAAATTAACAAATTACCATTTTTTACTTTGGAGCAGCATATATGTGTTAGTGCAGCAGTGTGTTTCTTTTTGTTGTTGATTATTGCAAATATTTTTTTATCCTTTGTTCTAATTAAAAAAATATTAACGCCAGAGCATTCCTGAGAAGTAACCCTACGTGGGATTTCAAGGTTTGTCCAATGGCTAAGGTCACCCTGTATACCTATCATATTTTTTGCTCATTTTTTAAACGGAAGCCGAAACTAAAACCGATTTAGTAAGATGGAGACCGTGGATCAGCAAACGTATACATACAGGGTGTTACAAAAATAGTAGGTATGCCGGGTATGCGTTGAACGGCATATTTTGTATCGTATTCCGATTAGGAACAAGTAGAAGAAAATATTTTTTGACGCGAAAAGAAATATTGTTCTATGGAGCAGGTTATCCAACCATTGGCCAACCCTCCATAGTCCATACAAAGATCAAACATTTTTCGCGTCAAAAGATGTTTTCTTCTACTTTTTCCTAATCAGAATCCCCACTATTTTAATTACACTTTGTATTACACTGTCTACCATACGTTTTCGTATGTAGGTAGGGTCGACCGAGGTGAATCGGATCACAGGGCGAATCGGATTAGACTAAAATAATCTGTAGGGCTATGATGGTCGGCTCTTTATCATTTGTCACCATGCCTATCACGTTCTAAGCAATAAGTAAGCGCGAAAGTGATGGGCATAGTGACAGGTGATAAAAATGGAACCAAGCTGCCACCGCTATTGTGAATTAAAATATTTCTTATGATTGGCGTCGCAGGCTAAGAGGAGAGACGTGTGTTGCAATTTTAGTGTGCTAATATCAATGCAATATTCAAATTAACAACGGATTAATACCCGTATTAAATAATCTGGATACCATTCGCCTTGTAAACCGACGCCTTGGTCTATCCTAATAGTCTACAAAACATGACAAGTACTCGTAGGTAGGCTTGATGTGGGTAATTTTGTGATAATACTAATAGGCAACAGTTAGTAGCTAACAATGTGTGGCTGTTCACCAATGTTGGTTATAGAGCCTTCAGCTTGGCCTTCAAACTCGCAAAGAGTCACCCACTTGGTCAATTTAGAATATAATATACCTTCGAGGTAGCAGCGCATGCCCGCGTCCGACCAGATGGCGGGCACCGTGTGCAGGCGCAGCCACGCGTCCACTTCTGGCCTGTACACGTAGTCAGAGTTGGGCGCACTAGCTGCGCAGTACCGCCCTGTCGATCATAGACGTACTATTTTAAACGTAACACTTAATCATCTATTAGAGTCAAACCACGATAAGTTTTCATGCCTAGTTCTCCGACAAATGGGTAATTGTATCTGCCAAGTCAGTGTAAATTTAGCGTGGTTGACTTGTTATATCATTTGCCCACAATCATATCTTTCCTCTAGCGTTTTTTCCATTCATGAATTTTCCCTTTTAATTTTTAATTAAAATTTTACAGTAATTTTTTGCAAGTTGGTAGCTAGTCGTACCAAAAGATGGCGTAACTTCCGCACAACTAGCGGTTATTCATAATTTTTCGTAATACCCGAACAATTTATGAAATGTATTATTACTTGCGAAACAGGCAAAAATGTTCAGAAAATTTAAATCTAATTTGTACTGGACAGTGTTTCATTTAAACATGAATATAACAAGCAAGTGAATAGCATATAATGGTTTTTGTAGGGAAGACAATTGATAATCTTTAATAAGAAAAGGTCCGATTTCACAATTCAAAATGCCAACATTTTATGGTTTTCATCAGCAGGTGTACTTCGCAAAATGGTAATTTTCGACAGCAAATTCACGTATTACTTCAAAAACACTGTACTCGCTATTTGAGATGTTCCCTAGACTGGTGTCCCAAAAACCCCTTAACAGATATTGACTTGATGACAATGTGACCGACAAGAAAGCATACCCTTACACATAAAACATAATTTTCGAAATTAGTATTAGTTTTCGAGTAATCGGTGAGCAGTACCCCTAGTGTAAATTTATTCGATAGCGAAACATGACGTACCCGTTTGCGTTAAGGCTCATTTTGTATGGGATTTAGAAACAGCGCGCCAAGCGGGACGTTTTGGAAACTCAAAATCCCATATAAAATGAGACTTAACGCAAAAGCGTACGTCACGTTTCGCTATCGAAAAAATTACACTAGGGGTTCTGATGAATTGAGAATTACCTCCATTTTTTCAACCGATATTTTCACACACTTATTGTTATTTTGATCGTGGCATCCATTTAAAACAGATTTTAAAGAAAAATCAGCTAGTGAATATAATTTAGGGGTCAAATACGAGGGATTTGACTTTTTCATTGGTATTTTATATACATCGTGATATAATGAAGAGCTTTTCAGTCGAGTACGGTGTCGTGTACGTGTGAATGTCGATCACGAAGCTTGCTGAGTGGCCTTAGTAGGTACGAGATTGAAAAGCTTGATTATGTCACTATTGTATACAATACTTTTTCTATGAGTCAACTAAAATAATTCTTTAAACTAGTATACCTAATCATATTAGGTAAACAAACCAAAAGTATACAGCCAAGATACGCAAGTAGCCTCGCCGCCCGGGTGGCGCCACTTTCATGAGGTAATTCATGTAATTCATAAGGCCTTCATTAGGTACTTAGCTAGAGCTAAGTTAAATTTTTAAACAATTTTTTTCTCGATTTTAGCCACAGAAGCCTATGGAGACTAACAAGCAACACTAGCGCGGTCTTCGTAGTCTTTGTATGTAGCTATATTAAGGGCGTCACATGCGCGTTTCTGCCTTATGAAAAAAAAGTTTCTACTATATAACTTGAAATAAATATTAGAGCTATCGTTTTGTTGCGTCCTCTTGACCGCGGCTGCGGCGGCACGTGATTGGTCAAAGGGGTCATTCTACTTTTTACTGGAGGTTTTTGTGTCCCCAGAAGAAAGTATTTGATTTTATTATCAGGGATGATGGCAAGAGGCCTGATGGGTTGTCCTTGGCTCCTTTGGAGTCTGGGATGGATGTCAGTGTGGGATGCTACATGCGTAGACACACTGGTACCATCCCACCTCCAACGGACTAATATAAAAGCGGGAGCAGCGGCGGAAAACGCCGAAATTTTGAAACGTTATAAATATAAGGACCTCGGTAGTAAAGAGTACCGTTTTGTACCATTCGGAGTTGAAACTCGAGCTCCATGGCGTCACAGCGCGCACAAGTTTTTTGCAGAAATCGCGAAGCGTCTAGTTAACGTAACTGGTGACCGAAGAGCTGGCTGCTTCCTCGCACAACGTATCAGTATTGCGATACAACAAGGAAATGCCGCCAGCATCCTTGGTACAATGCCTCAAGGGCCTATTTTAGATTTAAGCTAGTTATAGTAATCCTCTGTATGGATCAGAGTGTTGGGCCCTAAAAGTGACGGATGAAAAGAGATTGCACGTAGCGGAAATGAGAATGTTAAGATGGATGTGTGGTGTGACAAGAATGGATAGGATAAGGAATGAGTATATAAGAGGAAGCCTGAAAGTTGCACCCATAATAGATAAAGTAAGAGCGAATCGCCTAACGTGGTATGGGCATGTGATGCGGAGGGATGAAAGTCATGTGACGAGAAAGGTATTACGAATGAATATGGAGGGATGGAACGGGAGAGGAAAACCTAGGAAAAGGTGGATGGATTGTGTGACAGATGACATGAAACGAACGCGAGTGAATGATGAGATGACGGGTGACAGAAAGATATGGAAGAAAAAGACATGCTGCGCCGACCCCAAATGAATGGGATAAGAGCAAGCGAATGATGAGTAATCCTCTGTATATGTCAATTATGTATATTGTTATTGTAAATAAACTAAAAGAAGTGATAGAGTGATACATTTGATTTAATAAGCAACCAGGGTGACATTAGTCACAATATAATAGCAAAAAAAAACCATAACCTTCAAAATAATAACGAAGAGGAAAAATTGTTATGAAGTTAATAGTATGTACCATTGTTTTGTCCTCAGTCAAGGAAAATGAGCCAGATACCAAAATTACTGTTAAGTATTTTAAATAACTATCGTAGGCGAAGTAAAATCTTAATCTGGGGGCACGGTAGTGCCCCCGCCAAGACGAGCAAAGTGAAGTGCCAGGGCAATATCTACCTAGCCACATATTTTGACTAAGGTGTAGAGTTTGTGAAGTTAGGGCTTGTAGAGTTAGACCGGCCGGGGTTGCCGGCCGCGTATCCCTAACCGACCCCGCTACGCTCGGCCGTCTATATCTACTTTGCCTGCAACCCTTCGCTTCCCGTCCTCTATAGTAATGTACTATTACAAAATATATCGAGCGTAAAATATGTAACGAGTTAAAAATATGAGTACGTACATATTCTAATGTTACGAGTACATCCATAATAAATAAATAAATTAATTACGTTAACTTTTTATATCTAGTCGAACGGTAGAGATAAAAAATAGATTATGAAAAACAATCGGTATTAACCAGCCTTAATTATTATTATTTTTTTAACTCCGTAGAGAAAATACAAAAAATAAACTTACCCACTAATAAAATAAGACACAACAAGGCAAACATTTGACCAAGATATTGGAACAATGTTGTTAAATATTATTTATAACTTATTTAAATGTGCCACTCATGCGTGCAATGTGTATGTCGCGCAGCAGTATGTATGTACGTATGACCGAATGAACTTTCGGTGCACACTTCGACCGAATCGAATATAGGCGCCTATTCGAACATTATAAATCTGTTATCGATTTGTTATTAATACGTTATTACTCACAGCGCAGCTTGCTCGCTCTTATAAATTGCTGCAAAATGTACGAGCGATTGCTATCAACATGAGAACAAATTTACATTTTGCCTTAATTATCCTTATTTTCCATACAAAATGTATTAGTTAGAGTCTGGCTCACCAAATATTGTTGACAGATATTTCCTTGTTGTATCACCAATTGTCTATGATTTAAAAAAAGCTAATAGTCTGTTGTCAATTTATGTCATTCATTTAAATTGTTCGCGGTTTATAAGGGGTTTATTTTAGTTTTTTTTTTAAATAATATTAATAATGACTATACCGAGTGACGTCCGCAAACTATTATTTAACCTCGTAAATAATTACGACAATGTGCGATGTCGACGTGAAGCGTTGTATAACGAAAAACTGCAATGTTTACAAGTCGTAAACAATTTATTAGGTTGGTGCTCTATTAATATTTTGTTACATAAGTACTAGTTCTAACATTTGCCTATAACTTTGATTAAGTACGTGAATTTCTTAATACCTGAATCTCATGAACAGGACACCTGTGTAAAGAAACGGATAGACTAGAAGTTCTGGAAAATATCAATAAACTCAAAACATTGGAACGTAACGAGTTACTGAAAACCAATATTTAGAAGAAATCTGTGGAGTGACTGGTCAGTAGTAATTTGATATAAAAATATAAAATAATAAAAATATCTTGGCGAAACATGTCTATTCTATACATATATGTCATTTGTACTTTAGTAGTGCACGTCAACGTATATTTAACTCATTTCCTTACGTGCTAGGTACCTTACGAGCGCACAGAAAATAAAAAATATTTTCTAGTATCAAAACTATAATTCCTACTACACAAAGTGTGACCAGCCCAAGATTTTTTGAATTTCCCGCCAAAAATGTGTGTAATATTTCAGTAGCCAGACTCTAGTTTTGTAATGGTCCACACAACATGTATGGTTAACTGTGTTACAAAACTTCTAATGATTGTGATTCTGAGTATAAATAATCCAAAATCACACACACACACACAAAACAACACAAGCACATCTTTATACTTCTCAGGTATAAAGATGTGCTTAAGCGCCACATGAAGAGCTGCAACATTGACCCATTTCTGTGGGAGAAGCAGGCGGCCGACCGCCCTGTGTGGGGATCTTTCGTAGTTAAGCAAACCAGTGATTTTGAATCCCGTCGACTTGTGGAACTCGATGTCAGACGGGATGAGTTGAAAGCCCGCCCACCAGCGGCTATTACGTACAATTACGTGAATGGTGTGCTTTCTTGCTCGTCGTGTGCACGAGTCTTCGCAAATAAAATCGGCTACGCGAGCCACTTGCGAGCACACGAACGTATTCGACGGAGCTGAAACAGTCGCCGTGGTCGAAACCGGCCGGGGAGAGTATAGTATAATCCAAAATTCGTTAGGTTTAAAAAAAAGTACAGGGTACAGTTTACTTTTCTTTGAAAACCTAACAAAGTTCTACTCAGAATCAAGAGCACTCTCGATTTAAACAATAAAAAAGTGTCCCACTTTTAATTGTCAGTTTTGTATCGCAGTTAACCGTACATGTATAGACCGTTACAAAACTGACTAATAAATTTTGTTTGGAAAATTAAGGCAAAAAACGGCTGTAAGGCACATATTTAGGACTAGGTCGTCATATTTGCCTCTGACGAGTAAGTATCGCTAGCTTAGTTAGTAATTAGGCAGGGTTTTAAAAATTAATTTATTTAACGAACTGAATCAAGGATGAAACACAAATCGATTTTTTTTCATTATAAGACCATATTGTAAGTGTAACTTTATAAAGTTCCAGAAAAGGTTATGCTGTATTTTTTAAACGACTTTAAGACGGAATTGAAGGACCCGCGCGAAATTGCCGTTTCAAACAAATTAACAAACGTGGGCCTCATTTTCATCTCTGCATATTTATGGAAAATATTTTGATACAATTTGTTGTATATCAACCACACTATAAACGTAGGGGACGTTTGAGTTTTTTCGAATTTTTACTTAAGATTATAAAAGTTAAGAAACCGCGTGTCTGACGGTGCCAGACAGTCTACCAACAGGGAAAGATGGCGGGACTCCGTTCGAAGAGCTGTGTCCGCCTGTACTTCCGATGCGGGCACCTCAACCTGACCAAGACCGCTGTGCCAAGAGCGAAACGACAGAGATGTTACGATTTTCTCGACGAGTATTAGATGCCGTGTGAAATAAGTACAGTCAGCGATAAAAACTTGTTTAAAAACGTTTCTTTTTGACAAAAGAGTTATTTACCATTATTTCTTAAAGTCCATATAGCTAAAGCTGCGAGGTGATTAAGATAATAAAGCAAATTTTCATTATTTACGACTCAGCAGACGTTCGCCACAAAACTTTATAATAACAGCTACATATTATGCAGTTTGGAGGGGTGTAAATACGACTTAATTCATTAGAAGCTCGACAGACGAGCTAAGTGTAAACTAGGCTTAAGCACTTACAAGATACGGCTGATGTAATCATACTGGAAGTGATTTGAGATTATTTATATATTTTAGGTAGTTTTAGTTTAATTTGTTTCGTTTTTTAGTTTAATTTATTTTAAACCTGATTAATAAAAAACGTCACTTATTCACCGTAACATTAAATTACTTCTTATGAAATAAAAAATATATTTATATTTCATATTTATGTTAATAAAAAAAAACTTGTTAGGGGACAAGTATCTAAGAGACTAAGAGTCACCCTACACTAGCGTCACCCGAGCGTCGGCGTCTAGTCAACCCTATGGCTGCTGCTCGACGCAACGTTGGCGCAACTGCGCAGCGACGCCATTTTCCATAGCGCTGACTAGACGGCGACGCTCAAAAGACGCTACTGTAGGATGGTCCTTATTACACCGACTAGGCCGTTCAATTGACATAGGTACTTTTCAAAATTACCGTAAAATATCCAACCTTGGAAACAAAAAAATTATCACTACACCTTCTTTGCGGTACATTATCAATAGAATGATTTTTGAGGAAGGTTTAGGTGTATAATTTGTTAAGGTTTTGTGTAACTCGTGAAAAGCCGGGGCGGGTCACTAGTACATGATATAACCCATTTCTCCATGCGCTTTCGGGTTTTATAATAGTATTATCTCTAAAGCCTATAGCACACAAGACTACATGAATGATGAAACACTGTGGGATTAAGTGTGATTGTAAATAATGAATTATTTATTGTTGTTATTAATGATGAAATTGTTAATTCAATGTATATATATACCGTATTTTTTGACATTTAGATTTTATTCTAGAAAGGTTCTAGACTAGTATTTTTATACAATTTTGATGTTTGACGATCCTTTTGTGAAATTCTTATTATTAAGTTTACCATATCTATAATAGTTCAATGTTTTTTTTAGAACAATAATAACTGCATCAATAAATTGCTCTGATATTTAGATTAAGATGATATTCGTAAAATTTGACGATTTAAAAGTGCTTGTTGCTAGGCCTATTTGAATAAAGAAAATTTTGACTTTGACTTGACTTTGACTTTATTATAAACAATCGTTATGTAACAGAGAGCTTTTCAGTCGAGTATCGTGTTTAGCCAACGGCTTGCTGTGTTGCCTAAGTAAGGTACGAGATTGAAATGCTTGACTATTCATGTAAATTTTTTTTTAACTATAAAACCTAAATATTCGATGAAAATTGGTAAGTATCTCAACAAAAATGTAGACATAAACGCGCAACTCCCGCCTGCGCCTGTTTTGTCTTTTCTATGGTAGCGCGGCAGCACGTGATTGGACAATTTTTTTTTTATAGTTGACTACAGCGTATCGAAAGGATCTTATAGTTGAGTGGGAGCCCATACATGAATAGTACGCAATTATAGTTTGGTATAAGAAACCTTCAACCATTACAGCCTATGAGTAGAAAAAATAATATAAGTATTACCCGGAAAGTTATCTTTGTGGTTTGGGTTTGCGTATTATTGTGGTCGCGTTAATTTTGTATGCCATATTTAAAAAGGAAAAGGATGTAGGTACTTAATACTAATGTATGGGCAATTTCGATAGAAAACCACGAAGCATTACCATAAAAATGCAAAAACTTACTTTAGCATTATATCATCATCATCATCATATCAGCCTTTTATCGCCCACTGCTGAGCATAGGCCTCTCTTCTAGTACGCCACTTGTCCCGATCCTGAGCTTGTCCTGAGCCGAATCTTGATGTCTGTGAAGTTGGCATATCAAAGTCTAGCAGATCACGTTTTTATTGGAGTTCTATAGCATGCACCATAGTTCTAGAGTTCCTGATACTTTATATCAATAGTTCTGGCGTTTTTATCATAAAAACTAATACTATGGATTTTTACCAAATGATATGCTAACTTCACACACTAGCATATCATTTAGTTACAAATGGAATGAAAAAAATTGTATTGCCTTGTCACGTGATAACAAAAAGTTCCTGACACAAAAAAGACATCTCAGAGACCATTCATTACAGTTATTAATTATTTTTTAAATACAATGATATGCTAACTTCACACGTGTTATGCTGATGTAAATTAACAAGGTACAGACATATATTTGGTTTCAAACGATAGCTCTTGCTCTATTGTTCGTAGAACTCAGGAGTTCTCGGAGTTCTCGGTCCTAAATCAAGCGAGCAAGAAAAAACTTAACTTTAATAATATTCAATTTTAACAAAATTCATTTGAAATATAGAAAAATATTTTTAAAAGTTCTAGGTTTTATTTGCGTATTTATTTATAGCTGAGAGTCTAATTAAAAAAACAAAAGGATTACCCGGCCCCTGTCTCACATTTATGGTTAAAAAAATATTATCTTTGAAATTTGGATTTTTTCAAAATAGAGACATGATATGCTGAAACATTTTTAGCAGCTTTAGGCTTGATTTTGGTCTCCATTGATAAACGTGCGTCTTGGAAGCGTTGGTGGCCTAGCGGTAAGAGCGCGCGACTTGCAATCCGGAGGTCGCGGGTTCAAACCCCAGCTCGTACCAATTAGTTTTTCGGAACGTATGTAAGAAATATCATTTAATATTTACCAGTCGCTTTTCGGTGAAGGAAAACGTCGTGAGGAAACCGGACTAATCCCAACAAGGCCTAGTTTACCCTCTGGATTGGAAGGTTAGATGGCAGTCGCTTTCGTAAAAACTAGTGCCTACGCCAACTCTTGGGATTAGTTGTCAAGCGGACCCCAGGTTCCCATGAGCCGTGGCAAAATGCCGGGACAACGCGAGGAAGAAGAAGAGTATGGCGGAAAATCAGAATGGAGAGCCTTGATACATATAACAACAACCTCATGTGGTCGCGACCCTCAGTCATAAGAAAACGAGAAAAAAGGCATATCCAGCGCTCGTAGCGCGTTGTCCCGCGAGTTTCCCCGCGATCTAAATTACGGTGCAAGTTGCCGCTAATCGGGCGCAAGTTTTTCAATAAACCACCGCTCTGCCGCCGCCGCGTTATCGCGCCTGATTTAAACAGGACGCGATATGTCGTCGGCGCGTTGACGGTGATTAGTATGGCGGAAAATCACGCAGAATGGAGAGCCTTGATACACAAAACAACGACCTCATGCAGTTGCTACACATAACAACCGTAACAGTCGTAAGAAAACGAGAAAAAAGGCATATCCAGCGCCCGTAGCGCGTTGTCCCGCGAGTTTCCCCGCGATCTAAATTACGGTGCAAGTTGCCGCTAATCGGGCGCAAGTTTTTCAATAAACCACCGCTCTGCCGCCGCCGCGTTATCGCGCCTGATTTAAACAGGACGCGATATGTCGTCGGCGCGTTGACGGTGATTAGTATGGCGGAAAATCACGCAGAATGGAGAGCCTTGATACACAAAACAACGACCTCATGCAGTTGCTACACATAACAACCGTAACAGTCGTAAGAAAACGAGAAAAAAGGCATATCCAGCGCCCGTAGCGCGTTGTCCCGCGAGTTTCCCCGCGATCTAAATTACGGTGCAAGTTGCCGCTAATCGGGCGCAAGTTTTTCAATAAACCACCGCTATGCCACCGCTACGCCGCCGCCGCGTTATCGCGCCTGATTTACACAGGACGCGATATGTCGTCGGCGCGGTGACGGTTATTTACACTTACATTGGCTATTAATTTAAACTTATAGATTCATTTTTAGATCTTTGCTAGCGCTACTTACTACGTCAGCGTGACGTCACAAAACCTATAACACTAAAACTAGGTATATCCATATCAATTTCGTCTAAATCGGTTCAGCGGTTTGAGCATGAAGTGGTAACAGGTAGACCGACAGAGTTACTTTAGCATGGATAAAAATAGAAGGAATTTGAAGGGATATCTAAGTAATTATTTGTATACGTAGGTATAATTGCTTACCAGCACCGGTAAATTACTCCTAATATCAAATATCAAACATTTATTCAGCAACCACTTTTACATGTCAAATTTTACAAATAATAAAATAACAAAATACAATTACAAATATATATATATATATATATGCTCCTGACCGTTTTCGGCCACGGCGACTGCTTCAACTCCTTTTTTGGCGTTCATGTGCTCTCGTGTGGCTGACGTAGCCGATGTAGCCGATCTTGTTGGCAAAGACCCGTGCGCACAACGGGCACGAGAGGACACCATCAATATAATTATAGCTGATCACCGCTGGTGGTCGGGCATTCAGCTCATCCCTCTTGTCGTCCAGATCTGTTTGACGACGGGATTCAAAAATATCCGTATGTTTCTTAATCAAAGATCTCCACACAGGGCGGTTGGCGGCCTGCTTTTCCCACTGTAGCGGCTCAATGTCGCAGTTCTTCATATGGCGTTTAAGCACGTCCTTGTACCTGAGGAGTTGTCCGCCTTGCTTTCGCTTGCCTTCCTCCAACTCGGAATAAAAGACGCACTTAGCCACTCGACCCTCCACCATTCTTGAAACGTGGCCGCTCCAACGTAACTGTCGTCGCATGAGGTAGACTTCGATTCCACCCACGCCGGCTCTCCGTAGGACTTCGGTGTTCCGCACTCGGTCGGACCAGCTGATCTTTAGGATCTTACGGAGGCATTTAAGATGGAATCGGTCTAGTGTGCGGATGTGACGACGATATACGGTCCACGTTTCAGAGGAGTACAATATGTTGGGCAACACCACCGCCATGTATATGGAGATCTTTGTAGCTAGCTTTAGGTCATGCGAGCGGAAGACCTTGGCATCCAGCTTACCGAATACTGCAGCAGCAGCTCCGATGGAAACAATGAAATATATATACTTTATTAGAGATGTATACAGTCTCTAAATGTCAAAGTCATATCATACAGTTTTAACAAATCGAGTCTTTGTGAACGGTTCCATACATTGATTTAGGTTCCTACCGGTAAGTTGCTGAGAATTCAAGTCTTGGAGACCATTTACATCTCACAAAAATTGTGATATCTTAACGATGTCATTTTGTTATTATTCGTGCGTGTATTTTTCGCATCCTTTTTCTGAATGATTTGCGCGAGCGTGTCGCATGGGCAAATGAAACCAAAATGAGATCATTTTGATGTCAACTTGTAAGTGTAATTGGATTCCAAAGATCAGCCGCTAAATCCAACATCGCTAACTCGCTGATGAGGAAACTTTTATCTCCAAATTAACTCAAGAAGATACCATCAAACACTTCATCGTAGTCGGTGATTAGTTGGCTATACGCCGGCTTCTGCATCGGAGTTTATAATTAATATGGATGCCTAAAGTGATAATGATTCAAATAGCAACAAATATTTCACTCGATTTAATAAAATAGGCGGAAATAAAGGGGTCTCGAAGTCAATAACAACTTTGTTGCTTCTGGCGCGGACACTTTCTGTTTGGTACGCAAAAATGTAGGCGCGAAGATTCGATTTCCCATACAAAATTAGAAATTCGTGTCTTTTTTTCTACTGACATATTGGCAAAATAGAAAAGCTCGAAATAAGTATCTAGAACAGTTCTAAAATTTCATATGCATGTTAATTGAACGTCCCTTTATCATATAAACACTATTTATTGTTTGTCTATCTTAACACCGTCATGTTGGAAAATGTCTATCATCCTGAAGAAATTCGCCTTTTACTCTGAATCTACGCACGATGAAAATATTGCCTAGGGCAACTTTAAAGCTTATTCTACACAATAAAAGCCTACATGCTTTTGAAGAAAAAGTACATCTTTATAGAGAAAAGGACTGTTCTAGAGATTAGAGCTTTTTTTTTTTTAATAATACCACGATTGTGGCAAACAAGCAAACGGCCCGCCTGATGGTAAGCAGTAATCGTAGCCTATGGACACCTGCAACACCAGAGGCATTACATGCGCGTTGCCGACCCTTTAAAAAACCCAATGTTTGCCAGACTATAGGCACACAACCTACAGAAATTTAAATCACATTAACCTTCATTTTACATATTTTGCCAACGGTCACTTAGCATTGAATACACCGCATTGAAACATAAATATGAAATCCAAAAGCACTTCAATGGCGGTTCGTTTGCGACTTTCGCGAAGTAGTTAGAAAATGGGTGGGTTTGCTCGCTTATGGTTAGCTGTATGAATAGATTGAATGTTAAGAGGGGTCGTAAATTAGGAAATTAGAATAAAACAAAAGATATAGCGCACCGTGCGTAAAATGCCACGGAGGATATGGCCGGCGCGTAGGTTTTTGCCTTTTGTTTTATTAACTCTGAAAAAAAAAATCGTTTAAAATTTTGCTCTTGAGGTTCCTCGGCCTCGGCTTTGTCACTACTGTCACTATTAATTCAATTACGCTTACGCTTACGCTCCGATACGACCTTCAAACCTTCAAGAAAAGAGCGTACTCCCATCTTAAAGGCCGGCAACGCACTTACAACCCCTCTGGTGTTGCGGGTGTCCATGGGCGGCGGTAATCGCTTACCATCAGGTGATCCGTCTGCTCGTTTGCCTCCTCTACCATAAAAAAAAACATTTTACGCTCCAGTAATGTAAAATACAGCGAATTTAAGTTTTTCATATAAAATTTGTTTTTGTTCTATTTCGTTTGTTTTATAAACTGGAGCTATATAAACTAATGACAGATATAGATATATCCCATGTCATTTTACGTGAAAAGTTTCATTACAATCCAACACGTAGTTTAAAAATGAGAACGAAACTCCGTTCATATGGGAAGGTGAATTTCGACCAAGCTTGATGTCCCCAGTCTTAGTCTTAACAAAAAATAATATTGTAGCCCTAAAGTCACGAAAGTAAGTAAGTAGTATTAGTAAGTAATTTTGCTGGGCATTATCCGCAAATCGACAACCATTGCGCCTATTTTGCGTGAAACGAGGTAGCGCTACTCTAGCCACCCCAGCTCTTCCACGAAGCCTAGTGTCTAGTGTCTTCAGGTTGCTAACTGCCTCCTTTAGTGTGCACGGAGTCCCTAGGTATTTGCTCCTGTATACTTCTAGGTACTTCTTTACAATCTAGGAGTAAGCAGTAGGTAACATTGTTGCGCAAATTTACTGCTTATTTTATTCTGTACTGAGATAATGAATAGAATCAGGCGTTACTTTGCGGAAATCCATACTAATTAAACCAGAAAATATTACTTTGCTAATCCGCGAATAGAAAACGCGCAGATTAGCAAAGTAATATTTTTTGGTTTAATCTGTACTGAGCTAAAAAAATATTCAACTACGAACTTCAACGCGGACTTCATGAATTCTCTACCAGTCAACCATAGAGCAAAACAGAGATTCTTGTATGTGGGTACAGTGAGAAAAACATTTCAGAAAACGTAACATCTAAAAGCAATTTTAATGAGTTAACAACATTCCAAACAAAAAGTTAATATATTATAAATACATATGTACATCGAACACTAAAACAGGTATTAACAAATCTATATACACTTAAATTAATAAAAATAACTCTAAATAAATACAAAAATACCATTGATTCATCAAACACTTTTTGAAATAAAATATTCCATCAAAAATCAAGCTCTCACAAAGTCCCTTTGTGCAAAAATATAAAAACGTTGGAGGTGAATTAAGGGCCTTGTCGTGGAGAAAGCGTTTTTATACGACTTAAAGTAATTATTGTGTTTTTGTGAAAGAGTTTGTTAGCGGCTATTCAGGCGAGGAGTCGAGGACACGGACGCTCAGCGGGGCGAGGACTTGGACTCTTGTATTTTATTTTATCCAGTACTTAATAAATATACAAGGAGGCCAAAAAATATATATATATTTATTTATTTAAGCAACAAACACTACTTACTAGCCCCCTTATTCATAAACATTTTCTAAAGTTAACCAGCCGCTAACAATCGTTTGTCCCTTTCCATCATACCAATACGCCGGAAAGGGACAAACGATTATTAGCGGCTTGTTAACTTTAGTAGACGTTTATGAATAAGGGGGTTAGTATATACACGGTGGCCAAAAAATATGTACATTCCCGTTACCAGGGAGGTTTTGGACTTATATTGAGCAACTTTTACTATGGGACCAACCCCGAAATCGCTAAAAAAAATTACCCTCCCATAGAAAATGGACCAGCTAAGATGTATGAAAATGCCCGAAATTTTTTTAGCGATTTCGGGGTTGGTCCCATAGTAAAAGTTGCTCAATATAAGTCCAAAACCTCCCTGGTAACGGGAATGTACATATTTTTTGGCCACCGTGTATACACTAACCCCCTTATTCATAAACGTCTACTAAAGTTAACAAGCCGCTAATAATCGTTTGTCCCTTTCCGGCGTATTAGTATGATGGAAAGGGACAAACGATTGTTAGCGGCTGGTTAACTTTAGAAAATGTTTATGAATAAGGGGGCTAGTAAGTACAATAGCTACTTGAGAAATATTAAGTTCTTAGATAGACCTAATTCTACATTATTTTTGTACCAGACTGTTTGTTGCTTAAATAAATAAATATATATATTTGACATATGATTTTACGTTGAGTTCGATAGATAACTATTTACCATACAAAAGATTTCGTGGCATTTTGGGGTCAATACAAAAATACGTGCATTTTTTGTTAAAATTGTAAAAAAAGAAGAAGAAGAAGTGTAGTTTAGCTTTTTTTCTATTTTTGAATGAAAATCTGAAAACGTAGAAATAAGATTATACGTACTTCAAAACTTTAGCAAACTAAAGCAATGTAGTATTTATTAATATTATATAAGTATTTTTACATTCTGCGGCAAGTTTTTTTTTGTCTATAGTTTTTTTTGGGCACTAATACAACATTTGCTCTGAAATTACTGTAAAAATATATTTTATATTATTTTATTTAAAAAAAATACTTATGTATGTAATTGTATTCAGTACAAAAGTTTCGCCAAACTAAAGACAATAGGTATAATACCTAGTAAGTACTTTGTGCGTTATACTACCTACAGAGTACAGAAGAATAAATACTTCTTCTATTTTAATGACTCCTTCAAAACCTGGCTATTTCATGACAGTTCCCCCTATCCGTGCAAACAATAGTACATAAAGTAAACCTACGAAATTATTAGAATTTAACCACTGAGTCCGGCCCTACGCCACTCCGGAAAATTTCTTGTTTTCGCCGAGTTTTCTCGGCTTTTCTCAGCGTTTTCTTTTCCTTAATTAGCTGATTCACGCCGAGCCCGAATTATCTTGTTTATTGAACGCAGTTTAATATTTCTTTGGATGAATGGCGTACCTATTTATAGGGGTGATGAACTTTGACTATACTTCGTTTTTAGGGTTCCGTAGTCAACTAGGGGCCCTTATAGTTTCGCCATGTCCGTCTGTCTGTCTGTCTGTCTGTCCGAGGTTTTGCTCCGCGGTCGTTAGTGCTAGAAAGCTGAAATTCGGCATGGATATATAAATCAATAAAGCCGACAAAGTCGTACAATAAAATCTAAAAATTAAATTTTTTTGAGGGTACCTCCCCTACACGTAAAGTGGGGGTGATTTTTTTTTTTGCTTCAACCCTACAGTGTGGGGTATCGTTGGAAAGGTCTTTCAAAACTAATAGGGGTCTTCAAAAACATTTTTTGTTAAAGTGTACATATTCAGAGATAATCGCTCCGAAAGAAAAAAAAATGTGTCCCCCCCCTCTACCTTTTGAACCATAGGTCCAAAAAATATGAAAAAAATCGTGGAAGGAGAGCTTAAGAAAGACATTAAATGAAAACTATAGCGGACATGATCAGTTTAGCTGTTTTTGAGTTATCGCAAAAAGTTTCCCCTTCATAGTAAAAAGACTTACTTTAATTAAATTAAAACTTTAAAGAGGTAAATTTAAAACTTCACCGCGATTAAGATAAGATTTATATATTTTGATAATGTGTAAAAATCGTAAAAGTTTAAATCATCGATTTATTTACTGTATGGCGACGTAAATAAATATATAATATTCGCAAATAAACTTTTTGAGAGCAATAAAGTTTACTTTTTTTTTCTAGTGATTATTGGTCATAACAATTTGGTAGGAATTTAGAGAATTGTGCCATATGACAATCGTATATCGACAAATCCCAAATGTACCTACTTAATAATTGTTATTATCCTATGATGACGACCGGTCTGGCGTAGTGGGTAGTGACCCTGCCTATGAAGGCGATGGTCCCGGGTTCAAATCCTGGTAAGGGCATTTATTCGTGTGATGAGCATGGATATTGGTTGCTGAGTCATGGGTGTTTTCTATGTATTTAAGTACCTCCACCTTACAGAAAACCGCAGCCAAATAACACTTGACCCTACTCATAGTGTTGTGTTCCTGCCGGTGAGTAAGGTTGCCAGAGCTCAACGAGGGGGGTGGGGTTAGGGTCGGCAACGCACATGTAACTCCTCTGGAGTTGCAGGTGTACATAGGCTACGGAGACTGCTTACCATCAGGCAGGCCGTATGCTTGTCTGCCACCGACGTAGTATTAAAATATATATATATATATATATAGTATATATATATATATAAAACAAACGAAATAAAGCAAAAACAAGATATGTAAGAAAAACTTAAATTCGCTGTTTTTTTTTTGTATCGAGCTTGCATGCCAGCGTGCAAATTTATAATCAGTAAAATGATATAAAATAAATTTAAATTAATATAAAATGTCAAATCGAAATAATTGAAAAAGTTAACATAATAGGCTAATCATAAGTAATACAATTATATATGTTATGTTACTTTTGGTATTCGAGATACGACTTTACGCTGTAAAAACAACGCTCTAAGAGCCAGTTTGTAAGACTGCGCTTAAGAGGCTGTCAACACCCAATGTCCTTGAAATTGATGTTACTTAAACAGTTTTTAAGAAAGACTATTTGTTTTAGTCAAGTAAGAAAAATATATGTTTATATTAATTATATTTCAAAGACCGTGGTCGTACTAGATACACGATTGAACGAAATCGGCTCGATAGAAAATAATTGCAAAGATTGGTCTTAAAATCACAATTAAACGGTTTTATGTCTTTATTGTTTTGACTTATGGGTCTGCAATTAAAATCACAATTTCAAAATATTTATATCTAAACCGTGGTCGAGTTAAATATTACACTAATAATCCACTTTTTTTATTTAAATATTTTTCTTATTATTCCCTTGCCCAGGCCCAGTAACATGCGACAGTGCTATCTCATTTACTCCGATACAAATAGACAGTAGCGCGCTTTAGGTATTGACAGCCTCTTAAAGGCGTTACTCTCTAGCAGCTTTAGTTCCTCCGGGAGATGATTCTATACAACGATGCACATACTAAAAACGTATTCCTTGTATATCATCTAGCGACTTCGAGGGTGATATAAACGGTTCATAATGTTTACCCTGGTTCGCCTTTCAAGAACTTCGCCAAGCGTTTAAAGTACGAGTAATTAATGTGATCTGACAAAATTACATATCTCTCATAAATATAACACGGTAAAGGAAGGATTTTTTTAACTATTGTATCTAAAGCTACATAAACAAATTACAGGCATAGATATACCTTATCATATTGTAAGTACATTACAGAGTTTCAGAACAATCTATCTAGATTGCTCTGAAACTGTGTAATATACTTACACTACTATGACGTTTTTATGGAGACTCGAGCTTGCTTCGGACTCTAATTAGAGACCTTTCTCAAGACAAATAATATATGTCTTTATATTTGACTTTGTGACAGATAAAAGTAAAAGAGTATAAAAACCTTTTCCTTTCTCAACGTAAACAAAATTTTACGAGAAAACGTCTTAAGGAAACAAACACGTATCTGCTATCTCTACCTGGCCCAGATGTTGTTTTCAACCAGCATAAGCTTGCACGTCAACCGGTACCAAGTATCAGTAACCAGGGTTCAAGTATAAACTGGTTGTTCGAAGTGGGTGGTTAGGCGTTGGGGATAAGACAAGGCGTGACCGTAAAGAAAAAGGGAAGCGTCGCGGATGCGCGATAAGAGACATAATGGGGGAGATGATAACGAGGTTTTGTCGCGCTTTGTCGCGCTGAAGAAAGGGTATTGGGAAACTTGGTGAAATAATGCATTTGCTTTCATAATGCTTAATGCAGTTGGGGCTTATGTTTTTGCAAAATACATAGAAGTAATGTTTCTATAAAAAAATGCGGAGACAAACTGCAGTGCTATTCAGATCGCTAAGCAGATCGAATATTTCTGTCAAAATTTTGCCATAAAATACTACTTTAGATTGTTTTTTCCCGGTAGGAATATGTTTATAGGTACATATTAGAGATGCAACGAATATTCGGCCACTATTCGGTATCCGGCCTATTCGGCCATAATTTCACTATTCGGCCGAATACCGAATAGTAGCATAGTATTCGGCCGGATAACGAATAGTACGTTAACACGTAGATAACGGTAATCGAGGGGTAAAAAAACTAACAAACTACAAGTAATCAATTATTAAGATCAGTATAATCTTTCAGACTACCTTTTTATTCATAGATAGTACAAAACATGAGAAGAATAAAAATTTTACACACACGATGTGACACACACGCACACACACGAATTGTAAGCTAATCACTTCTTTCTTTCTTTTTGAATATAATGCAGAATTTAAAATGTTAATAATTATACAAATATTGAAATAGTAATAATAATATTATGTAAGTTATTATTTTCTTTTACTTAAAATAATAGCCGTTTGCACAATGTTAGACTTTATTGTCGTTAACCGTGTACAAATGTACTAGACAAATGTAGAAGAGCGGGGCTTCCTGTCACAGGTATTATACATACTTACTAGGAAGTCCCAACCATGAATGTGTTATGTTGTATACTATTTAACGAAATAAATGCTTTTTTAATTTGATTTTTTGGTTTTTTAACGATGAAACTAACACACCGCAATGTCAACAATTCAATACTCACTGCGTGCAGATTAAGCGCCATTTCTATCAAAGACTGCCTACAGCAAAGAACAAGTTGCAACTTGCACAGAGAACGCACGCGCGCGTCCGAATTCGAATATACTTCATTTTAGGGAAAACTTCTAGCCGAATATTCGGCTATTCGGCCGATGACTTCGCTGGATATTCGTTATTCAGTATTCGGCCAAGCCACTATTCGTTGCACCTCTAGTATATATTTCTTCTATGTATAATTGATCATTTGGTAAAGTCGCTTTTAGAAACATATTATTTTGTTCTCTTCCTAACTATGGTGGGCGGGCCGTATGCTTGTTTGCCTCCGAAGTAGTATAAGAAAAATGTGTTTCTCGTGGTGGAGGGGTCAGCATTCCTGCTTAATCTTTTCCTTGCCTTGTCTTTTTCTAATGCCTTGTTCACGATAATTCCAAAGCTTATAAAGGTTTCCTAACCCTGCTATGGGTTCCATAACATCTCTGAGGACCGGTCTGGCCAAGGTAGACCCTGCCTATGAAGCCGATGGTCCCGGATTCGAATCCCGGTAAGGGCATTCATTTGTGTTATGAACACAGATATGTTCCTGAGTCATTGGGTGTTTTCTATGTATTTAAGTATATAATTATCTATATAATATACGTCTGTATATCGTCGCCTAGTACCCATAGTACAAGCTTTGATTAGTACAATACAATACTCTTTATTGCACATCTCAATACCCAAACCTGCTCACGTCTCCTGAATCGGCAATATTTATAACTCTATTTTAACTATTATTCACAATTTTTTCAATCAATGCAAAAGTTGAATGAAAAACCACGACGCTTAAACAAAGAAGAGGTTACGCGGCCTGGTGACCGAAGAGCTGGCAGCTTCCTCGCACAACGTAGCAGCATTGCGATACAACAAGGAAATGCCGCCAGCACCCTCGGTACAATGCCTTAAGGGCCTATTTTAGATTTAAGCTAGTTATAGTCACACCACTGTATATATCCATTATGTACTGTTACTGCAAATAAATTTTTTAAGTTGAAGATTTCATAATTTTTAAAAGTTATTGTACAAAAGTGTCTCCGTTTGAGGAGTACTAATATATACATACATACAGGATTTCCCCGATTTGATCTGAGAAAGTTCACCGAGGTCTACCCCTTCCAGCTGCCTCTTCTACTTCACCCTTATACTACTATATGTATGTTTTAATTATTTTCTCATGTTACATATGTTTGATTCATTTCTTTATTTTACATTCCAGATATAGGTACGTTAAGTACTTTTCCTACTCCTCTACTGTTATCTGTCATTTATGCATTCATTAACACGAATATAAGAACATACATAAAAGGTTTCAAGAAAAGTCTATATTGTCTATTCCTCATAAAAGCTCTTGTACTTTTAATCGCTATAACGTTACTGCGATTAATGGCTACCAACCTAACAAAACCAAAACGAATACAGTTTTAAACTAAGTGCATTGCTGCCAACTTACAAAATATTCATTTGGTTGCATAGTAAAAATAATTACTTCATAAGTCAGAAACAGGCATGTGACACCCGTAATATAGCAACACCCATAGACTACGAAGACCGCTTAGCGTTGCTTGTTAGTCTCCGTAGGCTACGGTGGCCAAAATCGAGAAAAAACTGTCCAAAAATTTAATTTAGCAAGTAGCAAGTACCAGGGCCTCATGAGTTACGAGGTGTCGCCGACCGGCCGGGCGCGTATCAAGGTATGCTCGCGCGTCTTGGCTATATACTTTTGCTTTGTTTACCTAAATTAAGATTTATTTTTGTTGACTCGTAGGAAAAATATTGTATGCAACGTTGTATAAGTAAGTCAAAAAATGCTCGTGGCGTATTCCTTTACAATGTTCGCCTACGCCTTCGGCTCCGGCTCACATTGTAACTCACGCCACTCGCCTTTTTTGACCCTTCTTATACAACTTTTGCATAAAATACTATTATGCATTTGTCCATATCTTTGTTGGCTTTATAACACTGAAAGCATTGTAGCATTTATAGCCCCGCCTTGTATACATAAAGATTTCTCAAGCACACAATATTCCTTAAGTATTTTATTTACTACGCTTTGCAATCAAATTCCGCTCAGCATATTAAAATATTAATAACGCACTTTACACATTGAAGTGTTCTCAATTCGCGGTTTTAATAAAACATTAATTGACACGTATTAGGGTCTCGAGAAAATTACAAAGAGCGTTCCTTCACCTTACGTACATTAGGCGGTGGGGGCGAGACAGATTTTTGTTTTTCGCCAAAGACAAGGAGCGAGATATAAAGATTTAACCCGAGTAAGTGAGACGACTGTATGCACACATTTGCCTTTGTCAAAGAGCAAAAATAATAGAGAGAAGTCGTTTATCTCTTTTTATGGCGCTCGCTATCTCGCGCTATTATGGCGGACAATTTTGGCGCCAAAGAGAAAACTGCTTATTACTTCGTATTCTTGAGCGATTTGGCAAATGTTCTTATTTTAAAATGGGAATTGGAAAGTTCAGGAATGTTTTTGCGGTTAATTTGGTTTTGTGGATATCGTTTGAGTAATGGAGTGGATGTTTTTGTAGGTAATTGTTAAATACGGTTGGACTACGAAAACGTGGATTTAGGGATATTTCATATGGGAAATATCGCTCGAATATGCAAGAGTGATAGAGAGGTATATAACGAAATTTCGATTTGTGTTTCACGGTCTCAGTATGTGCTAGTAGCGCTCTGTATGCAGAGTTTTGCATATTCTCTATTGCAATGGTTCAGTGCGAGGACATATAATGGGTATTCTAAACATTGTTTTCAAGTTTTTGTTCACAGCTTTAGTCTGGTCAGTAAAAGGAGTAACGGCCCGATTCGAAGAATGAGATACGATAACAATAAGTTCTGGTTTAGATAAGTTATCATTTAGATATCGTTTGTATGTCGTATAATTGACAGAAGCAGCTCGATTCGGGCAACCAATGTCACTATGACGTTAGAAATATCATTGGTAGATCCTATTGCGATCACAGCGGAATCGAAATAAACGTCAATTTTGACATGTCGTTTAGTTGTCGATCTTTTAAAGATCTTTCTAAGATCTTAAGCATGTCTTTATCATTCTTCGAATCGGGCCGTAAGTCGTTGGACAAGTGTGTACACTTACGTCTTTTAATGTACGGAGGGTTGTGTTATCTCAATTATCCGCATTTAATTTGGTGGACAATGATTACAGATTGAACAGTTTTGATGCTTGAAAAATGTTTAGCCTATTATGGAAACTTTGGTTTTTAACTTGACGACTTCTTCAAGTCGTTTTTAGGGATCGTATATAGTCACACAGAAACCCTTATAGGTTCGCCATGTCCGTCTGTCCGTCCGTCGACGGCTTTGCTCCGTGATTGTTAGTGCTAGAAAGCAATTTGGCATGAATACATTACTTATGCATGGAGCCAGAACGGTAAAATAAAATAACTACAAAAAATATGTTTAGTACCTCCCATACAATGTTTTTTTAAATATTTTTTGCTTTGACCCAATAGTGTGGGGTATCGTTGGATAGGTCTTTTAAAATGAATACGGGTCTATACAAACCTTTTCTTGATAAAGATAATATTTTCGCCAATAAGAGCTCCGAAAGAAAAAAATATTTGTCCCCCCCATTTTAACTTTAGAACCATGGGTCCCAAAATATGAAAAATTGTGAAACAAAAGCCTAATAAATACTTTCAGTGAAAACTATAGCGAATATGATCGATCCAGCCGTTTTTAAGTTATTGCAAAAAAACTTCTCTTAGCAAAAAGACGTACAAAGCGCTGCGAAGGTACTTCCTTTTTCTCTTATGAATGAATGAATGAATGAATGAGTGAAATTTAATCCAGAAAATGATTTACATATACATTATACATGTACACCGCATTAGATTACATAAAAAATAAAATAAAATAAAATAAAATAAAATAGCATCTTAAAATTATGCTTGTAATGTACATTATACATAATATTACCTCCCGTTTGACCTTTTTTGACAGAATGGTAACTACGAAACCCTACACTGAGACCAATATTGTTATAATGAATAAAACGTTGACATAAAAGTGAGATTACCGAAATGATCAGTACCCCTAGTGTAAATTTATTCGATAGCTAGACGTGACGTACGCGTTTGCATTAAGTCTCATTTTGTATGGGATTTTGAGTTTCCAAAACGTCCCGCTTGGCGCGCTGTTTCTAAATCCCATACAAAATGAGACTTAACGCAAACGCGTCCGTCACGTCACGCTATCGAATAAATTTACACTAGGGGTTCAGTTTTTGCTATAACTAATTCACACTATTTCATGTTAACTTAACGTATTTGTTCATCGATCTAGCTTTTCTAAAAAAAACACAATGCATTACGCACTTAGGTTTGTAGTACTCCCGCACTAAGAATAAACCAATGATTGATTTTGAAGTCTCTTTCAATTGAATGACATTTCAAAATGCATTACTGCATTTAGTGCGACAGAGTAGGTATTTGAAGAAAACGCATGAATATTTTTACTGCATATTGAAAAACATAGGGTTTTCAGGGTAAAGCTCGGTCGTCCAGACATTATTTAATGTATAAACCCTCAAGAAGTGGTGTTCCCTGTCCATTCTTCACTGTAAATTAGGGCGCAAATGGATTAAAGCGGTAAGTATTTATTTACCGCCCGGTAATCTCAGATCACGGCAAACAGAGGGGAAATTATACGCTTTGTGCCCAAGTTTTGTATAATTTGTACAAGTGGTTGGCGCGGTGACAATCAATCATGTTTTTTCTAGCGCTTGACAATAAATGTAAGGACTTGTGATTAAAAAACACTATTACTTTTTACACTTGTTTAAGCTTCTCTGCGTATATTTATTTCTTTGAATATTTGATTCAAATCTTGTAACATAGAGGATAGTCTTACGAAATGGTCCAAAAACCAACAGAGTTGAGTGTTATCTCACTTACCAGGTCTTTTTATATGTACAGTCGAGGAAATTGATTCTTTAGCAGTTAACGTGTCACTTTACAATGGACAGCTCTTACCATAAGTATGTACAGCCAAATTTACTTGAACCGCAAGTTGCTAAAGAATTAATTTCCGCGACCGTACTATATTTCATTATATGGACACCAAGTTAAATTCCATTACAGAACTGAAATAACCAAGTTTTACTCGAGAAGTGCGTCCATATTGGTTCTTTCGATCGGTCAAATCATTCGGCGCGCTCGCCCGGCAGTGCGCGAACATCTGACTTGCATCAATTCATTTACTTACTTGGGCTCTATAGCCTAGGTAAATAAGACTGACGACATTTTGACTAAAACACCAATATCTCCGTTCTGCAATGGAATTCCGCTTTGTGCGTATATAACGAGATGAAGTACATAGAAATACCTATCTAATGGCCTAACTCTCATCTCTGTTGGTTTCGGACCAAGTTCCATACAAAGTTGCCCATGGTTCTTTGAACGACTTCCTGATATCTGTTCCAGTTGAAATTTGGAGGACTTCCGTAATTCCGATGACAATGCAATAATATGCTAACATGGAGCTGATCTGATGATACAGATGGAAGGTAGCCAAAGGAACTCCTCGATGGAAGAACACCAACACATCGCGTTTAGGCCCATTAGAAAGGTCTCGAGAAGTACTTGGTAGACATGCATATGAGAAGAAAAGTACAGTCAGAAATTGTCACTTAGTATCAGTAATTTGTATTACACCTTATCCATATTTAATGGAATACATATTTTTACTGAAATTCGCCACGAGAAGGGAAACATAAACCGAAATTTTATAAAGTATTCAACCTTTCGTAAGCGTTAGGACTACAGCCCGCGTAGCCAACATGCCAATACTTAACGCTCCGTAGCGTAGCGTAGTCATCGCTCTCTATCACTCTTCCATATTGCGCGACAGTGATAGTTGCGTTTCGTTCATCACGGAGCGTTAATGATTGGCATGTTGGCTACTCGGGCTGCTGTGTTGCAGCGGGAAGCGGTCGATGTTACTGTTAATTTCCTTGATAAAATAATGGAATTTAATCAAATAACAAAGAGTGTATCTTGTTATTATCGTCTCGAGCACGAACAGGGAGTAGGTAATGAAACACCTTATTCATAAACGTGTAGTAAAGTTACGATGCCGGTAATCATCGGTTGTTCCTTTCCATCATACCAATGCAACTATACTGTTGTGAATGTGAAAGGGTGTTTAAGAGCAAGTTTGGCCTGGCCAGCCACATAAGAGCTCATAAGAGGAAAAACCCTTGATTGCTGAGGTCGCCGTCATCGAAATCGATGTGGAGTACTATATATATATATGAATAAGGGGGTAAAAGTGGCTAATTGCCATATCACACCTCCCCCGAAAGCTCCCATCATCGGGGTAGCAGAAGAAAAATTGAAACGCATACTAAACTTGTTTACAATTTTTCCTGATCTCAATACGAAAATTAGTAATAAATTATATATGGTACAATGGGGAAAAATCTTTATTTTTTTGGTTCTTATATGTCGTCGTTAGTGTCGTGGTCCATGTAAAACATGTGTGGTGTATGTATGTGTGTGTATGTGGCTAGATCATGGAAATTGATCATTACATTAAAACGCCTTTTGAGAGTTGATCACTTTTTAGGGTTCCGTAGTCAACTAGGAACCCTTATAGTTTCGCCATGTCCGTCTGTCTGTCTGTCTGTCTGTCTGTCTGTCTGTCCGAGGCTTTGCTCCGTGGTCGTTAGTGCTAGAAAGCTGAAATTTGGCATGGATATATAAATCAATAAAGCCGACAAAGTCGTACAATAAAATCTAAAAATTTAATTTTTTTGAGGGTACCTCCCCTACACGTAAAGTGGGGGTGAAATTTTTTTTTTCGCTTCAACCCTGGAGTGTGGGGTATCGTTGGAAAGGTCTTTCAAAACTAATAGGGGTTTTCAAGAAACATTTTTTGATGAAGTGAATATATTCGGAGATAATCGCTCCGAAAGAAAAAAAATGTGCCCCCCCCCCTCTAACTTTTGAACCATAGGTCCAAAAAATATGAAAAAAATCGTGGAAGTAGAGCTTAAGAAAGACATTAAATGAAAACTATAGCGGACATGATCAGTTTAACTGTTTTTGAGTTATCGCAAAAAGTTTTCCCTTCATAGTAAAAAGACTTACTTTAATTAGGTACTGATTATGCAAATTTGCCTATTTGTTTAACTCGGGTGAAAGGTACCGTTTCATCCCTTGGTTAACAATTTACTATACTTTAAGCTCCAGTTTAGCTTATTGTGACGGAAGAGTAACTACGGAACCCTACACTGAGCGTGGCCCGACATGCTCTTGGCCGGTTATTGATATGGTTAGGTTGGGTTTGACTTGTTCATGATGTAACCACACCGTAGCCGTTCACACAACAGCCTTTTTACAAGCTTTTATTTACTTTCACCTGATCGTCATCTGTTTGTAATCAAATCTTGCAAGTTAAATTTGATCCACTTCCCGGTTTCCGATTGAGTTAAAAATTTGCATACATATGTAAGTCGGGTGACAATGCAATATTATGGTACCATCGAGCTGATCTGATGATGGAGACAAGAGGTGGACATAGGAACTCTGTGATAAAACAACGCAACCTAATTGTGTTTGGGGCTTTTAGACTTTGCTCGATGAGTATTAGTTGCCTGTGGAAATAAAAGTACAGTCAGCGATAACAGCTTGTACCAAAAATGAAATTTTTGCCAAAAACTTATTATTAATTATTGACTTAATTATAAATAGTACACAATAAAATTCACAAGAAATGATCAGTTCTAAAATCTAGTGACATATGTATGGCGTTGGCGACAGCAATTGACGAACGATTTTGAAAATTGCTTAATTTATCAACTGATATTGACATCGCTATTATTCTTAGCATTCTGACTTCATGACATTGCAAGCCCTTAGGCTCTCTACCCCCATCGAATGGAGGCAACTCAATTGGCGGCAACCTGCAGACAGTTTCCATTTTGTACAAATTAAATTGTGCCCACCGCTTCTAGCCAAACACCTGTATATTTTGTGTAATGTGTTCTTTAAATTTGATTTGGCAGAATGGGGATCGATTTATAGCAGGTATGTGGAGACGGGTGGGGAAATTGGTTGACAATCAGTTTTGTACAGGGGTACGGAAAAAAGGAGCGGTTATCGTTTAGCAGTCTTATGTAGATGTTGTAGAGAAAAGGACGTTCTTGGTTGAAGAAATGTCACTTGTATGTGGGTATGTGGTATCTCAAAGCTGACTTTGTAACGCTTTTTTGTGTACAATCTACTTTGTAAATAGATTGAATAGAGTTGACAATTTTTTTAATAATTCTAATTAATGCCTCTTGTTAATGTATCTGAACTTTATAAAGTGAAATAGATATCATACACTAAAAAATACTACATAGAAAAACACAAATCAAAAAAAAATATTACATAAAATAATTTGATTTTCTCCATAGTTGAACCTGAACTTGATTAAGTTTCACCTAAAGATCTTAATTTCTAATATCTTTTTCATATTTTTTGGTATTTGAATTTGGTTGTAATTATAGTTCTTTTTCAACTTCTTACCTAATTAATGCTTTTTAATCAGTTATCAATAATCACAGGTTACAATTAAAATATACATCTAAACATAAAGTAATGCTTATAAATTGAAAAAAAATTAACATAAATTGCGTTCGTGCGAAAATTTGCATATTACGTTACTATGTCGAACATTTTAAGGGCCATATGTACTGTAAAACGTTGTACGATACATGTGCGAATAGGTAGGAATTACATATGACCCTTTAAATTTTCAAATATTAAATAAATTCCTAAGAACCTTCCGTATACAATTACCAGATAACATCTCAATCGGTACTCAAGAAATCAAACATAACCACTCAATGAACACTCGCAAGCTATCATTATTACCACTTACAAACTTTAATTGTAAATTTAATCAAATTCATACGTATAAAATGTATGGAATAGGTTCCGAGTCGAGTAAATGGAATGAAAAAGTAGATTATCGGACAAATTGGAGCAAACGTCGCTAATGACACTCGGCCGTGTCAACAGGCGTTAGAAAGAAATTAAAGAATGGAGCGGCAAGCGTGAGTCGGGGCGTGGGTTTCTGGTTGTTCTTTTATTTAATTTAACGCTGCGCTCCAGAACAAAGGTAGTCGAAGTAGCTCGGAAAGCGGCCAAGCTAAAGTGGGACTGGGCTGGATACGTCTGCCGCATGTCGAGTGAGCTGTGGGCCAAGATCGCCACAGAGTGGCAGCCCTGCTCAAAACGAGGACAGGCAGACACGTCGGCGATGGCGAGTTGAGTTTCTAAAGGAACGGCCATAGATAGCGCCAGCATAGGTTTCCATGTGCCTAGTTTTGTTCTAGGAGATTTGGCTTAAAGGGTCCATCCAAGTCCATAACATTCAAAAAAACCTATGCTGGTAAGCATGCTTCATTCTAGACCGCATCGACACTTACCAATCAGGTGAGATTGACATTAAAACCCTTTAAATAAAGTGTCTACTTCCTCCTCGCGTTGTCCCGGCATTTTGCCATGGCTCACGGCCTGGGGTCCGCTTGACAACTAATCCCAAGATTCGGCGTAGGCACTGGTTTTTACGAAAGCGCCTGCCATCTGACCTTCCAACCCAGAGGGACTACGCTTTACTGGGATTAGTCCGGTTTCCTCACGATGTTTTCCTTCACCGAAAAGTGACTGGTTACTATCAAATGATATTTCTTACATAAGTTCCTAAAAACTCATTGGTACGAACCGGGGTTTGAACCCGCGACCTCCAGATTGCAAGTCGCACGCTCTTACCGCTAGGCCACCAGCGCTTGATAAAGTGTATTGTCAGAAATTTAATATTTGATATAAGCTTTTATTACCGATTTTGCGTGCTGACCGGAATAAAAATAAGACTCGGACTCTTTATGTCTAGCATATAGCTGTATAAGTGAATTAACCTACAGGCATCTATAGACAGATTGGTCTCTCGTCTTATTGTAGCTTATTCAACGTTGTTCAGAAACTGCAGGGTTCCCACAACACGCTACGGACCCCTGCACGCCCGAAGGCATATCGCAGACTGGGAGTAAATTAGTTTGTACAGGCAACCTCCAGGGCAACCTGCTATATGTGACATCGCAGGGTATTAGAGTTCATTGAAATTGATAATTCCTGGCTTTTAGGCAATATTTTTCTTCTATTTTACACACTGAAGTAAATATGAAGATATATTTGGGGATAATCTTACACAGATCAACCTAGCCTCAAACTAAGAAAAGCTTGTACTATGGCGACGATCTTTTTCTTCTTCTACGCGTTGTCCCGGCATTTTGCCACGGATCATGGGAGTCTGGGGTTCGCTTGACAACTAATCCCAAGATTTGGCGTAGGCACTGGTTTTTATGAAAGCGACTGCCGCCATCTGACCTTCCAACCCAGAGGATAAACTAGGCCTTGTTGGGATTAGTCCGGTTTCCTCACGATGTTTTCCTTCACCGAAAAGCGACTGGTAAATATCAAATGATATTTCGTACATAAGTTCCGAAGTACTCATTGGTACGAGCCGGGGTTTGAACCCGCGACCTCCGGATTGCAAGTCGCACGCTCTTACCGCTAGGCTACCAGCGCTCGGCGATGGTGACGATATTTTATGGCGACGTCATACATACTTTGTAAATAAATACATACTTAGATACATAGTCATGCACATGCAGAAAGATTTTGATAGCACACGGAGCGCAAGTGTTATTTATACGTCAATTCATAGAAGTTTGATGTCTAAAATAACACTTGCACTGCGTGTGCCATCAAAATCGTTGTAGACTTGTCTTGATTTGACTTTGGGAGATCGTCAGTATCTTAATAGAGTAGACGTTGTACAGTCAAAAGATTTAATCTGTGACCCATTTCGTACCTTGTCACAGTGACAAACAACATGAAAGTCGATAGAGACATCATACTATTGTCACTGGGACAAGATACAGCGAAATGGGTCACAAATTAAACCTTTTGATTGTACGATGGAATAAAATTAAATCATAATACACATTTTAATCAGTGATTTAGTACGCAACTCTAGCTGAAAGTCAAAAATGTTAGTAATAATCAGTGATATTTGTATCCGTGACACGTGGTTTCACTTCGACTAGGTATCACTGCGGGACTTGCGGGGCTGCGGGGAAGATGGCGGCGACACCTAAGCATTGCTCACACATGGACGTTTTAACGCGTATAAACAAAGTTGTAGATGACGCCATAGTTTTGGACGTGTAGGGGTGTGGCCATATTTTCGGGCTGGCCATTTTTTTTTTTATGGAGGATAGGCAGGCGTTTGACCACGATCACACCTGATGGTAAGTGATGATGCGGTCTACGGTGGAACACGCTTACCTATGAGATACCTATTTACTCTAGCCTTGAAGAGAATCAGATTGTACTCATATTCGACCCAGGTACCTTATTTTTATTTAATTTATAACAAAGTTTAATTGACTTTTTATTGTATGTATGTATAAACTCTTTATTGTACAAAAGACAAAATATAAATATGGCACAGGATAAGCAGTACAAAGGCGAACTTATCCCTTTAAGGGGTTTCTTCCAGTTAACCTTTGAGTTGATGTCTATTTTAATCCTATGTTAATATAATTTGTATTGTGTGGACCATTGTTGTCTATAAATAAATAAATTGATTGATATTCGAATATAATCGAATTTAAACTAGCGTCACACATACTTACATTAAACTAATTCTACGGATTCCACTCACGATTAATTGCTCGCAATGTTAGTGTTTGAGAAAGGAGACCTAGGCCCTCCGAAACATGTCGCGCGAGTGACTAAAAACACATGAGTGGAATCCGAAGAATTAGTTTAATGTTGCATAAATAAATAAATATTCATAGGACATTTTTACACAAATTGCCTAAGTCCCACAGTAAGCTCAATAAGGCTTGTGTTGAGGGTACTTAGACAACGATATATATAATATATAAATATTTATAAATACTTAAATACATAGAAAACACCCATGACTCAGGAAAAAATATCCATGCTCATCACACGAACAAATGCCCTTACCAGGATTTGAACCCGGGACCATCAGCTTCGTAGGCAGGGTCACTACCCACTAGGCCAAACCGGTCGTCGTGTTAGTCTTCTTACATTTATAAACAAGTGTTCCGCATTTTAAATCAACCCAAGTGAATAAATCGATTCAATTGGAGAGAAACGCGGAAGACAGTCAGCGCCGCGTTATGCTCAGCGTAATGAGGGCTTTATAGCGATAGCTGATTGAGTTTTTCTACTCGATTCACCAACAATATCTTAACTGTCTGTTAAATAAATTGTATAATTTGAGCTTGAGTTTTGTGGCAGTTGTGGGGAATCGGAGATCACACTTAATTGGTAGGTATTCTGTTGCAAAACGCTCGGCGAGGTTTGGGAATAGGGAGTTATTGCTGTATTCCGCCGCTAGAGTGCAGCACTATTAGCACCTTTCGTTAAGAGGCTGTCAACACCCAATGTCCTTGAAATTGATGTTACTTAAACAGTTTTTTGAGAAAGACTATTTTGTTTTAGTCAAGTAAGAAAAATATATGTTCATATTAATTATATTTCAAAGACCGTGGTTGTACTCGATACATGATTGAACGAAATCGGCTCGATAGAAAATAATTGCAAAGATTGGTCTTAAAATCACAATTAAACGGTTCTATGTCATTATTGTTTTGACTTATGGGTCTGCAATTAAAATCACAATTTCAAAACATTTATATCTAAACCGCTGTTGAGTAAAATATTACACTAATAATCCACTTTTTTTTATTTAAATATTTTGCCCAGTTACATGCGACAGCGCTATCTCATTTACTCAGATACAAATAGACAGTGTGCGCGCTTTAGGTATTGACAGCCTCTTAACCATAGAGTAACTTAAACATAATATGTTATGACAAGTTTTCACAGATAATAAAATATTTTTGTTTACCTTTGTAAACCGGGAAACACGAACATCGAAATTTAGTTATCTGTCTCTTCATTGCTCGAATATCTAAGAGTGATAGAGAGATTAGATAACGAGATTTCGATTTTCTTGTTTCGCGGTAGAGCCTCAGATTGTGATGGATTGTGGTACTGGCGCACCCTACGCAGAGTTTCGCGTAATATTCCCCATTGCTTTGAGAAGCAAAGTCTGTCACTTTAAAAATATCTTTTTATCAAAAATACTTCTTGGCTCTGTTTATAGCAAAAATCAAAAACACAATTCATTCATTTATTTATTTTTGTAGGAATCATTCGTTGAAACTTACGAACTATACATGCTTATAATTTAACTAAAATAAATAAAATATAGGATATAGGACATGTCAGCAATGTATGAAAGCCAAAAATAAAACGATTTGAAAACATTATTTTTGAAGTCAAGAATGAATTCCGAAAATGAGATGCTGTCTTGCAATGTATTCAGCGACCATCGATAGACAGAGCGATTATGATTTCTTTGTAGACGACTTGAAATTCTAAGAGTATTTAGAAATAGCACGAGAAAATTATTAGAAGAACGTAGACAGCAGTTATGTATATTTTGACACAATTTCTATTCAATAAATCAAATAGAATTTTTGAGAAGTATTTTATATTAATACCATAGTGGTAGATTTTGACATTTCGAAAAAAGAAACTAATTTGACTAGTCAGGAAAATGGTATAGGTAAAAAACTTAAGTAAGTCACCTGTTGTATGTAGTTGTGACGTGTTCGAATAGACAATACATGTTTAAAAGACACACACAAACAAAACAAATGTCTATTCGAACACGTCACAACTACATACAACAGGTGACTTACTTAAGTTTTTTACCTATAAGTAGTTTATTGTGCTGACAATGGCTGACAGCAATTGACAGTATTTGATTATACGTTACGTAAGCCAACGCGTGCTTATCAACATTATTTTGACCAATAAATCTATTGCTTATTTGAGACGGGCCTTATAAATTATTTCAGCTCAGTTTTGAGATTAATACCGAAAATGTATTTAGGTTAACACTATTTAAGCTCCTAGTTCTAATCTCAAATCTCGCAATCAAGTTCAACATCGCCTACAATTCATTGCATTAACCTGGGCACCCGAATTAGGCGCTGCACAAAATGCAATCAGTTCACCGTTTTCCTCATGCAAATCTCAATTTCCGGGCCAGTGTGCCCGCCATTTCTTACGCTAATAAAACCTGCACCGACCGACGTGTTTTCCTGATGAACGCCAAATGTCGTTATGACAGCGCACGGCGCCATTTAACGCCTATTTGGTTCCAATTTCAAATCTGGCGCGCTCCCCTGCGGTTCCGGACGGCGAATGGGGCATAGATAATGCCGTTTTGTTTTAAGTGTAAATGACTTTCGCCGTTCAGCCAGAAAGTTACTGTTAGTTTAGCAAGTTTTATAAAAAATTCAAGATATAAGCAGGTAATTAAAGTAGGGAACTACTTTGAGATTTTTTATACACGTTGGAATTATCGGCGTATTATGTAGTGTAAGTTTCTTTTAACATGTAAATTACGCGAGATATTTAGCCAAAAAGTGATTTCAAGAATTTTAAGCTATTACATGATAAATTGAAATTAATTAATAAGCTCATAGACGAATTTATTTTTCTTTCAATATTGAATGTTATGTGGCATGTTTCAGTTGTAATAAAAGGGATGGTATAGGTGTTTTTAGGGTTCCGTAGCCAAATGGCAAAAAACGGAACCCTTATAGATTCGTCATGTCCGTCTGTCTGTCCGATTCTGTCACAGCCACTTTTTTCCGAAACTATAAAAGCTATACTGTTCAAATTTGGTAAGTAGATGTATTCCATGAACCGTATTATGATGTTTACACAAAAATAGAAAAAAAAACAATAAATTTTGGGGGTTACCCATACTTAGAACTGAAACTCAAAAAATCTTTTTTCATCAAACCCATACGTGTGAGGTATCTATGGATAGGTCTTTAAAAATGATATTGAGGTTTCTAATATCATTTTTTTCTAAACTGAATAGTTTGCGCGAGAGACACTTCCAAAGTGGTAAAAAGTGTGTGCCCCCCCCCCCCCGTAACTTCTAAAATAACAGAATGAAAAATCTAAAAAAAATATATGATATACATTGCCATGCAAACTTCCACCGAAAATTGGTTTGAACGAGATCTAGTAAGTAGTTTTTTTAATATGTCATAAATGGTACGGAACCCTTCATGGGCGAGTCCGACTCGCACTTGGCCGCTTTTGTTTTTTTTTACTGCCACAAATATCTGTCCAAATTACATTGAAATTCTACTTGAAGCTTTGGAAGTCGTAGTTTTTAATCAATATCGGAATTTTAGGCTGATAGACTTGCAGCTATGTATTCACGGAATGGGGCCAAGACTTCAATCTGTGGAATTTAAATAAAAATCCCGCTCTCATCAGCGTTTGGCGTATAAACCGCTCACGTAGGAGTTTTATCCAAATTTCATTTGGATAGACCGCTTTGTGAATGGACAAATAGAAATAAAAATGGTTACGTTGTGGGCAAAAAGGAAAATGAAAGAAATCAATATGGCCGAAACAGAGGGGTGGCTGTGGCGTGGGCAAAGAGACGGTTCTACTGCCAAGAAAATTGTTTTTACGATGCTCCGGCGTTCCATTTGTTGTGAGTAATGTTACTTGCTTTTAAGTATTATGGAAGCTGATTGTAATTTGCTGATAACAGCAGTGAAGCTGTGGGAATTTGTCGAACTCTTCGGTAACCAAGAGCAAAAATTTGATTAGAATCAGAGCAAGAATAAGACATAAGTTTCTAGTTAGAGAAAGAGATTTTTAATGAGATTTTATAGATATTTTACAATTGAAAACGCATTTTTTCGAGATTTCTAAAACTTTACTTCAATTCTTTATGACTGAGGCCTGTAATACATTACATATAAGTTATATAGTCTGTCAAGCCATTTCCGTCGGTAGAAAAAAGCGGCGAATTTAAAAAATGTAGGCGCGAAGGGCTATCGCTTATCGTCCCAAAGAAAATTTAAAATCCCCCCCCCCCCCCCCTTTTCTACTGACAAACTTATTTGACCGATTATAGTTATGCTTTAGGTTTTATTATATCTAGCATAAAGAATCGCGTCAAAGTATACCATCTGAGGGCCTACCGCGAACCACGTTCGACGTGTTGCCTCTCTGTCGCACTTGTAAATTCGTACGTAAGTGTGACAGGGAGACAACACGTCGAACGTGGTTCGCGGTAGGCCCTCTGACTTCATATGTAGTTAATGTTTTTGATTAGAAAATTAAATGGTGGTTGCTTTACATTACACTATCGGCCCGATTCGAAGAATGATTAAGACACGTTTAAGATCTTGGAAAGATCTTTAAAAGATCGATAAGACATGTCAAGATTGACGTTTATTTCGATTCCGCTGTGTATGGAAGGTTAAGGAACGCAATCTCCATAGGCAGAACTTATACAAAAGTGTCCAGGGTCAGCTATAAATAATAGTTCCAAATCTCTCCAGAGTAGCGCTAGAGTAGCTAAGAACCTAGGGCTATGATTTGATTCTTTTTCCTAGTATTCTTGGTATTGTAGCGCCACCTATTTAAGGTTTTTTGATGTCACTTTTTGGTATATGGAGATTCCATTCCTTATCTCCACCTTCCGTACCGCTGTGATCCCAGGAAGATCTATCTACGATTTTTGTAACGTCAAAGTGACATTGGTTGCCCATATCGAGCTGCTTCTACCAATTATACGACATACAAACGATATATAATCTTATCGCTTATCGTTATCGTATCTCATTCTTCGAATCGGGCCGTATATATTATAAGTATCATAAGAAACTATCAACAGGACTGCAATAAAATCGAACTATTGAATTCTATTCCATTTCATACAAACGCGTCTGAAAACACAAACACCACCACAATAGTCAACACAATCCGCGCGGGTAAGCGGCCGGGAAGACACATAAATAATATCGGTAAATAAGAGTAAAATATTGAGAACTGTCGCGGCTGGATACCCATCCGGCCCGGGCGGATATAGGCGAGCGCGGGCGCTATACGCATTTAGACAATGTCAATGCTTTTTAGGGTTCCGTAGTCAACTAGGAACCCTTATAGTTTCGCCATGTCCGTCTGTCTGTCTGTCCGAGGCTTTGCTCCGTGGTCGTTAGTGCTAGAAAGTTGAAATTTGGCATGGATATATAAATCAATAAAGCCGACAAAGTCGTACAATAAAAATTTTAGTGTAGGTACCTCCCCTACACGTAAAGTGGGGGTGAATTTTTTTTTTTTTGCTTCAACCCTACAGTGTGGAATATCGTTGGAAAGGTCTTTCAAAACTAATAGGGGTCTTCAACAAACATTTCTTAATAAAGTGAATATATTCGGAGATAATTGCTCCGAAAGAAAAAAAGAATGTGTCCCCCCCTCTAACTTTTGAACCATAGGTCTAAAAATATGAAAAAAATCTTGAAAGTAGAGCTTAAGAAACACATTAAATGAAAACTATAGCGGATATGATCAGTTTAGCTGTTTTTGAGTTATCGCAAAAAGTTTCCCCTTCATAGTAAAAAGACGTACATCAACAGTTCATCCCTTGGTTAACAATCTACTATACTTTAAGCTCCAGTTTAGCTTATTGTGACGGAAGAGTAACTACGGAACCCTACTCTGAGCGTGGTCCGACAATGCTCTTGGCCGGTTTTTATAAAGTGTCTTTGGACACTATAAGACTTTGTGTTTGTGTGCTTTTGTTTGTCCAATACGAACGATTAAATTGTTACTTTTAGCTTGATACAGAGGTCACTAGATACTGGTCTCCACACTAGGCAAAGCCTGTATCGTGGTTACCAGTTTAAAGATACTTAAATATAACAATTTTGACACAAACCATTTTTTTTACATGCAAGTTTCTTTTTTTTTAGATATATACACTATGTATCCATTTAAATTGCTTGAGCATAAAGGTGCACAAGTTAATATGTACTTTATTAGGGTTCCGTACCCTAAGGGTCAAACGGGACTGAGACTTCGCTGTCCGACCGTCCGTCTGCCACCAGGCTGTATCTCATGAACCGTGATAGCTAGACAGTTGAAATTTCACAGATGATGTATTTCCGTTGCTGCTATAACAACAAATTCTAAGAACAAAATAAAATAAATATTTAAAGGGGGCTCCCATACAACAACCATATTTTTTTTTGCCGTTTTTATAAATAATGGTACGGAACCCTTCGTGCGCGAGTCCGACTCGCACTTGGCCGGTTTTTAAAACTATTTTTCCATGGACATTGTTGGCGGGAAAACATTTACTTTCTTTTAAAATCTACTTACTAATAGCTCTTTCGGCTATAGACCTCGCGTTAAACTTAGAAAATTCAAAATTAAGAAAATACTTAGTTCGTTGATTCGTTATCACAGTGAGCTCACAATAGTCTTAAGCGCTATATGTAGACGCTTTTGGCGTCTAAGTCTCTTAGACAAAAACTGGATCGACTAAAAACATTTTATTTAATCATAGAATCGAGTCACAAAATTTCACGAGAATCGGTTAATAATTACGACCTGTACCCCTATGTAAATTTGATCGACATCATAACGTGACGAACGCGTTTGCGTTAAGTCTCATTTTGTATAGGATTTTGAGTTTCCAAAACGTCCCGCTTGGCGCGCTCTTTCTAAATCAACTACAAAATGAGACTAAACGCAAACGCGTACCGTAAAACGCTGCAACTTTGCCTGGATTTTGACGTTTTTTTCTTATATCTGTGAACCTATTTTTCATTATGAGTTTCATGAGTATTAGTCGGAAAACATACCCTATGCCTTACCAGATAACACTCAAATCTCATTACCTAATCATACTGTATTTCCGATTTACAAGCAATCAAAGTGGCAGGCAAAGTTGTAGGCCTAAGACGTAACTTTGCCTAGACGGATATCTCCATAAATAATGTGTTGCTATTTGCAATAATATTTACTCTTGTGCATGAGACATTATGCTTGTCCCTGACAGTCAAATTATGGCCATAAGCTTAATACTTTTTTTTTCACATGCAATAGGTAAAGTTGTAGCAGGTTCCACAAACTTTCTATACAAAAATATCGTTAACTGTAGGGTTGTGCCAAAAAAATATTATTATTAAAAAAATCTATTTATATTGTTAGTTACAAAATAATCAACAAACAAATGTAATATATTGTTGTTTGATTTCTTTTTCTTTTATTATTTAATAATTTGAACTTATTTTAATTTTTTTATTACAAGTTGCATTGCAGATACACTATTTTGCTAATTTTCAGTGCATTATTATAGTGTAAAGTTCTATTTCATTGTAAAGTTCTAATCACCCATCACCTTTGAACTCCAATTGTAATCGACCTGACACCTGACAACCCAGATTTCGATAAGAAAGATAACTGCAAGACAAATCAAATGAGCCTAAACACAGTGGGTTTATTATGTGTAGTTTAGAAGTTGCTATTTTCGGTCTCCATCATCAGACCATCTCGATGGTACCATAAACATTGCATTGTCACCCAAGTTACATAAGTATGTCAAACACCTCAATTGGTCGCTAATAAGTGGTTGAAAATTGATTGTAAACATACAACATAATTATAATACAATAAATATACAATTGCAAGTAACTACAATAAAAATATAATAACAGATTGCAATAAGTTTTTTTTTATAATTTTCATTTTAATACCCATAAGTTTTTTTTGTTAACGTTAGTTTATTATTGCATTGTCAGCAGATCTACATAGGTACCCACACAGAAAGTCGGTGAAAATCGACTTGCAAAATTTGACTTAAACAAACAAACATTGCAAGTTAATAAAAAGCTTGTTATAAATAAACTAATTTAAGCAGTTTAGGCAAGCTTATTTTTACTCTTTTCTGTACATTTATAAAATTCAGCTAGTGACAGCCCTAGACCCAGGCAAAATTGTGTCATTCAAGTTTCCAAAACACTGCCCAATATTGCCTAGTACGTTATTATGCTGAAATCATGTCCTTTTCTTGAAAATATTAAACTTACGGGAAATAGACAGTCTTTACTTACCCTGGGACGTTACCACTTCTCAAAAAACACCTTTTTCGTAGATAAAAATTCAAAAGTTGCGAGACACTAAAAAAATGTTGCCACTCACGCCGACTTATGATACGTAACTGGCGGAACAACAATGGAGTTACCATTGTAAAAATATGAAATATGTGTTGCCAGAATAATGAAAATTACTATCAAATGGTAAAAAACAAGAAAAAACTAAGCAAATTCGAGAGATCGTAATTGAAATGAAATAGGCAAAATTGAGCTTAAATGGCAAAGTTGCAGCATTTTACGGTACGTCACGTTTCGAAATCGAATTTATTTAGTAGATAACACCGGACATACAAACAAAAGTACAATGCCCGAGTTAAAACGGCCAATTCAAACTATTACACAGTTAAGTACCTATAAATATATTTTTTCACCACACCAACTGGTAAAGGCCCTCTTGATTGTTCAAAAACGAATGAGAAAGTTGCATTTTATCCACATGTGGGCAAAGTAATCAGATACAAATTTTGAGTTGTTTCCTTATCTTAGCTAGTAGAAATGACTTTAAAATGATGATTTTGAATGATAATTTTTTTATTACATTCATTTGGATTTGATTTAATTAGAATATTTTGGTATTCTATAGTTAATAGTTTCCTCGCGATGGTGGGGTGATTTTTTTTGTGTTTCACTCGGAGGTAAAGTTTGTTTAACCCTCGTGCCTTGAAACCCCCGCAACGCTCAAGATTCCATTCCTCGAACCACTCGCTACGCTCGTGGTTCAATTTTGGAATCTTTCGCTTGCTCGGGTTTCAATATTAGCACGAGCGGTTAAACAACAACTTTGCCCCCTTGTAAAACAAATAACTATTGTATATATATACAATAGTTATTTGTAATAACTAATTTCTATTTTCACTCGAATTTACGAGCAGGTATTTGAAAATATGACTTCTTTGAGTTGGTGAGTGAGAATAGTATTTTATTATTGATGAGCGTTTCTTTTTTTGCCATTTTTTTTATGTAGCCTTTTTTACTACTTTTGTGTTATTTCTAGTCAGGAACGCGAGGCCTTTTCATCCTTATAGGAGAAAAAAGTTTCCATTCCAAAATTTCCACACATTTTTCAAACTTTCTTTTTTGTTACTACCATGGAAACTACATGGAGAAATGGTAATACAATAAGAAACTTTTTTTATTCCATTAGGATTGAAAGAGCTCGTAATTCTAAGTAGAAATAACACAAAGTTTATAAAATAATACAAAATTAATGAAAGTGCCATTTTTTTCAAGAAACGTTTTGATAATGTTTTATTATGTTAACGCTGTCACACTATTTTATATAATATTATATGTAATAACTGCCAGAGAAGAAGCACCAGGCATAGAAAAATAAATAATCCAAAAAATCCGATTATAAAAGGTAATTCAAATGACATTTGACACCGTTCCGTTTTTCGCCGCATTTGGAATAATAATGATGTTAATAAATTAAAATGATAATATGTAGGCATATTATTGACGACCGGTCTGGCCTAGTGGGTAGTGACCCTGTCTATGAAGCCGATGGTCCTGGTTTCGAATCCCGGTAAGGGCATCTATTTGTGTGATGAGCACAGATATTTGTTCCAGAGTCATGAATGTTTTCTATGTATTTGCATATTATAATTATATATCGTTGCCTGCGGTGGCAGCATGGTTCTATTTTTATCACTTGTCACTATGTCCGTCACTTTGCGCTTACATACTTGTTAGAACGTGACAGGCATGGTGACAAATGATAAAGAGCCGACCTTATTAGCCCTACTGAGTAGTGAGTACCCACAACACAAGCTTTCTTGAGCGTGGGACTTGGTCAATTTGTGTAAGAATGTCCCTATAATATTGATTTTATTTTATTCTAATTCTCTATGAATATTTCCACCCTCTTAAACCCCAGCCATTGACTGAAAACCCTTTAAAGAAAACACAATCAAACATACAAAAAGGACACACGTTTTGCATATAACCGATTCATTCGATATTGTCCTCGCTTTGAGACGGCAAAGCCGTTCCGCGCGACGGCGCACAATCGCTGCGATTAACTGTCGCAACAAAAACGCACAAAGACCTCATGAGTGTGTGGAGCCCTAATCGGATCGCGAAGCACCGCCTGTTGTATATCCGGTGGCTTTCTGACCAGGGAGGTAAATGCGCTAGATGAAGAACCAATATTTCAAATTAGGTTTTTTAGGTCAGTGATTTGCCACCGAGGCGAATCAGAACGTTTGAATATCCGCTGGTATTTTTTTATACTACGTCGGTGGCAAACAAGCATACGGCTCGCCTGATTGTAAGCAGTCTATACGTAGCCTATATACGCCTGTAACTCCGGAAGAGTTACATGTGCGTTGACGACCTTAACACTCCGTACCCTCGTTGAGATTTGGCAACCTCACGGGCAGGAACACAATACTATGAGTAGGGTCTAGTGTTATTTGGCTACAGTTTTCTGTAAGGTAATGTAATATTTCAAATAGGACCCGGGTATGTCCTTTAACTATGCCCTAAAGAGAGTTATGGGCACTGTGAATGTCATCTCGCTTTGTGTGGTAGGGCACAGCACAGCGGATGTCATTCCAGATCTAGAGCAGAGCCCAACTGGGGAAGTACCTCCACCTTACAGAAAACCGCAGCCAAATAACACTAAACCCTACTCATAGTGTTGTGTTCCTCCCAATGAGTAAGGTTGCCAGAGCTTAACGAGTGTGCGGAGTGATGGTCGGCAACGTGCATGTAACTCCTCTGGGGTTGCAGGTGTACATAGGCTACGGAGACTGCTCACCATCAGGCGGGCAGTATCCTCTTTTGCCACCAACGTAGTATATTAAAAAAAGCCATTTCTAGCAAGCCATAGTCACGTCTTGACCGGCCGGGCCCGCGCGGGAATAAAAAGGTATTAGGGCTCGGTTAGGGACGATTTGTATGGAGCTTAGTCATACCTATGCTCGCAACTTGAATTTTTAGCATGTTTCAGTGGCGGCCACTTTTTGAACAATGGGTAGAAGTGGTCTGTCCATTTATAAATGTGGAAAACACTTGGAATCCTATTGCTCCCTAAATGATTGTGTATGTGATCATGCAACACAATGAGTACTTATATTAAAAACACAAGGAGGTTATAGTAAAAATAACAGATATTAATAGTTATTTAAGCAAATGGTCCATATGTACTGTAAAACGTTGTACGATACATGTGCGAATAGGTATTTTTTTTATACTACGTCGGTGGCAAACAAGCATACGGCCCGCCTGATGGTAAGCAGTTTCCGTAGCCTATGTACGCCTGCAACTCCAGAGGAGTTACATGCGCGTTGCCGACCCTAAACCCCCCTCCCCCTCGTTGAGCACTTGTATCGTAATAGTACATTACGATTCAAGTGCGAAAAATAGGAAATTCGAAACAAGTGGCGGTTTTAAATCGACACGAGTTGCGAATTACCTATTCGCACATGTATTGTACAACGTTTTACAGTACATATGGCCCTTTAAATGTTGGACACAGTAACGTAATATCCTAATTTTCGCACTAGTGCGGTAAAGTAGCACCATATGTACTCTAAAAAATATTACAGTATATGTGGTGCTACTTTACCACCCTAGTGCGTGCGTGTCGATTTAAATCTGCTATCCGGACCAATTTTACTAGCTTTAAAAATATACCTAAAAGTTAACTTGGCGAAAACGAGTACTAAGTAGTTAACGGAGGTCTAATTAAAAAGACTAATGGGATGTATTTAGCAAAAATGTCCATCCAAGATTATGTTAGGATTTTTAGCGTGATGTTCAGGCTTTTGTCAGAGGGCCTACCGCGAACCACGTTCGACGTGTTGCCTCTCTGTCGCACTCGTAAATTCGTACGTAAGTGTGACTGGGAGGCAACACGTCGAACGTGGTTCGCGGTAGTCCCTCAGAATATTGCATTTTAAAACATTGCAACCCTATTTGCGCCTAACATGAGCATTCCCATAAAGTGACTAAACATTCCATAGGCATATATCAGAGAAGCTCTGTTTGAAATTAGACTTTAAGAACACAGTCGTAAGAGCGCAAAAAGAACACACCACACTAAGCTAGGTAATTGTCAACGGCAAAACAAGACAATGCTAAATCAATTACTGGCCCACAATTTGTAATGAAAGAGCCTTTATCGAGTTACCGCCGCCATTACGCGAAGAATCGGCACAAACGAACCATTGTCGGCGACACTAGCCGGCATTGTCTGCCGTTATCGCGCGGCGTCGGTTTTTGCCGGCCTTCCGTTGCCGATTGTAGACGCAGACTGTTAGGTAGGTTTAAACATATTCATAACATTTAAAATGTTCTTTTTAGGGATATGACTTTTACAGCAGTTTGGTTATGGTCATAGCAACTTAAGGTGGTTCGCTTTCTAAACAAAAAACAATTGCGTTTTATGAAGTCATTGCACACTACATAAATATGTGCGCATCTATCTACTTTCGAATATTAATTTGCACTAAATAAAAAAAAACCTTTGTTTTATACAGAAATCACGCAAAATAACGTTATATTTTTAATCAATGTAACACCAAAATAACGTTATTGCGTGATTTCTGTATGAAACAAAAAAAAACTATCAAATTAGCGCAAACGAGTATTCGAAAGTAGACAGATGCGCAAATATTTATGTTGTAATATTGTGTAATAACTTCATATTGTTTTTTGTATGGAAAGCGAGCCACCTTAAATTTTCAACACAGTAGGTTTTTTATCGTCGTGAAATTTTGAGATATTACACGAAGAATCGGCACAAACGAATCATTGTCGGCGACACTAGTCGTCATTGTCTGCCGTTATCGCGTGGCGTCGGTTTTTGCCGGCCTGCCGTTGCCGATGGTAGACTCGCAGGTTGGTTTAATAAGCAAATTACGGTTAACTGTTATAACAGAACTGCTATTGCACATTATTTTCGCAGTTTTACACAGTTTTTTTTAAGTTCTTTGTCTATTCGCAACTTTGGGAATAATACAATACACACACAATACGATATGTAAATTATAAACTCAGTCTATTTCAGTTCTTTATCTACTGTCGAGGCTTTTTGAGCAGAAGACGTGTAACAAAGTCGTTTCTTTGTATTATCAGTTATAAGTGTTATCATAATAAATAAAAATTGTGGACATATTTATTGTTTATCCACCGATATCTTTGAAGTCACGGAAAAAATTTAAAAAAATACATCATTGGACCTCTACCCTAAGACATAAAAATGAAAAAGCCTCGCAATAACACTTACGTCTCAAAAACATTTGTGTCAAGGGCTCTTATGATACACTTGCAACCTCACAGATGCCACTAGAACGTAGGCACAAACACCAACGAGTATTAAATTACAACAGCAAATATTTATTCCTTTCGTCATTGAATGTCGACCTCGCGCCCTTACAAAATCTTATCGCGATATTTGTTCAGTTTTTATTTTCACGATACACCTAGACAAATACTACTATACACAAAAGGATAGACACACTTTAAGTGAAAGGGGTAGGGTTGAAAATGGAATGGCTTTTCTTTTGTTAAGGGTAAGTTTAATGTGGTTTTTCATGGTTGTAGTCGGAGCGGAAATAAGCTTCTTTGTGACACTATCGGGCCGGATCGTCAACCGTTTCCTTTCTAAAGATTATTGTACTAGCAAATAAAAGTTATCGGTGGTAGTCTGGTGTTTGGTTGGTCTTTTGTTGTTTAATGAATATTGGGTGCGCCTATCGGGCAAATAAGAGGTTTGTTCGAGTCTTTGGGTCTTTGGACGTTACGAGATAAACGAGTTGATTCTGAAATGACAATATTTATTGACTGTTCGAGTAAACGAGTTGAATCTGAAATGACAATATTTTATTGACTGTTCGAGATAAGTACCGGTATACGTATAAGAATAAAACGAAATAAAAATATGGTGACAGTTCAGTTTAGTATGAAAAATTTAGTTCCAATGAAATTCCGCAATATGGCGCGTGATCACCAATCTCATCAAGATTCACTGTGGATTCTGCCTCAGAAATGTACCTATAGGAAATTGTCAGTGTCACATACTGTTAAGTTAATGAAATAGGCGTCTCAAAGCGCATTAAATACAGTAATTAATCTCTACAAAACCATAGACAATAACAAATTTTCCAATAAAGGCGAATCCTAACGCGGGGCTTTCATCGCGAGAGGGCCAAAATGGCAATTTTTCGAACATATCAACTGAATGCGATTAATTATGTCCATTGTAACGTATAGAACAAAAAATATATGGAACGTAACTAAGGAAGAAACCTGAAACCTCAAATGACAGTAATTTTAGTCGAACCAAGCAAACTTTGTATCGATCGTCACAAAATTCCATAAAAATCATATTTTTTATATAAAATAGACATAATCTGACACTCCCACACTTTGTTCTGTGCACTGCAAAGTTAACTTGATCCGATTCTAACCTCCACAACATAGACAATAACCATTTTCCAACAAAGGCGTTTCCGAGCGCGGGGTGTCATCGCGCGCGGGGCCGCCATAATGGCAATTTTTCGTACACATCGGCTGAATGCGATGAATGCCGGTGCCTCGTAATCGGGCCGCGACGTGCAAATTTGCCGCCTTTGTGCCGCGGCGGGGACGTGACGTGCATGCCGGAGTTCGGACGGGTGATTGTGCGCGGAGTTTGGACCTAAAGGGACCTATTTCGTGTCAGAAATATAAACTCACATCGTCCAGGGTTAGTCATTAACTTGGAGTTAACCGTTAATACAGGGTTAAATTGTACTGGTAAGCTAGCCTGGATGGCGCAAGTGACCCTTAATGAAAGAAGAAAAACACTGGACACTTTCGCTGAAAACGTTGTTAGGACATTATTACACGAATAGGACATTATTACACAAATTGACTAAGTCCCACAGTAAGCTCAATAAGGCTTGTGTTGAGGGTTGTGTTACACTTGTGTAGGGGTTTGTTAGAGTCGGACCAAGATAAGTTGGCAGCGATTTTGACACTTCAAAATCGCTGCCAACTTGCTATGCTTCATTCTTACTAGTCAAATCAGTTTCTTTTTTCCAGCTGTCAAAACGATTAGTCACTATGGAAGTTATATGAAAACTGTATAAGTAACATCACGGTCAAGTTACCTAGTTTTTCTGTACCCCTAGTGTAACTTTGATCGACATCATAACGTGACGAACGCGTTTGCGTTAAGTCTCATTTTGTATAGGATTTTGAGGTTCCAAAACGTCCCGCTTGGCGCGCTCTTTCGAAATCCAATACAAAATGAGACTAAACGCAAACGCGTACGTCACGTTTGGAAATCGAATTTAGTTACACTAGGGGTACTGGTGTCAATGAATAACTGCTGTCTACGTTTTTCTAATAATTTTCTGGTGCTATATTTTGTGCATGGTGTGAAATAATTTATTTTAAATAAAGACATCCCCATTGCAAACAGATTCTATGCGATTCTGACACGTATTCAGAGCCCTCTTTCAATCATAGTGATTCCTGAAGTTGTATTATTTGTTTGACGCCCCGAGCGGCGACGGTCCCGGAATCGGAATGAAAGGGTTCAGGTTCGATCCCGGCTGCAGTTTATACACGTTTTAATATTCCAATGAAACTTACGGCATGAGGAAGTCTTTTAAGGTTTTTCGACTAGTTTTGTGGTCGAGTCAATTGTGGTTACTATGGCAACGGCACTATTTCATAGGAATCATTGACATATATCTAAGCACGGGCCTTACGGGCATTAAGAATGGTGCCAGTACAGCGGTGTCACGCACACGAATTCGAGCCAATCGTGCAGTCTAACGCCACAACGCGATTGGTTGATGAGTTCGCATCAAGCGATCGATTGGTCGCAACTAGTTGCGTTAGACTGCACGATTGACTCGAATTCGTGAGTGACACCACTGAACTAGCACCATTTTTACGGCCCGATTCGAAAAATGAGATACGACAACGATAAGTTCTGGTTTAGATAAGTTCTTCTCATTTAGATATCGTTTGTATGTCGTATATTTGACAGAAGCAGCTCGATTCGGGCAACCAATGTCACTTTGACGTTAGAAATATCGTAGATAGATCTTATTGGGATCACAGCGAAATCGAAATAAACGTCAATGTTAACATGTCGTTTAGTTATCGATATTTTAAAGATCTTAAACGTGTCTTAATCATTATTCGAATCTGGCCGTTAGAAAGTAAAGTGGTAAAAACTTAAGGGGGCCACTGGTTATCAGTTCGCCGGAAGATATCGGCCTGTCACTTATTCGCAAAACCTGACAATCGCGAATAACTGACAGGCCGATATCGTCCGGCGAACTGGTAACCAGTGGGCCCTTTTATTCATGTTAGAATTTTATTTTGGTTTTGGCGTAGTTGAAGCGTCTCATTTAAGTCGTCTCTTAAGCGATAAGACCGCCTGTTGTTATCTCTATTAAATTGTCTTTGTTTGTTTCTGTACATTTATTGTCAACTATGTGAGGTGTTCCATAAAGAGCATTGTATTGTATTGTATTGTATTGTATTGTATTGTATTGTATTGTATTGTAGTGTATTGTATTGTATTGTATTGTATTGTATTGTATGGTATGGTATTGTATGGTATTGTATTGTATTGTATTGTATTGTATTGTATTGTATTGTGTCAGTGCAACGTTATTAATTAGTATTTATTTTATATTGGAAGTTGATTCAGTATTATTTATACGCAAGAAGCATGAAGGAGGTTTGTAGTGAATAGTATTATTATTAATCTTATTTACATAATAGCATGAAATCTGGGAGACCGAGTTTTGCTCGGAAAACACATAAAAACTCAAAAATACGCGTTTTCCCGGAGATAAGACCTAGCTAGATCGATTTTTCTCCCCCGAAAACCTCCATCCATATATCAAATTTCATCGAAATCGTTAGAGCTGTTTCAGAGGTCCCAATACAAGAATTGCTCGTTTAAAGGCAAAAAAGAGAGAAGGTAAAATAAAAATAAAATAATGATAGTCAAAGCTCAGCAGTGTCAGCTATTTTATTCATTGTTAATCTTCTTCCTCGCGTTGTCCCGGCATTTTGCCACGGCTCATGAGAGCCTGGGGTCCGCTTGATAACCAATTCCAAGATTTGGCGCAGGCACTAGTTTTTACGAAAGCGACTGCCATCTGACCTTCCAACCTAGAGGGTAAACTAGGCCTTGTTGGGATTAGTCCGGTTTCCTCACGATGTTTTCCTTCACCGTTTTCATTGGTACGAGCCGGGGTTTGAACCCGCGACCTCCGGATTTCAAGTCGCATGCTCTTACCGTTAGGCCACCAGCGCTTCATTCATTCATAAATGGATTTTATTCGTTGTTAATACTCGTAAGTACAATACAAACAGACAAATGTGACATACTCGTAATTAGTAAATCTACTTAATAATTAAACTAAACGAAAACTATGTATTAGGTACTTATCTAAACAATCTAAACAAACAAGTAGTAAATAAGAAAGTAGCGGTAGGTACAGTCAAATGTAAAAATATGGATGCACACATCTTACTCAAAAATATGTCCCATAGCTCTTTCTTATGTCGGCGAATTAAGACATATGGGATATATATTTGAGTAATTCTATGCACCCATATTTTTACGCTTGACTGTACTTAAACCAACTTATTTTGAATGAGAAGGTCAAATGAAAATGACGCTTAACTTTGTGATGAGCCGACTGTACATAAAAAAGCATTTATTCGTTCGACGGTATATAAAGAAATTAAGTGAAAATTGTGAGTAAATTGCAATTAGGCCGGACGGCGCGGCAATTTTTATCATTTTCACAATATCTCTTCTAAATCTGGCGGCTGATGACGGGAAAATGAGTTTTTGAAGCTGTTTCTCTCTGCCGTTAGTCGTACTAAATTGGATTTTTTATTAATATTAATTTACACTTAAGTAAGGACGTTCTTAGTTCTTATTTTTACTGATGAAGGCTTTATGATTATTACTAAATAACGTAAGATACAATATACATGAACATGGAGACGGTAAAGAGCATATAAAAATAGATGCTGCCTTCAGTAGTGATATGAAGAGGTAGTAGAAGAGAAGGGTCTTGGGGGACTTTCAGTATATGATTCCTGCACCATCTTCGCACTCAAAAGCTTTAATGTGTCTTGTGCCTCTGACTCTTATGGAGATTAATTTTTACTGATTAGATATTATTTATTTATTTAAAATTTGATTCAGGCAACAAGGCCCATATTACAAATACCTTACAGACTAACATACATATACATTTTATAAAATGACAACTAAACACTATTTAGGCGACAAAACGGCGTGGCTCCGTTGAATCGGCTGCTCTTGTGTCGGATTCGGCAGATTGCCCCGGAACCTCCGAAACACGACACCCTTCGGCCAGAAGTCGGCGCATTCGATGGTCCCCTGCAGCGGTCGCGGCACGCGCACAACAAAAGAGTTGAGTTTAGGTATATTATGTATAATTTTGCACACAAATTTAAAATCGTGGAGAATAAAAAAGAACTTGTAAAGTAAAACGCTCTAGAGCATAAACGTTTCACTTTCTATACACTTCATACAACAACAACGACCCATTTTCAGAGCATGAGAAATGAAAAGCCTTTATCGCTGTTCTTTTAAATTCTAAAACATTCCGTTTATAGAATAAAAAGCGGTTTAAGAATTTTTTTTAATATAATACGTCGGTGGCAAACAAGCATACGGCCCGCCTGATGGTAAGCAGTCTCCGTAGCCTATGTACTCCTGCAACTCCAGAGGAGTTACATGCGCGTTGGCGACCCCAAACAAGATATTAAAATTTCATACCTACACAAGTTTAAAATTAGATATTATTTTAAAATACTGGCAATTTCAAGCGTCAATTAATTGAGAAAAAATCTATTGAGATAATCCCAAAACCTATCTTTTATTGATTAGAAAACGGAGGATTCATATATAGGGTAAAATGGTAATGTTTGACCCAACGCTGAGGGTAATATATGGGTTAACCCCAAAACAGCAAAAAAAATCTGCTCTTCCATAGAAAACATTGACATGTGATTCACCAAAATGTATGAAGCACAAGACGATACATTAAAGCTTTTGAGTGCGAAGATGGTGCAGGAATCATATACTGAAAGTCCCCCAAGACCCTTCTCTTCTACTACCTCTTCATATCACTACTGAAGGCAACAGCTTTTTTTTTGTATACTCTTTACCATCTCCATGTTTATGTATATTGTATCTTACTTTAATAAACTAACACTAAATGAGACGGCAGATTTTTTTATCGCGATGTCGTGGTCGGCCCCATAGTAAAAGTTATTCAGTATTCATCCCTCAGCGTATGGTCAAACATAACAATTTCACCCCGTATTATGACGTTAGGTTGCGTGGCCGACCTTAAAAAATATATTATGATAAACAAATATATTATTAATTTCTTATTTTTACTGATAAGGTAAAAGTGTGGACTGAACGAAGATGTAGTGACAAAAATTGAGAAAGGTATGATGAGATGGTTTGGACACGTGGAAAGAATGAGTGAAAGAAGGTTAACAAAGAGAGTGTATAAGGGAGAAGTAGAAGAGGGAGCTGGAAGGGGTAGACCTCGGCGGACTTTCTCTGATCAAATCGGGGAAATCCTGAAGAAAGACCAGGTCAAGAGCACCCTAATCCGACGAGCGTGTATGAGGAATGTCATGAAAGTGAAGGAAGCGAAAGAGGTATGTCAGGATCGTAGCAAGTGGAAATCCGTGGTCTCTGCCTACCCCTTCGGGAAATAGGCGTGATTATATGTATGTATGTATGTGTATGTATTTTTACTGTGATAAGTACGAATATACAGTGTTTTCAATAGCACACAAGTATCTATTCTGAATAAGCTTTATATTCAGTAACCATAGACAACTCCATTGACCGGACAAAATGGCGGTTCAGCCGACATTACCCACAATTTCATGTAAATGCCGAAGTCTGGCGATGACGGTGATTTACGAAATGACGAGCGCAATTCGGACCGTTTACCTGCCCATCGATACGACAGAGCATATTGTAGTGATCTGGTTAAGGTGGTTCGATTTCCATACAAAAAACAATTACGTTTAATTAATAAAACATTTGATCATTAGAAGTTCAATTCAGTATTTATTAATACAAACGGGTGGAAAAACAATTAAAAACTTATATTAAAAACTTATAAATAAAAAAATTGTCCCAGATCGAGACCGCTTGGCAGGGTGCCCAGAAGGCTGGCTGCATTGCCCCTCTGGATAGCAATGCTTATCCGCTGGGCGAAGTACAGGCCAGCCCTCTGGTCACCCGAAGCCTCTATGAGGCGTTTTGCTAACTCCTTATTTCATTATACGAAGTATTATACTTAAATTTGTATGTGCGCATCTATTTACTTTCGAATATTCGTTTGCGCTAAATTGATAGAAAAACTTTGATACAGAAATCACGCAAAAACCGTTATTTTGGTGTTACGTTGATAAAAAATATGTCATTTTTTGCGGGACTTCTGTATAAAACAGTTTTTCCATCAATTTAGCGCAAACGAATATTCGAAAGTAGATAGATGGGCATGTAGTAATCGTGTGAAATGACATAATAAAGCGCAAATGTTTTTTTCACCTCAGCGGCTCGAACAAGCCTACTTTCGTCAAAGTGCGACTTTCCTCACTCCAGGGAGTGAAACAAGCTTTTGTCATAATGATAACGCCTTTCATTCATGAATGTAAATAAATGTGGTTAACTTTACTTGATGTTGAATTTTTTTAACCTTTAGTATGTTCTCACTACTGAGGTGAAAAGTCGTATGTGTCACACGAGAGCAATGTTATTTTACATTTCGTGTTTTTGAGTCCCTCGCTACGCTCAAGATTCTAACTTAGAATCACTCGCTTCGCTCGTGGCTAAATTATAGAATCTTTCGCTTCCTCGGGACTCAAAATCAACACTCGCAAGAAAAAACCAACTTTCCTCTCTTGTTGCACAATAGTTATTTGTACAACAAGAGAGCAAAGTTTGATATTACTTCGAGTGCTTGTTTTGAGTCCCGTGCAAGCGAAAGATTCTATAATAGATTCACGAGCGTAGCGAGTGAATCTAATTTAGAATCTTGAGCGTAGTAAGGGACTCAAAAGCGCACGAGATGTAAATAACTTTGATCTCGTGTAGTACACAAAATTTTTCACGTCAGTCAGCTATCAAAAAATACAACCTGAAAAAATGCAATCCAGACGGACGGATCACTATTTCACTCATGTTTTCTGAAGGTATTCTAACAATTAACTTTAATTACCGCAATAAAACAAAACGAAAGAAATTTCAATAAAATAATACGAAAATAATGAATTAACGAACATCAATTGACAGTTCAATCAACAACTTTTTTATTGTAAAAAAAAAACTTTGTAAGATCCGGTCCGAATTGCGGATACTACTATTTGTCAACTATAGTACAGATCGTTAAAAGTAGTTAAGTAGAATTATTTACTGCGTAACAATTGCGTAAATTTGTATAAGTTCATTGTTTTGATTGTATAATAAAATACGTAAAATATGGTGTTTTTATTAAATTTTAAACTTTTATTTCATTAATTAATTATTACGAATGAAGACTCGTAGGGTGTTTTGGAACGATGCGGTCTGACTTATTTCGGGGGTCTATTATAAACCGTCAATATACCGTTGAATTACGTATGCACTTTTTTTGTCTCTTTCTTTTTGCTAAGGACGTGAAAGGGATAAAGACAATAGAATCCAAATATTTCGATCTTGTATTAGGCCCCGCACCTTGAAATGACAAACAACACTATTTCTCTTCGGGCATCTATGGATACCTAATTGTATAACATTATGTAAACATTATGCATGAAGATGAAGTATGTTAAAGAATTACTTAATAGTCAAATCGCAAGGAATAAAACAAAAGAAAATAAAGATAAATCAATATATGTCGTGGTAATAAATATGCTTACTCATTACTAACAAAAAATTGCTTTTACTTATCGCAATGAAATTTTTAAAATTATAACGACATTTTAAACAGAGTTTCCCAATTCTAATAGCTCAAATGATTTTTATATCATAATAATAAAATAAATCATTGGCACATTTTTAATTGGCGTTTTTTTTCCGATATGCTTTCGGGGATTTTTAACTGAATTTATTACAAAAAAACTCTTTGGTACCAGAAAACATCGTCATGAAACTAAAACCAAAAGCCACTTTCGTAAAACTGCCGTGAACCAAGAAAAACCAAGATGAAAGTACGTGTTACATGCCCTTTCAACAAGAAGTCGTTTAGCTATTCAACCATTTTGAGATTTAGTTCTTCTGCGATCTAGTCCTTTTGCTATTAAATTAAGGCATTTAAAGATGTAGACGTTCCACGGAGTGGTCGTTTTGCGAACAAGTCGTTTTGATACTAAGCTATTCTGAGACGAAGGCCTTTTACTCGTTAGTCGTTTTGCTACCATGCTATTATGAGATATAGGCTTTTTGATACTGTGGTCGTTTTGCGTTCTGGACCTCATGCTAAACAGGTCATTTTGAGATTCAGTCGTTTTGATAGTAACACCGACGTAAGAACAGGGGTGTTATATATTATGTTTAATATATTTTCTATGTCAATGACCAGAGAGGAAAATGGGGACTGCGTTTGTGTGGTGAAGCGGTTGTCCGCTTTTGCCTTAGGTAATTAATAGAATCAGGGGTTATTTGGCGGAAATCCATATTAATTAAAACAACTTTGATAATCCGGGAAATAATTACGCGCTAGTCCAGCGGTTCCTAACCTGGGGGTATTTACCCCCGTAGGGGTAAAACTGGTAATTTACGGGGGTAATAAGCTCAATTAAATATAACAAAAATTAGACCTGTAAGAAAGAATATTGTTAATTATTGGGAGGAGGCGTAAAATCGGGTTAGTCATAGGGGTGGCAAAACTGAAAGTCTAGAACCACTGCGCTAGTCAATCAATATTACCCGTTATACCTTACTTTCGTATTCTTGCATGCAAACTGATGTTAACACCGTCCCACCGCGAAAATAAAAATGTTTCGTTCGCAAACGCCAGATTGTCAACATCTCCAGCACCTCCCGATGGTTCCTTGTGTCGAGTACTTTTGGCGGTGGTTTGTTATATATATGTGTGTATTATATCTGCATACAATGTTACTTCCTTGGATTAACTTATATTAAGCTTTGAACCGTTATTTGAAGCCTAACATAAATGAATAATTTGAGAGTAGCGAACTTGATTTCCTGTAACAGATCGGTCAAACCACGAATACGCCCCAGTCCATCCCTACCTTGTGACGTCAGGTCCTGTGCACCAGGTGGGGCAACGAGGCAGGTAGCGCTCTGAGCCCTCGTCATTGGCGTCTTGTTTGCCGTAGCAATCGGTCGTTTTATAAAAACTTAAATTATTGAGTGGTTTTTAAAATATTCAAAACGGTGTTACCGTTCGGTATTTAATTAAATTATTTCCAAGTCCGTTTGATGTTTGTATACAATACAAGTTACACAGGAAAACCTGTAAGTGGCCATACTATTGTGTAAATTAGTATAAGATAAAAACGCTGTATCGCTGTTGGTTTTCTCAATAAAAAAAATATCCTCCTAAGGCCCAAGGTCCTACCTATAGTACTTCTCCAGTTCGATGAAATTTAAATCGTATTCAATTGGAACAGTCGCTTTTGCATTGTTTCGTTCAATTTTCAAACAACGCAAAATCAACTCTATTTCCTACACAATAGGTTCAACTTACAATGGCAAAATGTAGATTTTTCATTTGTATAAGACACTGCAAACTTGTACTTGACTTGCGCGGTGTCATATTGTACAGTCAGCTCCAGAGATGGTTGACCCCCTTTAAACAAATATCTACCCTGGGGGGTCAGTTATCTCTGCAGCTGACTGTACGTCCTCTTTTATTCGCCTATGGCTCATAAAAGACATCTCGGGTATAGTGCATAATAACGCCCATTGCACACTATGAATGTCCTGTATTTGTACTGTAAACAATGTTTTTACAAGCTTTTACGAGTATTTACTTTCACCTGACCGTTGTCTGTTTGTAATCAAATCTTGCAAGTTAAATTTGACCCACTTCCCGGTTTCCGAAAAAGCTGAAAATTTGCATACATATGTAAGTCGGGTGACAATGCAATATTATGGTACCATCGAGATGATCTGATGATGGAGACAGGAGGTGGCCATAGGAACTCTGTGATAAAACAACGTAACCTAATTGTGTTTGGGGTTTTTAGAATTGTCTCGATGAGTATTAGTTACTTTTGGAAAGAAAATTACAGTCAGCGATAAAAACTTGTACCAAAAATGAAATTTTTGCCAAAAACTTATTGTCACAATGAGCTATGGATTAATATACACCCGCCATATAGGCTAAAATTATTGACATATATCTAAGGACGGGCCTTACGGGCAATAAGAATGGGGCCAATACAGCGGAGTCACGCGCACGAATTCGAGCCAATCGTGTAGTTCAACGCCACAACGCGATTGGTTGATGAGTTTGCATCACGCGCACGATTGGTCGCAACTAGTTGCGTTAGACTGCACGATTGGCTCGAATTCGTCACCACTGAACTAGCACTATTCTTAATGCCCGTAAGGCACGTCCTTAGATAATATATGTCATTAATCAATCAATATTCATATTTCTTTAAGAAAAACAAAAAAATACTTAACAACGCAATGATTCAGTCTCGTTAAACCGGCACTTTCTTTTATCTATAGCGATAAACGATAGATGCCAAAGTAAACACTCAATCGGGAATAAAGCGAGCAAATCAGACGATTTATGGACGATAAAAACTGGATCGCCACCTCCACAATTAGTTGCTAAAGGGTGTATGAAGGTCTGTAGGGTGACCAGTGGGAAATGGTGGGACAATCCTTTTTATTAACTAGGGACAATTGTGTAGTGTGATTGGCGGACAATATACACTGTGGTCTGGTAAAACCTGCCAGATTTTAAGCACGCATTACTGAGGTGATAAGGAGCAAAAAAATTTATATATAAGTTTTGGTAAAATTCGGCAAAAAAAATAGTTTTGGTTAAAATCTTAAATATTTTTTGCGTTTTATGCACACATGTTATTATTTTTTTACAAATTGACGAAATATTACAGAGAATAAATAAAGTTTTTATTATTATTTTCAGATAAAAAATTGCGAATTTTCCTTTAAAAATATTAACATAATATTTAATATTTCATCGACACCTGTAAAATCTCTACAGCTTTACGCTTTAAAAGTTGAATGTCCAATTCATCCTTTATTTTTTCTATGTATCTAATGAAAGCTACTGTAATTGGTTTCAATGTTATTAAATAATTAAAACTGTGGTTTTTTGCTCCAGTCATGGGATGTATGGCGACATGCATTTTTAAACTAACAAATATCAATGAAAAATTAAACTTAAGCAGCTCTTTGGCCCATTTTTATGGTAAAAAGTTGCCAGAGATTAAAACCTGATGGTAAATATTTGTTTTACAGAATTTGTGTATACCATCCCATTACTGGTGCCTGTACCATTATAGGGGTGTTTACTATATACGTTTTTTAGCATTATAAGTTTTACCTGTACCAAATAGATTATACTTAGCTTATAATTATATGTTTAAAATGAAATAAAAACGAGTAGCAGTGCTTATTATATCAAATAAATAAATATAAAATATATTTATTTGCATTAAGTGTGGTAAACATTAATGGTCATCTTTACATATGTAAAATTAGATCACACACTTAACTAATAATAAGCATGCAAAAATTTTTTATACACACTAACAACTATATTTAGTATTTAAGTAAATAAGGATTACATTTTATTCTTCGTTATCAGATTCTAAAAATTCATTAATTGTATAAAAACATTTTATTATTATCTAACGTTGATTCTATGTGTCTTACACAGATTCAAGAAAATCTTAATTCACTAGACTTAAATCGACCGGGATATGGACGGTGATTACCTTTTGTATTGTAATCACGGTCCATATCCCGGTCAATTTAAGTTTAGTGAAACTAACCGTGAATCATTTAAAACTATTAATCTTAAGTCACACCAGTATTATTTTTCTTTTGTCGCTAATCTTAAAATGCGCATGTAGGTAGCATGAAAGACTTCGCAGAAAAAAACTTTTTAACAAAAAATTAAACCGACTTCAAATATTAATTCAATTCAATTCAATTCAAATATACTTTATTCATGTAGGCCTAGCAACAAGCACTTATGAATAGTAAGACAGTATTACATATAATTATCAGAGCAATTTATTGATGTTGTAAATATTATTCCATATATAATACTAATGAATATAATTCATAGATCAAATTTAATACTAAAACTTTCACAAAATATAGTCATACAATTTTTTTTTTATAAAAAATACTAGTCTAGATTGTTTCTAGAATAAATTCTAAATGTCAAACAAATATAATAAAAACATATATATTCAATCAAATTCAACTTAAAAATGAAGATGTCATGTTTGCTAAATAAATGGCAAATTTTTGACAGGCGCATACGAAAGGTTTAAAAATAAGGGTTGGAAAAAATACGTATCCTAAATTCACCTTTAGTAGGTGTCTAACTTCGCCTTAACTAGCGTTATAATAATAAATCCACTATAAATTGTGATTTGGAATATGATTTCGTATAATTTTCATAATAAAAATATATTAGGCGAAGTTGGGGACGGGTGTCCCACAGATATTTTTATTGTGAATTCAACATATACAATTTATAGGTAAAAATATTGTTTTTATATTTTGGCGAAGTTTGACATCCACGGTTAGAATAGGGTGACCATGAGACATGAACGACGCATGATATGAACACGAAAACTAAAAGCTACTTTTAGTTTTCAATGAATTACAACATTGATACCGTTTTCTCATAAAATTCACGTCTCATAGTCACCCTATTCTAGCGCCCCTCGCTAATCGCTAAGCGGACCGATTTCATACATAAACTGCCATTATTGTTTTTTTTATTGACGCTTTATAATTTTTAATTCAGTGATAAGTGATTTTATTGTCTTATCTTTATGGGAAGTGGTTCTGTAATGTTTGTTTTTATTACAGTCGCAGTTTTGAGTTATTAGTATTTTCTAGACGTTAACAAATATTTGAATAAATAGTAAAAACGTGTTAATTTCATAAAATTCTGACTATAATATATTTACACCTATGTATTTTTACACTTGACTTAATTAACTTCTTGTAGGTAGTACCCATAAACTAAAATATTATCCAAAAATATATCCTCAAAGAGAAAACCAAACTATTTTCGTTTCATCTATATTTAATTTATGGAATACTCTAGTTTTAAAAATTACAGTATATATTGTAAGCTAGTTTATACTTTATTATGTTAAATTAATATTATTTTATTAGATTAAAAGATGTCCGTCGCCCGTACGTCTCGCTCGCGCCAAAACGAGAACGCACAAGTACTGCGACTGATACCATATAGATATCATTTTGATGACCCAATGTAGCAGGCCAATTCTAACGTACACTGGCATCAGAATGATATTTGAATCATGTTATTTAGTTATCGTGCGTTTTCCATCGCAACTTAGGTACTCGCAATGGTTTGAAGTGCCATAGACGCTAATGGCACTTAAATCCTTTACACCAATTTCGGCCATTTTGAACATTTCTCGAAAGAACGAAATGACAGAAAAATTCTATTTAACTATTGAACCTGCTTAAAAAATTTCACGAGAATCAAAACGAAGACAAAAGCTCGTATCTCGTAATTTGTGTGTTGATTTACGATGCAGGGCGAATTATTTTGTATGGTTAATATTTTAATTGTATTTCTACGCGAAAGTTATCTCAATATACTTCTTAGGTCCTATGCAACCAACATTTAAAGGTTTGCCAGTATTGAATTAACACACTGTATATTATATCCTAAATATATTATATATTAAGCTGGACGGAAAGCGCACCTAACGAGGAGGTCCTAAAAAGAGTTCAGGAAAAGCGGGACCTATTGACAACCTGTTACGACACGACGATTTCATCAAGACTATCAAAGAAGGGAAAGTCGAAGGAAACAGGAAGAGCGGAAAGCCAAGAATGACATGACCAAGTGAAGAAGAAAGTGAACAACGTGTCGTATCAGGCTGTCAAAGAAAAGGCCAAAGAAAGACAATACATACCTGGCGATTGCTTCACCGACAAGCGCGCAGCTTTTCAATTTCTGATGATATTCACAGTAGAAAACAAGTGACAACATCCCTTCAATCGACACTACACCAGTCTATCTACGGCAGACAACCCCATGTTGTTCTATCGTCTAGATAAAATCCAATCTATTTGCCCTAAAACTAATTCCGACCACCGCTACTGTCTCCCCGCGCTCAACAACACTCAACACTCAATGCTCAACTGAGTGTTTATTCGCCTATAATTGAGCACTATTATTACCATTGCTTTTTAAAAGTACCACTATAAAATGAGCTAGATGACTTGAGATATTTACGGAGACAGAGATCATCTTATGTTGGATTAGTTGAAACAAACGTGTCGAAGGGAGTATGCAGCTATCCCCTGTTTTTAAAGTCCAGTGACTTCTCGAGAGGATGCACATGTCGTTTTGTATTATAGTTTTAATCTTAGCTGAGAATGAATTTAGTTATTGATTTTAATCAACAGCTTATTACGTGACGCTTCAACAGGTAAATAGATCTGATGGGGTGGAAGCGTGTTTTTTAATAAATTATATTTCTGATTCACCTTTTTTGTGGACTTTCCCCTTTTACAAGCTTTAATTTAACTTGCAATGTATGTTTGTACGGGTCAAGTCTTGCAATTAATTGAAATTAATTTTAATTTTGACCCACTTCGCAATGAGGCTAAAAGTTTGCAAAAACATGTAAATTGGGTGACAGTGCATTATTATGGTACCATCGAGCCCATCTGATGATGGAGACAGGAGGTGGCTATTGGAACTCTGTGATAAAATAAAAGAATGAATGACTTGTGGAAAGAAAAGTACAGTCAGCAATAAAAGCCTGTACCAAAAAATATATATTTGCCAAAAACTTATTACTATTTACTTTTTTTGGAAACACTTGTGACAGTTGTAAAGTCACTTCAATAATTGCAATGTTTTGAAAAAAGTAAATAAAAAAGTGATGTTATTGCGTGCTGAATTAATTTGTCAGAGAAAATAAAACATATTGTTTTTTTAAATAAAACATATGTAGCTAAGTTTATTCATTAGGGCTTCTACTAACTAACCGTAACTTCAGTCGCATCAAATTCTTTTGAAAGTTTACAATTTCATACTTACTGCTATTGTTTGTTACGTTATGGTTTCTGTATTTTTTTTATTATTGACGTTAAGAGCCTGTCAATACCTAAAGCGCGCACACTGTCTATTTGTATCGGAGTAAATGAGATAGCACTGTCGCATGTTCGCATTGGGCCTGGGCAAGGGAATAATAAGAAAAATATTTAAATAAAAAAAGTGGATTATTAGTGTAATATTTAACTCGACCACGGTTTAGATATAAATATTTTGAAATTGTGATTTTAATTGCAGACCCATAAGTCAAAACAATAAAGACATAAAACCGTTTAATTGTGATTTTAAGACCAATCTTTGCAATTATTTTCTATCGAGCCGATTTCGTTCAATCGTGTATCTAGTACGACCACGGTCTTTGAAATATAATTAATATAAACATATATTTTTCTTACTTGACTAAAACAAATAGTCTTTCTTAAAAAACTGTTTAAGTAACATCAATTTCAAGGACATTGGGTGTTGACAGCCTCTTAACAATGGATTTATTAATCTCTCTTGACTTGTTAATGTTAACATAGATAATGTTGTATCTAGTGAGACGCTAACACTTCTGCATGTTAGACTTTAATTGGATTTGCGTGAACGAGCTAAGTTCAAATCTGATTTACTAACGATCTTAATTAGACATTGCTCTCAAGTTTACTGGAACTAATGTGTAAGTAATCGAATTTAAGCCGTCTTAAGTCTATAAGAAGGGGTGTACAGTACAGATCTATTTAATTTTACAGTACAGATTGATTATTATTGTATCTCCTTGGATTTCACGGGCCTATAAATCCCGGTCTTTTGATAAGCTTGTGGGGATATAAATCCAACACGTAGAGGCCCCTTGGAAAGCGTTAATGTCATGTAGAACGCCTGCTGGAACCCGTTCACGGGCGCAACAATAGACACCCATGAACCGGTCGCAACAGGCATTGGGACTATTGTAGTAAAGTAAACAAATTATTATTATTGTGTTTAAATCAAAAAGCAAATTTGATTCTTATTATTTTATTGCATTATTTTTACATTAACCAAAACCCTGTTGCTAACATAATATGAAACTTAAACAATTCGTAAACAATAACATGTTTTGCCTTTGGAAGCCGCCATCTTAAAAAATAATAACAATAAACAATTATATTTCACAACATCAATACTAGACGATAAACGATTAAAATTAATTCGTTCTTATGTTTAATTATAAATTTTATTACATCGGTAGGTTAATCAATCAGTGAAAATCAACTGAAACAGAAGTACGTACAGTCAGCATCAAAAGTAGCGGATCAAATAACGCTTCATAAGTATCTACCATTACAAAACTTAACAAAAAGTGATGTCTTTAATATAGAACAACTAAGACTGTAAAAGATATATTTTTGAACGCGAATTTTAGAAAATTATCTAGTTTTGGAAAAGTCATACGGAATATCAGATAGTTTTGGCGCGTTGTTTCATCCGCTACTTTTGATGCTGACTGTACATAATATTAATAATAAAAGAGGCACAAAATAAAATACTAATATGAAAAATATAAAATTGTCATACTTTGCTCTCGTCAAATGAATCATATAGAATACATAAATTGTTACACACAGGCTATATAGAATAATATACCTACGGCAGATATTTTATGTTATCGTTCATAATATACATTTATCTACACACATATCATAAACTCTCTATGCGTACCCTGCGTTCAAAAACTCCAATTAACGCCAGCAGAAACATAAACTGGGGGCCTACCGCAAAAAAGCGGAATTCGCAAATAGCGGGATCTTTAAAAATTAAAACAAGTAATATTACTTTGCTAATCCGCGAGAAAATAACGTGTTAGTCAATCAGTGCTAACCCGTTATACTTACTTGCGTATTTTTACATGCAATTAATGTTCCCACCCTCCCACCGCAAAAATAAATACGCAAATAAATATAACAACCCACCACCAAAAGTACAAAACTCGACACGTGTTTCGCCTCTCTACGAGGCATCCTCAGGAGATGTTGACGGTATGACACCCGACAACTGACTGAGCTGTCTAGAACGGTCGGCCATATTTATACCTTGACCAGTCCCCCTACTGTGCAAGTGTGAGTGAGATGGAAAAATTCGTAATAACGGCGATGACGCAACATTCAACTGTTCGTTAAGAATCATCCCCCTATTGTTGTACCTAATTATTTCCAACTGTTCCAGAACACTCAAACGCAATCCTTTCTCGCAAACATGTAAAATATCAAAAGAATGATTCTCAGGTAAAGCATGGCCACTGTCTATCAAGTGCTTCGCAAAATTTGACTTTTCTGGATGGTTGTGTCTGTATGACGCAACATGCTCCTTATACCTGGTAGTGAAATTACGGCCTGTTTGCCCCACATATAAGTTATGCTCGCTTTGTATTTCTTAATCGGCTCAGAGGATCGTGCAGCATACAACATATTGTTGACTATACTATTTCAAATAAATAAGTGAATAATAGGCATCATTTCCAAATTTACCGTAAGCCTACACATACTGATTCGGTTATCCCGGCTTCTTCGACGCATCCATGGCAACATAAGTTGGCTGCTTTTCATTGTTATGTGCATCGGATGTTGACTGTGCCTCTTTCTGATGAACACTATCGAGCTGAACTAAATAATATTTATCATTTAGCAGTTTCGAATGGCTATGATAAGTCTGTTGTGGATGGAATCATCAGAAAAAAGCGAAATAGTATAGTCAACAATATGTTGTATGCTGCACGATCCTCTGAGCCGATTAAGAAATACAAAGCGAGCATAACTTATGTTGGCAAATTGTCAGATGCAATTTACAAAATTTTAAAATCTAACGACATTCCTGTGGCTTTTAGGACAAACAACACTTTGTACTCTAAACTTTGCAATGGGAAAGATAAGCTTGAGAAAGGAAAAAAATCTGGAGTTTATAAGCTTACTTGTGATAATTGTAATAAAGTGTATGTGGGGCAAACAGGCCGTAATTTCACTACCAGGTATAAGGAGCATGTTGCGTCATACAGACACAACCATCCAGAAAAGTCAAATTTTGCGAAGCACTTGATAGACAGTGGCCATGCTTTACCTGAGAATCATTCTTTTGATATTTTACATGTTTGCGAGAAAGGATTGCGTTTGAGTGTTCTGGAACAGTTGGAAATAATTAGGTACAACAATAGGGGGATGATTCTTAACGAACAGTTGAATGTTGCGTCATCGCCGTTATTACGAATTTTTCCATCTCACTCACACTTGCACAGTAGGGGGACTGGTCAAGGTATAAATATGGCCGACCGTTCTAGACAGCTCAGTCAGTTGTCGGGTGTCATACCGTCAACATCTCCTGAGGATGCCTCGTAGAGAGGCGAAACACGTGTCGAGTTTTGTACTTTTGGTGGTGGGTTGTTATATTTATTTGCGTATTTATTTTTGCGGTGGGAGGGTGGGAACATTAATTGCATGTAAAAATACGCAAGTAAGTATAACGGGTTAGCACTGATTGACTAACACGTTATTTTCTCGCGGATTAGCAAAGTAATATTACTTGTTTTAATTAGCATGGATTTCCGCAAAGTAACGCCTGATTCTATTAATTAGCGGGATCTTTCTCTTTTACTCTCACTAAGATGTAATGAGAGTGACAGAGAAAAATGCCCGCAATTGTCGAACTTCGATTTTCGCGGTTATAGCCCTGATGTTTGTTGCAACAAACTTCCCATCTGTGCATTTGACGACCTGTCTGGCCTGGTAGGTGACCCTGTCTATGAAGCCGATGGTCTCGGGTTCAAATCCTGGTAAGGGCATTTATTCATGTGATGAACACAGGTATCTTTTCCTGAGTCATGGGTGTTTTCAATGTATTTAAATGCTTATATATATCGTTGTCTAAGTACCCTCAACACAATCCTTATTGAGCTTACTGTGGGACTTAGACAATTTGTATAATAAATAATAAAATCCTATAATATTTATTATTTATCTGTGATGTCATTATTGCGTAAAAACAACACCTATAACGATTTAATAATGACATTCAAATTTGGAACATCTCTTTAAAAACAAAGGAATTTAATTTGACCTCATTTCTAGTATCAGTCTAGATGACATTTTATTGAGTGTGCAATCAATTGCCGCAAGGGCGGTCGTAACATGCGGTTCCTGAACACATCATAGAGATCTTATAAGATGTGATGATATGAACACTCGTGTGATGTTTTTATAATAACCTAAACTCGTATTTTAATGGCTCTCATTATGTAGTAGTTACATAAACTGCTATAATGGATGTGTGAGAAGTACCTAAAATATATTTTTGTTCGGTATATTATACTATGAGCACTATGCATGACAACTTGACATCCTTAATTAAAAACGATTTAATTATCTTATTAACAATTACTTATTCTATAAAATGTACAATACTTAGACATTATCTGGCATGAGTGCAATATATTTTAATATTATGAACTTCCTCAGAAGGGCCTACGGCGAACACCGAAGTTCGCAAATTGCGGGCATCTTGCTCTTTTATTCCAATTTAGGCGTAATCAGAGTGACAGAGAAAGATTCCCGCAATTTGAGAACTTCGGTGTTCGCGGCAAGCCCTCTGCTGCATAACACATGTTACAATTGTATATGTTCATTGTATTATTATGAGAAGAGATAATGGACACATTATTGCAAAATATTACAAATAAAGATTAAAAATTAAAAAGTTAAGAAATGGGAATTAAAATAAGATGGAAAAAATGATTATATGGGTGAATTGCAAAAAAAATTTTCATAATGAAACGTAGTTAAGAAGCTGTGATTAGTCTTAAGTTAATTTTAATGTCTCTAAATGGCTTAGCAATAAAAAAGTCCGCGACTGTACTTAATTCAAACATAAACAAGTCTATAGCATACATGCATATAAATTAAATAGAAATGGCTTAATTGTCGTCACACAGTGTAATCAATTAACTTTCGACTAATAACAGGTCCTTAACTATGTAGATTTTTTTGCAATTCACTCATATCAGGCATATGGTTAAGAAAATACATAAATGTTCAAGGTTCTTTTCTTTCTTATTTTCTTTTTTACCAAAACAACGACGACGACGGTGCAAGTGTCAGGTAAACGTCATAATTTCATAGAATTTTGACGTTTAAAATAACACGTGCACCGTCTGGGCTATCAAAATCGCTGCCAACTGATCTTGGGTTTGTTTTTAGTTACTTTTAATTACCAAAATGTACAATTTTATGTAATTTTGTTAAACGAGCTGTTCAATGGTTGTGATGATACTCATTTCTATTATAACTATTTGCGACCGCGGCCGGCACGTCCCACTTTGTCGCTTGCCATAAGGACGCCTTGACAGGTTATTCGTATAAAGATATAAGCAAATCTAGTCCTTACGGCAAGCGACAAGCGTAGTTTTGCTGCGGTCACATATGACAGGGTCCTACTATTCTAGCGATAAACTTCATTTACGATTGCGTTGGCCGTCCAGCGCCCTCATTGGGGGAATTGTGTTTTAATAAACCAATTAATTTATGTCTAAATCAGTTACAATAATTAAGCTTAGAATAAATTTAAAAGTGGAAATACTGTCTTGGGTGAGACTTGAACTCACGGCCTCTGGATAGATACTCCAGCGCTCTGCCATCTGAGCCACCAAGACCTCATCCATAGGCAGCAAATTTTCCACCATACGAGTCTAGGGGACCCTAACGACATTTACCGTAAGAACGTTACACTTCTTAGACGGCTACCGGAATTCCAAGTCATATTGGAAATTCACCAGTAACGATGTGCTACCCATACTAAATTAATTTGTATAATTATTGTTGTCCGTCAAGACGAGCCAAGCGTAACGCAAAGACACTAGCTACCTTTTCTCGGAGCGCTTCGTCGTTGTTTTGAACCCTCATAACTTGGGTTTGAATTATTCCAGATAAACAAATTTCTCGGGATATGATGTCTATAGTATACCTATTAAGCATAAAAAGTTTCATTTGCAGAGCTCTTATACTTTAGATTTTATTGATATCTAAAAAAACCCCGATTTTGTCACTGACTCACTTATTCACTGATGATCATCAAAACTCTTCCTGAAGTCCTAGAAAGCTGATATTTGGTATTTAAGCTAGTATTAGTACACAAACAACAAAAAATCTAATACTTGGAAATTTTACCCCCCAACCCCTTAAATTTATATAAGGGTTCCGCAAATTTTGATGCTAGAGCTATGACTCATTAGGACGATAATAGTAATATACTTATATATAAATAAAAATAAAAAAATGTTTATTTCGGACCATAATCCATAGAAATTGGTTAGTAATTTAGGTTCTTAAAAATCTATGTTAGTCATATGAACTATCTATCTACAGGAAACTTAACCTAGTGAGTAGGGCAAACCTGGGCTATTCGGTGATTCTTGGTTATTCAGTGATAGTCAGTTTTATTGTCTTTTAGCCAAGTTACCTGGTAATTTTATGACTTGGAACCATATTACACCACATTAGTCACATTTGTGCTATTTCTTAGACGTCGTTTTAAGCAATAAAATTACAGGGCAACTCGGCTAAAAGACAATAAAACTGACTATTACTGAATAACCAAGTATCACCGAATAGCCCAGGTTTGCCCTATTGGGAGCGACAAATAGTCTTACCCTATTTGTCCCTCCCAATAACCACATCAACCCAGTATTTTGTGAGCAGTCGAGGCGATCGGCCAACGGCCAAATTAATTGATTTATTAGAGGACACAATTCTCCAATGCGCCACTAGACGGTCGACGCAATATGATATCTGTTATTTCAAAATTGCTAAACATTTTTATACAGTGCAGAGTATTGCTGAAAGTCTTTTTACAAATTGACATATACTTTACTAACACTTAGCTTAATACTAAATTATGATATGTTATCTATTCAACATACTTACATTGCACTTTCATAAGATTGCACTTAGCACTTTATTCGGTCACTTGAGCACTTTTAGCACTTTGGCAGTGTCTAGTCATTGCACTAAGGTTCAGTCAGTCTTACCTAGCCTACACGATCGTGTACTGATAACAGAAAAGGCGCTATTTTGTTAAGACGACGCATAGTAAATTTTGGCGCCTGATGCTAAAATTTACAATGCGTTTGTTTCGATTTATCTCAGCAATTACGAAACTTATGATTCTCATGAAAGTATTGTTTAGTGAACTAGTTGTTTATGACATAGAATTTGAATTGTTTTGGACATTTCCTAGTTAAATCTTGATTTAGAAACAAAAGCTATTCATTTTGGATTTGAATTCGGTTATTTTTCATGTAAAACCCAAAAATCACTAAAATATTATCCTTGAACTTCCCTCTGAATTACAACGGCATTCAAATTTTAAAATCTGTCACTGATATGATGTTAACACGATACTCGCACGCTCGAGCACCCTCATATCTATAACAGATTTGGTTAATGTCGATTTTGTGTCAAAGATATCTCAATTTATCATTAAATAGCGCCTTTACCGTGCTTACGTCACGATCGTGTTTAAAAGCTATCAAGTGAGGACATTTCCCCGTCCGGGCGTTGACATGACGGGCGTGACGTTGAAGCCACTCCCAGAGCCCTCATCACGGCCGTGTTTAAACGCTGCTAGGAGACGACATGTCCCTTCCCAGCATGGACGTGAACCCGCATCATAACCTTGTTAAAACTATCAGGAAAGGACGTGTTCCCACGTGGCATGGAAGTTGGAGGCCTTCCCAAGGCCAGTGGTGTCATGGCTGTATTTAAACGCTGTCAGGAGAGGACATGTCCCGTTCTGGCATGGACGTGGAAGGCCGCTCCCAGGGCCCGGGCCAGGCGCGGGCCGGGAGCGCCACCGGCCTTCATATGACGTGCTGCGGCGGCTCCTCGTCCTTAGATAATAAAAAATAAGATAAGCATTTGTACAAAAAAGTTGGCTATTCAAATCAATCGGTCATAATAGCAAGGCTTAAAGGGCCATGGAGAATGCTCATAGTTTATCTGCGATCATATTAATCAAGGTCAATATGGATAAGACCAAAGTCTACAGTTTTTGGTTGGGAAGATCATCATAGTGCAATCGTATTTGTGTACTTCACTCAGAGACAGTCAGAAAGGAAGAGCTTCACTCCTGCTTTACCGATTTATAAACTATCGCAAGAGTTATAAGCGTCTGAAAGAGCTTGTAGATGCTGAGCTGATAGATGGCCTTCGCATTGACCTTAGTTCAGACTGTCAGACTTAGAAGCGATAGCTGCTGAGGCAGAAGTAGCCTAAAACTAAGCTACAGTTGGGGGACTGATCGACGTCACTCAGCAGATAACTATATTTTGCGAACGTATTAACTATGATAAACGGTTCTTATTCCGATATGTGTGTACCTTCATGAGAACGTAGGCTACAGGCCGCTTGACGTCCGCGGGGGGCGAGGGCGTGCGGCGCGGGGGGCAGCCGCAGGGGGATAGTGAGTTGCTGTATAGCGAGCTGCCGTATAACGCACCGCCGTAGAGGGCCTGCGGACAAATTCGTAGATATAGCTCTTGTACTTATGAGGTAGCGTATACTGGTGACATATTGTAGTGATAAGAAAAACCTATAACGCGCGCACTGTGTGTGATCACTATTCACTTGTTGTGTTATACTGAAATGCACGTTCATGATATTTGTGTCAATAGATGTGATTAAATGAAGTGCAGTCACTGACTTAGATACTTTTTACAATTAGACAATCTGTTTATTTTTGCTTACTAAAAACCATATCAGTGTTTCCCGAGTTGAATTTATTTTAATTTTGCAGAAAACCAAACCTGCATTTTGAGCTTATCTGCTCACATGAGCATGTAATCTCAAAGGTTTTTTTATGCTTTAATTTTACACTACAAAATATTATGAATACGCTCAAGACCAAATCGGGTCAGTTCCTGAGAATTTACTGATTACTCCCGTAACCCTAAAAAATAGAATCCATCAAAGTTCAACATACAGACATTACCTGCAAATGCGCCAGCTCCGCCGCCAGCTTCCCATCTTCAGGAGGCAGCTTGAATGGGTAGAACGGGTACAGCGGCGGGAACAGCGCGCGGCTTAGCTCAGGCTTGTCCAACGGCATGGGCAACGGCGGCGGCAACAGCCGTGGCACCGGCGCCATCAGCCCGCTGATGTTGAACCCGAATTTTGGCTCCTTCTTGACGAGCGCTTTGGGTTTTCGCCGTGGACGGTATTTGTAGTCGGGATGCTCTTTCATGTGGAGGGCTCTGGAAAGGAGGCTGAGTTTTAGGTTGGTGTAAGGTAGAGCCTGAGTGGACGCTCGAAGCGGAGCGTTCAGCGGGGCGTGCAGCGTGGCGTCGGGCTCACAAGTGATTTGTGCAGCGTGCACTAAGGCCGCTCCTTTACGTTTGCATTTGTTCAACATGGACGACGCACGCCCCGCCCCGCTGCACGCCAAATCGAGCGTCCGCTCAAGCCTTATACTAAAGAGAAATTAGGGTAAGCCTTTTTCTAAATGGAACTTGAAGAAAGGCTGGGATTTTGGTCGATACACTGAAAAAATATGATCTAAGTATCGAGCACACTTTAAAGTGGTTTTCATTAAGATTAACTGCTTTATACAATATAAACAAATGTTAGAAAAATGGAAAAATACAAAACAGTAACGTTAACTGTTTGAACATTTCTAAGTATTGAAGAAATTATAAAAATAAACGAACAGTCACTACATTTTAGCTACTCAAAACAGTAAAATTTACTGTATTTTTGGAACAGTAAAAACCGTTTTGTTCGAGAGGCTCATTTGGAACTGTTTAAAGCAATAAACGTTAATGCAATTTCAATTGTTTTAAATGGTTCTTTTTCTCAGTGTACTTTAAGAGAAATTACGGCGTATTTTTATTTATCAGCAACGGTTATGGTACCTGTAATAACGAGATTTCTCTTTCACCTAGTAGATTGATAATGTATTACAAAGTAGGTATGGATGTCGGCAGGAAAGTTGAGGTAGATATATAAATGGTTACACATAAACTTCTTTTATTTAAGGTGATTCTAGGTACACGCTGGAAATCGTTGCAAGGATTGCTATGGCAAAAAAAGCTTTCCACCAGAAGAGACAATTGTTGAAATCCCGTCTGTCATGCAGAAACAAGAAACTGCTGATTAAGGTTACGTCTGGAGTATAGCCCTCTATGGAAGTGAAACGTGGACAATGACCCTAAGAGACAGGAAGAGAATGGAAGCATTTCAAAGGGGGTGCTGGAGACGAATGGAAGGCATTAGTTGGAGAGACAAGATAAATAATGAAGAGATGCTACGAAGAGTGAGTGAAAGAAGAGCTATTCTACACACTATAGAAAACAGACGCGGAAAAAATATCGGACATTTAATATGACACGAGCACTTCCTCACGAAAACTATCCTGGAGGGGATAGCACGCAAGCGACCCAGACGCAGTTACTTAGACCAAGCGAAAGAAAAAGTAGGGGTCGTGTCGTATCAAAAAGTCAAAGAGTTGGCGCAAGATAGGAAAAGCTGGAAGATACTCCACCGACAAGAGAATAGCTCTTCAGTTCATGATGATGAAACATTGAGCACTAACCGCTATATTTCAGCCCGAAAAAAACAACCAAAGTTAACTGATAAATAATAAATAAATATTATAGGGACATTCTTACACAAATTGACTAAGTCCCAGTACGCCAAGAAGGCTTCTGTTGTAAGTACTCAGACAACGATATATATAATATAAAAATACTTTAATATATAGAAAACATCCATGACTCAGGAACAAATTTCTGTGCTCATCACAAATAAATGCTCTTACCGGGATTCCAACCCAGGACCATCGGCTTCATAGGCAAGGTCACTACCCACTAGGCCGGACTGGTCGTCAAACTGAAGAACATATATTTTAAACATAGGTACCTCAACTCTTCATTTATTCAGAATTAATAATATTTATTTATTCAGGAGTAAATGCAAATAATCGAATCATTCGATATTCATATTTCGACTAAGATTCCACGATAATGTTTTTATATTCCTCGCAATAAAAAACAGACCACCACGTTATTGCCTCGAAAACCCACATAAAGCGCGCCTTCATATCCAATCATATCGATATTTACCGTATTCGATTAACTTGACGAAAATATCGATAAAAAAGATACGTTTTTTCTAGATATTGTGTATTTTGTATTTCCTTCGTATCATGTTTATTTGGTCGGCAAACAAAGTAATGAAGGAATTGATAGTGGCCGGTCGATGACCCGACTTTTTGTCGGAATCACAGATCGCGCACTTAGATGGTGCAAATAAGACTAACCGTGGTCACCACATCGGCGCTCAGGTCCTATACTAAATTAGTATGACGCACTTGTTCGTCTCGGGTATATGTTCAAGTTTACGGCACGTTATCATGTGAATTACACACCTAAGTATATAAAAAACAAGGATTTCTAGAACGTAACATAGTCTGTCACTCTGTACTAGTATTAAATGGGATAGAATGCAGCTGTGTAGTGAAACTCGCGGAGAAGTTATTTGTAAAAGCTTGAATCTCCAGAGAAAAACTGGGCCATGTTATGATCCAAATGATATATGGATCAGCTGATTTATGTGTTAAGTAAACGATACGCTGCTTAGCTCAGGAAGAGCATTTCGAGACGATGTACACAACAAATTAATAATTGATTTAACATTAGTTAATAAAACACGCGCGGTACACTGATCACGCGTCTGTGTGCAAAACGCTTTATATTACACAATGCTTATTACCTAAAGGTTTACCTAAAGGTTGTCTGGAAGAGACCGCTTTTTAGCGATAAGACCGCCTGTTGTTACCTGGTTCTATTTTCCTTTAAAAATCATTTGTAGTTTTACATGTATGTAAAATGTATAATTGTTGGTGCAATAAAGAATATTTACTTACTTACTTACTTATTGAGCTTACTGTGGGACTTAGTCAATTTATGTAGATAATAATGTCCTATAATATTTATATTTATTACCTATGTAGATAGCTGAACGTGACTATTGAACCAATGTTAGTTTTACTCGTAGTTATTCGATCTGTTTCCAATATGATGCTGATCTATCCCTGTCAAAAGTAACATTTTTGGCTGAAGAAACGTCACTTTTGACACTGATAGATCAGTCTTCTTCCTCGCGTTGTCCCTGCATTTTTGCCACGGCTCATGGGAGCCTGGGGTCCGCTTGGCAACTAACCCCGAGAATTGGCGTACGCACTAGTTTTTACGAAAGCGACTGCCATCTGACTTTTCAACCCAGAGGGTATACTAGGCCTTATTGGGATTAGTCCACTAGACTGATAGATCAGTATCATATCGAAAACAGATACGGAAAAACTAAAACTTGAATTGACATGTATGCAGGGATCGGAAACCGGTATTTTTTGTATGGGAACGAAAACGGTATTTTTTCGTTCTTTGTTAATTATTTCATTCCTAATCGGGCAATCTAATAATACGAAGTCGTTATCTAAAAACACAACTGAGTCCTACATTTACCTATATTTTTATAAATAAACCGAAATATGTGGTTATTTCGATGTTTTTGCAAAAAACCGGTTCCGATCCCTGCATGTATGTATTACACAGTCTATTAGAGATAACTCTGCGGTCGAAATCGATCGTCTTACGAAATGTCAACTGGGATAACAAAAAAGATAAAGAGTCAATCCACGGGACTGTTTCTTGCGAATACTGAGGATGTATGAACGTATGTTATCGGTTTTGGTGTCCAGTTTCCTTATAGGGGTGATAATGTTTGGTTTTTTTAAAGAACTTTATGTCGTGTTCGCAATGTTTTGTTAATATTTGTAGATGATAAAGTTGAAATGTATCTTTCATAATAGTTTGGATTATAGTAAACGGTTTTACCATTTATTGTTTGTTTACACGTTACAGTTCGGAAAAATATAATTTTCGATAGGAAAACTTTATAAAAAACCGGCCTAGTGCGAGTCGGACTCGCACACGAAAAAAAACATGGAAATTTCAACTGTTTAGGTATCACGGTTCATTACATACAGCCTGGTGACAGATACACGGACAGTTACACGGACAGTGGAGTCTTAGGAATAGGGTCCCACTTTTACCCTTTGGGTACGGAATCCTAAAAACAAGCCAAGAGTAAATTGGTACGCAAATCACATGGTGCTTAAAAAAACAATTTCTATAAAATAAATTTAACTGAATCTATTAATGTTTGAATTAGTAGGGTTATTCCCACTAGTTACCACCAAACCAAGTTGGTAGTCAAGTCACCAATGTTAAGAACTTGGTGGTAACTAGTGGGAATAGAAATAGGGTCTAACAAATATTCATTAGCTGTTTGTACAAACTACAACTATTGATAATAAGGATAGTCATTTAAATACATTGTTGAGTTCATTCCTGGATCTGTACCTTATGTAGAAACGATTTACATTTAGAGCACAACTAACTAACTGCTTTGACTCAGTGATTCAAAAAGAATCTTGGCCTCCGAAACGAGAGAACGCCACCTGTTCCGATCCAGCGCGGTTTCCTGCCATGAATTGGCATTCAGCCGACGCAGGTCCGCCTCCACGACATCACACCAGCGGTACCTGGGGTGCCAGTTCGGTCGACGGCCGGCCGGTTGGTCGCCCCAAGTACGCTTCCTTGACTGCGCGATCCTCCCACATTCTGAGTAGGTGACCAAGCCAGCGAAGTCTGTGGGATTTTGTTACGCCGATGATATTGGGCTCAGCCACCTTCTCCTCGATCTCAGCATTTTTCTGGATCCTCCAGGAGCCGTCGTCACTTCTGACAGGTCCCAGGATCTTCCTGAGCTCTTTTCTTTCCGCTATCAGGAGCTGACTTTCCTCTTTTTGAGTTAGTGTCCAGGCCTCACAGCCGTACATAAGAATAGGCCGAATGACGGTTTTATAGATTCTTAATTTTGTACTCTTACTGAGAAGCCTGGACACCAACACTTTATGGAGGGCTGCACTACATCGTAGTGCGTTTTGAATGCGGAGTGCAATCTCTGCACGCTGGAATGCAGCGGAGTGACTCCATACAGGGCTAAACATCTCGGATCTCCGAGAGACCTCCCCGAGGTCCTACTCAACATCAAAGGTTTGATAGGATTCCTCGAGGAGCTGGGCTGGCAGGACTAGCCCACCCCCAACATATCACGCAAAATAGGCGCAAGTCGTCGAGTTGCGGAAAAATCGCCCGAATACAATACAATACAATACAATACAATCTCCTCCTCCTGGGTGTTTGTATCGGTGACTGTACATCCGAGGTAGCGGAACTTGTCATGACCCTGATAGACGGTACCCTCCACATGAAGGCTGTCATGGCGAACTCGCGCATAAGCGACTTTAGAGCACAAGGCACTTTAGACTTTTTTTGCTAAATCGCTTCATTTTGCTAACTTGCATAAATTTCAGAAATACAGGAACGACTTTTGTTTTACGCACTCATGTCTAGCATAACCTCTAATGACCTAATCCATAATCGCGATGGCATCGTTATGACGTGATTCACTCCAGAACAATGATCCTAATCATTCATAAAACATCCCAAACATCGAACTATCGCCCCGTCCACTCGCATAATTACAATCGACTCGCTGACAATCGCGATTCTATCACAAAGCTCGCATAATCGGACGCTATGTCGACTGCACCCACAACACTATACGTCAAAATCACCAAGCTTGTACTAACAAAAATCAACTGTAACACGGGCACGTAAGGTTTAATTTTACTTGTGTTGTATGATTACATAGTGATGGGAACGTGGGAATGCTCGATTGTGACTGGGACAATGCAATAATCCTTGCATTGTTGGATCGACATTGTTGTTTTAAGGGCGGCGCGCGCGACAATTGTACGCTTTATTGCATAAATAATATTATTTTGGCCGGTGACGTTTCATTGTCGCACTTTTGTTGCTAAAATTTGATATCGCGGAGGGATAAAAGTTTTCGTTGTTTGTCTGAAGCGTCAAGAGTCTCGAAAGAGGGATGTTTCGAGTGATTTGATTACGTACCAACGCCGTTTCATTCAAAGATATATCTAAGTTTTTTTCCGGCTTCAAAACTCTCATTAATGTTGCTTTTTAAGCAGCGAATTAACGTGAAAGTGTGCAGCTAATGAAGAATCAGCCTTGTAACGCGTTTAACCATTCTTTAATCAACAGCCGGCAATCCATTGTGGCTATTTGTAAAGTCCAGATATCACTTTACTAAAACGTGGCTTTCCTTCATCTACAATAAGAACAAACGTGTGTGTGTTCGTTCGTGGAATGAGCTACCTTCTGAGGTGTTTCCCTTGCGCTATGACATGGGGTTCTTCAAAAGCAGGTATTTAGGGTTCTCAAAGGTTGGCAACGCATAAGTGGCTCCGATGTCCACATGGGCGGCGATGACTGCTTCCCATCAGGCGGCTCGTCGGCTCGTTTACTTTCTATCAGAATTTCTGTTGAAATATCAGATGAAATCGACCTTATTGCGCTTAAAGCATATCTGTCTGTGATGGAAAGCCACAAAAAACTACCTACCGAACAATGTTATGCTTTACCAGCACACTTTTGTCTTTGGCGAAATCATTATAAATTGATGGAAGCCATTTTTTGTACTCCCAACGCAAAAAAGTGTTGTATGTTTGACGTCTATGTCTGTCTGCCTGTCTGTCTGTCTGTGCCATCATAGTTCTCCAAAGGATGGACCAGTTCGATGCGTTTTTTCATGTGAAGAGTTTCCTTGCAGTTCCCAGCTTAGCTTGAAGCAGCAGCTATTAATGCAGCAGTTTGAAGGGTATCAGCTTTTTTTCAAAATGATGTAAGGCATTTTTGGTATAATTTTTTTTTTTTTTGTATACAGGGTAAAGGCTTTTTTTAATTTAATAGTTATTAAAAGTAGAAGAAGTCTGTTGGGCTCAATCATAAAGTGACACATTTTTTCATGACACGGGGTCTTAAAATGTAAAACTTGTGTGTTTTGAGAGCTCAATGCAATATTAATTGATTTGGTTATTCCTTTACTTTTTTTATTTCAAGTTAATTTAATACTTGATTTTAGTATTTTTGTAAAAATTAATAATATTTTAAATTGCCGTGTTGTGATTTGAAGACGTACCTTAAAATATATACATATGATATTGATCGTATATTATCTCCGTCTATTTCTGACGCACCTCACCAATATGAGGGCGTGCGAGATGGATTAAATAAAAGTTTAAATCAATAACATGTTTTAATTTTATGGATTATCTCAAAGTCTACGTGTCTGTTGAGGCATTTCATAATGATAACGCCCATATTCTGTGTAAGGATTTTTGCACAACCAGTAATCCAATTGTGGCTTTCCATCAGAGAAGGATCCTTACGCTTCATGTGGAATAAGGACCTTTCTATCAGAATTTCTGGAACTTACACTTGTACATGGGAGCTGCCAAGGTACTCGCAAATATATAAACACGCACTTAACGCCTTGACAATAGAAGCGTGTTCAGATATTTCTGATCACCTTGGCCGCTCCGATATATCTGATGGCGACTGTACTTATTTTAACACAGACTTCTAAGTGAATCCGTTCTTAAGAGGCTGTCAACACCCAATGTCCTTGAAATTGATGTTACTTAAACAGTTTTTTAAGAAAGACTATTTGTTTTAGTCAAGTAAGAAAAATATATGTTCATATTAATTATATTTCAAATACCGTGGTTGTACTCGATACATGATTGAACGAAGTCGGCTCGATAGAAAATAATTGCAAAGATTGGTCTTAAAATCACAATTAAACGGTTCTATGTCTTTATTGTTTTGACTTATGGGTCTGCAATTAAAATCACAATTTCAAAACATTTATATCTAAACCGCTATTGAGTAAAATATTACACTAATAATCCACTTTTTTTATTTAAATATTTTTCTTATTATTCCCTTGCCCAGGCCCAGTAACATGCGACAGTGCTATCTCATTTACTCCGATACAAATAGACAGTGTGCGCGCTTTAGGTATTGACAGCCTCTTAACGTTTCTCGGAATATTATTGCGTTGGACATCAAAAAGCCACAATACTATCAAAAAACCAATAGTGCCTGGGTGCATATTGTATGTCGATCAAACATGATAAAGCCATGGGTAAATAGGCGTCGCCCATTGTGACCGATAACGGATATGGGAACTTTAAAATAATTGTACAAACAATATGTTGATAGACGTTGCAACATACTTATTTCCTATTTTTAAGAAGTTTTTGGAGTTCTTACAAAATTTATCCATGTGTCAACAAAGTCTTCTTCTTCCTGGCGTTGTCCCGGCATTTTGCCACGGCTCATGGGAGCCTGGGGTCCGCTTGACAACTAATCCCAAGATTTGGCGTAGGCACTAGTTTTTACGAAAGCGACTGTCATCTGACCTTCCAACCCAGAGGGTAAACTAGGCCTTGTTAGGATTAGTCCGGTTTCCTCACGATGTTTTCCTTCACCGAAAAGCGACTGGTATGATATTTCGTACATAAGTTCCGAAAAACTCATTGGTACGAGCCGGGATTTGAACCCGCGACCTCCGGATTGCAAGTCGCACGCTGTTACCGCTAGGCCACCAGCGCTTCAATGTGTCAACAAAGTAATAAAATGAAATATGAAATGAAAAATTAACCGATTTTAATACAACATATATTTGACGACCGGTCTGACCTAGTGGGTAGAGACCCTGCCTATAAAGCCGGTGGTTTTGGGTTCGAATCCAGGTAAGGGCATTTATTTGTGTGATTAGCACAGATATTTGTTGCTGAGTCATGGGTGTTTTCTATGTTTTGAAGAATTGATATATTATACATAACTCGTTGTCTGAGTACCCAAAACACAAGCCTTCTTGAGCTTACCGAGGGACTTAGTCAATTTGTGTAAGAATGTTCCTATAATATTTATTTCCTCCTCCTCCGCACTCACTAATTCACTTATTAGGTAATTAACGTATTTAAAAATAGATATTAGATACCCTGGCACCGGCAGTAGTTACTTCGTGACCAGAGGGCTGGCCTCTGTACTTCGCCCAGCGGATAAGCATTGATTCCAGAGGGGCAATGCAGCCAGACTTCTGGGCACCCTGCCAAGCGGTCTCGACTTGGGACATTTTTTAGCGGATAAGCATTGCTATCCAGAGGGGCAATGCAGCCAGCCTTCTGGGCACCCTATCAAGCGGTCTCGACATGGGACAATTTTTTTACTGAAGTGTTTAATCGTGTTTCCACCCATTGGTGTTGAATTTTAAACCAGCCGATCTTTATGTAATGCAAAGGGAAATGTAGTAATTAGCTAATTGGGTTATAGTTTGCATTGTGGCTGCGCTGGTGACCTAGCGGTAAGAGCGTGCGACTTGCAATCCGGAGGTCGCGGGTTCAAACCCCGGCTCGTACCAATGAGTTTTTTGGAACTTATGTACGAAATATCATTTGATATTTACCAGTCGCTTTTCGGTGAAGGAAAACATCGTGAGGAAACCGGACTAATCCCAACAAGACCTAGTTTACCCTCTGGGTTGGAAGGTCAGATGGCAGTCGCTTTCGTAAAAACTAGTGCCTACGCCAAATTTTGGTATTAGTTGTCAAGCGGGGCCCAGGCTCCCATGAGTCATGGCAAAATGCCAGGACAATGCGAGGAAGAAGAATAGTTCGCATTGCAGAGTATAACATAGTAAAATTCGTAAACCTACGTATTATACAAGTATCTGTGTTTGAACTTCTAATACATATCTCGGTTCAACAGAGCGTGCACGGAAGAAGAGGAAACAGCAAAACATATTCTCCTAGATTGTAAACAGGTAGAAGTATACAGGAACAAATACCTAGGGACTCCGTGCACACTAAAGGAGGCAGTCAGCAACCTGAGGACACTGCTAGGCTTCGTGGAGGAGCTGAGGCTAGAGTAGCGCTACCTCGTTTCACGCAAAATAGGCACAATGGTTGTCAATTTGCGGAAAATGCCCAGAAGCACTAACTAAATTCATATCTCACATCTGATACGGAATGCAACTCAAGCCGATAACGAAGTTTCCGTCGTATAAAGAAGGGTTCGACTGCAAGCCCTCAAAGAGATTCCGTGTAAATGTGTTTGATTATCTATAGAACTAGAAGGGTAAGATTGGATTACATATTTCAATAGTGGGATAGGGATCAAAGTACTCATGGCTGTTTGTGGGTCATGTAGCAAATTCTTCTTTTTTTAATTATTGATAATTTTAATACTGACTGCAACTTGAGCGTTGTTAATTTAAGTTGCCTACATTGATGAAGGATCATGTTTTTTTTAACAGTTCCCAATAGGCTTAAAGTTGTATTGTTAATTGTTTTCGCTTATTCCATAGAAACCATTGTAGTCTTAAAATCCGAATATGCACTTTCTGTATTTTAGAATCTATAAACATACAAATTACTATTTTGTTTAGAAATAGAATGGGCACTATTAATCATAAATGTCTTTTTGGTCAGATTTTCAACTATAGTATTCGAGTTGAGAATAATTTTCGTTGTTATATGTAGGTACTAATATTTGCTTCTTGGCGTATATATATGTTCCCAATGCAAGTACCTTTTGGTTTGTTGATGGGTTTTTATAGACAGGAACTGTTTGTAAAGTTTGTTGTCGTTATATGAAGGTGTATTCTGATGTTGAACAAGACACGCCTTTATACTCGTAGCAACTCAGCTCAACTCAACTCAACTCATTTTCATAGTAAATTCCACCCCCCTTTTCGTCTCTTTCAGGAATAATTTAAGGGATAAAAGTTTATCTTGATACTATCGGTTTATGCCAGTAACTGTTTGTAAAGTTTGTTGTCGTTTTATGAAGGTGTATTCTGATGTTGAACAAGACACGCCTTTATACTCGTAGCAACTCAGCTCAACTCAACTCAACTCATTTTCATAGTAAATTCCACCCCCCTTTTCGTCTCTTTAAGGAATAATTTCAGGAATAAAAGTTTATCTTGATACTAAATCGGTTTATGCCTGAGGAGGTAAACCGACAGACAGATGCAGATATTTGGGTTTTCTTACTATAACACTGAAATAATAATTGCCCTAGACCCAACTTATCTTACAATTGGCTACTTGACAGTTTTTTGCAGATAATGTCAATCGATCTTGATTTTCCTGAGGATCAAATACTTATCTATAGGACTCATGGCAGTTAAGCAACACAAAGGTCAGAAATGAGAGTTAAAGCCTGACGCTCGCACTCGACGATTGAAACACCTCTAACAAAGTGATATTGTAACGTGACGTCACATTACATTAGTCTGTCTTAAATTTATGGAAGATCAAGATAATTGCTATTTTGACCCTAAAATATTACGTTTATGTATATAGTTGTCGTACAATTTATATTTCAATAAAGTGTAAGAAATCGAATAGTACCATTATCTTTTTGAACGTTGAAAAAAATACTTTTTTTGAGACTTTGGAGCCTTGTTTTTTTTTATAATCTCAATATGTCTTTTAAAATTCCACTTTTTAATAATGAATGGCTCATTTTTTATCCATTTAGCTACATTTGTTATAATATTCATTATTCAACATGTGTCAAGTACCGAATTGTGTTTTTTTTTGGTTACTAAGCCTAAACTAACTTTTTCCTCAGAACACCGATATTGGTCTACATGCTTTCAAATCGTCCCATTTCCAATGTCTGTCCCTAATCTGTTTTCTGTTTAGATCCGTAAGCCCCTTTTTATAGCCCTGCGCGCGGCGATAGCGCACAAAGAGCCACAATGAAGATATTATAGCTTTTATAACTACTGATGGGGTTGGGCAAACTTATGGAGATTAAATTGATTTGTAAGGGTTGGGGACTTTTGTTTTTGAATTAGAAGACGGGTTAATGAATGCCTTTGTCGGACACATCTGTGTTAGATTTTTTTTGTAGCTACCGTACCGTACCTAAACTTAGTTTAAGTTACTACATTAAGATTTAAATTGTATTTATTCACAATAATAGGTCTTTATAATATTTGCGTATTCAATAATTAACACGAGTTCGTAAATCTTGTACCGCCCGTGGAACAGACAATGTTTTTCATCACACTTGTGAGGAAAAAACTAGATTTTAAGCGAAATAATTCTTAAATACGGTGACATTTCAATTATTCGTTCGCCATATTGTCATTTTTGATAGCTTAGTCTTCGAGGCACAGATCCATCCGGCATTCAGCCACGATTGAAAAAGATTTGAAACGACTATAAAATTAATCAAATTAAATATTTCTAAACATACACGGAATAAATATAAAAGTATAACACATGACAATTTTCACAGATGGTGTACAAGTTGCTGTTATAACAACAAATACTAAAACGACTCGCACTTGTCCGGTTTTAATACTTTTAATATCACACATGATAAAAAATATAACGGGTTGCACTCCGGGAGTGCCGGCAGAAGTGAAAACTAGAATATTAACGTTGTGCATTTTTTAATATTTAGGAATGGTTAGGGAATAATTTTGCAGGAATCGCTTTAATTATCAGTATAAAAGTACTATCATTTATGTGGTAAAATACAATATTCGTTTATTGCGCTATCGTACACAAATATGACAATTTATATTACATTAAAAATTGAACACTTCAGAACTATTACAATTTTTTAACATTAAAAAGTTTATCTCTCAGAAAAATCAACTTCCATCCATAATTTCAACGACTCTTACACCATCATCATTACTAGAACCATCATCGCCAATCTCATACGATAGGTTTATGGACTTTATGGTAGTTGAAATAAGAAACGGAAATTTTTGATTCGGCCCTATTTAAATGTCTAATAAAGACCGCATCAATAGTAGTTTTCAATGACATTGTAACAGTTTTTCGATCAGGTCACGTGTCCGTCTTACGAATTTTCAATCTGTCGAATCTGTCGGTCACGTGACTAGTCGCGAGTTTAACATTTTTTCCCCATCGCGAAAATTGCACAGCGCCACTAAAGAAGTTTTCACTTCAAAATACCATGAACCCATTACCTACTTTAAAAAAATCGGCCAAGAGCATATCGGACCATTCTCAGAGTAGGGTTCCGTAGTTACTCATCCGTCACAATAAGCTAAACTGGAGCTTAAAGTATAGTAGATTGTTAATCAAGTGATGAACTGGATAGTACGTTTTTTTACTATGAAGGGGAAACTTTTTACGATAACTCAAAAACAGCTAAACTGATCATGTCCGCTATAGTTTTCATTTAATGTCTTTCTTAAGCTCTACTTCCACGATTTTTTCATATTTTTTTGACCTATGGTTCAAAAGTTAGAGGGGGGGGGGGACACTTTTTTTTTCTTTCGGAGCGATTATCTCCGAATATATTCTTTTTATCAAAAAATGTTTGTTGAAGACCCCTATTACTTTTGAAAGACCTTTCAAACGATATCCCACACTGTCTAGGGTTAAAGCAAAAAAAAAAATCACCCCCGCATTACGTGTAGGGGAGGTACCCTAAAAAAAAATGTTTCGATTTTATTCTACGACTTTGTCGGCTTTATTGATTTATATATATCCATGCCAAATTTCAGCTTTCTAGCACTACCGATCACGGAGCAAAGCCTCGGACAGACAGACAGACAGACAGACAGACAGACAGACAGACGGACGGACGGACATGGCGAAACTATAAGGGTTCCTAGTTGACTACGGAACCCTAAAAAGCGAGAGCTTGGTCTATTGTCATACTCATAATATAAAACTAACTTATTTTATCACTGTTACCTTAAACAAATAAGTAACAACTTTAGTCTTCTTATCAAATAAAAACACGGTCTTTTTAAGTTTTATTTTTAAAAGCACTATCATGGCATTTTATCAAATTAAAAAAAAAAACATCCGGTTGCTCTATTTGTTTCTGGAACACACATTTTAGGGACAATACCAACTTATTTATGCAGCTAAAGGTTATCAAATAACAAGAAGTCTGGTGAGATTTTCTCATGGCCACCCGCAAACTTATGTTGGTATTCTGGAGGTATAGTGTAGGTCTGATTAAATAGTTTTTGTTGTATAATAATGATAACAACAGGTGCGATTGTTTCACTGTATATTCGAGATAACAGAATGGAAGTATTGTGGGCACAAATTAGATTATGAAGTAGGGTGCGAAGTGGGTGATATTTCTATTATACACCGTGTTTTTGTTTAATTCCGTTAACTCCGGGGTATGGGTAAGTACGTTTAAGGAAACTAAATGGCATAGTTAATTATTTTTTTTTTTATAAAAAATAATTAAATGTTGCATATAGCGTTAATTGTAAAACGGGCATTACATTTAATACAACCAAACAACTGAAAACTGTGACATATCAATGTCATTTCGGACATCGATCGTCCGAGATAATACTTACGTTTAGTAGCAAATGTATACACTCGTACTAAACACTGATCAATATGTAAGAATGCCCTAAGGCCATTTAGGTAAACAAAGCAAAAGTATATAGCCAAGACGCGCGAGCATACCTTGTTACGCGCCCGGCCCGCCCCGGGCCGCGGCCGGCCGGTCAGCGACACCTCGTAAGCTCGTAACTCACGAGGCCCTGGTACTTGCTACATGCTAAATTAAAATTTTGGACAGTTTTTTCTCAATTTTTGCCACCGTAGCCTACGGAGACTAACAAGCAACGCTACGCGGTCTTCGTAGTCTACGGGTGTTACTATATTGCGGGTCACTACGGGTGTCACATGCGTGTTTCTGACTTATGAAGTAATTGTTTTTACTATGCAACCAAATTAATATTTTGTAAGTTGGCAGCAATGCACTTAGTTTAAAACTGTATTCGTTTTGATTTTGTTAGGTTGGTAGCCATTAATCGCAGTAACGTTATAGCGATTAAAAGCACATGTGCTGTTATGAGGAATAGACAATATAGACTTTTCTTGAAACCTTTTATGTATGTTCTTATATTCGTGTTAATGAATGCATAAATGACAGATAACAGTAGAGGAGTAGGAAAAAATATTTTATTACCTAATTCTGCACCTTATAATAGTATAAGAATAAGAACGCTACTGTGTAACAATCCATGCACTTGATACGCCAGTGTCTCAGAGGGGGAACAATGGCCGCCGCCGCCATTTGCCCGCCCCGCCTTTCTTGGCGCGTTCTTTTGGAAGGGGACATAGATAAGACAATGGCAATTTTGCGCTGTGGTTATGTTGGTAGTAATTAAACTAAAAGTAGGTAAACGTGAACTTTACGCTGATAATTTTAGATGATGTTACTACCATTTATTAATATAAATTGTGTTTGGATTATATTGTTCAATCGAGTGAATGAAAAAGTGTTTTTGAATGTATACTGAGAATGCATTTTTATTTGTTTTAGTTTACGTAGGTTAATAATCAAAGACATCTTACTTCGCACGTTCTTTTGGAAGAGGAAACAGATAAGACAATGGCAATTTTGCACTCTGTTTATGTTGGTACCAATTAAACTACGAGTACTTAGGTGTAATTACGAACTTTGCGCTTATAAATGATGTTATAGCCAATGCTGGCCGAACGTTAATTATAATTGATGGTAAGCAGTCTCTGTAGCCTATGTACGCCTGCAACTCCAGAGGAGTCACATGCGCGTTGCCGACCCTAGCATCCCCCCCCCCCCCCCTTGTTGAGCCCTGGCAACCTTACTCACCGGCAGGAACACTATGAGTTACAGTTTACTAGGTTTATTAGGTTACATTTTTCGGTTCAATTTGTAATGGTTAATTTCAATATGGTCAATTCTAATAGGGTTGTTTATAAATATGTAAGTAAGTAAGTAAGTAAGTAAATATTCTTTATTGCACCACAAAGAAGACAAATTAAAAAAAAAACAGATTTACAATGTAAAGAAAGGTAGCAACAGGCGGTCTTATCGCTGATAAATTAACAAAATATTATAGCAGATGTTTTCGCGCCCAAAACGCTCTTTGAAAATTGTGTGACGTCACAGTTCACGGTTTGACACATAACTACATACACACGTAGAAGATACGCACTGTCAACTGACATTTGTCATTTGTTGTTTATCGCCTACCTGTCAATACTGTCAATCCGAGAGTTGTGACGTCATCAGAATCTTCAATGACGTTTCGAGTTTGGTCACGTGACGTGTGCCAAAAGATATTTTAAATTCAATATTTACAAAAATATGGTCATTAGTGTCATTACAGGTCCCCTAAAAGTAGTTTAACATGTTCTTATAATCCAAAAGAATTTATTGGGATACAATTCTGCCCTAAGATTTGTAGATGGAAACAACCCTATTAACGTTCGGCTGAGAGGGGTTATAGTTATTTATTACCTTATTAGGTATTTAAACTGTTTTTAGAATATATTATTCAGTTGCTTAGATTGAAAAGTGGTTTTTAACTTATGAATAAGTAGTTAAATGTTATTTACGTTAATGTAGGTACACCTTAAAATAATGTAACTATTATCTTTTCGGGTTAATAAACGATTTAAAAATATCTTAGACGCTTTGAGTAAAACTTTGACAGTGCACTATTATTAATTTTATTTAAAGTACCTACACTAGTGTTTCTGTGAACTACATTTCATAAAACATAAAATACTCACCTTGCCTTGCGTATATATTTTAGAGATCTGTAAATTTGTCCACAACTACCCTCAATTTTACACGAGACGTGAAGACCTGCGATTAAAATATGAAACGAGACATAAATAACCAAGGGATGAAACGGTACCTTTCACGCGAGTTAAACAAATAAGCAAATTTGCATAATCAGTACCTAATTAAAGTAAGTCTTTTTACTATGAAGGGGAAACTTTTTGCGATAACTCAAAAGCAGCTAAACTGATCATGTCCGCTATAGTTTTCATTTAATGTCTTTCTTAAGCTCTACTTCCACGATTTTTTTCATATTTTTTGGACCTATGGTTCAAAAGTTAGAGGGGGGGACACATTTTTTTTTCTTTCGGAGCTATTATCTCCGAATATATTCACTTTATCAAAAAATGTTTGTTGAAACCCCTGTTAGTTTTAAAAGACTTTTCCAACGATACCCCACACTGTAGGGTTGAAGCAAAAAAAAAAATTCACCCCCACTTTACGTGTAGGGGAGGTACCCTCAAAAAAATTAAATTTTTAGATTTTATTGTACGACTTTGTCGGCTTTATTGATTTATATATCCATGCCGAATTTCAGCTTTCTAGCACTAACGACGACGGAGCAAAGCCTCGGACAGACAGACAGACGGACATGGCGAAACTATAAGGGTTCCTAGTTGACTACGGAACCCTAAAAAATACTAATACTCCCAGCCTCTCGTCTAAAACTCCATTCTGCCGGTCCCTTAAAACCATTTCGTAAAACATAAAATACTCACCTTGCCTTGCGTAAGGTAGAAGTAGGTACTAGTGCTCGACGCTGCACTAGTCACCGACATGGGCACTTTATTTCATGGAAATAAAGGTTAAATTTGAACAACGAAGATTTTTCTGTATTCGAACTTAATCCTTGTCACTTTGACATAAAGTGTCCATGTCGAGTACTAGTGCAGCGTCGAGCACTAGTACTTCTACCTTATATATTTTAGAGATCTGTAAATTTGTCCACAACTACCCCCAATTTTACACGAGACGTGAAAACCTGCGATTAAAATATGAAATCAGACACAAAAATTACTAATAAATAAATAAAAAATAAAAATAAAAATTATTTATTCTCAGACAATTAATATAGTCCATATTTGTTAGTATCAACTTACAACCTATGTTAGGTTACCTTCCGCGCAATAAATTACAGAAATTAAATTAGGTAACTTTAGATTGCTGGTTATCTTGGCCGATTTACCGAACTGCACGTTTGTGAACATGTTACTAATACTCCCAGCCTCTCGTCTAAAACGCCATTCTGCCGGTCCCTTAGTTATGTCTATAAAGATATATAATAACTTGCCAGAAAATTTAAAAAGCGAAACCAAAAAAGACATTTTATTAGTAAACTGAAATAAATTTTAATAAGAAAAGCCTATTATTCTATTCTATATCGGAATTTTTAGATGGTAAAACACTGAAATAAAACTCATATGTGATACATACACACTAACACACACACACACACACACACACACACACACACACACACACACACACACACATAAAATGTACCTAACAATATTGGTGTTAGCTTTAGTTTTAGTCTTAAATTTTTAAGTTCAACAAATAAGAGTTGTTGCGATGCCCTTACAGGGTTCATGTTTGATGCTCCTATTGTAAACATTGTCATCTGTATAATAACATGAAAGCAATAAAATACTGGAATACTTGAACTGTAGACCTCGCGAGCATAGCTTAAAACTGAAAACTATAGCTCCGCCATAACGAAAAATTTCTAAAAACTGAATTTACAATTAATTACATTTAATCATCGATTCTGCTTAGAAAATTTCACGAGAATCGGTTGAGAATTGCGACCTGTAGAGGAAACCATCATCTTGCCCAAGCTGAAATAGAAATGTTCACTAGTGATCGGTCAATTAGTAATCTCAAACTATTTCTTGGCTTGCGTTTCTTTTGGCGAGAAATTACAGAGATACGGAAGTGGTAATTTGGGGCTCTGTGATTATGTTGGTAATAAATTGGGGCTCGATGCATTGAATATGTACTTACAGGATTCAACTACTTTTTCTTTTTTTTTAATTTATTTTTGTAAAAATGAATCATATATACATATAGATCTGTTGTTATGCTGTAGGAACTTGTATGTGTAAATTAAGATGGGCAAAAACTTTTTATAATTTAGTGTATTTCTATAAGTGAGAACCTGTAATTGGCTTTGTAATTCTATTGGAAGTTCTAGATATATATAGCGCTGTTGGTTTTCCATATACTAAAAATAAATAGTAGTAGATTATGTAATGGGTAGTTAAGTAGGTAATTATAAGCTTTAGTTAAGCTTAAACTTGATATAATAAGGTACTATACACCAACACGCACCACACTTTTACATAATCCATACTACGACATTTATTATTATTTTATAGGCAAGCTACTAATTATTTATGTATATATATGTTTTTTTTTGTTACATCGTTAATCTGTTCGTGATCTGGGTTCTAACAGAATTATCAGTGCTTGACGACCGGTTTGGCCTAGTGGGTAGTGACCCTGCCTACGAAGCTGATGGTCCCGGGTTCAAATCCTGGTAAGGGCTGGTGTATTTGTGTGATGAGCATGGATATTTGTTCCTGAGTCATGGGTGTTTTCTATGTATTTAAGTATTTATAGATATTTATATATTATATAATATCGTTGTCTAAGTACCCTCAACACAAGCCTTATTGAGCTTACTGTGGGACTTAGTCAATTTGTGTAATAATGTCCTATAATATTTATTAACCCGAAAGAGTGGAGCGTATTACTGATTGTGAGCCAGAACCCTTTTGTTTTGCTGCAACGCACACAGCACACATTACCTTTTATTGATGTTTTTTGTTCTTTATTTAATTTTTATTTTGGTGTTGCTATTGTTTGTATTATTTTTTTGTTTAGTTGTGTGTATTGTGGCAAGCGAATAAATGGTTTATCTATCTATCTATCTTTACAAGTGTGCACTATCTATCTATATTGTTTGTGTGCAGGTTTCGAATAACATAGGCGGTTAAAAGTAAAAAGTGTTTCAATAAATCTGAGAAAGCATTTTTATTTATATATTTAATTTTAAGTTTTTATTTTTGTTTTGATATTTAAGTTGTATAAGTAGGTTTAAATTCATAAAATATTTGTTCTTGTTGCGAGAGGACATACTCGTACCTATAATATTGCATTTTGTTAATAAAATCGAAGTAGGCTGAGAATGCTCTTTTATTTATTTTACATATTCCAGGTACCAATAAAAAATACTATTCATAAATTACTTACGTAAATTTTCTTACCCGTAATTTTATTATATAGGTACCTAACTCATTTCCGTTTAGTTTTTTTACGAAATAATGTAATTTTTTTAAGTATGTAGGTAACTTTAAAACTTGCATTTGAACCAATGATTGGTCAACAATTTTGATAAACACCGCTATTATAATATTATGATAACAAATATAATATCAAAAATAAATAAAGCGATATTTTGGTGTTTAAAAATATGATTAAATTAAAAATCTTATACGTGAACCAGAACGTAGGTGTTGGTATTACTTAAATATATTTTTTGTAGATTTTTAACCTTTTTTTTTATTTTATTTAGAAAAACCGTCACAAAACACAGACACCGTAACATCGCTCACCTTAACCGCTTCGCTTCATCTATAAACGGCCGTTTCTCCATCTCCGTCAGCAGTTTCCATTCAGCTCCAAGACGCTTCGAGATCTCCGAGTTATGCATCTTCGGGTTGTCCTGGGCCATCTTTCTCCGCTGTCCCCTCGACCACACCATAAAAGCGTTCATTGGCCGCTTTATATGCTCAGCGGGCTGCTTACCCAACGACATTTTCGAACGTTAATTCAAATTTCGAATCACATACACATTATTTTGAATTTTCGAAACTCATTTGTTTCTCGCGGACGCGTGAAAAGCTCCCGAAAGCTCAATGCGGTGCTTTTCTTGCCAGTGTCATGTTTAAAACGACGAGACCTCGGCCTTGCTTCCCCCCTTGCGTTAGCCCCCTCTAACATTCGACCAATGAGAGAGCAGCATGGGCGGCCGCTGGCCGCTGATTGGCGGAGACGCGGCGCGGCTCGGGCGCTTGCAACAGGTAGCCGGTGCGTTCTTGTTTGCATGTTTATTAGTAGATTAAATTTCTTTTTTGCCGCAACCTGGAGAGATCGCGCGCTGATTTCATTTGGAAAGGTGGCGGGATGAAATGAGTTGAGATGAATTTTCGGGTTTACTGTTGGATTGTCTGTTTGATTTTTATATAGGCGAAGCTTGTCAGTTAGTTCACTTTGAATTATTGCAATAATAATGTTTTCCGACTAGCAGTGTGTATAACAGTAGGTAAATTATGAGTTTTTTATAAACCTACTCACACATAATTTTAATACATAATTATATAATGAATTTTTTTTTTTTTTAATGAAAAGATTCTTGATTTTTTCTACAGTTTTTCGCTTCCATCGCGCACTTTTTTTAATGAAGCTAATTATTTTCCCATCCAACCATTATATAAACAAAACAACCATATTGTAGTTTCGGCGATAGGTGGATCGCCGTGACCCGTGCCATAACGTAGTTTTGTGTAACGCGGTTACCCCCCGCGCCCCGCACCCCGCTCCGGGCGATGGCGAAAATGCCAATTTTGTTACACCGTGTCCATGCTACGGTAAAAGCGGTGAAAAGGGCAATGAGGAAACTAGCTTTTGTTTTTTTTTTTTCATTACAAAATTGCATCGATAATGGACTCAAAAATCATTGAAATTAAATTGTCTGTATAGGGGTTCACTATATCGCTTTGTTTAGATTAAATAAATTAAATAAATATTTTTTTTATACTACGTCGGTGGCAAACAAGCATACGGCCTGCCTGATGGTAAGCAGTATCCGTAGCCTATGTACGCCTGCAACTCCAGAGGAGTTACATGCGCGTTGCCGACCCTAACCCCCTCCCACCCTCGTTGAGCTCTTATAGGACATTATTACATAAATTGACTAAGTCCCACAGTAAGCTCATTAAGGCTTGTGTTGTGGGTACTTAGACAACGATATATATTATATATAATATATAAATACTTAGAAAACACCCATGACTCAGGAACAAATATCTGTGTTCATCACACAAATAAATGCCCTTACCAGGATTTGAACCCGGGACTATCGGCTTCATAGGCAGGGTCACTAACCACTAGACCAGACCGGTGTCGTCAATTCACCAAGATTCCCCCAGTAATATTCACCCAGAAAGAACGATTCAAGGCAAAAAATCATGTTGAAGACGATATATTACTTATTGGAAATAAAATGTACCTACTGCATTCCAATTTTCAGTTTTCCATATCCAGTAATTTTGTATATAAAACAGTCTGCCAATTTTTAGGGGGGGGGGGGGGGGGGCACGTCAAAAATATCAGATAAAAGCCAGACCATATAATACATATGACCATTGGCCGAGGTTTTCGACTGAGAGGTAAGCTCTCAAAGGCGACTCCGGTTGGTTAAATGCTCTAAGGATACAACAGTCGAGAGTATCCATTTATTATGCCCTGCGAAAACCGAAATTCGCAAATTGCGGGGATCTTTCTCTTTTACTCTCACTAAGACGTAATTAGAGTGACAGAAACAAAAAGCCCGCAATTATTGACGAACTTCGATTTTTGCGGTTATAGCCCTGTTTTACCAATTTTGGTACGAGTCAGGAAAAGCACGAGTTTTTGAATATAAGCGACTATTTTAACACGTAAAGTAGAGATGGCACGAGTAGTGGATTTGGCCGAATACCGAATATTCGGTCCTTCTCTCGGCCGTCATCTATTCGGCATAACTTGCGTACATTTTGAGTAACATTTATTATGAAAACTGTTCACCAACACAGCACGTTTTCTAAGATCTTTTTTTTTTTTTTTTAAATACTACGTCGGTGGCAAACAAGCATACGGCCCGCCTGATGGTAAGCAGTCTCCGTAGCCTATGTAAGCCTGCAACTCCAGAGGAGTTACATGCGCGTTGCCGACCCTAAACCCGCCCCCCCTCGTTGAGCTCTGGCAACCTTACTCACCGGCAGGAACACAACACTATGAGTAGGGTCTAGTGTTATTTGTCTGCTGTTTTCTGTAAGGTGGAGGTACTTCCCCAGTTGGGCTCTGCTCTAGATCTGGAATGACATCCACTGGCTGTGCCCTACCACACAAAGCGAGATGTGATTCACAATGCCCATACCTCTCCTTTGGACGCAGTTTAAGAACGTACCCGGGTCCCCCGGGTCGGGTTGTTGCTTAGAACTATAGTGATTGTAGTAAGAGTCAATCAAATTCTATCCATAATAAATATAGAATAATCTAATCTAATAATCTAATCTTTTATATTTAGTTTTTAGTTTTAAGTTGTTTTGTGTTAGCATAAGTTCGATTTATTTGTTTTAGTGATAATACATTAATAAATAAATAATAAATATTAAATTAAAATATTATAGAATTATTTGTCATAACAAAAGCTCAAAAAAAGGTCTTCGTATTTAACAACTTTCCAAGAATACATTTTAAATTAATTTTTAACAAGCAGAAACGTCTGCAAACGATGCTATTAAGCTTAGAATATTTTTTTTTTGTGGAAAAATTACTGCCTTGGTTGAGGATTAAGACTTGAACTCAAGGCCTCTGGATGGACCAGAGGCCGAGAGTTCAAGTCTCGCCTAAGGCAGTAATTTTTCTACTTTAAAAAAATTACATTAAATATTATTTAAAATTAAATATTTAGGTGATAAGCAAAAGTCACGAATTCCTAAAAAATAATTAAACAAAAATCAACCTTATTTTAGTAGTAATATGATTAATTATGCCCATGGACTTGTGATGGTAATTTGTGAGTTTTGCTTGTCACCTGACGATATAATGGTTTACAGTTATTTTTATTGTGTAAATTTTCTTTGTACGTAGGTGTAATAGATATTCGGTATTCGGCCGAGCAGTAGGCAACATTCGGCCGAATACCGAATAATAGGCAAAAATTATTAGAGATAGCCTTAAGCCATAGTTATTAAGTTAGATTTAAGTTATATTGCAGTGCTCTACAGGGTTTCATAGCAGAACCAATATAATGAACCTGTATAACCTATGAAAGCAATAAATACACTGATTACACTGGCCGAACACGCCGAATACCGAACAGTTGCCGAATATTCGTGGCATCTCTAATCAAAAGGCGACCAGCCGGCGGCGGCAAAATGGGACATAACGTGATATTGTGTACTGTACCGTCATGTGCACAAGTGTCTGCGATGCGATACAACTTATACAACGAGAAACACTTTATTTGAAAAATGAAAACTAACTTATACCTAATTAATAGAATCAGGCGTTACTTTGCGGAAATCCATGCTTTTTAAAGCAAGAAATATTACTGTGCTAATCCGCGATAAAATGACGTGCTAGTCAATCAGTGCTAACCCGTTATACTTACTCGCGTATTTTTACATGCAATCGCGGATTAGCACAGTAATATTTCTTGCTTTAATAACTTATACCTACTTTAGTTTTTTTACTTACTTACTTACTCCGTTGGCTCAACGACCCAAAATGAGACTTGGCCTCCGACACAAGACAGCGCCACTTTTCTCAGTCCTGTGCGACCTCTCGCCAATTGTCGACTCCAAGCTCGCACAGATCCGCCTCCACCATGTCGCTCCAGCGATACCTAGGGCGTCCGATAGGACGTCCTCCTGCTAGGCGACCCAGGTACGCTCTTTTTACGTTCCGATCTTCGTCCATTCTCTCAAGGTGGCCCAACCAACGGAGTCTGTGGGCTTTACTTTCTCCCATGATGTTAGGTTCAGCCACTAGGTCTTCAATCTCACGGATTAGTTTTTTTACCTTAGATTAATAAAACTACTACTACTTACTTACTTTTTTTATATAATATATTGAATATTTATTTATTTTTATTTATATATATATGTATGCATTATTTTATGGTTATTTTTCTATCTATGTATATTTGTATCAATGTGTATTCAAAACGTGCATTTCATTAATTTCAGTGATTGTACACTTTTGTTTGTGTTTGTCATTCATTCACCGTTACTTCTGTTTTACTCATTTCCTCAAAGGTTAACTGGAAGAGATCCCATACAGGGATAAGTTCGCCTTTGTTGTATTTAATTTACTCTGTAACTGTGTTTTTCGTGTTTTTATTTCTATGTACAATAAAGTATATACATACATACATACATTATATACATTATATATATATATATACATTAATTATATTTAGAGCCTGTTTCACAATGTCCAAGTAAAGTCCTGAATAAGCTACTTGTCACTTATCTGACGAATAAAGTCATCGTTGGCGTTTCACTTTCTTCAAATAATGAGACAAGCCCAGAAGAAATTCTCCTTCAAGCGCATGTTGCGCAAGCATCTGTTTGACAAGGTTCAAAGGTCGTCTCGACGATTGTGTACAGCCGGCATCACGTCTCTTCTAAATAATGTGTTTAGACAGGGAGATACTTATTTTTCGTACGCGGAATAAATAATAAATAAATAAATATTATAGGACATTATTACACAAATTGACTAAGTCCCACAGTAAGCTCAATAAGGCTTGTGTTGAGGGTACTTAGACAACGATATATATAATATATAAATATTTATAAATACTTAAATACATAGAAAACACCCATGACTCAGGAACAAATATCCATGCTCATCACACGAATAAATGCACTTACCAGGATTTGAACCCGGGACCATCAGCTTCGTAGGCAGGGTCACTACCCACTAGGCCAAACCGGTCGTCGGTCGGAATGCTTGAATTATATGTCAAACAAGCATCAAACCTTTCGGATCATCTACTTCTGAATTCCGTCATATCACATATTGCAACCCGTAACAGTGCTGTGTTCGACTGTACCCGTCAGTAACCGAATCAGGCGCGGCTATGTGCCAATCTCTGTCTTCCATCGTCCACACTATATTGACTAAACGTAAGCCTTATTGCAAACACATAAGGTTCACAAATGGTAAGTTAAGATTATTGCTGATAGTAGGGTCTAGTACATCTATACCTACAATCCATCGTTCCAAAAATATTTCATACCCTTATTGTCAATCTTAGGTAGTTCATTCATTCGTTCGTTCGAAGGTATTTAGGAGCTTTAAATACGACTAAAATTGTACGGTTAGTACAAGATAGTGTACGGTGATTTTATTAGCTCTTGTAGAGCGATAGCTGGACTTTACAAGTAGCACGTGGACTACCGGCCGTTGACTCCAAAATGGTGTTTAAACGCGTTTCAAGATTAATTCTTCATTCACTGCACACTACATTAGTTTACTGTATAATAAGCTATCGTTATTACACTTTAAACAATATTAATGAGCAAAAACTAAGGAATTCATCACGAGGCGTGACTATCAAATCAACATGGCGGTCGAACCGGAAGTCCGAGTTTTAGTTATTCGATCTGTTTTCGATATGATACTGATCTGTCAGTGTCAAACATGACATTTCTTCAACCAAAAATGTCATCTTTGGCACTGTCAGATGAGTATAATATCGGAAACAGATCGAATAACTAAAACTCGAATAGGCCCATTAGAGGCGTGTAAATATATTTTTGGAACTTTGGCTTGTTTAAGATATTTGTAAACTCGACTGTTGGCCCAATTCGAACTTTAAGATACGTCAAATATAAGGTCTAGACACGATGTGGATCGGATATGTCAGTGTCAAAAGTGACATTTTTATTTGAAGAAACGTCACTTTTCACATTTACATATCCGATTCATAAGGATTATGATATAATATTTGACGTATCTTAAAGAAGAAGCGCTGGTGGCCTAACGGTAAGAGCGTGCGACTTGCAATCCGGAGGTCGCGGGTTCAATCCCCGGCTCGTACCAATGAGTTTTTCGGAACTTATGTACGAAATATCATTTGATATTTACTAGTCGCTTTTCGGTGAAGGAAAACATCGTGAAACCGGACTAATCCCAACAAGGCCTAGTTTACCCTCTGGGTTGGAAGTTCAGATGGTAGTCGCTTTCGTAAAAACTAGTGTCTACGCCAAATCTTGGGATTAGTTGTCAAGCGGACCCCAGGCTCCCATGAGCCGTGGCAAAAATGCCGGGACAACGCGAGGAAAAATATTTGACGTATCTTAAAGTTCGAATGGGATTTCCGGCTCGAGCGACATCTTGATAGTCACGCCTCGTGATTAATAATTAAATAATAATAATAAATAAGTAATAAATATTATAGGACATTATTACACAAATTGACTAAGTCCCACAGTAAGCTCAATAAGGGTTGTATTGAGGGTACTTAGACAACGATATATATAATATATAAATATTTATAAATACTTAAATACATAGAAAACACCAATGACTCAGGAACAAATATCCATGCTCATCACACGAATAAATGCCCTTACCAGGATTTGAACCCGGGACCATCAGCTTCGTAGGCAGGGTCACTACCCACTAGGCCATACCGGTCGTCGAGTAAACTAATGTTGTTGTGTGCAGTGAATGGAGAATTGGCTACTTGACAGTTTTTTGTAAATAAAGTCAATCGATCTTGATTTTCCTGAGGATCAAATGTCTATACAACACTCATGGCATTTAAGCAACACAAAGGTCAGAAATGAGAGTTAAAGTCTGACACTCGCATTCGACGATTGAAACGCCTCTAACAAAATGATAATGTAATGTGACGTAAAATTGCTATATTGACCCTGAAATATATACGATTTAATAAAATGTAAGGAATCGAATGGAACCATTTCCTTTTTTCTTTTAGGAAGTAAAAACGGGGTCAAATACAGGATGATTCATGAGACGTTAGCAGGACCAAGCCTACACAATCAGTAAATGTTAATGAATCGTTCACCGTCATATTTAAGTAAAACAATCACGCTTTTATTCTGTTATCTAACGGTCCGATTCGAAGAATGATTAAGACACGTTTAAGATCTTGGAAGGATCTTTAAAAGATCGATAACTAAACGACATGTCAAAATTGACTTGATATCTAAATGAGAACTTATCTAAACCAGAACTTGTCGTTATCGTATTTCATTCTTTGAATCGGGCCATATATTGCTGGGAAGTTATATAACTGACAGGCATACGCGTTATTTATTGATTTGACTGTTATTGTAAACTGACCGATTTGAACCAATGCAAGACTAATAGCTATTGACTGTGGTTTTATGTTCATTTAATATCATACATAGTTACCGTAATCAGAATTCAACTTATGTAAAAAATGGTCCAAGATCATTCGTCTTCACATTTTGAAAGGCCATGCTTGGATAAGCTAAGTAAATCTGCCCCCAGCGAGTTTTGGCTTGTAAATTTTTTCTTGATAATATGGTTTTATATTAGTAACAACTATGCAAAATATCAGCACCCCAAATGTCATAGATTTTGGTTAAAAAAAAAGATCCCTCTATTAAATTTAATTTTTCTAGCGAGCCGATTTGGACGTGCGGCACTATATAGTAAAGGCAATTATACGACTTCATTTATAGGATACATTGCGATACAAAAAATGTTAAATAGGTAATAAAAATTCATTTTTTTTTACAAAATCTACAACATTTGGGGAGCTGATATTTTGCATACTTGCTACTAATATAGAGCCACTTCATCAAAAAAAATTACAAGCCAAAACTCGTTGGAGGCAGATTCACTTGGCTTATCCAGGCATGACCTTTGCTGTGTAGGTCTGTAGTAGCGCTGTGACGGTATCTTAAGAGATAGACTACCCGCCTTTTTCTAATTGAAACAGAAAAAAACAAGTAGTCTATCGAGCGCGATACTGTTGCGACGCTCCTGTGCTAGGCCTGATGGCATTTTTATAAAGTTTTTGGCAAAAAAGAAATTTTTGGTACAAGCTTTCATTGCTGCCTGTACTTTTCTTTCCACAAACAATTGATACTCATAAACACCAAGAAAACCAAGAAGGTAAAGTTTTCCCCGAACTTGGCCGGCCCCTACCGCGCTAATAATTCCGGGCGTGTGGTCACATTAGCATGAGACTGGTTGCCGCAAACACCCCGTGTGAATGCGCCTTAATGGGCCTTCTGTGTGCGACTATGGGCGTCAATAGACCTATAGTGTAAGAGAAGAAAGTACCTTAAATAGGTTTAAATTACACACACACACACACACAGACAACAGTACACGAGAACAGAGTTATAAATTAAAAGTAATCTTAATTACGGTAGCATACAAAGTCGCTTGAGAGGTACAGTCAGCATCAAAGTAGCGGATGAAACAACGCGCCAAAAGTATCTGATATTCCGGATAACTTTTCAAAATATAGATAAATTTCTAAAATTAGCACTCAAAAGTATATCTTTCACAGTCTTAGTTGTTCTATATTAAAGGCATCACTTTTTGTTTAGCTGTTACAGAATGGTAGATACTTATGAAACGTTATTTGATCCGCTACTTTTGATGCTGACTGTACACACTCATGCTACTCATTTATTACAGTTTTGACAACCCTATGCTGGGCCTATGTAATAGTGTGAAGATATCTTTTGTTTAAGAAACAAAAAATATTTTAAGCTTTAATATAAACTGTGTATAGGCCTAAATTCACTTCAATTCTTCAATACAATTCAATTCACTTCGTATTACAACTTGTCACCTTTCGAAAAAAAAATGCTATTGTAACATAGTAATAAGTTTTATTGTTGTTTACTATGGAGAAAGCAGATAAATAAATAAATAAAAGTAATAAAAAAAAGCCTTTATTTCTTACAGAATTAAATTTAGTTAAGCAGATAGACTCAATGACAGCTGACATTACCTGGCGTTATTCACACTTAATATTTTTGTCATAAAAACTTGAACTGGACACAAAATTGTCACAACACATCACAAACTGTCAAAATCCGTGCATAATTTGTGCCCCACAATAATGAGATCACGTGGTCACGGCGTAGCGCGCTACGTGCGTAGCCGCCGGGCGCAATAACGTGCTACTGTACAGCCGCCATGTTTGCGTCCGGTGTCTACGAAAGGTCTACGAGCTAATAAAGGGGGATGGTAGTTTTGTTTGCTCGCAGGAAAGTGGATAGAATAGAAAAATGTTTGTGACAATGGGGCAGTATAGATACAATCATAGCGAATAATAGTTGTCGCGCGGCGTGATATAGACAAAGCTAGCCTTTTCTATTCTTTTCCGGACGAATGTTTTTTTTTATGCTACGTCGGTGGCAAACAAGCATGCAGCCTGCCTGATGGTAAGCAGTCTCCGTAGCCTATGTACGCCTACAACTCCAGAGGAGTTACATGTGCGTTGCCGACCCTAACACTCCGCACCCTGTTTGAGCTCTGGCAACCTTACTCACCGGCAGGAACACAACACTGAGTAGGGTCTAGTGTTATTTGCCTGCGGTTTTTTGTAAGGTGGAGGTACTTCCCCAGTTGGGCTCTGCTCTAGATCTGGAATGACATCCGCTGTGCTATGCCCTACCACACAAAGCGACATGACATTCACAATGCCCATATCTCTCTTTTGGACGTATTTTAAGGACGTACCAGGGTCCGGGTCCGGGTTCAGGTATTAACAATCTTAAACAATTTCCAGACTTACAAATAGATATCTCGGCTGAAAGTCATAGATAAGACAGAGACAAAATTTCGAAATACGCAAAACTATGCGTTAAATTTTTGACAATGGTCGCTGCTAATTCGATGCCCAGATAGCTTAGAAGGACTATAGTTATCCGCACTAAACCAATTTTTCGTTAATGAATGTGCAATAAACATATAAATAGCGGACAGAGACCACTGAACACGATATGAAAGTGTAGTCAACAAAGCAGGCCGCGCGGCGCTCGGCGCGCGCTGATAGCAATTAGGCTGTCGTTCAGGGCTATTAGTGCCGCCTAGCTGCAATAAGTCTTCGTTATGGCTTTTAACCAGCTTTCAAGGGATTGTGTTCGTGTAGTTTTGACAAAGATGGTAGATTCTATAAACGAGTGCAACTTTGAAATGCGAATAACAAACGTGCAATAAACTGTTGGTCGACAGCACGTTTTTTCGAAAAATCAGAATCGCGGTAAACTCTTGATCGACAGAATGGACTGCATTGGAAAGTTTGTACGATAGATCGAAATCGGAAAGGATTGCTAGACAGATGGGTGTCACGATAAACGTTTGTTCGAAAATCGATATTGTGATGCGTTGCTCGACGGAATGCTTGTACTTTGGTACCGTGGAATAGGGTTACTTTGATTCCTGCATGGGGCTACTTTTGACGATTTTTTTACGATTGAATATTTTTATCAGTATGAGGATCGCACTACACACCTATCGAATGATTGGTGTTACGACAAACACCCGTACAAAACTATTCTGTCGAGCAACAGTTTATCGTGAATCCAATCTTTCGAACAAACTCTTCGCTGAAACGTTCCGTCGGCCAACAGTTTGTCGCAATAGCAATCTGTTGCACGATCGTTCATCAGCTCAAATTCTCACTCCTAAAGTTCAATTAACATTTCATGAGATTCTTTCTAACCACGAATTAATATCTGGGGAAAAGATACCACAAGTGACGACTTACGTTTAAATACTGCTTGGATGCCTAACCAATATGACAATCTTACAACGCCAAACAAAAGTGACCATTTCCGTACATTATTTAACCCATTCAGCGCTAATAACGACACGTTGTAGTTTTGTCTCAACGAACCATAACGATAACAACCGTGTACAATTTTATGGCCTATTGGCTGAAACAAACGTTTCCGCTACATACCGGGAAATCCATGTTATCGGCTACGACGTAGCGCTATGATCGTAGCTCAGCGGAGACTGCCGGCCCGATTCAAACTTTAAGATACGTCAAATATTAGATCTGAATACGATATGGATCGGATATATCGATGTCAAAAGTGACATTTTTGTGTAAAGAAACTTCACTTTTGACACTGACATATCATAAAGTTCGAATCGGGCCGTGTGTTAAGTTTTAACTGGAGTATTCTATCAACGAATTTCATGTTGGCTTCCTAGCCAACACCATAATAAGGACAACAACATATGAAGGCCCAGGAATAACAAGGACAGAACGACAAGGACAGGGTGAACCCTATATGAGCACAGCGTCCACACAAACAAGCGGCAGGGAAAGGAAAATGTTATTCCCGCCGTATAATAGAATGTCTTCGGAGACGGCGGGGACAGCGGGCATATTTTATACAGACAAATCTGAAGATACGATTTTTAATGCGCGAAGTATATTATATTGTATTAAAAACAACTTTAGATCGGTTGGGTGAAATCTTAGAGGATACCATTTTCCTAGACATATATATATATATATAGGTATCTTTACGGGGGTTTTGTTGTAGAAAATTTGTTTTTTCTATAACAAAACCCCCCTCGCTTTCCATGGCCAATTTACTTGTAAGTTTTACATCACGTTTTTAATTAGAAAAGTTCATGTTTTTTCTACCCAGATTCACGAGAACTTTCAATGACACTATAGTTTCTTAAAATAAAAAAAGTATTCCTGATATCCTTACAATCCACATTTGCGCGAGTATTTAATTAGGAAAGTGCCGCGCGAGTTGCGACGAAATGGAAATCAGTCCAAATAAAATAGAAATAGACAATGTACATAACATACGTAGATTATAACATAAATAAGTTATAAATAAATAAATATTGTAGGACATTATTACACAACTGGACTAAGTCCCACAGTAAGCTCAATAATGCTTGTGTTGAGGGTACTTAGACAACGATATATATAATATATAAATATTTATGAATACTTAAATACATAGAAAACACCCATGACTCAGGAACAAATATCCATGCTCATCACACGAATAAATGCCCTTACAAGGATTTGAACCCGGGACCATCAGCTTCGTAGGCAGGGTCACTATCCACTAGGCCAAACCGGTCGTCGTCAAAACATGGTTATAAACATAGGTTTAGTATATTAATAAGTTACTAATATAATATGGAAATTTAATTTTGCAGTTAATGATTATTAATTATTTAATTTAATCCAGAGAGGAAAATGGGGACTACGTTTGTATAGAAAGGTGGTTTCGGAGCGGTCGTGCCCTTTCGTCTTAACACATTGAGTACTGGGAACCCGCTCGGCGGGTTCTCTGTTCGTAGTCGCTTTCCTCTACAAAGCGGGAAAACGCTGGGATCGGCTACGAGCGTAGAGCGCTACGAAAACGTTGATAGCGAATGCGTTAAGACACATCTCCCACCCCGCACCCGTTCGTATCGGAGCCGCGCGGGTCTTTTATACGACTATTGATACGATATTTTTATTTCCCGCTCAACACAAGCGCTTTGTAACACTATTTACATAACTTTGTACGTACAATGTCGCGCTGTATGGGAGAAAATTCTAAATAACGACGTTATAAGATACCGGTACGAGCTGCCGGGATTTTTACACATTATTTCGCTTTGTCTATATACTTAAAAGTAAAAAACTGCCTGATTCGAAGAATGATTAAGACACGGTTAAGATCTTGGAAAGATCTTTAAAAGATCGATATATGGAAGGTATAGGCAAGGAACAGAAACTCCTTAGGCAGAATTGTTGCAAAAGTGTCCAGCTGTCAGCTATAAATAATAGTTCCAAATTTCTCCAGAGTAGCGATAGAGTAGCTAAGGACCTAGGCGTTATTGACGGAGTGAAGTGCGCTGTCTATGATTAGATTTTTTTCTCAAGTATTCTAGGTATTGTAGCGGTTTTTTGTCGGACACTTTTTGGTATATGGAGATTCTGTTCCTTGCCTCTACCTTCCGTAGATCGATAACTAAACGACATGTCAAAATTGACGTTTATTTTGATTCCGCTGTGATCCCAATAAGATCTATAGACGCTATTTCTAGCGTCAAAGTGATATCGGTCGCCCGAATCGAGCTGCTTCTGTCAATTATACGACATACAAACGATACCTATCTAAATGAGAACTTATCTAAACCAGAACTTCTCGTTATCGTATCACATTCCTCGAATATGGCCGAAACTTTCTGTTTAATTTTGGTTGATATTATTACTAGCTTTTATTTCACTTGCAATGTTCATATGTATAGTCGCCATCAGACATATCGGAGCGTTTAAGCTACTCAAAAATATCTGAACACGCACTCTAACGCATTGACAATAGGGGCGTGTTCAGATATTTGTGAGCACCTTGGCCGCTCCGATATATCTGATGGCGACTGTACGTATGTTCGGATCAATTCTTGCAAGGTAAATTAGACCCGCTTTCCATTTTTAGATTGAGCTGAAACTTCATATATACATATGTAGGTACCTATAGTTTGTGTCTTCTTGTAACCTTTAATAATTGATTGCGTTGGCGTTGATGGTTAGATGGCGCTTATAGCAAAAAAAAGAAAGCGCCATCTAACCATCAACGCCTGAATTATGAAACCGCATAGAGAGACAACAGAAAGAGAACTGAGCCAGCTGACAACTAGTCACTGGAGAAGTTCAAAAATAAACCGACAGATGTTGATTATGTAGCAATTTTGCTACACATGGTAATACGAGTCAAAGCATCTTCGTGCATGACACGATCTAGATGCTGGGTGACAATGCAATATTATTGTACGAGCTGAATCGTTAAGTTTTTTGTCAAATATTGCTTCAGAAATGGATTTTTTTTTCAAAAATCTTATTATTTTATACGGTTTAATTACCTTGACGTGATATGTGGTACTTATGGATACAACTTCTCTTGGTTCGGATAGGAGTTTTAAAGAAGAAGAAATGTATATCAAGACCAACAAATTTATGATAAAAAAATACCTAAATAATAGACAGGGTTAAATTTTATGGCGATTGTTTGCTTGTTTTTTAGCTTCTATAAGTATTCAATTAAAAGTATTAATACCAATTTTTTTTTTTAATTTATCTAAGAAAAATCGGCAAACTATACGAAATAATGCAGAGGGCATTTATTCTCGTGATGAGCATGAATATTTGTTCCCGAGTCATAGGTGTATTCTATGTATTTAAGTATTTATAAATATTTATATATTATATATATCGTTGTCTAAGTACCCACAATACAATCCTTATTGAGCTTACTATAGGACTACGAGTAATTCAATTTCTGAAATAATCTTTTATAATATATAAATGATAAAAAACATTAAGAGCTCGGTAACGATTTTAGAGCAAAAATTTTAAATTGATAGATTTAGTCGTTGGAATTGTACACCTTTTGTTACGTAATATCTAAATAACAAGTATTGGTTTCTATTAGCACGTTTTTTCATCTTGCCTTTTAAAAAGGGGTCGTAAGCGTGCGTCCCCGGGAATAGGTGACGAGAGGGGATAGTTTTTAAAAAAGTAAGAACAGTTTCAGCAAATGTTGTAGATTGTTTAGGTATCAAAATTACGTTGAAATTAAGTCATTTTTCAGAGAAATTGTCACTTGAAGTAATTTCAGGAGAAAATTGATTTCGTCTAACTTTCATTTACACTACTTCAAATTTTATAATAACAAAAATGTAGTTTATTAAAGTTGAAGTACAGGATATGTGTAATACAAAATTACCAGTTTTAGCAGTCCAAACTTACAAATAAGATCGACAAAATCACTGCTTTACGCGCGTTTACCTAAACGTCCATCAGAAAAAAAACATTACTAATAAAGAGACTGTTTTCAAAAAAATGATTTAGTATAATGAAAGATAACAAGACGTGCTAATAGAAACCAGAACTTGTTATTTTTAATAGTTAACAAAAGGTGTACAATTTCATGCGCTAAATCTAACAATTTGACATTTTTGCGACTAAAATCGATAACGGCCTCTTAATGTCTAGGCGTTACGTTACACGCCTGTTCCGAGTAAGGCGCAAAACGCTACAGTATACAGTGAATAAAGTAAGGAAGCCTGAAACCTCTCAATAGGAATAAGTGGCTTCTCCATTTGCGAATAATTGTGCGGAGATAAACAAACAACGGCGCACATAAAACTGAGGCTCGGGAACGCAATAACAATAAGTTACAGCTTAGGGAGCCTTTTACTACGTACGATCTTCTGAAACCAAAATACGAAAAGAGATATAGTTTCTATTTTATTCAGGTAAAATAAGATACAATATACATAAACATGGAGACGGTAAAAAGTACATAAAAAAAGCTGCTGTCTTCAGTAGTGATGTGAAGGTAGTAGATGAGAGGGATCTTGGGGGACTTTCAGTATATGATTCCTGCATCATCTTTGCACTCGAACGCTTTCATGTGTCGTCTTGTGCCTCTGACTCTCATGGAGACAGCTCTAATTACGGGGACTTTAACTTTGAGCCAGAAAATAATATGTGAATGCTCTTTTCCCCATTTATCATCCAACTATGATGTTTTTACGAAAAGAGATGAGAGTGAAGATAGACAAAGGGGAAACAAAAAGGTGTAAGTTTTTGTCAAAAAAATAATTTTTGGTATAAGCATTTGTCGCTGACTGTACTTTAGGCAAATAATACTCATCGAGACGAGTGGTCATTGGCCATCTCTTGTTTCCACCATCAGATCAGCTCGATGGTACTTTGGTAAGTACCATAATATTGCATTGTTACGTCACCTTCAAAAGTAGACAAATTTTCAGATCAATCGGAAATCAGGAAATGGGTCAAATTTAGCATCCCAGATTTGACTCACACTTACAAATTTACATACTAACAGGGCAAGTTAAATAAAAGCTTGTAAAAATAGGTAATTATATCGTAATGAAAACTGCTATGAAAAGTCGTGACACATGCAATGATCATACTGATAATTATTGATTGATAATAAATATCCTGTGTTCCCCGGGCCTCACGAGTTACTTTCCCTAGATATTTTCAGAAAGGATGTTCCCCAATTTTTTTATATACTAAGACGGTGGCAAACAAGCATACGGCCCGCCTGATGGTAAGTAGTCTCCGTAGCCTATGAACGCTTAAAATTAGGTCGAACGAAAACATTTCACAAAAATACACGTGAGGCCCCACATATGGGGGACAGGGGGAAGCCAAGAATCTCACCATATATCACCAAGGGGGGAGAGGGGGTTCCAAAATTAGCCGAAACAACCTCGCGTGATTTCTGCACAAGCCCTTAGTGAAATTAACAAATTTCTGGTTACACATAAATCGTATGGTGTAAACATCCTCTCCGCCCAACGACGGGCGGTTTTGTATTTTCTATTATAGCTTTACGGCGTCTTATTTCCATAAATATGGTGGCTAAACACTCGCCCTTTATGTCGCCAGTGATTTACAAAGTGTCGCCATTGCCGAGCCGATTAGATGACGTGCTTTACGTGTTTCGGAATTTTGCTTTACTTTAAAGGAAAGATTCATTGTATAAGAGTGACTCTGACTTTCTGCTTCGTGTTTAACAGAATGTAGATGTCGCTGAAAAGAATATATTCACGTTTGACAATTCAATTACATAAAACAACATATTTCACTTGTCAAACTTGGGATCACGATTATTTGGTAGACTTTAGATCTTTTTTACAATCAATAATAAAGACGGACAGAGTCGCACCATAAGGGTACCTTTTGTACCTTTTTGGTACGGAACCCTAAAAATAATAAATAAAACCACTGCCTTACGAAAAACATGCTTATACACTGAAAGGCGAGAAACAAATAGGTTAATATCTATTTGTTTCATTCATTTCCAAATTTGATATTATTATTATTTTTTCCCATATAAAAATACAACTTATAACAACTTATTGACCGCCACCATTTCAAAAATACACTTAATAATGTTTTTTGTTTATTCCGAATTGTATTCGAATGATATTTTCCCAACCAATAACGCCATCTATCTATTTACGACCTAACTATGGACAACAACGCCATCTAGCGATTAAGCGCGCGTTGATAGAGCCAAGCGCTCCACTCAATTTAAGGATACGCCCGAAATAGGGCGGGAAGCCGGAGTTGTGAACTTGTATAGTTCGTGAGTTTACTACAAGATGGCAGTGAAAATAGTGGTCATAGGATAGTCCTAATTTTTTCCCAAATTCGTGAAGTTTAAGTAGTGGGGTACGTGGGTTTGTTTTGTGTTACGATTTTATATATTTATAATACACAGGTACCCAGTTGTTGGTGGGTTCCACTTCCACCATATCACCAGACTACTAGAGTGATTTTGGTATTAGGACCTATCAAGTGTCAATCGATTATTTTTATGTCACCTCAGGATAGGCCGTCATTTGCTGTAATTTATAAGATATTTTTACGAAAAAACTGTGATCGGGTTTTTCAAACCCAAAACAAGCTTAAGCTTGTTTTGGTACATTAAAAAGTGGTTAAAAATTGATTCATCTAACGGAAACAAAGAAACGTTCACCTGATATTGGCGTTTGTAGATGCATTATTTCCGCTATTTTTTATTTAAAGTTGAATCCGTTACTCATTTTATTATTGAGGGTAGAGGTAAGGAGAACAATCTCTTATGGAAGAACTGTTGCTAAAGTGTCCAGCTGGCAGCTGTAAATAATAGTTCGAAATCTCTCCAATGGTGCTAGGGTAGACATGACATGAACATAGACGTTATTGTTGGAGTGAAGTGCGCTGTCAGTGATTTGAATTTTATGATCAAAATCAAAAATTTGTGGCGCCGCCGCCTTTGATGATTGAAGGTTTTTTGATGGTAATTTTTCATACAGGTTGTTCTTCTTACCTCTTACCTCTTACCTAAGGCCATAGCAGTAATGCAATTGCAGTAACCATCCGGTTGGCGCCTGCAGTCGCCATCTGAATGTAACCCACGTGCAACTGACGCCCGTTTTACAACCGCTCACCAATAATAACAAGCCTTTTCATCGGTGCGGGTGGGCGACGGTGGAGGGCCTGCTCGTGGTGCCTCATGCGTTTCTCTTTGAAACAGGTAGACCAGGCATCATCATGCTTGGATTGACCATCATGAATAGCACGACGCCACACGGGTCGATCTTCGGCCATTTTCTACCATTGGGTGCAGGTGCATGGGATGTTAAAGGCAACGCTTGACGCAATCTTTAAAACGCAGCATTGGCCGCCCGACCAGTCTTTGTGCGTCGGCAACCTATCCTAGCAGGATTTGACGTGGTAAATGAGTCCGCTACGTTACACATGCCCAGGCCACCTCAGTCGTCTCTTCTTTAGTATGGCTGTAATACTAGGGAACTCTGCCTCGCTGAGAACCATTAAGACCTCATAATCCTATGCTTGTAAAATCTATGCCATTGGGCCACGGGGCTATTGTGACAGGCCTCGCCTTTCTCAACTAAAGCCCATAGAATTGACCATTTACAAGCAGGTACGTTAGTAATGATAGAATTAAGTAACCATTGCGACCTTATGTGGTTGCAGTAAGGTTGAGGAATGATCTGTCAAACTGTGTCTATGGTATGTTGTATCTAGGCGGCCGCTCCTTCGATTCTAATCCATGCAATACAATGCACATACATTGAATGAATGGCTTTAGCGAAAATGTGTACAGTCACATAGTTTATAGATTTTTATGTTTTTCTTTGGGTTATATTTATAGTGACCAAAAATAAATAAATAACCTTGAAATGTACCTCCTTTGCTTCAAAAGTTGAAATATAAAATTGTGGTATGTTGATATATATTTAAGTAAGCCGATTTAAAGTAGATTATCACTACTATTGATATATAGTAGTGATAATCTACTTTAAATCGGGTTGTAATACGTAATGAGGTTGTAATATAGTTTAATTTTTATTTATTATCTTATTTTATTGTGAACCTATTGTGTCCCACTGCTGGGCAAAGACCTCGCCCCTCTTTCTTCATTTGTCCTGGTTTTGAGCCCCGTCTGGCCGGTCTCTCAAAAAGGAGTCCAAGTTATCCCGCCATCGCCAACGAGGTCTACCAGATACCCGGTTTGACTCGTGGGACACCCAATTTACCTATAATACTTGTTTAGTTCCTCAAAAACATGTCCCTCCACGAATTACGAGCTATGGGACATATCTTTGAATAAGTTGTGGGCACCCATATTTTCATACTTAACTGTACACAGTCATTTGCAACCATAATATATCTTACACAAAAAGCGCGCAAAAAACAGGTAGACCAGGCATCATCATGCTTGGATTGACCATCATGAATAGCACGACGCCACACGGGTCGATCTTCGGCCATTTTCTACCATTGGGTGCAGGTGCATGGGATGTTAAAGGCAACGCTTGACGCAATCTTTAAAACGCAGCATTGGCCGCCCGACCAGTCTTTGTGCGTCGGCAACCTATCCTAGCAGGATTTGACGTGGTAAATGAGTCCGCTACGTTACACATGCCCAGGCCACCTCAGTCGTCTCTTCTTTAGTATGGCTGTAATACTAGGGAACTCTGCCTCGCTGAGAACCATTAAGACCTCATAATCCTATGCTTGTAAAATCTATGCCATTGGGCCACGGGGCTATTGTGACAGGCCTCGCCTTTCTCAACTAAAGCCCATAGAATTGACCATTTACAAGCAGGTACGTTAGTAATGATAGAATTAAGTAACCATTGCGACCTTATGTGGTTGCAGTAAGGTTGAGGAATGATCTGTCAAACTGTGTCTATGGTATGTTGTATCTAGGCGGCCGCTCCTTCGATTCTAATCCATGCAATACAATGCACATACATTGAATGAATGGCTTTAGCGAAAATGTGTACAGTCACATAGTTTATAGATTTTTATGTTTTTCTTTGGGGTATATTTATAGTGACAAAAAATAAATAAATAACCTTGAAATGTACCTCCTTTGCTTCAAAAGTTGAAATATAAAATTGTGGTATGTTGATATATATTTAAGTAAGCCGATTTAAAGTAGATTATCACTACTATTGATATATAGTAGTGATAATCTACTTTAAATCGGGTTGTAATACGTAATGAGGTTGTAATATAGTTTAATTTTTATTTATTATCTTATTTTATTGTGAACCTATTGTGTCCCACTGCTGGGCAAAGACCTCGCCCCTCTTTCTTCATTTGTCCTGGTTTTGAGCCCCGTCTGGCCGGTCTCTCAAAAAGGAGTCCAAGTTATCCCGCCATCGCCAACGAGGTCTACCAGATACCCGGTTTGACTCGTGGGACACCCAATTTACCTATAATACTTGTTTAGTTCCTCAAAAACATGTCCCTCCACGAATTACGAGCTATGGGACATATCTTTGAATAAGTTGTGGGCACCCATATTTTCATACTTAACTGTACACAGTCATTTGCAAACATAATATATCTTACACAAAAAGCGCGCAAAAACATACGTTTTTAAGGTTGTATATAAAACTAAAATATTTTCGTGGGCATATTTCAGTCAAATATTTTCCCTGTACAAGATATTATTGCAGGTAAGTATACAGGTCCATCTTTTAATAAACCATCCCGCCGGCGCGCCTCGCACAAAACATACACCAGTATCATTTGACAATTTGTGAGCAATCAGTGCATTGTCGCCGCTCTTTATTCAACGGCAAATAATACATGGAAAATTGTCATTCCTATTGTACACCCGCCATTGTTGGTCTAATGACAGCGTTCAGCTCACAGTACGGGCCTGGCCGGCTGAGCGGCGGCAATTTCGGCCAACTTAAAACACCAATTTAGTGTAAACCAAATTAGAGCGCGAAATGCCTCAAGCCAATTCAAAATAGTGATTAAATACTATGGCGTACCCGATAGAAACATCTGCTTTGACCAAACCAGTGCAAAAACTTTCGCGAAATCCTAATCCTTATCACATTAAACGGCCTATGAACGCCTTCATGGTCTGGTCCAGGCTGCAAAGAAAGAAGATATCATTATTAAACCCGAAGCTTCACAATTCTGAGATCTCCAAGCGGCTTGGCTTAGAATGGAAGAGCTTGAATGAGACTGAGAAAAGACCGTTCATTGATGAAGCGAAGCGACTCCGTATCAAGCATATGCAGGATTATCCGGACTACAAGTATCGCCCGCGAAGGAAAAACCGACCAGACATAACTGTCTTCAACCCTATGTACAGGGAACCCATTCCTGAAGAACCGCGTCCAGAACAGACTTATCAAATCCCATTAAGCTACTCTGATCAGATAATGTACAACAATATGATAAGCTACACGGTCCCGACTGTGCCGCAGGCCTCGTACATCCCAGCGAGGCCTAAGGAAGAAGCGCTACCGAGTTTGGACTTACGGCCTCTACCGTCGATCGAGAGCATATCACCAAGGCCGTTCGCCCTCGTCAATCAGCAGATGATGGTGAAGGCGTATCAGGATCTGCACTACGTATCCGACGATATTACGAGGATATCCTACCACTATCCTTTCGGTGTCCAGTAGGGTTGAGAAGATGGATGGAGTATCGGAATTTTGTTACCATATTTTTTTGCTAAGATTCTTCAAATACAAGAAGCGTTGTAGAATGATATTGCGTTGCAATGTAATCAAAGAGCGGAGGATAGTGCATATATTTACCCAAGAATATGTACTAACATAGTAATACAAGAGCCAATGCCTGCTAGAGCCGATATTTTGCTAAAGGAGATAAATTACCCTCCCTGATTCGTAAGAAACACGTTATTTTTGGCTCGCTAGAGTTTATTCATGTGCCAGGTGTATTGGAGCAAACGAACAGTCCAATAAGTAGAGAGTATAGTTGAGCCGAGTCGTCAAGTAACACCCTGCTATTACCAAGTAACATAAAACATAATACATATTATATTTCAGCTGCTCTTCATGTGACAAAGTATGTATAAAGGAGCCCACTGATTAACAGTCCGCCGGACGGTATAGGCCTGTCAGTTGCTTTACTATTGCGGCATCGTTGTTACCGCTGCTGTATATTTAAATAAAATAAATAAATAAATATTATAGGACATTATTACACAAATTGACTAAGTCCCACAGTAAGCTCAATAAGGCTTGTGTTGAGGGTACTTAGACAACGATATATATAATTTATAAATATTTATAAATACTTAAATACATAGAAAACATCCATGACTCAGGAACAAATATCCATGCTCATCACACGAATACATGCCCTTACCAGGATTTGAACCCGGGACCATCAGCTTCGTAGGCAGGGTCACTACCCACTAGGCCCAACCAGTCGTCAAATATAATATTTTCCTTGTTAAAATGAGTGACGGAATGAACCTCATATCCGCGGCGGTGATGCGGCGGCGAACGTCACTCATGTCATCAAAGAAATTAACAGATACAGCGGTGGCAACAACGACGCCGCAACAGACACTGCATTAGCAGCTGAAGTTGACATCCGAACGGCACCTATAACGACATCTTATCTGCGATGGCGGGATTCCACTCCAAACTGTACAAATAGAACCATAATGTTGATGTATTGTTTAACAATTGCTTTACCAGCTCTGCTCATCAAAGTGTGGTCAAATAATAACACAAAAGGATCAGTACCCCTAGTGTAAATAAATTCGATTTTGAAACGTGACGTACGCGTTTGCGTTTAGTCTCATTTTGTATTGGATTTAGAAAGAGCGCGCCAAGCGGGACGTTTTGGAAACTCAAAATCCTATACAAAATGAGACTTAACGCAAACGCGTTCGTCACGTTATGATGTCGATCAAATTTACACTAGAGGTACAGTACTGGACAGTTACACGTAAGACACGAAGCCCCAAAGTTTGCCGGGTATCTATCCGGTATCTATTATTGAAACCTAATGACTATACCTAGATATTTTTCTAGCAGGAACAGAATTTGCTTAGTGCTTACCACAATAAAAATATCGACAATCTTGTTATCGATAAGTATATACTTACTACTTCAACGAAGTATACATATTTAAGTAAAAGAGAAAGAGGGTCATTATTACATCAGTGCGATACCGTTAATAATAAAAAACTAAGATACACCTACACTGTAGCCATATACAGAGACACAGACACAGATTTGCTATGGGATCAAAAATGGGTTTAATATAGTACATGTTGTATCATTCTGTGTCAATTTGAAAGACAATTTGGGTGTGTGTTTATCATGGAGTGACTTATGGGAGAATTAATTCAGTGACACGAAGAAAGAAAGTTACAAAAGGGTTTCAATTTGTTTTCTAAATTATGTAAAATATAAATAAATTTATAGTTTTGTTACTATTATCTATTTTTAACGCACCCTATTACCCTATATTTTTCTTTGTATTACCTCTATCACGTTGAAGTGGCACTTTTCGATAACAGGACTGTCGATGTTTTTATTTTGTCGAAAACTTAGACGTCAACGTTCGTGCTAGAAAAATATCTAGGTATACTAATGACCGTCTCAAGTGGAATCCCGCCATCGCAAATGAAATGGGGTATACCAGTGACAGTAATTTGATAAAGCCTCTTTCTATGTGCAAATCTTAGCCGTGTGGACAGCTACTGAAGATCTTCATTACAGCTGGAGTTATCGACGGTGCCGATTCTATTATATATCTGTACCCCTAGTGTAATTTTAGTCGATAGCGAAACGGGTTTTTGAACAGCGCGCCAAGCGGGACGTTTTGGAGCGTCAAAAATCTCATACAAAATGACACTTAACGCAAACGCGTACGTCACGTTTCGCTGTCGAAAATATTTACACTAGGGGTACAGTGACATGTATGCATGTGACGTCCGCGCGCCTCTGTCCGCGCGTCCGCTGTATCCTGGCCTGCGCGCCAGTAATAAACGAGCTTCCATCGTACGCACTTGTTTCATTGCTAAGTACTTACATACATATCAGTGGCTAACGAGGCTGGTGCATACCCGCGCGTAGATATTATAATTGTTATAAAATGTCCGGTTATTTAGGCAGTATTTCTAGCTTTGATCCTAATACGCAGGACTGGCAAATATTTGTTAGTCGTTTGAAGCAGTTTTTAGGATTAAATGCGATTACGGACGAGGGGAAGAAAAAAGCGGTTTTATTAACGCATCTTTCGGATGACGCATATCGGCTACTTGTAAACCTCGCGCACCCAAAGGATGTGGAAACAGAGAAGTACGAGGATCTGCTCGGATTACTCAATGGACACTTTGTACCAAAGAGGTCTACCTTCACGGATAAAGCGAAATTCTACAACGCGGTAAAGGCAGACGGCGAAAAGATCGAAGACTGGGCGGCTCGACTTCGTGGACTGGCAGTTCACTGTCAGTTCGGAACCGCTCTGGAAATGATGCTTCGCGATCGTTTTGTTCTGGGATTCAATGCGGGTCCAGAACGAGACCGACTCTGTGAGCAGGACGTGGAGAAATTAACGTTCGCTAAGGCGTTGGAGCTAGCTCAGCAGGCGGCTTGTGCTCGTCAGGCCAAGGCCACCCCTGCGGTGCTCAAGGAGGAACCAGTGTTCCGGACGAGCACGACGAAAAGCGGCAGCAGCGGCCGCGGAGGTCACGGAGGTCACGGGAGCCGCGTTAGGCACGGTAGCCGCGCGGCAGACAGCGCGGACTCATCTCCCCGTTGTAATGTTTGTGGTCTTCGTAATCACGCGGCGGATAGGTGTAGGTATAGACAGTACCGGTGTCAAAAGTGTAACGAAAAAGGCCATCTTAAGAAAGTGTGCACGTCCAGTCGTGTGAATAATATCGCTACTATTAGCTCGGACTTAGGGAATGAACCCGTTCTTGAGGAGAGGTGGGAGGATGCCGAAGCAGAGGGGGAGGACATGGGGACAATTACGATCCCATATTAATTCCTGTCGTTCTTAATAATGGTGTAAAATTAAGCATGGAACTAGATTCGGGGTCAGGTTCAAATGTAATTAGTTATGAACTATATGAAAAACATTTCATCCGAATTCCATTAGAAAAGGTCAATGTGAGAATGTGTTTCTATAACGGTCATAAAATCACTCCCGCGGGTAGATTTGCGGCCGATGTTACCTATCGTAACGTGACGAGGCAATTATCGTTTTATGTTGTGGAAAACGGTGCAAATCCGCTATTGGGTCGTGAATTTATGGTCAAATTTGATATATATTTTGCAGTAGGTAATAATAAAATTGCTGTAAACGAATGTTTTGATCCCGAAGTAAAAACATTGTTATCAAATTTTGAACCATTATTTCGTGACGAATTAGGGTGTTTTAATAAGTTCAAGGTGAAGCTTCAATTAAAGGAAGGCGTTAAACCTAAATTTTATAAGCCGAGACCATTGCCATTTGCGTTAAAATCTCAGGTAGAAAATGAATTATCGAGACTTACGCGGGAAGGCATTCTAGTTCCCGTTAACTACTCCGATTACGCAACGCCAATTGTCCCGGTTTTAAAACAAAACGGCAGCGTACGAATATGCGGGGATTATTCTCTCACTGTTAATAATGATATTTATATAGACAAATATCCGTTACCTCGGATAGAGGATATTTTTGCTAAATTAAGTGGGGGTGAATATTATTCGAAGTTAGACTGCAGTCAGGCCTATAACCAGTTTGTTCTTTCGGACGAAGCCCAAAAGCTTACCACAATAAATACCACTAAAGGGTTATTTATGTACACGCGCCTCGTTTTTGGTCTCGCGAACGCGCCGGCGGTATTCCAGCGAGCTATCGAGAACTTGCTAGCGGGTATCGAGGGTGTAGCCGTTTTTCTAGACGATGTTTGTGTTACGGGGGCTACAAAATCCGAACATTTAGGCCGGCTAAAGTTAGTTTTCGAAAGGTTTCAAGACGCCGGCATGCGACTACAAAAAAATAAATGTGCATTTTTCCAAAAGAGCGTTAATTATTTGGGCCATATTATCGATAAAAATGGAATGCACAAGTGTCCTAAAAAGGTAGACGCTATAGTAAACGCACCGCGGCCGACTAATATAAAGGAACTTAAAAGTTTTCTAGGGCTAGTAAATTACTATCGCAATTTTGTAGAAAATGCATCAAGCATATTATGTCCACTCCACGAATTATTGCGCGCGGGCGCGAGGTGGGAGTGGACGCCGCGACACGAAGCCGCTTTCGAACGGATGAAGGGGGAGCTGGCGTCCGAGCGCGTCCTGGCGCACTTTGACCCCAGCGCGCGTCTCCTTCTCAGCGTAGATGCTGGCCCAGCGGGTCTTGGTGCGGTCTTGTCCCAAATAGGCGTCGATGGCGTTGAGCGGCCGCTTGCCTATGGTTCCCGCTCGCTGACGGACAGTGAGCGAAACTATAGTCAGCTGCATAAAGAAGCGACCGCGTTGGTGTTCGGAATTAAAAAATTCCACCAATATTTGTATGGCCGCGCGGAACCGTTTATCCTAAAAACCGATCACAAACCTTTACTAGCGATATTCGGGAAAAAGAACGGTATATCGGTAATGACGGCTTCCCGGTTAGTAAGATACGCTATATTTTTATCCGCGTATAACTACGTTATTCAATACACTGCAGGTAAGGAAAATACAGTTGCTGATTATTTTTCGCGCGCATGCCCGTCATCGGTAGATAACGCGGCGGGGAACACACTTGTAAACCAGTGCAGTGTACTGACCGTTAACGCGTTGCAACTATATAATTTAGCACCCTTAACCTATAAAGACATTCAGAATGCTACGGCGGCGGATAAAACGTTAGCTACGGTAACAAAATATATTCAGCAAGGCTGGCCGCGCAAAATACGCTGTTCTAAAATTGAACCTTATTTCCGTTGCAGGAATGATTTAGAATTAGAAAAAGGTTGTATAATGAGAGGACATCGTGTTATAATTCCAAAAATGTTAAGATACAAATTATTGCAAGAGCTACATAAATCACATTTAGGCATAGTTAAAACTAAAAGCAATGCTCGATCACGTATGTGGTGGCCCGCTATCGACCACGACATCGAACAGCTGATCGGCGCGTGCACCGTGTGCAGCGCGCTGCGCGCCGCGCCCGCTCGCGCGCCCCCCGCCAGCTGGAGCCAGCCACCGGGGCCATGGCACCGCATTCACATTGACTACATGCTTGTAGCTCAAAGAACGTATTTGATTGTGGTAGACGCTTTTAGCAAATGGGTTGAATGTATAGGCATGACTTGCGGTACTACTACGAAACATTTAATTAAAGAGTTATCATTATTATTTACGAGGTTTGGCCTGCCTGATACGATTGTGTCAGATAATGATACTAAAATTGCATCCCAAGAATTTAATCAGTTTTGTAAAATGATGGGTGTCAATTATGTAACTTCACCTATATATCACCCAATTAGCAACGGTATCGCCGAATGTGCAGTACGAAATTGTAAAAAAATGATTAAATCAATTATAGAACAAGAATCACAATGTATAAGTCAGTTAAATTGTAAATTACAGAGTTATTTGTTCGAATATCGTACTACCGTGCATTGTACAACGAAAGAAACTCCAGCAAAGCTAATGTTTGGCCGTGAGTTGCGTTCGAGATTAGACCTCATAGTACCGCCGCAAGGCAAAACTGCTGACGCGATGCATTCCTCGCAGCCGGCCCAGCCCGGTAAACAAGCGCGTTCATTTAACGTCAACGAAGACGTTTGGGTTAAATGTTTTGAAAATCGTAAACCATATTGGACAAGAGGTAAAATAATTAGCAAAATCGGTTGTAGAATGTACCTCGTTTACGTAATAGACCAAAACATAAATTGTAGACGCCACGTTGACCAAATATTGCGATATACGAACAATAACAAAAGCTATAATGGTCACACCTTCGATTCAGCAGTAACATCCTCTGGTACCTTGTCAGATGCGATTCCGGATTCTATCACCTCGCCTGCAGTCTCACAAGACCAATCAACGGATCTAAACAATGATGTAGTGAATAATCCAGCTACTATTAGCTCGGACTTAGGGAATGAACCCGTTCTTGAGGAGAGGTGGGAGGATGCCGAAGCAGAGGGGGAGGACATGGGGACTGAGCGACGGTTAGTACTTAATGATTCACCAGAAACTAGTAACGAAGATCAGGTTATCCCTTCGACCGATAACTCGTCACCCGATCCCCAACGTCGTCATCAATTACGACCTAGATCTAAGGCAATTAATTATAAGGTTTAAAATAAGTTTGTTATATTATAATAGTGCTTATTTCTTCATCTCAGGTTCCCTTAATTAAAACGGGAGGAGATGACATGTATGCATGTGACGTCCGCGCGCCTCTGTCCGCGCGTCCGCTGTATCCTGGCCTGCGCGCCAGTAATAAACGAGCTTCCATCGTACGCACTTGTTTCATTGCTAAGTACTTACATACATATCATACAGATTAGTCAAATTAGCTTTGACCGTTTGTGATGTTAACAATTAGACTAATAATTATTAAATCTGGACGGAGACGGTCCTTGAGATAGATAAAATTTTACCCATTATATTATTTTAGTATTAAAATACTCAAAACATATTTTGGTCTTTCTGTTACTAAAATGACATCCAGAAACTGTTTCTTCATATCCACGTTAATGTGCTTTATTTAAGCTTGATTCCCTTCCTAAGTAACGCATAACGCGATTTTTACATTTTTGTATTTAATTCAGTAAGTTTTTAATACAAGTAGGTATAGGTATAGCATACTGTAGTAAAAAATACGAGTATATTGTGTGTTTATCTTCAGGAAAAATTATGAATATTTCATGATCATTATTTACCCCCGAGAAATAATCGGGTCATATACATGATTTCGCGTAGAAAAGAAATTATAACACTAGAACAGTCGCGCCCTAGTTTGAAACACATTTAGTCGCTTTTGGGGTCCGCTGGACCCAATAATTTAAGTAACCATAAAATTAAAACTATTGAAAGACGGAGAAATTCTTTAAATAAGATTAAAAATCAATCATGAAATAATAATCAACATTTTTAATAAGCGAATATTCGCAAAATATTCACTAATCTAAGTCTATAAATGACATTTTTAACTTTTCTTAGCTATTTCAAATGTGATGCAAATAACATAAACTAATAATATAAACTAACTTTTCTTAAAAAATGGCTAAACACAAAACTCGCTTGTGGCTACCATGCTCACAGACCAGTGCTGATTTTAAAATCGAGTTTATTTTAAGCTATAAATGTATCGCAGGTTATGGTTATCACCAAATAAACAAGTTCATGACTCAGATAAAGTCGAATGTCACAGTTTTATCAACTTTCCCGTACTTATAGGCAAGCTGCGTGAATCAATTAACTTTATTTGGATAATATCAAATATAACAATTAAAAACGTTTTTATATGTAAAGTAAATTTAAACGTTTTTGATTGATTATAATAAATAAATATTATAGGACATTATTACACAAATTGACTAAGTCCCACTATAAGCTCAATAAGGCTTGTGTTGAGGGTACTTAGACAACGATATATATAATATATAAATATTTATAAATACTTAAATACATAGAAAACACCCATGACTCAGGAACAAATATCCATGCTCATCACACGAATAAATGCCCTTACCAGGATTTGAACCCGGGACCATCAGCTTCGTAGGCAGGGGCCCACTAGGCCAAACCGGTCGTCAAACCAACCAATATGTCTATACCAACATAATATAACGTTACTCTATTCAAAGAAACTTATTTTATCGGTAATACACAAAAGTTAAAAGCTTATTCAAATCAATTTTAGATGACCGATCGATAAAAAAAATGTATATTTTTCAATTTAATTAACGTATTTTTTGTTGCTCGTGCGAAATGCTTCAAAAAGCCTAATGGCGTTATTCATAAACGCGTTGCTGGCCTTAATTAGTTATGAATCGTTTGTCTTTATCTGTCATTTTGACTTATGTATTTGTAAGAAAGGGATAAAACATCATTCTTCTTCTTCAACCTAGCATTTTCCCGGCCTAGAGCCAGGGTCTGCTTTCCTACTTAATCTTCTCCACTTTGCCCGGTCTTCGGCATCTTCAGGTGTGAGATTGTTCGCTCTCATGTCTGCTGTCACGACGTCCAGCCAGCGCTTCTTATGCCTACCGCGGGCGCGTGATCTAGGGTCTTGGACAGTGAGGTTGAGGCATCTATTTCCGACGTAGTCTACTGGTCTGCGGCTTATATGGCCATACCATCGGAGGCGACTTTCCTGCAGCTTATCCGGTACGTCACGGATTCCGAGGCTGCCACGGATGTGTTCGAAGAAAGGGATAAAACATAATTTAACTAAATCAGACCCGTAAAGTTTTATGAATAAGGGGGTTGTCTCTATTTCAAACGCTAACAGCGCATGAGTAGTAGTCACGCGATAGTCGCGCGTCGCGTACTGTCGTTCGCCGCGCAGCTAGGCTTTCCGAAACATGTCGCGCGACTATAAAAACAAACGTGTTTAAACCGTAAAATTAGCATAATACCCTGCAATGTGTCAAAAAACGGCCAAAGAAGATATTAATAGGACATTATAAACAAGAAAGTATCAAAAATTGGATGGGGTAATTTCGCAAATAAATGGTGACTTCCAGGAGCAGGAAGCGTCGTTGAGCAACCCGTTTATGTGCATGGAACCGCAGTACTCGTTCACTACTCCACTACCATTGCTTGGTTCGCCTACGTCCCAGTTCGCGAATCCCGCGTTCGCGAGCGTCTCACCTGTCAATAAAAAAAAATGATTATTTATTATTTACAAAACAAAAAAATATTCATATACCTTACAGACGAACATCATCTATATCTTGAAAAGTATAAATCATTTTGACGACTCAAGAGTTTTCTACTGCGTCACCCGTTCTATGTAGAATTCCTACGGGACCGACGAAATACCCCACCCTTCGGCCAGAAGTTCGTGCTCAAGGTGTTTTCCAGCAGCCACGTAATAAAACTATTCACCGATAACACTCGAACGAAGTTTAAAACAATGTTTTGGTACATATACTTAAGTACACATACTCAGTTACGCAAGCCGATTCTGTTGCTTACATATCAGTGCGCCTCGCACGTCGGCATGGATACTCATGGATAAGCAGAGAACTGTGAACATTTAGTTACCAAATATCGTCGCCCACTCGCCATCTTCATATTTCCTGAAGCCAATTAATGCATGTTTAGGTTGATCTGCACCAGTGACTGCGTCTGTATTGGAATTGTAAAGGTTCTTGAGAATAGTAGACTCAGTGCCGCTGTTGATGATGGCCAGATATCCACCCTCGGCTTGGCATGTGGCCAGGGCGAGGCGCCAGGGTTTCGAGGCTCCGTGGAATTTGTAGCAGCTGCCAGTACGGGGCTCCCATTTGTAGTCGTACCCTGACAAATAAAAACATAAATTAAAAATGCAGTGAGCTATTAAACACTTAAATGCATCAGTTCAAGTGAACAGAGGGTTCATTGCTTTTATGAATAAATAATTTACTTGATCCAAGATTGTTCATAAAAGTATATTTACACCTATAAGTCTATTTCAAATGACTGTGCTTTAATAACTTAGATAACGGCTGGTAGCTTTTCGACGCCAACGACGTATATATCCGATCCGCTGGTTCAACGCCAACAACGGATTAATCTGTCACCGACCACAGAGCAACATATTCATAAAGATAAATTTCTGTTTTGACATTTTGGTGACGTGGCGTCCAAGTGACAGGTTTTGTATTTGACACGGCGTCGAAAAGGTTAAAAACAAGTGATTCGTTAATGCACATTGATTGTTGTCTTCTTCGATTACGTGAATTAATACTTATAATAAAGACGACAGCCGTAAGCCGGTATAGTACAGTCAGGGTATGCATATCTTACTATCTTTGCCGCATGCCGGCTGCCCAGGTGTGGGACTTGTGACTTCATTATCGGAGGAGCAGTTGTGGACGTTCTTGAGGCAGAAGTAAGGCAGCGCTCTAGCGCAGCTGATGTCGGCCAGCTTGCCCGCGCCGGCTAGCGCCAGGCAATTCTCAGCGTTGAAGGCGTTGTCCGGTTCACCTGAGGCCCACTCCAAGCTATCAGCGAGATCTTCTCCTGTGAAAAGGATTTACTTTTAGAAAAGCAAATCGTTGATAATTAGCATTTCATTCACTTTCATCTTTAGATTCCGCTCCTGTTAAAAACAAGAACAACATTTTGAATTTTTTCACCGAATACTCAATCATACAAGAAATATTTTACTAAGCAATTCATGTTACCTACTTAAGAGAGTAGTTCACAATCGGCTATTTAATTCATTTACCGTCTAACGATTTAAAGTCTCCCTTGGAGAAAAGGCTCGTTGCTCCAATCGATACGCTTTTTGAAGCCAGTTTGTACTTTTCCATCGCTTTTAGCATCGCCTGCGCAATGGCTTCAGATGTGGGAGATGCCAACACACCATCTGTAAAACACAGTATAAAAAAAGTAATTTGTGGAGTCGTTCGCAGATATATCTGCGTACTGGTGAATTCTCAGTAACTATAACTCAGGCCTCCGGTGCCGTCAGGATAAAACATTCTTACGGTAGATACGTCCTACCGCTATACTCCTCCCAAAATCGTGTAAAAAAAAGGTATGGAACGATTCGCACACTTTTTAAAAGCAACCGGGCCGGTGATCCGAAAGGTCGCAAGTTCGATCAGTTGGACTGAGGAAGAGGTTTTACGTACAGTAGGAGAAAAGAGAAGTTTGTTGAGAACCATATATATATAGTAGAAGAGGAAAGATGCTTGGACACCTGTTACTACACGACGAAATCATCAAAAACATCATAGAAGGAAGAGTTGAAGCAAAAAGGAAGAAGGGGAGAACAAGGAGAGCGTACATGGATAACATTTCCAACTATTGTCACTCACCACTAACTTGCATTGTTTCATGTTGATGAAAATTAGGGTGATTCTTATTTCGTCTTGATCAAATTGTAATGTTCCCTAGGTAAGGCTATTTTTTACCTTCAAGTTGGCAGTGCACGGCGGCGTCAGACCAGGCAGCGGGCACGATGTGCAGGCGCAGCCACGCGTCCGCCTCGCGCACGTACTCGTACTCGGTGGCGGTCACGCGACTGCCCGCTGCGTACTGCCAACCTGCACATACAACGTAATTGTTATTTATGACTTTAAACAGTATTTTGATTGTAGATTCAAGGTGTTACAAAAATATTAGGCATATGTTTAAGCCTATTCGGTCTCGTGTTCTGATTAGGAAAAAGTAGAAGAAACTAAGTAAATAGAAAAAAAAGAAACACCTAAGAGTCCGTGTAAGCTAACTTTGCATCGAATTAAATTGAACAAATTGAGCATCATTATAAACTTCATATTTTCATAGCAATTTGACATTAATATTGACATAGTCACACTTCGACATTGCAAATACCATGCATAGCTTGGTCAGACTCTAAGATACTGTATCAAGTTTGACATCACAAGTGTGGAAATGTTATATTTGTAATATAATTTGTGTAACATTGTAAATAATGTTATTAATGTCCAAAATTGTAAATAGTTATTCAAAATTACTTATAGTTGTCATTTTTTTAAATTATTTTCTCACTGCACCCACATTCGAGAATTTCTGTTTTGCCCTACGGTTGACTGGTAGAGAATGCCTTAAGGCATTAAGTTCGCCATTTGTACTTATTTTTATTGTGCAATAAAGTTTAAATAAATAAATATTTTCATAGAAATTTGACATTAAAAATGTGCATTACAGAATTCTTTTGATCCGACTTTAAGACTTACCCGTGAATAAAACAAGACACAATAACTTAAAACGAGACATTCTTAAGATTGGTGTAGTGTTACTTAATCGTTCAAAAATATGAGTTTTTTTAAATTCCTGGTCCTTCTTGCAACTATCGAAGATATATAAATGAGCTGCTCTCGCGCACCCCTTATATCTATAGGTACTCGAAGGCCAATTCGCACGTGTAGTTTAACATCAAACCGATATTAATAATATTTGCGCGGGCGTCTCGCTCTAACTAATGTATCTGCAAAGAATTCTGTCGTATAATTGATAGAAGCAGCTCGATTCGGGCAACAAATTTCACTTTGATGTTAGAAATAACGTAGATAGATCTCATTAGGATCACAGCGGAATCGAAATAAACGTCAATTTTGACATGTCGTTTTGTTATCAATCTTTTAAAGTTCTTTCCAAGATCTTACACGTGCCTTAATCATTCCTCGAATCAGACCGTATATTTTGTGGACTAAGGCAAGGATATGGGGATGCAACCCCTGTTTATTTAGTTACAATTAAATATGATTCAGTCTTTTTACATTCATATATATTTTATAATACGTCGGTGGCAAACAAGCATACGGCCCGCCTGATGGTAAGCAGTCTCCGTAGCCTATGTACGCCTGCAACTCCAGAGAAGTTACATGCGCGTTGCCGACCCTAAAACCGCCCCCCCTCCCCCCCCCCCTCGTTGAGCTCTGGCAACCTTACTTCTTTTTTTTCTTCTTTAGGTTTCATATTTATGCTTTCAATAACATCGATGGGAAAGCTGTTCAGAGCTTTTGGAATGCAAGAAGACCAGATCCTATTACCATATTCATTATTATTATTTTTATTAATAGGGTTGTTTCCAATTTTTTGAAACGCTTTTATTACGTTCTATATTAACTAAAAGTTGTCCTAAAATTCGACTTTTATACTAAAAACGGCTTTAAATATGTTAAATTAACAAAATATATTTTGACATATGCTTTCGCGCCCAAAACGCTCTTTGAAAATTGTGTGACGTCACAGTTTACGGTTTGACACATAACTACATACACACGTAGAAGATACAATCTGTCAACTGACATTTGTCATTTGTTGTTTATCGCCTAACTGTCAACAGTGTCAATCCGAGAGTTGTGATGTCATCAGAATCTTCAATGACGTTTCGAGTTTGGTCACGTAACATGTGGCAAAAGATATTTTAAATTCAATATTTACAAAAATATGATCAGTACAGGTCCCCTAAAAGTAGTTTAACATGTTCTTATAATCCAAAAGAATTTAGTGGGATACAATTCTGCCCTAAGATTTGTAGATGGACACAACCCTATTATGAAATTAATATATAGTCTAATATCAGTTTGATGGCAGGTGCACGTTCGAATTGGCCTGTCAGTATCAGCAACGGGCGTATGGGGCAGAGGTTATCTTTTTAATAGCAAATTCGCACAATCTTTTCAATACCAAGTTCAAGAATAGCGCGAAGGAAAGACAAAGTAAAAGGTGACGCAGCAGCCATGTTTAATTGTTTATATTATTATTCTATTTGGAGCGCTGGTGGCCTAGCGGTAAGAGCGGGCGACTTGCAATCCGGAGGTCGCGGGTTCAAACCCGGCTCGTACCAATGAGTTTTTCGGAACTTATGTACGAAATATCATTTGATATTTACCAGTCGCTTTTCGGTGAAGGAAAACATCGTGAGGAAATCGGACTAATCCCAACCAGGCCTAGTTTACCCTCTGGGTTGGAAGTTCAGATGGCAGTCGCTTTCGTAAAAGCTAGTGCGTACGCCAAATCTTGGGATTAGTTGTCAAGCGGACCCCAGGCTCCCATGAGCCGTGCCAAAATGCCGGGACAACGCGAGGAAGAATTATTTTATTTGATGAAAGATTATTATTCTATTTGGAGCCTCATTTATCTCCTTCATAACAAAAATAATAATAATTTTGTAAACTTAAACACATATATCTCTTTTTGGAACGAATTACCTTATCGGACGGTACGGACTTGGCGGATGGGGACTACTAGGCGAAATCAAGTATAAGATTTTTCTGTCACGAAAACCCGTCACGACCCTTTCTTAACTTCGTTCCAAGTTCCAACCGAGTGTTTCACGACACTCATGCATTTTTTTAATTTTCTCATTTACTTCCCCAAAGTGCCCTCTTTGTCGGAAATTCATTTATTTACATTACTTGCGTGTCATTCAAAACCAAATTTCAATTTATCCATTAATCTAATAACGGGAAATTATATCCCACTTCCTTCCTTTTTACGAAATAAATTATATTTTTTAATGGCAACACTCAGCGATACAAATTATACAGATTTAAAATATTAGTAACATTTTGAATTTGATAAATGGCAACACTTTTCTGTGACCTCACATTTGTGGCCATACGTCAAAGACAAAGTCAGTTGTGATTTTTTTGCAACAATAACGGTTTTTTTCGTGTTTTGAGGTTAAGTGCGAAAAAAATCTGCTAAATGCATACACTGAATACTATTATAAACCAAAATTATTTTCCTTGTGTTTTGCTTGAAAAGAATTGTGATAAGGACACGATTTAGTCAACATTTTTAGGTTTTAGTAAGTGGGAAATTATTTCCCACTTTTTGTTCCTGAACTACAAGAAATTTGTAGGTGATCAAGTGATAAATTGTATCCCATTGTTTGGTTCTCCACTAAAATTTTCTCGTATTATCATGTTATCAAAGGTTAGATTTGAGAAATCTGCGCGTCATCGTGGATGACACGAACTATATCGCGTATACTGCATTTAAATTAAATCAATACAAAGTGAATACAAATAAAAATCCATCTCGATGTATCGAGCAGGGATCGGAACCGGTTTTTTGCAAAAACATCGAAATAACCATATAATATTTCGGTTTATTTTATACTCTAAATGTAGGACTCAGTGATGTTTTCAGATAACGACTTCGTATTATTAGTTTGCCTAATTAGAAATGAAGTAATTAACAAAGAACGAAAAAATACCGTTTTCGTTCCCATACAAAAAATACCGGTTTCCGATCCCTGGTATCGAGCCCTTTACAGTGGTCAACGGGAGACTGAATAAAAAAAATTCCACCACTGTCAATATTACAATATGTAAGAATAAATATATATACAATTATATTAATTTATGGCACGTTATAATAACGTCAAAAATAATAGCCTCATAAGCTAGTTGGAACAAGATGAATTCGGTTTAAATATAATTTTATTTCATGAACTGAATACAATATCACAGTAGGTTAGTAATATCAGGCTGTGTAGCCAACGTGCCAATCGTCAACGCTCCGTACCGAACAAAACGCAACTGTCACTGTCGCTCTAATATGGAAGAGTGATAGAGAGAGATGACTACGGACCGTTAACGATTGGCATGTTGGCTAAGCACCCAGACCGCTTAGCATGACTTGCGCTATCGACTGTATACTTGAAGTCACGCTTGATATATGAAATCGCACGCGAGAACGCAAATCAACGCGCTAGGGCGGTCAGTACCCCTAGTGTAAATTTGATCGACATCATAACGTGACGAACGCGTTTGCGTTAAGTCTCATTTTGTATAGGATTTTGAGTTTTCAAAACGTCCCGCTTGGCGCGCTCTTTCTAAATCCAATACAAAATGAGACTAAACGCAAATGCGTTCGTCACGTTTCGAAATCGAATTTATTTACACTAGGGGTACAGATTTGGTGGCATGCTAGCTTTCACTGTTGTTTAGTGAAAGGAATAAAGTCAAAATCGTTAATTTTTGGGGTTTTCTCGCAGATGTATGGGTACAGCGCGTCGCACGGGGCGTCGTTGAGCAGTCCATCCCAGTATATGGTTCCGCAGTTCTCTTCTCCCAGATCGTTGGGTTCGCCGGGGGACCACTCTTCGAAACCAGCCTCGGCGAGAGTTTCTCCTACAGAATAATAAAAAAAAAACTTTAATAAGTATTAATAACTTAGTGCAAAAAGCTATATGATGAAAAATCTTTTAATCATAAGCTTGAATTCAGTTTGACCATAAATGTACCTAAATAGATATTATTGCTTAGAGCGTAAGTCACTTTTTAAAATCACATAGCAAAATTTTTTTTATCATCTCAGTCCGGAAAGGCTCTCTTTATTCTTCAAAATTTGATGAGAGAGTTTATTTTTATCCACAAGAGTGGCAAAGTAATTTGATGTAATTTTTGAGTTGTTTCCTCATGTTGGCTGGTGATGATTTTGAATGATAAATATTTAAAAGAGTTAGTTTAGATTTGATATGTAATTATTATTAGCACATTGATACCCTGGCAAGCAAAAGATTTCAAAAACGACCCATGAATGTAGGCTAGCGCGTGGTTTGAAAAATAAGCGTAGAAAAATCTTTGCTACCGATACCGAATGTAACATAAAAATTTTCATCACACCAACGCAAGAGTACAGGTACGAACTGTACTCTTGCGTTGGTGTGATGAAAATTTTTATGTTACATTCGCTAGCCTACATTCATGGGTCGTTTTTGAAATCTTTTGCTTGCCAGCCAGGTATCAATGTGCTAATGCACGAGAAGTTAAACAATTTTCCCCCTTGTTAAACAAAAACTTTTGATAACCCTCACCTTGTACAGTGACCCACTTGCCATCCAACTTCCTGAACCCAATAGATGCATAATAAGGCATCGTTGTTCCAGTAATCACAGTATAGTTGTTCTGTTCGTACAGTTCCTTGAGTACTGTCGACTCGGTGTTGCTGTTGATGACGGCCAGATGTCCGCCCTCGGCGAGGCAGGTGGAAAGGGCGGAGCGCCAGGTCTTAGCGGCCCGGTGGAACTTGTAGCAGCTGCCGGTGCGGGGCTTCCATTCGTACCCTGAAGGAATTAAGCCAATGAAAACTTTGTGGTAAATACAGAAATGGAGAGATTGATTGAATGGTAAAGCGAATACCAAAAGCAAATACTCTGGAGTTGGTTCACGCTAAGTTTTCATGCCAAGAGCAAATATGACGCTCCTGGGGTATGTACATGTATTTAACAACAAACAAACAAACAAACAACAAAGTCTATAGAAATCTAGCGACCCTAACGTGATCGGGGTCCAGTACTTTACTCACGCAAGTATGACTTTACATGTATCCTACCTTCATAGTCCACACTTTCTACAATTTTTTTCCTGATAAAAATTAACAATTAAACCAATACGGTTATAATTTTGAAATGTTGCATAAGTGGTGCTCATAAAAATATTTTTAATTTTTGATGTCTTTGGATGCATTAGTTTCCTCTACAGATAGAGAACGACATAAGTATATAAATGAATCTTAAAACGAATAAGGGACAAGTTGAATTAATTACCATTGCCGTCACACTGCTGCGCCACTGATGTAGGTATTCCATCCCGATCATTCTTAGTATCGACATCATAATAGTTATACTTGTCGGCAGAATCTTCAGTGGAAGGACTGGAGGGGCCTTTAGGGACACTGTTGCGGCAGAAGTATGGCAGTGCTCGCGAACAGCTGGTGAAAGTCAGCTTGCCCGTGTCCGTCAGCGCCACGCAGTAAACGGTTTCGAACTCGGATGAATCTCTCGAAACCCATTCTATGTTATTGATGAAAACCCCTCCTGTAGCTAAAAAAATATTAATATAGTGAACTAAGTAATTCACTATATTAATATTTTATGAACACATATATTAACACATGTTTCTTATCATTATTTACAATAACAATATACATAATGGATATGATTACACAGAGGATTACTATAACTAGCTTAAATCTAAAATAGGCTCCTGAGGCATTGTACCAAGAATGCTGGCGGATTTCCTCGTTGTAAAATGATTAGATTTTTAATTCAATGTTTTTTAATGAAAAGTATGTATTAAAACACTCCATTGCATAAAACACAGGTAGATATTACAATAAAAATAAAATTTATGCAATGTGCAAAGGCAAACTTATCCCTAATAGGGATTTCTTAGAGTTAAACCTCAAAAGTAACGTAGGCAACAATCTCATTCAACTTACCGTCCGAAGACTTATTTTTTCCCTTATATCGAATGTCTGTTTTTCCAATCCACACTGGACTTTCCACCATGTTTGAGGCATGTTTGTGTTTTTTCATCGCGTTCAGCATTACTTCAGTCGTGGCGTTGGTCATAGGAGTCTCTAACACACCACCTGAAAAAGCAAACATGTTCATTGAACAAATAAGCTATTAACGTCTTGAAGGATATCGACTAGTATTTTCTGTGTTTGGAGGGTTTAACAACTGGAGACGTCTTATCTGTAATTTTCTGTACAAAACAGTCCGCTAGCCATGTCAGATAAACGTCAGTCCATTCAATACATATGATCACTAGCCGAAGTTTCCGACAGAGGTGTAAGCTCTTACAGGTGACTCCGGTTATTTTCCTCCAAGTTTCAGAGTAAAAAAGTACAGCCGAAATATAAACGAACGGTTGGCAAATTATACGTATTTTGTTGAGATCGCAGTTTCCACTACAAAATCTGCGACTGTCATTGAACAAGAGAGTAGAAAGTAGTTTCAGATCCTGTGGCTGCACCTTATACTATCGGCGAGACGAAAGCGCGCCGCCTCGGGCACAAAGAACGGGCAAAGATGGCGGTGCTAAAATGGTGTACCATGCACTCAGTATCAGCAACGCATCAGCAATACCTGGGATTGCTGAGGCGATGCTATTGAATCGGACTTGCGCGATCTCCAAGTCTGCCGTCAAAGCCGAGAATGCTCAGCATGGAGACAACTGACGTGTATTTATTTGTATTGAAACCGAAAGTGCCATTTTGAGGTGCCGTTGTTTCAGAGAACGGAGTTTCTGAAAAATCGTACTGATTATTTAGATCCCAATACGGTTTGAGGAAATTACTCCAGTGAATTGATCGATTCGAATCCTGTTTTTTTGAATATCGCTCGATATATGGAAGGTAGCGGCATGGAACAGAAACTCCTTAGGCAGAATTGTTGCAAAAGTGTCCAGCTGTCAGCTATAAATAATAGTTCCAAATCTCTCCAGAGTAGCGCTAGAGTAGCTAAGAACCTAAGCGTTATTGACGGAGTGAAGTGCGCTGTCTATGATTAGATTTTATTCTCAAGTATTCTAGGTATTGCAGCGCTACCTATTTATGGTTTTTTGTCATACACTTTTTGGTATATGGAGATTTTGTTCCTTGCCTCTACCTTCGATAGCTCGATAGAAAAGAGATCACTAAAGCAGGTCTAAAACGCACTTTAACAATTTGCAACAATTTATGCACAAAAGCTAAAAATATCAAATTGCTTGAGGGAACATATCGATTACTTTGTTTGTTAAAGCTATCAACAAATTAAATTTAAAAGCATGATATCCACGGTCGCACATCCATCGGGCACACGCTTAGGCTCAGTGCTCACCTTCGAGTTGGCATCGCATGGCGGCATCCGACCAGGTAGCGGGCACGATGTGCAGGCGCAGCCACGTGTCCGCCTCGCGCACGTTTTCGTACTCATAGACGCTCACTGGACTGCCCGCTGCATACTGCCACTCTGCAATGCAAAAGCAACTGTTCTTTAATAAGGGACAAAGCGACTTTGCTGAAGGTAAGTGTGAAGAAGCCGGATTGTCAGGTCATGTCTTTTATTACTATCATTAGCATGCTAAGAAGAGTAATAAAATTCATAGAAGCATTGTGTTTAGAATTAAACAACGGATAGAGATCACGCTGTGCGGTTTCGTTACATAATGTAGTCACCATCTTCTGATTTTACAGCTCTTCTAATCTATAATCAATAATCCTTTGCGATAAGTACAATTTTAACGACCCGATTCGATTTTAATAATGTACAAATGGATCGAATAAAGTGCGTCATTATCAGTGAAGTTTTTGTTTGAAGAAACGTCGCTTTTAACACTAACATATCCGATCCATATCGTATCTAGACCTAATATTTGACGTACCTTAAAGTTTGAATTGGGCCGCAAGTCTATTTTGCCTTATGTTGATTTATAGATAATGAAGTCCGCCATTTGTAATTTGTTTTATTGTGCAAAAAGAAAAAAAAAAAAAAAAACGTGAAAAACACAACTTACCCATAAATAAAGCTAGAACCCACAAATAGCCAAAACGCAACATTGTTACTGAAACTTAATTGAATTCAAACAAATATTAACGAATCTGTGAGCCGTCAAGTAATCAGTGAACCTGTGTGCCAACTACGACGGAGCGCATATTATATAGGCAGAGCTGAGACAGCTTTATCAGATACCTACTGGGGAGTTACTGCATTCATGATATTTTACACGCGTCATAAGGAATTCCAAGACACGGAATATCCACTTTTGATATAAAATTGTATTGGACTTACATTAAGATACTTACTTTACTTCTTCCTCTTCCTTTCACAATCTCTTTTTATGCCTATATTATTTAGACTATACTGATATCAGTTATCTGGATATTACTGAGGACCAGCTCAATAAACTTGAGCGCCTTCAAAATCTTTGCTTCAGATTTATATTTGGCCTAACTACGTTCACATTTCCAACTTTCGTCCACAGCTTAAGTGGCTCCCTGTACGTCTTCGCCGAAACTCTCATATTCTCGCTCTTCTTTATAGCATTCTTTTCAACCCCTCTACTCCTCCATATCTAAAGGAACGTTTTAATTATCTCTCCTCCATCAGGCCTTCACGGAAATATCTACTTGTTCCCCCTGTATCGTCTACGAAATTTTACACTGACTCCTTCACGTTTAAGAGAACGGCTTACGAATTAATTTTGCTAAGTGTAAATTTTTTAAAGACAGTGTAAACTACCTGGGCTATAGAATTGATAAGTATGGTTTGCATACGGATGAACGAAAAATTGCTGCTATTGTTAATGCCCCGGCCCCCTCAAATGTAACACAACTTAAAAGTTTTATGGGGCTTGTTAATTTTTATGCAAAATTCTGTGCTAATATGAGCGATATTTTAAAACCAATGTACAGTCTTTTAAAGAAAAATGTTAAATGGAATTGGGACGAATCATGTGATGACGCCTTTAAAAAAATTAAAAAAGTGTTAAGCAGTGCTCCAGTCTTAGCACACTATAATCCATCACTGCCGCTAATTCTTTCAGTGGACAGCAGCCCTTACGGCCTGGGCGCGGCCTTGACTCAACGGGGCGCGGAGCACCTCTGCGCACGCTGAACGCCGCCGAGTGCAACTACTCGCAAATCGACAAGGAGGCGCTGGCGATCGTGTTTGGTGTCACTAAACACCACCAGTATGTGTACGGGCGGAAATTCACGTTGCGGACGGACCACAGGGCACTCAGCTACATATTTGGTAAAAAAAAGGGCTACCGGTGACTGCGGCAAGCCGTTTGCAGCGTTACGCGGTAAAGTTAGCCGCGTATGATTTTAATATTGAATTTATCCGATCAGAGCGGAACTGTTATGCGGACGCTCTTTCTCGTCTTCCTTTAGTTAGTCAGAATAGGCCGAGTATAAAAGACGAGGGATATAGCTATTTAAATTTCGTAGAAGGGGATTTTCCACTTAGTTTTAAGGAGGTTAAAAGTGAGTTGGCGAAAGACCCCGTTCTGAGCAAAATTTACGGGTACGTTATGTTCGGATGGCCAAATAATAGCAGTGAGTCAGAAAAGCCTTATTTAAATCGAAAAGAATCTCTTCATATAGACCAGGGTTGTTTAATATGGGGATATCGAGTGGTTATTCCAAAATCTTTACGAGTTGCGGTTTTGGAACGAATTACACGGTGGCCACCCCGGTATTGTAAAGATGAAACAGATCGCGTGGAATTACGTTTGGTGGGACACACTGGACGCGGACTTCGAGCGGGTGGCGGAGCAGTGCGCCGTGTGCCGCGCGCAGCGCCCTGCGCCGGCGCCCGTGCCGCTGCACTCGTGGCCGTGGCCAGAGGAACCCTGGGCGAGATTAAACTAAGATTTTCTGGGGCCTTTTAATAATGTTTATTATTTAGTTATAATTGACGCTCACTCTAAATGGATAGAGGTCGAAAAAATTAAAACGGGATCTGCTTCTATGGTAATTGATTGTTTACGAACACTATTTGCACGCTTTGGCCTGCCGAAACAATTAGTCACCGACAACGGGCCACCGTTTTCATCGGCTGAATTCGGCTCTTATCTTACAAGGAAGGGTACCCAACTGTCCGACTACGATTTGATTCATTTTGATATATGGTATAGAGTAGTCTAAAATAACGGACACGTATTTTTTTTTAGGTGCCCAAACTCAACCTATTGGGAGAAATTGTCCTCCAAAGTACTAAAAAGTTACTAAATCTTCTAACTCCTATAGAAAGTGATGCTCAAGCAACTTGCTAGTTAATGGCTGGTTTGAGTACCTATATGTTTGAAAGCAGCAAAAAAATAATGAGCACGTGTTTTGTTATATCGGCTAAAACTCATTTTTAGGGTTCCGGTCAAAATATAACTGTCAAGGATCGCGACCCGGTTCAAGAAGTCGAGAGACGAATTAAAAAAGCCTGGCAGGCATACTGGTCGTACAAACACATATTTAAGTCTAAAATAGACATAAAATTAAAGAAAAAAGTCATGGATTCCGTAGTAACGCCCACCCTATTATATGGATGCCAAACTTGGCCATTAACTAAAGAACTTGTGCAAAAACTTAGTGTTTCAAAGATCAGCCGAAAGAAGCATGCTAAATCTTAGGCTAACAGATAGAGTACGCAGTACAGATATCCGCCGTCGCACTAAGATAATAGATGCAGCGGAAATGGCTTGCAGATTAAAATGGCGATGGGCTGGACACACGGCTCGCACTAGTGACGGACGATGGAGCGAAAAAATCCTGCACTGGTACCCGCGCGGCGCCACGCGGCACGCGTACCGCCCGCGGCGACGCTGGCGAGACGACATCGTCGCCGAGGCGGGCATCACCTGGACCCGAGTAGCCGCTGATAGGAACGAGTGGAACAGGAGGGAGGAGGCCTATGTCCGTAAATGGACAGCCCAATAGATAATAATTAGATACTATAATACTACTAATTAATATAAACTAATTTATCATCTAATATATATATATAAATTAATGTCTTATGCTACTGCTATTTATATTGCTAACTATATAATTATACAAATAATCAAAACTATACATTGTAAACTAGCAATCTAAATACTAGTCTATTATGATATGATTATAATGTAATTAATATATCGAAGCGTGGAATGTAATCTATTGGAAATAAATGGCTTAATTATTATTATGCGGTATCCAGTAGCAGAATTCTCTTTCATAACATTATTACAGATAACGATGTGTCATATTTTTCAACTGAGCCACCTCAATATATCCCAAAAAATAATCAACCATAATTAGAAAGTATTGCTTTCTATACTTACTCAAATATATCCATTCTTACTTTACACCACGGCAATTTTGGAATAGGTTCCTTAGCGGGAGCATTCTGGCACTCTTGGCAGGCCTCACAGCGCCGCACATACAACTCAATGTCGTGTGTGATGCCTGGCCAGGACGATACCTCCCGCGCACGGCTCTTGCAGCGGTCAATGCCCTGATGACCGTCACGAATGATTTTTAACATTTGTTCTCTTAACGTGGCAGGGATAAGAACAAGGTTGTTTAAAAAAATGATGTCTGTAATCATTTGTAACTCGTTTTTATATGACCATTATCATTTCTATTTTTCAATAACATCACTATTGTTATGTGGCCAACCCTTATTTATATATTCTTTTAACTGACACAAGGTGTCATCTTTTTGAGTTTACTCCTTTATGAGTTTAAGTTTAGATCGTGACATCTGTAGGTATACTGTCCAGGAATTGATTCACTTGGTACACAACACATCTTCTTATTGAGTCATCATACAAATCTGGGAGAGGCGCGCGCGATAAGGTATCGGATATATACATATATTTACCAGGTTTATAGTTAACTTTTAAGTCATAACCCTGCAAACGTAACAACATTTTCTGTAAATAAGCGTACTGGGATAGTGTCTGTCTACACTCACCCTTACCTAGCTGCTGGACGAAAGAGGGGACGGACGCGCGGGAGGAGTACATATGACTTTTTGCATGTCATTACGGATCCATCTACGGCACGATCAAGCGCTGCCTTGTACTGTTATATATACAATTTTGTGGAAGCTGATTATACTTATATCTACTGTGAACCGTCTAATTCATTGACGAGCCCCGAATTGTCGAACAGTGTCCAATGCTTTTTTGAAAATTATTTCTAATAGTTTATGGGCAGTTTCTACAATAACATTCTTTTGACCAAAAATATACTGATAGTACTTCTCACACGCGAACACAATCGCAAGCATCTCTGTTGCAATGAGGAGAATGCACAGTTTTTAGGGTTCCGTACCCAAAGGGTGCGGTGGGTACTAAGACTCCGCTGTCCGTTCGTCCGTCCGTCCGTCCGTTCGTCTGTCACCAGGCTGTATCCCATGAACCGTGATAGCTATAGACAGTTGAAATTTTCACAGATGATGTATTTCTGTTGCCGCTATAACAACAAATATTAAATAAGTACGAAACTCTCGGTAGGCGAGTCCGACTCGCACTTGTCTGATTTTTTTGTTAATAACCTAGGTGCCGTTACGTATTGGCTTATAATTTCTCCATCTTCTTGGCTGCAAGTAAAAAACTTGTATCTCCGTTGAACTTTTCTTGGAGGATTTTTTTTTATGGAGTATAAGGCAGGCGTTTGACCATGATCACACCTGATGGTAAGTGATGATGTGGTCTATGGTGGAGCACGCTTACCATCCATACCATTTTTATACCATCGCGATCATTCTCTTTGTTGAACTCGAATGTTTGATGCATTGACCTCCTCGACGCGTCAACCCGACTGACGCGGCTCCCGTCAGTGTTGAGCTCGGGAGGCGGTCTCGCGAGTTCCATTTGAATCACACTTTAGCACAAACACCTTCACAATTACCACCACCAATAACCTATTACAAAAAAAAAAAAAATTCCACCGCTATCACCATGTAGTAAATCAAACGCCGAGCTCAGATGACAACTTGTTTATTAAAGTAATAACGGGTAGATATTTTTAACCATAGCCTTTGGAGACTAACAAGCAACGGTAAGCGGTTTTCGAAGTCTATGGATGTTGCTATATTAAGGGTGTCACATTTGCGTTTCTGACTTATGAAGCAATTGTTTCTACTATACAACCTAAAATAATTAATTAATTCGAGCTATGGTTTTGTTTCGTCCTCTTGACCGCGGCGAGCTGTGATTGGTCAATTTCATTATAGTTAACTAAACCGTTTTGAAATGAATATTATAGTTGAGTTGGGAGCCCGTACATGAATGGACTCTATTACAGTTTGGTATACGAAATCTTAATTCGACCATTACAGTTGACGAGTAGAAAAATATATTTTTTTAAGCAAAAGTGAAATACATAAATTCCTTAACAAGGTACAAGGATTATTCAATAAAAAAAAATATCAATTGGACGTGTAGTTAAAAACTATCATTATGAATACAAAGGAAATGCAAAAAATCTAAGAGCCTGTTCTACAATATCCAAGTAAAGTCGTGAATACGCTACTTGCCACTTATCTGACGAATAAAGTCATCGTTGGCGTTTCACAATCTTTAAATAAGCTTTACTGATAAAGTGCTAAGTTTTGAAGGAAGTTTTATCTGGCAGTTAATTTATTTGTTAATTAGCTATTCAATACTATACTTGGATATTGTGAAACAGGCCCTAATTATGGTAGAATAAAGGCTATTTTAATTTTGTTTATTTTATTTTATGTTGGAAAAGGTCCAGTGGTTGTGTCATCGCAATTTCGAGCGGCTTGTGCGTTGAAACGTTTGTTCACAACTACGTCCAAATATTTAAACTGTAAATTCACAGATGAAGGCGAATTTTTTCGTGCAGTCAATGTCATTGAGCAGTCCGTTTTTATAAATGGATCCGCATTTTTCTACGTCCGGGTTGTTCGGCTCGCCGGGAGACCACTTCTCAAATCCAGCTTCACGAAGCGATTTACCTGAAATTTTAAGTAGTACTTATTCATTTATTTTTTCAAAACAGGAAATATAATTTTACAGTACATATGGGGCTACTTTATAGCACTAGTGCGAGAAGTAGCATATTATGTTACTGTGTCGAACATTTAAAGGGCCATATGTACTGTAAAACGTTGTACGATACATGTGCGAATAGGTAATTCGCAACTCGTGTCGATTTAAAACACTCCCTTCGGTCGTGTTTTAATTTATCGCCACTCGTTTCGAATTTCCTATTTTTCGCACTTGTATCGTAATGTACTATTATAAAACATTTACAAAGACGTATATTTATGCATTGTTTTGAGAAAAACATTATCAAGATCCAGCTGCATGACCACTTTATGAATGAATTCAATTTCATAATGTGTTGTTTACCTTTGCCTGTATATATCAGGTATGTGTGTTTCCTTATAAATGTATTATGAGGATAGCACAACCTCAAAATGAATTTACACAATAAAGAGGTTTTGTATTGTATTAAAAATAGAATAATTATATAAAATTAAAGTAATTTAAATAAATTGAAAAATGATATAATTAAATTGTTTTAAAGTTTGAAATAAAATATTATCCTGACCATTAATAGTGACAAATTTGTCGCCGTTCCGCTTAAAACCAACATGGGCATAGTTTTTTTCAATAACAAACTCTGTCCCAGTGATCGTATTCTCAGGGTTCTTCGCAAAAATCTGTTTGAGCACCGTAGATTCAGTGTTGCTGTTGATTATGACCAGATGTCCACCCTCGGCTTGGCACACGCTGTTGGCGGCATCCCAGGTCCTCGCGATGCGGTGGAACTTGTAGTAACTATCGGTGCGAGGCTCCCACACGTACCCTAAAATCATTAATTTTAGAATAAAACAGAATAGTAGTTTATTCGTAAGCACTATCACAGAAAAGAAAAAAAATGCAAAACAGAAAAACATAACATAATTATTTTTATTATCGTTTTGTGAAAGACTAGTTTTCATATTATTACCTTTCCTAATTCAAAATTCAAAACAATCAACCTTGGAGTCGCTTTAATTTCTGTAGGGTATAAATATTGACTTTTTTTACTTGAATTATTCGTTTATACAAATAATTTTATAGTTATATTGTAAGATCTCGATCGTAAGATAGTTTTAGGAACAGTGCTTTATCAATTGTTTTAAAGGTATTTCGTATAAAGTATACTAGTGAGTTAATTGGGTCTTTTTTATAGTGATTCCGAGGTCTCTTTGTGAGTTCACTACTTCTAGGACTTGCATATTCATGGTATGCGGAAGCTGAGGGTTTGTGGACCCAATATGAAGGATGGTATATTTATTTGAATTAAGTGATATGAGCCTGTCCACCCTCTAACTCGATCTAGGTCTTCCTGTATGATTTTATGCGAGATGAGAGGATTTCCTATTATTTTCGTGTCATCAGCGAAAAGTGACAGTCTAGATTTAACAACGGACAAGATCAGTGACAAAAATTTCAAAAAGGATTGGGCCGAGGACAGATCCTTGAGGGACACCACTAAGAACCTCAATAGGTTCGGACTCGGATTTTCATTTTTCTTACACTTGGGAAGTCTTGAATCCAGTTCAGGAGACGTCCACGAATCCTGTAATGCTCCAAATGAATTTCCCCGACTTTGTAATGACTCGGCCGAAAGTGCACTAGATGGACTCGTATCATACTAACTCGGGCATCAATTAGTCATTTTCTAGCCTCTTCAATAATGTACTATTATGAATATCCGTAAAAATAGCCCGGGTTTTTACTACCGGGGTTTTTAGGTCCAATAATAATACAGCACCTTATATCAAGCGGCCTATTACAATCAAGTGGGAGCGTAAATGTAAGTACCTACTTTTTAAAGATCATAAATTGGCATAAAAATCAACCAGTTGGTAAACAGAGTGAAATGTAAATTAGCTGTAGGAGTTGTAAAGAAGATATCATTCAATATAGGGAATCAGTACCCTTGGCCTGGATCCCACACTTTTGGGCGTTATCCTTGCGGCAGAAGTATGGCAGCTCGCTCTGACAGTTGACGTCGGCCAGCTTGCCCGCGCGCGTCAGCACCACGCAGTCCTCGTACGAGTCCCAGAGTGGGACCGGGATAGCGGACAACGGCACTCCTGTTGATTTAACTAAGTTGGTCAAACATTCTTTATATTATTAGCATTTAGAGGGTACATAATGCCACGAAATTAGAAAAGAACAAAAGATATCGCGAAACTTGCGACGAAAGATTTGGCGATCACTCGGGTTTTAAGTACCTTAAATTAATTTGTCTGATGGTATAAGGTAAAGGGCCCCTGTTTCGGCAGGTTAAGTAAGGCTCTTGAGAATTCGTATATTTTTTTAAATATAACTAATCATGATATATATATTACCTTGAAAGCTTTAGAGTAAGTTATATTAATTCTTTGGCAGTCATTTAATGTATAAGCTATAGAGTTTAGTCAAAACTTATTTTAATATGAATTTATTCGTGAACCTCTTATTTGGCTCCAATTTCGTGATAAAATTCAGCTCAGCTCCTAAGTTCGGGAACTCGTGTCCCCTGTTTCTGGATAAAGTTTTCTAGCTAGAGTAATTGATGATAATAATCATACAAAAACGGGTTTACCTACGTAAGTAAAATCAAGTTAATGAATTTATCTAAATAAATAACAATATGTTAAATTGAAATCCACCTTTAAAAATAATTCTAAACTTAATGGTGTTATTTGAACTTTGTAAACCAAACTAGCATCGCATACCCCGTACTGTGACTTTACGAATGACTTTATTACGAAACGCATTTGTGAACTTTAATGAATTTGATCAATCGCGTCTCGCGCCGCCGTCAAGAGGACAAAACCAGAGGATAGAACAAAAGCCATCAACGACCTTATCTTTCAGTAGATACTTACTATCCTAATTTTGTTTATTTATTTAGGTTTAGTTATATACAATTGTGATATAATCGAGCTTTTCAATCTCGTACCTTACTTTGGCCACTCAGCATTACTTACAAACTACTTAATAAATAAGTAAATAAATGAATAAATCATTTATTTCAGACCAAGTTGATCCATAGCTTGCTAGTTACAGAGTATCTTAATTATTGGAACAAAACAAAAAAAAGAATGAAAACAACTTTGCAAGCATTGTAAGCCGTAATTTCTAACTTTTTACTTTTTAAATGCTTGAATTTAGTTTCTATATGATTTGTACGGAATTTTGTTCCTTGCATGACCCTGAACAATAAAAAGAAACAATATTTATCTAAAATCTCAACAAGTTAAGATTCCTACCAGCTTAATGATCAGAAATGTACTGATTTTAAGTTCATTGCGTAAGTTGTATCTGTTTATTTATTATCTATCTATAGATTTATATGTCACGAATTAGGGGAAAAGTAACAAAAAAGCAGTACCTCACCTCGTGTTACTGATTTTCAGGGTTCCGTAGCCAAATGGCAAAAAAGCGGCCAAGTGCGAGTCGGACTCGCGCATGAAGGGTTCCGTACAATTTAAGACGTATTAAAAAAAAATCTTCTTATTAGATCTTGTTCAACATTTTACCACTTTGGACACACATTTTACCACTTTGGAAGTGTCTCTCGCGCAAACTATTCAGTTTAGAAAAAAATGATATTAGGAACCTAAATATCATTTTTGAAGACCTATCCATAGATACCCCACACGTATATGTTTGATGATTTTTTTTTTTTTTAATTTTATGACGTATTAAAAAAAAACTACTCACTAGATCTCGTTCAAACCAATTTTCGGTGGAAGTTTGCATGGTAATGTATATCATATATTTATTTTAGATTTTTCATTTTGTTATTTTAGAAGTTACAGGGGGGGGGACACACTTTTTTTCACTTTGGAAGGTTCTCTCGCGCAAACTATTCAGTTTAGAAAAAAATGATATTAGAAACCTTAATATCATTTTTAAAGACCTATCCATAGATACCCCACACGTATGGGTATGATGAAAAAAAAAATTTTTTTTAATTTCATGACGTTTTAAAAAAAAACTACTTACTAGATCTCGTTCAAACCAATTTTCGGTGGAAGTTTACGTGGCAATGTATATCATATATTTTTTTTAGATTTTTCATTTTGTTATTTTAGAAGTTACAGGGGGGGGGGACACACTTTTTTTCACTTTGGAAGGTTCTCTCGCGCAAACTATTCAGTTTAGAAAAAAATGATATTAGAAACCTTAATATCATTTTGAAGACCTATCCATAGATACCCCACACGTATGGGTATGATGAAAAAAAAAATTTTTTTTTAATTTCATGACGTTTTAAAAAAAAACTACTTACTAGATCTCGTTCAAACCAATTTTCGGTGGAAGTTTACATGGCAATGTATATCATATATTTTTTTTAGATTTTTCATTCTGTTATTTTAGAAGTTACGGGGGGGGGGACACACTTTTTACCACTTTGGAAGTGTCTCTCGCGCAAACTATTCAGTTTAGAAAAAAATGATATTAGAAACCTCAATATCATTTTTGAAGACCTATCCATAGATACCCCACACGTATGGGTTTGATGAAAAAAGATTTTTTGAGTTTCAGTTCTAAGTATGGGGAACCCCCAAAATTTATTGTTTTTTTTCTATTTTTGTGTGAAAATCTTAATAAATAGGATTTTTACTTCCAAAGTGAAAAAAAATGTGTCCCCCCCCCCCCTGTAACTTCTAAAATAACAGAATGAAAAATCTAAAAAATATATATGCTATACATTAGCATGCAAACTTTCAACGAAAATTGGTTTGAACCAGATCTAATAAGTAGTTTTTTTTAATACGTCATAAATGGTACGGAACCCTTCATGCGCGAGTCCGACTCGCACTTGGCCGCTTTTTTTAAACTCCTGCACTTAATTTAGTCGAACATATTGAAAGTACGTAAATTGATATGTAATTTTTGTTTAAGTTTATTATAACTATCTTATACGTTATAATAAACTTAAACAAAAGTTAAATAAAACAAATTGAATTATAAACAAAATTGTGCTAGTCTTTACTGTGCGAATTTACCTTAAAAGTTTAAACTCGGGTCAAATTCAAACTCGTTTTATGAGAATTCTAGTAAAAAAAAACATATACCGAATTTCGCTCATACGAAACTTCATGAAAATCGTATTTGAATTACCTTCGTTGTTATATTAACACACAAGCCATCAAAATATACCTAGAAAATCCTTGATTCGGTAGTGACACGAAACAGGAGACACACGAAAAATAAAATGACCGCTATTTCGTGAGTCGATTTATTGCAATGTTTAGGTACTTCTATGCATGTATTAATTTTTTTTTCATATCAAATCAATTACTAAGGAACCCACAGAAACACTCTTTAAAACGTTTATTCGAATGGGTTTACATTTTCCTTCCTCTAAGCTTAACAAGTTAGAGCGCGCACCTTACGGCTACAAAAAGTGCGCGCATACAACACAGCTGAGGGGGCCTACCGCGAACCACGTTCGACATGTTGCCTCTCTGTCGCACTTGTAAATTCGTGCGTAAGTGTGATAGGGAGGCAAACGTCGTCGAACGTTGTTCGCGGTAGGCCCTCTGATCGCGGCCAATCGCGGCCGTCTGACAATTTCGAGCGTCGTATTACTTAAAGTTTAGGCACTAAAATATTGGTCCTTGGTTTTTTAAAGAGATTAAATAACACAGTTTTTTTTCTTATGTATAATTTGAATAAAAAATATTGAAATTGCTTATTATTTTCGGTAGAAAAAAAACTAACGAAATAACGTACTATCCCGAACTTACGGACCTTTACCTTACCTACTCCTGTTTATGTTTTGCTAGTCATCCCTAGGCTGTATCGCTAGCTAATTTATTCTACTATGGTATGCAGGGTGACGATGTACAATTGAAAAAAAAAAAATTTAGACATGTTTTCGTGATTTTTTAGGGTTCCGTACCAAAAACGTCCGTCTGTTTGTCCGTCTGTCACATCACTAAATATCTCGAGATCTACTTAAAGTATTGATTTGAAATTTGGAATAATTATGAACAACGCAAACCCTGACACATTAAAAGTATTTTTTAATTATTATTTTTTATTAGGTACCTATGGAAAATGCCCAATATGAACAGGGGGCAAATCTAGAAGGATAGGGCTAGGCTAGGTCAAGTAGAATATCGAGAGTAGGATATAGGATATGTACACTCCAAATATTTTAAAATGAAAAAAAAATAATTATAAAGGGAAATTAAAGAAAAAATACTAATTTAACCACCATTATGTGTTTATAACACTTGAAATTTCTACAAGATTACAATAATAACACCTTTTTTCAAATAAACTATTTTTTTAAATCGGTTTACATGCTAGAGAATTGTCCTCAAAAATCCAGCATACGTACATTACATCGCGCAAATTAGTTTGAAAATTGATCGATAGATGGCGCTGTACACAATTATACTTGATTATGCTTAGTATAGGTACCTACTTCTGATAAAGTCTTTTGCCTTTATAGTTAGTTACACGAGATAATTCAGGATTGTACGGAACGCTCGGTGCGTGAGTAAAACGAACTCGTATTTGACCGGTTTATTCCTATTGAGCCAAGTTTAACCTTTTAATATTTTGCTTCGACTTTATCCTCGCAAATATAGTCTAGTTTCCGAGTGATATTTTTCATGGCAAATGCTTGTCACTCGTCCTTACGTTCTTGGATGCACGTCTGTTGAATGATATAGTTCAATAATCAATAATAGTCCTAAATCCTGACTTACCATCAAGGGAAGTATAGTTTCCCTTTACTAAAATGGAGTTTATTCCGGTAAACACTGAGTGCACCAACTGCTCGTCTTGCTCGGCCATCATGGAAGCCATCTTTTGGGCTATGGCGCTGGTCGTCGGAGAAGCCAGGATCCCACCTGCAAAACTCGTTTAATCAGACTAGGCTGAAAGTGTAAGAAACATTTTTTTTTCATTTCAACACGATTTTGATAATGTTGCTGTACTTGAGGAAGGAGAAAAAAGCTCATGAAGAAAAGCTCAGAACCAGGAGTATATGTGTACATCGTGTTTTTTTATACTACGTCGGTGGCAAACAAGCATACCGCCTGCCGCCCGCCGGATGGTAAGCAGTCTCCGTAGCCTATGTACGCCTGCAACCCCAGAGGAGTTACACGCGCGTTACCGACCCTAACCCCCCTCACTGTTGAGTTCCGTACACCGTGCTGCAAAATTACATGGACATATTATGAATGGAATGCGTTCAAAAAGTGGCCACGCATTTTTGCAGCTGGACTGTGCTGTTCGTCGTTGCTAGTATGCAGTGTTATATAAAGTTGACGAAAAATGCTGCCTGACAAGTGATGGTTGAATGTAGGAAGGGCTTGACGTCCGTTAGCTTGTTAGGTGGACGACATTTGCAAGATCGCGAGGCACTTGAGATCATCTCAGAATTTGGTTCTGGGTGAATAAGGGGCGTACATGAAGAGACGCCTTTGCTAAACAGTGGGCGTCAGAGGATGAAATGATGATGCTGATGATGATGAAGGAGCAGTACACGAAGTCCTTACAGTTATGCTACTATACCAACTGGCACATGATAACATGAAGGTACCCTGCTTACCTTCTAAGGTACATCGCATTCCTGCTTCGTACCAGGTGGCAGTCTCCAAGTGCAGGCGCAGCCACACGCCAGCTTCTTGGCTATAGACGTAGCCAGAACTGGCATTATTAGCTTCACAGTGTGCTCCTGTAAAGTTATGATAGTCTTTTTCTGAAACGTGACAGTCATTGGTAATTAAATGGCTCCTGAGATAGGTACTTTTAATGTCTCGCTAAATCATCATCTTTCTACCGTTGTCCCGAAATTTATGTTTCACTCGGTGGTTAAGTTTGTTTGATCTTCGTGCCTTTAAACCCTCGCAACATTCAAGATTCCACTTCTTGAACCACTTGCTACGCTCGTGGTTTAATTTTGGAATCTTTTGCTTGCTCGGGTATCAATATTAGCACAAGTGGTTAAATAACAACTTTGCCCCCTTGTAAAACAGTAGTAAATTGTACAACGAAGGAGGTAAGTGAAATTTTGCACACGAGGGTGGTAACCCGACTAGACCCGAGTTTGCAATATTCTTGACAGGTAAGGCATCGAAGGCACGGACCTAGTCGGCATTCAGCAACGATTGAAAATCATGTAAAAATATTTTAAACGGCTGTTATATTAATCCAATTAAATAATTTGAAACATAAACAATAATATTAAATTATAAACATCAGTATTTTAAAAGTAAAACACATTTATGATACTTGGTTTGTATGAATAAGTGACATAATACAATAAAAAGGAACTTTTTTCACAATTCATAACTCCCGCGGGCACAATACAGACCTTTGTCTTTCAGTACACCTGAATGAAATAAGATCTTTTTCGAGCAAATGTGATGAAAACGTTTAACTATTGTGCATTAGTATTACGATATTCATTGCTATATAAGCATGAAATAGAAAAAAACTTGCCCCGAAATAATCAAAATAAGTATGAGATACTCCCAAAAATTCCTGTAAAAACCGCCTATTATAATAAAAGCTTATATGTAATGGCTGCTAAATTATTTAATAAATTACCTGACTCAATTAAAGATCAGGATGTAAACGCGTTTAAAAAATCTATAATACAAGTACTGAAAAAGAAAATGCCATACAATGTAAATGACTTTTTCACGTCAGCAGCTCGAACCAGTGATAATGATAACATTCAAGTGACCTTTAGATTCGAATGTCATTTCAAGGTGTGGGGCCTAATACAAGATCGAAATATTTGGATTCTATTGTCTTTATCCCTTTCACGTCCTTAGCAAAAAGAAAGAGACAAAAAAAGTGCATACGTAATTCAACGGTATATTGACGGTTTATAATAGACCCCCGAAATAAGTCAGACCGCATCGTTCCAAAACACCCTACGAGTCTTCATTCGTAATAATTAATTAATGAAATAAAAGTTTTAAATTTAATAAAAACACCACACTTTACGTATTTTATTCTACAATCAAAACAATGAAATTATACAAATTTACGCAATTGTTACGCAGTAAATAATTCTACTTAACTACTTTTAACGATCTCTACTATAGTTGACAAATAGTAGTATCCGCAATTCGGACCGGATCTTACAGTTTTTTTTTTACAAAAAAAAAGTTGTCGATTGAACTGTCAATTGTTGTTCGTTAATTCATTATTTTCGTATTATTTTATTGAATTTTTTTTCGTTTTGTTTTATTGCGGTAATTAAAGTTAATTGTTAGAATACCTTCAGAAAACATGAGTGAAATAGTGATACGTCCGTCTGGATTACATTTTTTCAGGTTGTATTTTTTGATGGCTGACTGACGTGAAAAATTTTGTGTACTACACGAGATCAAAGTTATTTACATCTCATGCGCTTTTGAGTCCCTTACTACGCTCAAGATTCTAAATTATAGAATCTTTCGCTTGCACGGGACTCAAAACAAGCACTCGAAGAAATATCAAACTTTGCTCTCTTGTTGTACAAATAACTATTTCAATATAGATTTCTCTACAGCTTAGTAATATGATAAGCACTTGCCTTATGTTTCCTTTTTTTGTCAAACATAGCTGAAAAGGAAAAATATGGCAAATACAAACATTGTAAATAGTTCATCTAGATTTAAGTAAAATGATATTGTACGCCTGACAGGCAAATTATAGCGATACTACCAAAATATCTATTATAACCTGTACACCTACAATTATGCAATAAATGATATCTTATCTTATCGACCGACCGGTTTGGCCTAGTGGGTAGCCCTGCCTACGAAGCTGGATGGTCCCGGGTTCAAATCCTGGTAAGGGCATTTATTCGTGTGATGAGCATGGATATTTGTTCCCGAGTCATGGGTGTTTTCTAAGTATTTAAGTATTTATAAATATTTATATATTATATATATCGTTGTCTAACTACCCTCAATACAAGCCTTATTGAGCTTACTGTGGGACTTAGTCAATTTGTGTAATAATGTCCTATAATATTTATTTATTTATTTAATCGAACCCGCGTAATTACATTTGGTTTGAAAGATAACGGTATCAAAAATGGCACAATAAACTTACCGATGATTAAAATGAGACACGGTGTGATAAATCGTAACATTTTTTGGTAGGTATTTTTTAAGCAATCTCTTATTAATTTTTTTTATTCCACTAAGACCGTGAACCAAGCCACTGACGAAAACGTATGAACGAATGTAATTGGTTTCTCTTTATATACGCGAGCTTATCAACAGAACAGGACACATTCGCTTCGTGCGAGATTGATTCGGTCAAATTGTGTTTTTTGAAAAACAAATTATAGCCAGCTTGAATTAAATGTAGTATGATACGCATTCGGTGTGGTCCCATCCCCTCCCCCTAACGCAACCCCCCCGTTTTAGTTTTTGGGGATAGTACCTTGACACTTTTCCTAACTCTAAGACTTTTCTCAATAAATAACAAAAACCGTGCACCATATTTCATGCTAAAAGGAGCTGCATCAGGGGGAGGGGAGGGGACGCTAGTGTGCGTAAAGCACCGTACCAAAGGTATCATACTACATTCATTTCAAGCTGGATATAATTTGTTTGTCTGCGCTATACATTAGATTAAAACATAACTTGACCGACAGATGTCTGATCAGTAAGTACCCCTAGTGTAAATTTGATCGACATCATAACGTGACGAACGCGTTTGCGTTAAGTCTCATTTTGTATAGGTTTTTGAGTTTCTAAAACGTCCCGCTTGGCGCGCTCTTTCTAAATCCAATACAAAATGAGACTAAACGCAAACGCGTACGTCACGTTTCGAAATCGAATTTATTTACACTAGGAGTACAGAAAGCAACGTGACGTGGTGAAATTGTCAATGTGTCTCATACATGCATAATAAAATAGCGATTGCCCACGACTTCGTCGTAGAACCACGATGATAATGATTGTTAAAACCTATCACTATCAGGTCTTTCTTAGGTCTTTATAATGTTTATTTCGGATCGATTAGTTTCAAAAATATTTAATAAATAAACAAAAACTGTTTTTAGCAACCTTAGGAGTCGCCGTCACAGAGCCGATGCCACACAAACGTGAACAAAGAAAATAAAGAGAGTAGAATATTTACATACAAAAATTATAATGACTATAAGTACCTATTCCATTTGTGTTGCGATTTCTAGCAACGAAAATTAATTACAGGCATAGACATATGTTATTTCAAAGTTCATGCCAAGTTTCATGTTATCCCAGCATGATGAGAGCGTAACGTCAATTGTGAAAAGGTGAGTTCGGCGGCTCTGTGATGGCGGCTCTTAAGGGGAAAGGGGACGGCCTTTTCTCTATACAAACGTAGTCTTCATTTTCCTCTCGGAATATTAGCATTCTGGATTTGACGTAGCTAACGTTTGACTTTTAAATTTGTTTTTGATTATTGCAAAAATTAGGAGCAAAACACATATTTCATACATTTTTTTAAAAGCTCTTAGCTCTTTAATAATTGAAAATTTGAAATTAAATCAAACTTAGGGGCATAGCTGTGGTTGACATACAACAAATTGTGTCAAAATATTTTCGAAATTATTATCCAGAGAGTAAAATGTGGACTACTTTTCAAAAGGTGATTTAGTATTATTTTCAAGAACCCACACAGAAAAAAAATAGTTCTCCAGCCAAGTAAATACTCTTGTGTCAAGAGATTTTGTGTTTCCTATATAAGGAAACAATAAAATTCTTGCGTGAAGATATAAAATATTTGAAAGTTTATTATTTAAGCTAAAAAAATCAATTCTCTATCCGAGCTATAAAAAGTTTTTTTTAAAAAGCTCAATATTCTCACCAAGAGCGTTTGCGTTTTGTTTTATGAATTGTATTTTTTTTAATTGAACCTAAGTGTCTTAGTGCAATACTTAAAGAACTTGTGCTAAGAAATTTTGTTTTTTGGGGTTAGATACTCATAATTGGATTGAGAATTATATTTCTCCATAAAAACAAGAAAAAGCATTGGTTCAAGAGTACGTCACTCAATGTGAAAAATGATATTATTTATATCTAGAGCTGAAATTTCTTCGCGCCAAGTTTAGTATGTCTTGAATAACGAATTAATTTTCTTAAAGCAACATGATTTTCGTTATTCGTTGAAAATGTAATGTTTATAGTTCTAAACTTTTCAAAAATCCTCTTCATCTTTTTCTTCTTCCTCGCGTTGTCCTTTCTCATTTTGCCACGGCTCTTGTGAACCTGGGGTCCGCTTGGCAACTAATCCCTAGAATTGGCGTAGGCACTAGTTTTTACGAAAGCGACTGCCATCTGACCTTTCAACCCAGAGGGTAAACTAGAGGCCTTATTGGGATTAGCCCGGTTTCCTCACGATTTTGTCCTTCACCGAAAAGCGGTGAATAGCAAATGATACTTCGTACGTAAGTTCCGAAAAACTCATTGGTACGAGCCGGGGTTTGAAGGTTTGAACCCGCGACCTCCGGATTGCAAGTCACACGCTATTACCGCTAGGCCACCATCGCTTTTGTCCCCTTCATCAAATATATTGATATTATTTTATGTCAAAGTCTCAAAGCAAAGTTTTGGTGCTTTTTCTTTAAAATAGCTTTGGCTCTTGACTGTATATTGAAAACATCAAACCAAGAACTAATCGCTCTTGCCTAAAAACTTAAAAGTCTCAAAAGAAAATGTTGGTGCTTCTTCTTTATATATATTTTTGGTTTGAGGAAGAGTTACTCAAGATAATACCGTTTTTTAAGAGCGTGCCATATTTCTTGTTAAGACGTTTTTTTATCTGTGCATCGAATGGTGTGCCACATGTTTATTTTCCTGACTTTTTTGTCACTTTTAGTTGCATGTTATGGAACGCCCCTTAAAGTATATAAGTTTTAATTTGTTTCTATTTGGCTACGGAACCCTATAAAACATTACAACCGAATTAAGAACCTCCTACTATAACTAACATAATAACCTCTATAATAACTAGACTAGAGGCCCTACCGCCAACATCGAAAACTTAAAAAGACATTATCTCTCTTTCTATCGCTCTTCCATATTCGAGCGATAGATTAAGCTCTGGTTTTCTATAATAGCGAAGCCGTCATATATGGACATATTTAGCCGTATCATTTAGTATGGAAACGGTCGCTGTAAGACGGCACTACTTTCCTAGGAAACCAGAGCTTAAGCAGATAACGATTATCGATTTTTCGATATTGGTAAAGGGCTTCAGATCGCAATAATAGCAAATAATCATTCAAAGTGTGTTTTTGCTACGTTATCATTTTTATGTCACAGGTCATGCTTTTGTTTTTACAAAAGTATTTTGAGGAAAAATCGTTCCTAAAGTGTATGCTTGTTATATTCAGTACCCCTAGTGTAAGTTTGATCGACATCATAACGTGACGAACGCGTTTGCGTTAAGTCTCATTTTGTATAGGATTTTGAGTTTCCAAAACGTCCCGCTTGGCGCGCTCTTTCGAAATTCAATACAAAATTAGACTAAACGCAAACGCGTATACGTCACGTTTGGAAATCGAATTTATTTACACTAGGGGTACAGGATTCTCTATTATAAACAACGTGATTAGGATGTCGTCTATCCGATTTTTGTACGATATTTACTGATATTGTCCTCAGTGACTGTCGGCCCGATTCGAAGAATAATTGAGACACGTTTAAGATCTTGGAAAGTTATTTAAAATATCGATAACTAAACGATATATCAAAAGTTTTTTCAAGTGACATTTTAGCATTTTTTTATAGCACATTTCAAAAAACTAGCTTATTTTTGGCATATTTTAGAGATGAGTCTAGCATATTTTCAAAATCCGAGTTGGCAACACTGATCAAAATTGACATTTATATCTACGATATTTCTAACGTCAAAGTGACATTAGTTGCCCGAATCGAGCTGCTTCTGTCAATTATACGACGTACAAATGATATCTAAATGAGAACTTATCTAAACCAGAACTTATCGTTATCGTATCTCATTCTTCGAATCGGGCCGTGTGTATTCTGGCGAGGGATAAGTAATTTACACAGGATGTAATATGTGGTAGTGATCTGTTTAAGGTTATATCCGGTAAAGTGTTCTGATAAGAAAAAAATAACATTTTTTTTGCGCGAAAAAGTAACGTAAAGTAAGTAAGTAAGTATTGTGTGTTATTGTAACTCTGGGGGTAAAAATATTGCAAACTCGGATCCTAAATTGCACTTACCCCCCTCGTTGCACAATGTACTATTGTGCTTCACTCGTTGGCAAAGTTTGTTTAACCCTCCTGCCTTGAAACCCTCGCAACGCACAAGATTCCGTTTAAAACCACTGGTCTGGAATTTTTCGCTTATAAAACAAATTACTGTTTCCTCAGTCTTCCATTGGCTACGAACGCTGTAATGGGTTTCAAACGTTAAAATATATTTTACATTCATTATGAACGATATAATCATTATAAATTCAAGAAAAGAGCATAGGATACCCCAGGATGTGGACGGGGCAGTAACACCACGCCGCCGGCCATGCCTGTTGCAGCGGCCTTCTGCTCGCACATGCTACGCGAGGCACGCTCCTACCTCACGCGCTCTATCGAGTCTGCATTCAATGCTCGCTCAGTACGCAGATGCCGACATATTTGCCAATAGTTTAGCGTACCTATGCAATATTGCTAGACACTTTTTGAATTTGAATTATTGTAATTAATTGGCTGAATTTGTAAATTTGATCTTCCTTGACATTTTATATATGCTAAATATTGTAATTAATTGACTATGTAAATTTTATTTTTCTTGACATGTTATCTGTTTGTATGTTTTTATTTTCCTGACATTTATTTTTCTAGTGTGTAAGCGAATTGGTGTAGTACAGTACCCCTAGTGTAAATATTTTCGACAGCGAAACGTGACGTACGCGTTTGCGTTAAGTGTCATTTTGTATGAGATTTTTGACTTTCCAAAACGTCCCGCTTGGCGCGCTGTTCAAAAACCCATACAAAATGAGACTTAACGCAAACGCGTACGTCACGTTTCGCTATCGACTAAATTTACACTAGGGGTACTGTAAGCTTGCACTGTGTTAAATAAAAAAAATAAAAAATAGGCAACGCACTTGCAATCCCTCTGGTGTTGCGGGTGTTCATGGGCGGCGGTAATCGCTTAACATCAGGCGATCCGTCTGCTCGTTTGCCTCCTGTATCATAAAGAATAAGTTTAAAGTATTAATTCTACCTACCTAGTACTTATTACATTTAATAGATGTCGCGACTTCTTATCTCAAGAAATGTCAAGTGTCAAACTTTGATACCGACTGACGTCTGTGACACGCTAACTTTCCAGTACCCCTAGTGTAAATATTTTCGACAGCGAAACGTTACGTACGCGTTTGCGTTAAGTGTCATTTTGTATGAGATTTTTGACTTTCCAAAACGTCCCGCTTGGCGCGCTGTTCAAAAACCCATACAAAATGACACTTAACGCAAACGCGTACGTCACGTTTCGCTATCGACTAAATTTACACTAGGTGCACAGAACGATATCAATACTCTTTAACCGTATCAAACGAGGAAAAAGACTTACTTGAAATACGTGCATAATATGTTTTTGTATGTTAGGCTAGCAGTTTATGAATTTAATAGGTAACTTTCCTTCTTCCTTCTTCCTCGTGTTGTTTCGGCATTTTGCCATGGCTCACGGCATGACAACTAATCCCCAGAATTGGCGTAGGCATTCGTTTTTATGGGTAAACTACGTCTTATTGGGATTAGTCCGATTTCCTCACGATGTATTCCTTCACCGAAAAGCGACTGGTAAATATCATATGATTAAACATAAGTTCCAAAAAACTCATTCATACGAGCCGGGCCCCGGAGTTTGAACTCGCGACCTCCGGATTGAAAGTCGCACGCTCTTACTGCTAGGCCACCAGCGCTTCAGCGCATCACCTATATATAAAAATAAAAAAAGTATATATATATGAACACTAATATATATATAAATATATATATATATGCACATATGAAGATTAAAATAATATATTTTAATTTTCATATGTTATTTCTAGTACGCATCATACGTTGCGTACGTGGGATCAGAGGGCCTACCGCGAACCGCGTTCGACGTGTTGCCTCTCTGTCGCACTTGTAAATTTGTACGTAAGTGTGACAGGAAGGCAACATGTTGAATGTAGTTCGCGGTAGGCCCTCAATTTGTCCCTGCTATAACAAAAATACTGTACTTTACTAGTGGAAGCATATCAAAGATGTTAGTTATACACTTGGACTCATCCAAGGTTATACAAGTCGAAGCTTGTTTGGCTTGTTTTTTTCGGAACTTAAGTAAATGATACCTAGATGCTCATCTGCCCTAGAAATTCAGTGGGATTCCAGTCCAATGGAAACGCGAGGTAATAGTTTAATAGTCATATTTAATGTTTCAGGTGAAACATTGGCCGAGGCTGGATTCAATAGGTGGGCGGAGGGTCAGCCTTCCTCTTTTAGAGGATCTGAAAGATGCGGCTCCATTTACAGAAACGGACTGCTCAATGACGTCCCTTGCTATATGAAATTCGCCTTCATCTGTGAGATTAATGTAAATGTTCCAGTGATGGATACTGTCCCGATAGCTACAACCGCAACTGCCAGTTTCAACCATAATTCCAAGCAATAGTAAACATAATGTTTCACGATGGTCGGCTTTTCGTTGAAGAACATATTCGAGACTGTCTAAGCTAACTTTGCATCGATTTTAACAGAACAAAGTGAGCGAGTGCCATAAATATTTGACGTTTATGATGATATCACCACACTTTGTCTTTACAAATCCCAGGCAGAGTTTTCAAGCACTAATTTTAAGCGAAATAATGTGAGAGTCAGAATGGCGGGTGTACCTAAATAAAATCAAATGAAAAGCAGACCATATTTTTGTACCTAATTTGTACTATTTAGTACCTCGTTTAAAAAAATTTGTACCTCACGGTACGTAAAGTTATGATCAAAAAATAGGTCACCCGCCATCCTGACAGTCAGAATGGCGGGTGTACTTTATTACGCTATGTTCCCGTGGTTATTGATTAATTCTATAAAAGCCAAATTTTTTTACCTTTTTTGTACCTTCATATTCAATTATAATATGAGTCATTTTATTTGTGCTTTCCAAGTTTTACTCATATTATATTTTGCTTGCTATTACAATTTTGCAGGCGTTATAATTTTTCAAGTTATCGATTTAATTTTTAAGAAAAAACGCTAATGTACAATTATTTTTATTACGCCAGGATTTAGTACCTTTAATGTTTAATCTGTTAAGTTCAAATAACTAGCTCCAGTGACTATACTGCTCTGCTTCTAAACAGATTTTTTTTCTGCCTAGACCAAAAATCAAAACCTTTGTTCGACGGTTCGAAAATTTTAGTCATCTACTATATTATCGTGAAAGACTGCCCAATTCAAAAGTGCACTCCTTATAAAGCCAAAGTTAAAATTAAGAACTGGCTAACTACGTTGAGCTACAGTCAGCGTCAAATACTTTGTAGCAGTCAAAGTTGCCAAATAGTTCGGTAGGTACACCATACTAAATATATGGTGTACCGAACTATTTGGCTACTTTGGTTGCTACAAAGTATTTGACGCTGACTGTACCATGACACTGAAAATATTTTATAACCCATTATTTGACTTTTCACATTTGTTGATTAACAATTTGTATTCCACACATTGTGTTGACATAGTTTAATTTATTTCTAATTATTTTGTTCGCAATAATTATATTGACAAATTGTAATTTTATTTTAATTTGTAAGTGACGGTGTAAAAATTGTAAAACAATAATTTTTAAGAAAAAAAACTGACTTTAATGAGGGAGACTGGTGAAAGAACGATTATTGTTGATTTTAGATTTCATACAATGAAACTAAAAAGATAGCGTCCTACGCCTAATTATGTAGAAAAGGAAGTAACATGTTTTTTTTTGCCACTGCACCCACCCTGACACATTTCAGATTTGCCCTATGGTTGACTAGTAAGATACCCGCAATAGGGTATAAATTATTTCACACAATACATGAAATAAAGCACCAGATAATTATTAAAAAAACTAAATAGGATAGAAATATAAAAATGTGCCTTGAAAACCTAACTGCTTGGCAAATAGAACAAATTGCCAAACGTGAACTATGCATCATCGAAGAGTTCCGTTCTGTTCATCATCAGCAGTTCCACTTCATCAAATGTCACTTCTACAAATGTAAATACTTGATTTGTCAATGAAAATACTAAGATCACTATATATATGCCTTTAACATTTGAGGAGTTCCCTCGATTCCTCATGGACCCCATCGTCAGAACTCAAACTTGACAAAAATTTGTTTTGAAAATTTAATTTACTTAACAAACACAGCGAAGAGGACAAATCGCCAAACGTGTACTATGCGTCGTTGAAGAGTACAGTCAGCGTCAAATACTTCGTAGCAGTCAAAGTAGCCAAATAGTTCGGTACACCATATATTTAGTATGATGTACCGAACTATTTGGCCACTTTGACTGCTACGAAGTATTTGACGCTGACTGTACCAATCTGATCATCATCAGCAGTTCCACTTCATCAAATGTCACTTTTTTAAATGTAAATACTTGATTTGTCAAAGAAAATATAAAATCACTATATGTATGCCTTTCATATTTGAAGAGTTCCCTCGATTCCTCATGGACCCCATTGTCAGAACTCAAACTTGACAAAAATTTGTTTTGAAAATTTAATTTACTTAACAAACACAGCGAAGAGGAGAAATCGCCAAACGTGTACTATGCGTCGTTGAAGAGTTCCATTCTGATCATCATCAGCAGTTCCACTTCATCAAATGTCACTTTTTTAAATGTAAATGCTTGATTTGTTACAGAAAATACAAAAATCATTATATGTAGGTATGCCTTTCACATTTGAAGAGTTCCCTCGATTCCTCATGGATCCCATCATCAGAACTGAGTTTTGAAAAAAACGGGACCAATCTGTATATATATATAAATTAAAACAAAAAATAATTTTCAAAATCGGTTTAGAAATGACGGAGTTATGGAGTAACAAACATTTTAAAAAAAAACATACAACCGAATTGATAACCTCCTCTTTTGAAATCTTGAAGTCAGTTAAAAAAATATGTCTTCGCCTCCTGTTTCATACTTTGTCAAATGATAGTTCAGATGCTGTTGTTGATAAAAAAAAAAACAACGGGTTGCACTCCGCAGCTCCGGGAGTGCCGGCAGAAGTGAAAACTTGAATAATAACGTTGTGCATTTTTGATATTTTGGAATGGTTAGGGAATAATTTTGCAAGAATTGCTTTAATTATCAGTATAAAAGTACTATCATTTATATGGTAAAATACAATATTCATTTATTGCGCTATAAACATGACAATTTATATTACATAAAAAATTTAACACTTCAGAACTATTAAAATTATTTAACATTAAAAATGCACAACGTTAATATTCAAGTCGCGCCGGCGGTCTACTGGCTTCACTGACATTGTAACAGTTTTTCGATCAGGTCACGTGTCCGTCTTACGAATTTTCAATCTCACGAATCTTTTGGTTACGTGACCTGTCGCGAGTTTAACATTTTTTCCCCATCACAAAAAGTGCACAGCGCCGCTATAGAAGTTTCCACTTCAAAAATCGTCAGCCGGTTATATCGCGGTGGTAAGAACATCAGCTGGTCACATGAACATGTAAAAAATTAGCGCTATACCTTTTATGATAGCAATAACAAATCATGAAACTTTACATGTAGAATTTCATCAGGCGTAAACGCCTGAAAATCCATCAACGGATTACGCAATTTACACATTACGCATATTTTGCCGCACTTAAAGTGGTAAGGCGCATATTTTTTACATGTTCATTTTACAGCTGACGGTCATTCCACCGCGATAGAACCGGCTGAATGGTTTTTATAGTTTAAAATAGCGTCTAAACTATCATCTGACAAAGTATCAGCCGGGAGGCGAAGACTGAAGGAATATGCTCCTGGCCCGCGGCTCATAATTGACGAACCTTATATTTGAAAAATAGTAGTCATTTTTAATGAGGAGGAATACAGAATTTTATATCTGTGCGGAAAGAGGAAAGCCATACAATGTATGGGTTCCCTTATAAACGACCCTTCTCTTTCAGCAGAGTTTGTATACGTTAGTCTTTTTAAACGATAACGCGGACACGAAACGCAATGACAAACAGCTCTAGACAAATACCAGCTTTCAATATTTACCTGACATGTTGACGGGAGACAAATCATTTTTTTGCCCTATTGGCTCAATTTATTTCTCGTTTCTCTTGCAATAAGGTTAATCTGGAGCGTCTATAAGGGAATACCGTCTACAATCTTCTTTTTAACTCTTACATTTGTACAGTCGCTATTAGATATCGGAGCGGCCAAGGTGTTCACTATCTGAACACGCCTCTATTGTCAAGGCGGAGTGGATGTTCGGGTATTTTTGAACATCTTGGCGGCTCCGATGTATCGAATGGTGACTCGCCATATACTCCACTTCAGAAGGTAGGGCAGAAGGAGTGAAGCTCTTCCTTCATGATCTTTGTTTCTGACGTGTATGAGCGGTGTACCTATACAAATGCGAGGGCTCTTGCCCTATGACGGTCTTGCTTGCAATACATTTTATACGCCGATGTTACCCACATTGACTTTACTAATAAAGTTCAAATATCAAATCTGATATATTTGGCTACAATATCCATACAACCTGAAACTGGACGTTTCTTAAAATGTTTAAATTATTATATTGGTGTTCCCTTTTATTTATGGGTAAGTTTTATTTTTCTGTTTTATTATCACTTATTGCCTATTTCTTTATTAATTTGATACCAAACAGTGATATAAACATATCAAATGTGTAATACAAAAGTTGTACAGCAACAAAAGAAAAAGACAACTAAAAGACCCTGAAATAAGTAAATTGATAGCTAATGCATAAATATATCAAATAGAAAAAGAACCGCTGCTGTCTATATTTATTTTACTCAAAGTATCAATTTATATCTAATTTATATGAATTTTTAATCTAAGCCATTAACAATCTGCTCGCGTCATCAGAAGTAGCTAAGCGAGCGAGCTATTTAAAATAAGTTCCGCACAACTTTATACTTTATTACCAAAAATACCAAAACTCACCAATTTGGTCCATCTAGGAGACCTGCGTACCCAACATATTTAGATACCTATCTGGTTGTTCTGAACATCCTTTCTATTACGAGCGATGATCTTAACAGGCAATGACGATGTATTCCATCATTTCCTACCTTTACCTTACCTTCACCTCCTACCGAGTTGTCGTTACCTACCTTTAAATAAGTATATCTTATTTACTCGATCCTGCGCAATCTACCGCTAGCTATCGGCTTGGAGATTCCTCAAACGCAACGCCTCAGCGATACCTGGAACGTCATTACATCGCCTTACTGAGCGTCCCATATGCCTTTTAGCGCGGCGCCGTGATCCTTATCCGTTCTTACAACGCCTTTACCTAGGTGGGTATAAGTACCTTTTCTTAAACTGCATTCACTTCCTAGGCTCCTGTGCTAACAGTCCCACCGGCTACGACTATAGTCGAGAGGCGGACGCGTGGTTGAACCTCCACACCAAGCCTACCTCCTTTTCAAACGCAAAGATTCGTTGCCAGCAAGAAGGTAAGACACTATAAGGTACTCAAACAATGAAAACCAAAAGAAAAATTTTTTTTCAAAAAAAGTAGAAATTCTGAATATTTAAAAGGAGGTATTACTTAAATTGGCCTAGAGGTATCCTGCCGAGGTTTACTCAAGGTACTACAGTGTGGGGTTCTTGAAAAAATTAGTGCTTAGGTATTTGAAAAGTCTACAATACGCAATGTAAGCCTGGAGTTCCAGGCGTCCAAAGGTTACGGTGAGTGCTAACCTTGAGGCGGGCTGTATGCTTGCCACCGACGTGCCGAAGCCACTCATTTCTGTCAAGATAGTTCGAGTCTTCACCCGAGTTAAAAAATTTCATTTCGAATACAAAAAAAGTAAAATAGTATAATCTTTCATAGTATTTATTGAGGGTACGAGTATTTCATATATGGAATATGGAAAACTTATTTTAATTTCTTACCGTAAAAACGTTAAAAAAACACCCTCGAGCAGAAACGTGTCACATTCTGCACACTTTACAGATAAACAATGACCTACTTTCAGAGCATGAGAATTTGAACGTGCCATTTGAACCGTTTCAGGGGGAGTCCTAGCATCTCCCACGACCAATGCAGTGGCCCAGGTGATGTTGACCACGCTGGCCGAGCGCCAGCTTATGGGCACCCTGTTTACTGGAATAAAATCCCTCAATTCTGGAGAAAACGTACAGGGTGCGTAGATAACGTGCCTATCGTTAACGCTCCGTAGCGAAAGAAACGCAACTGTCGCTGTCGCACTAATAAGCAAGAGTGGTAGAGACAGATAACTACGATAACGCTACGGAGCGTTGACGATTGGCATGATTTGAGACATGATTCAAAATCATACCTACATTATAAGACAACATTAGAATTAGGTAATTTAAAAGGCTGACAAATTCAAATCCGCAACGTAGGTTTCGTCAGGTGAGTACACACAAACAACAAAGCTATCCGCAACAGGCTTCGTTGTTGTCCCTTATGCTAATTACATATTTTAACACAAAGTCACATATTGAAAGTGAAACCGATGGCAGTAACGATAGGTGTTAACATTGTAGAATAATAAAAGTGTTTGACAGGAGTGCCGGTCACCTCTGTCCCGCTATGCTGGGTTGCTGACATCGCCGATGATGATAATGATGGCGAGGATTGCTGGGCGCTGGCTGGAGCGGGCTCTCTGGTAGACGTGAACTGTGCAAGAGAACTCCCATACTACTGTCGACAGGACAACGCTAGCATTACGAGAAACTTGTGCGGCGATGTTGATGGTAAGGGTTTTGCTATCAAAGGGTCTGACATGTGTGCCGCTGACCCGCTATGCTGGGCTGAAGACGGCACCATTGATGCCGAGGATTGCTGGGCCCTGGCAGGAGCAGCGCTCTGGTAGACGTGAACTGTGCAAGAGAACTCCCATACTACTGTCGACAGGACAAAGCTAGCATTACGAGAAACTTGTGCGGCGATGGTAAGGGTTTTGCTATCAAACGGTCTGATATGTTTGCCGTTGACCTCTTTCCCGCTATGCTGGGCTGATGACGGCACCATTGATGCCGAGGATTGCTGGGCCCTGGCAGGAGCAGCGCTCTGGTAGACGTGAACTGTGCAAGAGAAATTCCATACTACTGTCGACATGACAAAGCTAGCATTACGAGAAACTTGTGCGGCGTTGTCGATGGTTTTGCTAATCAAAGTTTCTGGCAGGAAATCCACTCTCTGTCCCCCTATGCTGGACTAACGGCAGAGCGGGTGCTCTGGTAGATGCTAAACAGTTAACATTCTCCACACACAGCACAGGCAAGAGAACTCCCATAGGTACAGGATAACAATACCATTACGCGAAACTTATGTAGCGATGGTGAGTGTAATTAAGTGCAGTAGCTAGTAGGTTCAGTCAGCAGAGTTTTTTAAATAACGTAGCGGTTTTCGTAGCGTTGCGGTATAGACGAGGAAAAATTATAGGTCACTTGATAAGACACGACACTTTCTTTAAAACTATTTTGGAAGGCAAGATCGAAGGTAGAAGAGGAAGAGGAAAACCACGAGCACGCTACACGCAGCAACTAAAAGGAAAAGCAAATGTCGTGTCTTACAGGGACCTACAGAACTTGGCCGAGGACCGCGAAAACTGGCGTCTACTCCACCGACAAGAGCCATGCTCTTAAATGATGATGATGAGCGGTTTTTTAGATCATAATACGGTTGCTAAAATTTAATTAGCAATCTTCAGGTCATTCTCTGGTAACTTCATTGATTCTAAAAATGCCATTTTTTATTTTTGATGAAACTCACCCATAACTTTTTTTGTTAAAACTCACAAAAAAAAAATCAATAACTGTATCCTTGATCCCTGTCACGCTCAGCTACCTCGCTCACGCTTACGCTTGGTGAGAATGAGCGAAGATCTTGAACCCACGGAGCTTTAAGGTGACAATCGGATGGCAACTGCAGCAGCGTTAATATCTTTGATTAAAGTAGTGAGGGATTGAACATTTTAATCGCTGCAGTTACGCGGAAACCACCGTCACGTTCCGAATGCCACAAGCGCTCATGAATGCTGCTTAATTTTGCTCCAATGGTCTGGGATGGCAATGGCCCAGACAGTGATTACAATTCCGCGCACTGCCAGACACTTAACCGCGCGGAAACCAGGAGCCCTACTTGATTTTGAAGAGTGTCATTTTGGTTGAGAAATATTGCAGTTGACTGCTGACATACCATGACCATAACAGTTACAGAACCAGGATTTAAAATCTGAATCGGATCCTAATAGCCTTATCAGTCTTATCAGTACTGCCTTAGCAGTGTCAATCTGAGATACTCGCTGACGTCGTCGTAACGTACTTTCTATACATCTCGCTCGCACTTATATGTGAGTATGAGCGAGATGTATAGAAAGTAAGTTACGCACACGCTAGTGAATATGTCAATGTCAACCTAGTAGTAGCCGTACAGGAGACAAGGTTAGCAATAACTAGGAACGCATTGAAAAACATCCATATGTTAACAATGTCTCTGTTATGGTCGTGTCGAGAAAGTTCTTACTTATATCCAGAAAGTTATTTTTTATAATATTAATGTTCTCTTTAAACAGGGAAATGGACAAAGAGTGTAAAATAATCACCAATTAACAAATTTACACAAACTTTATTTTAGTTTAGTTCTTTGCTGTTTTACCGCAAGCATTATAATTATATAATAACTTTTATCTACTTATCTAATACCCAACCGGCCAACCGGCCGTCGACCGATCGGGCGCCCCAGGTACCGCTGGTGTGATGTCGTGGAGGCGGACCTGCGTCGGCTGAATGCCAATTCATGGCAGGAAACCGCGCTGGATCGGGACAGGTGGCGTTCTCTCGTTTCGGAGGCCAAGATTCTTTTTGGATCGCTGAGCCAAAGCAGTTAGTTAGTTACTTATCTAATATGTCGTTCACAAAGCTTTTCGACATTAACTTTTCATATATTATCTTCAACCATTTTTTCACAGGATACAAATTGCAAATTAATTTCGCCAGCTGCTACAAGTTCCACCGAGCGCTCAGGACCTGGTTCCAAGCTTACGTGACGTGCCACGAAGAGGGTGGAGAATTAGCTGTTATCAATAGTGCTGAAGAGGCTCAAATGTTGCAGACAATGTTTAAAGAAAACCTATCTCCTGATCAGGCGATCGTCGGATTACGTACTAAAGCCGGTGAATGGGTTACCGTTGATGGTGAGATTACTATCAAAGTGCATCATTATTGAATCTATACTACAATCACATTTGTGACTCAGATGCACTGGATAATAGGTTCAGAAACGGCACAGAACTTATAGGTGGGCCAAAATTAATTAGGTCGTTTTTGACTTGTATTCTATATATTGATTTAAACCAACACGATTTTCGTTCATAGTTTTAAAACGAATACGGGACTTAATCGCGTAAACTTGCGTTTATTATATGGCCTGACGTTTCGAACGTGACATTACGTTCGTAGTCACAGGCAGACTGGCGAGGAATTGTATCAACATCTTGCTGCGCGGGTTTTGCGAACTACCCGCACTTGATCTTGATTATTCACTTGTACGCTAGGGTTGTCACTTTGCCTACACACAAAACTCACGACATCAATGTATTCTATATTTTAGAATCACAACTGTGGTCTCAAGGTAAAATGTAGTAGAAATTACAAAGTTTTGCTACACTACGTTCGATTCTGTTTTTGGTTTCATCTCATCATTGGCTCTCGCAGTTACTGTAAGGTTAACTGGAAGAGATCCCTTAAGGGGATCAGTTAGCCTATGTACATATTTACTGTATTCTCTTTGTGTTATGTACTTGTTTTGTGCTATAAAGTGTTTACTACTTACTACTACTACTACCTACATGTACTAGGTTCATACGGTGTTATTTTTCCCGTGAAACCAACCCAGTCTAATGATACTTTCTGAAGTCCTTAAAATTTGAATTTTCAAAATTCAGGCCATAATTTATAGCGTTCAGTAGGATAAGATAAAATATGGGGCATGACAAACTTATACATAAATCATTTAAAAATACATACGTAGAACAAGAGAAACCCTATGAGCAAAATAAACTATGTTTCTCTTACCCCAATTGACCTTATCAAAACTTTAACAAACTACAATAGAATAGAAATCGTCTATTCGTGGCAAAATAAAAGTTGAAAACATGCGAACAACTCATAATATAAAATTAGATATAAGCCACACCACAATCGGTTTCAATTTATCTTTCATTACAGAAGAACCGCTCTCGGTGTCCGGTTACGACTCATGGTCTCCAGGCGAGCCGAACAACAAGAATGGCGAATCGTGCGGTTTCATGCTGCGCTCGGGCATGCTCAACGATGACCCTTGCGACAAGCTAGCGCCATCTATCTGTGAGATCACACTCTAGATAGTTCTAATGGGGTTGCATAGATGGCGCCAGCATAGGTTTTCCTGACAATCCCTGGAATCGTGTCAAGTTATTGTTTTTTTATGGCCCTTTATGTCAAATCTCATAAAACAAAAATAGAGACTGGGAAAATCTATGCAGGCGCCATTTTTGCAAATCTTTATAAGTTATCAAATCAAATCTGCGCTCTAGTAAGTCTAGTATGCTCAACGATGACCCTTGTGACAAGCTAGCGCCATCTATCTGCAAGAGCACACTTTGAAACAATCTAACTGACAATTCCTACCGTTTTGTAAAGAGAAAATGGTCTGTGGTATATGGTCATAGAAAAAATAGTTAATAGAGTGTTCTCTCCATAGTGTTACCAAAACGCTTATTATTTTCGTAGTCGACATCTAGCATCGAGTAGCGGATTTATCAGTACCGCTACTTGACACTAGATGTTTCAAGTATCGCGACTGAATAAAATTGTATTGCTCAACAATTTACCGCCAATATTACAAGCAGAAGGAGTCGAAAATAGAGTTCCGATTATAATATAAGCAAAAAATTGGCAAAAAATTGTTGAGCATTAGATTTTTCGTTCCTTGAAACATCTATTGTCAAGTAGCAGTACTGATAATTCCGATACTCGATGCTAGATGTCGACTACGAAAATAATAAGCGTTTTGGTAACTATAATATGGAGAGAGCAAAACTGATGTATGGAGCTATGCTTACTTATTTCTCTATGATATGGTTGAGTAAGTATTGCACGTCATTTTTCACTGATTATTCTAATTTTTTTTCTGAAATTAATGTAATTTTCTAATTTGCATTTTTTTTAATACAAATTAAATATTCATCACGAAAATTTTAATCATTTTTATTTTATAAAGACACGTTTTCCGAAGCCCAAAATGCCCACTGACGGCGAATTACTCACTAATGAGTATCAAAGTTTCATTTATCTTTCCAATTTCGTTTTCTTTTACTTTAATGGAATGCCTTGGGCATAAACTAACTTAGGAGCTTAATCTAAGTAACACGTATTCAATCCTGAGTAAATAAACTAAATTAGTAATTTTTAATAAATATAAAGCAAAGTTGCATAAAATTTTGTTTCCACGGACGAGGCTCTTGTTTCCATTGCCCACGAATGCTATTTAGAAATCTTCGCTCTGGATGCATCTTAATTCCCTTGTCAATACATTCTACTGTTGAGGGGTAATGAATGGATATTTAAGTTGGCAATTGACATCGTTCAATTGTCCGTGCTGAGATATGGAGCCACAAGTCTCATTCCCTTCGTAGTTGTTGGGCTGGTTTGGGGTCCACCTTACGAAGCCGGCCTCAGAGAGCGTGTCACCTGCCAGCAATGAAATAACAACAATTTAGACTATAAGCCAGATTCGCATAAGCTTTGGCAGTAAGGATGCATACCATATCCCTATAAGCTTCTTAGTTGAAGTAGGACTTGGTATGAAACTTAGAATAGTCAGATTATATTTTTTTACGCACCAAAAAAGGAGTAAACGAAATTTCAGCGTTGCGTTGGTGGAAAGTTATTGCGGGAATTTTTATTTTTTTATTTCAATAATTTTTAAGTAAAATAACCGGCCAAGAGCATGTCGGGCCACGCTCAGTGTAGGGTTCCGTAGTTACTCTTCCGTCACAATAAGCTAAACTGGAGCTTAAAGTATAGTAAATTGTTAACCAAGGGATGAAACGGTACCTTTCACCCGAGTTAAACAAATAGGCAAATTTGCATAATCAGTACCTAATTAAAGTCTTTTTACTATGAAGGGAAAACTTTTTGCGATAACTCAAAAACAGCTAAACTGATCATGTCCGCTATAGTTTTCATTTAATGTCTTTCTTAAGCTCTACTTCCACGATTTTTTTCATATTTTTTGGACCTATGGTTCAAAAGTTAGAGGGGGGGGACCCATTTTTTTTTTCCTTCGGAGCGATTATCTCAGAATATATTCACTTTATCAAAAAATGTTTCTTGAAAACCCCTATTAGTTTTGAAAGACCTTTCTAACGATACTCCACACTCTAGGGTTGAAGCGAAAAAAAAAATTCACCCCCACTTTACGTGTAGGGTAGGTAACCTAAAAAAAATAAAATTTTTAGATTTTATTGTACGACTTTGTCGGCTTTATTGATTTATATATCCATGCCAAATTTCAGCTTTCTAGCACTAACGACCACGGAGCAAAGCCTCGGACAGACAGACAGACAGACAGACAGACAGACAGACAGACAGACAGACAGACAGACAGACAGACAGACAGACAGACAGACGGACAGACGGACATGGCGAAACTATAGGGGTTCCGTTTTATGCCATTTGGCTACGGAACCCTAAAAACCGACTTCAATGAGACAGACCGGTGAAAGAACGAATATTGTTGAATTTGGATTTCATACAATGAAATTAAAAAGACAGCGTCCAACGTCTAATTATGTAGAAAAGGAGGTAATATGTTTTTTTTTGTCACTGCACCCACCTTGACACATTTCAGATTTGCCCTATGGTTGACTGGTAAGATACCCGTAATAGGGTATTCGACTGTATTTAAGATAAATTATTTCACACCATGTATGAAATAAAGCACCAGATAATTATTAAAAAAAAAAACTAAATAGGATAGAAATATAAAAATGTGCCTTGGAAACCTAACAGCTTGACAAACATGCAAAGAGAACAAATTGCCAAACGTGAACTATGCATCATTGAAGAGTTCCATTCTGTTCATCACCAGCAGTTCCACTTCATCAAATGTCACTTCTACAAATGTAAATACTTGATCACTAAAAAAGAAAAATACTAAGAAAAAACTAAGATCACTATATACATATATGCCTTTAACATTTGAGGAGTTCCCTCGATTCCTCATGGACCCCATCGTCAGAACTCGAACTTGACAAAAATTGGCTCAATATATATTTTGAGCATCAGACTCGAATCGTAAAAGTATACGAACATAAAAATAAATAGATATGGTAAATTCGGGATACTGAACCTTTACTCAATCCTGAAAATAAATTACATGTACATATTATTATGCATAAAATGGCAAAGTATCAAATCTGTTTGTCAGTTACTTTAAGGTAATAAATGACCTGTAAATTGATACATCTTGTTTGAATATACTGGAATATACTTACTGATTCCGTGTCACAACTTTTCCCAGTTATGGTTTTGTGGTAGAATATTCGCTCTTAAAGTTTGTGGTACGTATATGACCCTCGGCCCGTTTAGGATCAAAACAAGTGGTCTGTATATGGTTACTGCTCTGCAGGATATTCACATTACATTTAACAGTTATATTATTACTATTAATGAACCGTTTTTCATTGGAAAAACTAGCATAATATAAGTAACTTTGGTTTTCGGACCTGAATTCACTGTGTTCTAGTATAAAAACGAATAGCTGGCTCCATTTTATAACTTTTACTGGTTTTATTTTGTCAACGATTACGTGTATTACCTATTAGTAATAGCACAATCGGAATAGAATAAACCTCGAAACCTCTGGAACAGTCCTGAAATTTGGTATGTATGTAAATTAAAGGCCCCTTTTTCATGTCCACACCATTTGACATTTGGAGACCTCGAAGAATCGCAGCCATCTTGGAAAGCGTGTACCATGCTGGAGATATTTGCGTTGTACTCTAAATCTACTTTATCTAGGAAAATATAGTGTAAGACAACATTAAAGGCTGGCGTCCACTAGGCTCGCCGAGGCGAACCGCAATAATTTTCCTTCGATACATTGACTATGAAACTGCGTCTATTGACGAAGAACCGCGGCGCGTCAAATCGAATTTACCATTCATAATAAATGTATGGTAGGTGAATTATTGCGACTCGATTCGATTCGCCTCGGCGAGCCTAATGGACGCCAGCCTTAAAGCTTATTAAATTCTACACCAAAAAGTTTCAGAACCCGTAGTGTAAATTTATTCGATAGCGAAACGTGATGTACGTGTTTGCGTTAAGTCTCATTTTGTATGGGATTTTGAGTTTCCAAAACGTCCCGCTTGGCGCGCTGTTTCTAAATCCCATACAAAATGAGACTTGACGCAAACGCGTACGTCACGTTTCGCTATCGAATAAATTTACACTAGAGGTACTGATATGTTTGCGGAAAAATACATCTTGTTATAGAAAATATTTGCTGAATCTAGGTTTAGCGCTTATATACTTCCCCTCATCATCATATCAGCCTTTTATCGCCCACTGCTGAGCATAGGCCTCTCTTCTAGTACGCCACTTATCCCGGTCCCGAGCCAATCTCATCCAGAAGTGACCCGCAGTCTTCCGAATGTCGTCCTACCAACGAGCCAACGGACGCCAGGCACTTCTTTCGTCTGAAAGCGGCAACCACTCCGTTAGCACTTTGGCCCACCTGCCATCACTCTGCCTGGCAACATGTCCCGCCCAGCTCCATTTTAATTTGGTAATGACGTGTCCGACGTCTTGCACCTTGGTGCGTTGTCGGATCTCGACATTCCTCACTCGGTCTTGAAGTTTGATGCCGAGCATGGCGCGCTCCATGGCGCTCTGTGCCACTCGAATTTTATGCACAGTCTCCTTAGTGAGCGTCCATGTCTCGGCACCGTAGGTCATGGTGGGCAGGACACATTGGTTAACGAGGCGAGTTTTCAGGCATTGTGGAATGTTAACGGGTTTGAGGATGTCCGCCAGTTTCTTGAATGCCGCCCAACCCAGCCCAGGGAGGGTAAATGGTCACCAAAATGTATATTGATTGGAAAAGAAAATACTTCCCCTACATTCTCTTAACAGGAAACTCGGAGAAATATGAAATTCCACTTTCGTGTATACATTTGTAAATTATCTATCCCAATATCAACATTTTACTCGACTGTGACTTAACCAGAAAGTAGAGTTATGGGTTTAAGTACTGATGATGCAGTGGCCTGTAGCTTAGGATACTGGACCGATTTTTAAAAATGACATATCAGTAGATGTAGATCCCTCTTGCCCTTCACAACTTGTTTACATTTGTTTTATTAAAGAAAAATCAGTACACCACCCGCCTTGTCGCATGATCGCAATAAAATATGAATATGAATATGATACGACGCCGAATATTAAGTCATATTTTTTCTTTTAGTTCCTAAATTATTGAGTGGATTTCAATAAAACAGACATCAGTAGATCCATAATTGGTATACAAGTGTTATGCAATACAAAACTAAAATAACAGAGGAAAAATGTTTAGGGCTAAATATTGTGATTACAAAAACAAATTTTAGATCTTCAATGGGGTTCAAACAATAGCGACAGTAATCAAATTTGACACATAACATCTCTGGGATCCAAGTTAACGTTCCTAAAAATTCGCGCTTTTGGGGACCTCGAGGATCAGGCGCCATCTTGAGAAGTATACGCCTTTTTTGTGTTTTTTCTATTTTTCTCAGGATCTTTAAGTTTTATGTGAGTATTGTGTATGGTGAAACGGAAGCTTATTTTATTCCATGTAAAAATGATATACATATGACACTATGTCCTTAAGACCTCAGGCCTATTTAAGGGTTAAAATTTAAATAAAACTCTTTTGCAAAATAAATATTGTATTAATTTCAAATAAAATTGCAATCATTCGTGGGAATCCCTTGATATAAGTTGACGTGCAGTCAGCACATAATATTTTATCATTATTTCTTCCTGTGTCCATGTTATCACTCTGTACATACATTATTTGGTGTATAAAAATAAAAATATAAAGAGATGAGCCAAGTCTTTATTTTTTAACTAATACGTTTTATATGGCATTTCGAACAGTTGTCAGAATACGCGATAAATTGTTATATAATTACGATTACGTTTATTTTATAATACTTATGCATATTCTATAAGTCTGTATTTTTTTACGAAGTAACTCTTATATTCGCTTTATACAGTAGTAATATGTTTGAGCTCCTGAAGTATTCTTTTCATTTAATACCCCAAGAAAAACATACACAAGTATAATTTTATTCCATTCGGCGTCCTTGGTTCTTGGGGCCCTGGTACTCGTATCTCTGAGTCTCTTCAAAACCGTGTCGAAGACTCAAGAGACGTCACAGGAGATCGAAGAGCTGGCAGCTTCCTCGCTTAACATATCAGACTAACAATCTAGCGAGGAAATGCTGCCAGCGTCGTCGGTACTATGCCGCAAGGACCTAGGCATATTTTAGCTATAGTTTACTTGTTTTTATTATTAATTTTAATCATAATGCTATATCATAAACATGTTTTTTGTTAAAATGCACAATAACATCAAATTAATATCATATTATGAATGAATAAAATTATTAGTCCCATGTAGTAAGTAAAACAGTTACTTTACAGGAGCGCTAAATAGTGATCTTTGGGTAAAAGCGTGATCACTTAAATTATTTACAAGAGCAATATAAATAAATTAAATCAACTATTAACGTTAATGCACACCTATCAACTTTATGCAAGCATGTGTACCTACCTCTAACTTCAATTTTCATGTTGATTATCACCTACTGTTACTGTTACTGTTACTGTTACTGTTACTGTTACTGTTACTGTGGGCTTGCACAGTTTCACTTGGATTATTACTTTGTTTAACTAATTATATTTGTATATTATTTTGCACCCAACGGATAACTGTTATTGGCCTAATACTATGTAAAAATACCTATGTAAATTGTATATCTACGGCTGTTGTTGTCCTGAATACCAATAAAATAAAATAAAAAAATAAAATTAATTTTAAAGTGAACCCCTTTTGGTGGATTGCTCAAATTTAAACGAACTTGGCTCTCATTAGGAAGGCACATTAGCACATTACTGATAAAACATCACACTATTGTGCGATATTTTTATTTGTTAGCTATGAGAAGTGCAAATAACATGTTTTAATTATTTTCGCGATACATTATCTATTCAAATTATTTGTCGCGTTTTCATAAACAAGTAACTTAAGTTATACCTTTTGTAAAATATGATTAAAGCGTGTTGGTTTTTATTGTTTAATGTGATTTTGTTGCACGGTAAGGTTTTTTTTAAATCAGTGGGTATAACATAATAATTATCTGCTAAACAACCTGTTAACACATTCACTGCCAGACAAAAAACGGCGCACTACCCCAGAAACCGGTGGTCTATAGCTGCGTACATAACAACCCGCCCAACGGGTTGTCCGGCATCTGAACAAAGTTCACGAGCGCCCACCAGGTGGGTTCCCGGCAGTGAATGTGTTAAAAAAAGCGGCCAAGTGCGAGTCGGATTCGCCCATGAAGGGTTCCGTACCATTTATGACGAATTAAAACAAACTACTTACTAGATCTCGTTCAAACCAATTTTCGGTGAATGCGGTTCTCAGAATATATCTACTTCCCAAGTTTCAAGAGTACAGTTCTTATAGTTTCGGAAAAAAATGGATGTGACATACGGACGGACAGACAGACAGACATGACGAATCCATAAGGGTTCCGTTTTTTGCCATTTGGCTACGGAACCCTAAAAAGAGATTATCTCTTATCGTGAATCACAAATCAAAAGAGCCACCTAGACTTCACCCATAGGCAGCAAATTTTCCACCATATGGGTCTAGGGGACCCTAGCTCAGATGGCAGAGCGCTGGAGTATCGATCCAGAGGCCGTGAGTTCAAGTCTCACCCAAGACAGTAATTTTTTCCACTTTTAAATTTATTCTAAGCTTAATAGCAAATGGTCGTAAAACATAATACAACTCAAAAATAATTTAACTCAAAAATGCTCATTTTCCTAGAGATACGACCTAGCTAGATCGATTTTTCGCCTCCGAAAACCCCCATATAGCAAATTTCATCGAAATCGTTAGAGCCGTATCCGAGATTCCCGAAACATATATATATATATATATATATATATATTTCGGGAATCTCTCTAGAAAAACCATTTTCTCGCCAAAGGCAGTTTCACCTCACTAAACTTTACAACTACAACCTTGGTCTTGTTTATTTTTAGTATCCTCAAATTAATCGGTGTTGTCTGTTGTGATGTTAATACGTGTGATCTTCTTTGTTTATTTAATTTATCACCTATGTCTTTAGGCAAGTATGCTACGAGCAGTCCTGTTAGAATGGGTTACGAGTACGTGCCAGAAGTGGACGCGTGGCTACGACTGCACATCGAGCCCCTCACCTGGCCCGACGCACGTCTGCGCTGCCATCTCGAAGGTATTCGGCTCGCTTGGCTTGCCGCGACGACCCAAAGTTGATCTTGGCCTCTGACACCAATGGTTCTCTGTCCAATCGACGATGCCGAGTTCGCTAAGGTCTTTTTGCACTTCAGCGGTATTTCAGACGGTCTACGGCCCCTTGATACTCCAGAGTAGATTCCCAGACTGCACGATCGTCACCCATATGGACAACGTGCTAGAGCCTTCTAAGTCTAGCGGCTTTCGTGTCTAATTAAAGCAAGAAATATTACTTTGCTAATCCGCGAGAAAATAACGTGTTAGTGCTTTCGTGTCTATAATTGTGTTTGACTCGACCAGGTCTTCAATTTCCTGGTTTCTACGGGTATATCAATATCACTGCCTTGGCATAAACTCCTATCTGTACGTGTTTTCTTTCTTGAGGTCAACTAGTTTATCTCATCATCATCATCATCATCATCATCGTCTCCTAGCCGTTTTCGGCCACAGCAACTGCTTTCTACCGCTGAGAGTGTCGCTGGTGCGCTCTCAGGTGACTGACGTAGCCAATCTTAGCAGCGAATGTGCGGCCACATTCGCTGCAGGTCAGCACCCCTCCGACGTAATTATATGTTATGGCCATATGATAGGTGGTCTGGCCTTTGGCTCGTCACGCTTATCGTCGAGTTCTGTGCGTCGCCTGGCTTCGAATTCACGCACCTGCGTCTGCACAATATGCCTCCACTACTACTAGACTAGTTTATCTATAAGGCGAAAAATGGCTAGGTTCCACTTAATAAAAACAGCATTCTTCGATAGTCTGGTGAAAATCTTTTAGGTGGTGCCCTGGCCACCCCGACAACAAGCGCTATGTCCAATGCGATGATAGCAATGTTGGCTGCAAGCAAGATGACCATGCGCCACGCGTACATAGGAGTGCATGCCTTCATATCCAAGGGAGATTTCATGAGCATGGAAGGTGAGCACTGTTTAAATTATATCTGATGGGGGTGTTCAGCCATATAGATCGATCTCATTGTGTTTCTTTTTTTTACCACCCGTTGTTGTTATTTTAAATTATACTTAATATTAGATCAGCATTACTGCTGCAGTATTGCTGCCAGTTGTATTGTTTCAGCAAACGCCAAAGCGTCAGCTATGAAGCTGACAGCCAAGCTGCAAAGCAAAACTGCAACATTTGTAACGTTAAATTCAATGCAGCGATGAGTGCTATAAGTAAGGGGAGGTACAGACGGGCTGCAACCTGCCTGTGCCTTCAACCCGGCTGCAACTTGTATGGGAACTGCACACTGACGTTGCAATTTGCTACTTACGACTCAAATAAGAAAACCTTGATATGTGTACCCCAGGTGTACCCGGATCGTTAACTTTTTATTGTATTGTCCGCAGAAGATACCTTTTCCTAAACTGCATTTAGTTTTATAACTTCTATCGTAGATTATCTGTTATGCCGTTGTGCCGCTTTTCCAAATATGAGTAAGAAACAAAATAAAATGAATTGCTTACTAGGAATTCCGATGGCTAACCTCTCCATCCAATGGCGCGAAGGGGAGCCCAACAATGTGAAGAACGAGGAAGACTGCGTGGTGTTGAACGGTGTAGGCGAGGCCATAGATGTCGGCTGTAATACGCCTCGTCCTTTCTTTTGCCGCAAGAAGAGCGAAAAGATGATTGTCAACAAGTGTGGAACTACAGCTGAAGGTTAGTACCTTCCAATGTCCAAATAGTGGAAATCGTTAATTACAATCGCACATCTATAGGTATTTGTCTTAATTCGTTTAGCACATCCTGGCTGAATCGGACATATTAAACACGCACGCACGCACGCACGCACGCACGCACGCACGCACGCACGCACGCACGCACACACGCACACACACACACACACACACGCACGCACGCACGCACGCACACACACACACACTTTACCATTTTGGAAGTGTCTCTCGCGCAAACTATTTAGTTTAGAAATAGATGACATTTGACTACGGAACCCTAAAAATCATATTCGGATGTCCATTGAAGCAACGTTTAAGTGGACAATGTAACGATCAACACAAAAAAATATCTCTTTTTGGCCCAGTGGTTGAACTGCTACAAAATGCCTTATGGCATTGAGTCCGCCATTTGTACATAATTTTATGCGCAATAAAGTTGAAATAAATAAATGTAAAAGAGTGACGGATTGAACGTTTTAACTGCGATAACAATGCTGCAACGTCACTAACGCAATTTACTAAGAAAATTAAAAACGGCAGTCGCCACCCAAATGTAACATTAACAAAGATTTTTTTATAAAAATTTCACATGGACAGGTTACAAACATGAGTCTCTCACTGGCAGCTGCTACAAGTTCCACCGCCTTTCGAGAACCTGGTACCGGGCCGCCATGGCGTGCCAAGCAGAGGGGGGGCACCTGGCAGTCATCAACAGCAATGAGGAAGCGCAAGTGCTGAAGGATATCTTTGGGAGGAATCCCAGTACTACTATAAAAACGGGTGATTCGAGGTGGGCCAGTGTGGGCATTTGGGATTGGAATGAACATGGGGAATTTCTGACAATTTTTGGTAAGCATTCTTTACTTTCTTTGTACCTACTTCTTCTCTTCTTCTTTCTCGGTTCCTCATTGCTGAGGATCGCGACCATGCATGCTCCGTCTCCATATTGTGCGGTTATATGGGCTCCATGTTGCCGCCAACCACCTACACCAGCCCTTTACTTTTGCCAGCTTGTCTTTAAATCAATAAATACCAACACAGCCGCAAAAAATGTGACATATTAACTGAATTTAATTTAATTTAAAAATCAAGCTTTATGGAAATAGCGTCTTATTGACAACCGATGATCATGACTTTTGGTTGAAAACGGCACAAATACAAACAAATAATGATTGTCTAAAAATTATGACCTGCCATATTTAAAAATACACTACGTTATGAATGACGCTGAATCTGATCCAATATGGCCGTTGTAAGTTTACAAATAGTCAAGTGCATCGACTATGGTTCCTCCTAAACTGTCGCAAACTTTGCGGTGATCATCTATCTCAGTTTAATTTAGAATATTTTATTCTGACCATAAATTTGAATTACAGGATTTTTAAAAGTATTTTTTTCCTTTTTTCTTGTGGATCGTACCACATTACAATCTATAAATTGTATATACAGATGTCAATCACACGTAAAGTTAATAACAACGCCATCTATAGAGCCTGCTTAACACTACCATGTGTTGTGTGGTTGGGAGGAAATTGATGCGCTACCGCATGTCCTCAGGGTTGGTTAAGGTTGTAAGGTTGTAATGCAGATGTCGCTGTCGCGTTAGAACTGAAATCCAAAAATGTGGGTTCGACTCCCACGTTGGCCAGAGTTGATCATCGTTGTTTCATTGTGATTGACATCTATATACATATACAATTTATAGAGGATTTTTTTACAGGTGAGACGCTGTCCGAGGCCGGATTCGAAGGATGGCACCAGAACGAACCCAACAACGTTGGCGGCAAGGAGTCCTGCGGCACGATCAACCGCGATGGCCACCTAAACGACTATCCTTGCAACTTACCTCTCCCGTTCATATGTGAAATCACAATATAGATGTATCGCAACGTAAATCCAAGGGCCAACAAAAACGTTACAAATAAGGAAAAAACTGAATCCTTATAGTCTCCTCTTGTAGTGTGTGTGTGTGTGTGTCTTGTAGTGTAGTGTTGTAGTGTAGTAGTAGTTCTGTCTTGTAGTGTAGTGTTGTAGTTGTAGTGTAGTTGTTGTAGTTGTAGTTTAGTGGCCTCGGCCTGATAGTCTGTCACAGCTTATTTGCTCAGATAATCAATATTATTCGAATTTGATACACATATGTAAGTCTGTGACTATATAGAGACTACTAATTTACCAGAAATAAAAAAAAAAAATGTTATATATCAAACAAAGGGCCACATTGTGATTGTATTATTATAATTTTAAGATAGTTTAGAAGGTATCAAAGACTATACGCCAAAATGACGAATTGAATTAGATTTTTTTTTTATGACGATTTTGCCCGTTACATAATGTCTACTGGCTAATCTCGTAAATACAAATATTTAACCTTCCATAGTTCCTCATAAACAGATTACGAGTATAACGTAAAATAGATAAAACTTCCGACGAACATGCATATCGAACAATAAAATATAAATACTTACTAAGCCGTAACCTACATCATCTCATTCTACCTTTAAAAAACAGAATAGCAGTATCGAGTTTAGAGCGCAACTCAACTTTAAGCGCGTTTATTTTTCACTTCCTGGCTACAGAGCGACATCGGTTTTTACTGCTGGTATTAAATATGATCAGCTATGCAGCATGCTAGTCAGTAAGCGCATACTTTTGTTAGACTAGCCGCAAGCCGCAAATGCCGTTGTACGGAATTATCCCGCAGACGAATTTGGCCACTCTGCCTTACCTAACCCATTAATTAATTAATAATTGTCTATAGCGGCAACTTTCCTGCCATCCTACTTGAAACAAAAACACATCTCTACTACAAGAATTAGTGTTCGAAATCGATTGACTAGAAAGGAATGTCAAATGGTTAAATGTTTAATCCAGTTGGGAGCTTTTGTCATTTAATTTAATCAGGTTGATCCATTTCTCGGTGAACTCCACAAACTGGTGGCTTGCTCAAAACGGCGTTTTTATTCCACCGATTTTTGGCTCATAATCCTAGATATTAAACACGCGAGTTTTTTCAGTATATTATAATACTCGTGCTTTTTCATTATATTATTCGACTGAGTTAAGAAGGTAACTGATTGCTAATAATATGTATGGAAACGGAGCCTTCTTAAATTGGTCGAGTAGATTTTACAATGTGGACTGGCGGGAGCCGGCCGGCCGGGCCCGGCAGGCGGGCGGGGGGCGGCAGGCAGTATGACTGATGCAAGACTACATACTAACCTTAACCTACATAAAATCCTTAAAATTCACGTAATACAATAAATTTTAATTAGTTCCATGTGGTTCCATAGACAGATGAAATAAGTCAGACAGTGACAGAAATGTTACTTGAAACTTGGATATATGTTACGTTACCAGGTAAAATAGGTAATAGGTAGCCGATTCAACGGAGCCACGCCATTTTGTCGCCTAAATAGTGTTTAGTTGTAATTTTATAAAATGTATATGTATGTTAGTCTGTAAGGTATTTGTAATATGGGCCTTGTTGCCTGAATCAAATTTAAAAAAAAAAAAAAAAAAAAAATATTTTACAGTATCTACATATGGTGCCACTTTACCGCACTAGTGAAATAATTAGCACATTACGTAACTATGTCGAAAATTTAAAGGGCCTTATTCACCGTAAAACGTTGTACGATACATATGCGAAAAGGTAATTCGCACTTGTATCGTAATGTACTATTAGTTTACGAACTTGGCGTGGTTTGTCATTTCCGTTAGTGATACTGATAAAAGTCACATTTTGTAATGATCAGGGTTCGTGCAATGTATACCAAGGAAACTATTGACAGCGTTGCTAGTAACATTTAATTGAAGTTTACAAAACAAATAAGTATGAGTAAAATTAAAACTAAGTAAACAAAGGTTGGACCGAAGTAAGGAAAAACTTAAAAATAAAGCGTATAAATAAATTTGTGCTAATCGGAAAAATTTATCTAAATAAATATACTAGCAGAGGAAACAAAACAATATTAAATGAAAGAAAATAAAATAAAAAGTATTAACAATAAAAACAAAAAAATAAATAAAAGAGAAACAGTATATTGGTCCTGCCGGGGATCGAACTTGCAACCTCTTGCACCGTTCTCCACCAACGTTGCCGCTGGGCCAAGCTAGCGATGATTTTAGCGGCGAATTATACACCCGTATCCTTCAACGGTTGAGTGTCAATTTGTTATTAATGTCATTATCTAACATTTATTTCGTATGGCCCAATTCCGTACATCAAAAAAGGGCGTTCCCATATGCTGCGGACAAAAGGGTCGAATGTAATTTACCCGGTATTTTTGAAGATCACTATCAAAGCAAACGCACTTAGTCCCGACTAGAAAAATCACTAAAAAACACTTACCCCGTGACTTGTACACACCAACGAACTTCACATATTCATGTTTCGGAACTATACGCACACAATGACCGTATAATGTCTTAAAATATTAATTTATTGCGTCTGCCATTGCAGTGACAAACGCCTGCAGCGACTCTCACCGCGTTTATTTCTTCGTAGGGTCGGCCCGTTTTCTACCGCTACCCTAAACTTCACAATCGTAAACTCATCTTGGAGATGTATATTAGTGACGATTGCTTTTCATAATTAGTCATAGATGGCGTTAGAATGTACTTGTGTATGTTCTGAACGGAGTAAGAACATTACATATCCCCTCTCCTCCAGAGAATCCAACCGGATTCAAACTCTGCGCTTCAAGTCGCTTGCATGCCACATGCCCAAGTCTTTGCCCCTGAGACTACGTAATTTATAAGTATTTTCCGAGACCTTCTTGGCAATTATAGCTTCCTCAAATTTTGGCGCTAACTTGGACATAAACCTCTTGTCGGAATTGGACAAAAATTTCGTACGCTTCCACACTAGATCCCCCTCCTTGTACTCACATTCGCGGCGCCGGAGGTTATACCTTCTACTATTTAAATCGTGAGATATACTCATTCTTTTGGAGACATCCTCGTATATCTTGAGGCGAATGCCAATGCCTTTTTCGAATTTCTCCTTGTTGAATCCAAGCTTATCGCCCGGTTCAAAAGAGTATGGCTTCATGCCCTGAATTGATGACTCCCGACCCAGGAACATAAATGACGGTGTCCTTTCTGTCACTTCATGTACCGAAGTCCTAATCGCATGTCCTATAAATGGTATATACTTGTCCCACTCTCTGTGGTCATCTTTCACATACGAGGCGATCGCGGTTCCTATGACTTTATTCACCCGCTCTGTAGGATTGGCCTGAGGATGGTAATATGGTGTATACCACAGTTTCACTCCATAATTTGATGCCAATTCCTTGAATTGTGTAGAAACAAATTGTTTGCCGTTATCGCAGACAATCACGCCCGGAGTGCCATACATTAGAAATATTTGTTCCTCTACTATTTGTGAAATTGTCGAAGACTTCCCATTTCTCAGGGGAAATAGGAAACAAAACTTACTAAACCCCCTGTAAACCGCCTGTTGTTTACCTCTTCTTTATGTGTTGTATTATTTGTACTGTTTCTGTATTGAGCTGTGCAATAAAGTATATTTGTATTGTATTGTATTGTATTGTAAACCAACATGAGATCACTAGTAGCATTGTATTTCCCTTCTTTGATTTCGGAAAAGGCCCCATTAAGTCCATTGATATTATCTGGAACGGCTCTGTTACCTCCCGCTGCCTTCCCATTAATCCGGTCGGTTTCATTTGAGAGGGTTTATGTCTGGCACACACCTCGCAACTTTTTACATAGCCTTTTACATCTTGAATCAATGTAGGCCAGAAGTAGTGTTGTCTCGCACGATTGACCGACTTCTTGACTCCTAAATGTCCTGCAGCTGGGTGGTCATGGCATTCCCTTAGCACTTGATTCCTAAGTTTTTCTGGCACTACCAATTTCCAGCTATCGTTGTCGTTTGGGAATTGCTTGAGTCTAAGATACCTCCATAATCGACCCTGATTTAGCTCCCAACCTGGTTGATTAATCCCTTTAGCTACTTTTTCCTCCTCTGCCTGGTACCAGTCGTCTTTATCTTCTGGTGTTACTTCCAGTAAAGCAACTTCTTCTGTAACGGTGGCTCGAGACAAGGCATCAGGCACCGTGTTGTATTTCCCCCTTCGATGTACTATATCGTAATCGAATTGCTGCAAGCGCATCGCCCACCTCGCTAAGCGGCCATGTGGGTCTTTATTGCGGTGTAGCCACTGAAGAGCACTGTGGTCAGAAATCACCTTAAAATGGCTCCCTTCAATATATGGCCGGAATTGTTCAACCGCGTGAATCACGCTAAGCAGTTCCCTTTCAGACGCAGAATACCTACACTCCCTTTCAGTGAGTTTTCTGCTGGTGTAGGCTATTGGCACCTCCAAGCCATCAATTTCCTGAATCAAAACTCCACCCGTTCCTCTATTGGACGCATCACATTGTACCGAAAAAGATTTAGTGAAATCAGGAACCTTCAGAACTGGTGTAGAAGTGAGTGCTGTCTTAAGATTTACGAAAGCTTGCTGCGCATCTTCGTTCCATACTATACGTTTGCCTTTTTACCACCTTTGGTCAGGTCATGCAAGGGAGCTGCCACAATGGCAAAGTTCTTGACAAAACGGCGATACCAGCTTGCTAAGCCAATAAATCGTTTCAGTTCCGAAAACGTGGTAGGCCGAGGATAATCTAGAATCGCTCTCACTTTGTCTGGGTCTGTGCGTAGACCATCTTTGTCCACTATATAGCCTAAGTATTTCAATGACGGCCTCGCGAAGACGCATTTCTCTAAGTTTATGGTTAGGCCCGCTTCTCTTAATTGATTCTTGACAAATGTCAATGATGACAAGTGGTCTTCAAAGTTGTCATTGCATATGACTATATCGTCTAAATATGAAAATACTTTACCCTCGTACTCTGGCGGGAACAAGCGGTCCATTAAACGTTGTTGTGTCTGGGAGGCATTGCTTAAACCGAATGGCATGACCTTAAACTGATATAGTCCTTTTCCAGCTAGTCCAAACGCCGTTTTCTCCTTACTTACTTCCTCGAGGGGTATTTGCCAGAACGCCGAACGCAGATCAATCGTCGATAGGAAACGAGCATTTCTAAGACTGTCCAAGATGGTCGTTACTCTAGGAAGTGGATAAGAATCCTTTGTGGTCAGCTTGTTCAGCTGCCGACTATCCAGACATAAGCGGTTCTTACCGGAAGCTTTCTTTACAAGGAGTACAGGCGAGCGCCACGAGCTGCAGGATGGTTCGATAACATCGTCCTTGAGCATATCCTCAATTTCCCGTTCCAGCTCTCTCATTATCGGCGGTGCAAAAGGATATTGCCTCTGGCTAGTAGGTAAGTGGTCACCCGTGTCAATCCTGTGCTCGATTAAGGAAGTCCTCCCTAATCCTTTACCAATTTCCTCATCCATTGCCTCTAAAAGGATGTCTAAGCTTTGTTTCTGTTTTTCTGTCAGTTCATCGCGCGAAATTACCGGAGTTACGAGTGTCGCAACACAAACTTCAGAAATACAATCGCCACGAGGTACTTCTTCCGTAACGGACAAATTAAAAGCATCAAAAAAGGTCATTCCTAACACCATGTCATGCTTCAACTGTTTCATGACGAGAAAGGGGACTACCTTGTACTTGGCCCTAAATTGTATAGGTAAATCGAAGACCGTGTCAATGCAGTGATTAGTACCATCCGCAGTTGAAATGTTATCATTGTTTTCGCGTCCGGTCAATCCTAAGTTCCACAATTTTTTACTAAACTCCAGGGAAACTAATGACATCGTCGCTCCGCAATCCAGCATACCCACGAAGGACTGGTTCAATATCTTAAGGTTTGCATACAACCGCGTATCTGATTTTCGCTGAATATTACAAATTTCCCCCGTAGCAAAAAATTTTGAGACTGTACCTAACCATTCCTGCCAATCATCACAAGCAGAGCTGCCTAATTTCTTGGGGTCTGATCGGCAGGCATCGACTCCAACTGCCCGTTTCCCTCCCTTGTAGCATTGCAGGAACACTTCTGAATTGTATTCCCAAAGCGCCCACATTTATAGCAAAAAAGTCTTTGCCTTGGTAGACTGCATTCTCTAAACCGGTGCCCTGGACTCCTACAATTCCAGCATTTAGACTGCGTCTTGTCCCCAATGGCTGCAACTTCATTCTGCTTACGTTGCCCAGCCTCTCCTATACCCTGATACGCGAGATCCCGCTCTAACGAATAAGTATCTTGTGTTGGTTCTTTGAATTTCTCACAAGTTAGTTTAGTACGCTCGACAACCTTTAGAACTGCTGTCAACTCTGCCACCGTATTGAAAGAATCCCGGCATATTTCCTTCTGAAAATAAGGCTGTACATTTTTCCTCAATATGACCAACTTTTGTAGCTCTGTGAGTGGCTCAGGCAAGCGATTAAACATGTTCTGCATGGTGGATATGTAAATTACGACGCTCTCCTGCCTACTCTGGGTCCTCCGCTTGATTTCCTCCAGAAGTTCATCTTGATAGTTCGGTTCTTGGAAAGTATCCATTAGAAGTTTCACCAACTCCGTCCAATTCGTTACAGAATTCTTGTTAGCTCTAAACCATATAAGAGCTTCCTCCTCGAAGAAGTCTATAGCGTAGCGGAACAAATCGTCGTTACCGGCATTACGTGCATCCTTGAGCTCGTCGACCCTCTCAAGAAATGCGTTTATGCTAACCGACCCTCTTCCACTAAACTTAACCCCCCAATCCTTGATGGGAACCAATTTTCGTCTCTGGAAATCATGATCCATCGTGGATGACCGCTGCAACAAGGGGGGTTGCAAGGCTGGCTTTAGGACCGGGCCTTGTTTGTTTCCCTGGAGGTCTACGTGGCCATCATTCATCTCTGGATACTCTGATCTACTCGGTTGAGGCTTGTCCTGAAGCTCCACACCGGCAGATGTCGACGTGCCTTCCACTCTCAGCTGGCTCTGCTCCTGCTTCGGTGTGTCCCTAACTGTGTCCTTATCCATATTCAAATGACCTAATATCTTAACCGCCTCATCACCTAAGGACCTATGCAACGCGGCTCTGTCATGTTCGGGGATGCTATCCTCATCATCGCTGGCCTCTTGACTCAACTTGTCTAAAGCCGACCTCGCTTCTTCTATCTCTCTGATTAGCGCAGAATGACTCTCAATGTCGTCCCGCTCCGTAGGTACAATCAGCTTAGTCCGATTTGCTAGGTGTGTCAACCGGGAGTGTATCCGTTTGATTAAAGACCAGTCTGGACTGAGTGACGCCTCCCTAATCAAAGTGACCAACGTGGCCAATTTGCTTCTACAACCTAATATTTCACTACCCTGATTTTCAACGCACGCAATAGGGACCTTGAACGAAACTAAAGATTCCCCAGACGCTTCCCGCTTTAACATCGCCCGCAAAAACTTCCGCATAGCCGCCACCGTTTGACAATCAGATACCCCCCGGCAAGCCAACTCAAATTCCAGCTCATCCTTATGTAAATGGTTAACATCCATGATCTTAAAAAAATTGCAAAAATAACTAGAACAATAAAATAGCTACAAACTTATCAACTAAATTTCCATTTACTGCCAACTATTGCCAATAGTGTATTCAACTTAGTATCAGCTGTCAGGCGCCAATGTAATGATCAGGGTTCGTGCAATGTATACCAAGGAAACTATTGACAGCGTTGCTAGTAACATTTAATTGAAGTTTACAAAACAAATAAGTATGAGTAAAATTAAAACTAAGTAAACAAAGGTTGGACCGAAGTAAGGAAAAACTTAAAAATAAAGCGTATAAATAAATTTGTGCTAATCGGAAAAATTTATCTAAATAAATATACTAGCAGAGGAAACAAAACAATATTAAATGAAAGAAAATAAAATAAAAAGTATTAACAATAAAAACAAAAAAATAAATAAAAGAGAAACAGTATATTGGTCCTGCCGGGGATCGAACTTGCAACCTCTTGCACCGTTCTCCACCAACGTTGCCGCTGGGCCCGGCTAGCTCAGTCGGTAGAGCATGAGACTCTTAATCTCAGGGTCGTGGGTTCGGGCCCCACGTTGGGCGCCAATGTAATGATCAGGGTTCGTGCAATGTATACCAAGGAAACTATTGACAGCGTTGCTAGTAACATTTAATTGAAGTTTACAAAACAAATAAGTATGAGTAAAATTAAAACTAAGTAAACAAAGGTTGGACCGAAGTAAGGAAAAACTTAAAAATAAAGCGTATAAATAAATTTGTGCTAATCGGAAAAATTTATCTAAATAAATATACTAGCAGAGGAAACAAAACAATATTAAATGAAAGAAAATAAAATAAAAAGTATTAACAATAAAAACAAAAAAATAAATAAAAGAGAAACAGTATATTGGTCCTGCCGGGGATCGAACTTGCAACCTCTTGCACCGTTCTCCACCAACGTTGCCGCTGGGCCCGGCTAGCTCAGTCGGTAGAGCATGAGACTCTTAATCTCAGGGTCGTGGGTTCGGGCCCCACGTTGGGCGCCAATGTAATGATCAGGGTTCGTGCAATGTATACCAAGGAAACTATTGACAGCGTTGCTAGTAACATTTAATTGAAGTTTACAAAACAAATAAGTATGAGTAAAATTAAAACTAAGTAAACAAAGGTTGGACCGAAGTAAGGAAAAACTTAAAAATAAAGCGTATAAATAAATTTGTGCTAATCGGAAAAATTTATCTAAATAAATATACTAGCAGAGGAAACAAAACAATATTAAATGAAAGAAAATAAAATAAAAAGTATTAACAATAAAAACAAAAAAATAAATAAAAGAGAAACAGTATATTGGTCCTGCCGGGGATCGAACTTGCAACCTCTTGCACCGTTCTCCACCAACGTTGCCGCTGGGCCAAGCTAGCGATGATTTTAGCGGCGAATTATACACCCGTATCCTTCAACGGTTGAGTGTCAATTTGTTATTAATGTCATTATCTAACATTTATTTCGTATGGCCCAATTCCGTACATCAAAAAAAGGGCGTTCCCATATGCTGCGGACAAAAGGGTCGAATGTAATTTACCCGGTATTTTTGAAGATCACTATCAAAGCAAACGCACTTAGTCCCGACTAGAAAAATCACTAAAAAACACTTACCCCGTGACTTGTACACACCAACGAACTTCACATATTCATGTTTCGGAACTATACGCACACAATGACCGTATAATGTCTTAAAATATTAATTTATTGCGTCTGCCATTGCAGTGACAAACGCCTGCAGCGACTCTCACCGCGTTTATTTCTTCGTAGGGTCGGCCCGTTTTCTACCGCTACCCTAAACTTCACAATCGTAAACTCATCTTGGAGATGTATATTAGTGACGATTGCTTTTCATAATTAGTCATAGATGGCGTTAGAATGTACTTGTGTATGTTCTGAACGGAGTAAGAACATTACAATTTATAGAACGTAACATTTTGTTCACACAAACAGACGGCAATTGAACAAAACAGTTTGTTAACAAGTTACGAAATACGAAGCATTTTTGATATTCAATATTGAATAATGTTTAATGTGTCTCAACTTCTGTTCCTGTATTTAACTGTTTTGACGAGTAAGTATACTTCAATTATTATTTTTTGTTTAAGCAAATGGAAAGAAGTAAATGAAATAGTTTATTTTCCATGTAGGCATATTACAATGCGCTTATGAACGTCAAATAAAGCTACGCCGGCTCTAACCCTACACCTCAGACCCAGAAGATTTAAATCCCTCCTAAATTGTAAGAGGGTATCCCAATTTCAAAACATACAATACAATACAATACAAATACTCTTTATTGCGCACCTCAATACAGAAACAGTATAAATAATACAACACATAAAGAAGAGGTAAACAAAAGGCGGTCTTATCGCTAAAAAGCGATCTCTACATCCTATAACTAACATGCATTAAATAAAAAAATACTATTTATAGATTGCGGGTCTCTATTGTTTCCCATATAGTTTTAAGTCATAATGTATTGTTTGTCCGCATTTTCGTTAGTCATAATTTGGTTTTTTTCAGACACGCGTAACTTTTCAGGATTGGCATGAAACAAACCTAACCTAACCTATCTCTAGGATAACCATACGAAAATCCTGAAAACTTAACGGTTTCAGAAATATGACTACATCATATTATATCATTACATTATGACTTTTAATAATTATGTCAAACAAATGGATCCGCTATATTGTTAATGCAAGACGTTATCATTGCCTAAAATAGGGATGGATAGGGATCTATGATATAATCGCCTATTTTGTAGTATGTTCGCGAAATAAGTTTTTCCTTCACAACAGTTTTGAAATTAGCATGTGCACAGTGACTGTTTTATGTCTTGATCCAACTTGCAACACTTGCATCTTGGATGCAGTCTGTTAATTTTGGCTTTAAGTTACTTGATGTAACATAAATAAAGTGTGGTTGTCATAACTAATGCCATTTGTTGGGTTCCGTACCCAAAGGGTCAAACGGGACCCTCTTACTGAGACTCCGCTGTCCGTCCGTCCGTCCGTCTGTCCACTAAAGGTTGACCACTATAAAAATAAATTCACAGGCAAGCACGCTGCCGGCACGATCATGGGCTACGAGTACGTGCAAGAAGCAGATGCATGGCTGCGCCTGCACATCGTGCCGGCTGATTGGCAAGACGCCCGCTTACGATGTCATCTTGAAGGTATTACTTTGGGAAGGCGCGAACCATCTCACTATAAGATACTAAGCAGGAAACACGATACAAAAGTTATGAAATAGAGCGTGGGTCCATTTCAATACGATCATGGGCTACGAGTACATGCAGGAAGACGACGCCTGGCTGCGCCGGCACATGGTGCTAACTGATTGAAAAGAAGCTCCGGTTCGATCCGGGCATATCCTTGGACCCGAGAATGTCCTTAAACTACGTCCAAAAGCGAGCTATGGGCACTGTGAATGTTATCTGACTTTGTGTGGTAGGGCACAGCACAGCGGATGTCACTCCAGATCTAGAGCAGAGCTCAACTGGGGAAGTACCTCCACCTTACAGAAAACCGCAGCTAAATAGCACTAGACCCTACTCATAGTGTTGTGTTCCTGCCGGTAAGTACGGTTGCTAGAGCTCAACGAGGGTGCGGAGTTGCGGAGTGTTAGGGTTGGCAACGCGCATGTCTCTCTGGAGTTGCAGGCGTACATAGACTACGGAGACTGCTTACCATCAGGCGGGCCGTATGCTTATTTGCCCTCGACGTAGTATATAAAAAAGCTCGCTTACGATGCTATCTTTAAGGTATACATATCGTGTATTTCCAGCTGAGAATAGGCGGTAACCATCTCATAATAAAGGTACCGTTTGGATTTAAATAACTCCAGCATTACTGCAGCAGTTAGATTCCTGGATTCTCTTACCTTCCTATTCTCGTTAATATACTTAGCCAAAATCATAAAGTAACCAGCTTTCATAAGTATTACTTAGAGGTATTTAATAACTCTTAAAACCGTGCTGTTATATGGATGCGAGACGTGGAGGGATCCATGTCCTCACCCATGGATCGGCCACACTCGTGCACTCTTAGAAGGGATCCCGGCGACCACATCCCTAGGCAAGGCCTGGAATGGACCCCGCAAGGCGAGAGAGGAATATGTCGTCCAAACAATCCTGGCGGCGCTCAGTGGCATCCGAATTGACGGCACTGTGGACGCTGTCTGTCTTACCTAGGGGACATAAGACTGTCACAGATTTCAAAATTCTTTATCTCAGGTGGCGTTCTAGCTTCATCTACAAGCAGTGCTTTAACCAAAGCAATGATTGCCATTGCATTGCCATGATGGCGGACCAGCTGACCATGAGGCAGGTGTTCACCGGGATACAAGCCGTCGTTGCCAGTGGTCACTTTATGACTATAGACGGTAGGTTACTGTCTACTTATAATAATAATAATAAAATAATAAAATCATTTATTTCAGACCAAGATGATCCAAAGCTTGTTATTGTTAGTCACAGAGTATCTTAATAACTATGTTAATTGAACAATACAAAAATAAAAGAAAAAAAGTATGTAATATGTTGACAGGGGCGCGCAAGGCAAACAATCTACTCTACTTGGCCCTGCCAATCACCACTTCAACCCAATAGCAAGTAAGAGGAGAGTCGAGGCGCTCCGCCAACGCTCTCGTTGTTGCTACGATTCAGCAGTGATCCAATTTGTCCATTCTTAAAGAAGAACACCTACACATAGATAAATTAAATGAATATCACAGAAACAACAGATTAAGAAGTATCCCTAATGCACCTAGTTTCATACTACCATCATATAATAATGTCTACGGAACGAGAACTAATAATTTCATACTTACGAAAATAATAAATAGCCCTCCGAAACACATACAAGATTACCTATCTAACTCTAAATCAATTAAAAAAGTTAAAAATTATTTCATATCAAATACTATATTTTGTAAACATATATTTGCTTTGTTATATTAGTTTAATAAGTCCGAACCCTTGCTGTAATTAAGCCATTCATGACTTTAGCAGTAAGTAAACATGGAACTCTGCGAATTTTCGTAAAACTAATTGGAACTTTAATAAATTAAAAAAAAAAAAACTCTTTTTCGCCTGCTGGCGAAAAAGTCATCTGTGCACGCCACTGCAAACATACGGGATGCACTGCAATGTCTCGGCAGCCTCAACAACATTCTTGTTGTATTGCACGCGAATGGCGTTGTAGGCTCTCTGTGTAAATCACACCAACAGACTACACGTCTAGAACGTCTGACAGTAGGCCTTGAAAACTATCAATTTGACTTCGTTACTATAGCGTGCGAATCTGCGGGCGATCATATTGTTCCGTACAGCCATCGCTCTCCTCGCCCTTTCCAAATCCGGGTCATCGCTCGAGTCACTGGTGAGCATATGACCAAAATATTTAACCCTATCAACTAACAGCTTTATAATTATAATTTAATTTTTTAATTTTTTTTGCTTAATACCAACATGTAACTGACATTTTAAAATTTTTAATTATATTATTTTATTAGTTTTACTTTTTTACTAGGTGTCATTTTTCTCTAAATTTATAATTAGTTTTCTTCTTTTAACGTTCCAAAAAAATTTTTTTTTAAATTTTTAAATGATATTATTTAATTAATGATTCTTTTTATTTGTTGACATTTTTAGATTTTTTTTCTTGTATTTTTTTATTTTTATTGATTTTTTTTTATTACTAATTCATGTCTTTTTTTTATTTTGGGCTACTTGAGCGGGGCGATTTATTTGAATTAGTGTTAATATTTATTTCTATGATGATATGATATGATAATTTTGATATATTATTTGTATGCATGTGCCTAGATTTAAATTTTTCATACACAATGTTATTGTTATTTAATAAAAATGATGATGATGATGATGTCTTTTAGAGGTACACCACATTAAATAAACAAAATATACCTGCGCAAAAATACTACAGCTTCGCCAAACTGTGGCGAGTGAAATACCCATTTCTATATGTATTTTATGTAACTTAATACACCCAAACGCCATGAAAACGGGTCACTTTGTACGGATATTGTCGCCGTCGACGGATACGTCTGGGAGGACATCATCATCATCACATTATACATTATATAACTGTAGGATCTCAATTGTAACAATCATTATTCCTGAACGCAATTAGTAGCGTGCGACCAGGAGAGGGAGTGTAAAGAGAGAGAGGGGAGATGAGAGCTATGGCGGATTGTGAACTGTTGCTAAATGGTGAAAAAAATAAAGAAAAGTGTTATTAGTTAAAGTTGGTTTAATTTTGGACTCCATCCTACATACATATACATACGTATATACATTACCAATGGGTCATATCAATGGGTCAATGGATCCTAAAGAAGGACTAGACCAAACAAACCTAAGAATATTCACAGACGGCTCAAAAACATTTGAAGGGACAGGATGTGGTGTCTTCTCGGAAGACCTGAACATACACATCTCAAAACCCCTGGGAGAACATAACACGGTATTCCAAGCTGAATGTGTGGGAATAATAGAAGCTTGCAATGCTATAACAAGACGACAGGTGAAACACGAAAATATACTAATACTGTCAGACAGTAAATCAGTACTACAAGCGCTATGCAGTGACAAAATTAACTCAGAGCTCATACTCGAATGTCATCGAAGCCTCACGGAAGTGAGCAAAGAAGGCAACAAAGTAACAATTCAATGGATAAAGGGGCATAGTGGATCAAGAGGAAACGATGCAGCGGACGAACTGGCCAGGAAAGGCTCAGAAACGACGGCATATGGACCCGAGCCCATCATACCCCTACCAATATCCTATATACACAACCAGCTAGACCTACATCACAGACAACTGCACAATAAATACTGGAATGAAATGGACACATGCAGGCAGACCAAGGATTTTCTACCGGAACTGAACCACAAACTCACCAAAATACTACTGAAAACACCTCGACACCAACTACGTAAAATAGTAGGATTAATTACAGGACATAACACACTTAACAAACACCTACACAATATGGGTAAAACAGACAGCCCCATGTGCAGAGCGTGCATGGAAGAAGAAGAAACAACAAAACATATTCTCCTAGACTGCAAACAGGTAGAAGTATACAGGAACAAATACCTAGGGAATCCGTGCACACTAGGAGAGGCAATTAGCAGCCTGAAAACTTTGCTAGGCTTCGTGGAGGAGCTGGGGTGGTTAGAGTAGCGCTACCTCGTTTCACGCAAAATAGGCACAATGGTTGTCGAGTTGCGGAAAATGCCCAGAAGCACTAACTAACTAACTACCAATGGGTCATCTTCTCAACTTGATTTCTATTTTGTTTTGTTCGATGTGTGTATTTTTAATGAGTACGTAATTAGTGTAAAGTTTTTGTCAATTTCTTTACCTACATTACTGATGATATAATTATTATGCAGATTAATCACAGCGGATTCACCCTGCATACCGATTTAAATACCTATACCAAATTTTTGCCAGCTAAAAATAATAAATACTAGGAAACCTAGCCCTAGTGTTTCTAAAATCCCAGCTGTTAAAGACTTAACTAACCCCTCTGCAATATGACTAAGAGAAGACTCTCTTAGTCATATTGCAGAGGTTAATGGGGGTCCATGTAGGAGGAGTCAAGTGTAAACAGCGGTATAGTCAGTTAAATAATGAACATTTATTGAAATGTATCGTCGTCTTATATACTATTCCTAAACCTACAAAAAAATAGAAAGATAGGTATCTTAGAACTACAGAATCTAATCTACCCTTTGACGTAAATCGCACCTCTCTAGAGTGCGATGACATATCTTCTATCCCGCTCACAATCGCCGGTTGCATGAAGTGGGTAGTAGAAAATACAGCAATTCAGGACTACCGCAGAGAATGTCGCTTGCGAGAGTAGCACGCCCTGTCTTCCATCTCGCTCCAACCGCTGCATAAATACGTGCGCGCCGCCTGCGCGCGCCTCAGTTGCGTCCGGCCGTCGATGCGAGCGCATGTCCCATAGCACTCCCTCTCAAGCGAAGCGAATACGTTTCGTGACTCTGCCCGATCTCGTCACATACGTCTGAGTGTTTGGGCTAGATGCAGGAGTCTGGCTGTCGCTTGTGACGTCTTCATTGTAGATGTAGGCTGGCTTCAGACGCTCTATAGTGACGACAGTAGTTCGTTGTGGCATTTGTATCTTGAAATACTTGTCGTAGCGTTTGAGGACTTCGAACGGGCCATCATATGGTGGTGTGAGCGGGGGTCGCACGGTGTCATTACGCACGAATACGTGAGTGCACGACGCAAGGTCCTTATGCACGAAAGGTCTCCATTGCGTGGCGTGCGTCCGGGTTACAGGAACAAGTGATGACATTATCTCTGACAAACGTCGTACAAACTCTGCATCTTCAATCGTCGACTTTGTAGGTACGAAGAAATCAGCTGGCATGCGTAGTGGGGATCCATACGTCATCAATGCAGGACTTAGGTTGTTATCGCTGCGTAATGCGGCTCGTAATCCAAATAAAACTGTAGGCAGCTCTTCGGACCATCTTGAACTTTCGCCCCTTGCCATAAGAGCGGCTTTCAAAGTGCGGTGTAGCCTCTCCACTTGAGAATTCGCCTGAGGGTGGTAGGCAGTGGTACGTATTCTTGTGGTCCCAAGCTTCTTCAGGAGAGCGTTGAAAAGGTTTGACTCGAAGGTACGACCTTGATCTGACGTGATGCGTAGCGGGCATCCAAATCTCGTAATCCAGTGCTCGTACAGGACTTTAGCGACAACTTCAGCTGTTATGTCGCGTACTGGTATTGCCTCGGGCCACTTCGTGCAGCGGTCGATCATTGTGACGCAATATCGATAATCATTTGATATTCTTAGGGGTCCCACGATATCGATATGCAGATGCTCGAAACGCTGAGATGGCGGGAACTCTCCGATAGGTGGAATCACGTGACGATGTATTTTAGCTCGTTGACATCCAATGCATGCTCGAGTCCAAAGTGCGACGTCTCTGTTCATTGCTGGCCAAAAGAACTTAGATGCCATAAGTCTCCTCGTTGCGCGTACACCTGAGTGGCTTATATCGTGTTGCGCTTTGTAGGCCGCATAACGATAAGCGATAGGTAGGTACGGTCGCGGTGTGCCAGTTGAGAGCTCACACGTGATTGGTCGATTGATGGCTGGTAGTGTGACTTCAGTGAACTTCAGATTTTCTTGAGTTTTCAATTTTGTTAGTTCTTCATCGGTGCGCTGGTCGGTGGCTAATTTGTCGAAATCTATTGCGGACGGACATTGTATTTCTTCGATTCTTGATAAGGCGTCAGCGATGTTGTTTTTGTCGCCTGGGATATACTGGATGCTCGAACAAAATTGGCTAATGAAGTGCAGTTGGCGCTCGCGTCTCGGAGTGTCGCTGCTGCTCGGTGCTCGCGTAAGTGCGTGCGTAAGTGGTCTGTGGTCCGTGTAGACGATGACGTCATTGCCTTCTATAAGTCGTCTGAAGTGCTTTACAGCCATGTAAATCGCTAGGAGTTCGCGATCATACACACTGTAGCGGCGTTGCGTCGGACTCAGTGCCTTCGAGAAAAATGCCAGCGGTTTCCAAACATTATCAACTTTCTGTTGGACCAATCCTCCTACGCTGTGGTCTGATGCATCACTCATGATACATAGAGGAGCGCCGTGAACTGGATACGATAGCGTAGTTGCTTCCAATATGCTTTGGCGGCATTTCTTGAAAGCTTCATCTGACTCGGTGTTCCATTCGATAGGAGTCTTGTCATTTTTCTTGGAGTTGTGCAGATACTTGTTGAGTTGAGACTGAAGTTCCGCTTGATGTGGTAGGCAGTCACGGTAAAAATTTAACATGCCTAGAAATCTTCTCAGCTCACAGACTGTCTTCGGCTTTGGGTAATTCGATATTGCTTCGATCCGCTCTTGAGTGGGACTGATGCCGTCGGGTGATACTTCATAGCCAAGGAAGTTGATTTTTCTTCGTCCGAACTCGCATTTATCGACATTGAGAGTTACGCCGTATTTATCTAGGCGTTCCAGGACTTGTCGAAGCAGTGTTTTGTGTTCTTCTTCATTTTCAGAGGACAGGAGAAGATCATCGACGTAACAGAAACAGCCATCTATGCCTCGTAGAACGTCGTGCATGAATCGTTGGAATGTTTGGCTTGAGTTGCGGAGCCCGAACGTCATTGAGTTAAACTGGAACAACCCGAACGGTGTGATTATTGAAGTTTTCTGCGCGTCTTCTTTGTTCATGGGGATCCAAAAATACGCCATCTTCAGGTCTAATTTTGAAAAAATCTTCTTGTTGTGCAACTGGTACGTAAAATCTTGAATTCGAGGTAAAGGATAGCGATCGGGTTGTGTTACGGCGTTCAGACGTCTATAATCGCCGCAGACACGTAGAGAACCATCTTTTTTCTTGACAACGTGCAGCGGACTTGCCCAGGGGCTGTTTGAGGGTTGACAGATGCCCATTTCCATCAAGCGTTCGAATTCGGCCTTCGCCGCTGCATATTTGTCGGGCGGCAGTGGGCGTGGCCTGGCGAAGAGTGGGGGGCCCGTAGTCTCGATGAAATGCTGCACGTTATGCTTGGCCGGCGTTTTCAAAGACATTGGTCGTAGTACATTAGGATACTGTTTGAGAATCTCGTAGTAGGCTTGATTGCTGCTGATCAAATAGACGGTTTCTTGAGTACTTCGAACTGTTAATGCGTTGACTTGGAGTTTAGTGGTTTTGTCGATGAGCTTCTTTTGATCTAGGTCAGGTAGCAGCTTGTAGTGCCGAAGGAAATCAGCTCCGAGGATCGAGGTCTTGATGGCAGCCACGATAAACGTCCAACGGTAGTCGCGCCGTAGCCCCAAGTTAAGAGTTATTGTTTTCTCTCCATAGGTCTTAATCGGCGTGTCGTTTGCGGCGTAAAGCTTGTAGGTGCTTGATAACTGGTTCTTCTTGTGATGCGACGATAGTACTGATATTTCGGCGCCAGTGTCGACGAGGTAACGTTCTCGAGAGTTACGATCGATGACACAAAGGCGGTTGCTGACTGGAGGTACACCGAGGCCCGCCAGAGTCGGTGTAGGCATTAGTTTTCCGATGAGCTAGTCTTCTTGCTACACGGCGATTCACATCTTCGTGCTTTGTCTCCGAATCTGAAGTGATATCTGCACAGCCATCCAGGATCACCGGGCTTGCGTGAAGTTCCATGCGCCGACATAGATCTCGAACGGGAACGGCTTCGAGAGCGAAAGGGACGGCGATAGCGTTGCCGGCCGCCGGACCGAAGGGCTGCAATTTCGATTGTTAAATTGTCGAGCTTCTGGGATAACTTCTCAAAAAATGTGTTTTCGCTGCTTTGCGGGGCTTGAAAATCTGTGGCTCGTGTGACTGCAGCAACGGTGACTGGCTCGGCGTGCTCTAACATCTTGTCGGCCATGGCGGCGAGAATATCTAGCGATGACTCGTTGTTGACAGAAAGAACTGTGCGTACTTGTACATCACGTCGGGGTCACCAAATATGGGGGTCCATGTAGGAGGAGTCAAGTGTAAACAGCGGTATAGTCAGTTAAATAATGAACATTTATTGAAATGTATCGTCGTCTTATATACTATTCCTAAACCTACGAAAAAATAGAAAGATAGGTATCTTAGAACTACAGAATCTAATCTACCCTTTGACGTAAATCGCACCTCTCTAGAGTGCGATGACATATCTTCTATCCCGCTCACAATCGCCGGTTGCATGAAGTGGGTAGTAGAAAATACAGCAATTCAGGACTACCGCAGAGAATGTCGCTTGCGAGAGTAGCACGCCCTGTCTTCCATCTCGCTCCAACCGCTGCATAAATACGTGCGCGCCGCCTGCGCGCGCCTCAGTTGCGTCCGGCCGTCGATGCGAGCGCATGTCCCATAGATATGTAGAATTCACATGCCAACAACATTTGCCAATTTTATATTTAGACACATTCTTCAATCCTGTTTTAGGTATACCATTAAGTAACCTCTCCCTTCGCTGGGCCGACAACGAGCCCAACAATGCGAACAACAACGAAGACTGCCTGGTCATGAACGGCGAGAGCGAAGTAGCTGACGTTAATTGTGCAAATGTATATCCTTTCTTTTGTACTAAGAAGAGCTCGAAGATGACCGTTAATAAGTGTGGCACTACGGACAGTGGTAGGTTTAAGAATTTTAAGCAAATGAACTTCGAGATTTACGTTACTCGACAACAGAACGAGGAATGATGAATACTACGCGACGATACTGCGGGCGAAGTAGCTTACGTCAGCTATGACGCTGTGTATTCTTTTTTCTGCACTAAGAATAGCTCGAAGATGACCGTCAATAAGGACAGTGCAACCGGACAATGGTAATTAAGTTTTGTAATTTCAAGAAAGGAACTTCGAAATTTTCGCTACACGGTAAAATAGGATGTGAGATGATGATAAGGGTGGGGATACGATAGGATGTAGATGAATTCATCATCAACTTATTTGAGAGCTACAGACCACGTTCACAAAAGTCTAAAATGAGGTTTCTTAATTTTGGAGTCAATGTCGATTTTTTGTGACTTTGATAAACTATAATATTTTAGTTAGTGTTAATCACTTCAACTTACATAGGCCATCAAATTTCAGTTATGTATTACAGAGTACCACTTGGAGCCACGCACCGGCAGCTGCTACAAGTTCCACAAGATCCCTCGGACCTGGCACCAGGCCGCCGCCGCCTGCTTTTCTGAAGGAGCCCATCTCGCTATCATCAACAGTCCTATAGAGTCCCAGGTCCTAAAGGAGTTGTTCGCGAAGTACCCTGAGAACACGTTGCGGGTGAAATATCCGCATGTTGCCATGATTGGCTTTTGGGACTGGAATGAACACGCAAGGAATGGAGATTGGTTGACAATTTTTGGTGAGTATTTTGTATTTTTCTCTTGATTCTGATTCTCTTGATTGGCGGTAAGATTGTCAATAGGTTAATGGTTATCTTGTAGATTCAATTCGGTTTATGATTATGTAGTTGTGTTTTATCATATATCGTTTTGTTAATTGTATCGTTGATAGGTTACGTCAGTAGCCTAAATCTTATTCACTGTCAAATCATTTTCCTTGCTCATCTGAGATCAGTAAAGTATCCCTTTTCCTTTCCCTCGGCAAAGAAAAATATTTTCTAAATGATTAGGCTGTACGAGTAGGAGTGGCAAGGTGGTTTAAGGGAGAGGTTCAAGGGTTCAGCCCGGATAGAAAAGATGCCGGTTCGAATCCCATCCTCCACCACTTGAGGGCTGCGTCACTTTTCCTCAAAATTTTGTTTGATTTGTTCCTAGTTGTGATTAGGCTGTACTTATCAGTTTCTAAGTATATTTTTATTTAAATATTACAGGAGAGACACTAACCGACGCTGGTTTCTCAACATGGGGTCGGAATGAGCCGAACAACGCGTACGGGATCGAGTTCTGCGGCTCCATAGTCCGCGACGGACTGCTCAACGATTTCGAGTGCAACACCACTGCTGTATACATCTGCGAGGTTACTCGCACATAAAGGCTCATTTCGGATTGAGCAGATTATAACCGCGGGCCAGGAGCATGTATCTTCAGTCATGGCCTCCCGGCAGATACTTTGTCAGATGATAGTTTAGAATTTAGATACTTACTAATGATGCTGTCATGAATTAAAAAAATAGTCAGCCGTTTGTATCGCGGTGGAAAGACCGTCAGCTGGTCACATGAACATGTAAAAGATACGCGCCTTACCATTTATGTCCGCAAAGTATAATGCGTAATCCGTTTATTCAAAAATGTAATAATGTAAATGTAAAAAGAGCGTACCTGGGTCGCCTAGCAGGAGGACGTCCTATCGGACGCCCTAGGTATCGCTGGAGCGACATGGTGGAGGCGGATCTGCGCGAGCTTCGAGTCGACAATTGGCCCGAGACACAGGACCGAGAAAAGTGGCGCTGTCTTGTGTCGGAGGGCAAGTCTCATCACGGAGTAAGTAAGTTTATTCAAAACGCCTGATGGAATGCTACATGCAAAGTTTCATGATTTCGTTATAACTATCATAAAGGAGTAAAGCGCTTATTTTTTATATGTTCATGCGACCAGCTGACGTTCTTTCTACATTACGATACAACCGTCTGACGATTTTTTAAATTCACAATACTATTGTTCCGTCGACGGGAGGCGACGACTACATTTTTTTTACTTGTTTGGCTGCCATTCTTCAACCCACCAACGGAGCGGCAGCTGACGTCCACGAGGGTTCATAATACATATCCGTTACCCACTAGACTTATCGCCCCGGAGGCGATTGGTCATGGAAATCTGTTCCTGGCTCGCGTCTATTAAAACTGCGTTTTCACTTAATGTTCTGAGTAAACATTTTGTTTTGAGCAAATGTTTGCTTCCTAATTCACTATTGGAGCAAGTGTGTCCATTAACGGAACGAACAAACGATTGCGCGCTCAAAACTATTCAAAACACTATGCCTAGCGTTTGGTACGGAAGAATTTCCAAATAAAGTTTTGTATTGAATTATCGGTAATTTTGTACAAACCATGCGAAAAAGGAATTGGCAAGTTGTCCTGCTTCAGTCAAACAACATTGTTAATTGTAACCTAAGTACTAAATGAGAATGCAAATAGAGGCGCCTAACAAAACTATGAGAGATTAGTTAAGATTGAATCATTTAAAATAATAATTTGCGTTGTACAAATATACATATTATTCAATTGGGATGTTTCTTTGTTTTACACCATGGACGAAACAAAACACAAGATAATTATTAGAATTACGTAGAGAGCAGATATTTTTTGACACTATTTATATTTACGGTCCGATTCGAAGAATGATTAAGACACGTTTAAGATCTTGGAAAGATCTTCAAAAGATCGATAGCTAAACGACATGTCAAAATTGACATTTATTTCGATTCCGCTGTGATCCCAATAAGATCTATCTACGATATTTCTAACGTCAAAGTGACATTGGTTGACCGAATCGAGCTGCTTCTCTTAATTATACGACATACAAATGATATCTAAATGAGAACTTATTTAAACCAGAACTTATCGTTATCGTATCTCATTCTTCGAATCGGGCCGTTAATTAATCGGATAGATCTATAGAAAGTGACTTAACTTTGATGTCATAGTTCAGTTTTCATTTAAGTTTTATATTGACTATTCGTTTTGACAGTTCGAAAAAAGAAACTGATCTGATTAGTAGGAAAGTAGCCTATTTCAGTGACTAGGACTTCACATCATTTGCCAAATTGGTTGGCCCTCAACCCTTAAACTGCTTACAACAGTGAGTCACCATGGTCACGTGTCCAATCTTCCCACGTTAGGTTCTTAAAGTCTATCAAAGCACTGAATGACAAATGGGAACAAAATATTTTCCACTCAAAATGGAGTTGTTACACAGACATACATTTTAATTGAGTACGCACTGTGCCCTCGCGTTGGATAACTTACGATACATTTTTTTCAACACTACGTCGACGGCAAACAAGCACACGACCCGCCTAAAGCAGTCTCCGTAGCCTATGTACGTCTGCAACTCTAGAGGAGTTACATGCGCGTTGCCGACCCTAACACTCCGCACCCTCGTAGAGCAACCATACTCACCGGCAGGAACACAACACTATGAGTAGGGTCTAGTGTTATTGGGCTGCGGTTTTCTGTAAGGTGGAGGTAGTTCCCCAGTTAGATAATAGATAATAATTATGTACAAATTTTTCAATTTAATTGTTTTAAGGATCAACTGAGGTCATTTTTGTTAGTAAAAATATAACTTATAAATTATGGTTAGTATTATACTCTATACACTATATAATGTTATTCTGTTTTATAATAAAGGCTAAATTATGTATTTAAATGAAAAAAAAAATGTAATAATAACAATTTGATTGAATGAACACGTTTTATGACTTATGTCGTGTAATGAAAGAAAAAATGCCAATAGGTTAAAAAAAAACATAAAAAACTAATATTTTGATTTATTTTCAAACGAAGGATATCAAACCATAAGTACAAAAGGCCGTTGTTACGAGTCGGTAGATAGAAAGAAATTGAATGTTTTCATAACTTAATCGCAATGGTCATTCTACCTATTTGTACTACGACTTATATGTAACGTGTAGTATATCTAACCCGGGACCCGGGTATGTCCTTAAACTACGTCCACAAGAGAGGTATGGGCATTGTGAATGTCATCTCGCTCTGTGTGGTAGGGCACAGCACAGCGGATGTCATTCCAGATCTAGAGCAGAGCCCAACTGGGGAAGTACCTCCACCTTACAGAAAATCGCAGCCAAATAACACTAGACCCTACTCATAGTGTTGTGTTCCTGCCGGTGAGTAAGGTTGCCAGAGCTCAACGAGGGTGGGAGTGGGTTAGGGTCGGCAACGCGCATGTAACTCCTCTGGAGTTGCAGGCGTACATAGGCTACGGATACTGCTTACCATCAGGCAGGCCGTATGCATGTTTGCCACCGACGTAGTATAAAAAAAAAAAAGTATATCTAACGTATTTTCTACAGACGTATCAAATCACTGATTTACACATTTCAAGTATTTGTAGATATAAAATACAGATTTAAGTCTTTTTGTTTTTTGTAACAGCCACAGACCTATTTATATTTTATTTCTACATATGAAACTATACCTATGTCTATTTTTCGTCTATAAAAAAAACAAAAATTCAAAAATTTTTTTTTTATCAAAAATTGTGTGTTTCTACATAAATAGAAAAAAATGTATTTGGCATGTTTTCTACAGCCTGATTGCCAGTTTTTACTTCTACTTCGACTTTCTAAAATTCCAATCTATTTAAATATATTTAGATTACAATACGTAATTAGTGATAAACATTAAGCTTCTATTAGGTGTATATTTTGATCTCCAAAAGCAGTTCGCTGCCTCAATGGGGGTATATTATAGTGTTTATTTAGTACCTATATACGGCATCTACGCAAATATGTCTGTATACTGCCAAGGGACGGAACGATCGCTCGATGACGCGATGACGCTTCGAGATGACGCCAAGTGACGCAAGCGAGGCGTGACGCGACGATTCGCAGATTGATGACGTCAGTGGTAATTGATTTGGATGTTTTTCTTAGGGGCGTCATGTTTTTTTCACGAGTTCGCAATTGTGAGGTTGCATGGAGTACCATCTAGTGTCGAGAGTTATTCAGATATATCAGTTCTGCGTAGGTAAGATAAATAAATAAATATTATAGGACTTTATTACACAAATTGACTAAGTCCCACAGTAAGCTCAATAAGGCTTGTGTTGAGTGTACTTAGACAACGATATATATAATATATAAATATTTATAAATACTTAAATACATAGAAAACACCCATGACTCAGGAACAAATATCCATGCTCATCACACGAATACATGCCCTTACCAGGATTTGAACCCGGGACCATCAGCTTCGTAGGCAATATTATATACATACAGTGGTAGATAATATTATATACATACAGTGTGCCATAAGCCATTGGACAAAGCCGAAATGTACATATTCATTAGGGTATTTAGAACCAGTGTACAAAGTATCATAACAACCGGTGAAGCGGTTTCGAAGAAAAGAACAAATTACCATTTTTTACTTTGGAACAGCCTGTATGTGTTAGTAACTGTATGTGCTAGTAAGAATAGTATGGAACCTTCTTCGACCTTTTTGATTATCTTTTTTTATTTATGACACTAATGAGCTTCTGACTTTTGAAAAATGTCATCATTATCAAATATTTCGAACAAATTGTCAAAAACACTGCCAAAGATGAACACGCAGTGTTTCTTTTTGTGGTCGATTATTGCAAATAACTTTTGTTCGAAAATTTTATTTTTTAACTTTTGTTCTAATTAAAAAAAATATTGACGTCAGAGCATTCCTGAGAAGTTACCCCACGTGGGATTTCAGGGTTTGTCCAATGGTTAAGGTCAACCTGAATAATAAAAACTCTCTATTTACTTACCACTACAAACTATTGTAAAATAACCCCTGCCGCCTCTGTCTGTATGTTTGCGATAACCTCAAAAACTACTGGTCGAATTATCACGCGGTTTTCATAAAAGAAATAAATATATATTATTAGGGACATTCTTACACAAATTGACTAAGTCCCACGGTAAGCCAAGAAGGCTTCTGTTGTGGGTACTCAGACGATATATATACTTAAGTACATAGAAAACATCCATGACTCAGGAACAAATAGATATCTGTGCTCATCACACAAATGAATGCCCTTACCGGGATTCGAACCCAGGACCATCGGCTTCATAGGCAAGGTAGGTACTACCCAGGGCAGACCGGTCGTCAAAGAGTAATAATTGCCGATTTCTGTCATTATCAATAAAGGCATAAATCTGCAAGTTCATAATTATATAATTGTTGCATACATTGTATGTAAAATTTGAGCTCTAGATGGGGGGGGGGGGGGGGCTGCCTGCCTGTACCTGCTTACGCCCTCTACTCGTCCAGACAAAAATAGAAAATGTTTTTCCACTTCTAAATATTTCCATTTACCATTCTCCATGATTTTTAGTACGTTATTGAAAGACTAGGTTTTTGGTTATCCTTTTTTCAATATTTGCAATATTCTAACTTATAGGCACCTCAAAAAATTAATTTTTGTGATTCAAATATACGAAAGCATTTTTGCCCAAGCTGAAAGGAAGACCTTCGCTAAAGCTCGGTCAACTAACCTCTGCCCACGACTTTATCTGCACACAAGGTGTTGTTATAATCCCTCTTACCCCACCCTCCTCCTTCCTCTCCCTTGCTAACTTAATCCCATACAATAACGTCCAGGGGTTGGAAGAAGAGACAGACAGTATTCTAAATCCTTCAGGCCAATACCTACCACATACTTGATGTGATAAGTAACTCAAGAAGTTTCACTCGCGATTCGCGTATAAAAAAACATTGTTCAAAGCTGTGTGATCTACAGAACGGGTCCCTATTATTTCCCATGAAGTTTTAAGTCATAATGTATTGTTTGTCCGCATTTTCGACAGCCATACTTTGGTTTTTCTCAGAAACGCGTAATTTTTCAGGATTGCCATAAAACAAACCTTACCTTATAGGATAACCTAAGGAAATTCCTGAAAAGTTAACGGTTTCAGAGTTATGACTAATGATAACTTAAAATAATAATGCCAAACAAATTGGATCCGATTTAACACATTTAAAAGTTTAAGTTTAAGTTTAATCAATCAATCAATCATTGTTTAATTGCACCATGGTAAAAATACAAACGTTGTTACAAAATAGTTCAGTCTCTCATGGACCCTAGAAGGGCATAGCAAATATTTCCTTAAACTAAGTATTACTAAAATAAATTTGTACGGAATATACTTATTAACTATAATTCTATCTGATCAATACTTTAATCCAGTGCTTTTGAAAAATTTGCACTTTAAAGAAAATTAATCAGTACAAAAAAATAAGTAATGAAAATACTTAAGTAAAAACATATTTCTTCAATTATTGTTTAAATTACAACCAACCAAAACATACTTGAAACTTGAAAGAACTGTCATAGAGAGAGGTATAAAAAACAGACACAATATAGTCATTAACACTGTTATTTTTCATTTTGTACGAGAAAAAATGAAAGTGTGTTCGCAATGCCATCGCTTAGCGACGTAAATGAACTACTTATCAGAAGTTATTAAACTTTACACCGTTCGGTTCTACAGTTCGTGCTGCAAAGCCTGCAAATATACCACTAACGCCATCTATGTTCAAGGTTTGGCTTTATACGGCCGTGCCAAGATTAGTAGGACTGCTACGAGAGGGCGCGCGACGTCACATTATAAGTATATGAAAACTAAATTTTTTTATTGAAATGGATACATTTTAACGGTGTTTAAAGTTAATATTTTATGCTAGAGGTAAAATAATTATGTATATAAGATAAATAAATAATATATAATTACGAAATAAAATAAAAATACATCGAAAAAGTTTCGCCCCTTTCACATGGTGCCGAGGATGTATGATGTATTAGATTTTAGTTTTATGTAAAAGATAAGTTAGTTTATTTTTATTAACGTACCATATATATTGTAGATTAGGTTTAACATAATTAAATATTATAGGACATTCTTACACAGATTAACTAAGTCCCACAGTAAGCTCAATAAGGTTCGTGTTGTGGGTACATAGACAACGATATATGTATATATATATATATATATATATATAGATAAATACATAGCAAACACCCATGACTCCGGAACAAATATCCGTGCTCATCAGCATCACACATTTAAACGCACGCAGTTTTCGATCTTTTGCTGACTAAGTAAATTCATTGATCTATCTTTTTGGCGAACCGCGAGTTCTCAGTTCGGGGCTGTTCGAACATGCACAAACAGGAAACCGATATTACAATGATATTGGAATCATGCTGATTTCCGTGTTCATTTCGTTCAGACTGCGAGCGAGAAGCTCGCGCGAATTAAAGCTAACTGATATGATTCCAATATCATTCTTATATCGGTTTTATGTCAGGTGCACGTTCGAATTGGCCTGCATGTTCGAGCACACTGTACCCTCAGTCGTAAAAATGCATGGCGACTTAGTCAATGAATTCATTCATAAGTTCTCCATGCAATTTAGCTTACTGTACAATCTGTACATCTATCTACAGTTATATCATTGCCGTTAACCTTTAAATTCTAAAGAAACCTCTGGAACAACCAACTCAGACACGTGATGCTCTATTATATAAATAGCTCTGCTCGTGACAAGGTTTTCTAAACGGCGAAATAGCCAGTGGGTAGAAAAGTAACACTATTCAGATCAAAGAGAATTTGAAATAGAAATGGATTGTCAAGGAAAACTTTGTAGCCACAGTAAATTTACTGCCATCTTTCGACACATGTTTAAAACTTTTAGAACGCCATTTGTATGTGTGTTTTATTTGTTAAATATCAAAAAGTGGCGCCATCTAATATATCAAAGGCCAAAGCAATATATCAATTGACAAAGTAGACTAATTGGTAAGTGATTATCGTCGCCCATTGCGCCACCCACTCAACACCGGAGGGGTTTTGTTGAAGGTCATATTGGTCCGGAAATACCGAAGGTCACAGTTCATTCCACAGTGTAGCCGCGCGAGGCAGGAAGTTTTTGGAGAAACGCAGTAGAGACGTTATTTTTTTTAATTCGTTTACCAACATCGTTTTGACTATTAATAGTTAGGCTACACATAACAATTAATTAAAGATAAATACCACATGCATGAATAAATATACTCATACTCATCTTCCTTATTTCAGACCAGGTCCATAATTATACATTTAAATCATAACATTAATAATTAGGTAGGAAAATACAGGGGTATCGGCACCGAGTACAATTTTATTCCATTCGGTGTCGAGACCCTTGGTCCGTGGGGCCCTGGCGCTCTGAGTCTCTTCAAAGATCTGTCTAAGAGACTCAGAGACGCCACAGGAGATCAAAGAGCTGGCAGCTTCCTCGCTCAACGCATCAGTCTAACGATCCAGCGAGGAAATGCTGCCAGCGTCTTCGGTACTATCGCAGGGGCCATTTTTAGATTTATTTTAGTTTTATTTTAGATTTAATTTAGTAATATTTTAGTTTTAATTTATATTGTGTTTTTATAATGAATAAAATATAGAGCTGAAATCTCTTAACATTAATAATGACTGACTGACTGCTTTGGCTCAGCGATCCAAAACGAATCTTGGCCTCCGAAACGAGAGAACGCCACCTGTCCCGATCCAGCGCGGTTTCCTGCCATGAATTAGCATTCAGCCGACGCAGGTCCGCCTCCACGACATCACACCAGCGGTACCTGGGGCGCCCGAAAAAAAATAATAAATAAAATAAATAAATATTATAGGACATTATTACACAAATTGACTAAGTCCCACAGTAAGTTGAGGGTACTTAGACAACGATATATTTAAATATTTATAAATACTTAAATACATAGAAAACACCCATGACTCAGGAACAAATATCCATGCTCATCACTCGATTAATGCCCTTACCAGGATTTGAACCGGGGACCATCTGCTTCATTGGCAGGGTCACGAGGCCAGACCGGTCGTCAAATATACATTAATATATTAATATACATTTAAATTACAACATAAAGTAAAAAAATATATATTTACATTTGACTATAACGGTATACGTCACCCGTTTATAATATTAATGCAGAAAATTATCTATTACAGTGAGTAGATATCACTAACTTATGCTATTATTTTTTTCTAAGCAGGAGCGGACATTTCTTATATTAATCTATTTTGAAAAAAAATGGAGTTATCTATTAATTGCACTAGCTAACACAATGTAACACATGTATCTCCGAGTTACAAGATTCTCCCACGACTCACACGATATGCCTGTGGCCGACAGGTGGCGTGCAGCACGTCCTTGTACCGCAGATATTGTCCACCGGCCTTGCGTTTGCGTTTTGATCGTGCAACTCGGATCGGACTGGCGAACTGCGATCAACACTGGTCTCGACGACTTCGAAAGTGCACGCCTGGAAGATCTCGACGCTAAACGCCAGCTTCGAAAATCTCGGCCCAAGCCCTCCTACACATGTCATACACTTACGACTTAAATGGCGAGCTTTACTGCACGACTTGCGGCCGGTAGTTTAAAACAAAACTCGGTTTCGCAAGTCACGTTCGAGCCCATGCTCGTCAGAATTCACAAAATACCTGCTTTGTCCAGGTCTCGTCGTCGACGGATACGTCTGGGAGGACATCATTCATGCATATGAGTTGCTGGCGGAGTCGCAGTAATAGTTAAACTTTGCAATTATCTTTTTTTTTATACTACGTCGGTGGCAAACAAGCATACGGCCCGCCTGATGGTAAGCAGTATCCATAGCCTATATACGCCTGCAACTCCAGACACCGGCAGGAACACAACACTATGAGTAGGGTCTAGTGTTATTTGGCTGCGGTTTTCTGTAAGATGGAGGTACGTCCCCAGTTGGGCTCTGCTCTAGATCTGGAATGACATCCGCTGTGCTGTGCCCTACCACACAAAGCGAGATGACATTCACAATACCCATACCTCTCTTGTGGACGTAGTTTTAAGACGTACCCGGGACGTAATTATCGATTTAGAACTAGTTTTAATCACTAGCTCGCTAGAGAACAATCAGATGTGTCGAACATTCGTTCACGACAATCGCGCCATCACCGTCCAAAACATCTCCTCAACTCCACAATGCTAACTCTACTCTAACCATACGTGGAAAACTACCAAAGCATCATCTACCTTATCTGAACTGACATAGAGCTCAAGTATAGACGTACCTGGATTTAGATGCAATCCTGTCGAGTAACTGAAGGTATTATCACAGCTTCGTTATACGTTTACAACAAACCCATAACGACTTTACCTCAATATATTCTCACACGATCTGCACACGTATGCCCTTTGACAGAGACGTTGGTATCGCGTGCGAACGTCTAGCTACATAAGTCTATTTGGATTGGTAATTGCATACAAAATCGTCTAAAGCTTAGCAAAGTTTGCAACGCTTTCGCACAATCGAAAAAGGTATGTATTATAATGGTTGTAAGGTTGACGCCGGCAGCAAAGCCGTTGCTGAAGCGAACGTCATAATCGTCACAGACGTCTTTCACGCGGCGAATGAATGATGGATGAATCGCACTGCGAGAATCCAGCTTTTTCCATGTATGAAAGAACGTTTGCCGACACATCTACGATTGTCACAGGATATTCGTCTTTAAATCAATGACATAGGAGTTAGGTTAGTGGTGGGAACGGTAAGAATATGTTTGCAAATGTGATATCTCTGTATATTCAAACACATCGCAAATGGGCCAAAAGTTGTATGCTGAATATGGGACGGTCCGGGACGTTCGAGTCTGCAGGAAGAGTTTTGCTCCGAAAGACACTTTAAAATCGGAAAGGGTATCTGTATCTGCTGAAAATCAAGTCGTCGTGAATGTTGAGATACAGTTTTGAGAGTTGTGTATTTTTTTAATTGGCTGCGCTTTGCGCTAAGGAAGGCTTATTTTTAACATATTTACAGAGGTATATGGATGTGTCGTCCGTGTGGTGTCCGGCTTAAGAATATCACCACCCCTAAAAGAACGAGGGTGTCGTAAGAGGCGACTAAGTTCACGAAGGAAGCCGTCATCTTACGCTTCGTCACAGGGGAGATAAGCCTCTTAGCATTGGGTTGCAACTTATCTAGGAGAAAGAAAGCTCCAAAATCAAAACCGGGACGGAGTCCCCGTTAGGCGTGAGTAGGGTCCAACCTGAAAGGTGGCTTGCCTTTCCTGTGGGTCCGGCCAGTGAGGTCGAGAGGGTGGCGCAGGTGCTGGGCATCCCTGCGTTTTCCTTAACTCCGTCCCAGGCGGTGCAATGTCTCTGGACATTGCACCATAGATCGTCTGAAATAGACGCTAAGGCCAGTAGTATGTATAGGATTAGTCTGGGCACGGTATATGTATGGTTAAGTTAGCTATTAACAGCAGCATATGTTTAATTGATTTTTCATTGCATAAAAATAAACTTTACTGCTAAGCTATAAAAGAGCCAACAATGAGAGCCACAGCAATGGACACTGGATAGTGCCCGTTGCGCTCGGTACAACGCGACTACATGTGATATACGAGTACAATTAATAGATACACTTGTACTTATAGCTCCCTAGTGTTACCGATATGAAAGTCAAATCATGTTAGTTAGTTAGGACCCGGGTACGTCTTTAAACTTTGTCCAAAAGAGAGGTATGGGCATTGTGAATGTCATCTCGCTTTGTGTGGTAGGGCACAGCACAGCGGATGTCATTCTAGATCTAGAGCGGAGCCCAACTGGGGAAGTACCTCCACCTTACAGAAAACCGCAGCGAAATAACACTAGACCCTACTCATAGTGTTGTGTTCCTGCCGGTGAGTAAGGTTGCCAGAGCTCAATGAGGGGGGGTCAGGGTTCGCAACGTGCATGTAACTCCTCTGGAGTTGCAGGCGTAACTTAGGCGACGGAGATTGCTTAACGTCAGGCGGGCCGTATGCTTGTTTGCCACCGACGTAGTATAAAAAAAAATTGTTTGTATTCTCTGACACTTATTCGACCCGATTCGAATTTTAAGATACGTCAAATATAAGGTAATTCATTCATTAATTCTTTTAAAATATGGCTTCAGTCCAGTGGGACTATATCGCCATTATCAAAATATTAGGAGCTTTAAATACGACTATAATTGTACGGTTAGTACAAGACAGTTTACGGTGATTTTATTAGCTCTTGTAGAGCGATAGCTGGACTTTACAAGTAGCACGCGGACTACCGGCCGTTGACTCCAAAGTGGTGGTTAAACGCGTTTCAACATTAATTCTCTATCCGTTGCACACTACCACATTAGTTTACTGTATAATAAGCTATCGATATTACACTTTAAACAATATTAATGAGCAAAAAAAATCTTGTCAAAAAAGTGCAGGTCGTTTTGCGTGCGTCGCTTAATGACATAATCGGTCGATCTCTTGCCACCATCACCATTAATAATGTGCCTGCTCTTCTTGAGCCGACTGGCATTATCAGGGATGATGGCAAGAGGCCTGATGGGGTGTCCTTGGTTCCTTGGAGGTGGGACGGATGTTAGTGTGGGATGCTACCTGTGTAGACACACTGGCACCGTCCCACCTCCAACGGACTAATGTAAAAGCGGGCGCAGCGGCGAACTCTAGGTCCATGGGCTCCCAGCGCGCACAAGTTTTTTGGAGAAATCGCGAAACGTCTGGTTGACGTAACTGGTGACCGAAGAGCTGGCGGCTTCCTCGCACAACGTATCAGTATTGCGATACAACGAGGAAATGCCGCCAGCATCCTTGGCCTTGCCTCAAGGGCCTATTTTAGATATAAGGTAGTTATAGTAATCATCTGTATATATTCATTATGTATATTGTTATCTCAATAAATATATTTTATTTATGAGCAAAAAACAAAGGAATTAATCACGAGGCTAACTATCGAGATGGCGCTAGAACCGGAAGTCCCAAATATTAGGTCTAGATACGATATGGATCGGATATATCAGAGACAAAATTGACGTTTCTTCAAACAAAAATGTCACTTTTGACACTGACATATCCGATCCATATCGTATCTAGACCTAATATTTGACGTATCTTAAAGTTCGAATCAGACCGATGTTGTATGTCGATGTTGTATTTTAGCCACAAACGTACATATGACATTCCGACGCGTATTCACCCCACAACCCTAACTTCAGCCATGCCCTATCTGTCGTACCTTACTGCATTTTTATCAAAAATTCCTCTAAACACGGTTTCTAAAGCCATAGAGGTTTTGCATTCAAAAGACTTCAATTGTTGAAGATACCGTTTCATGGAAAATACCTTTTGAAGCCGCGTTTTTCCTTTACAGTTTTAATGTGGATGGACTGCTTCAATGAAAGTGTGCGATGTGTGCATGATAGTTTGAATGAACCGTTTTGTTTGTATTTAATGACTTTCGTGTAAGCTAAAATGGTGAAAGGTTATATGTATTTTTTAAATGCTTAACCGTGGTCCCGCTAGAGACCATGTACAGAAGGAAATCAAAAATTTATAAATGTTTCATGAAATAAATAAATATAAAGTAGAAAATGTAGTAGTCACTCGAAGGCAAAATTTGCCCTCTTTTAAATGCGACACAATTTTTTTCACCACACTAACGCGAGGAAAATACAAAAAAAAAATCAAAAATTATTCTGCAAGTAGGCCTCAAGGGCTCTTTTACAAGTCAATACAACATTTATAGTAACATCATATAGTGACATAAAAATACATAACAACATTTATAAATACAACAGCCAATACCTGGGTAAACATTACATTATAATAATCTTAAAATAAATAATTACTACAATACAATAGAGATGTATAGTCTCTATGAAATACCAAAAAATAAAACTAAATCAAATCCAAATGAACGTAATAAAAAAATTATCATTCGAAATCATCATTTAAAAGTCAATTCTACCAGCTAACATACATAAGGAAACAACTCAAAATTTGCATCTGATTACTTTGCTCCGCATGTGGATAAAATGCAACTTTCTCATTAGTTTTGACGACCGGTTTGGCCTAGTGGGTAGTGACCCTGCCTACGAAGCTGATGGTCCCGGGTTCAAATCCTGGTAAGGGCATTTATTTGTGTGATGAGCATGGATATTTGTTCCTGAGTCATGGGTGTTTTCTATGTATTTAAGTATTTATAAATATTTATATATTATATATATCGTTGCCTAAGTACCCTCAACACAAGCCTTATTGAGCTTACTGTGGGACTTAGTCAATTTATGTAATAATGTCCTATAATAATATTTAGTTTTGGAACAATCAATCGGGTCATGATCAGTTGGTATGGTGAAAAGAAAGGTATATCTTATATTGTTATGAAAGACAAAGGTTAGCATCACATTCAAATCTAATTTAATATTATAATTTGATTTATAACTAAGTTCTAACTTTATAGGAATACAACAACATCACAGTATACACAACAATACAATTAGCTTTAACAGGTGTAACTACATTTCGACGCCATGTTTTATTTGAAAACCAATTAGTAGACAAATTCAATATTTTCAACGACCCTATGGTCCATAAGTGAAACGCGGCGGAAAAAATAATGATTTAAACGTCAATTCAAAATACAATTTACGATCGTTTTCTTTGCAATATTTGCAATCGTCAATTTGTACATACAATTGTAAATTGTAGAAAATTGATTGTAAAAAATAGATAGGCTAATTGAAAACAGAAGTTAATGGAACAGAGTGATACCAGTAAGAATGTGTTGGTGTGTTTGAACATCTGCTCGGTTTAATTTAATTGCGTTGTTTGTTTGTACAATGCGATGGGGTGCGATGGAAAAATGATTTGATTAATAGATTTGTTTAAGTGAATAGTGTTTGTATTTGGAAGTTGTAGTTTTACGAGTTTGATTTTTGACAACATTTGTACTTTATTTTTCCGAGTATGAAAAAAAAATGGGCATGTTATAATTGCAAAAACAATAAAGTAGACCAAATTTTATACAAAGTAAGAGTCAGGCGAGAAACTAACTCATGTGTTAATTATTATAATAATGTTTTGTTATGTGTTATTCTTTATTATTATAGTGCTTAAGAATAAACGATGACAATTTATTACAACTAAATGCCTCAATGCTCATTACCTTTGCCTTAACTTGCCTTTATTTATGATTTTATAATATATGTATGTATTTATTTTATTAGAAAAACAATATACATAATGGATATATACAGATGATTACTATAACTAGCTTATATCTAAAATAGGCCCTTGATGCATTGTACCAAGGATGCTGGCGGCATTTCCTCGTTGTATCGTTGTTTTTTTAGTATGTAGGTTTGTATTATATTGTTTGCGTCTTCAAAATGTTGAATGATATGTATATCGGCACTACCCGTTCAATAAGTTCATAGTGTCCTGCTACCCAAAGGTTGTCTGGAAGAGATCGATTCTTAGCAATAAGGCCGCCTGTTGTTACCTAACATTTTAATTTCCTGTCTATTTTTAACTGTATGGTGCACAATACAGAATATTCACTTACTAAATGATAATGAAATGAAACTATGATCCACACATAACTACCGATAGCTATATGATCCACATATACTACCTAAAAGTCCCCTAAAAGTAACTTAACTAAGTTATTTTACAACCTAAATATCATCACGGTACATTATACTCAAGGGTCTCAATTTTACGCATAATCTCACAAACTGCTAAACTTCCCCATCACGCAAACATATAAACAAAACTAAATGCACGTTCCGAGTCATTTGACACGTCGGTAATACGCGTCTATTCATTTTGTCCATTTTGGCAGCGATTCGCACCATTGTGCGATACATTAGCAGGGGCATTGGGGGAATATTTATACTGATATTTTATTTGTCGGTTTATTTACTGGGCAAATGGCCGTTTATCGTTGTTTTATGATAATCTGGCTACTTAGCCAGTAACAAGATCAAGAGGGTAGCTTAATGTGTTTCTTGTGGTAATTTGTTCAGATTTGAGATGTTTTATTGTTAAGTATAATGTCTGAAACTTGTATAAATAATAACTGTTATAATCAGTGCCGGATTAAGATGTTTTGGTGCCCTAAGCATTTCTAGACCATGGTGCCCCCTGTCCCTAGAGTCATTACGATTATATTGAATTTTCTTGGTAAATTGATTGACGTTAAATGCCACATTACTGTTGAAAATAGAATCATCAACCTGTCACATCATTTTATCATGGATATTGACAGTGCTGCATCAGTAACGTTGTAGTTGGAACAGTAATGCTGCTGAAGTCGCCATCCGAATGTCACCTTTATCTAAGCGCCTATTTAAACGAAATGACCGAAATTACCTAATATTTCATCATTATCATTCTGTACTTGCATTACTATGCGATTAAAACGTGTTTTGGTTCTCAATCCTCAAATAATCCCCAGTGTAGGCAACTTGACTTATACACCTGCCCAAGAGTACCCTGAATGTTTTGAACAGTGTATTTAATTTATTGAAGACTGTGCGATTCCATAAATATATAATAAAGGTAAAAAAAGCCGGAGGCCCAGAACATCCGACCGTGTCAGGAATCCGTGCGAGGACGAAGGCCGAGCCAACCGATGTCCAAGTGTAAGCGAAGACATTGGCCGTGCT